>NC_141691.1:228071461-229433853 GCF_964263255.1 Lissotriton vulgaris | reverse complement strand
AAGGGCCCAAGCGGCCTTGCACTCCTTGTACATTATCTCTCTTTCTCTCTCTTTCCTCACTCTCTTTCGCTCTCTCTCTCTCTCTCTCTCTCTCTCTCTTTTTCCCTCCTTCTCTTTCTCTCCTTCTCTCTTTCTCTCCCTCTCTCACCCTCTCTCTCTCTCTCTCTTTCTCTCTTTCTCTCTTTCTCTTTCTCTTTCTCTCTCTCTCTCCTCTCTTTCTCTCTTGTAGGAGAGCAGGTTACCCCCATTTTTTGCTGATGTTTCACTGTTTTTCGAATATAGTCTGGCTGGGGCCCTACTATCCAGGGTCCCAGCCTAGCTGCTTCCACTCTAAATTGATTCCAAGTACTTTAGGTATACTCCAGTTTGGTTACTGGGGTACCCTTTTGAGTCCTTAGTATATTGTACCTTAGCTACCAAGGGCAGAGGTACCCCAGAGGCCTACCAGGGGTTGCACCATGTATTATGGCACCCCTGGGAAGCCTTCCAAAACGACACCTCAGGACTGCTACTGCAGCCTGGGTATGGTGGTGCATGCACCCCTTACTTAGATATAGGTTACCTATACCTACCTTAAATCACTACACATATAAACCTATCAGTCACCCCTATGGCAGGGCTTATCAATCCTGAAGGCAGGGTGCTGGGTTTTGTGTGAGAGGGTGCCCATGCCTGAGCAGGGCCCATCTGCAGCCTTTGGAACCTATTCTCTGGGGCTGTTCTGTGATGCAACCAGACCATACACTCTTAAGTGCATTATAACCTCTTGGTGAATGCTAACTTTGGAATGGCCGCACGGAAACAAGTGTCAAACACTTTGGAATCATAGCCCCCACCAGTCCTGGCGGCGGGGGTATGATTCC
The DNA here is from genome assembly GCF_964263255.1 of Lissotriton vulgaris. Taxonomy (NCBI): domain Eukaryota; kingdom Metazoa; phylum Chordata; class Amphibia; order Caudata; family Salamandridae; genus Lissotriton; species Lissotriton vulgaris. Next base: position 229,432,990 of record NC_141691.1, on the reverse strand, counting down.
ACCCTTCTGGAGGGAGAGACATGTACACATCGGTATACCCAGTACCAGTTTAAAAGAGCCCTGGCATCACAAAATAGATGCTGCAGCCACGAAAACAAGTTTGACCACCTGCAGCTGGACGAAACTCCAGCAGGGGAGGCATGTACAATAGGTTTTCTTTTACAGGGAGGTGTAACCACCTCCCAGACAGGCTTTAGTGTATTGAGGCAGGCTTTGTGGTTGCACTCTGAGAGTGCTTTGAAGTCTGCACTGGGGGCACAATTGGTGTCCCTATGCATAGCCCAGTTCAAACCCATTGCATGGGCAACCAGCCCCTGCTCTGGTGCAAAACTGGACAAAGGAAATGGCTGTAGCCACCCTTCTTTCCTGACCCTCCCATAGATGGGTCCCCAGGGTATGTCCATCCCCTTCCTTAGGTATAAGAAAGGAACCCCTGGCCACAGGACTTTAGATTACACCTGGATGAAACACTGTTACAGATATCCTGGAACTTCAGTAATCTACACAACTAGATGAATGAAGAATCTTCCTTGGAGTAAAGGAGTCACTCCCCTGCTTGTCAGACACCCAAGATGCATCTGACTTGTCTGCATCTCTGAAGCTCCCGACTGACTCCGAAGTAATTGCAGCCCAGGAGGTGGGTTTCCAGACTTCTCCAAGACCGACCGAGTCCCCAGCAAAGCTGAGACCCCCAGCCCTCGTGAGTACTGTGGAACCAGAACCCCTGGACACAGACACATTTGCAAATGCATTAGCTTCTCGACGTTCCTTGAGGCTATGCATTGGGTTACTTGTAGCCCAGACCCTGAGCACCTTTTTCACTGAAGATTGCTGGCCTAGAATACACGAGTGTTCCGCGGGCCGCCCCTTTTTGTTTTTGCTCGAGGTACCTTTGCGATCCCTGGTCTGTTGACTGGTGGGTCCCTGAGAAGGCAACTTTAACTTTCCTTGGGTTTCCCTGGTTGCTCCAGACATCGGACCTTGCTGGTCTGCACTGAAGCATTTCTTTACTTTCTGCATGGGTTGCAGCTGCCAAGGCTTGTTAGGGCCACTCCGGTCACCAACGCTTCAGCACACGACATCCTTTGTGGGACAGCTCAAATCCAGCTCCTGGTTGTCGTCCACACCTCCTGGTCCTCGTGGCTGCAGAGTTAAGCTTCACCTCTTCAACCTGAAAACACCCGACATAGGTGGGCATTCGACTATAGGCTCCTGGTCACTGGCAAGTGACCCAGACTCTGTCCCCTCTGCTTTCAGGTTCTTCTCATCTTTGATCCAGGCTTTAATCACACCGGCCACTTTCCACTTCGACGGCAGCAGCACTTGGCAGCAGATCACCATTGAAATCAATGACAATTCCAGACACCAAAAAGACACCTATGCACCCGGCTTCCCAGGGTGAGGTAACTCGAGTACTCTGGTGCTCCTGTGGGTGTTGGTCTTAGAACCCCTTATGTCTAAAGGGGTTTGCTCAAAGTCCTCTCCTAAGTGTCCCTAATCTTTAAATTTCCAACCACGACTTTCCCCATAGAAGCTAACGGTGTCTCGCGGCTGTGTTCTCACACTGCACATGTCCCTGTGGGTCCCCTGTGGCACTACCTTGGGTGGTTCCTTGTGATCCCAGCAATTCTACAGGCTCTAGGCCTGGTGTCTAGTCAAGTTGTGGTTCTTATACCAATTTCTTAATATAGAGTTTGATACGCCCCTCCCGGGGGTGGTGGCGGTGGGTGTTGTGGCCCTCTTAGGTGTCCAAGCTTAGGTGTCCAAGCTGCATGATCAGTAGCTCCATGGCATCTCTTGTTCTTCAGGTGTGGCTCTCCCCTGGGCTCCCTTTTATGGTGCAGGTTGTCATCCGACTTTACACCAGGTAAGAGCAGGTGTTCAATCCCTGCTGTCAACACGCCTTATTGCATGTTTTGTGATGTTATCGCCGATTTGGTTGGTTGTTGTGAATGTTGCGAAGTGGTGTTGTCGCGGCTTTTTGCATGGGGAGGTCTACTCTGTCATCTGTGGCGATGTTTGTTGTGGCTCCTATCGCAGGTAAACTGGTGATATCGAACATGTGGTGTACACAAAAATATGCATGTACATCCCCCGAATGAGGCACTCCTTGGGTGATAAAAAAAATGATTCCAAAGTTATAGGTAGAATGTAGATTTATTATTCAATCTTTGTTCATAAGAGTTTTCTCAATGATATTCCCATCATATCAATGAAGTCTGTAAGTAGTGCAACGTGTACATAATGAACACGAACTCCAATGCATTTCGGGCTGGACGCCCTTTGTCAAGGAGAGCTGAAAAGAAAAGACGAGCCCATGTCAGTGTGGAGGATAGAGTGGTGTGTGAAAAATATAAGGGTGAATGAAAAAGTTAAATATTAAGTGCCGATCAATATGGGTTCTAGATCGGGTGCCTAAGTAAAGAATGGTGGGTGTGGAAGGTGTTTGGCATCGTGCAAATCGAGAGGTAAGTGAACGGAAAGTAGGCAAGGTGAAGGGAAGTGAAGGGGATCTATGACGAGTGCGGTTAGCGTGGACGGGTCGGGAACTAAAATCAACATCGCGGCTCCGTCGAGGGAACCTGCGCGGAGGCTGGGTACTTACTTCATAGAAGTTGCGAAGTAGACCGCTGCTTCAATCAATGTGTCTGGGTATCCCAGTTCAGTCAGCGCGAAATGCGCGAGGGGAGGTGAATAAAGGAAATGTGGTGTGAGAGAAATAAAGAAAGGACTAACGAGGAGTCAGTGGAAAGCGACAGCGTGGGCCATCTTAGAATGATCGAAAAAGGTAAACAAAGGCAAGAAAAGGATAACATGGAATGGATAAACATAAAATGAAATGGAATAAAGAGAAATAAAGAGCAATGAGATATATAATAAACTTATAGGGATTATAAATAACAACTGTATTCAGCACGATCATTCAATCCATGTGGTTTGAGTGTCTGTAGACGGTACATCCATTCAATTTCTCTTTTAAGTAGTAACTTGCGATTGTCTATGCCTTCGGTACGAGTAATGGTTTCCAGTACTGTAAATTGAAGTTGTGCAATGGTGTGATGAAACTCATGAAAATGCATGGCAACATTAGATTTTTCTTGTTTCGTGCGGATGTTAGATTTATGCTCGTTCATGCGAACTTTTATTTTCCTCTCAGTCTTACCGACATACATTTTTCCGCAAGGGCATTTCAAGGCATAGATTAAGTTCGTAGAGTCACATGTGGCATTTACTTGAAGTTTGATAGAGTTGCCTTTCATAGGATGTTTGATGGTATTGCCCTTGATGATACAATTGCAGTTGTTGCAGTTTGAGCATGGTTGGTACCTTTGTAGTTTTTGCTGATGGGTGTTTGTTTGGGGAGAATTTCTTTAATGTTTTTACTGCGGGTATAAGCAAACAGTGGAGGAGTGTGAAAAATGTCCCGAAATTCAGGTTCCATTTGTAAAATCGGCCAGTGATTAAGGATAATTCTCTTGTATTTAGTGCTAGCCGTAGAAAATTTAGATACCAAGACCATGCGTTCATTCGGTTGTTTGAGTCTTTTGGAAAGGCTTTGTTGTCTGGTGATGCTTGCCACTCGTGTTTGTGCTTCATTGAGGATTTTTTCAGGGTAGCCTCTGTCTAGGAAGCGTTGATGCATTTCCTTAATTCTGGTGTTGAAGGTTTGTTCATCAGATACGTTTGACGCGTAGCATTTGGGAAAAAGGCAAATGCTTCTTGAGAGATCCCTGGTGAAAACTAGTGAAATGCAATGTGTTATTGCGGTCGGTGGTTTTACGATGCAAGTCGGTGATGATTCCTTTTTCAGTGATCTTGATGTTAACATCAAGGAATGAGATTTCTGTGTCGCTGATTTGCCAGGAGAGTTTGATGCGTTCGTCTTTAGTGTTTAGTTCTGTCAATGCATTAATGAGTGTCTCTTTGCTGTCCGTCCACATGAGGAACAAATCGTCAATATATCTGACGTACATTTTTATTTTATCATGGAAGGTGGCATTGGTGTATATATGTAAATTTTCAAAATTTTCCATGTAGATATTGGCATATGTTGGAGCCGCACAATTACCCATCGCCATTCCAGATAGCTGGAGATACCACTTGTCGTCCTCTTAAAAGTAACTATGGTATAACGTGTACACCATGAGTTCCATAATGAAGGTTTGCATAAGTGAGTCAATATCACTGTTGAGGAAAGCTTGTTCGACAGCCTCAATACCTCCCTGGTGAGGTATGGAGGTGTACAGTGAGCTGACATCTGCTGTGCACAGTATCAATGAGTCGTTGGTGTTGACTTGGATCTGAGCCAATTTAAGTAAAAATTCTGTGGTGTCTTTAATGTAACTGGTGGATTTAGTGACCAAAGGTTGGAGGTATTTGTCTATGTACTTGCCCGTGGGTTCATGTATCGATCCTTTTGTTGAAACGATGGGTCGGAAAGGCGTATCTTGGAGATTTTTGTGTATTTTAGGACTCATGTGGATTGTGGGGCTTTTAGGGTGTTCTTGGAGCAAATAGTTTTTGGTGCGATCTTCAATGATGCCAGCTTGGTGTGCTTTTCCTACTATATTTTGTAAGATGCTTTGGAACTCCCTGGTGGGGTTGTTGTCAAGTTGCATATAGGTAGTGTTATCTTGTATGTGTTCAAACAGGCGTTGGGTGTACATGCTACTGTTGATGATCACAAGGGCCCCCCCCTTTATCGGCTTTGACGCACTTGATGTGTGGGTTATTAGCCAAGGTTTTAAGGGTATCACGATCCTTTTGTGTGATATTTTTGTGTTTAGGTGAACTTTTGAAGTTGATTTTGGACAAGTCGTTGCGTACAAGATTTTCAAATAGGTCTATACACTTATGGCTACTAGGAGCTTGATAGGTGCTAGATGGTCGTAGACCCTTGAGTTGGTCACTCTTAACGATGGTATTAGGAGGTAAGGTGTTATCGAAAAAATGGCGCAGTTTGAGTTTTCTGGTGAACTTGAAAGTACTCACTTCAAGTTCAAGTAGGTTAGTTTGAGTCACCGGAATAAATGATGTGCCTTTCTCGAGGAGATCCATTTGATGTTTAGGAATTGTGGTGTCAGAGATATTGATAACTAGGCGAGTTTTTTGGGTTTGGGATCTTTCTGACAAAGGGCGTCCAGCCCGAAATGCATTGGAGTTCGTGTTCATTATGTACATGTTGCACTACTTACAGACTTCATTGATATGATGAGAATATCATTGAGAAAACTCTTATGAACGAAGATTGAATAATAAATCTACATTCTACCTATAACTTTGGAATCATTTTTTTGATCACCCAAGGAGTGCCTCATTCGGGGGATGTACATGCATATTTTTGCATACACCACACGTTCTATATTTTCAGGCGCTTGACGGAAAGCCACCCTGGAGTGCACCCATCCCTCCAAGAATCACTATAACTTTGTTTAACCGGGTTGTGCACCACCCATCTCCTTCTATTTGTCAAACTGGTGATATCGGCTGTTAGCACCAGCTTGTGAATGGTGCGATACATTTATCACCTCTTTGGCTGAGATAAAGTCCTTGAGAATATGCCCCTATGTATCCAAAGCGGTCCTCAGACCATACCCAAGACAAAGCAAAACTGTACCATATCGACAAAGAACCAAAGCAAACTCACCTGGTACACACAGTTTAAACAAATTTATTCTCCACTGCCGACTCTTTGGAGCAAACGGTTAGATCCAAGGGTTTCGCCGTTCGGGGCCCCAGTCGGGATGATCGCTGGGCGAGGCACCGCCCGGTCAGACAGTTGGGGAAGCTGCAAGTTCAGGACTCTCTCATGCAGGGATCCATGGTCTGCCCGTTCGACAGAACATTGGCCCTGAACTCCGTACCAGTCCCCGGGCGAGGATGGGTCACCTGATGGAGTTCCTGTTCGGGCACCAACTGAAGGAAGTGACCCGATTAGGGTCACCCGGGTCACTCGCGACCACCTCTCAGCCTTTGATACAAATGAAGAGTAGGTCAGACAGTAGAGAATACAAACTAAGTATATTTTATTCAGGTACACTAAAGCAAAGTCCGGTCTGACCAGCCTCTTCAGATTGCTGCGGAGGGACTGACTTCAGCAAACATAGAGATACAATATGTACGCTTATTGTGTTTTTATCTAGGAACCTGAATCAATATTACCATTTTATGCCCTTGTACGGCTATATTCAATAATATCCCTAAAATGGCATAAGAATCAGATCCATATTTTAGTAAATCGCCCTTGCAGTGGAAGGCACGGCAAAAGCTACTTCCTTAGATTCCTAGAAAGCACAACGAGTTCTTTCAACACACCAAACCTCCAGCAACCTGGGAAATCCCCCGCTTGCTTTGTTTTGATTTGTAATAGAACTCCTGCGAGCCTGTAAGAACTGCCAGTTCTTAGTGACATGTTTATTGACGTCTTATGTCCAAACCCTACGTCAAACTCGGCACCTTTCAGGTATAAATATACCAACGTTGCTTTAAGCAAACACACGGTGGTGGTTTTGGAGCAGAGCAGCTAATCTACTTGCCGAGAGCCCAGCAGATGCGAAGAGCCCACGGACGCTGCCCCTCCTCTTTGACGTGCTGAGAAAGACGCTGTCTTTTCTCCTGCCGAGTAAATCCAGCTCCAGCGTTTCCAGCCTACCCTTGCGGGTGACTGGGATATCGAGTCCTGAGAGAGAGATACCAGCCCATCTACATTCTATTCCCAAGGTACAGTCCTGACTAAACCCTTAGAGAGAATTCTTGTATCAGATTCTTGGCAAAACATACTTAACTTAAACTGCTACTTACTTACTCCTTCCCACGTATTAGGCTTAGGTCAGGTACACCGGGGTAGGCGTATTTTAAAAGCACCAATTGAGCACGTTAGCCTATGTATATATGTATGTATATATTGTATCCATTTTAAAGTGCCTTATGGCTAAGAAACCATATCAATGCTTTTACAGTATTATTTTATAATACTCCTTTTACTGTACGTACTTTACTTTATATTAAGTATTGCAATTGTGGCAATTCATTTCTCTTGCATGAGAAGGAAGACTGCTCAATAAATAATACCTTTTATTGAAAACGCCCGTCTCTCTATTCTCTGCACTCTGGTGAAACTAAGTACGCACATCTGACTGAGTGAAATAGCTGTCTATTGTTTTCACACAACTCTAGAGATTTACTCTTAATCTGAGGGAGCAAAGTTGTCATGTTTATGCGGTTGTCGGAAGCTGAATCCCTTCTTGTCTGAGCCAGGGAAGCTGATCCCTTCCTATTCATTCAAGAAAGTTTCCAGTGACCTCAGAGCTAGCTGGCGCAAACCTAAATTAAGTCTAACATAGTCAGTAGAGACCTAGAAGACCTCAGTCTACACTGCTGTTTATGTTATTCCATTGCGCAGAGCCTATTGGGAAAATAGGAACTACACTACATGGCCCCCAACGTTTGGTAAGGCGATAAAACTAACGCAAGACGTTAGAGTAACTCAGTCGTGCTTTTTCACACAGACCCTTTTCCCGTAAATACTCCAATAGACGTCTGGAGTGGGTGAAAGGTTAAAGGGGCATATTATCAAGCCTGTGCGCTAAAATTTTCGCAGCTTTATCGGCCGAAAACGGCCGATAAAGCAGCGATAATGGGCTTGATAATATGCTCTGTGGAATTCCAATCGAAGCCCATGTTAGATGTCTTCACATCTAACATGTGCTTCGATTGGAATTCCATAGAGCATATTATCAAGCCCATTATCGCTGCTTTATCGGCCGTTTTCGGCCGATAAAGCTGCGATAATTTTATCGCACAGGCTTGATAATATGCCCCAAAATTTGCCGGAACTTAGTAGGAAGAGATTCCTATGTAGAGTTTTTGGTTTAGTCAACGTTGAAGGATACAGTGTTCCAAAATATTGTGCACCTAATCTTTTGTTTCCTTGGAAACCTGCTCTGCAAACTTTCATTAAAACAATGTCAGAAAATGGCGACAACAACGAAACCAGTGAAGCCGCAGTAGATGCGAATCAACGGGGTTTCGATGTTACAGGGTTTAATGAAAATGAACCGGGTGCAATTATCATCTCGGCAAACGTAAGAAAAACTATAACTCTAAAACTTATAGAAAACGGACTGACATCACGAGGTGGTACAGTCATTTTCGTGATAGAGGCACACAAATATCGGCAGACAGAGGTATTCTATTCATGGATAAACTTTCCAGCGGCAAACGCTACAACACATGAGTTCCACTATTACAAAATAGAGGAACCTCCGGAAGAATACACTCCTTTCGAGGATGTGGAAATTCCACTAAATTACCAAGAGCACCTGCTCTGGTTTAAAGGCGCCCTAAAACATAATGATCACATCACCAGGCTCGGTCCACTGGGTAGACCAGGAGCAACGTGGCCGGTCCTAGCCAGCTACAAACCACATCCAGACATCGAAAAAATGTCAGACAAAGAACTTTTAGCCCAGCTAAAATTACTAATTAAAATACATAGACAATTAGTCCAATATGTAATGCGGAATGCAACAGTCCAACCAGCTATTAACATTCCACAGCTGAACCCTCATCAGGGAAACCCAAACAAAATTACACCACAGAACATACAATCATGTCTTGGTAAAACTCCCGCAAAACGAGAACAAATTCCATTCTGGCTAGCACAAAAGATAACTCAAATAGAGGCAGTATTCCCGAATACTACCCCTGGTGAGAAACACAGAATTCTGACTATCTGCCTTCCAATGGGGGTCGCACCACATGTGGAGGATTGTGACACTTGGGGCACAGTCTTTGCTTCCATTTACACAAAAACACATGGTGTTCCGTCTCTGGCGGTGATACCAGATGTACTAAGACAGATTCAAAATGAATACGGTCCAGAACCTGCTTTAACTCTAGCTATGAAATTACTGAAAGATTTCAAGCAGGTCTCAGCTATATTATTAGCCAACATAAAAGGAGAAGCAGCATCTGTGGCGATCCACCAGAAATTGATAGAAACAGAGATGGCAGACCAACCAATTGAACTTGCCAGAATCATAGAAAAATCCTATGAAGAACTAGGTAGAGATAGTTTGGGTGGGAAACCGGTAAAACCCCAACTACTTGACAATCCTGAAAAGATATTTATTTAAAATAATCTAAACACTCCAAAAAAGAGCTGGGATGAAAATAAACAATCCACTCCCAAAGAAAAAAGATTCCAGTCCAGAGGAAGGTCTCCTCAGCGGAGGGAAAGAACTCCGAACCGAGAACGCCAGTCTCCCCAAAGGGAGCCCTCTGAAAAAAGATACAACCTTAGAAATAGGGATAATTTGAAAAAGCCTGATAGATATCAAGATATTGATACACGTCCCTCTCGATCTTTTCAGACTTCCTCGCAGAAATCGGAAAGAAGAGGACGGTCAGAACACAGGGAAGAGCACGCCAAGTCAAAAGACAAGGAACCCGCTCAAAGTAAAAAATTACAATTTCCAAGAAAGAAGGTAGCAAGTATTAAAATAATCAAACATGCCGAGGATACTGAGGACACAGCTGAAACACAGAGAGTGGACACAGACAATGCTAGACAGCGCAGCAGAAGTGACCATAGCTCGCAAGATCCTGATGAATCATCTGGAGATAGTGGACACGAATGAATACATTCAGGTGGAAACTGCAGATACCAGAGTTAGCGAACCTCATAAAATATACAAAATAACACTGCGTATAGAGGGAGATAAGACTAGGAAAGTAAGGGGTCTGTTTTGGGATAACCTCTCAAAAGGCTATAACATCCTATTAGTTAAGAAAGACTGGCCACCAGAGTTTGTCAGGGAGTGCCCTCATGGCGAAGAAAGGATTATGCCTGCCTTCTCAAATCATATTCCAATACATAGAAAATACATATATGCAAGAAAATGGGCAGTAGCTCAAGCACCTGCATTATATAAGAATCATGTAGGATGGGATGAGGACTCTCCTCCTCACAAAATCCAGTTAAAAAGTCAACCAACTGCACAAAGACAGTACCCAATTAAGCAAGAAGCTAAAAAACAGGTCAGGGAGATCGTAGATCAACTTGAATACCACGGGGTGATTGAAACATGCACCTCTCAAATGAACAATCCTTTGTTTCCTGTCTCCAAACCAGACGATTCATATCGTCTAGTCTTGGACTACAGACACCTTAACTCATGTTGCAAGACATTTGCGGTACAAAATTCGCACAGTGCGGCACTAATGAATAACATAGTTCGCAAAAAATACAAAACAACATTAGACATCTCTAATGGATTCTTTTGTCAAAATATTGCACCGGAAAGCAGGTATTTAACCGCTTTCTCAATAATGGGGTCACAGAAAAATTTCTGTCGACTCCCACAGGGATTCAAGAATAGCCCAGGATTATTTTCAGCCAGAGTAACAGAGTTACTACAAATGAATGATGATGAGGGTAAACATCACTTACAACGCAAGCATTACAACGCACTACCATTACATCGCAACCATTACAACGCAAACCATTACAACGCATTGCGCTGGGGGGCGCTCTAGGATAGGGAATATATTTAATTTACTATCCAACACCTTCCCTACTATCCACGGGGACTGGAGTTGGAATAGTAAATTAAATAATTCACTATCCAGCGCCTAAAAGCACTATGCGTTGTAATGGTATGCGATGTAAAAACCGCGTTGTAACAGCAGGTGTTGTAATAGCCTGCGTTGTAACGTCATAGATCCGATGATGAGGCATTATCTTATGTCGATGACATCTATCTCACAGATGATGACCTGGATACTCACTTGAAAAGAGTGAACACCATAATACTTGGGTTCGCAGCAGAGGGTTACAAATTCAACTTTAAAAAGTCCCGAATTGCCCATCTAACTGTCCTATTTTTAGGATATGAATTATCAAGTGAAGGCAAAAGCCTTGCAGACAACTTCTTAGAGAAGTGCGCTGTACTCCAAGCACCACAAACGCTGAAGAACTTACAATCGATACTAGGCTTCCTGAATTTCGGAAGTACTTACATTCTAAATTATGCAGAGAGGGTTAAACCTCTCTACGAATTAATAAAACCTGATTTTAAACCAATCAATTGGACTCAAAAACACACAGAAATTTTGAGATCACTGCAAACAGACATGTTAGCTAAAACAAAATTAGAAACTCGTGACAATACACGCAACCTTGTAATCCGAGTCATCCCAGGAAGATGCGGATTCACGTACCTGACCTCTAATGAGGGAGAAACGGTACCAATAGCTTACAAATCACATTTGTATACATAAGCAGAAAAAACATTCAGTCTTACAGAAAATACTATAAAGGCGGTTCAGACGGCTGTAGCAAAAGAAAGAGCCCAAGCCCAAGGCAAAAGAATAACTGTTTTCACAGCAGAATCAGCCTTTGAGGCGTTATTCAGCCCAGTTAATCTAAAAACGGTGGCACTAGATCCAAAATGGATACAATGGGAAAATTCTCTTGCTGCAAAAGACGTGACATACTATTTTGTCCCGAACATGAAAAAACTGAATGATTTGAAATATGAAGAAAAATATATTCTGCCAATCGAAATTCTGCCTCTCCAACAGTACTCTTGTATAATCTATACAGACAGATTTGTACAACATTACGATGTGGATAAAAAATCCTATAATGCAGCATGCGCGATTGTTAAAGGTCGCTGGCGCTGTGGTAAATTCAGACCAAAAATAACAAAAACTGAATCACTGGGATACTGTTCGGCTCAGCGAGCTGAAATCAGATCTTTAAAGATGGCGCTTGAAAATGCCGATCGTGAATTCCAGACACTAATAGTGTGCGATTCGCATTTCTGCGTAAAATCTTACAATAATGACTTGCAGAACTGGGTTCAAAACAATCACAAAGATGACACAGGTGCCACAATCAAGCATAAAATGTTTTGGGAACAAGTAGTTCTTTTACAGAAAGAACTACAGAAGACTCACGTGATACACACTCTGAGTCATCAACGTGATGGCGTTCACGTTGCAGGGAATTCATTGGCTAATACAGCCACAGCGGAAGCAACTAAACCGGCTTCCGTAGCCACAAAAAAGCGTTCAGAAAAATACATAGACGGGGAAACCATGCTGGCGGTAAAAACATCTTCAAAAGGCAACTGTGCAGCACTACCCGTGAACTATCCACTCAATTATACAGACGTAATTGATGCAAACTCCGTTCCTTTTGCTCGAATTCCTGGAGTGGGGGATAGAGTAATTCCAAACATGAACAGGAGAGTCTTATTAATAGCAGACGCACACATGGGTGAAGGTCCTAGGCACAAACAGATCAAGGAATCTCTGATAGAATTACAATCAGAATACTGGTGGCCGGGGATGAGCCTGCAACATTATAAATTTGCAAAGAGCTGTCCAAACTGCAACAGAGATCGCAGCAACGAGCCAACCGGAGTATTGCCATGGCCATTTCTGTGAGTTAGCATAAGGCTATCTATACGTAAAATCCAGCGTCCCATTAATTCCTATTAAGACTAGATCCACTTAAAAATGTGGCCCCAGCGCTCGGCTGATGCCAGAACTGTCATAAAAGATTTGCGAGTCTTTATCGGCACATACACAATTGGCATGCTACATTCTGATCAGGGTCCTGCTTTTAGCTCTCAAGCTTATAAGGAGGCCCTGACCAGCATGGGCATTGCGTTGCGGTACTCTTGTCCCTTCCATCCTGAGGGAAACGGGATTGTGGAAAGAAAAAACCGAGACATAAAGCAATCTATAACGGCAAAGGTACTAGGTTCGGGTGACGGGTGGGTCCAACATTTAACAAGTGTCCGAAGAAGTCTAAACAATCTGCCAAGAAACCCTCTAAAAGGTTTCAGCCCGTACGAACTATTGTTCGGAACTAGAATGTATATTCAGGATTTAGATAGTCAAGCTTCAGTGGTAAAAGATAAGAAAAAATGCTTTGATATCAAAGATCGTTTGGCTTTTTTACAGGACTTAAATGAAACAAGAAAAGCCCTGAGCATCATAAAGTAAAAACAACAGCCAACAACCACTGAAGATACACCACCTGTCCCAGCAAGACCTGTCTGGATTCCAAAGATTGGGGATCTGGTCAGAGAGAAAATTGCGGTGAAGAAGGAATTTGGGCCTTCTTACAGAAAAGCAGTACCTGTCTTAGCTGTCAGCGGAACAAGATCAGTTGTACTACCGCCCCTTGCTGGTAAAAAGGAGAACCGAGTTGTATCCATCGACCTGGTAAAACCACAATCATGTGGCCAATAATAAGTAGTAGGCCCAGTGGACTCCCAAGAAATAGCAGAATACCAAAATTTGCTACAATCTAAGAGGTTCAAACTGAGAGACTAATCACATTTGATAAACCTGCAGTGAATAAAAAAGGACTATGCAGCAATGCAATGGAACTTTTGCCTCTTGAAACCCAAATTGAAACAGTTCGTCAAGAAACACCAGTCTACAACGATGGCTCAGAATATGCTAATGAAAGTAAAATTGAAAAGGCAATTCCATCAATTGACAGAACTGCATCTGGCTACTTCATCAATTTCTATAACTTTTCTGAAGATCAAAGCAACCCTGAAGTAACACCAGCAACAAAAAGCTTTAAAGACAAAGCAACAGAACTCTTTCATCAACTCAAAGAAACCTATCTGATTTCTCCATGGATTGAATTTTGGATTGTGTTAGGTGTACTTTTCCTCCTGCTTTGGCTCATCATGGTACTTTGTTTGGGAAAATTCATTGAGGGAAAATACAGTACAATGGACACAGCAAGTCAGAACATCAATTTGGTTCTAAAGCCACACAAGTCATCTCACATCGAGAAAAGAGATCTATCATCAGTGAATGTGACAGCCATTCCAATACCCGTCGGGGTAGTTTGGGACAAAACGGATTACGAAATCTATGGCCCAGTCGAACTCTTGAAATATCCTCATCAGTTTAAGGTTTCATTAAGTGACTTTGTAAAACCAAGTACATTCTCTGATGTTTGGGACTTTGAAAGCATAAATAATATGATGTCAGATTTAGTAATGTCAGCAAAATTTACAGAACATGATTATTTACAGGGTTCATCGAACTATGAACAGATGTATTGTTATAACCACTATGCACACCACTATTTGCATAAATCTGCTCAACCTAGAAATGTTTTTAAATATAATCAATGGGAACATTGTGCAACTCCACCTAAAAGCAGTTCGAAAACATTTTATGAAAAATGTCCTTACTTTTCAGGGTTTAACACAAGTGATGCAGAAACATTTTATTACAAACTGTTAGATAAAACAGGGACAAAAACTATGCTGACAAATACTAAATTGATTTATTCGGAAACATTTTATGAAAAAATGATTACATTTGGTTTTGATTTCTGGAAGAACAACATTGAAACAAAAACCATTTGGGGTACAAAAGAATGGCTGGTCCAAGGATTGGAAGCATTATTACGAGCCTGCATGATCACAGAACAAATAATGTTCTTGAATGACACCATTCAACAAACTACTTGTCTTGGTTTAGCCAAGATTAAAGACTTAACCAAACCGTCTATTCCAAAGCCAATACCTGATAATACAACCACAGATATTGAGATAGACGTATCCCAAATTTTACACCAAAACAGAACACATCCTGATTGGAAAAAGTGGCTAATCTGGCCAACAGACACAAATAACTGTCAAGACAGATTCCCGAACAAAATACAGGGGTTAAAAATGACCAGACCAGACCCTAGATACTCCCAGAGACAACATCCAGGGATAGTAACAACATACAGTGTAGGGAAATTATGCCTTGAATGGCTACAGACATCCACACTGGCAGAAATTAAGCAACACTTGACTTTACTTAAAGACGGTGCTGACTTGCGCGATTTCATAATGGGACCACGCAAACAGTTGTACAGAGTTCCCCCGGGAGAGCTCTACAAATTTAGCTCAACCAGTAATTCTCTCTCACTGAATCTAGACAAGGGGTGAAGTGAGGGTCTCAAGTGTGCGGTGTAGACCCATATTCCAGAATGAAAAGGTACCTCACACAGGCTACCGACAGGACTACAGCTGTAGCCCCAGTCGACAGTCGTCCAGCCTCATCATCGGTACCCTGCTCCTTCGGCAGGCTGGCGGTGCAATGCCCGTCGGGCAGCGATGAAAGCTGCACTTTTGATGGAGATCTTTTATTCTGGGCCAGCGGGTGTGTGCGTGTGAGGGGCCTAAGGGAGTGTAATCGTGAGCGTGGTAGTGAAATTAAGTTAAAAGAAGTCAGGGAAGTCCTGTTGATGAATATTTTAATAGTCAGGCTTCCTGCTTCAGTAAAAGGATAAAGGGGTATTGAGGGGTGGTAAGTAATGAAACCAACCCTTATTCGACCCTTAACGTGCAAGAAATGGTCAACATGTTTCACGCCCTAAGGGCGATTCATCAGGACCTGGGTGCTCATAAATTACTCGGGTCCTGTAAATTTAGCAGGACACCAGTATACCAGTCTGGACAGACCTGTTGTTTCCTGTGGGAGGGGTAGGTGCAGAGCAGCTTGCCTGCAGCGACGTTAGAGGGCTCCCTCATCTCGCTGCCGGCCCCACTTGGACGGCCCGTGAGGTTTCCAGGAGGAAACATTAGGGTTCCAGAAGGTCCCCTCTGTGGAACCATTACGATACGACACTACCTCAGGTCGTATACTGGTGTCCTGCTAAATTTACAGGACCCGAGTAATTTATGAGCACCCAGGTCCTGATGAATCGCCCTTAGGGCGTGAAACATGTTGACCATTTCTTGCACGTTAAGGGTCGAATAAGGGTTGGTTTCATTACTTACCACCCCTCAATACCCCTTTATCCTTTTACTGAAGCAGGAAGCCTGACTATTAAAATATTCATCAACAGGACTTCCCTGACTTCTTTTAACTTAATTTCACTACCACGCTCACGATTACACTCCCTTAGGCCCCTCACACGCACACACCCGCTGGCCCAGAATAAAAGATCTCCATCAAAAGTGCAGCTTTCATCGCTGCCCGACGGGCATTGCACCGCCAGCCTGCCGAAGGAGCAGGGTACCGATGATGAGGCTGGACGACTGTCGACTGGGGCTACAGCTGTAGTCCTGTCGGTAGCCTGTGTGAGGTACCTTTTCATTCTGGAATATGGGTCTACACCGCACACTTGAGACCCTCACTTCACCCCTTGTCTAGATTCAGTGAGAGAGAATTACTGGTTGAGCTAAATTTGTAGAGCTCTCCCGGGAGAACTCTGTACACCTCTTATTGTTTATTGTTGTCAGGACAAGTACATTGGACCCCCTTAAAAATTGTCCAACCCCCCTCCCCCTTTTTGAGATCACCACGCAAACAGTGTCAAAAACGTTTCATAGCGGCTAGTATATACGCTGCGTACAACGAAGCTTGGAAAGTGACTCAAATTGAGACAGCAGAGAAAATACGAGAAATTGATTGTATTAATTTGGAAAAATCGCTTTCTGTTGTGGACAATGGGTTAATGACTCTGTCCTCCAGAATATATTCACTGGACAGTATTGTATCATCTGCTATCGATATAATAGATCAGGACTTGCTAATGTTACAAAATGGCCAGTCCCAATTACGTTCTATTGTACAGCAGGCTGGACGTTGCAAAACCTGCGATTGGGCTATGTGCCATGGCGTTTAATCAACACAACGTCATTGTTCTCTATCTTTAACCTTACTGATAAACAAATCAGTTTAGCACAGAAAGGAGCAGAGTATACGATTCTGAGCATTGAAAAACCTGAGAGATTACCATTGACAATGTCAGAAAGACCTGTCATTGAATGGATAATACACGGAATAATCACAATTCCGATAACAACTTTCCAATTTAAAAAATGCCAAGAGTATATACCAGCAGGCCAGTATGAAAGGTAGGGTAAAGGGTACATTAAGTCAGCATGGAAAATACCTTATACACACACATGTTATAGTGACAAAAACCAGAATGTATTTCTTAGTGGTAATAATTGTAAACGATCACTAAGCGGTATACTTCTGTGCCAAGGTATTAAGTTACATGGGGCCTGTGAGGGGACTTCAAATAACCTTTCATGCCCCCAGCACGGCACACCTGCAACACAAATAGAGCCATTCTTTAGGCAACTTTCTAACGGGAGTTACGTTCTAATAACGGATCACAGCTGTTGTGGCATGGTGCCAGGGAAAGCATATCTCATAAGCGTTAGTTCCATGGACACTTGCTGTATGCAAGTATTGTATCCAAACGGCCCTCCTGATACAGAGGCGACGATTTGGCCGTCCTTGAATATCTCTTCTATACGAATTGATACTTTAAGCAGAATGAAGTCAGTGCTTTTACAGACAACAGTGCCTATCACGTCATCAAAAGAAATGTATGATCTTCAAGTTGAAAGGACAACAGCAGAGATACATACACTTTTATCAACTAATTGCCCCGTGCATTTCGTAGAAATGCTAAGCCAAATCCTAAATATGTCTGATGCCAGTGATATCGCACATGTATTTAAGACAATTTTTTTGGGACTGTTAACACCCTTCGAAGCAGTCCTGGGCATCTTTCCCAATTTTGTCCATTCGGACTTTGGTGGCCTACCACTACTTTTGGGACTCGTAGCAGGAATTTTATTTTTGACTCTTCTGCTCCGATATGGCAAGCCAAACCGCAGACAAGACCCCAGCAACAATGGAATAAACGATCCTAGCTATACGCAATCGGGACCGCATAACTAACGTCCTTGGATTAGCCTGGCTAAGAGATCTGAATATGACCTGGTTTCTTTCATTCAGACCTATATGGCAGAACTGCATCTTACCTGTGCTTCAATGTATGCTATGCGGAGAAGAATGCGTGTTGGACACCTGCCTTACACTACAATCAGCAGTACCAATGGATATCGATACTTTGCTAAGTCCAGCAACGGCTCATGCATCGTGTTGTCCCCAGCGGTTACCAATCCTGATGACGGCATTTGTTGAAACTTTACCACTACAATTAGGTGGGAGTGAAGCAAGAAATGAGAGCAACATCACCCAGGTACGAACTTCTGTGAGCATTGCTGATCCTGACATCGATGATAGCAATCATTCTCACGACTGCCCGGTTACAGCATTTTCAACCATGGTCGAACTTTCACCTGAAGCTGTAGACTGTTTTTTTGCACATCTGTCTGCAGTAATGTTCTCCCCTGAACAGAAAGAATAACTTTTTAAGCAAACCGGCACACAGCGTTCCCCTGAACTCTGAATTCGGCCTTCAGCTTTGATAAACAAAAGCTACTGAAAACATTTGGAACTATTTTTTCCCCTGAAAACGAAATTATTTTTTTCCAAATTCCAAAATATTTACCTTTTTTCTGGCACATGTACTCTGCTTAAAGTAGAACTATTCTTAAAGAACAGAGCTTCTATTTTTAGTAAATTCTAGAGACAAAATATTACCTCAGCCTCTAGCACAAGCACAAGCAATTGCATTTATATGTGATGAAATAGTCTCGACCTTCTTTTCTGTATTAAGAGACATTTCATGTGTAATTTTCGCATATCGTTCAGCTAAATATATATGCATCCTTTTTTTACTGAATGATTACACTGCTTACAAAACGTACAGTACCAATAATCTTTCGTGTATTTCGCATACACCATTTCAAATGCAAAATGTATTTTGGGGTGGGTTGGAATACACATGCACCTTTACATGTTTACTATTGCTTAGTTTTTAGTAAATGATGGACATTAGATCGTGGAGTGGGTATTGTGTTTTTATCTAGGAACCTGAATCAATATTACCATTTTATGCCCTTGTACGGCTATAATCAATAATATCCCTATAATGGTATAAGAATCAGATCCATATTTTAGTAAATCACCCTTGCAGTCCAAGGCACAGCAAAAGCTACTTCCTTAGATTCTTAGAAAGCACAACGAGTTCTTTCAACACACCAAACCTCCGGCAACCTGGGAAATCCCCCGCTTGCTTTGTTTTGATTTGTAATAGAACTCCTGCGAGCACTGTAAGAACTGCCAGTTCTTAGTGACATCTTTATTGACGTCTTATGTCCAAACCTTACGTCAAACTTGGCACCTTTCAGGTATAAATATACCAACGTTGCCTTAAGCAAACACACGGTGGTAGTTTTGGATCAGCGCAGCTAATCTACTTGCCGAGAGCCCAGCAGATGCGCAGAGCCCACGGACGCTGCCCCTCCTCTTTGACACGCTGAGAAAGACGCTGTCTTTTCTCCTGTCGAGAAAATCCAGCTCCGGCGTTTCCAGCCTACCCTTGCGGGTGACTGGGATATCGAGTCCTGAGAGAGAGATACCAGACCTCCTACATTCTATTCCCAAGGTACAGTGCTGACTAAACCCTTAGAGAGAATTGTTGTATCAGATTCTTGGCAAAACCTACTTAACTTAAACTGCTACTTACTTACTCCTTCCCATTTATGAGGCTTAGGTCAGGTACACCGGGGTAGGCGTATTTTAGAAGCACCAGTTGAGCACGTTAGCCTATGTATATATGTATGTATATATTTTATCCATTTTAAAGTGTTTTATGGCTAAGAAACCATATCAATGCTTTTACAGTATTATTTTATAATACTCCTTTTACTGTACGTACTTTACTTTATATTAAGTATTGCAATTGTGGCAATTCATGTCTCTTGCATGAGAAGGAAGACTGCTCAATAAATAATACCTTTTATTGAAAACGCCCGTCTCTCTATTCTCTGCACTCTGGTGAAACTAATTACGCACTTCTGACTGAGTGAAATAGCTGTCTATTGTTTTCACATGACTCTAGAGATTTACTCTTATTCTGAGGGAGAAAAGTTGTCATGTTTATGAGGTTGTCGGAAGCTGAATCCCTTCTTGTCTGAGCCAGGGAAGCTGATCCCTTCCTATTCATTCAAGAAAGTTTCCAGTGACCTCTGAGCTAGCTGGCGCAAACCTAAATTAATTCTAACATAGTCAGTAGAGACCTAGAAGACCTCAGTCCTACGTCTACACTGCTGTTTATGTTATTCCAATGCGCAGAGCCTATTGGGAAAATAGGAACTACACTACACGCTTTCTGAACGAAGAATGTCCCACCCCTAATGGAAATCTACTAGCAGGTGCAGCTAAAACACAGGAATACAGTAAGATGAGTTTCGACTCTGGGACCGGACACATGTTATCTACACGCCAAGGTTATTTTGTTCATGTCTACAGCTAGGCTAATGCGAGAAAGGTCAACCCTTGCTCTGCTAACAAATTCACTGTTCCTATTAATGCATACCTTTCCCATAGATAGAGGTTTTCTCGCATTAACCGAGCTGTAGACATGAACAGAATAACCTTGACGTGTAGATAACGTGTGCCCGGTCCCAGAGTCAAAACTCATCTTACTGTACTCCTTTCTTTTAGCTGCCCCTGCTACTATAGTGTTGACCCCAATGGAGTTAAGTGCGTGAACCACGCCCCCATTTCTACACGATGGCAACCAGTGACACCATTCTAGGGGGGGCTAAAGCTGAATACAGAATAGCCCTTGCCTGCATCTTTAGTAGGTGATGCCAGGCGTGAGTGGTCGCATTTTTTGAGTCCAGAATGCCAGTCCTGCGGTCTGGAGGTGTAAAGAGCAGCATGGGCAAAGGGCGGGAGTAGCAACCTCCCTCTCTGTGCGCAGATGAGGAATGTCTGGTGAACCGTGTATCCAAAGATAAGCCTGTGTACTCTGTGCTGCTCTATAATAAAGGTCCAAATCAGGTGCCCCCAGCCCTTCCATGTGATAAGGTAACGTGAGAATTTGCCATTTAACCCTCAGTTGTTTGCCTGCCCATGCCAGTTTGACCATCAAAGTTGTGAGCCTCTTAAAAAATTTACCAGGGAGGACAATTGGGGTATTTGTGAAGAGAAACAAGAAACGAGGGAGTATCATCATTTTCATTATTGAGATTCTACCCAGGAGTGACAGCGGCAAACAAATCCAGCTATCGACCTTATCCTCCAATTTACTGACCAACACGCCATCATTTTCCCTAAAAACCACTTTCAAGTCTGAGTGCACTTGGATACCAAGATATCTTACCGACTCCGTCGTTCATTGCAATGGGTAATCAAGTTCAAATTGAGTCGTGGATGGCGTAAGGGGGAATATAATGGACTTTTACCAATTGACTCTCAGACCTGAAGCCCCCCCAAAGTGTACTACTTCCCGCAAGACTGATGAGAGGTGCCATTCAGGATCTCAAACATAAAGGAGCGTGTCATCCGCGTATGTCGAAACTATGAGTTCGTAGCCTGGGATGCTGATACCCTTATATCTATGATAATCACTGAGGGCCCGATTCACAGAATGAACTTAAGACTCAATCCTAAATTTACTACTGTTTTGGTATTCACAGATTGCACTTACTACTTTTGGTATTCACAGAATGAACTTACTACTTTTGGCATTCACAGAATGCACTTACTACGTTTGGTATTCACAGAATGAACTTACTCATTTCGGTATTCACAGAAGTTAGGACTCCTAACTCTAGGACTCCTAAATGCCTTCTGTGAATACCAAAAGTCCTAAAATTATGATTTTTCTCAATTTAGTAGTAGTAAAGTTAGGACTACTAACTTTAGGACTCCTAAATGCTTTCTGTGAATACCGAAAGTCTTAAAATTAGGATTTTTCTCAAAGTAGTAGTAGTAAAGTTAGGACTCCTAACTTTACTACTACTAAATTGAGAAAAATCCTAATTTTGTTGAAGACACATCTCTGCGTTGGCCAAAGTGGCCTCCAAGTCAGCCAACCTCTTGGGCAGCGTTTTAAGAACTCCTGAATGCTTAGACATGGTCACCCCCGGAATGTACACTTTAAACGCCTCCCACAACACCTGGAAGCTCTCTACTGAGCCCACATTTTTGTCAAAGTATGTTTCAATTGCCCCTGCCAGTTCAGCTTTAAACACCGCATCTAGTAGGGAGTACGGGTAAACCTCCAAATGAATCTGGGGATAATCTTTAAGGGGGTTTCAATAACAACAAGAACAGGGGAATGGTCAGAAAGTGTATGTGGTAGCACCTCATGCATCTTCACATGGCTATACAGTTGACCAAAGGCCAATCAATAATAAATATGTGTATATTAGTCATGGTATGCCAAATAATGTGCCTTTCCTCCTTTGTCAGGGTACCTCTGTCATGAAGGTCTAATTGCACCATAATCTGTGAGCGTTCTAGGCGTGGCAGTGATGCGTCTGGCCACTCCCCCCGAGCGGTTCAGTTCCACACTAAATTTAAGTCCCCGCCCAAAAGTTGCTGCCCCACCCCAAAGGTCTGCACCCTACCAGACAGGGCGGTGTAAAAGTCAGGATTGTCATAATTGGGCCCATAAACATTTATAATAAGTACGTCCAGTCCCTTACCCCGACAGCTGGAGATCACATATTTACCATCGACATCCATATGCAAAGGTTCAAGTGTGAGGGCAGACCTGGGGGGAACCCATGTAAGTACCCCCCCAGGCATGCGTGCTGAAGCCTGCAGCGTGCGTGTTTCCCTGCAAACCCCTAGTACGATGCAGAGGACTAGAGAGATGAAGGTGTGTTTCCTGCAATAATGTAACAACAATGTCATGCCTTGTCAGATAGGCCAGCACCTTGCGTAGTTTCCTGTGGTTGTTGAGACCTCGCACATTCCATGTTTGAGCATGCAGCTTACCCTGTGTAACCACCCTGCAGGGAGAACTACCAGCTGTATCGTTCTCTTGCGGACTCAGCCTGTCAGTGTCAGCCATAACAATCTGCAACTTGCATACTAACTGTACATAGTGTATTGTGCCTCTATCAATTCTGCTCCACTCAAAACCACAACCTTTCCCACCCCCCACCCACGCAAGGCAGTCCCCAACCAAGCCTAGACGAAGAACTGGCAAACGGATTTCCTGAACCATCGCAAACAAAAACAGCAGTTGCAAATACTTCAGTACAGTGTACAGAGGTCCCATCCCCCCTACACACCAAAAAAGAATACCCCAACTGTGCATTACACTCGTGGGCAGAGGTAGCACGCTCCCCACTCATACAATGAAGGAGTTCCCACCTGGGCTCTGATCCGCACACCATCTCTAAGATTTAGAACTTCTGAGGTTGCTATCATACCATTAATCCCCATCCTAGCTTCGAGATTTTTAACTATCGTGATCAACAAGTAGGCTAAGCCTCTGTAGCTGTCTCCTCCTGCAGCTGAAAGCTGCCTGCAACACCCCCCACCAGTTTCAACAATAGGCATAAGTTACTAGGCAGTTCAACCTCACACAGCCCCGCCTAAAATAACAATCTTATCTGTATAGTACGTAGTCCCACAATCAGTCCTGTTCATCCAAACAGCCTCCTTCTGCTTCATGCAGTGTGGCTCTCTCCGGGCTACGACGTTTGTCCCTAACCTAGTCCTTCATTGCCTTCTACAAGGCCTTCGGGTCTGTAAAGATACGTGACTGTCCTTGGCAATTAATCCGGAGTCTGGCAGGGTAGAGCATAGCATAGTCAATGTTGCTCTCCCTAAGCTGTTTCTTCAATGGGGCAAACTGCCTGCGTGCCTCTTGCACTTCGGGAGTGAAATTAGGGAACAGCGATATAGTGGAGCCTTCATATTGCAGCCGTTGTTTGTCTCTGGCAGTCCGTAGTGTTGAGTCTCTGTCGCGGTAGTTAAGCCGCTTCGCTATGATCGGCAGCGGTAGAGCGCCTGACATCGGACGCTGACCCAGGGAGTGATGCGCCCTTTCGATTACAAAAATGGACGAGAAAGTTTCATGACCACGGAGCGTAACACGCAATTTTTCATCAAACTGTTTTTGCCAGTCGGGGAAGACTCCGGAAGGCCTGTAATTCTAAGGTTGCTGCGCCTCGACCGCGCTTCCAGGTCTTCTGTTTTCCCCTGTAGGACCGGCATAACTTTCCCCAACTGCTTGTGGCCCACATCGAGCGTCGTCTATGCCTCCTCAACTTCCTTGACCAGGCGTTCTGCCATATCCAAACGCTGTGCATGTTTGTCCAGCCTTTCATACATTCTATCCATGCTTAAGGAAAGAGAATCCATCTTAGAGCCAAGAACAGAAAGGCTACTCTGTAGGCCCCTTTCCATTGCTGTGAGCATGGTGCAAATGTCTCCTTCTGGTTCTTCCTAAGGTGGGTCTTGCGTGTTCTCGCTATCCTCTGCAGCGGCCTCATGTCCCTTAGACTTTCTTTGATCGAATGGGAGTTTTGGTTGTGTTCTGTCGACCTTGCCCATCTCCGATCAGCTTTCTCACTGTGCCAAGTCAAGTGCCTAGCTGATCCTAGTCTTCCACCAACTGCACGTGGACACCAACAGGTCACGTCTCTAAAGGCGAGGTAATGTAAGTATTTCAATAGAGCTGGAACCGCACCACGAAGCAACCACAGGCTACCCGGGGGAAGGTGAAGTAACTGCGCAGTAACCACTATAGATTAAAAATGAACCTGTCACTCATTCTGTTGGCAGATGTTGATTTTCCTCCACAAAGTAACACTGGTGCCTGCCCTCTCAATATAGCATGCCTCACCAATCTAGGAGCACAGAGCCAGCCCAGTCCTCCACTGGCAGTGACTAACTTGAGGAGGAAGAAGTAGTTTTTACCCAACTTAACGAGCTGTGCTGTAGCAGCGGCCCCTGAGCAGTGGCCGCGGCAGTTGTGCGCCGTGTGGCAGGGGACGCCTAGTTACGCTCACACTCCAGGCGTGCACTAGTATTGTAGGTACGTGCACTACCCCACCAGGGCTATCGGCCGTCTGTTGCTGCCCCCACCATAGCTGGTCTCACTCAGGCAAGGATCACCATCAACTCTAACCTCACCAGTGCTATTGGACCCTGCAGTATCTCTGCCACACTCACGCTTTCTCCACACAACTAGGAAGCAGCGAGAACGGGACAGGACGTGGGTGATCTAAAATGGCGGGCGTGCCTCTTCCTCAATGCAGCTCCAGTCGCCACACGTAACAGGCAGTCAAAGCACAAAAAGTGTCCCATGGCCCAAGCCAGCAGCGCCGCAGGAAGAGCAACTCTAGAGATCCCACGGCATCTGGCCTCCGCTGCGAGGCGTCCCGCGTCTCCTTACTGTGAGTAGCAGAAATGGCGTCATCCAGGTCAAGGGCGCTCCAGCTGGTACCAGCCTCTGAGGCTCTCAGCCTGGTCAGCAGCTCCACAGGCTGAGTGGGGAAACCACGGAAACCAGAGGGCGCAGGTTAAGCGCTTCACTCAAGAACAGGGAGGGGAGCCAAACCTCACCACCAGGTGGTATGCACTGTCAGCTGCTGCTGCGCTGAGCGGGGGGGCCTTAGTTGAACATGGGAGCCTGGGGATCTAGGCCTAGCCGCAGGTTAAGCAGTTAGGAGTGTCTCACTTCGCCGTCCAGGGCAGCACAGCTGTCGGAGTAAGAGCGCTCCACTCCTCATCAATTCCAGTGGCAACAACAGTCTCAACAATGCTGATTGCACTCCTCAGAAGTCGGATATTTGAGGATAGTTAGATGACAATAGCAGAGCTGCACACTCAAGCGGCCATCTTAGTTGCGAGCGAGCTCCGTGCGACTCTTCATTTGTATGGAAAGCTGAGAGGTGGTCGCGAGTGACCCGGGTGACCCTAATCGGGTCACTTTCTTCACAACCATTCTGTGGAAGGTGACTCAGCCACAGTGAAAGGTAATTGGTCCAATTTTTCAATGTGCAGCATTGTATATTTTGCATCTCTTAGTGCCATTGTTGTTTGCCTTTCTGTTTGATTATAAGCAGCGAACAGAGACATACTGTTGATATATCGTCAGGGCACGTAACCAGAGCACAATGATTGTAGCGTACAGCTTAAAAATAGCATGGATGGTAACTGTGATTGCCCATGTTGTAGGATGGACATATCCTGTTCCATTATATCTATAGCAGAAGACACAATGTTGCCCAGTGAATACATCCTGGATGTTAATGTGATCACGTCATTGTTGACCACTGCCAAAGCCTTTTCTGGTTAACTATCAATGTCATGCAATCTCTCCGCAACTTCCTGTTGAGAGATTTTCCAAACTTCATTGTAAATAGCGTATAAGAAGCGTTTTTGACGTGGTTTAGGGGGACCTCACAAAAAATCCCTTAAATCCATGTAATCTGAGAGTAAGGACAAGTGTTCTTTCACCTGGGACCGTGTTGAGATTCTCAGCCAATCTAGGCATAACTTCCCGACATTGCAGTATGTCACAACCCACATATGTTTTAGTTGTACATGGCGTTAGTATGACCTATGGATACTAAACCCTTCGGTGGTACCCTTGAATCTTGACTGAGACCTATTTGTGTCGATAGGCCAAACTAACCATCCCTTCCAATTGGGGTCTGATGAATTTTATGAAACTTCATGCATAATGTCATCTAGCATACCCTTACTATGTTCTGTATAGTTTTGCCATCCCTCAAAGTGTGAAAGCGAGGGAATCTGAGGTGTGTTCAAGTCCGTGATCTTAGCTAGGCCAATACAAGAAGTCTGTAGCACAGTTTCGTCCAGGAAGATAATCTGCTATGGTATGAGACATGCTCTACATAATTCCTCAGTTCCCTGAACTTCCCAATCTTTAGTCCCCCTGACAGATTTTGTGTCTACGGTGTCCCTTCAAAAGTTGAAACCCTGTAAAGACAGCTGGGAAATAGACGAAGCAGAGTATATCAGTTTCGTATTAGTGAGCATATTTTTCTTTGCTGGTGTAGGTGTAACCTTATAATAATATGAGGTCGAGCCGGAAGTGTTAAACCCAGACCCAAACACTTGTGTACTACCTTTCGGTGGTGTTGGGCAATGTTCCCATTGATGGTAAGTAAAAATATTACGTGGAATACTTGTTTTGTGTAAGAAACAATGACTATACATAGTGTTGGTAACAATACAGGGTGTCAAAATCAGATGTAGCATCATATAGTTCGTGTTTAGAGAACGCAGCAGATTGTTCTGAATCAGGCAGCATACTATTCATAGTTTCAAAGTTTCAATCATCAGAGAATGTACTGGAGGTGATGATTTCATACAGAGAAATTTTAAATACATGTAGTATTTTCAGAAGTTCAGTGGGACCAAATACATCATATGAATCTCTATCTCATACTATTATATCAGGAATCAGAACTGCTGTAATGTTCACAAAGGAACTAACTTAAACAAAAACAATGCCTATGGTAATCTTTTTTTATATTTAGTAAAAAGACACCATTGATTGCCCTTTCTTAGCCTAAAGTCATGGTCATAAAGAAAAAAATCTAAATTAGATCAAAGACTCTTGTTATCCTATATGCATTAAAGATACACAAAACACTTGTAGGAGAAATATTAAAGCTATATGTTATTTAGCTTATTTATTCTTTTCTTTTTAGTACCTCTTATTTTTAGCAAACATATATACAAACTACATAAGCACACTTTATACAAAACATACAAATGACAATTCAAAGGTAACCAATTATGTTGGTCTAACTAGCCCACAATTATTTCAAAATAGAAGGACGTAGACGTGTAATTATGTCACAACATTCCCTGAAAATGGTCATCAACACAAAACATATATAGGAGCTTCAAAGGGTTAATTATTTCTCCCTCCAAAAACAATATATTTCCGGCTCCCAAATCCTATAATGATATATATTCTATCTCAATTTTCTTATGTTGATGCCTATTCAAATACAGTCGACGCGTTTCAGCCTTTTTTCTACTTCAGGCCTCTTCAGGACTTTAGGGCAATTCAACCAATCTATTCTTTAGATCAACCTCTTTTGAAATTTAATCCAACCAATGGGGTCATTTTCTAATTTTTAACTGTGGTTATGTGGAAAATTCACTTCAGTCCACCTGGTCTCCACCTCCCGTTTCTAAGGGGTCAAAGTTCACATATTCACGTAGGGCAGATACATTGTTATCATAATGCAACACTCTTTCTTGAAATTAGGGACCAAATCTCCAACTCCTTCTGCGCCCTCGGAAACGCCAAATCTGGAAGCGCTTCCACGTTCGAAATAAAAGGCTGACTTATTCTAATTTAAGCTCCTATATATGTTTTGTGTTGATGACTATTTTCAGGAAATGTTGTGACATAATTACACGTCTAAGTACCCTCTGGACCCCATACAGGTGATTGACCCAACTGCCACCAGAGCCTAATACCCTTGCTGTTAAGGATTGCTTTAAGTCCCGATTTTTCCTCTCCACAATCAAATTTCCCTCAGGATGCTACGGAGCGGAGTTACACAATGCAACACCCAAACTTCCCATGGATTCCTTGTAAGCCCAAGAGCTGAACGAGAGGCCACGGTCAGAATGTAATGTACCATTTGCGTATGTCCAGAGCGCTGAGGCCAAATACACAGGAATCTAGAGCATAAATCCACTGACGCCAAGATGTATTTGTAAGCCTCATCAGATTGTAAGGGGCCGCAGTGGTCCAAATAGACACATGCGAGAGGTCTTTCTGATATCAGTAGTGGAGTTTGTGGTGTACCACTACAGTGGAACCCTTCATCTGCTGACAGATGTCGCACTTAAGGACAAAGCCCTTGGTCTGTTTGGTAAGAACTGGCCACCAATAGCATTATTTCAGTAATTAAACTGTTGCAGTAATACCTGCGTGTGCTGAGCCCGGACCCTCGAGTGCAGCTAGTATCTGAACGAGACCATTAGCTATAAATTCTTTACAATAGAATTATCCCCAGGCTTCAGACTGGATCCAGAGAATTTTTCTCTTAGCAGTACCCTTCCGTGTCAGTAGGTGGCGTTGGTTGACTCTGCATATGTCGTCAGCATCGTGGTCACTGGGATGATGTTGCGGTGTCTACTTAGACGCCGCCCCTGCTCGCTGACGCCAGTTCTTTCTTTTCCACTCCAGCCAACGCAGATCCGGGGAGAGCTTGCCCTTAGTCAATTTTTTACTAAACTTTTTTCAACTTTTCTCTACACCTTTTTGAGTCTTCGACTCCAGGTAGCACGAGGGATGTCCCATCTTCGGACGGGCTTCAAGCCTTCATTTATTTTTATTTTGAGAGTTTTATATAGCACTGGCTAGACCCAGGAGTTATCAGAGCGCTTTACAAGGGAAGCTAATATGAGGCAAACAATGGCATACATGAAGATGAAAAGAAAATGAAACAACAAGTAACGTATACAAATCAAAAATAAATAAATATGAAGACAGCTAAACACAACCAGTGGTTAGGAAGAAGGATAAATAGTTACCAAACAAAAAAAATAATTTAGAGAGACAGGTGCATGTCACAGGTTATTGGCCTCAATATTAAATTGGCCAAACATGTCATACAAATAGATAAAAGAATAGTGAAAACAATCCGTGAGATATACACATAAAATAGATTAATAGGGGCAAGAGCTGTACAAATTAAATAGTTTGTAGGAGGATGTACAGGAAAAGGAAAAATATTACTGACACATAGGAAAAATTGTGAGATTGGAGATTAAGTGCAGGTCCCAAGTTATGATCCCTAATAATAGTTGAGAAGGTGAATTTTTGGGTCGTTTTTGAAGCTGAAATAGGAGGGGTTACAGCGCAGGCTTTTTGGGAGGGCATTCCAGATGATAAGGGCATTTCCAGAGAAGGAGCGTGAATGTGTGGATTAGTTTTTATGCAGTGGTGGGATAAGAAGGAGGGTGTTGGTGCTTCTCAGAGGTCGTGAGGTGCCTGCTATGAGGAGTTTCTTGGAGAGGTACTCTGGTGTGTTTTGGTGGAGGACTTTATGAATAATGCTGGCAGTTTTGTAGGCTGATCAACTTTCTATAGGGAGCCATTTAAGAGATTTGAGAGCTGGGAGATATGATCGAAACGTTTGCAGTCAGTGATGAGCCTGGCTGCAAGGTTTAGCACAGCTTTGATTGGAGCTAGGTGGACCTTGGGGATTCCGTTGAGGATGGCGTTACCATAATCTATACGTGAAAGGACAAGTGATTGAACTACAAGTTTAAGTCATCGGTAGGTATGAAAGGTTTGATTTTTTTGAGGTGACGGAGAGTGCAGAGGGCTCTTTTAGCAGGGTTTTTGATGTGGACGTTAAGGGTTAGTGTGTTGTCGATAGAAATACCAAGATATTTTACGGAGTTGGATAGGGTGAGTGAGCAGTTGAGTGCGTTGAGGTCAGATATCCAGGATTTAATGGGAAGAGGGTTATTTTTAGGGGAGAAGAGAATGATTTCCGTTTTGTTAGGGTTAAGTTTCAGATGATTGGAATGGAACCAGGTTTGGATGTTGGTGAGGGTGTTGTTCAGGTGTAGGATGTCAGCGTGATTTTTAATCTTGTAATATATTTAGCTGTCATCGGCGTAGAGGTGGAAGTTAATGCCTGCTTCTTTAAGACTGACAGTGAGGGGTTCCATAAAGAGGTTAAAGAGGGAGGGAGAGAATAGATCCTTGGAGGACTCCAAGGGAGACAGGAGTGGGGCTATAGAGACAGTTTTGAATTTTGATTTGCTGAGTTCAATGTTGTCCGTAGGAGACAAACCATTTGTAGGCAGTGCCATTAAGGCCGAAATGGGTCTTAAGCACTTTAAGTAAGGCTCAATGGTTGACTGTTTAGAACGCGGCAGAGAGATCAAGAAGGATAAGAAGACAGGACTCGCCATTATCAAGAGAGTGGTGAATGTCATCAATGACATTGAGCATTGCCGTTTCGGTGCTGCAGCCTTTCCTGAAACCTGATTGAAAGGGGTCGAGTAGGTTGAAATTTTCAATATGTTTATCTAGTTGGTATACAGTCAAAATATTGAGTTAAAAACTATATAATTGCATTAATATTGAATTAAAAATATAGAATGGACACAATATCGAATGGACAGAATATAGACAACAAAAATATCAAATAGAATAGCAGTAATATCGAATTTAAAATATAGAATGGACAAAATATCGAATGGACAGAATATAGACAACAAAAATATCGAATGGACAGAAGATAGACAACAAAAATATCGAATTTGAGGTAAGTTAATATCTCTTTTTTATTAATATCCAATTTTTTAAAGTGTTTTTATG
Source organism: Lissotriton vulgaris (assembly GCF_964263255.1). Classification (NCBI taxonomy): domain Eukaryota; kingdom Metazoa; phylum Chordata; class Amphibia; order Caudata; family Salamandridae; genus Lissotriton; species Lissotriton vulgaris. The sequence continues at coordinate 229,401,924 of NC_141691.1, read as the reverse complement.
TTAGTATATGTGTGAAAAGTGTATATTTATTTTATAATTTATTTTAATTAATTCATTTTATGGTATTTAATTTTTGCGTAATATAATTCTGTAGCGGGTTGTGGGTTTATAGGGGAATAGTGTGGGAAGTAATTTATTTATAATTAATTAAATATGTTAATTTATTTATTGGTATTTATTTTAAATTAATTGTTAATTAATTTTTAATTGGTAATTAATTTAAATATAATTGGTAATTAATTTTTATTAATTGATTAATTGACAATTATGTTAATGTTATTCATTTATTTTCTGTACCGGGTTGAAGGTTTATAGGGGAATAGGATGGGAAGTAATTTAATTATAATTAATTCAATATGTAAATGTATTTATTGGTATTTATTTTGAATTATTTGTTAATTAATTTTTAATTGGTAATTAATTAAAATATAATTGGAATTAATTTTTATTAATTGATTAATTGATAATTATGTGAATGTTATTAATTTATTTTCTGTAGCGGGTGGTGGGTTTATAGGGGAATAGGGTGGGAAGTATTTTATTTCTAATTAATTAAATGTTTTAATTTATTTATTGGTATTTATCTTAAAATAATTGTTAATTAATTATTGTTAATTGGTAAATAATTTGTATTAATAGGTAATTATATTTATTAATTAATTGTTATTTGTATTTAATTGATTAATTATTATATTATATTAAATTGTTAATTACTTTTAATTAATTTGTAATTGGTATTAATATTTAATTTATTTTTATTCATAAATGAAGTATTTACTTTCCCTACTGTTGCACTCTCTGGAGTGGGAATAGTAATTTTTACCCTCCCGCTATCCAATGCTGTTCCTACTGTTGCACTCACTGGAGTGGGAATAGTAATTTTTACCCCAACGCTATCCAACGCTTTCCCTAATTTTGCACTCACTGGAGTAGGAATAGTAATTTTTACCCCTACGCTATCCAACAGTTTCCCTACTGTTGCACTCTCTGGAGTGGGAATAGTAATTGTTATCCCTTCTCTAGCCAACGCTTTCCCTACTTTTGCACTCACTTGAGTGGGAATAGTAATTTTTACCTCTACGCTATCCAACGCTTTCCCTACTGTTGCACTCTCTGGATTGGGAATAGTAATTTTTACCCCTACGCTATCCAACACTTTCCCTACTGTTGCACTCTCTGGAGTGGGAATCGTAATTTTTACCCCTACGCTATCCAACGCTTTCCCTACTGTTGCGCTCACTGGAGTGGGAATAGTAATTTTTACCCCTACGCTATCCAACAGTTTCCCTACTGTTGCACTCTCTGGAGTGGGAATAGTAATTTTTATCCCTTCTCTAGCCAACACTTTCCCTACTTTTGCACTCACTTGAGTGGGAATAGTAATTTTTACCCCTACGCTATCCAACGCTTTCCCTACTGTTGCACTCTCTGGATTGGGAATAGTAATTTTTACCCCTACGCTATCCAACGCTTTCCCTACTGTTGCACTCTCTGGAGTGGGAATAGTAATTTTTATCCCTACGCTATCCAACGCTTTCCCTACTGTTGCACTCACTGGAGTGGGAATAGTAATTTTTACCTCTTTGCTATCCAATGCTTTCCCTACTGTTGCACTCTCTGGAGTGGGAATAGTAATTTTTACCCCTACGCAATCCAATGCTTTCCCTACTGTTGCGCTCACTGGAGTAGGAATAGTAATTTTACCCTCCCACTATCCAACGCTTTCCCTACTGTTGCACTCTCTGGAGTCGGAATAGTAATTTTTACCCCTACGCTAGCCAACTCTTTCCCTACTGTTGCACTCTCTGGAGTGGGAATAGTCATTTTTACCCCTACGCTATCCAACACTTTCCCTACTGTTGCACTCTACTATGAGAAGGTTGTTCCAACAATGGCCATAATTTTTAGAGAGTGGTGTACATCCTTTTACTTTAACCCCTTAAGTGCTGCTGACGGCCAAAGGTCGTCAGCAGCGCTACCTCCCCAGTGCTGCGCACGACCATTGAACGTCCATTCAGCACTAGTTCTAATGGACAGCGCAGCACTGGGGAGAAATGTTTACACGCAGCTAAGGTGTTAAGTCAAGTGACAGAAATATAATCAACATATTTTATTTTATTTCTTATTTTATTATCATTTTATATATTTCCTTCTTATCCAATATACAACATGTTATCACAAATACACTTTTTATAAATATTTTTTCTCAAAAAACATGATTTTTAACAAATACATACAAATGTCACAAAATAGTTAAAAATACACATGGCTCAAAATATGAAAAGAAACACCACCTGATATCATACACACAAACTCATAATCCTCACACCCTCACATCCAAGCTTCATTCACACCACACCAGTAAAGGAAAAAGGAAGAACTGAGTCTAAGTTGGCAAGATCTAAGCGCCAATATTAGGGTCTCAAGTAACAATCTGAGACCCCTGCACCAGGTCGACGCGCGTTTCGGCGGCTCTAGGCCACCTTCCTCAGGACCTTCTTCTTACAGATTACTTCAAGATATCAGGGGACGTTAAAAACAAATATTTCTTGATTCCTATTTCTTGAGTCCTATTCTCATCAAGGATAGACGATTTGGAGAGACAGGGTATATATAGGGCACCAATTATTGGTACCACGTAGTTAAATCTGAGAGATAGAACAATTTTCTCTAGTGGTATACGTGCGATCTTCTATATATCTGGCTGGCTTCTGGACAGCTAGCAGCTACCACACTTCTTGATACGAAATAAAGTGGTGAGACGATTTATTCCTACAAAGGAGGTTGTTTAACTCGTGCGGGTTATTTATCAATTTCACATTGATCCAGGGGGAGTGAAGTAGAATAATCTGACAGCTCGATCACTCCGTCCGGCCATCAACGCGTCTTTACTTTGTGCAGTTCACTCCCCTCTGTCTCCAGTTCTCGCGATCAAAAAATATTTATAAAAAGTGTATTTGTGATAACATGTTTTATATTGAATAACAAGGAAATATATAAAATGATAATAAAATAAGAAAAAAATAAAATATGGTGATTATATTTCTGTCACTTGACTTAAAGTAAAAGGATGTACACCACTCTCTAAAAATTATGGCCATTGTTGGAACAACCTTCTCATAGTTTTTTGTTTGTCTTCCCCTCTGTTCCATGGCCACGACTTAATCTGTTTGAGGGGGTCCCATCTTACATTCTGCCTACTGTTGCACTCTCCGGAGTGGAAATAATACATTTTACCCTTTCCGCTATCCTACGGTAAAAATATTGTATATTTTTTATTAATATTAAGTTCATATATATATATATATGTATTAAGAAATCAAATTGTATGTTTTTTTTTGTTTAACTTTCATTAATTATTTATTAATTTTAAGGTTATTTAAGTATTTTAAGTATGTTTAAGTTAATTATATTTATTATTTCATTTATTTTAATTACTTTTAAGCATTTAAAAAAATTCGATATTTTGACTAACTATTTTTTACAACGATATTTTTGATTCGATATTTTTGTACTTACCTGTTTGGAGATAGGAAGTCGATATTTTTGCATTCTATATTTTTTCCTCGATATTATGGTAGTTCTATATTTGTGTCATCGATATTATTTCAGTGATCCTATCTAATCGTAGTAGGACGCATTTTTCCAGGACCTTTTAGAGAAGGGGGAGGTTAGTGATGGGGCGGAGGTTGTTTAGGTCGTTGGGGTCAGTTTTGGGGTTCTTGATTATGGGAGAGATTTGTCCAAGTTGAAGGGAGGTGGTCATACAGCCAGTACAGAGAGATGTGTTGATGATTGTAGTCCAGTATGGGGCGATAATATGTTTAAGGGCAGGGACAAGGTTAGATGGTAAGGGGTCTTTTGTGTGGGAGGACGGTTTAAGATTACCAATTATTTTAAGGACTTCTAGCTCAGTCATGCGGAGGAAGTTGAACAAGGAGGCATTGTTTTTTAGTTGTGAATTAAGGGTGTTGTATTCCTGAGATGTGGCCTCTGGTACCTGGACTGCAACCACGACCCAAAGCCATGCTCCGACTGCCCGGCCATGAATCCAAAATCTTTGCGGGAGCGGTCCCGAAAGCTCTCTGAGGCCCGACAGCCTGCTCAGCATTGTTTGAGGCCCCAGTCGAGAGGAAGGTCTTGAGACTCGTCGCAGAGCCACCACCACTCATCATCGAAGTCTTCGCACTCCTCCGGTAAGTCGAGGCAGAAGAAGGCGAAGAAGCATTGATGCTCTTAACCTTCTCCCCATCCGCCGGCCGATACGATGCGGGACCCGGAGCGTTGTCGCTCTCCAGCTCCGTCTTCAGAGCCTGCTTCTGGGACGGCTCTGCACTTCCCTCCCTTTCCCGGAGCCAGAGCGTCTCCTGCCTAGCAACAAACTTTTTACGAAGTGCATCACAGCATTTTTGGGCAGCCCGACTCTGCCGGCACACCTTCGGGCCCGGCAGACTGGGCTGGGAGCCCTGGGACTTTGATGCTGATGGCTCTGGCACCCGAGGGCCCCCGAGGATCCAGGCCTGGATCAGGATCGACGCCAGTCAACCTTGTGGGAACCATCTTTGTGTAGTGATACCAAATGCCTAAGGCCCTGTTAAGTTGACATGAGAATCCACATATAGATGCTTGTACTTTTCCATAAATCTTAAGTAAAGCTACTTTTGTAACACAAGGTGTTAAAAACTGGTTTGCGATGTCAACATAATCGGCGCCACCTTGTCCCCTCTCGGAACCGTACGCTCTAGTAAGCAGTAGCCATTTTTTTAAGCACCATAGCCCCTCTGTCCCTCGCCGATCGCCAGCGCGTTCCCCTGGCGCTGTGAACATCCCCCCTCGCCCTCTCTGACCACCCCCGCTCTCTCGTATATGGACCATGCACCCCCTCCCAGCGCGACCCTACCCCAGAGGCGCATTTCGCCCCCGGCCAACACCTCCCGGTCCTTTAGTGAACCCCCTTCCTCTGCCCTGCCCTGCTCCCAAGCAACCACCTGGCCCTGCAGCTGCCATTTATTGGCCCCCTTTCCTGTAAGCAGTTGCCCCGATTCAAAGGATCTCCGACTAATCAAAGGCCCCCCTCACCCCGTGCGATCCGATCAGATACGCCCGCTCCGGGAGTCGACAGAGTATCCTGCTGTGGAATAGTCATCACTTACTGTAGATATGTGTGGGAACGGGCTCAAAGTGGGGATTCCAAGGATGTCTTTCCGTACATCAAAGCCTTAACAAGAATGTGTCACGTGTAATAAAACTATACACCTGTGTATAAGAGGCCAGGCCTCAGAGATGCAGTTAGAGCACCTCCCGAAGACATTCTGTGTGCGTGTCCGAAATGACAGGCTCTCCTCATGAGAAATAAACCCTGTTCTTGCGTTCCAGCTGCCAGCGCCTGTCTCTTTATTTGGTAACTATTTGCTATGGGAAATTAGAGGCGTCCTTGCACCACAGCCTGGGCAATTGACAGTAGCTGGCTGCTTTTCCTCAATTGGCGTCCCAACGCGGGGCCCATCAGCGACATGTGGGTTCAGTGAGAGAGGTTCCGACGACGGGGTGAACGTCTATACGATTGGAGTATACCTGCCTGGAGAAGACCCTTGTCTGGCTGCCGATCGAGTGAACTTCACCGATTCAGAACGGACCTCTCTTGAGTGACCCGCTGTCCTGACTGGGACCCCACAGGAGTGCTGTGGGAAAACTGGAGTAAGAGGACGATCGGGCGCTGGAAGGGGAAGGCGAAGAACTGTCCTCGCGGTCCGGGTAAGGTTAAGTAGGACGTTTTTACGTCTGATTGGCAGGATGGTTTTATCCATCTAAAGTGACTATTTGATTGATTGTTTGTATCGGAATTGTTTGAAAATACTGGTATTATTCGTTGATTGGTTCATTTAGCCTTGGTCGCTACTTGACACATTGGTTCTCTTTGGAGAAATTCTCTGTCTACAAACGGGGAAGAATAACAATATTCTATCCTCCTTTGCAGATAGTGAAGGGTAGGTAACGCAGACTTTTGTCTCCCGTTGTAACCCGTCGTGCCTATCTCTTTCTCGCCATTGATTGTTTGAATGCCCGAACATTGGTTGTTCGATATTGGTTCTTTGGAGGTATTCTCTGCTTACAAAAAAAACGTGGAATAGAGATATTCTGTCTAGTCTTTGCAAGCAGTGAAAAGATAGGTAGTGCAGACTTTTGTCCCCGTTGTAACCCGTCATGCCTATCTTCTCCCCACTGATTGGTAATTGGTTCTACCCGGACCATTTATTAGAGGTAGCTCGTCCGGTCCCACCGGAGGGTACCCCTAATAAAGAGGACATATATAAAATACGGATTACCCGCTGTACCTTTCTGGCAAACTATGGCATAAAAATCGCTATAGAAATACAAAAAAAAAAAAAAAATCGAACAAAAGCAATAGGCCACTGATGAGACCCTTTTTACCCCGCTAAAATAGAAGTACTAAGAATAGCCCTTTACGAGAAACATGAAACTAGTGGGAGAAGCCAAGTTCGAAGCCGCGATGGACGCAAAGCAGCTCGACTCCTCCGCCCCCACGGCCCCAAACATGTCTACCCTACCACCCACCCCGCCCAATAAACGACAAACCCTATGCAAATGGAAGTCTACTGATACCCACCATCGGCGTCGCCAGATAGGGCTAGATCACGCACAATTGGCCTATGTCTTTTCTGGGTATGCAGTAACATTTTTGTGCTCGTTGCCAGATTATAGATATATACAACGCTCCAACAAAGTAGTATGATTAAAACACTTTAATAACTTATAGATACATACAACACTCCAACGAAGCAAACACGGTAAAACACTCTTTTTAAAACAACTATTTACACGGCGACCTGCTGCAACATCCATCCCAAAGCATTGATACTGTCCCTGTCCCTCCTTCCTCGGAGCACAACATTGGGCTGCTTTGGGCTGTCTTTTGGTCGGCTTTGGGCTATAATAAGCCTACAAAATCCAGCGGCCTGTGAGGCAGCATCAGTAGCGGACCGTTGTGCGAATAGGCCGGAGGCACCACAGCCACGATGTTGTTGTACTGGCCTTCCCATTTGTCCATCCTGAGGTGGCATCCAGCGAGCCTCGGGTGGGGGGGTGAATGCCTTGCTGATGACCCCCCCACCCCTCTTATTGCCTGATCCGACCATCACGTATACCTGCGCCGGGAGACGGCGAGGGGTGCACTGGGAGGGAGAGGCGGCGCAGACGAGCCTCCCCCGCCTCCCCAGGTGGAGGTTCCCTCAACTGCACCCCAGCGCCTCACTCGACCAGCTGAGTTGCGCCCGCTCTTGCGGCACAGTGCCTCGCTCGGCCAGCTGAGTTGTGCCCGCTCTTGCGGCACAGTGCCTCGCTCGGCCAGCTGAGTTTCGCCTGCTCTTGCGGTTACAGCGTCTCACCCGCCATCCGGCTGAATTGCGCCCACTCTTGCGGTGCAGCGATAGGCGGCTGCCACGGAGCTCACGAAATAGCGGTCGGCTCCTCAGAATTGGGCCTGGCCTGCAAGGATGGCTCTGGGCAACCCTGGAACTCGGACGCTTGCCTGCTAGAGCATGGGCCCCATTCCCGAAAATGTCCCCTCAGCCTTGAAGATTCTACAAAAGTCACCGGGGCCCCTGACTCCCGCAGGCTTCCGGTGGGGAGCGGCTGCCATGATTACTTCTGGAATGGCCACGACGTAGCCACGAGATGGTGGTGCTCTCATGCTGATGCCAGCTTCAGTCTGAAACATCCAGAGACACTGTAGACTACAAATCCGATCAGTTCCGGTGGAGCTCCAACGTGACCCGGTAGGGAAGAACTTGCCCTCCCCTCTTTTGACTGATGGTTCTTGTTGCCTGTCCCTTCTGTTGTCATTTAACAGAACTTTTTGGACTGCCGAAAGGGGTTCCGGTCCGACCGCTGGTTGGTGGAGACATTTTGACTATATTCTGGACCTGCCCAGCCTCGCCCAAAATGGCGCCGGTATAAATGAGGCTCGCAACTCCTTGTTGTGTACTGGTTACTCAGCCTTGATATCACAAGATATGTATGCAGTTTTGAAGCACATGGTGGGCGGGGACGGGTACTGGTTGAACATTTAGACATCCCTATTGATATTAAGTTCTAATGTATTATTGATTACTGTACTATTGAAAGTTCGAATTGACGTTACTCATGGTACTGGCCCGCAAATGTATATCTAGATAATTTTATTGTAACTGGTTCTGTCGTACTTTGATTATAAAATTTACGTCCACCGATTCCGCAACTGTTAGACACCTTAGTTCCCGCAATCTAATGGCCCGCCCGTTATGTTTTTCTACCATGTAAATGTCCCCTCATCATATACGATTCCAGTTTGCTCCGTGGCCGGCCCACGTGGTTATAGGCCCGTAATTTGTACCCTGACATTTTTTCACAATAAAGGTTTTAAAACAAAACATGGTAGTAGCACCTGGATTGGTAAAGTTTTGGATAACAGCCACTGTTTCCGAATAAGTAAAAGGCAGATGAAATAAAGCAGTCCGATTACATGACGGTTAAAAGGTATAGTACGCAGAAATGCTGTAAAGATAAATGGTCAAGGGCTGTTGTGTTTTCCACTCCTGCAACATAAAACGATCGATAAGAATCCGATATTCAGACCTATCAGCAACTAAGACAGTAGACCGAGACTCTTCTGCTCAACGGCTCCCTCGTGGGACGAAGAAATGCCCTTTTTTCTCGAAATAGGAATATTTACTTGCAGGACAGTTGTAAATTTCCCGAGAAAATACATTAGCCTGGAACATTGTTAGTGATAAACTCTAAATGCATCTGGGTCCTCGGAACCCAAAGACTTCGTAGTGTTTGCTTTACATGCCACGTGTATTAGGGAAGTTGTTTCAGATGCTCCTAAACCACTCCAAAGGAATACCATCTAACCCCTCTAGTTTCCATGCCCGGCGAATAGGAACGACCCTGTACTACTGCAGATCATTCCTCTTCTCCGAATGAGAACATGGATCCGTCACCCCCTCACTTTACACTGACCACCTCTGGTTTTGACCCTTCCCTGCACACAGTCTGTGATACCGCACTCGAGCGATCTATGTAATAAACAGCCTACCATTGAGTGTCCTTTCCGCACTACCAGTTCCCCTGGGCTTAGACGTAGAGATGCCAGGGTCAGCGTCCCGCGGAGATAAGTCGAGTACGTGGTAAGTAAAGACATTTTTTTGTGTTTATGCGCGCTGATGTGCTTTGAACGCTGCCCCCCTCCCCTTCTTCCCCCTTTTCTGCAGGTCGCATCGGTACTTCGACTGGATTATGGAGAAGACCTAAGACTTACCATGTTCCGCGTAGAAGTTAGGCTAGCACTGTAAGATGGTACATTGTATGCGGGAGCCATCCCTGGGAACGTGAGGAATTTGTGTGGTTTGAATGTGCGTGTGAATGCCCTGATGCGTATAGCTTGACCAAATACGTTTTGCACACGTCTAGACCAATAAGAGAATGCTTTGTGTGTGACTAAAGTAGTGATCGAACAGTCGATGGAATGGGGAAAGTGGACCTGAACATGGTGCCTACATGCGACGAACAAACAAAGACATAGATAGCACTTCCTTACTCAGAACCGACTGTCTCTCTCTGAAGCTAGCGACTGGGAGGATGGCCTGCATCAGAAACTTGACGGGTTATCACAGTATGACAAAAGGTGACTCCAGCTGGCACCCCAAATATGCAACCAAAAAAGCGCACGCCAATGAGTGAATTCATACGCCGACTAAATAAGAAAAAGTCAAGGAGTACACCGGGTTGAGGTTCACCCAAGTCCCCTCCACCTAGAAACTATGAATGTTGTCAATGTTTTAGATTTGCCCCCTTCTTCTTGCACCCTCATAGACATGGAAGTTAAAGCTGCACCATTGCTCCCCCCCCGACTGACGCCCTCCTTTGCCTCAGCTTGGATCATCATTTGCTAAAATGTTCGAAGACCCCACCGTGAGTATAAGCGCAACCGGATTAGTCCCCGACCAGTTGACAAAGAGTAAGTATTTCCAACAGAGGCCACCAGCGAAGGTTGTCGACAATTAGGGAGGAAGAAAAGGTAAAAAGCGACCTCCAAATGAATTACGGAGAATGCTGAAAATACGCGGCACGTATAAGAGGAGGAAAGGAAAAGAAAGGTTCCCTTGCCCAAAATGGCTCTGTGTCTTCGTTTTAGGTTTCTGTGTTTGATGTATGTACTGTCACACCCTATCCGGTATTTGTGTGTACGTGAACATTGAATTTATGTTTTCCCTCGGCTTGTGTTCTTATACGTAAACCTGACCCGTATTGCTCTATGTTGTGTGTGCACCAAGTAGCCTATTATCGTACACGTTTGTCTCTCTATCTCCCTCTTTTTATGTCGTTTGTGTACCAAATAGCCTACTTGAAGCACACGTCTCTCTCTCTCTCTCTCTCTCTCTCTCTCTCTCTCTCTCCCTCTCTTTCTTTCTTTCTTCCTCACTGAATGCCCCTTGCCCTCTTTTATATAAATAACGACACTGTACCTCCTCGGTATATGTATAATTGGCTTAAAACTCGACAAGGGTTCGAACAAATTAACAGAAGCAAAACGACCGTATCTTACCACACTACTACCTCTCCTTTCTGTAAAATGATGGAGCTTAATTGGCTGAGAAAGAAAGGACAGGTGAGACGACTGATGTCCCCCAATCTGGCCCTTATTACGGGAACTATACGTCAGTGGTTTTTGTTGTTTTAGGGCCCTAACAACCCCACCTCCATTGCTCAGACCACCCCGCCTATGGCCCCAAAGTAAAACGTCCAAACATCCCCGTTCCTCCAGAATAGTCCCAGTTCTGTGCTAGCCGTCCCTGGACATTTTAGAAATAGTTGATGACCTTGTTTTTGAAGATGCATCGCTTAAAACTGATAAAGGTTAACAATTGTCTCCAACAAGAAAAATGTTTAGCTTATGTCCCTCCCCGAAAAGATACTTGTGAGCCCAAGACAGTAGCACTTCGCCCTTTTTAGCAGTCCTTGAGGAAGTATGAATAAACAAAGCTTGCGTTAGAAAGACGAGTCTCTACCGGAGAAGCCGGTTCGAATTTTTGACAGACCAGGTATTTGATAAATGGCACACTTCCTACCACGTTTGTAAAGTACAGGAACCCACACCTAGCAGACCCAATGAAGGAAATTTGCAGGAGCATTCGCAAACTTGCATCGCAGCAATGATTTATGAGTTAATAGCATACACCGATGTAAGAGTTGATAGACATCCGCCATAGAGTGACCGATAAACGTTTCCCCAACTACTTGGGATTGGGAGAGAGAAGTAAGTATGTAAACGTCTTCCCTACCAGTTCCCTAAAATTTGTTTTTACTTATTCAAAGATCACATGCGGTCATCGGAGGAGAGGGGTCGGACGTGACGCACAGCCTGGCTGCGGATCGTGGAACATCTATGGCTTCGTCCAAGGGGGAGCCACGGAGCAAAGAGATGCGGGATGAGGCACCATTCTCAGCATGGGAAGTGATAGAAAGAGGGGCTATTCAGAAACCTCTGCACATTGATCAGTTCGTGCCTGAAGTCCCAACCCGTCGAGCCCGATTGATGGGCTCATTGCTAAAAGGCTCTGCCCTCCTTGGTCCACTTTTGATCCGATTCCACTCCACCCCCTCCTCCCTCGGCCTCCCAAAACACGCCCCTACACCCCCCCTTTCATATGGGATTTTGAACTTGACTTAACGAAAGAAGAACAAAATGCTAGGTACCCCGTCTAAGGGTACCTAGGAACAGGACAAAACAGGACTGTGATCCGAGAGCAAAGAGCGGTCAAACCCTGCAGCATGAAAAATTGGGGTTGAGCTGGACCTTAGCTCCACCGCCGGTGCTCAACAGCACCAACGAAAGAAGAAGAACAATGAGAGCCTACCAGTGATGGCTCGCTTTTATAAGGACACTGGGAAGAAGAACTCCCTTTTGGACATTACCCCCACCCCCCCCCCCCCCTCTGACTGTAATCATGTTGAGTCGAATTCCACTCCCAACCACTTTCATATTGACCATCTCCCAATCGAGCTTTCGAAATATTATATCGGTCACTTCCAACTGTACGCATAACTTTGTATAATGACAATTGTATAACATCAGCCGTGCACCTGAATATGCTGTCTAGTTTGATCCACGCGAGGTCTAGGCCTTAAATAATGTACGTAATATCTCTTGTTCTGCCAGAATGTTTTACTATCATGTTTTTATTCAAGCAAGTTTCCCTCCTCCTACCTCGAGGTCTGACATATGACGCAGCTGGTGTTATTTTGTATGCGCTACCTGCTCGCCTATCACATCAACTACATGTAATTATGTACAATTCTGCCAGATTATTTCTGTCTGTCCTAGGACTCTGTACAGTGAAGAGAGAACGCCTGAAATAATTTACGATGCCGAGGTTAAGATTTTAATGAAGATGGGTGCCGGCTAGACAAGCTGGCTAGATATGTTGAAAAGGGAGGACTGTTAAAAACTGGTTTGCGATGTCAACATAATCGGCGCCACCTTGTCCCCTCTCGGAACCGTACGCTCTAGTAAGCAGTAGCCATTTTTTTAAGCACCATAGCCCCTCTGCCCCTCGCCGATCGCCAGCGCATTCCCCTGGCGCTGCGAACATCCCCCCTCGCCCTCTCTGACCACGCCCGCTCTCTCGTATATGGACCATGCACCCCCTCCCAGCGCGACCCTACCCCGGAGGCGCATTTCGCCCCCGGCCAACACCTCCCCGTCCTTTAGTGAACCCCCTTCCTCTGCCCTGCCCTGCTCCCAAGCCACCACCTGGCCCTGCAGCTGCCATTTATTGGCCCCCTTTCCTGTAAGCAGTTGCCCCGATTCAAAGGATCTCCCACTAATCAAAGGCCCCACTCACCCTGTGCGATCCGATCAGATACGCCCGCTCCGGGAGTCAACAGAGTATCCTGCTGTGGAATAATCATCACTTACTGTAGATATGTGTGGGAACGGGCTCAAAGTGGGGATTCCAAGGATGTCTTTCCGTACATCAAAGCCTTAACAAGAATGTGTCACGTGTAATAAAACTATAAACCTGTGTATAAGAGGCCAGGCCTCAGAGATGCAGTTAGAGCACCTCCCGAAGACATTCTGTGTGCGTGTCCGAAATGACAGGCTCTCCTCATGAGAAATAAACCCTGTTCTTGCGTTCCAGCTGCCAGCGCCTGTCTCTTTATTTGGTAACTATTTGCTATGGGAAATTAGAGGCGTCCTTGCGCCACAGCCTGGGCAATTGACAGTAGCTGGCTGCTTTTCCTCAAAGGCTTGGCCAAGAAAGCTACGAGAACAAAGCAGGATGCTAGCTTAGCCGCAGGTATTTCTGTGTATCACATTTAGAAATACTTCTGGTACGTGCTATGATATTGCAATTATTTCTATTGAAAAGTACCAGAGCTAATACATTGCATTACCGTGGAAAGTCTAAAAACCGCTACATACTCAGGACACGTGGTCAGCAACAGTATAGTTGGGACCATAAATGGCATAACATACCCTAGCCCTCTCCTGATTGGACAAATATTCAATGCTTAATCTGTGTTATGTGCATTATGATGCTGTTTCCTTTGTGGTTTGTGTCAATAAAAGCTGTCAGAGACATCATCTCTTCGGCCATTCAGCGGCTATGCTGACTGTCTTCGTGCTGCGCATATTTGCATTATGTTGTTGGTTTCCAATAAATTCTGTTCATCTTATGTGCTGACAGAGAGTAATACTTGTGGTATTATTTTTCTATTCTTTATTTCAGCTTCCACCTTTGGTGTGAGGATGCGGCTCCAGGATCACTGACTTCTACCACCACTGGGTTACAGCCCTTCAGCTTCAATCAGAGTTTGGAGGTCTAAGGTTTGATGACCCTGTATCTCTGTCTCTCTCCGTCTCTCCATGGTCTCCGTGGCTGAGGAACTCTGCCTGCTGTGTGTTGTTTTTTGTCATATCTCTGCTGGCTTCTGCCTTTCTCCCTCTCAGCACATTTGCATGGGCATTTTATGGAGCGCTCTTTTATCACTGCTCTCTTTTCTACTCCGTGCCGGCGATGCCTGTGTGCCGGAGAAATATTACCCTTTTGCAATTCAACTAATTACATGGCTATCATAGCAGCTATTCTTATCACTTTCTTCTGCCTCCTCTTTGTGGCTTTAATCATATTTGTCTCAGTCTGCCATCAGTCGGCTGCAGACTGTGCCTCTGTTTGAGGGTACCACTAACTTTGTGGTGATGACAGTGGTCTACTTCACTTTGCTTCATGCACCGTCTGTGGTATTTGACCTCTGATACTGCTGTCGACCTCTACCCATCACTCTATTGGGCATTTTTGCTCTCCATTTTTGTTTCTGTGCCCAATCCTCACCGCAGTTTGCCGGCAAGGGGTTCCGTCTGCCTTTTTCCTGCACGCAGTGACTCCCTGGTGCTAAGCAGCACTTGGTTGATGGTGTACCAAGTAGGGTGAACTTCTGCACTCCCCTGCCTTGCCTGCGGAGAGTCCCTGGCCTATGGGGGTGGAGGACCTTTACAGCTACTTCCCATTGACATGGGCAGAGGTCGCTAGGCATTGCCAGAATCAACATCCATCTGTGAGTTCTGCTTGAGGATCTCCATCCTCTAGGTTGGGTTGTAGCAGGTAGCCCCTTGTTTTACAGTGCAGCAGTTTTGCTCCCCAGGTCCAGGCAGTAGAGGTATAGACTCCCCTGGGTTTACACATAGTATGTGTTCAGGCATGATATCATTGGAGTGGTAGCCAAGTGGGCTCCTCCATTTTGTTGCAACAATTTTAGGGGGCCAAATTATCTACTTTCCATGAACTAATCTTTGGGTGAAGCTAACTCACCTCAGGGCCGCTGGCGACCAGTAGTCACTGGGACGCTGCCTCCTGCTTGATGCCAGAGGTGGTCTCCCGCTGTGCCTAGGTATCCAGCTTGGCACAACTGGAAGGGAGTATCTGTTGTTTTATTCTCTATCATTTTGGATTTCATTGCATTTTTTACTGTGTTACTTTGATGTGCCTCTCATATATTGTGGTTAAATACTGCTAGGGTTGCACTTAGCATTCTTATCATTGTAAGGTGTTTCCAGTTCTTGCCAGGCTATCATTTTATTTGGGTATTGTCCACAAAATGTAACTGACAGTAATATGCTGCTACCTTTCTGACAACAGACTGAACACCCCTTTAATACTTATTGCCTCCATTAATAGAAATGCCACTTAATATCACCACCCATTGATTATGCCCCTGCGAGAGGTGCCTCCCCCACCTGGAAGTAAAGACAACGAGCTAGCATATGTCCATGTCCCATAGCCCAGAGCAGACATGTCCTTCACTTAAAACTTCCAGAAATTGAGAGATGAACCAAGAAGGTGGTATCCAGAGTTAGAAAGGATGGCGGTGCTGGGGGGACTGTTATGGAGAGACTTTGATGTCCTATTCAATATAATTGTGCCAAAAACCTGTGGGAGGACTTCAAAAGGAAAATAAAGCGGCCAAAGTGTGATTCAGACAGGGGCAGAGGAGGGATGCCAGGAGAAGAAGTAAACCAAAAATACAAAGTTGCAGTGAAATATTTCAAGGAAAAAATTCCAGAAGATAAGGTAGACTGGAACAAAATAACATACAAAACAGGAAAAAGATTAGAGTGTGAATTCATATTTTGACAGCCTTCGGCTAATCTACCAGCAGAACAGCGGATTAGAGAATCCAATGGGAAATGCCATGCCTGCATTACTACTTTTGTTCTGAGGCCACAGCTCAAAACACACCTGCCAACATAATTTGTTTGCTGGATACAGGAACCAATGAAAAAGGTATTGGCAGCAGCCAGATACTGCAGATTACCAGTCCAACGCACAGACAATGGAGGTAGAGAAAATAAAGAAAGAAAAAGTGAGATTGATAGTAGCTCAGGAGCGGTTTTATACAAGCCAGAAAGCTAGTGGAAGAGGAAGAGGAAGAGGAAAGGGTACAGGCAGACAACAAAATGGCAGGTCAGCTTCCCTACAACCACCAGGAACAGCATGTTTCTACTGTAAAGACCCCAACCACTGGAAGGCAGACTGCCCAATACCAAAAAATAAAAATGAGGAAAATAGGCCAATAAAGAATAGAGTACTCGGCCAACAACAATACCAATATAACGACCAGCATACAGACAACAGAAATTATGCTCAGCAAGGGTATGCATCAAATGGCATGCCTCCACCTCCGCCCGCCACAGAATAGACAGAACATGGATGATTGGATGGGAAGGGATTGTCTTGTGCATTGGTTTCACCTTTGCACTGTGTTAAGTTAGCATGGGCTGGTTAGAAGTTTAAACACCATTTTTCCTTTTCTGCTGCCTCTGCACCCGACACATTTTGTTATAACAGCTTTTCGCCTAGTTAGGTATTTTGCTTTACACGAGAATAACATGTTTGCTATTAATATCAGCCTTGCTTGGTAAGCTATGTCTATACAGTGAGTGCCGAGGCCTTCAAGGTTGTTTCAACACAGCACTTATTGTTTGGATTGATCAGCGCACAGAGTAGAAATAATATGGATGCAGCTGTGGCCAACTTTGGGTATAGGCGCGATTAATAATGCACTGCGCAAAGCAGGAGACACATACTTCTTGATGAATATCCGTATGCAGAGGGTTGGTGCAGGAGATAATGTGATCCATTTCTGCTGAGCCCAAAGGTATGGGCCCGCCCTACTAAACCCAAAGAGACCTTCTGTAGATATAATATAATATACTAGCTAGGGAGGGTAAACTGAAGTTCTATTTAGACCTGTTTCCTTTAGCATTTTAACATGCTTTCACTTTTTGTATTTTATGGAATAGTAACCATGCTGTTAAACTTGTTCCTTATAATATGTTTGCTTGTACTAGCTAAGATACTGCGTTTGAAAACACTGCATTAGAAATAAACATTTCAAACTCGCACGTGTCCTCATTGACTCCTCATTCTGGATTGATATGTTAGTATAACGAAAGAGTGTTCATGTGTTCCACGTTACCTGAGGTGTTCTGAGTCCATGTTCTGGGTTGTCTAAATCATTGGTGTTTTGTAAGTACCAATGAGACACTGATAGCTAGTCTGGTTGGGGATTTTGGATGCTGAGGTGAGTTTTGGCACACCCTAATTCACTGAGGTTCCAAGTCTCTATGCACAGTTCTGTATATGAGCAGAAATCCCTGCTACAGGATGAATGGGTGCAAGAGGATGGTGCTTTTCCACCACTGCCTCAAGGTATGTTCTAGGGATGCCTGGGAGTGGACGACTGCCTAATATCTCCAGCAATACCCATGGACTAATCTGGTTGATATGTGGAGGGAACGGTTTTCGGCAAAACTGTTCTATTCCTGGTAGACACAGGAGCTCAAAGATCAATGCTGAAGGCTTCTCATATGACTGAGGCACCACTTTTGGAAATACAAGTAACGACAGTCAGAATGACAGTACAACCAATAGATGACTATCTCACAAAGACACTAAAACTAGTAGTAGGCACAATCACTGTCAACCACGAGTTCATCCTCGTAAGGTTCTGCTCCGTGAATTTACAGGGTAGGGATCTGCTTTGCAAACTTCAATGCACCATACACTGTTCACCAACAGGTGTTTTCCTAGAAAGCGGAGCAAACGGTTTGATGTTGCAGGCTTTCAGGACATGCACAGACCCAGCATACCACCAGAATTGCGTGATTGCGTGCCACCTCATGTCTGGGCCCGATGTGGGACAGGTGTTAAACAACCCACCAATGCAGGTCAAATTAAAGCCAGGAGCTCCTCTCTCAAGAGTGCCATAATACAAGATTTCAAAAGAGGGGGAGGAGGGCAAAGCAACAATCATAAAGGGCCTCCTCCAACAGGGAATAATAAGAGATACGCTCTAGCTCATGCAACACACCAATACATCCTTTAAAGAAAGCTTCCAAGGGCCTGGACGGGGCTCCTGTTTATCGTTTTACCCAAGACCTAAGAGAATTGAACAAAATAGTGGTACCTTCCTTTCTAGTGGTCCCAAACCCAGCACAATACTGTCCAATATTCCAGCAACAGCAATGCACTTCACAGTGCTGGATCTTAGTTCCACCTTCTTCACCATTCTGCTGCACCCTGACAGCCAATATCTTTTTGCGTTCTGTTTTCGTTTTAAAAGATTTTGCTGGTGTCGTCTTCCTCAAGGGTATACAGAGTCCTCCTCCATCTTCACAAATGCATTAAAACAGACTTGGACTCCCTAGTACTAAAGGAGGGTTTTACACTTATCCAGTGTACAGACGACTTGCTATAAGCTTCACCTTCCAGGGACGCTTGTGCAAAGGACACTGTTACCCTCCAGCGCCATCTACAGCTGAAGGCTTACAAGGTCTCCCCAAAGAAATTACAGTTTTGCCTAACTTCTGTGAAGTATGTGGGCCATGAATTGTCCGAAGGAACAAGAAAATTACTGCCTGACAGAATATCCACCATCACCCACTTTCCCCAACCTTGCACACGAAAAGAGGTTTGGGCTTTCCTGTGGGTGGCAGGATACTGCTGCCACTGGATTCCAAATGTCCCCCCGACAAGCCCTCACACACAAAGATGTACCCGACATTGTTCCTTGGTCGCAGGACTGCAACAAGGCTTTTCACAAATTGAAAAATTAACTCAGTGGGGTCCCAGCGTTAGGCCTCCCAGACTACAGCAAGGATTTCCACCTGTTCTGTCATGAGAAGGTGGGATGCTCACTGGGGGTCGCAGGACTGCAAAAAGACTTTTCACAAATTGAAAATTTCACTCAGTGGGGTCCAAGCGTTAGGCCTTCCAGACTACAGCAAGGATTTCCACCTGTTCTGCCATGAGAAGGTGGGATGCTCACTTGGGGTCCTGACACAAAAGCATGGCTCTTTCTACCGCCAAGTGGTATACTATTCTGCCACCTTAGACCCAGTAGCTTCAGCGCTTCCAACTTGCCTCCGAGCAGTCGCGGCAGTAGCACTAGCAGAAGAACAGTCAGAAAATATAGTACTGGCACACACCATGGTCTTGCATTTTCCCCATGCAGTGGACACACTTCTTACATCCACCAAGACCCAGAATCTGAAAAATGCACCTCTTACCAGATATGAATTGATAATACTAGCGTCACACATTGTCATAAAAATGTGCACCACTCTGTATCTAGCATGCCCTTTACCCACGGAGCATGACCTAGATGATCTGACCTCAGATGATGCATTTCATGATTGAGAACTGGCTATAGACAGGCAAACCAAGGTGCGCCCAGACCTGAAAGACACACCACTGCAAGTTGCCCACGGGGACCTGTTTGTGGATGGGTCATGTCTCAGGGATGACAATGGAATATGCAGTGGGCACTGCTAACAAATTGTTGGAAGGGGGTAGGTTAGCAGCTGCCAAATGTGCATAAGCAGCTGAACTTGTGGCACTTACAAGGGCATGCACATTGGCTAAGGGAAAAGGAGTAAATGTATATATAGATAGCCAATATGGCTTCAGGGTGGTCCACGATTTCGGCCAGCTATGGATCATGAGGGGATTCCTCATGTCAGCAGGCCAGCAAATACAGCATGCAGAGCTCATAAGTGACCTTCTCCAGGCATAGTTACTAGTGTTAAAAGTAGCCATAATCAAATGTGCAGCACACACCTCATTAAAAGATTATGGGTCCGATGTAGGTGAATCTCATTTACCGACTCTAGAATACCGAATTTTACCGATTCGGTATTCTAGATTCGGTAAATGAGATGTAGGAAATTAATCTGTAATTTTTACCGAATCGGTATAATTCGGTAATTACCGAATCAGTATTTAACGATTCGGAAATTGCCATTGATTCCTATGGGCCTAGAGGCCCATAGGAATCAATGTCAATTACTGAATCGGTAAATGCCGATTCGGTGAAATTACCAAATTGTCAAGGGGGACAGGGTGTCACTTTGACACCCTGTAGCACCCCTGATTCTGGCTAGTGTGCCATGTGGCACACATACATGCCCTAAGGGCATTTATGTGTGTCACATGGGACAGGTGTACATGCACAGATGAGCATGTACACTGGAATTCGTTATTTACCACAAAATATTATTTCGTGGTAAATAACGAATTCTTAAGGGGCTGTGGCACTGTTTTCAGTGCCACCTACATCTAGATTTGTCGATTCGGTAAATTTACCGAATCGGTAATTTACAGAATCGGTAAATTTACTGATTCGGTAAATTTACCGAATTGGTAATTTTTAAGCCCCCTGCATTTTAAACACCAAATACCGGTCGGTAACGGCCAAAATTGGCCGTTATGAACCGGTATTTGGCCCCCTACATCTGGCCCTATGTGTCAAAAGACAACACTTTTATCAATGGTGAAGCGAAGAGACATGCTGCCAGTTAACAATGGTACAAATGATTAACCAGAACTGAGAGAATCATGTGAAGAATGACTCACTACATTTTGATCCTATGCACATTCAGAAAATGGTTGAGCAACATGAAAAGGAGGAGTGGGCCAAGGGAATGTGTGTGCAAACAAAGGAAGGGTTATGAACAAGGCAGAATGGGAAAATATGCTTACCTTCAAAAATAATTTTCTCTATGGCACACGTCTTTCAGAGCCCCTCACATGTTGGCCACAAGGCCATGATTAGACTGTTTTCTTAATGATGGTACAACTGCAAGTTCTGCCAAATAGCAGAGAGACCTTGTAAGCAATGTACCGTTTGTGCGCAATACAATACTGGAAAGGGTAAACTAACTGCAACTGGCCACTTTCCACCACCCTGAGGACCCTTTGAAAGCCTACAACTAGACTTCATCGACATGCCTCCCACACACAGTACAAACATGTGTTGGTAATTGTGTGCATGTTCAGCAAATGGACTGAGGCTTATCTAACAAAAAGCTGTGATGCACACACTGTTGCTAATTACTTGTTGAATGATCTCATCTCAAGATTTGGGATTCTGGCACTTCTGATCTAAGACAATGGACCTGCGTTCATTTCCCATGTGATAGGTGGAATATGCAAGGAGCTCGGGGTCACACAAAAACTGCACTGTGCCTATCACCCACCGGCAGCAGGTGCTGTGGAGAGGAAGAATGGGGTGTTGAAAAACAAAATTTGTGCTTCAACTGAACTGTTATGGGTAGATGCGCTGATACTAGCTCGGTTGGCAATGAGAAGCACACCAGATAAGTGGACCAAGCTAAGCCCTCACAACATTTTGTTTGGCCGCCCCATGAACATTGCATGCCACATGTCAACCTCTCCACTGTCAATAGCAGACAATTAGCTTTTGTGCTATTGTAAGAAATGAACAGAGACATTGCGATATCTCCATCGCCAGGTCCTGCAGGCCCTTCCAAAAGCAGCAACTCCACCATCACATGATCTGTAGCCAGGCGACTGGGTCTAGATAAAAGCTCACACCAGACCACATTACCTCCAGCCAAGGTGGAAAGGCGCATACCAGGTTCTCCTGATGACTGCAACAGCCATCAAGTGTGAGGGGCTAGCACCCTGGATCCACAGCTCCCACACCAAGAGAGAAGTAGGGCCGTACTGGGGAGGACAAGCTCCACCTGCACCTCCACTTGCATCTGAGGCACCCCACAGGTACAATCTTCGCTCCAGCAGACCAGCAACAGCAAAGACAGATTAAATAGGGGCTGATCCTTGCTGCATACAGCAGGCCAGGTCTCCAGATATCATCTTTCCAAGGACCCCTACGTTTTCTCCAAGTGCTAAAGCATGGGTACTCACAAACTTTCTCTCGGGGGCCAAATTTACACTGTGGTTTGTGTCCGAGGGCTGCACAAGTGGGGGCGGTGTCAGTGGGGGAGGGGGTGGGGCTAGAGCAACAACAAAAAACTGAACATGAAGTTGATCACTGGTCCCTGCAGCGGACACCTTCGTCCACTGAGCCACCAGACCCGGCATACACACATCTCTCTCTCTCGCTCTCTTTCTTTCTCTGTCTCCCTCCCTCCCTCTCCCTCCCTCTCTCATTCTCCCTTACTCTGTCCCCCTCCCTCTGTCCCCCTCCCTCATCCCCCTCCCTCTGTCTCCCTCCCTCTGTCTCCCTTTCCCTCTCTCACTCCCTCACTCTGCATCCCTTTCCCTCTCTCACTCTGTCTCCCTTTCCCTCTCTCACTCCCTCACGCTGTCACTCCCTTTCCCTCCCTTCCTTTACCTCCCTTCCTTTTCCTCTCTCACTCCCTCACTCTGTCTCCCTTTCCCTCTCTCACTCCCTCACTCTGTCTCCCTTTCCCTCTCTCACTCCCTCACTCTGTCACTCCCTTTCCCTCCCTTCCTTTCCCTCCCTCCCTTTCCCTCTCTCACTCTCTCACTCTGTCACTGCTTTTCCCTCCCTTCATTTCCCTCCCTCCCCTTCCCTCTCTCACTCCTTCATTCTGTCTCCCTTTCCCTCTCTCACTCCCTCACTCTGTCTCCCTTTCCCTACCTCACTCCCTCACTCTGTCTCCCTTTCCCTCCCTCACTCCCTTACTCTGTGTCCCTTTCCCTTCCTCGCTCTGTCTCCCTTTCCCTCCCTCGCTCTGTCTCCCTTTCCCTACCTCACTCCCTCACGGTCTCCCTTTCCCTCCCTCACTCTGTCTCCCTTTCCCTCCCTCACTCCCACACTGTCACTCCCTTTCCCTCCCTCCTCTTCCCTATCCCTTCCTCCCTCCCTTTCCCTCCTTCCCTTTCCCCTTCTCACTCCCTCCCCCGGTCTCCCTTTCCCTCCCTCAATCCCTCACTGTCACTCCCTTTTCCTCCCTCCACCTCCCTTTCCCTTCCTCCTTCCCTTTCCCTGCTTCCCTCTCTCACTCCCTCACCTGGTCTCCCTTTCCCTCCCTCACTTTGTCTCCCTTTCTTTCCCTCTCCCTCCCTTTTCCTCCCTCTCCCTCTGTCATCTCACCCTGCCTCTGTGTCTGCCCAGGCTGAGACAGCTTCGGAGCACATACACACACACAACCGCACCGAGCGTGTTAACAGGTCTTTAAAAGACCATTAGCATGTTGATGAGGCTGTGGCTATGGCAGGAATTGCCTGGCCGGTCCCCACAGAGCAGCAGAGTCTCCGAGTCGCGCTGCTGCAACTTGTGTTTGCAGACTGTCTTTAAAAAATAATTTAAAACACTGGTACGATGTGTGCAAGGTCTGCGGGCCGCCAGGGAAGGCTTGCCGGGCCTCTGCTGCCCGCGGGCCGTACTATGAGTACCCGTGTGCTAAAGTGACGTCATGTGCTGGATAACCTCTGATGGTACACGATAAGAGCAACCACGGTTTTGCATCAAGGTACCCCGAGGCATTCCTGGCGCATGAGTGCGAGACCCGTCTCGGCTCCCGCTGAGAGCATGCCCCGGGCAATCAGCAGGGGACGGCCCAGCTAGGACCTGGTGTGGCCTGCAGACTGCCTGACGTGCCCCACTCATGGCGCTCAAGGACAGTAGACAGATAGAGGAGCCTCACCTAACAAATGCCGGGAACTATAAGGACCGGAAGGCTGAGAGCTATACAAGTGACTTGTAGCGCTTCAGTAATGATAATTATGATTGCCCTGTTGGTTCCTGGGATAGAAATAAATGGAGTATTGACATTGTCTGTGCCAAACCCTCCGCTATTGAGTGGCTTGCGAAGCTTGATTCTGCACGATCTCTCATTCCCAACATTCGGATACCAACCACCAGCTCCATACATTGCGGAACTTCGTCTTGAAATACTACAGTGTGTCATTCATGCAATAGGCTCTCCTCTAACAAAGGATGTCAACTGAACTATGAGTTGCACATAGACATCTCAAAGGAGGACAACATAGACCCGAATAGGAGAAGAATAAAATGTGGGATTTTTCCAGTTTAAGAAAAGGAAAACGTTAGGGAGATGCTATTGGACACATAGAACATTTGCATAAACGCCTAGGAAGATGCCAAGAACAAATAAAGAGGAAAGGAAGTGGCCAGTCGTGCTGATGGCAATATTATCCCCAGTCCCAGGAATAATAGTGATGCATTGATAATAATATTTGCAAAAGATCTTGAAATACCGTTCCTTAATGGTCAGGTGGGGGATAGGAGCGACTCAAATATACCATACGGGTGAGAGAAAAATGAACGTGACCGAACAAGACATTTTGGGGGAGGTGGACATTAAAGGAGCAGGGGAACGGGAATCATGTGATGAATACCAAGGAAATCAATACGTTGAAATGTTCAAAATGTATGTACGCATTATGAACATATCAGGATGTTATGTTTCAACAGACTTGCCAATAGACACAGAAAACAGCATGAGTTACCATGTGATCGCTTTTTCTAAACATGTGGTATGTGTCTTAATGTGCGACATGCTCTTTAGACAGCACAAGATGTCCATAGCTGTTGCAACCCTTAAGGAGGGCCAGATAGCTACAGGACAGGCAACGGCAATGCCTAAGGCAAAGAGAGTGCCATGTATGAACATGCAACCAACAAAAAGGGATCAGGCAATTCTAGACACATTTAGCAATGGAAAGACAGGGCTGGTTGGGAAAACATAGAAAAGACAAGGGAAGTGAGTTAAAAATACCAAGATTTAGGATAAGACAACAGCTTACTGCTGCATCCTGCATCCGGAATGACAAAGAGATGGCCCCAAGCAGCTAGCTGTGCATGTGTGGCCACCTAAAGAGCCATGCACAATATCACAGTTAGTTGGAGGAAAGGAAGAATGGAAGACATGTAGCTTTAGGTGTACCACTGCAAAATTAGCTAGGGGTGAGCAAGGATTAAAGGAATGTGAGAAAAGGAAAGATGAAGCCCTCGGACTTTCGGATGAAGCAGAAATTACAGAAATTAAGCCAATTTTCGTTGGTGATATTAACTGCACACACATAACAAGATTATCACAGGTTAGTGAAAATGATCAGTGGTCCTCACCCGGACTAGTGGGATACAAGGGATTGTTCTTTGTCTGTGGACAATGTGCATACTTTTATCTGCACCCAGGATGGTATGGTAGTTGTTATCTTGTCTCCATCCTGCCCCGAATGACCCACCTCAATGACCTGGTACAGATTAAGCGCCAGGAGCATCGGCCATGAAGAGCTAGAAGAATAGCAAAATGGGCAGATAATGTCATGACAGAACTTGGGGTGATGATACCTGGTGCAGGAGTGGTAGACACAACTGTAAAATAGACATCCACAAGATGATGATTGTAAGTAGTGGTTTATTAAGAATAAAGATCCCATCCACAGGTGAACATCCAGCCAGCATCAAAGTGTGGTTGTAACTGCCTGCTGAACAAAGCATAACATTCCAGGGGATGTGCAGGTGATTCTAGTGCCTCATGACATCAGCGCAGCTATGTCATGAAGCACAGACACAGAGAACCAGGATGCCACACATCTCCCTTCTAACAAGAAGAACAAAATTACAAAAAGGAATGAGTTAAAATTAAACATAAATCACACAGTTACGTAGTCCTTTAAATACTCAGGAGAATGAGAAACCCTTGCAGACTTGCGAGGAAGTGAGGAAGGTTCATCACTAGTTTGAGAATTACGACTACAAGAAGCCTCCACAATATTATTTCTAACCACCACCACCCTGTTCAAATTCCAAACTCGATGGTCTGCAGTTTTGATTGCGTTCTTAAAAACCTTGATGACACGGATAGGCTTTTTAAAGGTAGCAGAAAGGGCCTTATTGTTTTTGCAGGGATTTTTAATAAGTACCCAATCGCCCACTTTGACAGGAGTGACCTTTACAGAATTCCTTGCATCAAAAATTCTTTTTCTATTCTCAATCCTAGAAGATTCACGCACCATCCAATCATCCCTGACATCATGAGGACATGGTTGTAAATCATTGACACATGCGGGTACCTGAAGTGTATTAGGAGTACGTGCCCTAAAAAGTTCAAAGGGAGTCTTCCCAGTAACAGCATGGGGAGATATCCTGTAAACCTTAACTTTCTTAAAAACATCTGCCCTCCAATCTGTGCCAGCAGACTTAGCCATCCTAATGGTTTCTTTAAGAACACGGTTGAATCTCTCAACAGTACTGTTGGTTTCTGGGTGGTATAGGGATGATTTTTTGTGTTTCATACCTTGTTCTAACAGGAATTGTTCCATGTCCTTAGACACTAACTGAGGACCATTATCAGTGAGAATGGTGTTAGGAATGCCTTCCCTTGCGAACAATTTGGCCAAGAAGGCCACCACATTTTTAGTCTCAATTCCACGAGTAATGGCAATTTCTGGCCATCTGGAAAAGAAATCAACAAGGACAAGAAGATACCACTCACAACCAGCTGAGACAATGGGCCCCAAAATATCCAAACCAACCTCTTTCCATGGTGCATTCGGTCTGTCCCTAATCACCATAGGCTGGACCTTAGGTTTCGCTACCCTCTCACTAATAGCACAGTCAATGCAATCCCTAACCTTACGTTTCACTTCCAAATCCATATTTGGCCACCAATATGACCTCCTCAAAATCTCCTTGGTTTTTGAGACTCCTAGATGTCCAATATGTGCTAAAGACATAAGCTCATTCCGAAGAGCTAGAGGTGGAACTAACCTAGTGCCCCTAAAAAGTAAGCCATCTTGTTCTGAGAGCTGATCTTTGACATGCCAAAACTTCTCAATCCCTTCATTAGGCTTTGGTTTAACCTTCCACCCAGTCATTAATAGTTTAAGTACTTCCGCAAGAATTAAATCTTCTTGAACCATCCTCAACCACCTCTCTTTATCAATGATAGCTTCCTCAACAACACAAACCATTTCATCATCATCATCAAAATCTTCCTTACTATCAGCCTCAGAAACAGGAACAAGGCGAGACAAAGCATCTGCCACCTTGTTTTCCACTCCAGGTAGGTATTTTACATCAAAATCATAATCTTGTAAACCAACAACCCATTTCGTGATCCTACCTGACACTGCATCAATACCCTTTTTCTTTAAAATTTCACAAAGCGGCTTGTGATCCGTCCTAACCTCAAAGGTGGTTCCCCATAATAAGTTTTTAAGCTTCTTGACTGACCAGTAAACAGCGAGGGCTTCACGCTCAATCACCGAGTATCGAGTTTCAGCTCCTTTTAAACTCCTTGACAAAAAGAGGATGACCCTCTCAGTCCCTTCAAACTTCTGTACAAGTACCGCTCCCAAACCTTTCAAGCTTGCATCAGTAATCAAAATGGATTTTTCAGAAGGATCAAAACTGCTTAATTTCGGTGCAGAGGCTAGTCTCTCCTTGATGACCTCAAATTCTTGCTGACATTTTTCTTCCCAAATAAATTCCACTCCTTTCTTCAACAAATACCTCATGTTGGCACACAAAGAGGCAAAATCCTTCACAAACTTACTATAATATTCAGCAAGCCCCAAAAAACTCATCAATTCTTCTTTGTTCTGCGGGGGAGACATCTTAGAGATGGTAGAGATCAAATTCTCTTTGGGTAAAATTCCTCCTTCAGTGATTGTGTGACCTAGATAGTCAATGGAAGTTTTTCTAAACTTGCATTTCTCAATCTTGACAGTTAAACCTGCATCACACAGTCTTTCTAAGACAGCAAAAAGCCTAAAATCATGTTGCGAGTTATCTATGCCAAACACAAGAATATCATCCTGATAGACCCTGACACCTTGTAAACCCTTTAAGACCTTTTCTAATGCCCTTTGAAAAACCGATGCGGCTGACACTAAGCCAAATGGTAGTCTGACGAATCTAAAAGTGCCATAAGGCGTCACAAAAGAGGTCAAATCTTTTGAATCTTCTTCCAACCTAATCTGATGGTAGGCGGACCTTAGATCAATGGTGCTGAAAATTTTAGCACCTTTAAGTAGCATAAGCATGTCCGCAATCTTGGGTAAAGGATAATGATCTGTAACTACACACTTGTTGAGCTCTCTTAAATCAACACAGAGACGGAGAGAGTTGTCCGATTTCTTGGCTGCGACAATCGGGGCAACCCACTCCGTTCCCTCTACTGTTTCTATAATGCCTCCCTTGACAAGCTTTTGAAGTTCATCTTTAACTTGTTCTCTGACTGCTACAGGTACATTTCGTACCTTGCAGCAAACAGGTACAGCATCCTTTTTCAAAATGATACGATGACAATAATCATTAAGACACCCCAAGTTTTCCGAAAAAACTTTAGGAAATTTCATTTTCAGTTCACTAGTGAAATGATGAGAAACCAGTGAAACAGTTTGAGAGGCGCAGGGAAAAGGCTCTTTTAGAACAATAGGAGGTGTCGAGTTTGGATCAAGCATTACGCCTAAATCTTTGAGAGCGAACCAGCTTATTATGCTATCCCCTTTTTGAGAAATAGACATCCACAAGATGATGATTGTAAGTAGTGGTTTATTAAGAATAAAGATCCCATCCACAGGTGAACATCCAGCCAGCATCAAAGTGTGGTTGTAACTGCCTGCTGAACAAAGCATAACATTCCAGGGGATGTGCAGGTGATTCTAGTGCCTCATGACATCAGCGCAGCTATGTCATGAAGCACAGACACAGAGAACCAGGATGCCACAACAACCCTGATGATGCATCAGCTAGCAAGGATAATTGAGGACCTGGCTGAGTCAACAGCAGCAGGGTTAGGAAACATCAATGAGGAACTAGCTACCAAGAGGGCGTAGTGATACAGAACAGGGTTGTGTTAGATATCATCTTGGCCAAAGAGGGTGGAGTCTGCCACGTTATCAAACAGCCACAATATAAACAATGCAATCCATAAGATAAATAAAATAAAAGATGAAGCACACGACATACACACAGGAAGCATGTGGGAAATCCTAATATTATGGCTAGGAAGCTTTGGTTCATGAATATTGGAGGTGATCATTATAGTAATAACAGCATTGATCACTATGTGCATAATGATCCAGTTTTTCCTGCATGCTGCGCATCTTTTGCCACCAGTTGTGCCCACTGTGTGCCAAAATATAGGAGGCATGAACATCATAAACACGGGGATGATCCAAGCTATGAAGGACAAGCGATGATAATGAGACAGCATGCACATTAGTGATTTGGTATCAGATGGAGTAATGTGGGAACCATCTTTGTGTAGTGATGCCAAATGCTTTAGGCCCTGTTAAGTTGACATGAGAATCAACATATAGATGATTGTACTTTTCCATGAATCTTAATTAAAGCTGCTTTTGTAACACAAGCCATAGCCAAGAAAGATACAAGAACAGAGCAGGATGCTAGCTTAGCCACAAGTATTTCACATTTAGAAATACTTCTGGTACGTGCTATGATATTGCAATTATTTCTATCGAAAAGTGCCAGAACTAATACATTGCATTACAGTGGAAAGTCCCAAGACTGCCACATACTCAGGACACGTGGTCAGCAACAGTATAGTTGGGACCATAAATGGTATAACGCAGCCTAGGCCTCTCCTGATTGGACAAATATTCAATGCCTAATCTGTGTTATGTGTGTTATGATGCTGTTTCCTTTGTGGTTTGTGTCAATAAAAGCTGTCAGAGACATCATCTCTTTGGACACTCAGCTACTATGCTGACTGTCTCCGTGCTGCACTTATTTGCATTATCTTGTTGGTTTCCAATAAATTCTGTTCCTCTTATGTGCTGACAGAGAGTTGGACTTGTGTTATTATTTCTCTATTCTTTATTTCAGCCTCCACAACCTCACGGTACCTTCCCAGGCGCCGATTCCAGTGATGATGCCCCAGGCACCAGTTGTGCTCCCAACCGTCAACTACCCCAGTCTCACACGAGTTCGACTTGACGTCGGTACCACCGCCGGAAGGTATGTTTGTACAGCTGTTCATTCCTGGCGTTCCCTACTACCCTGAGTGGCAATCAGAGGAGTGTAAGGAGGACTGGGAGGGGTTTGTGGACCCTTTGGCTGACCAGCTTGAAGAGCCAGACTGGCGAGAGGAACTGGGGGATGCCAGTGGTTTGGATAACTCCCCAGACCTTGACATGCTCTCCCCCCTACCGTCGCTACGGAGGAGTGAGCTTTGTGTGCAGTGGTGTTGCAGGCGGCGTCGGCCTTTGGCCTGGAGCTTTTTATGGTGGCATTCAGGAATAACCTCCTGACTGAGGCGCTTCAACTGGCAGCGTCCTCTTTGGAGCCCCTGCTGCCTTTTAATGAAGCCCTCACTGACGTACTTCTGGGCACTTGGTCCCAGCCCAGCACAGGGGCTCCTATTGATAGGATGATTGCCTGGTGCCACCTCTCAGCCCGGGAGACCCACTTTTCCTCTTCCACCACCGACCCTCGAGAGCTTTATGGTCCAAGCCTCATCCTCTAAGGGTGCATTATCTACTGCTCCCCCAGATAGAGAATCTAAGAAACTGGACCACCTTGGGAAGAAGATGTTTTCTTCTGCCAGCTTAGCACTGCTGTCGGTGAACACTGCATGCCTCTTGGGCCATTATACCCATACAGTGTGGGATATGGTTGCGCAAGTGCTTCCACAGTGCCCAGAGGAGGCCCGGGCCGTTCTCACCCATGTAGTGGCAGAGCGTCAAGACACAGCTAAGTTCCCCCTAAGATGTGGGCTCTATACCACCGACTCTCTGGGCAGAAAGGTTTCCACGTCAGTAGCCTTGAGGCACTACGCCTCGTTGAGGACA
This sequence comes from Lissotriton vulgaris, assembly GCF_964263255.1. NCBI lineage: Eukaryota > Metazoa > Chordata > Amphibia > Caudata > Salamandridae > Lissotriton > Lissotriton vulgaris. Next base: position 229,371,283 of record NC_141691.1, on the reverse strand, counting down.
TCTGGTTTCCAATCCACCCTTCTAGACATGCCCTTTGGTGGCTGTCGCCTGTTCGGTGACAAGGCGGACTCAGCAAGAGCTTCAAGGATTCTAGGGCTACGGCCAGATCCTTGGGCCTCTCTGCAACCTCTCACCCCACACAGTCTGCCTTTTGCCTCTTTTGTGGGTATGGAAGGGGTGCCCCACCACATTCCACCCAATCACGCCACAGAACCACAAAAGCTACCCAGCCTATGCGTATCTGAGGACGTGGGACCCAGCAATGTGATTCTGAGGGCCAGGGGGTGGGCCAGTCCACCCATAACACCCCTGCAACAGCCTCCAAAGCCTCCTAGTCCAACCTTTCAGGGCCACCAGAAGCCAGTGGGTGGCAGGGTTCGCCCTCACCTCGCCCACTGGCAAAACATCACGTCGGACAGGTTGGTTTTGCAGATAGTCCAAAGGGGCTACTCCCTCCTCTTTGAAGCTACCCCTCCTTTCATGCCACCATCCTCCCATCGCATGTCGGAGGATCACTTGGCCCTTCTCTGTCAGGAAGTTGTTGCTCTCTTGGCCAAGGGAGCCATTGAAGGGGTCCCTGTGCCAGAAGTATGTTGTGGTTGCTATTCCCACTACTTTCTGGGACCCAAGAAGGACAAAAGCCTGCGTACTATCTTAGAACGCAGGGCCCCCAACCCCTTCCTTCGGAAGGAGAAGTTCAAAATGCTCACATTGGCTCAGGTCCTGTCTCCCCTCGATCCCGGAGACTGGATGGTTGTGTTGGACCTGCAGGATGCCTATTTCCACATCCCTGTCTTGCCAGCCCACAGGCGTTACCTACGGTTTATGGTAGGCCACGAGCATTTTCAGTTCACCATGGTCCCCTTTGGCTTTACCAGCGCCCCTCAAGTGTTCACGAAAGTGATGGTGGTGGTCGCAGCTCATCTGTGCAGATCACGGGTTAAAGTCACACCTATCTCAACGACTGGCTGTTGAAGTTGGGCTCGCCCCAGGCTGTTGTCTCCCACCTCCAGACTACGGCCGACCTCCTTCACTCACTGGGGTTTATAATCAATGTGCCGAAGTCACACCTGATTTCCTCTCGGAAGCTCCTTTTCATCGGAGCAGTTCTGGATTATGCACCGTTTCGGGCTTATCCTCCTGAGCAGCAAGTCCGGGATATTCGGGCTATGATACCGATGTTTCATCCTCTATCCCTGATTTCAATGAGAATGACCGTGAGGCTGCTGGGCCTCATGGCCACCTGCATCCTGCTGGTGGATCATGCCAGGTGGCACATGCGGGCTCTGCTGAGGGACCTGCAGTTCCAGTGTGCGCAGCATCAGGGGAATCTTTCCAATGTCATCTAGATCTCGGAGGGGACTGCAAGTCAATTGCAGTGGTGGATCACGAACCAGGATTGGGTCAGCGGCACACCCTTCTATCTTCCCCAACCAGAGTTCACAGTAGTGACGGATGCGTCACTCCATGGATGGGGCGGCCACCTTGGAGAGGCGGAGATCATGGTTCTCTGGTCCTCGGCAGAGTCCGGTCTCCACATCAACCTTTTGGAGCTCAGGCGATCCGTCGAGCACTGAAGGCATTCCTACCTTCTGTCAAAGGAAGAGCAGTGCAGGTGTTCGAAGGCATCACCGCCATGTAGTAATGCAACTAACAGGGCGGGTGGGTTCATGGACCCTATGTCAAGAGACTCCTGGCCTTTGGACATGGCTGGAACATCAGGGCGTGTCCCTGGTGGTTCAACACCTGGCAGTTTCCCTGAACGCCAGGACAGATGAACTCAGCCGCTGGTGTATGAAGGATCACGGATCACTGACATAATATCGATAACAATTTTATAGAATTACACAAATATCGAAGTTAAAATATCGAACACAAAAATATCGAATTCCTATCTACAAACAGGTAAGTACAAAAATATTGAATCAAAAATACTGTTTAAAAAAATATAGTTAGTCAAAATATCGATTTTTTTTAAATATCTTAAAAATACTTTAAAATTAATAAAATATTAAAAATAATTAACTAAAATATACTTAAAACAACTTAAATAACCTTAAAATTATTGAATAATTAATTTGTTATAAAAAAATTAACATTTTATTTTTTAAAACATATATATATTAAAAATAATATTAAGAAGAAAATATACAATATCTATACCGTAGGATAGCGTAGGGGTAAAAATTACTATTCCCACTCCAGTGAGTTTAACAGTAGGGAAAGCGTTGATAGCATAGGGGTAAAAATTACTATTCCCATTCCAGATAGTGCAACAGTAGAGAAAGCGTTGGATAGCGTAGGGGTAAAAATTACTATTCCCACTCCAGTGAGTGCAACGGTAGGGAAAGCGTTGGATAGCGTAGGGGCAAAAATGACTATTCCCACTCCAGTGAGTGCAACAGTAGGGAAGGCGTTGGATAGCGTAGGGGCAAAAATTAGTATTCCGACTCCAGTGAGTGCAACAGTAGGGAAAGTGTTGGATAGCATAGGGGCAAACATTACTATTCCCACGCCAGTGAGTGCAACAGTAGTGAAAGCGTTGGATAGCATAGGGGCAAAAATTACTATTACCACTCCAGTGAGTGCAACAGTAGGGAAAGCGTTGGATAGCATGGGGGTAAAAATTACTATTCCCACTCCAGAGAGTGCAACAGTAGAGAAAGCATTGGATAGCGTAGGGGTAAAAATTACTATTCCCACTCCAGTGAGTGCAACAGTAGGGAAAGCGTTGGATAGCATAGGGGCAAAAATTACTATTCCCACGCCAGTGAGTGCAACAGTAGTGAAAGCGTCGGATAGCATAGGGACAAAAATTATTATTCCCACTCCCATGAGTGCAACAGTAGGGAAAGCGTTGGATAGCATAGGGGTAAAAATTACTATTCCCACTCCAGAGAGTGCAACAGTAGAGAAAGCATTGGATAGCGTAGGGGTAAAAATTACTATTCCCACTCCAGTGAGTGCAACAGTAGGGAAAGCGTTGGATAGCATAGGGGCAAAAATTACTATTCCCACGCCAGTGAGTGCAACAGTAGTGAAAGCGTTGGATAGCATAGGGACAAAAATTATTATTCCCACTCCCATGAGTGCAACAGTGGGGAAAGTAAATACTTCATATATTAATTAAAATGTATTAAATATATATATTTTTTTTTTAAAATTTTTGAAAACCTTTATTTGAGATCATAACACACAGCTATTTAGCCTAACATCCCGGAGGCAAGGCAGCAAAAACGGAGGAGGTCATTAGTGTTCAACATTAGAAACATAATCGTCAAAGGTTAATTTTTATGATAAAGAAACAACAACTGGCGCCCGTGGGCGCGAAAGTGGCAGTAAGTAAAATGTGACGCTGGGTGTCGGGGATGGGTAGGGAATAAGGCAGGAATACTATCAAGAAAGGAAGAATGCAGGATGGGATGGAGGGAGGTGGGGGAGGGCATCAGGAGAAATAATCACTTCGAAGCTCAGTTGGCGTCACAGGTCAGGGAAATTCAGCATCCTGCTGGTCAATCGGTTCAGGTGGTTGGCACACACCCCCCCTGTATTCATTCCATGCTCCCCAGATTCTCGTCCAATTCCGCGGCCTCCCTCTGGCTACATAGACTGTCTTTTCCCTGAACATACACCAGTCCATGTTGGCCTTCCACTGCACCAGTAGAGGGGCCGCAGTCGCACCCCACCGCTGGGCTATGTCCCTCTTTGCCACCATGTTCCCAAGGGTGACCCATCTAGTCTGCGCGACATTATGGTCGGACGGTTCCCAGACATTCAGGAGGCATCGACGGGCCTCCGCATGAGAGGCCACGCCAGTAACCTCCGCCATCACGCGGTGGATCCTCCTCCAATAGGAGGCGATCACCGGGCAATCCCAGAGGATATGTAGGAAGGTGGCAGGAGCCCCACAACCCCTGCGGCAAAGACCGTCAGAGGAGAAACCCATGCGCATCAATCGGGGCCCAGTCACGTACACCCGGTGGAGGATCCTAAATTGCACGAGGCGAAGACGGGAAGAAACGGCAACCTCCTTAGGAGAGGAAACCGCACTTTGCCAATCCTCGTCGTCCAGCTCAAGGCCATCCGCCACCCACTGATCCCTCAAGCCAAGGAGGAGGTCTGTGCGTACATTTATCAGCTTCTTGTACGAAAGGGAAATCGCACTGTCTGGCACATGCCCATCCAGGATCCTATCCTCCAGCGGGGAACTTTCAGGAATGACGCCATCCGGCGGGGAGGCCGAAAGCAGCGCATGTCTCAACTGTGCATAGCGGAAGAACTCCGTCGCGCCCAGCTGGTACTCAGCCTGCAACTGGGGGAAGGTCTTAATCAAACCCCTAGAGATCATGTCCTCAACCCTGCTAATGCCAATGAGGTCCCACTTGTCAAAACCTTTGGTGTGCCACAGCCTACCCAGGATGTCAGAGTCAAAGAAGGGAGTGAACCTCGTGAGCCTGCCCTGCCATCCCTGCGCCTTGGTAACCGCTTTCCAAATGCGGACCGCCGTGCGAGTGGGGCCCGTCAGTTTGCGGTCAAAGGACTTGGAGTATAGGGCACGGTAATAATTCCCGCCTCCCATCAGCCATCTATCCATGGCGTATCTAGGGTTCTCCACTGGGCCGTAAAACCCATGGTTTAGGGCAGCGAGCTGCGACGACCAATAGTACCGGCGCACGTCGGGGAGGGCTATGCCCCCATCATACCAAGGGAGCGTGAGTTTGTGGAGGGCTACACGGGGGCGACCCTCCCAGAGGAGATTGCGAAGAAGGCCTTCGATGTCGCAGAAGTAGCGGGCCGGGACAGGGTCTTGCGTATTCTGTAATGCATAGAGGAATCTGGGAAGAGCCATCATCTTAAAAAGAGCAGCGCGGCCTAGGAGGGAGAGTGGCAGATGGCGCCAGCTTTCGACGTCGCGTCGCAGCCGCTGAAGAGGAGGGAGCAGATTGTTATCATACCGGAGGTTGGCATTACCGGATATGTATATACCCAGATATTTAAAGCCACGCGAAGCAATCTGGATACCGCAGCCCCCCGGGAGGCGCGGGGTATCCCCTTTGAGGACATAGAGGGACGACTTGGCCCAGTTGATAACCAGGCCGGAGTATCGCCCAAAAAGTTTGATGACATCGCAGGCCACAATAAGGGATCTACCCGGTGAAGACATGTACAGCAGAATGTCATCAGCGTATAGAGAGACCCTGTCCTCAAAGCCGGGGGCCCATTCAATACCTCTCAAGTCGGGATGGGAACGCAGCTGCGCCGCAAGGGGTTCGAGAGCCAGGGCAAACAACAGGGGGGACAAGGGGCAGCCCTGTCTGGTGCCGCGGCGCAAAGGGAAGGGCGCCGACAGGCGACCATTAACCGTCACATTGGCCATCGGGTCCGCATAGAGGAGTTTCACCCAACTAATGAAGATCGGACCGAATCCGAGTTTAGCCAGAACCGCCCATAAGTAAGGCCATTCTAGCGAATCAAAGGCCATGGTGGCATCCAGGGATGCCAACACCGCTGGGTCTTTGAGAGTGTGGGCCCGGGCCATAACCCCATGGAGGCGGCGCAAGTTCAGGGCGGTGTTACGGTGGGGGATGAATCCAGATTGATCGGGGTGCACGAGGTCACTAATAACTCCAATCAACCGATTAGCCAGGAGTTTGGCAAGGACCTTGGGTTCCACATTAAGGAGGGAAATAGGCCGGTAAGAACGACAAACGTCCCGTGGTTTACCTTCCTTGTGGATGACCACGATGGTAGCCAGTCGTTGGTCCAGGGGAAGGGAGCCTCTCTCAAAGGATTCAAGGAACATCTTGCGGAGATGCGGGGAAACCGCATCCGACCGGATTTTATACAGTTCCACTGGTATACCGTTGGGCCCAGAGGCCTTGCCTGGATTAAGGGAGCGGATCGCAAGGTCAATCTCGTCCGCGGTGATGTCCCTATCCAGGTCCTCCCTTTCTTCCTCGGAGAGAGTGGGCAGGTCGATGTCAGCGAGGAAGGTCGTAGTATCCGCCTCCGAGAACTCCGAGGCAGACTCATAGACTCCACGGAAGTAGTCCGCGAAAGAGTCAACAATGGCGCTGGGATCCGTAAGGATCGTACCATCCTCTCCAAGGAGCTCCGGCACCACTCGGCTGGCCATCTCTCTCCTGTCAAGCCAAGCTAACAGTTTCCCGGCCTTATCGCCCACATCGTAGATTCGGCCTTGCTGTTCTTTGGCGAGAACACGAGCGGCATTAGTAGCCAAGGCGTGGTACTCCGCTTGTTTCAACGAGAGATTGTGGAGGGCCAGGGGGTCCGGGACGGAGCGCAGCTGGGCCTCGAGGTGTAGCACCTCCTGCTCAATGGCCAGCATAGCCGAGTCCCTCTCACGGCGGGTGGCCGTGATGAGTGCCTGGGCCTCACCACGGAGCACCGTCTTAAAAGCTTCCCACAATGTAACGGCCGACTCCACCGAACCCACATTTTCGGTGAAATATAGGTCAATAGATTTGGCCAAAAGGGTGCGGGTCTTAAAATCACGAAAATACCAAGGATTGACCGCTGCCGGGCGTTCCGACAGAGTCACGCCAAAGTCGAAGGAGACCCATAACGGGGAATGATCGGAAATGCCTCGGGCAAGGAAGCGGGCCTCCGACACCGCTAGTGCGTCCGAAGCCAGCGTAAGGACATAGTCAATCCGCGAGAGACTCCCGTGCGCACCCGACAGGAAAGAGAATTGACGAAGCGTGGGGTGCAAAAGCCGCCACGTATCCACCAGCCCAGTAGATTCGAGGAGGGACGGCAACCACATCTGTGGTCCACGTAGGTCGCGAGGCGGTTGGCGATCGAGGAGACCAGAGCAAACCGAATTAAAGTCACCCCCCACAATCAAACGACCAGCCGGCATAGACAAAATGGCACCACCAAGGTCCTGAAAGGTACTAGACTGAAGCCCTGGGGGGACGTACACAGACAACAGCGTGAGGGAACGCCCTTCCCATCTCCCGGATACGGCGGCGTACCTCCCCCTATCGTCTAACAAGGTGGTCCCTATCTCTAAGGGAAGGGATGCGCGCATAAGAATCCCCGCCCCCCTGGAGCCGGAAGAGAACCCCGAGTGAGCCACCATTTTATAACCTTTGCGATTCAGGGCTTTACAGGCATTGCCCACCAAGTGCGTCTCTTGAAGAAGTACAACATCCGGCATATGCCGTTTAATCAGTTGAATAACCACCCCTCTCTTGATACGATCACCCAACCCGTTAACATTCCAACTAAGAATTTTCAACACCCTACCCCTCATCCCTCCGCCGCCCGCCCCACCCATCACCCAAAGACACTTGCATCAGAAAAAGTCCAGGATCACCATTGTCCGTGTGCCACAAAAAAGAGGAAAAGAGAAACACAAAACAAACCAAAACTGTACCCAACCAACCCCCCACCCTGCACCCCTGCGTTAGACTAAAAAGCCCTCCCAACCTGCAGTGTGCCTGTCGCCCCATTAACTACTCTACCGAAGACCCAGAGGAGGAAGGAATCCCCGTGGAATCGTCCCGCCACCCACCATGGAAGTAAAGGAGAGAATAATCACACCAAACCAGTAGTCCGGCGGTCATTCGAGGCAGGGGTAGCCCCGGCCCCCAGTTCATTCTTGCCGCTCCGCTCCGCCTGAAGCTCCTCCAACATCTTCCTCTCGCTCTTCCCGTTCTGGTGTTACAGTGTCCAGCCACTCGCTCACATTGTCCGGGTAATCAAAGAAGTAGGCACGGCCCTTGAATTCCACACGGAGCTTCGCAGGGAATTGCATCGAGTATTTGAGACCCATGTCCCTGAGGCGTCTCTTGACTCCCGCGTAGCTCAGCCTTTGGCGTTGCACCAGCCTGGTGAAATCCGGGTAAAAATGCACCTCCGCGTTCTGATACTGTAGTGGCCCGTGCGATCTGGACGCTTGGAGGATCGCATCTCGATCTCTGAAGTTGAGAAGGCGCGCCACTATGGGTCGTGGCGTCGCCCCTGTTTTAGGTGGACCACCGGGCACACGGTGGGCACGTTCCACCGAAAAGAAGTTGCTCAGCCCAGAGGGCGCCAGATGCGTCTTTACCAGTTCTTCCACAAAGAGATCCGCTGCGCCATCCTCGGACCCTTCCGGAACCCCCACTATGCGGACGTTTTGCCGCCTGGCTCGCCCCTCAAAGTCCTCCAGCCGTTTCGAGAACTGATCGGCAATCGATCGCAGGTTCCGGACCTCCGTTTGTAGTTCAGAGACATCCGAGGTCAGACTAGTGGTCTTAATGTCCAGCGCTCTCACTCGGTCGTTCGTCTTGCCCAAGTCGGTCCTGATTAGAGCAATATCAATGGCCATGGAATCCACCTTGTGAGACAGAGTCTCGTGCTGGTGTTGTGCATCGGCACGGAGGCTGGTGATGGCACCCATAATGTCCACCAGGGTAGGGTCAGAGCCGTCCGGCGGGGCAGTCACTGGGGTTCCCTTGGAAACAGCACCCGACGTAGGTGGCGATTTGAGATTGACATACCGCTCCATACGGTTGTTCTGCGTCTGCGGTTTGCCCCGACTACCTTTATTCGATGCCCTCTCCGGGTCGCCTCTGCCTGCCATGTTGGGTCCACGAGAACAAAGGACCGGTGGTCGCAGGTCAGGGTCCACAGCCAGGAGTCAATCAGATCAGAAAAGACAATCAGGTCGACCAGGGCAAGGCTAGAGCACCGCGTCTTCACCAAGGAGATGGCAGTCAAGGCCCTTGCAGTACGATCGAGCGATGTGGCGAAGTGACGAAGTCCGGATGGACAATGGCACCGTTGCGGAGCGGAGTTCAGCTCGACGTAACTTCGCTCAGGAGCCACCGATTTGGGACCCGATTGCAGCCCCCGCCTCAGCAGGCCGCCAGCTTTACAGTGCCACCAACGTGGACCAGGATTCTAGGCAGGATAATTGCGGTGGATCGGACGGTCCACGGAGCTCCGAGCTTACGCGGCCATCTTGGTCGCCCGCTAAGCTCCTCCCCCCCAAAATGTATTAAATATTAATACCAATTACAAATTAATTAAAGTAATTACCAATTTAATATAATATAATAATTAATCAATTAAAAATACAAATAAAAATTAATTATTAAAAATCATTACCTATTAATACAAATTAATTACCAATTAACAATTAATTAATTAGCAATGGAAAAATAATTAACAATTAATTCAAAATAAATACCAATAAATACATATTTTTTTAATTAATTACAATTAAATTACTTCCCACCCTATTCCCCTATAAACCCACAACCCGCTACAGAAAATAAATTAATAAAATTAACATAAATATCAATTAATCAATTAATAAAAATTAATTACCAATTATAATTTAATTAATTACCAATTAAAATGTAATTAACAATTAATTCAAGATAAATACCAATAAATAAATTAAAACATTTAATTAATTATAATTAAATTACTTCCCACCCTATTCCCCTATAAACCCACAAGCCGCTACAGAAAATAAATTAATAAAATTTACATAATTTTCAATCAATCAATTGATAAAAAATAAATACCAATTATAATTTAATTAATTACCAATTAACGATTAATTAACAAATATTTCAAGATAAATGCCAATAAATAAATTAAAACATTTAATTAATTATAATTAAATTACTTCCCACCCTATTCCCCTATAAACCCACAACCCACTAGAGAAAATAAATGAATAAAATTAACATAATTATCAATTAATAAATTAAGTAAAATAAATTACCAATTATAATTTAATTAATTACCAATTAAAAATTAATTAACAATTCATTCAAAATAAATATCAATAAATTAATTAAAACATTTAATTAATTATAATTAAATTAATTGCCACTCTATAAACCCACAACCCGCTACAGAATTCAATTACTCAAAAATGAAATACCATAAAATTCATTACCTAAAATAAATTATAAAATAAATATACACTTTTCACACATATACTAACATAAAATACACTTTAAAAAAATTGATATTATTAAAAAATCGATATATTTAATACCTATATTATATACTTCGATATTTTGACTTTCTATATTTATGTAAATGGATATTAACTTACTTACCTCAAATTCAATATTTTTGTTGACTATATTCTTCCCGTTCGATATTTTGTCCATTCTATATTTTGATTTCGATATTACTGAAATTCTATATTTTTGACTCGATATTTTGACTGTATACCAAGGATCACAATTGGAGTCTTCACTCAGAGGTGGTGCAAGGTCTCTTTCAGCAGTGAGGAGAGCCTTGGTTAGCTCTGTTCACCACTGAAGAGAACGTGCAATGTCAGCAATTCTGCACGTTGGAATTTCCAAGACGGCACTCGCTTGGCGACGCTTTTGGTCGTGAGTGGAACTGCAGCCTCCTGTATGTCTTTCTGCCTGTACCACTCCTGCTCAGAGTGCTGAAGAAGATCAAACGCGACGGTGCCCCAAGTCATTCTGTGCGGACTGGGCATGAAGAGTCTGGTACAGCAAGCTCTTGAGGATGGCCATCGATCCACCGATCAGACAGCCTCTTAAGGCGGATCTTCTGTCACAGCATCAGGGGACAGTCATCCACCAGAACCTGTCCAGCCTCCACCTCCTTGCATGGAGATTGAGCTGCTGCAACAGTTGACATCTTTTGACTTTCCTCCCAAAGTCTGTAATGTCATCTTGGCAGCTAGGCGTCCCTCCACTAAAACGGTATACGCCTGTAGATGGAACAAGTTGGTGGCATGGTGCACAGCAAAGGCTGTGGATCCGCTCCCTGCCCTTCTTTCTGAGGTCCTCTTGTTTATCCTTTCTTTAGTCCTTCAGGGCTCTGCCTTGGGCACTCTTAAAGGCTACCTCTTGGCCATATCTGCCTTTCTTTGCCTTCCTGATCAGCCTTCTCTTTTCAAGTCCCCTATTGTAAATAGATTTCTAAAGGGCATTACTCATCTCTTTCCTCCTTCTCCTTTCGTAATGCCCCAATGGGACTTAACTTACCTTATGTGTGCTCCCTTCGAGCCTCTTCGACTTCTTACCTTAAAAACTGCCTTCCTGCTCTCCATCACCTCGGCTCGCAGGTGAGTGAGCGTCAGGCTCTATTCTCAAAGTCTCCTTTTCTTGCAGTCCATCCGAACAAAGTGGTCCTTCGCACTAGGCCCTCTTTTCTACCCAAAGTGGTTACCTCTTTCCACATAGGTCAGACCATCACTCTGCCCACGTCTTTCCGCCTCCACACCCTTCTGAACAGGAGGAGAAACTCCACCGTCTGGACCCAAAGCGTACGCTATCCTTCTACCTTGACCGTACTAAAGATTTCCGGGTGGACAATCAACTCTTCGTGGGTTATGTAACCACCAAAAAAGGTTGGGGCTTACAAAAACACACAATCTTCGATGGGTTGTCCTATGCATTAAAATCTGCTATTTATTGTCAAAAAAGGAACCTCCAGTGGGACTGAGCGACCATTCTACCAGTGCGACGGCAGCCTCTACTGCTTTGGAACATGGAGTTCCTCTCATTGACATCTGCCAGGCAGCCACGTTGGCATCCTTGCACACATTCGCCAAACATTATTGCCTGGATAGCCAAGTCTGGAGAGATGGCTTTTTTGGCTGTTCTGTTCTCCAGGACTTCCTAGTGTGAACTTAGTTCACAGACCCACCTGCGGGGTTGGCATTGTCGGGGTATCTATTCTAAGGTAAGGAATCTATTACTAATGGTTTCTTTCAATTGAACAAGTTACTTACCTTTGGTAACCAGGTATCTGTAAGAGACATACATTAGTTATAGTTTCCTTACCGTCCCATCTATCCTCCCCATTCTACAAACTGAATCTAGGGACAGGGACTCCCTTCCAGGGCCCTAGTTATGTGCACCAGTGGTAAGTGTCTTGCATGACTCTGCGCTTCTTGCGTGTAAAGTCGTGTCAGAACTGACGTCAGCACGCAGGGGCGGAGTCTAAGTAGACACCGCAACGTCATCCCGGCGAAACGACGCCGATGATGGACGCAGAGTTGACCGACACCACCTACCCACACGCAGGGGTACTGCTAAGAGAACATTTTTCCAGATCCAGTCTGACACCTGGGGGTAATTCTAAGGTAAGGAATCTTTAACTAATGTATGTCTCTTACAGATACATTGTTACCAAAGGTAAGTAACTTGTTCATTAAACTTAATCTGCGATCCATAGTTGGTATTACTCTATCCCCCACTACTGGAATTTGAGCATTTGGTATATTTTGTGCATCTAACTTGTAGGAGTACTTGAGTGGAAAGCCTTTTGGCAAAGCTGAGCAGTTTTCTTGCGAAGCAATGACAGCTACCATTATCTGCCCATCTGTCCTTGTGCTAGAATGAGTGATTGCAGCTTCATCAGCCAATGAATTCCCTTCAATGTGCACGCCAACACGTTGATGACTCGGTGCATGAATCACGTGAGCCCCCTGCAAGTCCTTTTTCGGCTCTGCCACTTGTTCCCAAAGCAACTTGTGCTTTATTGTGCAACCTTTTGTATCTCTGAACCCATTCTGGCCCCAATAGTAAAGATATTCATTGTAAGACTGGACACAATAAAATGAATCACACACAATAAGTGTGGGGAATTCTCGAATTGTATTTTTTACTGCCAGTATCAAGGTTTTTAGTTCTGCCAGTTGGGCCATGCAATCTCCTAGAAGAATGTGTCTGCGTATTTCTAGGACGAAACTTACCGACCGGCATCCGACCCTTTACAATCGCACATGCTGCGATGTATTGCTGTTTACTTCCTATGGCAGGCTGGGCAGATCCATCAGTGTAAATGAAGTATTCATTCTGATCTAGCAGCATTATTTCATTTGGAAGAGGATATTCTTGTTCGTACTGCAGAAATGGTTGTGTTTTTAATGTAGAATCAAACTTGCACTCTACATCTGTTGCAGTGAGAGAATTAGGCCATTGTCTCCATCGTGGATGCAATGATTTAGCATTTGGAACACTTGTTTTTGTAACAGCCTCTAAGGTTGGTACTGGAGGTTTTTTAATAGAGTTTTATATAGCGTGAACTAGACCCGAGGATATCGGGTATCACAGTGCTTTACATGAGCACCAGTTTTGTTACAGATGGACACATTAAGTTTTTGTTAGGCACGGAGAGGTTAAGAGATTTGCCGAGAATCACAGGATGTTGAGCATCATTGCCGGGACTCAAACCCGGTTCCGCAGCTTCAAAGTCGACCATTCTAGCCGTAAGGCAACATCCTCTCCCCAAGTTACGAAAATTATTTCTTTCCCTTGAGCCAGTGCTTTTTCTCTCACTACAGCAGTCTGTACTGCTGTCAGTATTTATTTTTTCAGTTGATGCAAAACGCATCTCAGTGTTTGTGTACAAATGAGATTTGTATGCAATGGGTACCGTTTCGCCTTCATTGAAGGTTAGGTAAGTGTACCCAAATTGACCCGCGACTACACAGATCAATAAATCTGTAGTGGTTACACATGTGTGTAAGTTTTTGGAAGCTATCATGTCAGCTTGTAGTGTGCAAAGAATTTCTGTATGTTCCTGTGTTCAATGTCGAACTGAGAAATCAGGTCTAATTAAGTCATGGAAAGGTTTTACTTTTTCTGCGTAATCTAAAATGTATGTCCTGCCAAAATGTAGGAATCCTAAAATGGATTATACATTTTTTCAGAGACTTTGGAGGTTGGAGCAGCGCACACTTTTCTAAAAAGTTAGCTGCTATGCTCTTCCCTTCACTTGAGAGCTAATATCCTAAAAATAGGACATTCAGGTGGGCGATTTTTGATTTCTTAAAATTAAATGTTGTAGCCTTCAGAGGCAAACCCCAAAATTATGTTTTTGATACAACACAGTTCGGACAGTGGACCACTCTTTTTTCAAAGCACCAACCCAAATGTCACCAAAGTATTTTGATTTTCAATAAACTAGCATGCATTTCCCAAATGCTCCCTGTCCCGAAAGCATATCCAAAAACTTGGAAAAAGAGTCTATATTTTTATCATAGATGAAAAAGCACCGCTGCAAAGGTAAGTCTCCACCGATCATAGGAGATAAATAGGTCGTTGAGCTGTCCTGTTATAAAGACGCTGAATCGTTATTGATAAAGTTCAATGTTCTTTTAATAATCCATTTATAGAAACCCGGCTGGTTTCTATAAATGGATTATTAAAAGAACATTGAACTTTATCAATCACGATTCAGCGTCTTTATAACAGGAGAGCTCAACGACCTATTTATCTCCTATGATCGGTGGAGACTTACCTTTGCAGCGGTGCTTTTTCATCTATGATAAAAATATAAACCCAAAATTATGTTGTTCACCCTGGCCAAATGATCCAATAATTCATCGTCCATCTGATAGATATCTTCCACATAGGACAATGCCTCCTCATCAACATTTTGAAGCAACTCTATTGCTCTTGTTGAGAACAGCCCGGGGCTATTCTTTATACCCTTGGGGCAACCTATAGAATCGACAATGAAAGCCGAGGGCTGAAAATGCGGTCAAATATCTTCTCTCAGGCGCTATACTCTGGCAGAAGAATCCATTTGAGATGTCTAGTGCTGTTTTATATTTTTTCACACAATTGTATTCATTAATGCAGCACTCTGTACTGCAAATGTCTTTGTGCAAGTGTTCAAATGCTTGTAGTCTAAAACTAGACAATATGAATTGTCAGATTTCATTACGGGAAAGAAAGGATTATTCATTGAAGAGGTGCAATTCTCTATTACACCTTGGTATTCAAGTTGATCTAAGATCTCTCTGACTTGGTTTTTACATCATGTTTTATTGGGTACTGCCTCAGTGGAGTTGGAGTAGTTTTTACTAGGATTACATGGTGAGGTGATTCAGCATCCCACCCTACTTGATTGCGGTATAATGCAGGAGCTAGTGCTACTACCCACTTCTGCGCGTATGAATGTTTTAGTGATTCTGGAACAAGGTTGGACAAAGACGGTAAAATTACTGTTTCTCCTTTTGCGCAATCTATAACGAACTCAGGAGGCTAATCTTTTTCAGCCAAAAGGATTTCGTATCCAAAAGTCAGGTTTCCCCAAAAGAGACCTTTCACTTTCCTGGGTATGTATTTCTCCATGTGGAGTGTTATTTCATATAACAGTTGTGGGACACTTACCCTAGTATCAGGTGTCTCTACCGTGATATGTTCATTCAACGCCGATGTCACCAGAAATTACAGCAGTTTCTGACCAGCTAATGTTACTTCTGCTGCGCTGTCAAGCATCGTCAGAGCCCATTCCCCAGAAAGAAGTTGAGGTCTCAGCAGCATGGGCATTTCTTATTTTAAGGCCACCTACTTTCTTCTTTTTGAATTGAGGTTTTGATTTGGGTTTATCTTCTTTTTTGAAATTATAGTATGAACTGCGATGTGTGTCTCTTGACTCTACGCACTCTTCTGATTGGTGCTCTGACCGTCCTTCCCTCTCTGAGTATTTTTATGAACCCTGAAAGGAACGAGAGGAACGTGTATCAGTATCCTGATACTTGTCAGGTTTTTTAATGCTATCACAGTTTACCTCCTGTTTGTGGGCTCTTGCTGAGGAAACCCACCCTGTGATTGTGATGCATTCTGCTTATTTGTTTGTTGTTTATTATCCCATTTCTTTTTAGAAGAATCAGGTGCTTGCTTGGAGTTATCCTTTTCAGGATTACCCACCACTTGTGATTTCACAGATTTAGCTCCCAAATTATCTTTACCCAATTCAGCGCATGTATCTTCGATAATTTTAAGTAATTCTCGCTCCTGTTGTGCAGGAGTGCATTCCCTCAGGCATTGGCATATAGCCACTGCTGCCTCCTCTTTTATGTTTGCTAACATAATTGTATATACCTGGAAGAATTGCCTATTAATTTCATCTCTAGATTCAGAGCAGGTTCTGCCACATATTCATTCAGTATTTATCTTAATAATTCTGGTATCACTGGTATTGAAGGGATGCCATGAGTCCTGGTTTAGATGGCAGCAAAAACTGTACCCCTAAGTGGTACAATCCTCTATTGGGGGGGCTATCCCCATCGGCAAGCAAATTGTCAGTATTCTATGTTTTTCTTGTGGGCCTGCGTGCGGAAACACTGCCTCCAGCTGTGCTATTTTCTGTGCTATCCAGAATGGCATTTGCTCACGATTAGTGAGCATTCTTCCCATACCCACTGTTTGTGGGGTGATTTTAGTGGTGGTTCCTTGTAGTTGACATGCTGGAGTAACCCTTGTGGGTTGAAGTGTAAGCGTTCTCATAACGAACTGTGTCAGATTTCTGCAAAGTTTTATTATTTCTTTGTGTAATGGACGCAAGTCTGCTATTGACAATGTGTCAATTTCTGGATGCGGTTTGTAAGCAGACAGGACCGGCTAGGTTGCTCTGTCTCTGCTGAGTGGACTGAGTCTCACTTTTTCTGTAGTGTGTGGGAGGGCACTTTTAAACCAATTGATATGCTCTTCGTACGTGAGTGTAACTTCTATGTACTCGTATGGACAGTACTCTTCTGGTATTCCACCTGGAGATTAAGAATGAAATGTATTTGTGCTCAAAATAATAAAGAAAAAAAGAAAAAAAAAGAAATGTATTTGTGCATCCATCTGCAGGTGGGAATTTGACCCAAGAGTAGAATACATCTATCCTGAATGACTCGTGTGCCTCAATCACGAATGTTAAGGTCCCTCCTAATGCCGAGAGACTAACATTTTCTAATTTTGCAGCAAATGCATTTGTGACATTTTCTGAAATGTTTATAGCACCTTCCTGCTCATCTTCCATCCTACTAGTACAAGCATTGCCCTCAGCTGCAGTGTTTGCTGTCCAAGACATTATGGGTGGAAGTTTATAGAATAGATAAGGTTTATGCACAATGTGGGAAACTATAATCCTTCAAGCTTGAATAAACCTACAGCCAATACATAGGGTATACCTATTCAGTTGTGGTGGAGTTTTTCCCTTCACACTCCAGACGTCTCTGGGTAAATGTGAGTAGGGGTCTCTGAGATAGCACAACTGAATGACTCAGATTTGACTGTTAAATAAGAAGCAAACCAATGTTGGCGGCACCATGTTGTGTAGTTCCTACAAATCTGTGTAGGATCTGTGCGTTTAGAGAACATAAAATAAGGGATTGGTGTCCACACTGATTCCAGACACCCCACAGGATATCTTTGCCTGTAGATCAGCTAGCGCACAGTGCTACTATAAGCCCCATAACGTTAGTGAGGAGCAAATCGTTTCTGGGAACTATCGAACATGACAACTCTGATCCCTCATGGATCATGGAAACAGTACAGTCCTTTTTGCTAAGTCACTCCTGCTCACTTTGTCTCAGAGAGATGCACAGAATAAACGACAGGGACGTTTTCAATAAGCATTTATTGAACCAGTGTCATTCTAGTGTAAAATAGCTGTGCTGCAACAACCATTACACAAAAACAGATATATACGATTACTAGCACCAACAGAGTAAATAAAAGGTAGCATTCTGCCATAGTGCTAAAATAATGTGTATATATATATACACAGTGAGCAAGGGCGGATGCCCGAAACGCGTCAGATTGCTTGGTTCAGCCTTTAAATAAAAAACTGTGCTTACAATTATTGGATCCGCGTGATTTCCTGGGTCGCTGTGGTCGGAGCTCGGGAGATTGCATTTGTTTGATATATATATATATATACATATATATATATATATATATATATATATATATATATATATATATATATATATATATATATATATATATATATAGCATACAGATACATGACAGTAATAATGCATACTTCTTCGATGCTAACCCTAACTAGATTTACCTAAATGTACCTAGCATGTACGTAGGTGTATAGCCAAGAATCACATGATGTGAGAGAGTGTAGGACCCTTTATTGGTCGCGGGTTGGACACCCCGCAAGGGATGTTAGACCACTGCGTGCCTGATAAGGGGACAAATGTAAGGCTGAACTTTTCCAGGCAATTGTGGCTGCTCTTGGGGAACTGAATCCAATGGAAATTGGGGCATCACATGATGTCAGGAGAGCCTATCACTGTATGAGGCCTCTAATTTGGACTCCCTTGACCAGCATGCACCTGCAAGACGGGCTAGCGCAAGGTTAGTTTTCAATCATGAAGTGGAGGAGGAGCAAGTAACCACCTGACTGGGAGTGGTCTCGGTACCAACAAAACAACGCTCCATTCTCAGGAACATCGAGAAGCCCATGGAACCGGCACTGATGAGGCCAAATGGATGGCTGAAACGCGTCTGCCCAAGCGTTTCGTGACTTCACTCACCTTGCGCTTTTAAAGGAATAAAGCCTTGTTTGTCCCCGGAGCTGTGTCGCGCTTTTTTCCTGCTTTGGGAGAGAGCATTGGACTGTGTGTATATATATATATATATATATATATATATATATATATATATATATATATATATATATATATATATATATATATATATATATATATATATATATATATATATATATATATATATATATATATATATATATATATATATTACCTACTGGCGGTCGCCAGTAGGTATATATAGTTAGGATTTTTTCCCTATGGGATTTCTGAAAATTCTATGTCTAATAACTTTGGCGTTTGTGGACGGAATTGGCTGAAATTTTCAGGAAAATGGCACATTTTGTTTCTGAGCAGCTCCTGGAAATTTGGGGGGGTTTCGGCAAGGGGGGGCTGAGATAAAAGGGGGGTCCCAAAACGCGTTTTTCCCATGTTAATTTCCATAGGGCGGTTGGACTCACTTTTAGCTCGAACGGTTGAATGGATTACACGAAACTTGGCAAAATTGTAGGGACTGTTAGCCCGATGTGCCTTTGCTGGGTCTCAATATATGTGCTTCAGTGGATTTTGAGAAATTAACGTTCAAAGTAAGATATATATCTGTAACAGCGCTCCGGGCAGCGATCCGGTTCGCGTACTTTTCGCGTATCGGAACTTTGCGATGCGAAGCTGATTGGTTCTCCGGTGTCTGTCAACATTCTAAACAGTCCGGACCGGCATTCCCCTTGGCCTTCCGCGTTCTTCTTTTGAGGGATGGTTGTGGTGACATGTGCTGTGCCTGCCAGACGACACAGGACGGAAGGCTCCCTGCACCAAGAGTCTACGAGGCAAATCTGGCACGCAGCTGCTTGCAGCTTCAGAGGCATCGAGGGATCGATAACCTACGCAGACCGCCAGAGGACCTGGATTGAAAGCTGGGGGAGTGAGGTATTTTACTTCCACGGGAGTCTCAGTCCGCATTGACTGCCCCAACCCAGTAAGGACATCCTTGGTACACTGGTTGCAGCGGCCATAAGGGGACACAGGACAGCTGCCGTTTTCTTTCTGTCTCGCCGAGGGATGTGCACTTCATTACCTACCTACACACAGCGGGATCTACAGTCTTCCTCACTACCCCACGCCATCGACCCAGGTGTGCCGGCACAGTGCACTCTGGGAGTTGCAGTCCAAAAATTGAAACAGACTTCAACCAGGTGTGTCGACTACATTAGGGGGAGGAGCGTCATTGCTGAACTTATACAGAGAGCAGGTGGGAACATTTTCTGAACTACACATGCTGCAGTGCTGGGCGCTGAAGAAGGCTACTCTAGCCGAAATGCATTCGCCGCCATTGCTGGGGACTGAAATAAACGTGTAGTCTGACCGGCATTCCCCTTGGCCTTCCGCGTTCTTCTTTTGAGGGATGGTTGTGGTGACATGTGCTGTGCCTGCCAGACGACACAGGACGGAAGGCTCCCTGCACCAAGAGTCTACGAGGCAAATCTGGCACGCAGCTGCTTGCAGCTTCAGAGGCATCGAGGGATCGATAACCTACGCAGACCGCCAGAGGACCTGGATTGAAAGCTGGGGGAGTGAGGTATTTTACTTCCACGGGAGTCTCAGTCCGCATTGACTGCCCCAACCCAGTAAGGACATCCTTGGTACACTGGTTGCAGCGGCCATAAGGGGACACAGGACAGCTGCCGTTTTCTTTCTGTCTCGCCGAGGGATGTGCACTTCATTACCTACCTACACACAGCGGGATCTACAGTCTGCCTCACTCCCCCACGCCATCGACCCAGGTGTGCCGGCACAGTGCACTCTGGGAGTTGCAGTCCAAAAATTGAAACAGACTTCAACCAGGTGTGTCGACTACATTAGGGGGAGGAGCGTCATTGCTGAATTTATACAGAGAGCAGGTGGGAACATTTTCTGAACTACACATGCTGCAGTGCTGGGCGCTGAAGAAGGCTACTCTAGCCGAAATGCATTCGCCGCCATTGCTGGGGACTGAAATAAACGTGTAGTCTGACCGGCATTCCCCTTGGCCTTCTGCGTTCTTCTTTTGAGGGATGGTTGTGGTGATATATATATATATATATATATTCACTGAAAAAACCATAGGTTTCACACCAGTTATAGTTAGGAATTAGCATTTAAAAAACCTATTAAATTCACTGACAAAACCAGTTATAGTTAGCTGGAAATTTTACTGACATAAAACCATTGAAATTCCCACGTTATAGTTAGTTGGACTCACTATAACTTGCGCGCCTGCAATGCACTGCTGATGACGTCACATATTACATCACTCATGACATGGTCAGTGACATCACTCATGACATCACTGATGACACCATCCTTGTGACAGAGTGACAGACCTAATTTCAGTGTAATGTAACGCTTGAAACAAATATTCAAAAATAGAAACAAACATTTTCAAAAAAATGGAGATACCCAAACCAGTAACAACAACCAATTCAGTAATTCCACCATCTATATACTCATCCACTCATTCACCAACAGTTCTATATAGTCACTCATATATATACTCACTCATCATATGTAGTGATACACCTATACATCCTGTTACACATCAGCAGTCATCCAAAAGTTACTCACACACATACTCACACATGCACATAAACTATTGAACATCCATTTATTTGCATATACATTTATACACACACTACCACCTTACTTCTAAGGAAACTTACACATACTTACTCTCTTAAACAATCACTTATAGAAACACATACTTATTTAAACAGGAACTCCTACAATCTCTCACTATATATACTATACTCACTTATATACATCAATACTCACATATACTAGATTAAAACATATGTCGTTAGTAATGAAGACACTAGTGAGACAGTCATTCACTCACTAACACACACATATACACACTCGTCCACCCATACAGTCCTGCACATATTCTGTCTTCAAAACACATACAAACAGTGAGTCAGTCACCAACCCCTGCAGCCACTTATACACAAAGAGAAACACTGATACAAACATTTAAATATTTAAACAATACTCGCTAATATATGTATTCACTAAGATACACTTAATAAGCCAGTTGACCAACCAATTTTTTTTAAAAAAAACATCCATTTACACACTTATTTAAACATTTATTCTTCCATCGACCTTTACAAATACATATATAAAACAAATTTATTTTTCAGAAAGACACACATTCACTGGATGGTGTCATCAGTGATGTCATGAGTGATGTCACTGACCATGTCCTGAGTGATGTAATATGTGACGTCATCAGCAGTGCATTGCAGGCGCGCAAGTTATAGTGAGTCCAACTAACTATAACGTGGGAATTTCAATGGTTTTATGTCAGTAAAATTTCCAGCTAACTATAACTGGTTTTGTCAGTGAATTTAATAGGTTTTTTAAATGCTAATTCCTAACTATAACTGGTGTGAAACCTATGGTTTTTTCAGTGAATTTCAAAGGTTTTTTAAATGCTAATTCCTAACTATAACTGGTGTGAAACCTTTGGTTTTTTCAGTGAATTTCAAAGGTTTTTTTAATGCTAATTCCTAACTATATAAGACCTGAAAGCCCACCAGGAATCTCCAGTATGCGCCAGGGGACTGCATTGCAGAGAGGTGTAATGAAGCCACAACCCTTTTTACACCTCTCTGCAACGCAGCCCCCGTGCATGTTTGTAGAGGGGGGACTAATTCCCCTTGCATACTGGGGGTCCCTGGATCATATCTGCCCAAACACCGATATTCCGAACGATTGTAAATGACTTTTCTTGAGAAACATTTGGATTTGGATTATCATGTCCTATACTTTGGAATTTTTGAAAGACTGACTTTGAGGATGCTATAAATTACTCAAGTCTGCCCGAATTGTGTGGGTAAAATTGATACCTAGTCACTTTTAATAAGAATATACTTATGTCTCGTCTAACATTTGGAAGAAATATCTAGTTATATGACAACGGGATACCGACATAACTTGAAGGAAATAAGAACGCCCTGAAGAAGTTCTGTTGTACAGAACGAAACGTTTCGGCTGGCTGTGGTACATAAACTTAAGGAAAATAAAAGCATTTGAATATACACCAAGATTCAGCGCTTCAATAAGTACTCTAAGTGATATGATTTGATTGGACTCATTGTGAAAGTGGTGCTGTGCCAAACTTTGGAATATTCTCCACTACTCTCTACTACTTACTCTCTCCTACTCTCTACTACTCACTCTCTACTGCTCTCTACTACTCACTCTACTATTCACTCTACTACTCTCTACTACTCACTCTGCTACTCTCTCTACTGCTCTCTACTACTCTCTACTACTCACTCTCTACTCTCTATTACTCACTCTCTACTCTCTACCTCTCTACCTCTCTCTTCTTCTCTCTCTACTAATCTCTACCTCTCTACCGCTACCTCTCTACCTCTCTACCTCTACACCTCTACCTCTCTACCTCTCTCTACACGCACACATATAGACATATATGCATATATATATGTGCATATGCATTTATATATATGTATGTGTATGTATAAAAAAAACAACTAAACATTTTTTTTTCTAAACAGCTACTTTTAAAACTGTCATTCTTTTTTCCCATGGTACGCTCCCCGGTACGCGCACCCGTGCGCGTACCGGGCGCTCCCCCCGCAAAAATCAAAAAAAAAAAAATTTTTTTTTTTGCCCCGCGGGGCCCTTTTATGGCCCCCACATCAAACCTAGGGGGTCAGGGGGGGTCTACTCTGCCCCCTTATGTTCATTTCCCTCTTTGTTTTGGCCACCTCTTGTGTCTCGATTTTACCGAGACACAAGATGGCGGCCGCTCCGGACTGTTTAGAATGTTTACAGACACCCGAGAGCCAATCAGCTTTCCTCGCGCAAGTCGCGTGGCGCGCACGGTACGCGCACCCGTGCGCGTACCGGTGCGCTGCTATAGATATATATATTTTTTTGAACCTTAATTACTCAAAATCCACTGGAGCACATATCTTGAGACATAGCAAAGGCACATCGGGCTACCAGTCCCTACAATTTTGCCAAGTTTGGTGGAAATCCATTCAGCCGTTCGGGCTAAAAGTGAAATCGACCGCCCTATGGAAATTAACATGGGGAAAACGCGTTTTGGGACCCCCCTTTTATCTCGGCCCCCGCTTGACGAATCCCCCCCAAACTTTCAGGGAAGGACCGGACCGCCATGAGACCATTTTCCTGAAAATTTCAGGCAGATTCGTCAACCGGCGCCAAAGTTATTCAAAATAGAATGTTGAGATTTAACATTGAAAATTATCCTAACTATAACTACCTACTGGCGACCGCCAGTAGGTAATATATATATATATATATATATATATATATATATATATATTACCTACTGGCGGTCGCCAGTAGGTATATATAGTTAGGATTTTTTCCCTATGGGATTTCTGAAAATTCTATGTCTAATAACTTTGGCGTTTGTGGATGGAATTGGCTGAAATTGTCAGGAAAATGGCACATTTTGTTTCTGAGCAGCTCCTGGAAATTTGGGGGGGTTTCGGCAAGGGGGGGCTGAGATAAAAGGGGGGTCCCAAAACGCGTTTTTCCCATGTTAATTTCCATAGGGCGGTTGGACTCACTTTTAGCTCGAACGGCTGAATGGATTTACACGAAACTTGGCAAAATTGTAGGGACTGTTAGCCCGATGTGCCTTTGCTGGGTCTCAATATATGTGCTTCAGTGGATTTTGAGAAATTAACGTTCAAAGTAAGATATATATCTGTAACAGCGCTCCGGGCAGCGATCCGGTTCGCGTACTTTTCGCGTATCGGAACTTTGCGATGCGAAGCTGATTGGTTCTCCGGTGTCTGTCAACATTCTAAACAGTCCGGAGCGGCCGCCATCTTGTCTCTCGGTAGGATCGAGAGACAAGAGGAGGCCAAAACAAAGGGGGAAATTACCATAAGGGGGCATAGTAGATCCTCGTTGACCCCCTAGGTTTTATGTGGAGGTTTTAAAAGGGCCCAGCAGGGTCAAAAAAAAAAAATTTTTCTTTTTTTTTTGCGCGATGAGCGCCTAGTACGCGAACCAGAAAGCGTTCTGGGCAGCGTACTATAAGGATAATAGAATGATACACTTTTCAAATACTGTATGTTAATTGTTTGTTGTTTTTGTTGTTTTTTTTGTTTTCTTTATTTTTAAAGGTTTTTTTGATTTTGATTGTTTTTCATAATTTATTAAACTTTCTAACATTTCATTGTCTGAAATGTCATTATTTTCTTGAAATATTGTTTGCAATCTGTGAGGTTGTAAAATGTCCTCATTTTCAAGGAGGGCATCTACTGCTTGGACACTTTGCAGCAGTTCTTTATCCAAGCTTTCATCCATAAATTCCATGTCAATTTGATCAATCAATTCTTGGCTGCTCTCTTGCAGGTCCATTTCAAAAGAAACTTGGTTTTCGCCTTCCATTTTGCCTGAAATTTGGATTAAAAAAATATATATTAGTAGAGATAGGGCACTGTTGGGATTAATTTTAGACATTTTGATTATGGGAGTTACATAGGTATGTTAATAATTTCCCAAAAATGGTGTAAGGGCATAATCAAAATCTAAATTTGCCAACCGCAGGTGGGAGCGTATTTACAAGAAATTTGCACCATGAAGAACGCTTTCCATTTAAAAAGGGTAAAATAGCATAATAGACACTCAAATGCCTTATAAATATGACCCAAAACAACCTATGAAGCTCTAGCAGTACATATCCAGAAATGTAATTTATTTCAAATAATGACTTACTTCATTGGTAGGCCTTCACATGTATTTTCTCCTTTGTTTTCTTCAGTGAAAATCTTATCTGCAACCATGTGTTGGCCTCACCTCAAATAAACAAAACAGGTGATGGACCGAATGTGGATCAATGACACACATTCACCCCAGTCCAAAGATCTGGGCTTAAACAAACCTTTAGATAGGCCACACCTTATCGTCATCCTGAATTAATCATTTAAAATATTAGGGAGTGATTTATGATTGTTGTATGCCTGTTTTGTACCACTGTGTGTCATTATTGTGATGCAGTGCTGGTGCAAAAGATATGCTATGTTAAATAATAAGTAGGGCATTAAGTTTTAGATGACTGTTATTCATTTACTGTTTGGTAATAGTGGTTAATAACATTTTTTATTATATTTTTCCACAGATTCAACTGCAGATCTTTTGTTAATTTGAAAAATGCCAACGAAAAATCGTATTAGAAAGGCTAGAAAACGTCAAAGACAGCAGGATGATGTTTTATTGCAGCAGTCCTCTTCCCCAAATACTTTTCAAAACACCAAGAAAGCTCCGGGTAAGAGCACAAAATCATTCTTTTTTTTTTTTTTAAATTTTTGTAAACCTTTATTGTGCAGTAAAATTAGACAAATACGGGCCCACAACCTTCAGGCCGGCCGCGATACTCATGAGTACAAAAGCAAACAATACTGACTTCCAGTGGCACCAGGATAGATAGTAACAATCAAATAATAATTCCGTAAGCGTTTACGTGTCACCAGGAGAACAGGAGCAGTGAAGGTTAATTTTAAAAGTTTTTTTAACGTATAAAATATAAACAGTGAAGAATAGAGTTCAAGGAGTACTGAGTCCGCATCATCGCTTCACATCAGGAGTAGGCAACAGCATAGTATAATACCAATCGTGTAGGCTAGCATCTCTGTCAACATGGCAAAGCAATAAGGAAGTAAACTGGCAAGTACGTGCCATGTACCGCTCCACCCACTCCCCACCAACCCTTGCATCGGACCCAGGACAGAAATAGGAAGAGAAAGCGCAGAAAATAGAGAAAATAAGGCCCATAGAAATAAGCTATATAAAATTAAAATACCCCCCCCACCCTGCATCAATGCGGAGGCTACGGCCTACCCCCCCCCCAGCAAGTGCCTGTCGCCCACTAAAGAACCCGAAATATAGAAAAAGAAAAGGAGGAATAGAAAAAGAAGTTCCCTAGAACTGGAGGAGGGCCAAACTCCGAAATCACCCGCACTCCCCGACCAAATCACTCTCCACTCTAGCTACAACATTATAATCAGAGCGTCCACTCATAAGGAAGGATGGAGAGACATCAGTTATCACTGCAGCACGCGTCGAGGAAGCGTCCCATCTCGGTCCCCCACCCGACCCTCAAGCACAGTTCACACGAAAATGGTCAGGTCTAGCCCTGGCCAGATTTCAAGCGTTCCCCCAGAAATGGCTCCGAGAAAGGCACCGCCCCAGATGAAACAAAGGGGTAAAATGGCCGCTCTCGCCAAGGAGAATGTCCCTCTGCACAAAATGGACACCTCCAGACACAAACAATGGCATCGACACAGAAGGTGACTGCATCCAGGTTTTCGCAAAACAGCAAACAGCAATTGAAAATCACAAAATCCCCAGCCCGAGCAGTGTAGAAACATAGTTGCATCGCCCCCCACCCCATGAACGAGAATAACGATGCATCATCCGACAGTGAAAGCTGATGAGGGATAAGAAACATTGTAGCGTCAATAACAGGGGCTGGCGACAGTACTGTAGGAGATACAGTTTCAGGATGTTGCCCCAGCTGACAGTCACGCAGCAACATTATACCCAGTTTAGCGTCAGGAGAGTCTCGGTCGAGATCACAAGAGGGTCCAGCTGGCGAGGCACTCTCCGATCCAAGAATGGCAGCGTCTAGCTTCGCGCTGAGTGCACAGAAACAATCATGCAGGTCTGCCCGGAGATCGGCTAGCGCTGCGAGAATGGTGCCAGGGGTGGTTTCAGGCGAGTTAACCAGGAAGTCGGCATTGCGGAGGGCAACGGAGTATTTCGGTCGCCTCTCGAGGTCATGTAGGGCGGCCCCTGCAGGGGACGAGATGGAGCCCTTCCGTAGTATAGTGGAGACGACCGCCATGTTGCGCCCACACTTGGGGGTCTCAGCTCGTTTGGATGGACTCTACGACGATAGCAAGGATGTGATCTCACCAAAGTCCAGTGTTCCCCTTCCCCGCGTATAACGGAGCTCACAAGTCTCATCAAGGAGACCCATCACGGCGTGAAGCAAGGGCGAGCTGCAGCGGCCATTTTCGCCCCAGCAAAGAACAAAGCAGCGCTGCTCACCTCAGTGCCGTTCTGGAGGGGGGAACAATGGAGACCCACAGCCAGTCGAATAGCGTTGCCGCAGAGGGGAGCAATGTAGGCACCGTGACGGGAAAGCAATCACAACGGGTAACAGCAGGCACGCCACCCGTCAGTAGAGTCCAAGGCACTCCGGTCGTCTCCGGCCGTGCACGCCGATCCAGGGCAATGATCCGGGGCTCAGCAACGGCCGTCGGGGGAACACGCCGTTACAACCGGCAATCGGGCAGGTGGGGACTCCGGAGAAACGCCGCCGGCATCAGCGCGCTTCACTCGTCCCTTCTCGGCAAATCTGCTGCAGGATAGATGTCAGGATGGGATAGTTACAGGAACAGGCTCGGGGAGCCGGGCGACTACACGTCCGTCTCCGCCGCCATCTTGGCTCCTCCCCCACAAAATCATTCTTAAGAAATATTTTTAGAAAAAAAAGTATTTATCCTAAAAATGTTTCAGTTCAGAAAAAGAAAAGTAATTTAAATGGAAAGGAAAGACCCATCAAAAATGTTACTGGTAGAGGAAGAGATAACTCTGTGCATGATAGTAGAAGGAAACAACAGTTTAGGGACATTCGAAATCGAATGTTCCGTAACAGGATAATAGTTAATTTATTAAAAAATATTAAGAAAGGCCAACAGAAAGCGGCATTTTATAAGAAGAAGAAAAATGTAGAGAAAATTATTGATCATGCTTTTGAAATTAAGCGAAAGTTGTTTATTTTGGTAATCAATAGAATTAGGAAACTAAGCAAGGTAATTTCTGATTTCAAAACAAAAAGTAGATGGAAGAGAGTAGTAAATCGTACTAACTTTTGTGAAGTTTTTTCCGGAGAATGGATGCATAGTTCAAGTTGTGAGGCATTTTTTAATGAGGAGAGTTATTTTCAGGATAATGATTTGCTGTTTGCAGTTGACACCAGTGGTCGAGCTTATGAAGTGAAGGATGGTTGTCCAGTTGAAAAAGAACAACTTGTGACAACAGAGACAGAAGAGGCGCTAAGTGATGAGGTTTTAGGAAGACGTCCTAAGGGTCCTGTGTACATTTGGAAGTGTAGTTCTATTTGCAGTGTGCGACAGGTTTCCATCAATTTGCTTTGTGATTTTATACGGACATTTAATAAGAAAAGTTTGAAGCAGAAAATGAAGTTGTTGCAAGATTTAGATCCTTGCAGAGTGAGACAAATGACAGGTTTGCGTGGTCATTCACTGGCTTGTCTTTCCAGGAGAGTATGCCAGAGTGTTTTTCATCATTTCAGGATGCTAGCAGTGCATCATAATAAAGTGAGAAAATTAGTGAGAATGTTGTATTATGCTAAGAGTCCAGCAATTATGCTTAAACAATTATGTGCTGCTCTTTTGCATGGTTCTGAAATAGATGTGAAGAATATTTGTGAAGAAATTGAGTTTTGTTACTTTGGTAGTAGAGATGAGAATGTTCAAATTGACCCAGAAGTAGAGGGTTATGTTGAAGATAATATACAGGTTTCTAGTACAGATAATTTTCAGAAGGAAATTGCCACGTTTCAGATGAAATCAAGTGAGAGGCCTAATTTCACTTGTGTATGTTGTCGACGCACTTATTATAAGAATCAGACTAAGTTAGTGGATTTATATGCAAAAACTGAAAGGGAAAATAATAGTGAATGGAAGGATTTTGCCACATACTTGATGGTAGAAAATTGTTTTGATTTGGGAGTGGACCAACGTGTGTGTACTTATTGTTATAATAAATTAAACCAAAACCAGATGCCTGCTAGGGCAGTTCATAATAATCTGGAATTGGTTGAGATTCCTTCAGAATTGAAGGATTTAAATACTTATGAATCTATTTTGATTCAAAGTGTCCATCCCTTCCAGGCTATTGTAAGAATGGAACCAAAGACAGGGAAGTTGCCTCCCACAGATTTACAGAGAGGATTAAAGGGAAGAGTTGTTTATTTTCCTCTAGATTTGAACAAAAACATTAACACAATTGGAGTAGAAAAAGTGGAAGAGGAACCTCTGGTTATCTTGGTTAATGGGGTTCCGACAAAGAATAAGAAAATATGGCAAGATTTAGTGGATGTTAGGAAAGTCAAAAATGCAACTTTGTATTTGAAGAAAAATAATAAGTACTATAAGAATGTATATGTTGCAGAAGAGGAAGTAAGTGATGAAGAGGATAGCATTTTGTGTGCTGGCCAAATTGAGAAAGTAGAGGCGTCTAATAGTGAAGAAATATATGAACATTATAGTGTTCATCCTTTGCATTCCAAGGAAGTCATGGGGAATGCTATTGAGTTGTTTCAAATGAAACAAGCCAAAGGGAGTCCCATTAGTGTTTGGGAGGAAAGTTTGGAAGCTCGGTATTTCCCACAGCTATTTCCCACAGGTCGAGGAGGAAGATATGATGAGCGACCTCATCAAATTCCTGCGTCTGAATACCGGACTTTACGATTGTATGCAGAAGATCCTAGGTTTCGTCAATGCATTCCCTATTTGTTTCATCTCCTGTTTGAAAGCGATCTGTCTGGACTGTCATATGCAGTGAACCACATCTTAAAAAGTGGTATACAGATGCGAAACATCTCGGCAAGTGATTTTATGCATAAAGTCAATGTCCAAGACAGTATTTTGGATTCTCACTTAATTAATCTCATGGCGTGTCAGCGTGGTACTAATGAGTACTGGTACCGTCGTCATGGTGATTTAAAATGTATGCTGAGGAACTTAGGAACTCCAACATGGTTCCTTACTCTGAGCTGTGCTGAGTATGGCTGGGAAGACTTACTTGAATTTCTACGAGAGGCAAATGGAAATATTGAAAACATTGATTTCAAGACACCTGGAGAACTGTGTTCTTTGGATCCAGTGAATGTATGCAGGTACTTCAATCATAGATTAGAAGCTATGATGTCTTTCATCACAAATAAGAAGAATCCACCTCTTGGAGAGGTGTTGGATTTCTTCTGGAGAAAGGAGTACCAAGCAAGAGGTGCTCCTCATATACATATGTTGTTGTGGATCAAGGATGCACCTAAATTTGGAACAGATCCGGATGACTTAGTGATGAATTTCATAGAACAGTATTCTACGTGTGCTGTTCCAAACGCAACGGAGAAGAAAAGCCTAAGAGAACAAGTTTTACGTTTCCAAAGCCATCGTTGTGGAAAGTACTGTCGTCGTAAATTCAGAAACAAGGACAAGTTCTACACCAAATGTCGTTTCAACTTTCCACGACCGGTGATTTCTAAAGGAAGAGTGAACAGTTTGATGTCTTCACTGCGACATAATGTGACGAGGAAATCACCCAAAAATACATACAATTTGAAAAGGAACGAAGAGTCCAAGTACATCAATGACTACAACCCAGTGATTTTGTCCATGTGGAATGCTAACATGGATATACAGTTTGTGGCTGACAACTGTATGGCTGTGGCTCGGTATGTGACATCTTACATCACCAAAAAAGAAAAGACAGAACTGAAGGAAATGTGGGAGGACATTTCCCATGAAAAGAGCCTCAGCAAGAAGTTGTACAGTTTCAGTCTGAAGATGTTGTCGCATCGAGAAATCGGAGCTTACGAATGTTCTGATCGATTGTCTTCAGCAAGTCTCTATGCCAAATCCAGGAGTATCGTTTGGGCGAGTCTTGGTCTTGCTGCAACGCGAAATCCAGTTCTAAAACCTGTCCGGGAAATTGAGTATTTTGCCGAAAAGGAACCAAACAGTACCGACATTTTGAAGACCAACATGTTGGATACATATTATCCAAATCGAAGCAGTCACCTTGAGAATGTTTGTCTATATGAGGTTCTACAAAATGATATATTCAAGAGGAACATCAAAGAAGATATTGAGAAAGGAGTGTATGCTGTAATTGGAAGTGAGGGATGCCTGGTCAAGCAAAGAAAATGCCAATTAGTAAACCATCGAAAATTGAGTGGCGAATCTCCAGAAAAAAAGGAGTTTTTGTATTTAGCACTTTTGCAACTTTTCAAGCCTTGGCGTGCAGAAGAGGAACTGCTTGGAGATTTCCTCTGTTACGAAGACTCTTTCACTGCTGCTAAGGAGACCATAGAATGTCCTGCTTTTCCCAAATATCAAGAAATGCTAACTTTGGAAATTGAGCAGGAAGCAACGATTGCAGCCGAGATTGCCAGAGACAGTTCTCAGGACAGTCAGAGTTCTGTTTCATTGAGTCAAGATCCACTTGGAGGACCTATTATCGAAAATGAAGCTGCCACTGCTATGAATGAAGTGGAAAGAGCCATGGCACATGCTCAGGAGGATTCAGTTAACTTAGAAGACTTGGAAAAACAACTCAACGTTGAGCAGAGGAAAATATATGATGAAGTTACCAAGCAAATTGAGCACGGATTAAGTCATGAGAAGAAAGAGTGCTCATGTACATCGTTGAAGCCTGTCCGACTGTACGTGAGTGGAGAAGCGGGAACTGGAAAAAGTTTCCTCATTAAAGCAATTTCTTGTTATTTGCAGGAAAGGACTGAGTCATCGCTGTCTTGTGTTGTCACCGCTCCTACTGGACTGGCAGCACATAACATTAAAGGTATTACTTTGCATCGTCTACTGATGCTGCCAGTGGAGCATGACAACAAATTACAATACCACAAGTTATCTGGGGATGCTTGCTGTGAAGTTTCAAGAGTCTTGAGGAAAATGAAACTACTTATCATTGACAAAGTAAGCATGGTTTCCAATGTCATGCTTGCCTTTGTGCATTTGAGAATGCAAGAAGTACTTAAAACTGAATATGATGTGTTATTTGGTGGCAAACACATCATTGTTTTCGGAGATCTTCTGCAGCTGACACCAGTAAAAGGTCAACCTGTGTTCAAAATACTCACGCATGAAGATACCAGGAAGTACCTAGGGAGCATTGGCAACATCAATATATGGTTAAACTTCAATTATGCTGAACTGCATGAAAATATGCGTCAGGCAAAGGATGAAGATTACAAGAATATTTTACAAGATATTAGAATTGGAAAAGTGACCGGGCATGGGAAAGAAGCTTTAAATGCACGATTACTGTCAAATTTATATCCCGAACAAGAGATTGTGCCTGAGAATATTTTTCAGAAAATTACTGAGAAGAAATCCGGAATATGTTTGATGCCAACTCTTGCAGAATGTGCCATCTTCAACAACAAAATGTTGAATTTAGAAAAGCAAGAGATTGTGAAACTTGAAGCTATTGACAAAATAGAGCATATGGGATCAACAATTATTTTGTCAGAGAATTTGAAATCAAAATTGGATTCATTAGAGAAGACTATATCTAAAACTGCGGGTTTTGAAAAGACTCTGAATGTGTGCTTAAATTGCCGAATCATTTTGAGAAGGAATTTACATGTTGAAAGAGGTCTGGTAAATGGATCAATGGGTAATGTTGTTGATTTTGAGAAATACAGAAATAGAGATGGAATAGAATTTTTAAAAATTAAATTTGATGGCATTGAGGAAGTACAGCTAATTGGTCGTTGTTCTGCTAGGTTTTTGCTTGTTAAAGACTTATATGTTCGCCGTAAACAGTTTCCTGTTTGCTTGGCATATGCGGTGACAATCCATAAATCGCAAGGTTTAAGTGTAGACAGTGCATTGGTGAATATTGGCAGTTCTGTGTTCAAGGAGGGTATGGCATATGTGGCATTGTCACGAGTTAGCACTTTATCGGGATTGTACTTGATTGACTGTGATGTCACAAACATTTGTGCGGATCTAGATTGTGTTAAGGAATACAATAGGTTAAGAAGAGAGTATGTGCCACATTTGCCTCAATATCCTTTGTTTGAGAAACGTGTGGTAGGCCGGAAACGTAGAAATATCAGTAATAGTAGGGAGGTTGTAGCAAAAAGACCAAAAGTCGATGAACCGAAAATTGTTAGCAGAAAGAAAGTGGATTGTGTTGAAGATGTTGTCGGTTTTCAATTGGAAAACAGTTCTGGTGTCAACTGCTATGCAAATGTAGTGGTTAATGTTCTCTTTCTTTTCACTAGAGAGTTTAAAAGAACAGATTCTCTTGAATTCAGAACAAATTTTATGCTGTTTGTTGAATTCTGTTTTCGAGAAATGTAGCACTGATCGAACAAAAGTAGAAAGTGTGTCTGAAGTTCGTTATCTGTTAGATGAATCTTCAGGTCAAACAGACTTCTCTGAAAATAATCAGCAAGATTGTCAGGAGTTTTTAATGTATATGCTTGATGTATTGCAAGATGAGGGTGTAGATGTAGATCACCTGTTTGGGCTTTCTTATCAATGGCAGCATGACTGTCAGAATTGTAGGGTATCAAGTACTACTAGTGTAGACTCAGAAAGATTTATATATTTAACTTTGCCAGACAGTAAATCAGTCTCCTTTAATAAGCTAGTAAATGCAGCGGATCACAACATGGAGTGTAGCCAATGTAAATCTGAAATGATGTCAACATTATTTATACGTAGATATGGCCAGTATGTCATTTTAATGATCCAACGATGTAGGCCTGATGGATCAAAATTGTCAACTTTAATAAAAAATGTTGTGGCTTCTCAGCTGTCAATTTCAGGAAGGACTTTTGTAACTGTAGCAATTATCTATCACGATGGTCCTTCAACAACATCAGGACATTATACAGCTTATTTAAAGTCTCGAAACGGCTGGTCATTCTGCAATGATTCTGTTGTAACTTTAAAAAAAAAATTGCCGTTTGACCTTAAAAATTCTTACCTGGTGTTTTTAAAACCAAAATTTTAAAGAAAGAATCTTGGGATTTCCTGTGAGGAATTGCAAAAGGTTCATCAAGTAGAGGGAATGTAAGTCTGCAATGCTGTCTAGATTATTGGTCCAAAACTTTTAATTATAATGTCAATTTAAAAATTCAACTATATAAACCTGATGCAAGTAAGTCTGCTTCATAGTAAACAGTATCAGTGTAATAGGAAAAGGAGAACATGAGTGACAAAGAAGGGTAAGATATTAGTAGCCCAGGATTGTGAAAATAATCTCAAATGTTTTCTTTTTAAAGTTGCGAAAATAGAAAATGACGGGATTTGATTGGAAGAATTAGAAGACTTGTGAATTGCTGCAACATGATTTGGCCAAGTGGAAACATGTGGTAGAATGTCAGAAGTCTTTTCTTGTATGTAACATATTTTTCAAAACGATGGAGGTTTTCTTTCAGAAAGTGGCGGGCTGAAAATATTTATAGCACAACAGAGTGGACGCTCTTCATAGGACATCCTTCGACGTCATTGAAAGTAAGTTAATTTTAAGGAGTTTTGAAATCAGATTTCTTAGGTTGTATGGGTTTTTTAAACACAATCATTTTGATTGTGTTTTTTTTTCCCCGCTGTTACATGATGAATATCTTCAAGTCACTGATTTAAGTGAAATTTGATACATTCTGAGAACAGCAAAAATAAACCATTTAACATGTATAATTAATGTTTTCCTTTTTGTACTTATGATATACATTTAGAAATGTGAGGTAGATATGGAGAAACTGAATCTTCAGTAAGTGTCAATTTTAATGCTTACAGTGCAGTACTTCTAGGTACTGTTTTTTTTTGAAAACTGAATACACTTCACATTAAAGAAACCTCTTGAAAGGACACATCTTATTTGCATCCTGAAACAATCATTTACAATGTTACACACAATTTTATGATGGCTTTACATCTCTTTTGCGCTGCTATTGCATCACTATTGTGAGACATCAGCAATGCAAAAGAAGCACCATGTTCCAAAATAGGCCTCACTTCATCAGCATGAAGATACTGTTTGTTTAAAATAAATATCTTTAGGATTGTGTAGGGGTCGTAGAGAAGCAGAGGCTTCTGTAAGTGTCAAAGTTGTTTAAAAACTGTTTCTTCTTGAACCTTTTCCCTTCTTTTTTTCTAATTTTTAAATACATGTTTTAATATTTTTGGAAATGTTTGTTCTCTCTTTTACAGATTGAAAGTATGAAAATTTTTCTTTAAAAGTTAACAAGAATTATAAGGTAAATGTTTTCTACTTTTTTAACCCGCCTTCCACTGCTGATGATGTCACTGACTATGTCATGAATGATGTAATAAGTGGGCATGTTTTACTACAATGGTAGGTCTTTACATGTATTATCTCCTCTGTATTCTTCAACAAGCATAAATTTGATATGCAACCCTGAGTACGCCTCACCTTAAACAAACTTTTAGAGAGGACACACCTTATCGTCACCCTCAATCAATCATTTACTCTATCACATTTAACATCTATTAGTTCTACTGCTTCATTTCTTTAATTCTTACTTTCCTGTGTTTGCTACTTCTCTCATTCCTTTCTCTATTACTTAATTATTCTACTCCTTCCAATATTTTTCACAGTCCCTCTCTTCTCATACTTCTTCATTCTTATTCACTCATTCTGTCTCTATTAATGTTATTGTTTCTGAATGATATTAAAAAAATTTTAAAACAAGAACAGTAAGTATAAGGATAGGAAACAGACATTTATATTTCAAGAAAGACAGCTATAGGAAGTCAACAAAAGATACTGTTACTCGCAATCCACTGCTGATGATGTCACTGACCATGTCAAAAATGATGTAATATATGACATGATGAGAAGTGAATTGCGGGTAACAGTATCTTTTCTTTACTCCCTATAGCTGTCTTTCTTGTAACATAACTGTCTGTTTCCTTTCCTTATACTTACTGTTTTTTTTTTTTTTTTTAAATTTTTGGTTCGCTCCTGGTTCGCGTACCGGAGTGCGAACTGGGAGCGAACTAAAAAAAATAGATCTTGGCAGAGTTCCAAAAATTCTACAAATTTTTTTTTATAATGGGGAGGTAGTTCTGAAAAGAACTTTTTTTTGGTTTTTGTTGTTTTAAATTTTTTTTTTATTTTTCCGAACATTTTTTATATTTTTTTGTTTTTTTCTGAACATTTTGTAATTTTTTTTATTTTTTGGGGGGAGGGGGGAAACAAAAATGATTCATAGAAGAGGGCTCAACAGGAGCAACAAAAAAAAGAAGAATTTATTTTTGGGGGCGTTTTGGACATACATGCTTTTTGATTGCTCTTATTATAAGAGTTATGCTACTTTCACGGTAGCATAATATTTGATTGCACCTCACGCACATTTGTTTCACTTCTCCCATGTCCATTTGAATATTCGGGATCAACTCCCTTGCTTCTGGTCCCGAAACTTCTGGCACGACCGATCTTCTGGCTATTGCTGGGGGATTTTGTTGTTCGTCCCGAAGCTGAGCAGCACTATAATTATTTGGGTGCCACCTACTCATGTGCCTGTGCATTGTAAAATTCCCAAAACTATATTTTTTGTCCGTCCCCCTTGAAAGGCGATCATCACAGATACGGCAAAAGACATATCTTGCGTTGACTTTCTTTTGCCCTGGTGGAAATTTAAAAAATTGCCAGATGAAATTTTCCTTTCTGTTGTACCTCCTGGGCTCCTCAGGCAAATACTCAGGCACTTCCTCCTCTTCCTGATCTTCCTCTTCTTCAAAGATTGGTTGAGTAGGTGGTCCTTTCTTTCCATGAGGAGGTGGAGGTGGTGGTGGGGGAACACTACCAGAAGCAACAACTGAAGCCATTTCTCTGGAATGTAAAAGGGTCTTTCTCTCACCAAGATGAAAGTCAGAGTGAGGAAAGAAGGAGGGGTTTTCATCATTTGTGAAAAGCAAAAGTTCTAAACCAATGAAAAGTGTTAATTTTAGATCACATGACCTAGTATTACATCATTAGGAAACCAAAAGTGAAATGAACCAATGAAAAGTGTTATTACCGAGTCACATGACCTGCTGTGTTTACGTTTCGCGCTTTGCGCCGCTTTCCGGTCCGCTTCCGGGTCCGCTAACTTGGCGCGTCCGATGACGTATTACGCGACAACGCAAAACGTCATTCTAACGTAACAGTTACGCTAAAAGAATGTTTACCGGTTCGCGGACTGGGAGCGGAACAAAAAAATATTTTTAAAAAAATTTTATTAAAAACATGTAAAATATATTTTAAGATTTAAAGAAGAATACATTTTACAGTTACAGATATTAGCTTTCAAAAAACCATTGAAATTCAATGAAAAAACCATAGGTTATAAAGAATATATAGTTAGGAATTAGCATTTACAAAACCTTAAAAATTCACTGAAAAAACCATAGGTTATAAACCATATATAGTTAGGAATCAGCATTTACAAAACCTTATTTTACTCGCATAAAACCATTGAAATTCCATATATAGTTAGTTGCACTAACTATATATCGCGCACACGCAATCCACTGCCGATGATGTCACACATTACATCATTCATGACATGGTCAGTGACATCACTGATGACATCACTGATGACATCTCAAATGACATCACTGATGACATCACTGATGACAACATCCAGTGACTGTTTGTTTCTGTAAAGTTAAAATATGTCTTACATATTGAAGAATGAGTGGATGTATAAGTGTCTGGATGAAGGATTTAGTAGGTGCATGACTGACTGTATGAGAGAGTGATTAAATGTGTCTCACTGAGTGCATGGGTTAGTGACTAAACTGTCTTAATTTGTGCATCATTATGTCTGTTGTTCTGTAAACTGTTGCATGTGTTGATAAGTAGCTATATGAGTAACTATATGGGTTATTGATTGGTTGCCCAAGTATTTGTATGGGCGACTGAGTGTGTGTGGGGGTGGCTGGGAGGTGTATGACTCTGTGCATAGATGTGTGAGCAGTTGATTCACTAGATGTATGGTTTCAAAAGTGCATGTGGAAACAGCTGTATGGGCGGTTGACTGTGTGCATGAGTGTATTGGTGAGTGAATGGATATCTCAGTGCTACATGTCAAAGTAAGTACATATGTAAAACACAGTACATGTGAGAGTTGACATATATAAATAACTGTGCATAAGAGCCAGTGAATGTGTGAGTGGCTGTATGGATCATTGTGAACTTGTATCAGGGATTGTATAAGAGAGTAAATATGTGTTAGTATATGTTTGAATATGTAAGGTGGGTATAACTGTATAGTTGAGGAAATGGAGGTGTGATTGATTCTTTGCATGACTGACTAGGTGTGTGAGTAACTCCATGGATGAGTGACAGTCTGTGAGTGTCTGTTTACACTGATTGTATCTAAGGTTATATTAGAGTCTGAAGAGGTTCATCGTATTATCACATGAATGATATCATCAGTGATGTGATCAGTAATGTCAAATGAGAAGTCATCAGTGATGTCATCAGTGATGTCATTTGAGATGTCATCAGTGATGTCATCAGTGATGTCACTGACCATGTCATGAATGATGTAATGTGTGACATCATCGGCAGTGGATTGCGTGTGCGCGATATATAGTTAGTGCAACTAACTATATATGGAATTTCAATGGTTTTATGCGAGTAAAATAAGCTTTTGTAAATGCTGATTCCTAACTATATATGGTTTATAACCTATGGTTTTTTCAGTGAATTTTTAAGGTTTTGTAAATGCTAATTCCTAACTATATATTCTTTATAACCTATGGTTTTTTCATTGAATATATATATATATATATATATATATATATATATATATATATATATATATATATATATATATATATATATATATATATATATATATATATATATACATATATATATATATATCTTCACAACACTTTCCGCTTCTCTTAGTGGAATATATATATATATATATATATATATATATATATATATATATATATATATATATATATGGCATACAGATACATGACAGTAATAATGCATACTTCTTCGATGCTAACCCTAACTAGATTTACCTAAATGTACCTAGCATGTACGTAGGTGTATAGCCAAGAATCACATGATGTGAGAGAGTGTAGGACCCTTTATTGGTGTCGAGTTGGACACCCCGCAAGGGATGTTAGACCACTGCGTGCTGGAGTATCTGCGTGCAGGGACATAGCGTCTCGTGTCAGTGTGTCAGCATGGAATTCTTTCTCCTCTGGTTTGCCCCATGAGGATGTGGTGCTTATATACCCAAAAGGTACCCTCAAGGGTTCCACCTAGATGTGTCATGGTACTGTGGGCATGTCGGCCAAAGATGACAATAGTGTTGACCCTTATACAGAATTAATAATCAGAAGATGGTAATCCTGTTATGATACTGAGAATCCTCATGCATAATAAATGAGGCAAGTTTTGGGAGAAAACCACATGATATTTATGCAGCACCTAGCTAGGTCAAAGGCCAGCACCAAACCTGTTTTGTGGAACAATGTTAGGACAAATATTGGTAAAAGGTTGTGTAACCACCTAGGCCTATATTGGGGTACATTGGGGTTCATAACAGCAGGGTCTGTCTGACCATATATCTCTAACTGTGGATTGATGGAGAGGTCATCTCAGGAAAATTCAACAGCAATGATACGAGTTTGTTTTTGCATGTGCATAGAACATGTCAGTCATTGATATCATGTTTACCGACATTCTCATTATTACGCATACAGTTGTCATGGCATACATCAATCAATCAATCAGACTTTTGTAGAGTGCA
Organism: Lissotriton vulgaris; assembly: GCF_964263255.1. Classification (NCBI taxonomy): domain Eukaryota; kingdom Metazoa; phylum Chordata; class Amphibia; order Caudata; family Salamandridae; genus Lissotriton; species Lissotriton vulgaris. The sequence continues at coordinate 229,331,348 of NC_141691.1, read as the reverse complement.
CTACTCACCTGTGTGGGTCTCAAGGCACTGAGGGGGGATTGCAGCTACTGCTCGAACAGACAGGTCTTGAGAAGTCTCCTGAAGGTCAACAGTCCTGGGTCTGTCGCAGCTGTATGGGGAGGGTGTTCGTGGGCATTGTGGTGTTTGTGGGGGCCAGGGGTATGGCCCTGGGCACGGCACGGATGGTCACAGACGGGCTTGCCTTAGGCACACCTTCAGGGCACCAGCAGGACCCCTGTTGTGCGTGGCTGCCATTATGTAGGGAGGATGAAGGGATGTACTGCAGGGAGGAGCCAGCCGGGCAGTAGGGGAGGGATCACGGAACAGCGGTTGCGGGAAACAGAGGGGGAATGAAGGGAACAGCATAGGCAAGAGGAATACTAGCAGCAAAAGGAAGAGAGCAATACCAGCGCAAAGCAAGAGAAAAGTAACAGCACAAGCCAGAACTGGGAGCGAACTAAAAAAAATAGATCTTGGCAGAGTTCCAAAAATTCTACAAATTTTTTTTTATAATGGGGAGGTAGTTCTGAAAAGAACTTTTTTTTTGGTTTTTGTTGTTTTAAATTTTTTTTTTTATTTTTCCGAACATTTTTTATATTTTTTTGTTTTTTTCTGAACATTTTGTAATTTTTTTTATTTTTTGGGGGGAGGGGGGAAACAAAAATGATTCATAGAAGAGGGCTCAACAGGAGCAACAAAAAAAAGAAGAATTTATTTTTGGGGGCGTTTTGGACATACATGATTTTTGATTGCTCTTATTATAAGAGTTATGCTACTTTCACGGTAGCATAATATTTGATTGCACCTCACGCACATTTGTTTCACTTCTCCCATGTCCATTTGAATATTCGGGATCAACTCCCTTGCTTCTGGTCCCGAAACTTCTGGCACGACCGATCTTCTGGCTATTGCTGGGGGATTTTGTTGTTCGTCCCGAAGCTGAGCAGCACTATAATTATTTGGGTGCCACCTACTCATGTGCCTGTGCATTGTAAAATTCCCAAAACTATATTTTTTGTCCGTCCCCCTTGAAAGGCGATCATCACAGATACGGCAAAAGACATATCTTGCGTTGACTTTCTTTTGCCCTGGTGGAAATTTAAAAAATTGCCAGATGAAATTTTCCTTTCTGTTGTACCTCCTGGGCTCCTCAGGCAAATACTCAGGCACTTCCTCCTCTTCCTGATCTTCCTCTTCTTCAAAGATTGGTTGAGTAGGTGGTCCTTTCTTTCCATGAGGAGGTGGAGGTGGTGTTGGGGGAACACTACCAGAAGCAACAACTGAAGCCATTTCTCTGGAATGTAAAAGGGTCTTTCTCTCACCAAGATGAAAGTCAGAGTGAGGAAAGAAGGAGGGGTTTTCATCATTTGTGAAAAGCAAAAGTTCTAAACCAATGAAAAGTGTTAATTTTAGATCACATGACCTAGTATTACATCATTAGGAAACCAAAAGTGAAATGAACCAATGAAAAGTGTTATTACCGAGTCACATGACCTGCTGTGTTTACGTTTCGCGCTTTGCGCCGCTTTCCGGTCCCCTTCCGGGTCCGCTAACTTGGCGCGTCCGATGACGTATTACGCGACAACGCAAAACGTCATTCTAACGTAACAGTTACGCTAAAAGAACGTTTACCGGTTCGCGGACTGGGAGCGGAACAAAAAAATATTTTTTTAAAAAATTTATTAAAAACATGTAAAATATATTTTAAGATTTAAAGAAGAATACATTTTACAGTTACAGATATTAGCTTTCAAAAAACCATTGAAATTCAATGAAAAAACCATAGGTTATAAAGAATATATAGTTAGGAATTAGCATTTACAAAACCTTAAAAATTCACTGAAAAAACCATAGGTTATAAACCATATATAGTTAGGAATCAGCATTTACAAAACCTTATTTTACTCGCATAAAACCATTGAAATTCCATATATAGTTAGTTGCACTAACTATATATCGCGCACACGCAATCCACTGCCGATGATGTCACACATTACATCATTCATGACATGGTCAGTGACATCACTGATGACATCACTGATGACATCTCAAATGACATCACTGATGACATCACTGATGACAACATCCAGTGACTGTTTGTTTCTGTAAAGTTAAAATATGTCTTACATATTGAAGAATGAGTGGATGTATAAGTGTCTGGATGAAGGATTTAGTAGGTGCATGACTGACTGTATGAGAGAGTGATTAAATGTGTCTCACTGAGTGCATGGGTTAGTGACTAAACTGTCTTAATTTGTGCATCATTATGTCTGTTGTTCTGTAAACTGTTGCATGTGTTGATAAGTAGCTATATGAGTAACTATATGGGTTATTGATTGGTTGCCCAAGTATTTGTATGGGCGACTGAGTGTGTGTGGGGGTGGCTGGGAGGTGTATGACTCTGTGCATAGATGTGTGAGCAGTTGATTCACTAGATGTATGGTTTCAAAAGTGCATGTGAAAACAGCTGTATGGGCGGTTGACTGTGTGCATGAGTGTATTGGTGAGTGAATGGATATCTCAGTGCTACATGTCAAAGTAAGTACATATGTAAAACACAGTACATGTGAGAGTTGACATATATAAATAACTGTGCATAAGAGCCAGTGAATGTGTGAGTGGCTGTATGGATCATTGTGAACTTGTATCAGGGATTGTATAAGAGAGTAAATATGTGTTAGTATATGTTTGAATATGTAAGGTGGGTATAACTGTATAGTTGAGGAAATGGAGGTGTGATTGATTCTTTGCATGACTGACTAGGTGTGTGAGTAACTCCATGGATGAGTGACAGTCTGTGAGTGTCTGTTTACACTGATTGTATCTAAGGTTATATTAGAGTCTGAAGAGGTTCATCGTATTATCACATGAATGATATCATCAGTGATGTGATCAGTAATGTCAAATGAGAAGTCATCAGTGATGTCATCAGTGATGTCATTTGAGATGTCATCAGTGATGTCATCAGTGATGTCACTGACCATGTCATGAATGATGTAATGTGTGACATCATCGGCAGTGGATTGCGTGTGCGCGATATATAGTTAGTGCAACTAACTATATATGGAATTTCAATGGTTTTAGGCGAGTAAAATAAGCTTTTGTAAATGCTGATTCCTAACTATATATGGTTTATAACCTATGGTTTTTTCAGTGAATTTTTAAGGTTTTGTAAATGCTAATTCCTAACTATATATTCTTTATAACCTATGGTTTTTTCATTGAATATATATATATATATTACCTACTGGCGATAGCCAGTAGGTATATATAGTTAGGATTTTTTCCCTATGGGATTTCTGAAAATTCTATGTCTAATAACTTTGGCGTTTGTGGACGGAATTGGCTGAAATTTTCAGGAAAATGGCACATTTTGTTTCTGAGCAGCCCCTGAAAATTTGGGGGGGGTTCTTCAAGGGGGGGCCGAGAAAAAAGGGGGGTCCCAAAACACGTTTTTCCCATTCATTTTTCCATAGGGCGGTTGGACTCACTTTTAGCCCGAACGGCTGAATGGATTTGCACGAAACTTGGCAAAATTGTAGGGACTGTTAGCCCGATGTGCCTTTGCTAGGTCTCAATATATGTGCTTCAGTGAATTTTGAGAAATTAACGTTTTAAACAAGATATATATCTGTAACAGCGCTCCGGGCAGCGCTCCGGTTCGCGTACTTTTCGCGTATCGGAACTTTGCGATGCGAAGCTGATTGGCTCTCTGGTGTCTGTCAACATTCTAAACAGTCCGGAGCGGCCGCCATCTTGTCTCTCGGTAGGATCGAGAGACAAGAGGAGGCCAAAACAAAGGGGGAAATAAAGGAAAGGGGGCAAGGTAGACCCCTTCTGACCCCCTAGGATTGATGAGGGGGATATTATAGAGCCACGCGGGGCAAAAAAATTTTTTTTTAAAAATTCCGATTTTTTCGCCGTAGAGACACGTCCCGGTACGCGAACCGGGCAGCTAACCGGGCAGCTAACCGGGCAGCTAACCGGCAGCGTAACGGGAGTCTGAGGAGTAGCTGATTGGCTGTCAACATTGTAAACAGTCCGGAGCGGCCGCCATCTTGTCTCTCGGTAGGATCGAGAGACAAGAGGAGGCCAAAACAAAGGGGGAAATGAAGGAAAGGGGGCAAGGTAGACCCCTTCTGACCCCCTAGGATTGATGAGGGGGATATTATAGAGCCACGCGGGGCAAAAAAAAAATTTAAAAAAAATTCAGATTTTTTCGCCGTAGAGACGCGTCCCGGTACGCGAACCGGGCAGCTAACCGGGCAGCTAACCGGGCAGCTAACCGGCAGCGTAACGGGAGTCTGAGGAGTAGCTGATTGGCTGTTAACATTGTAAACAGTCTGGAGATCGAGAGACAAGAGGTGGAAAAAAAAAAGGTGTAAATGAAGGAAAGGGGTAAGGTGAACCCCTAGGATTGATGAGGGGGCTATTAAAGTTGCCCGCGGGGCAAAAGAAAAAAATATTGCGATTTTTCGCGGTAGAGGTGCTTTCCGGTACGTTAACCGGGCAGCTAACTGGCAGCGTAATGGGAGTCCGACATATTGTGTTTTTGGAACGTTTGTGATATGTGCACGTGTGGATTTTGTCTAATTAAGGTAAAAAAAATATATATATATGTTTAAGCGTGCTCTGGCGCGCTTACGTTACGGGTTTGGTTTGCGCTGCAGAGACGATACGTCACGGTTATGCGATGCATCATGAGGCGTCTCACGGGCTACGTGATACGTCACGTAATAAAGAATATATTTTACAGCTATAGATATTAGCTTTTAAAAAACCAATGAAATTCACTGAAAAAACCATAGGTTATAGACCATATATAGTTAGGAATTTGCATTTACAAAACCTTGAAAATTCACTGAAAAAACCATAGGTTATAGACCATATATAGTTAGGGATTAGCATTTACAAAACCTTATTTTACTCGCACAAAACCATTGAAATTCCATATATAGTTAGTTGCACTAACTATATATCGCGCACCCGCAATCCATTGCTAATGATGTCACATATTATTCATGACATGGTCAGTGACATCACTGATGACATCACTGATGACATCACTGATGACATCTCAAATGACTTCACTGATGACATCACTGATGACAACACCCAGTGACTGTATGTTTCTGTAAAGTTAAAATATGTCTTACATATTGAAGAATGAGTGGATGTATAAGTGTCTGGATGAAGGATTTAGTAGGTGCATGACTGACTGTATGAGTGAGTGATTAAATGTGTCTCACTGAGTGCATGGGTTAGTGACTAAACTGTCTTAATTTGGTAATCATTATATATGTTGTTCTGTAAACTGCTGCATGTTTAAATCAGTAGCTATATGAGTAACTATATGGGTTATTGAATGGTTGCCCAAGTATTTGTATGGGAGACTGAGTATGTGTGTGGGTGGCTGGGAGGTGTATGACTCTGTGCATAGATGTGTGAGCAGTTGATTAACTAAATGTGTGGGTTCAAAAGTGCATGTGGAAACAGCTGTATGGGCGGTCGACTGACTGCATGAGTGTATTGGTGAGTGAATGGATATCTCAGTGCTACATGTCAAAGTAAGTACATATGTAAAACACAGTCCATGTGAGAGTTGACATATATAAATAACTGAACATAAGAGCTAGTGAATGTGAGAGTGGCTGTATCGATCATTGTGAACTTGTATCAGGGATTGTATAAGAGAGTAAATATGTGTTAGTATATGTTTGAATAAGTAAGGTGTGTATAACTGTATAGTTGAGGAAATGGAGGTGTGATTAATCTTTTGCATGACTGAGTAGGTGTGTGAGTAACTCCATGGATAAGTGACAGTCTGTGAGTGTCTGTTTATACTGATTGTATCTAAGGTTATATTAGAGTCTGAAGATGTTCATTGTATTATCACATAATGATATCATCAGTGATGTGATCAGTAATGTCAAATGAGATGTCAGTGATGTCATCAGTGATGTCATTTGAGATGTCATCAGTGATGTCATCAGTGATGTCACTGACCATGTCATGAATAATATGTGACATCATTAGCAATGGATTGCGGGTGCGCGATATATAGTTAGTGCAACTAACTATATATGGAATTTCAATGGTTTTGTGCGAGTAAAATAAGGTTTTGTAAATGCTAATCCCTAACTATATATGGTCTATAACCTATGGTTTTTTCAGTGAATATATATATATATATATATATATATATATATATATATATATATATATATATATATATATATATATATATATATATATATATATATATACATATATATATATATATATATCTTCACAACACTTTCCGCTTCTCTTAGTGGAAATATATATATATATATATATATATATATATATATATATATATATATATATATATATATATATATATATATATATATATATGGCATACAGATACATGACAGTAATAATGCATACTTCTTCGATGCTAACCCTAACTAGATTTACCTAAATGTACCTAGCATGTACGTAGGTGTATAGCCAAGAATCACATGATGTGAGAGAGTGTAGGACCCTTTATTGGTCGCGAGTTGGACACCCCGCAAGGGATGTTAGACCACTGCGTGCTGGAGTATCTGCGTGCAGGGACATAGCGTCTCGTGTCAGTGTGTCAGCATGGAATTCTTTCTCCTCTGGTTTGCCCCATGAGGATGTGGTGCTTATATACCCAAAAGGTACCCTCAAGGGTTCCACCTAGATGTGTCATGGTACTGTGGGCATGTCGGCCAAAGATGACAATAGTGTTGACCCTTATACAGAATTAATAATCAGAAGATGGTAATCCTGTTATGATACTGAGAATCCTCATGCATAATAAATGAGGCAAGTTTTGGGAGAAAACCACATGATATTTATGCAGCACCTAGCTAGGTCAAAGGCCAGCACCAAACCTGTTTTGTGGAACAATGTTAGGACAAATATTGGTAAAAGGTTGTGTAACCACCTAGGCCTATATTGGGGTACATTGGGGTTCATAACAGCAGGGTCTGTCTGACCATATATCTCTAACTGTGGATTGATGGAGAGGTCATCTCAGGAAAATTCAACAGCAATGATACGAGTTTGTTTTTGCATGTGCATAGAACATGTCAGTCATTGATATCATGTTTACCGACATTCTCATTATTACGCATACAGTTGTCATGGCATACATCAATCAATCAATCAGACTTTTGTAGAGTGCACTACTCACCTGTGTGGGTCTCAAGGCACTGAGGGGGGATTGCAGCTACTGCTCGAACAGACAGGTCTTGAGAAGTCCCCTGAAGGTCAACAGTCCTGGGTCTGTCGCAGCTGTATGGGGAGGGTGTTCGTGGGCATTGTGGTGTTTGTGGGGGCCAGGGGTATGGCCTTGGGCACGGCACGGATGGTCACAGACGGGCTTGCCTTAGGCACACCTTCAGGGCACCAGCAGGACCCCTGTTGTGCGTGGCTGCCATTATGTAGGGAGGATGAAGGGATGTACTGCAGGGAGGAGCCAGCCGGGCAGTAGGGGAGGGATCACGGAACAGCGGTTGCGGGAAACAGAGGGGGAATGAAGGGAACAGCATAGGCAAGAGGAATACTAGCAGCAAAAGGAAGAGAGCAATACCAGCGCAAAGCAAGAGAAAAGTAACAGCACAAGCCAGAGAAATAAAAATGACATGCAGAAAAATAATTACAGGACCAGAGGGCGCAGACAGAGCAGAACAACTAAATTACAGAGCCAGAAGCCCAAAAACATAGGGAAACAAATAAATATCAGAAATTACACCCAATGTGAGCTACAATTGAAGCAATTGAAGTAAAGTACGCTAATGGGGGTGTCTGGAACCCTGCACCGGTGGGACTGACAAGGCGAAGCAGAGCACAGCGGAGCTGCCCAGAGAGTGTGATCCTAGGTCCAAGGTCGACATTGCTTTTACTAGTTTTGACATTTATATGTGTGCATAGTTTATGGCATACATTAAAATTACATTTATTGGTATTGCCTCAGTTGTGCCTGCATATTATCACAGTTTACATTGATATTTCATTCACCGATTTGAGCAAGGCCATGATACTAATGTTTCCGCCGCTATCCTGAATTTTAGTGAAACTGACTCTGAGGCTCCTGGACCTCCTGCATCCTGCTTGTGACATGTGCCCGCTGGCATATTCGGGCTCTGCAGTGGGACCTGAGGTTCCACTGGGCACAGCCTCAGGGGAATCTCTCCGACATTGTCCAGATCTTGGAGGGCACTGCAAAATATCTGCAGTGGTGGCTAACGAATCACGATTGGGTCAGCAGCAGGCTCCTCGCCCTTCCCTAACGAGATTTGACAGTAGTGACAGGTGCATCACTCCTGGGTTGGAGAGGTGGAGATCGGAGGCCACTGGTCTCTGGCAGAATCCAGACTCCACATCAACCTGTTAGAGCTCCGAGCGATCCCACTGGCATTGAAAGCCTTTCTACTCTCCATCAAGTGAAGGTTAGTGCAGGTGTTAGCGGATAACATCACCACCACTGTTACCATTAAAGTGCGCGCGCACACCTCTCTTAACGTGAGGGCACACTGCCGTATGTGCAACACGCACACACACACGACAACCCGCGAGAGAGTCGCGCAGCGAACAGCTTGAAAATCACTCACTTCCTGGCTGCGGTGTGCCGGATGGAGAGTCGGGACTCTGGAGTGCAGGTAAGGCGGGCTTTGGGCTTGGGGACTTGCGGCTGTTGGCACTTGTGGGGCAGATTGTGGGCTTAAAGTGGCAGATTGTGGGCTTTTGTTTAAGTATTCATGTTACTCACAGCCCATTCATGAGCTGTGATTAACATGAATACTTAAACAAAAATCCACAATCTTCCCCGCACCATGGTTTACTAACTAAAGAGAAGAGCAACATTAAAAACACAGCGTGCACCAAACTTGCTGTGCTCTTTAGCATAGCTGCCAAGGTTTCAGATTGCTATGTGTGGCAATTTATTAATTTCTCTGTAATTGTGAATGACATTTCAGCAACTATGAGTGACATTTTCTCCTGAGCAAAAAGCAAACAATGAAACATAGGGAAACAAATAAATATCAGAAATTACACCCATTTGAGCTACAAGAAACTGTAGGAAGCAATTGAAATAAAGTATGCTAATGGGGGCGTACAAACAGCGATGGTGATCTGCTCTGCCAATCAGTGCGCCCCTTGCTGAGTGGTAGCTGAGACAAGAGTATTAACTCGACAGCTGCACTTTTTATCTCCATCCTGAAACATTACAACATTCAGGTGCTACACCTTTAGGTCCTCATTAGAAACAAGACTTCATCTCATTTGCACCTTTAAGCCCAACACAAAACATGATGCAGTCTAGTCTGTGGCACCATCAGGCTATACTGAGAATACATTATTTTGATTTTCACCATGCAGGCCAGGGTTTTGAGTTAGGAACATTCTGCTTTGTAGGAATGCTTGTCATAAAAAGGCTCGCTGGGTTCTCAGAAGCAGGGAGTGAGCACAACCACATTGATACATTGTCTTGTTCAGTTATAAGACCATTGGCAGTGTAATACCCTAAGATCATTTAGCTAGCATGGTTTACGTGTGTACACAGAGCATGCCTCTGCGGAGAAGTATTGAAATATGTCAAATTCAAGCATGGATTTTATGAATGGACTTTAGGAGAATCATATTTTATTTGTGTTTTGCTAAAAAAAGGTTTTCTGAATAAAAGCATTAAACAAAAAAATCAGTAGCTTTATATAATGTTCCTAGCTCCCAGCTGAAACAAATTGCATGTTGTAAAGAGTATGCCAGAAGTATTTTTGCATTAGTAGGTTGAACAGCGCAGAGTCTATATTCATAGTTAACTATTTTTTGTATGTTAGCAAGTGTAAACATAGATGAAGAACACACTCAAAAAAACGTTTGAGTGTAGGCAAAGACTCCCATTTTTTGCTGCCAGTGCTGGATTTTGCCTTGCAATTATGCAAGAGGGGGGTGACATTATCCCAGGGTTAGGCATCATCGTGCCATCGATGCCTGGAGCTGCCACCATTATGCTTGAGCTAGTTTTATTCTAATGGTAGGCACCATCATACCATGGATTCCCTTAACTTGCAAAGAGTTATCAACATTATGCCAGCGCCGGCTTTATACTGGAAATGCGCCAGTCACACACATTCAGGCATGCGCACCCATACTCTGGCACAGGCACTCTCACTAACTGTATTAAATGTAGTTTCTCTGCAAGGCTGCAGTGCGTGTGGTGCATGATGCAGCCCCTCTCCCTTGTGGTACCTACAGCATAGCAGGAGGTATGGGGTCAAAAATGCAGAACTTGAATTCTAGCTAGTCACTTTTTGTTTTGAGACGTATAGAGGTTGGCTGTTATTTAGGCATCTATTTTAGTATTTGAGGAACTCCCTTGAATCGGCTGCCCTACTGTGCCCTGTTCTGTGTTTTGTTTAAACTTATCTGCAAATAAAACATGACTGAAGGTTATTCCTCTTGATGCTGATTTTTAAATTTAAGGCTGAATTTTTCTATTTACTGTTCAAAAACACCCTTACGTTCTTACAATCAAAAGCTATATTACTCTTCCACTCGGGTGGTCTGTTGCAGGTTTTCTCCCATTGTAATGAATGGAAATGCAGCTCTATGATAGTTAATAGCTTACTGGTCTATATTAGTATTTAAACGTATAAACTGCAAGTAACAAAAGGGGCAACATTTCCCCTCCCAATGAACAGTGCTCCATTTAAGAATCTTTAGTAAAATCTTATGATGGTACCACCATTGGGGGCATATTATCAAGAACGGCATTAAAATTATCGCTGCTTTAGCGGCAGGAAACTGTCGCTAAAGTGGCGATAATGGGCTTGATACTATGCCCTTGAGAATTCCAATAGAAGCCCAGGTTCACATCAGAACATGGGTTTCTATTGGAATTGTCAAGGGCATAGTATCAAGCCCATTATCGCCGTTTAGCGGCAGTTTCCTGCCGCTAAAGCGGCGATAATTTTAACGCCGTTCTTTATAATATGCCCCTGTGAAAATGCCCCATCTTTTCACTTTTTTAAGTAAACGTTTGGAGTGACATTTGGCACTACACACGCGCGCGGTCTGGTTCCTGGCGCTGCGCACGCGTGCAGTCTGGTTGCTGGGGCACATAGCCATGGTTGCAGTGCACAGAGACCCTTCACTGCCGCACGCAGCGGAAAAGAATTAGAGGGAACATTGACCACCACCATGTGGTATTGCAACAAACAGGGTGGGGTTGCGAACCCTCTGTCAAAAGGCCCTATGTCTCTGGACATGGCTGAAACGTCAGGGCATTTCCCTGGTGGTTCAGCACCTGGAGGGTGCTTTGAATGCCAGAGAGGTTAAACTCAGCCATTGATATCCAGCAGATCACAAATGGTGTCTCTGACCAGAGGTGGTGCAACGTCTCTTTCAGCAGTGAGGAGAGCTTTGGTTAAATATGTTTTCCTCCGCCGAAAACATACGTCAGCAGTTCCACGCAATGAAGTTTGCAAGATGGCTCTCACTCAGAGATGCTTTATGTCTCAAGTGGAGCTCCTGTTTCCCTTTCCACCCATACTGCTCCTGTCCAGATACTCAAGAAGATCAGGAACAACTGGGCACAAGTTATCCTTGTGGCTTTGGACTGGGCTCGGAGTATCTGGTATCCTAAGCTGTTGAGCATTGCCATCGGTCCTCCAACCGAGCTGCCCCTTCAGGAGGATCCTCTGTCGCAGCAGCAGGGGAGGGTTTTTCACCCAAACCTGTCAAAGCTCCACCTTCATGAGTGGGGATTGAGCGCCCACAGTTGACAGCTTTCTACCTTCCACCGAAGTCTGTAATGTTAATGTCACAGCCCTCCACCAAGACAGTATACGCCGGCCATTGGAGCAAGTTTGTGCATGGTGTATAGACAAACAGGTTGACCATTTATCCACACCCCTATCCCAAATTCTTTTGTTTATCCTTACCATGGCCCAGCCGGGCTCTGCATTGGGCACATTCAAGAGGTATTCATCTGCCATCTCTGCCTTCCTGCAGCTGCCAGATAAGCCTTCCCTCTTCAAGTCTCCTTCTTAAATAAGTTCCACAAAGGGTTGCAACATTTGTTTTCTCCAGCTCCCTGTGCTATACCTCAGCCCAACCCTCTTCAATATCTACATGAGCCCCCTCGCCACTATTGCACGCAAACACAACATCAACATCATATCCTACGCCGACGACACCCAACTGATACTCTCCCTCACCAAAGACCCAGCCACCGCCAAAACCAACCTACAGGAAGGAATGAAAGACGTCGCAGAATTGATGTAGCTCAGCCGCCTGAAGCTGAACTCAGAGAAGACGTAGGTCCTCATCCTTGGACAATCCCCATCCGTCTGGGACGACTCCTGGTGGCCACCAGCACTGGGCTGCGCGCCGACTCCATCGGACCACGCACGCAACCTGGGATTCATCCTGGACTCCTCCCTCACGATGACCAAACAAGTCATCATGCTCCGAAAGATCTTCCAGTGGATCCCCACCGAAACCAGAAAGACGGTCACCCAGGCCCTCGTCATCAGCCGACTGGACTACGGAAACGCCCCATATGTAGGGACCACTGCCAAACTTCAGAAACGACTACTACGCATACAAAACGCCTCCGTACGACTAATCCTCGACATCCCTCACCAGAGCCACATATCCGCCCACCTGAGAAACCTGCACTGGCTCCCCGTCAACAAGAGGATCACATTCAGGCTCCTCACCCATGCACACAAAGTGCTCCACGACATGGGCCCGAATACCTTAGCAACCGCCTCTCGTTCGACACTCCCAACCGCCAGCTCCGATCCGCCAGCCTCCCCCTCGCCACCGTCCCACGGATTCGCAGAACCACCACCGTAGGAAGATCGTTCTCCTACCTGGCAGCCAAAGCATGGAACTCCCTCCCCGCACACCTGCGAATGACCCAGGACCACCTTACCTTCAGGAAACACCTCAAGACCTGGCTTTTCGAGCAGTAGCAGAACTCCCCCTCCAGCGCCTTGAGACCCTCACGGGTGAGTAGCGTGCTCTATAAACGGTTTGATTGATTAATTGAATGGGACCTTAACTTGGTACTTACCTTTCCGTGTGTTCCCTTTGAGCCACTTCAGCATCACCATCAAGACGGCCTTCCTGGTGGAAGTTAGATCTGCTGGGAGAATTGCCCTCCAGGCTCTGTCATCTCAGCATCCATACAACTCATTGTTCCCAGACAAACTGGTCCTTCAGACCAGAGCATCACTTCTGGTGCGGACGACACCTTGTGGAGTCGAACGACAGCACCTACCGGCAAAGAAATATCCTTCTCTGCATTACAATCCACTTTAATATGGCTCATTCTCTGGATCAAAAGTGGTAGTAAGGAACTGGAAGAATGGTGGCTAAAACAAAGGAGGAGATGCCTTATAAGCCAATAACGATGGGAATTATTCAATCAATTTGGCATTGGCAGGGGCTAAGACAGATGGTGGAAGAGGCAGAGTGTTAATGGAATGTGTCAGTATTCCCCCTGGCAGACTGGAAAACAGTAATCTAGAGAGATGTTCTGCTGCATATGAAATTCCTTGGCCTCTTACTCAACCAGTCCTTGGTACTACTCGAACATCCCAATCAGCCTCAAACTCAAAGCAGGAATCTGAATGTGAGCACTCAGAAAGCGGTTAAGCCCCAAGGATCACAGGAGCCTTATAAACAAAAGAGGATTACACAATATCCCCTAAGTGGCAAGAGTAGGTGAGATTCTAAATACCCGGTCCTAGATGCATTAAATCATTTGGAGGAACTGGTGGTATTCACTGGCCTTTCATGCTAGTATCACCTCATCAACGCCACTACACCCAGCGGCTACACCGCCTGACCAATCACTATGCTCACTACAGGATCCCTTAGCTCTTTACTATAATAGAAGGGAGGATAACTCTCAAGACCAACTGGAGTATGTTCAGTGCATGTTGGATATACCAGATGTTAACTACATGCACAGGGTACAATTTCCAGGCTCCAACAGATTTAATCAGATGAATAACAATTACTAATAACAAGATCAAAATTTGCAAATATATAAGGCAAAGCCTCCAAATCTTTGCACTGCTTGTTATGACACAACAACTAAAATCACATAGAATCAGATGGCTCCTAGGCACCATAGACTCGCTTTGATTTTTATTGACATTTTCTTTTTTAAGAATATAACCAGTACAGTGTGATTGATACAACATAGTACAGTCTGTGTACAAAACATATGTTCAAGGGAATTGAAAAACAACAAAACAATATAGCATCATGGAAAGATGTAGTCAATGTGTGTGGGTCACCTATGCATGGATAACAGGAAAAAAAACAATGGGGTCAACAACTGAGGTGGCAAGGAACATTTCTCACTTGAGGTCATTTGCACTAAACAAAAAGTCAATATAATAATGAAGAATGTCAAAAGGGGAAAACAAAGTTCTAAACAATAACTGAACTGTGTGAAAAACATAAAACAAACAATAAGGTAAATAAAAAAAGGAAAATATCTGAAAAAGTGGATACCCTCATTCGTGGTATTGAGGTAGCATAACACAAATGTGGCTGAGCTAGAAAGGGGCTGTGGAGGCGAAGAGAGGAGGAATAAAAAGCAGAGCAGCAACCATGATCCCTGTCAGGGTGTACCACAAAAGTCATTAAATGAACTTGTGCTTAACCCTCTGGTATCTTGGCTCAAAATCAGTCCGACTTAACTTAGAGGCACTGTGTTAGGTATGTATGCAGTACACAACCAATAATAAAGTGAAAACACAGCACAAGAAACATCCCAAGCCAATTTATATAAATAGAGAAAAGTTTAATAAAAAGTTTGACATCAGAAAGACAAAAATCAAATCAGTAGAATGGAAAGGGGCGACCAATTCGGTCCCCCCGAACGTATGGTCGGGTGCCCCGATCCTCCCGGGAAACCATTTTGGGCGGGGGGCGTGTCTCGGCTGGTATGCCCGAAGCGGCGTAGCAGGGGCGCGCCTTTTCCCGCCCAAGAGGGGTTGTCCTAGACACTTACACCGTTGGCCACGCCCTGGAGGTCAGGCCGCGGGAGGGTACACGCCCTCCCGAGGAAGAATAAAAGAGCAACAATCCGAAGAAACATCCTCTTGTTCCTGTGCGTGGAAGCTGCACCTCCTCGTTGCACGTGAGCCCTCGACGGAACAAGGAGCCAATTTTGAGAACTTGTAATTTTTGTGTTTCTCTTTCAGCGATTTCGAATCTTTGAATCCAGGACCTCGTCGTGCAGCAAGTTGCGAATATCTGACGACAATGCCTGGCAAGAAGGTTGGAAAGAAGGTTGGAACCGAGCAGATGCTTCGCATGCTGGTGAAGGACATGGCGAACATGAAAAAACAGATGGCGGCAATGAATAACTCGGGCAGACCGAAGAAGGTCATCGGACCAGCATTGCCGGGAGTGGTCCCCGCAGGGAGAGGTAAAAGGGACAGGAATAGGGCGGCAGGGGGGGAAACCCCGGTTCCCGAGTCACCCCCGGCAAGCCCGGTTAGTCCAGTACAGGCCCCCGTTCCGACCCCGGATGCGGGAAGACCGATCCCAGTAGTAGTTACGCCCAATAATGAGGGGGATATGCCTCCGGAATTGGCCGCCCAATTGGCAGCATGGCTGGGGAGAGATACAGAGGGCACTACGGCACTACGGCGCCAGGAGATACGGCCGAAGAGGCCAGGTTACTAATGAAGCAGTTGCGGTAATCGAGAGATGCTGCGAAGGCGAATCTTCCTATTGTTTCCCCTCAGGTTCCCTCGGAACGACCGGCGTCGGGCGTTGCAGCATCAGCAGGATCAGCTACTGATTCGGGTAAGCAGCCGTTGCCGATGGCTGGGGAGGGTTTGTTACCCTCGAGGAGGGAAAGGGTGGTCCAACATATACCGCTGGCCACGAAAGAAATGATTTGGGCTGATAAATATGTGAATATGTTTTCTCTCTTAACTGATCACCATGAGATAGAGCATGTCAAGAGTCAGAAGGACTTGTTGCATCCGAGCGTATGGCGCGCAAAAATGGCGGCATTCAGAGTGGATGAGACGATTTCTAATTGGGGCAGGGCATTTGCGATGTTCACTGCGATCATGGGGGAGCGTAGGCCAGAGGTGTTGACTGAACTGGCTTGCTACCAGACACGTATAATGGGTTTTTATGAGACTTATGAAGGCAATCAATGGTTGGGTTACGATAGTAAGTTTCGTAAGGCCAAGGAGCACGACTCATCTCTGACGTGGGATTGTTTCGACTCCATCTCATGGCAGAAGCAGCTCATGCCGGGTACGACGAAGTCGTCTTCGCTTGGCGGGAATGGTGCGGAGCCCGCCCGCCATTATGCAGCGGCGCCCTTTCGAGCAGGCACCAATAGTGACCAACAATCGAGGAATGGTGGGAATTCGGGTAGGAAAGGGGTCTGTTGGAGCTTCAACAGAGGCAAATGCACGAGACCACAAGGGACATGTAAGTTCAGGCATGAGTGTGCGGGGTGCGGACAATCTTCACACCCTGAGAGTTCGTGCAGAGCCAGGAATGGTGATACAGGGGGTAGAGGAGGGGCCAAACAGGTCTAACATCGACCGAGGGGCACCACTACCTACCCCCGTGGACATCATGGCAATGATCCCTTGGCTGAATGAATACCCTGATCATGTCTCCGCTGGGGTGTTGCGAGACGGTTTTTCGTATGGTTTCCACATCCCGGCGGGGGATTTTCGGGGGCAGTCGCAGTGTAAGAACCAGCTATCGGTTCAACAGAATACGGCGGTGGTGCAGGCTAAGATTGCAAAGGAGGTTGCCCGTGGCCGGGTTGCAGGCCCATATGGGCACCCGCCAGTCGCTAACTTCATTTGTTCACCGTTGGGAGTAGTCCCCAAGAAGGACCCAGGTGAATTTAGGTTGATTCATAATTTGTCGGCTCCGAGGGGTCTCTCGGTGAATGATGCGATTGACCCTGGAGTTTGTTCGGTGCGGCATGCATCCTTCGATGAGGCCGTCGCCATGTTGAATCGCCTGGGGCCCGGAGCGCTGACGGCCAAATCAGATATTGAGTCAGCATTCCGGTTGCTCCCGGTACACCCGCAGGATTAGCGTCTGCTAGGTTTTATGTTTCAAGGACGCTATTACATGGATAAATGCATGCCAATGGGTTGTTCCATCTCTTGTGCTTATTTTGAGAAATTCAGTTGTTTTTTACAATGGGCGTTCACCAGAGCTACGGGCTATACGCAGGTTATGCATTACCTTGATGATTTTTTGTTCTTGGGGACAGCCGATGACACGGGATGTGCAGAGGCTTTACTGAAATTTTGCGATCTCATGAAACAATTCGGCGTGCCGTTGGCACCAGGGAAGACAGTGGGGCCATCTACTTCACTCGAGTTTCTTGGAATAGAGCTCGATTCAGTGGAGGGATGCTTCCGTCTGCCCAGGGAAAAGGTAAAGAAATTTAGGGCCTCGCTAGAATTGTGCATCAGCAAAGAAAAAGTGACTCTCCATCAGTTGCAACAGGCAGTGGGCCAGCTTAACTTTGCCCTTAGAGTGATACCGATGGCCCGCCCCTTTTCCCGCTCCATTGCACAAGCCATGGTCGGTCTCAAGGAAGGGCACCACCGCACAAGAGGTTCGACAGGATATGCGCATATGGTTGGCATTTCTGGCGGATTTCAATGGTCGCGTCGTGTGGAACAAGCCACCAGCTTCCTCCGAGGAGCTAGGTTTATGGACCGACTCGGCGGGGAGTGTGGGTTTCGGCGCCATCTTCGGTAATCGATGGTCGGCGCAAACATGGCCGACGTGGTGGCACGACAGTGAACTCACAGGTAACATTGGGTTTCTTGAGCTGTTTCCCATTTTGGTGGCCTTAAAGACATGGCCAGACGGTTTTCGTGACCGCACAGTGGTGTTTTGGTCCGACAACATGACTGTGGTAGAATGTATCAATAATCAGGCAGCACGCTGCAAATGGATTTTGAGATTACTTAAGGAAATTGTACTACTGTGTTTGAGATTGAACGTCCACTTTAAGGCGAGGCACGTGCCGGGTGTACTGAACCAGGCGGCTGATGCACTCTCTCGTTCCCACATGCAGGCCTTCAGGGGTTATCTACCTTCAGCGGACTTGGTGGCGGCACCATTTCCCGAAGTTCTCTGGTATCTCAGTGGCCCGGATTACAGGACCTCGTGGGAGCAAGCCTAGCACCCAGGACAAGGAAGGCATACGAAGGGGCGTTCCGTTCCTATTGGTCATTTTTGGGTCCAGCTAGGGGGGATCATTGGGGGCAGGAAGAGTATGTCCTGAAGTTCCTAGTGTCACTCCACCAGGCAGGCCGATCAGCGGCAACGGCCAATACGCACCGGGCCGCCATTGCTTTCATGGCGCATGGCATCAAGGACCCCACATCGTCCTTTCTAGTAAGGAAGGCACTGCGTGGGTGGCTACGCCTCGAGGGTCGTAGAGGGGACGTGAGGCGCCCGATCGGGCTAGAAAGATTGTCCCTGTTAATGTCCGTACTCCCTGCAACATGTTCATCCCAGTCAGAGGCAGTGCTGTTCCAGGCCGCTTATGCATTAGCATTCCATGGGGCTATGCGGGTAAGCGAGCTGGTAGCAAAGAACAAGCAGGATACGGGGGGAGGTCTGTGTCGAGAACACATTCTGATCAAGGGTGATTCAATGATAATCACGATAGCCAGGTCCAAAACCGATCAGGGAGCTATCGGGGACAGTGTGGTTGTCCAGCGCATTCAAGGGTCCCCCACGTGCCCAGTGAAATGCGTGGAGGCATATTTGGTGCAGAGGGCAGTATCGTGTGGGGGATGCTTGCTGAGACATACCGACGGCACTCCGCTGAC
This sequence comes from Lissotriton vulgaris, assembly GCF_964263255.1. Taxonomy (NCBI): domain Eukaryota; kingdom Metazoa; phylum Chordata; class Amphibia; order Caudata; family Salamandridae; genus Lissotriton; species Lissotriton vulgaris. Next base: position 229,312,455 of record NC_141691.1, on the reverse strand, counting down.
CAGGTTTCAGTTTCAGCGGGTGCTAACAATGGCAATCGCGGCAGCAGGCTTGGACCCGAGCAATTTTGGGACCCATTCCTTCCGGATAGGGGCTGCTACAGAGGCTACAGCCAGGGGTCTGAGTACTGAAAAAGTGAAACAATTGGGGCGTTGGTCCTCGAACTGTTATAAAAGGTATGTGCGGTTGCACATGTTGTGAAGCCAATGTCATGCACTCACGCTTCTTGTTTTCTGTTTGGTTTACAGTTTCGCGAGCAGGCTTTGCGGGGCGGACTGTGCAGTTGACCCGACACCTGGGGACCAGCGGTCAAAGATCACCGGCTGAGGGAAGAGTGGTGTGGGTCGTTGGCCACTCATACGTGAGGCATGCCTGGGACGTATTCAAAGCAGGTGACATGATTCACGTAGCTGGGGAATACGGGTACAGGGTGACCTTCCACGGAAGGGGCGGGCTCTGTATTGACCAATTTCAATGTTTTATGGAGGGACTGTTAGGGCGGACAAGGTCACCGCCGTCTGTAATCATAGTACACCTGGGAGGAAATGATTTGGTGACCATGGGTCGACGAATACTGCTCGAGCAAATTCTATCCAATGTTAGTTGGTTGGCGAAGAGGGTCCCTGGGTGCATGATAGCATGGTCACACATGATTCCCAGAAGAATCTGGCGGGGGGCTCTCTCTGTGACAGCTTTGAATCATTCAGTTAAGAAGGTCAACAACAAACTTAGTAGGTTGTTTCGCTCAGGACAGTTGCATTGTATTCCGCATGGATGTATTCGGGGGGACCATATGTATCTCGAGGATGGGGTTCATTTGTCCCGGGAGGGGAATGCCTTACTCATAGGAGACTTCATAGCATGGTTAAGGGGTTTGTGAGTTCATGACCTTTAGTAGGAGTTTGTGGGGGGTCCGGATAGCCGGTCAACTATCCGGCCTGTGGCGGTAAGGTCATGATCGGTGAGCAGTAATTTGAAGATCCCTTGAGGTGGGGCGCCACCCATTATGGATGGGAGCGCCCGGGGGGAGGCGGCCATTGGCCCCTCACACGGGGAGGCGGCACCCTTCTGAGTAGGGGGTCGCCGAAAGGGAAGGCGGTCATAGGCCCCTCCCAGGGGAGGAGGCGGCTACGGCCCCTCCTATGAATTTCCCGGGGCCAGGACATCCGCGACGGCGGATGTGGTAAGAAGTGTGGGGTGGGAGGGGGGTCTACGCTACCTTCTAGACACCTCACAAGAGTCCTCGGACGACCACCAAGATGGCGTCGAGTTAATAAGGGGCCCCCGTTAAGACAAGGGAAATTGGAAGTTGGCACAGAGGTACAGTCCTCTGTGCGGCCGCCCCTCACAAGTTAGGGGGGAGTTCTGGTATTAGGGATCTGACACCGGTTACGACCTTGCCATTGGCCCGTAATGTTAGGATGTACAATTTTATTTAGAGAGTATGCATTTGCAGGATGTTTAGACTCGGCTAGGAAAACCTTTGTATTAGAGATTTGTTAAGGTTAGCCAATAAACATCGTAATGTATAAATGAAATTTGTACATAATATGAAACTGTTATTTTAATGTTTTAATTTTGTTTCATATTTTAATAAATACGGCCGGGAGGGTAACTCCCTCCCACCTTCCAAAAGTTCAAAAGCTGTGTCCGTCTTCCCATCCTTGGGGATTTGTGTTGGGAGGGGGTGACGGGTATCCCGGCCATATGGAAAGGGGCGACCAATTTGGTCCCCCCGAACGTATGGTCGGGTGCCCCGATCCTCCCTGGAAACCATTTTGGGCGGGGGGCGTGTCTCGGCTGGTATGCCCGAAGCGGCGTAGCCGGGGCACGCCTTTTCCCGCCCAAGAGGGGTTGTCCTAGACACTTACACCGTTGGCCACGCCCTGGAGGCAGGCCGCGGGAGGGTACACGCCCTCCCGAGGAAGAATAAAAGAGCAACAATCCGAAGAAACATCCTCTTGTTCCTGTGCGTGGAAGCTGCACCTCCTCGTTGCACGTGAGCCCTCGACGGAACAAGGAGCCAATTTTGGCCCACCCACCAGCCCCTTATGGCAACGATTAGTATGACAATAAAGTTGATCCAAGGTGATAATATCTCTTTTTCCAGGTTGTTTATATGTAATAAAGTTTGAATTTTCGACTGTTTTCAACGCAATAAAATGCTTTTCGTTATAGCATGTTTTCTCACGCAAAGTAAGCAGGGTATCACAGTCTAGTTGAAAGTTGTGTTACATGTGTAGACGAGGTAAGGTCTATATTGCGAAAGTCCAGTTTAGCTGTTTTTCCGCTCTTCATTAGGTTCAAAAACGTCGTATTTATTTTGGTCGGGCGGTAAGGTCATGATCGGTGAGCAGTAATTTGAAGATCCCTTGAGGTGGGGCGCCACCCATTATGGATGGGATCGCCCGGGGGGAGGCGGCCATTGGCCCCTCACACGGGGAGGCGGCACCCTTCTGAGTAGGGGGTCGCCGAAAGGGAAGGCGGTCATAGGCCCCTCCCAGGGGAGGAGGCGGCTACGGCCCCTCCTATGAATTTCCCGGGGCCAGGACATCCGCGACGGCGGATGTGGTAAGAAGTGTGGGGTGGGAGGGGGGTCTACGCTACCTTCTAGACACCTCACACGAGTCCTCGGACGACCACCAAGATGGCGTCGAGTTAATAAGGGGCCCCCGTTAAGACAAGGGAAATTGGAAGTTGGCACAGAGGTACAGTCCTCTGTGCGCCCGCCCCTCACAAGTGCGGGGGGAGTTCTGGTATTAGGGATCTGACACCGGTTACGACCTTGCCGTTGGCCCGTAATGTTAGGATGTACAATTTTATTTAGAGAGTATGCATTTGCAGGATGTTTAGACTCGGCTAGGAGAACCTTTGTATTAGAGATTTGTTAAGGTTAGCCAATAAACATCGTAATGTATAAATGAAAATTGTACATAATATGAAACTGTTATTTTAATGTTTTAATTTTGTTTCATATTTTAATAAATACGGCCGGGAGGGTAACTCCCTCCCGCCTTCCAAAAGTTCAAAAGCTGTGTCCGTCTTCCCATCCTTGGGGATTTGTGTTGGGAGGGGGTGACGGGTATCCCGGCCATACTGAATTTTTAAAATGGTGAGTGAAAAATAGGTCCTAAAAGATCAAAGCGCAGCCATGAGCATCTAGTCAAGCATGACCAGGCAAAGTCGAAAGTTATGGTGGAGCTCAGTTCGAATACACAAAGTGGATTGGGCGCAGTCTCAGCTTACTTTCGGACTTCAGGCTTCAACAAGCAGGGCAGTCCTACGGAGTACAAAACAGGCCTTCTGAGTGTCCTCCAATAAGACAAGCGGGCCTCTGTAAATAGATAGAGGTGGAGACGCAGGGGAGAAGGCAATACAATAAACAAGAAAGTCTCCACTCAATATAAATCGAGAAGGTGCTAATAAAGTCACCCAAATAACAATCTCCCTCCCGGAAGGTAATTAATAAACACAATTCTGGAATATATCCACAAATGACTTTTAATCAGTATTCCATAAATGTACAAATAATTAATTTTTGTCAATGCAAAATCACCCGAAAAAAAATAACAGAAGATACACCCCACAGCAACAATCATTCACACACTCACACCAACTCGTATTCCTCAATCACTCGATCACATCAGTCCTGATCCTAAGGGATCCAAGCAATCAATTAAAGTACTTCAGTCTACAGAGGGTACTGAAGCAGAGCTCCTAATAATAAACAAGGAAAAGACTGATATAATTCATCTAAGCAATAACAAGAACTCAAAATAGAAAAATTGTAGAAACAATGGCAGAATCAATAACGTCAATAGGTGTTAAACAAATGGAATCAGAACAATAAGTTACAAATAAAGGGGAAGAGACAATAAAGGGTTCAGTTCAACAACGTTTTCTTCAGTAGTAGTGCCGACGTACGTTTCGGTGTATGACCTATAACAGGTCTCACCTTCCTCAGGGCAGAGGCACGCGTGGGGCGTATCTGTAAGTCAGTAGTAAGCTTACACGTAACAGCCTGCGTACACACAATAGAACCTAGCAGTGCAGGTAGTCATTGGAAAACATAATGGACGCAGTAAGACGAAGGGTCACAATCAAAGGGTGCCCAGGGCGTCCTTAGTGGTCAAACGTGTACGGAAGAAGTCCCGAGGGAGGGGGTCCAAGAACTGGGAAAAATAGCAAGAGACTCAACTCGGGATAGCTGTTCTCGGCGTACAGCACTTGTTGATCATAGCAGTTGGTTCCCATTTACGGATAAAGAGATTACGAAGTTCCAGAGGCTCAGGAGTAGTCCTCCCGTTAGGGATGCTCTAAGGCATCCAATTGATGGCAACGATGAAAATCTGGCGGCGTGTCCAGGTGAGTCCGAGCGTTAGGCAACAGGTCCAGAAGTGAACTGAAGAGTGGGTCTGAGGGTCCTATTTTCATACCAGGTTCCAGTTTTGAAGTGGAACAACTTCTAGAGTCCCCTTGCACAGTTGGTCCTGGAATTTCATTCCTCTCTGCAGAGCTCCAAGAGGTCGAGGGTGACAAACTATTGGTGTGAAGTTCTTTGTGGGTGTTCTGAGGCAGCTCCATTGAAATGTAAGTGGGGCAGGGAACAGCTCCACCCCTCCCATCCTAGCAGGATGGCTCTTGCCAACACCTAGCCTCCCTTTCTCTCGCTGTCTTGGGGAAATACACCAAGGCCAACTGCCACTCTAATTACATTTATGTGACCCAGGACATAGGCTGCAGGAACCAAATGGTTAGGACAGGAAAATGCAAAACTTCTAAAAGTGGCATATTCAGAATCTGAATTTACCATTAAGGAGGATTTTAAATTCCAATTATTTAGAGACCAAACAGGGTATTTCTACCTGTTCCCAAACAAAATATATCTCTTATTAAATGTAATAAAGTAACCCAATGTTATCCAATGGGAGAGGTAGGTCTCACAGTGAGATTTTCACTACCAGGACATGTAAAACGTAATAGTACATTTCCAACATTTTAACTACAGTGCACCCTGCCCTGTGGGCTATTTAGCGACTACCTTGGTAATGACATATGTAATAAAAAAGGAGTTTTAAATTTGTCAAGGGGGTTATATTGGCAAGTCAAATCGGCAGTGTAAAATTGCACTCAGGATGCCTATAGCAGTCTTGAGACATGTTTTCTAGGGATATGTAAGTGGATCGCACAATAGGTGCTGCAGGTCCTTGATTTATTTAAGTAACCGCTCGTCACCACCTTCATTTCTTTATTCCCAGGTGATCTAATACCTTATTTACGTGCCTTGTTATCTGGGCTTGTAATACCACGAGCCTACTACATAAGGTCAGCCTTAATTTTTATTGAGTGGGCCGGCAACACCATCACTGCGCCGACCGCAACTCACCACTCATTTCGTCCGCAATTGATGGCACCCTTTCCCTCCATCTACTACACCATCACGATCCTTGTAATTCCCACACTTGCGCCGTCACCCTCACACGCTCACTGTTACCTTGACGCACCCCGCCCCACTTGCCAATGTTCTTAAAGCAAAATTTGCCCCGCCGAGACACCAAACCTTCCTAGGCACGGCACTCAGAGTCAATAGTGCACGGAATATGGTTGACCAGTTTTTTATTAAACGTATGATACACGTTAGTATGATTTCGTCCAACTCTCACTGCGCCGCTCATCCGTGACCTTCCTCACTTATACATCGTGCCACAGCCCTCCTTATGAACCTTTCAATTAATGTCACCTCAGTTATTAAGGCTTTTACCACGCTTGGCTAGTGATGCATTCGTAACCATTCGCTACTGCATGTGTCACCCTTTCACAAATTGCCTATGATATAACTATCTAGTCACAGACCATACATATAGTCCCCACAACTTGTAATGATGTTGACATGCAACCTCCAAATGGGGTACCTTATGATGTTTTCTTTTTCCCTCCTTTTTCCTGTTTTAATTCCACAGGCGTCCACATTTAATCAGGCAATTGTTTATTGTTTAGTCCTGAGGATCATCCCATTGCATTAGGAGCTAGGGATCAAAACGTCGACTTTTCAAACAGTACCACAATTTATCCAATGTGTAAATTGTATTTTGGTAACTGCTGGTTTGAGCTTACTTAAGATTGTATTGTATTGTAAGCCACCACTTGCTCCAAACGTTTTTGCCTGCTACTTTGTTTTCTTCTCATTTTTCCTCTTGCAAGCTCGGTACAGGATTGTGCACCTGTTTCACCTTGTTGCTTTCACTTTGTTTAAAACCTTTTGCATTTGCTCTCAATAAATGTTCCTCTGCCGGCTGGACATTGGAAGACTATCCATAGTTCTTATTAAAGTCTATGTCGAAATGTTTTCATTATCTATCTTTAAGCTAAGGACTTTTGTTCTTTAAAATAAGTAATCACCCGAGGTCCAAAGCTACCTGATCGGGTCCCCTTGTTAACTATACTCAGACCGAGTAGTAGCATTTAAGTTAAAGGCTTCAGATACATGTTGTACCACTTTACTAGGGACTTATAAGTAACTCAAATGTGCCTATTTGGTGTACAAAGCAAACACAAGGAGATGATGGGTGAAGGGCTGAAACTTTTCAGACACTCACCCCCAGTGTTAGCCAGTTTTACAGTGTTTAAACGAAAGAGCACAAGCACTTTAGCACTGGTTAGTGGTGACAGAATCAGAGTCATAGGGCCAACAAAAAAAAGAAAAATAGGAGGGTGAAGGCAAAAAGTTTGGGGATTACCCTGCAGAGAGGGCCAGGTCCAACAACAACCCTAAGGTTAACAGGTCTAACACGCTCAAACGTTATCTTCTACCCCATTTGAGTGACAGCTAAAGCCCCCTTATCCTTAGTGTTACAAGTTACTTCAATGTCATCTAGGGTTTGTATATATGCCATCCGTAAGAAATTATTACAGAGAAAATGATATTTGATGGAATTGAAGGCAATGTCACTGAATATAGTGAAATCAGCCAAAGGACCGCCAACACCAGGGTTCTGTTGGACACCTTGAAAGCTAAAATTCACAGATTCACCCAAGAATTTATAATGCACACACACATACACAAGTAGATTACGGTCAATTTAGGCCAGATTGACTGATCTAGCGCAGAAACATATACAACTAGTTAAAAAATCTAGTCAATCAGTGGTGTGGCAAGAGATACTACAAACTCAACCTTTGATAAAAGTTTTAGGTGATCAAGCCCACACTCAACACATTAAGAGATCCAGGTATCTTCAAATGGAACATGGGAAAAAATAGATACTTCTCCGGCCGCATAAGCACAGGCATGGACATCAGCTCAGAGAAGCATGGGAATAACATTTTAATGATAAGAGCTATTTAGAAGCCATAGGGCTGCACAACAGTAGTCATAGATGTTCTATGTTTATTGACAACTAACAGACAAAATGGAATAAGTACAGCTACATATGTGGTAGTAATATGGGTCTATTGTTTTGGATGTGCATGTTTGATATTTGTTTATAGCTTAAAAACCCCCTGATGAAGGACCAAGGGAGGTCCAAAATGCACTGGGGTTGGAAGTCGCCAGGAACAAGTGTAGATCGTGCACATTACATGGAACTGAATAACAAATTAATAAAGGATTTAATGATATAAATCAAGTTGAGATATTCACCTGAATGAGTTTATTTTTGGTATGATATGTAATTGGTTGAACAACGCAACTTGAATATGAACTTAATAACAAAACAGGAATAACTTAAAATTATCGTATTTATAGGCAGTGAGGCCTATGAGGCGTCGAAGTAGTGCAGGTGGGAGACACTTTCCTGAATAGGGAACAGTGCGAATTTATTAGTATTGAATGAAGTCCTGGATCAGTGGGTGATACCTTACCTGCACGCTGAACTTTAGGGATCACTGAAATAATATCGAGGGACAAAATATCGACTTGCCAAAATATCGTGGACAAAATATCGACAGTCAAAATATCGAGTTTGTATCTACAAACAGGTAAGTACAAAAATATCGAGTACAAAATATCGTTAACAATAATACAGATGTAAAAAATATCGACTTTATTAAAAACAGTGTTAAATTAAATTAATGTTAAATTTTAATTACTAAAATATACTTAAAAATACTTAAATTAAATTATAATAATTAAATAATAAATGAAAATAATAAAAATAATTTTTTACAATCTTATTTGTTGACCCTGAACCCTAAAAATACCCCTTTACCCAAAAACCCAAAACTGACCCTGAACCCTAAAAATACCCCTTTACCCAAAAACTGAAAACTGACCCTGAACCCTAAAAATGCCCCTTTACCCAAAAACTGAAAACTGACCCTGAACCCTAAAAATACCCCTTTACCCAAGAACTGAAAACTGACCCTGAACCCTAAAAATAGCCCTTTACCCATGAACTGAAAACTGACCCTGAACCCTAAAAATACCCCTTTACCCATGAACTGAAAACTGACCCTGAACCCTAAAAATACCCCTTTACCCTAAAACTGAAAACTGACCCTGAACCCTAAAAATGCCCCTTTACCCAAAAACTGAAAACTGACCCTGAACCCCAAAAATACCCCTTTACCCTAAAACTGAAAACTGACCCTGAACCCTAAAAATGCTCCTTTACCCAAAATTTATCAATATTATTTAATTACCAATTAATTATTAATTAACAATAACAATAAAGTAAATATATTAGCACATTAGCTGTAATTATTTTAATAATTAATATTATTTTTTCCCAATTAATTACTTAAAAATAACGCAAAATTATATATATTAAAATTTTACTCTAATTAATGTAATTAATTAATTACAATTAATTAATTACCAATGAATTACTAATACAAAATATGTTCAAAATTATATTAATTAATTAACTAATTAATATTAATTAATTATCAATTAATTATTAATTAAAAATATTAACAAACATATATTAATTAATTAATTATTATTAAATTACTTCCCACCCTATTCCCCTATAAACCCACAACCCGCTACAGAATTACATTACGCAATTATTATTAAAAAAAAATCATTTAATAAAATATTTTATAACATTAAGACACACTTTTCACACATATTATTACATAAAAATACACTATAAAATATTATATATTATTAAAAATTCGATATTTTTGCTATCTATATTTTATACAGTCGATATTACTTCACTTACCTGAAAAACAATATTTTTGTAGTCGATATTATGTCCAGTCGATATTTTGTCCAGTCTATATTTAAAACTCAATATTATGTCCAGTCGATATTTTGGAGTCGATATTTTGTCTGTACACCGAACTTTAGATTTCAACTCACCCTGAAGGGTATCCTGGTGTGCTAAAGCAGAAATTGCATGGGCTAAGCCAGTGGCAGGGCCAGGTGAAGAGCCAGGGCTTCAGTTTCTTATGGAATTCAGGAACTGAGTAGGAGGCTCTGATGTGCAGGAGCAGGCCGTACCAACCTTTAGGAGCAAAGTAGAAGGCATGATGCTGGATCTGGTTCTGTGTATGCGGGGGTGGTAGGTGTCTGGCTGAGCGGAGTTGTCTGGTAGACTTGTGGAAGTTTATGCGTTTGTTGAGGTACATGGGGCTAATGTTGACTAAGGCTTCATATGTGTGAATGAGAAGTCTGAAGAGTGCTCATTTGTAGATTGGGAGTCATTAGAGGTTTTTGAGGTGTGGGTGCATGGTGGGAGTGTTAGGGTGGGCTTGGCCTTGTTGCAGGGATTCTGCACATATACAAAACTATGCACAGGAAACCAGGACCTCGGTGTATAGTGGTGTACTATTTACCCACCATAGTGCCCAAAATCCAAATCCGACTAGCTATAGTATCTCACTTGTTCTCCATACTACAGCGAAGCTACCAATGATTAGACAAACCAGAACATGTCACTCCCACTCTTTCAGTAATCACGGGAGCAAGAACACTCTTTCGCTCACTCACTCATACTTGTCCACAACATGAGTAATCAGAAACATGGTATAGTTTAAAATGTTTATTTTGACTAACATGCTCTAAAACGCATTACACGTGCCAGTACTATCAGCATAATGCATAAACACAATATAGTCATCATTGTTACAATTCCATAGAATATGAATTGGGATATCATTTTATAAGTCTGGTGGAAAACAGCCTACTGTAGCTTGCCACCCTCCCTGTGCTAGCAACTAGTTTATTATAAAAAAAACCTCTGGGCTTTGTCAGGGGGACCCCATACCTCCAAGTCTAGATGCAAAGGTTTACATCTCCGGACAAGCACATCTCTTCTTTCTGGAAAGGTTTTCTACAAGTGTCTCTAACATGCATGCATGCAATATTGAAAGTACTTGATCTTCAGTAGTGCAGCTTTGTTTCGTGTTATGTCTAGGTGAGGGGGACTGACTGGAGCAGAATAACAAGCGACATTGTTTTTCGAACTTGTACATCATGTGCAGACAAAAACCACGGAGAATTGCAGGGAACGCGAAAAGCAGACGGTTCTCATGTGAACAGGCACAAGCAGAGTTTAGTGAAAATAAAGTCATGTAGGAACATGTGCACAGCCAATCTTGTGCTAACTTTTAGCAATGTGGGCCATGGATACACCACCCTAACTACACCCTCCCCTGGTAAATCCATTGGATGTAGACATAGGACGAACACAGAGTTCAACAAGTGAGAGCAGAGTTCAAGAGCGTCCTGACTTTGTTTAATTTTTGGAGAAAAAAATTGTAAATAGGGACCAGGCAAAAAAAAAATTTTGCTAAAAAATACAAAAATTCCAGCACACAAGTGTACGGTGAGCCAGCCATCTTAATCCATCAGAGTGTATGCACAATAAACCACAACAGCCTCCAAAAGGAAATCATTGTCATCTGTAGCAAAAAGTGATGCCATCCAATTCAGCAAACTGAATGATCATTACTGTTCCACACAATAGGGTGTGTCCAAGAGCATCGCAGGACAACTTGCATGATATTTAATATAGCTGTGTTGTTGGAGGTTCTGCGCAGCCACACAGACATCCCATTGTGCCAACACTCCAAGTGCAGCCACGAGCATCATCAGGGCAACTCCGGAATATTCTTGCTCATGGGCCACTAAAGGACCCATTAACAGGTCGTAGTCCTTGTTCGAACATGACGTATTGGAGAGTCAGATATCCAAAGCCTATGAGAAGAAGCATCGTGGACATGAGAAGACGGATTGCACGCAAGTGTAGTACGCAAAGCCGAAAGACAATCCATAAGCCACGCTGAGTGTAGCCAGGGGCAGTGTGCCAAAGTATTCAAGCACACGGTAACGGAGCATTTGCAGCCCGCCCGGGCTGTGCAGGACCACAAGAGGTACAGCCATTGCATAGCAGACAAATCAATAGAAGTATTCCAGCAGCTATGGCAATTATCAAAGGTAAGCCACCAAAGACGCTGGATAAAATAGAATGAATAAAGGCCGGTAGTACACCAAATATAGTCTGAATTGAGGTCACAAGGCCAGAGCCAACAACCTTAAAAAAATGTGCCAGGCCGTGTGTATCAGACGCATTAAACATGTGATGAATCAATTCACCGAAATTTAGTGGGAGGCTGGTATTCAGAAGGACCTGAACCTCAGTATTGGTGCTAGCCACCTGCAGCACGAATGTCTAGCACGCAGAAGTAAGTGGGACTTCCTGGAATAATAGCGCTCTTATTCTGCTCAACTTTTTGAAGTCTTCTTTCAAAGATGGTATAGAACGTCAAATCGAGTAATAGTGCTTCCTATGCAGGGGCGGAAAAAGCAAATTTTTACAGCAAACTACACGCTGTGAAACTGTCACAATGTACGGTATTATTTAAAAGAAGATAGCTACCGTTAGCAATCAGGGTGAAAGTGGGTTTTATAGCTGGGACTTGAATACCTTTTAAAACACATGCAAGGTTCGGGGCGGTAACACTGCAGGCCTCGTGCAATTGTATGTTTTTGCAAACAAGGGAACTACCTACTGTAGAATCACAGGGCTCCCCTATAAGGTATACCTCCTTGTCAACCCGCAGGCATCTGTATGTGAAAGGCAAAGAGCACACTTCATGCAGAAACGTGTTCCCTAAGCGACCTAGCGGGTAATGCTTCAAGCAGGAGCAAAACTTAAACAATGAGAATGGTAAAATGATAACACCGTGTATGAGCCAGACAGGAGAGTCTGTTTCAGCCATGGAGAAAGGTAAAGGGTCTATCTTTTCTATATGTAGAAGAGTGTATGTAGCATCTTTCATGGACATAAACTGCTGTTTATCTGTCAAATTAAAGCCTGAAAACAAAGCAGATGTGTTTAAATAATCCCATGGTACTTTACCCATTTTCTGTGAGTCTGTAAAGTCCATGCAAATTGCATCTCAGAATGCAATTGATTCTGACCATATATAACACAAATGCAAAAATAACAGTTGATGGACAGAATGCAGAACAATGTCATACATTCACCCCAGTACAGAGATCTGGGCCTAAATCCATGCCAAGCCATGTCTTTCCTGGACCGGAATCAAGCATCCTAGGACCGGTTTCTGGCTATCAGCCGTCTTCAGCCAGGATAGCTTGACTCCAGTGGTGTGGAGAGCATGGGACTCACGTCTGAGCATACCCATCCAACTCGGGGTGACAAATGCAAAAATAACAGTTGATGGACAGAATGCAGAACAATGTCATACATTCACCACAGTACAGAGATCTGGGCCTAAATCCATCATTTTTTTGCACTCCACACCAACCCAGTTCAGACATGGCCATATGGAAATCAGCCTTGACCCTGTGCCTCATGGGAACAGTCCAGCCCGAACTGCCAAGCCATGTCTTTTCTGGACCGGAATCAAGCATCCTAGGACCGGTTTCTGGCTATCAGCTGTCTTCAGCCAGGATAGCTTGACTCCAGTGGTGTGGAGAGCATGGGACTCACGTCTGAGCATACCCATCCCACTCAGGGTGACAAATGCAAAAATAACAGATGATGGACAGAATGCAGAACAATGTCATACATTCACCCCAGTACAGAGATCTGGGCCTAAATCCATCATTTTTTTGCACTCAACACCTACCCAGTTCAGACATGGCCATATGCAAATCAGCCTTGACCCTGTGCCTAATGGGAACAGTCCAGCCCGAACTGCAAATCCATGTCTTTCCTGGACCGGAATCAAGCATCCTAGGACCGGTTTCTGGTTATCAGCCATCTTCAGCCAGGATAGCTTGACTCCAGTGGTGTGGAGAGCATGGGACTCACGTCTGAGCATACCCATCCCACTTGGGGTGACAAATGCAAAAATAACAGTTGATGGATAGAATGCAGAACAATGTCATACATTAACCCCAGTACAGAGATCTGATTGGTTCAGATGCTCCGTCCATCACCACCCCCTTTTGTACCACTTTGTTCGCCATAAGTTGGCAGGGTACGCTCAGACGTGAGTCCCTTGCACACTTTGCCACTGGATTCAAGCAAGCCTGGCTGAAGACGGCTGAAATGCCAGAAACTGGTCCTAGGAAGCTTGTTTCCGGTCCAGGAAAGGCATGGCTTGGCAGTTCGGGCTGGACTAATCCCATGAGGCACAGGGTCAGACTGATTTGCATATGGCCATGTCTGAACTGGGGTGGTAGAGTGGGCTAAAGAACGGTGATGGATCAAACCCAGATCTGTTGACTGGGTGTGAGTGTTTGATTGGTTCAGATGCTCCGTCCATCACCACCCCCTTTTGTACCGCTTTCGTCGCCATAAGTTGGCAGGGTATGCTCAGACGTGAGTCTCTTGCTCACTTTGCCACTGGATTGAAGCAAGCCTGGCTGAAGACGGCTAAAATGCCAGAAACCGGTCCTAGGAAGCTTGTTTCCGGTCCAGGGAAGGCATGGCTTGGCAGTTCGGGCAGGACTGTTCCCATGAGGCACAGGGTCAGTCTGATTTGCATATGGCCATGTCTGAACTGGGGTGGCCGAGTGGGCTAAAGAACGGTGATGGATCAAACCCAGATCTGTTGACTGGGTGTGAGTGTTTGATCACCACCCCCTTTTGTACCGCATCATTTTGTACAATATCAACAACAGATGACACAATATAATCTAAGGTGTAAATGTGGGAAGACAGTGTGTTAATAATATTGTCAACAACAGCAAATACCTTTTCTAGATTTGCCTGATCTATTTCCCTTAAATGTGACACTGCTTCAATTTGAGAAAGCTTCCATATTTCTTTTTTTTTAAACATTTTTCTTTTTTTTCTTTTTACCTTAATACATGCAGATGTCCAAACAGTTCATTATTTATTGCCCCCTCCCCTCGTGACCATATTTACAGACAAAAAAGACGCAAAAAATAAGCATAAGCAAGTAGTAGAGAGAAGAAGAGAAAGTATCACTCTAAAAGAGGTCCAGCATGCAGCATAGGATCCCCTATGCAGCATTTCTAGTTGGGTTGCCCCTGTTCTGTCCAAGAAGAACATTTTTCCCAGACCTCCAAGCCTTTCTTCCGGCTTCTACGCCCTTTTTTTAGCATATACCGCTATTTCTAAGAGGAAGGTGTCTACTAGCCTAGCCAGCCAGTGGGAAAAAGAGGGGGGGTCAGTATCTAGCCAGCCTGAAGAAACACAAATCCTCCATACTGCCATTGCAATAAAAACCAGTCCTTCTTCTTTAATCCTTGGTGAGTCGGATTGAGTCCCCAAAAAAATGGTTGTGGGGTTTAAAGAGATTGTTTAGTTAGAAATTTCGCTAAGCAACTCCTGTATTCTGAGTAATATAGGGGCAAGTTTTGGGCAAGTTGCAAATATGTGTATTACGTTAGCTCCCATTTTAAAGCATCGAGGGCATAACGTCCCTTTACCCACTCCCCATTTGATAAATTTGCTAGGTGTCATATACAAAAAAATGGTTTTAAAATGTTGTGCTTGTAGCTTAGCGGAAATGAAGATCTGTTGGGATAAGGCTAAGGAATTATAAAAGATACTTTGAGAGGAGTTAAGTTGGGTATGCCATTTGTTAGAAATAGATTCAAGATCATCTGAGGTTTGCCCGTTAGGTATATTATATATGCTTCCAATACGAGGGGTGTGGTGTTGCGCAATGTGTGTATAAGTTCGACCTGTGAAAACCCGGCAGTGCCCCCAACCTTCCTAGAAAGATAATCATAGATGGATAGGTATTTAAAAGTATCTTGATTTTTCAAGTTAAATTAGGACTGTAAATTTGCAAAAGATTTGATTCCCTCACTGGTGATAAGGTCCCAAGTTTCAGTACTCCAGCCCTGTGCCAGTCTGAAAAGTAAGAAGTTCCAAAGATAGCTGGCAGATTATTGTTGTTAAAAGTGGGAGAGTAAAAATTAAATCTGCCAAGTCCAAAAATTCTCCAAATGTTGCGAAAGACTTTATGCAAATTCATTAGAGTCTTGAACCTTACGCGCTTGTAGTATCCATATGATATTTCACGGAGCAAACATTCTCATTGTTATTCACCCAGCAGAAGTTGAAAGGGTGAAGGTAGCCCAGGTGCTGCGGAGATAGTAGGTTCTCTTATTAATTCTGAACTATACTGTAGCACTAAGGCCCAGTAGTATAGAACAATGTTGGGAAAGGACCATCCTCCTCTTTCCTTTGGGAGTGATAGTTGTTTCAAAGCTCGCCTGGGTTGGGAGTAAGCCCAGATAAACTGGGTGAAGATTTGCTGGGTTTTAAGAAGGTTGGTTTTGCTAAATTCCAAGGGTATGCTACGGAAAAAATAGAGCAATTTAGGGAAGTACGTCATTTTTATGACATTACACCTGCCGACTAGCGTTAGATGCAAGTTGTCAATCAGTTTTAACGCCTTCTTTGTCTGGATAGCAAGAGGTACCAGGTTGTCTGTTACAATTTCCTCAAGCTTCGGTGAGACAAGCACCCCCAGATGTTTAGCTTTGAGCACCACCTGTCGTCAGTCCAAGTAATTTTACTGTTTATTAGGATTTGTGTTTTGTTTTTATTTAGGGCGTATCCGGATAATCTCCCACATTTTTGGGCCTCCCATTCTAAAGCTAGTATGGTATCAGCAGGGTCAGGGGTAGTGATGGCGAGATCGTTAGCATAAGCCAACATTTTACATCTGCTATGCTGATAGCTGGTTGGGGAGATGTTGTCATTTTTCTCTATCTGCTTGATGAATGGATCCAGATAGAGAGCGAACAGCAAAGGCGAGCAGGGACAGCCCTGCCTGATGCCCCGAGAGTTGTTAAAAGGGTCAGTGAGTTGTCCGTTTATAGTAACACACACCGTTGGTTTAGAATAGAGTGCCTGTACTGCCTGGAGGGGCTTACTACCGAATCCCATCCTACTCATAACACTCCACAGGAAAAGCCAGGAGACTCGGTCGAAGGCCTTCTCGGGGCCGAGTAGAGTAAGTGAATTAGGGTCTCCGGCAACCTGTGCAGCGTCAAACAGGGTGATCACCCTCCAAACGTGTTCAGTAGTCCCTTTCTTGGGAATAAACCCGTGTTGCCACTCCAAGACAAGAGATTCAACTACTAAAGAAATTCCAGAGGCTAATACTTTAGAAAAGATTTTGGAGTCACAATTGATGAGTGTGATGGGCCTGTAGGAGCTCATGTCCAAAGGGGATTTGTCTTTTTTTGAGAAAATAGAAATGTTGGCGCCTGCCCAAGAGGCCGGGGGGAAGCCCCACCAAAGATGGATGTAACTACCACAGTGAAGATGACTTTAATTTGTGGAGAAAAGATTTTATAGAATTCCACAGGGATACCTTCAAGGCCAGAGGCCTTTCTGTCTGGGAGACTAGTGAGGGTTTCCAGAATTTCCTCCCAGGTTGGAGTAAGATTTAATAGCTCCCTGTCATCTGGGCTAAGTTGCCTTAATTCAATATCACTGAGATAGTTAGAGATCTCTCTTTTCAAAGTGTCACCAGAAGGACAGTTTTCCTCCTTGTGTAATCCAAGACATTCCCACGTGGCCTTACCATAATTTTTTAGTCGGTATTACTCAAATACTTTCAAGAGATTATTTCTTTTGATGAACACAGGTAGACTTATTTCAAAATATATTTCATATTTTTATTCATTTTTTAGCACATGTATCAAAGTTACTTTTCTAGTTCATTTACATTCTTCAATATATTATTTTTCATTTGCATAGAATTTTTTATATATATAAAAACATTTTTCTCATTGTGTGCATAATTCAGAAATCTAACAAGAAATACATTTTTTCTTAAAGAAACAACTAGATATACCCCCAGAAAACCACACACTAGTCACCACACATACATTACTCACTCATACAACTACACACAAATTTTTGGGAAAATCAAGACAGGCTCTTTTTCTGAAGCTGAGATGACATAGACAAGATAGATGACACTCCACGCCAGGTCGACCCGCGTTTCGGTGGACTTGCACCACCTTCCTCAGGACCAACAGATTAAAGGTTTGTCTTTTTGTGGTGTGGCTACAGGGTATCTGAAATGACAAATCCAGTGTCAAGTACCCGTATCAATTGGATTTTCCATGCACTAACAGTTAAATACAGTAACATTTTAATTTAATAAACATATCATGTTTTTATTTTCTTGGAAAACAACACCAGTGTGCTACAACCACCAAAAAGAGTGAAGATAAGAGAACATCTTTGCTCAGAGTAAATGATCACAGGTAATTACTTTGCTTGACTAGTTCCCTGTACGGTGCAGTCATAGCAAAAAACGGATTTTAAAGTGGATTTTTTGTTTAAAAAAAGGAGGAGTTATTGGCATGGAGTTAATTTACATTACATAAATAATGATGTATTCTTACCCTTTACGGACATATAGCGCATGTATAATTAGACGATGTTTGGCTGGACACAGGTAAGCCTACAGTAATAATCCTGAAGAGATAACATGGATATATTCCGCTTTACTCTTACTGTTTGAATTATATCTCTTTACTAGTTCAACCCAACGGTGAATCAGTGGTCTTACCAAAAGCAAGTTTGAGATGGTATATTTGTTGCTTTATTTATTTATTTATTTTCTGACACTTATAGAGCGCGAACAATTACCCTTGGGTGTCTCGGCGCTAGACTGCAGTAATGTCATTCCTTAGAGGTGAGGATGCGGTGGGTGTACTGTATTATTGGTTGAATAACCACGTCTTCAGATTTTTTCTGAACTGTAAAAGCGATGGACTGGCTTTGATGTGGTATGGTAGGGTGTTCCAGATTTTGGGGGCCGCAACTAAGAAGCGGCGGTCACCCCATGTGACTGTTCTGCTACGTGGGACCACTAATTAGTTAAGTGATGAAGATCGTAGCTTTCTGGCAGGACTGTAAGGTATTAGGTGATCTTTTAGGAAGCGAGGCCCCTGATCCTGCATTACCTTGTAGACTATGCACATAGCTTTAAACTTTATCCTGTTTTGGATAGACAACCAGTGGTAGGACCTCAGAGTATCTGAGATGGGTGCGAATTTTGGTTTTTTTGACAGCAGGCGTGCAGCGGCATTTTGTACCGTCTGCAACTTTTTTGTGACTCTGGATTGTGCATTAAGAAAGAGTCCGTTGCAGTAATCTAGTGAACTTAAAACCAATGACGTGACCAGGGTCTTAGCGGCCGTGTCAGGCAGAAAAGGCAAGATTTTCCTTATCATTCTGAGTTTAAAATGGGCCGTGGACGCTACCTTATTGGCATGAGCCATAAAGTTAAGCTGGTTGTCAAAGGTAACTCCTAGATTTCTCACCTTGGGGGTCGGACAAGGTGGGGTGCCAAATGCTGATGGCCACCAGGTAGTAGGCCACGATGGCGAGAGATTGCCAAAAATGACAACCTCCGTTTTCTCGGAGTTGAGCTTCAGGCAGTTTCCTGCCATCCACTCACCGATAGCTGTCATGCCTCTTTGGAACCGTTCTGCCACCTCCTGTCCGTCACCCTTGATGGCCAATACCAACTGTGTGTCGTCTGCGTATGAGGTTAGGCTCATCCCATGTGCTTTGATGACACTAGCAAGGCCCGACATCCTGTATTGATATTCAGCGGTGTCACTCTCAAACGTGATGAACTACAGGGAAAAAATATTTCAGTTCTTTGATCAGTTCTATACTTATCAATGTAAAGAAAGGCAGAGATATTTGGTTTGGTTTTTATGAACTAACCTTCCAAGTTATCAGAGATGTTCCTCTATCCCTGTTTGTGTCTTCGAATTATTTTCTTCAATACATCCTGA
Source organism: Lissotriton vulgaris (assembly GCF_964263255.1). Taxonomy (NCBI): domain Eukaryota; kingdom Metazoa; phylum Chordata; class Amphibia; order Caudata; family Salamandridae; genus Lissotriton; species Lissotriton vulgaris. The sequence goes on along the minus strand of NC_141691.1, from coordinate 229,293,280 downwards.
CGCTGTACACAATATGACCTAAAGCGGGGCATGAAGGACATTACATTTAATAAGAGGTCAAAAGAAACTCCATATGTGTCTTTTTATCTAGAAACCACTAAAGTATGACTAGATCCCTCCGCATATCCTCCAGTCTTGTAACTAATCTCACTGATTTTATAAGACTATAAAGGATGCGATGGTGAGTCGGATACCCTATCTCTCCTATATTAGGCCAACTCGTAATGAATCATCATTTGACATGCATGCGCTTTTAAACTCAAAAAGATGTTTTTTCCATATCGTCTAAATTCGCAGTCCTGTCTTGTATTAAAAACGCATGTGATGGGTGTTCAACTTTTAATGAAGAAAACACAATGCCCCATAGGATATGGGGGCATATTACCAAGCAATAGCGATAATTATGTAAGCCACGTAAATAAATCTTTTTGTTCTAGGACCAGGAGGTCCCTTGATAAGCGTGGCCAAATCAATTGTTTAGGATAACAACGATAAATGTTGTTTCACGGATGATAGTTTTGAGTGCTGTAAACAATTTTGGCATAATTTACCAACAGAATAGCTGGTAACCGAATGCGTATTAGCAAAACGAGGATCAGGTCCTTCCTGTATGTAACCAGGGACTAAGGTATGGAGACCTAATTGGCAGGCATCAGAAGACGTCTGCCAAACTAACCAGCCCACAGGATCTAAACTAGAGACATTAAATGTGTTATTTTTTCAAACTTGTTTTTATTGGCATTTATAGTAAACGTACGGGAATAGATTACAATATGATTGTCAACTGTTGTCTCCACAGCATTACACAGTTTAATTTCTGCTAAAAGACCAATATCATCACATTGTGTCCACTAGTACCCTCCAGCTAATGCAACAACGTCGATTTCAAGGACAATACATATAGTATAGAGTGTTGGGTAGAAGAGGGGACACAATAACAAGTTGGGCCTCCGAAAGGTATGCTCACAGAATTTGGGAAATCATGAGGCGTCTGCCGAATTGCCATAGTTCAAAGCGAAATGAAAAGGGGGGGCTCTTGGCCCACCCGCCCGCATGGCGGCGCGGCGATCGCCCCCTCCCTTTGTGCCCCTCGGTGGTGGGGCGTGCCCTCCTGGGCCCGCCCCACCACCGATTGGTTGGTGCCCTCCCTGACCCGGATACCATGGTAGGATGTCCGGGTCAGGGGCGGGCGTGCCGGGAGGGGCTGGGTGGGGGCGTAGCCACCCCCACCCAGCCCCTTGGGGATAAAGAAGCGGGGAGCGCCCAGGAGACCCTCTTCTCCCTCAAGTACGCAGGATTGGTCGGTAAGAGGAGAACGGGGGGCTAGCATTTCATCGCTCCTGGTTGCCGCCGGGTGGGTCTACACTAGGTTTACTCACCCCTGACATAGCCGGATAAGCCGGTGGTGTTGCGGCCGCCGTTGCATGGTGCTTACAGCCCCCTGGACATCCTCCATCTGGTGAAGGTACAAAGCGCGAGTACGCACAATTGTATCATTAGGAGTGTAGGCAGTCCTTGGTGGTTTTGAACATGCCAGTGCCAAGGGGTGGTAAAGGAGGGTCCAGGATGGAGGTTATGATGCAGACCATGATGCTTGAAATGAGCAACATTAACAAGCGATTGGGGAAAATTGATGAATTAGAGGCTCGCTTTAATGAGAGGTTTGATGAGGCTCCTGGCCCATCGGGTAGGCCTGTTCGCCAGAGGACGGCCCCCTTGCCAAGGGGGGATTTTGTTACCCCGCCTAAGAGGTCTAAGGCCAAGAAGCCCAGGTACACTGCGCCCCCCCCCAGAGCCGTTAGTTCCGGTACCTATTATACCTGTTCCTGCGGCTCCAGCGCCGCTGGCACCTACGCCAATTGTTCCTATTCCTGCAGCGCCAGCCCCTGTCAATCCGCCGGCGCCCCCCCCGCCGGGCCTGTCCCTTCACCCGTGGCGCCCATCCCACTTACGGGTTTACCGCCACGGGCAGCGCCCTTGCCTCCTACACCTCTGCCGCCGGTTATGCCCCCGGTGGCGCCGGCAGTCCCAGCAGGCAATTTAGACTCAATCCCCCCTGAACTGGTATCTCAGATAACGGCCTTGATGCCGTGGCTACAGAAGGGGGGGGGTGTTACCGGCTTCGTCAGATCATGCCGCAGAAGCGGCAAAATTGGTGGAAAAGATTAAATCTGCAGCAGTGGCTGACAGTACTGCAGTGCCCTCATCTTCTTCCCTCGCAGGTTCCAGTCCCGCCCAACCGAACGGAGATGGTGGGCAGCCGGCCCAGGTGCCTGGAAATGGTAAGGAGGTGGCGCTGCCTCTCTTGGGAGATGGTTCTATACCCTCCAGGAGTGAGAATTTAGCACAACATGTGTCACAGACTGTGAAGGAGATGATTTGGGCGGATAAATATGTGTACATTTATTCATTACTGCTTGATAATAGGGAAATGGAGCATGCAAAGACGCTAAAGGAGTGGATGCATCCAAGTGAATGGAGGGCACAGTGTTCTAGATTTAGGGTGGAAGAAACTCTGCTTAACTGGATCAGGGCTTTTGCAGTGTTCACAGCTATCAAGGCTGAACGACCCCCCAATGTGCAGGCGCCATTAGCGTGCTATCAGAGCAGGATTGTGGGGTGGAGTGAACAGTACTCTGGGGATGCGTGGAAAGGGTATGATGTCAATTTCAGGAAAGCCTTGGAATTTAATCCATCACTGACATGGGACAAGGTTGACTCTATGTCATGGCATCAGCAATTCTCAGAGAGCTCGCCCCCCAATCAGTCCACCAGTGCAGTCAAGGTTTTTTCCGCCAGACCTCAACAGCCCTTTCGGCCACCCCAAGCGGGTGAGGTCCCGGGTAGGAATAGGGGCGGCGGGTCAGAGAAGAAAGGGGTGTGCTGGGATTTTAATAGGCGCACCTGCACAAGGGCCCCGGGCACCTGTAGATTTAAACATGCATGTGGGGCCTGTGGTCACCCCTCACACCCAGAAGCATCTTGCAGGTCCAAGCAGGGCAACCATGGTCAGAGGGGAAGAGGAAAGCCAGTGTAGTACAAACAAGTTGGGTACCCCCACGCCTGTAGATGTTCTGGCAATGATCCCATGGTTAAATAGATATCCAGACCACACAGCAGCCACACTACTTCAGGAAGGTTTCTCCCAAGGCTTTAGGATCCCGGCAGGGGGGGTACACAGGTAGCGCCCATTGCAAGAATCAATTGTCAGTGAAACTCAACCCTACAGTGGTGGCGGCAAAAATTAGCAAAGAACTGTCTCTGGACAGGATATCTGGCCCATTTGTGAGGGTGCCCGTCCCCAATTTTGTGTGTTCACCACTAGGAGTAGTTCCCAAAAAAGAGAAGGGCCAGTTTAGACTGATCCACAACCTGTCGGCGCCCAGAGGAGCGTCTTTGAATGATGCGATTGATGAAGGGATTTGTAGTGTAAAATATGCCTCATTTGACCAGGCGGTGGACCTGTTGCGTGCCCTGGGGCCAGGGGCCCTGATGGCAAAGTCAGACATAGAATCTGCTTTCCGTCTCCTCCCAGTCCACCCAGCTGATCATCATCTCCTAGGTTTCACTTTTGAAGACAAGTTTTACATGGATAAATGCATGCCCATGGGCTGTTCCATATCATGTGCATATTTCGAGACGTTTAGCTCTTTTCTAGAATGGGTCATGAGACAGGCGACGGGCCACCCGCAGGTCATGCATTACCTGGATGATTTTCTCTTCTTAGGTGCGGCAGGCTCTCAGGAGTGTGCCTGGGCACTGCAGGAATTTTGCGTGCTCATGCGGGCTTTTGGGGTCCCGCTAGCGCCGGGGAAGACGTTTGGGCCATCCACCTGCTTGGAATTTCTCGGTATCGAAATTGACTCAGTGGAAGGATGCTTCAGGTTGCCCCAGGACAAAGTGTCTAGGTTTAGAGCAGCGCTGTGACAATGCCTACGCAAACACAAGGTTTCCTTGCAACAATTACAGGAGGTGGTGGGGCAACTGAACTTTGCTCTGCGGGTTATCCCTATGGCACGCCCGTTCTCACGCTCCATTGCCCAGGCAATGAAGGGACTACGGGAGAAACATCACCGCACGAGGTTGTCATCTGAGGTTCGCCAGGATATGCTCATATGGATGGCGTTCCTGGAGGATTTCAATGGCAGGGTAGTGTGGCCCGGTCCTCCCACCACATCAGCAGAGTTGGGTTTATGGACAGACGCGGCTGGTAGTGTGGGCTTTGGCGCCATCCTGGGGAACAAGTGGGTCGCCCAACGATGGCCGGAAGAATGGAGAGCATGGGGTTTGACCACCAATATTGGCTTCCTTGAACTCTTCCCAATCTGGGTGGCATTGAAGGTCTGGCCCGAACACCTATGTAATCAATCAGTGGTGTTCTGGTCAGATAACATGACCGTGGTGGAGTGCATAAACCAACAGGGGGCGCGCTGTCCTTTCATACTGCGCCTGATAAAGGAGATTGTGTTGCAATGCTTGAAAATGAATGTGGTCTTCAAAGCCAAGCATGTCCCTGGCATTCTCAATAATGCAGCTGACTCCCTCTCTCGCTTTAAAATGCAGGTTTTCAGGGAACATCTTCCTGCAGCAGACCCCTCTCCGGCTCACTTCCCGGCAGTACTTTGGCAGATTGGTGCCACAGATTACAGGACCTCGTGGTTGCTAGCTTAGCCCCAAGGACCAAGACAGCTTACGAAGGGGCGTTTTTGTCTTACCGTACTTTCTTGGGGCAGGAATGGGAGGTTAGGTGGGCACAGGAGGACAGCTTTGCGGCCTACTTAGAAGGGATGCACAGGGAGGGTCGCTCCGTAGCGGCTGCGAGCAGGCATAGGGCGGCGGTCTCCTTCTTTGCACAGGCTAAGGGCATGCGAGACCCCACTAACACCTTTATGGTGCGCAAGGCCTTGAGGGGTTGGCGTCGTTTACAGGGTCACTCTGCTGATAAAAGAAGGCCCATTGGGCTAGCACGGCTGACATCTTTATTGGTGGCACTGCACAATGTCTGTAGCTCGGAGTGGGAGGTACTTCTGTTCAAAGCTGCATTTTCCCTGGCTTTCTATGGGGCTCTGAGAATTGGTGAGTTGGTAGCAGCGTCCAAACATGATCAGCAGGGCGGCCTACAAGGGGCCTGTGTAAAGATCAGGGAGGATACCATGTGGAAATCTTCCATAAACAGCGAGGGGGCACAGCGGGAGGTGCACTGTTGTGTCACGCCGACGGTACGCCCTTGACCAGGTACCAGTTTAGAAGGGTCTTGGAGCTGACGATCAGACAGGCAGGTCTGGACCCCAAGGAATTTGGCACTCACTCGTTTAGGATTGGGGCAGCAACTGAGGCAGTGGCAAGGGGCCTCCCGGTTAAAAATGTGAAGGAAATTGGGAGATGGTCCTCTGAATGTTATAAACGATATGTGCGAATTGACATGTTGTGACAGGATGGTGCTCACACCCGGTTTGTTTCTGGTTTTTTGCAGTTTCTCAAACCTGTGACACAGGGGAGGAACTCTCCACCGGGCATCAACGATCTACGCCATCACGGAACAAGCATCGGGATCAACACAAGAAAATGGTTTGGATCGTGGGTCACTCGTATGTGAGGCGTGCTGAATGTGTTTTTCTTTCAGGAGACCGTAGAAAAAGGGCCGCGCAATAGGGGTTTGACATTTCATTCTTCGGGAGAGAGGGTCTATGTCTCACCCAGTTCAGGGACTTCTTCCAGGGACTCTTAGCTCAACAGCCCGCCCCCCCGTCAGTGGTGATACTTCACCTGGGGGAGAATGATTTGGCCAAATTGGGGAGACGCATCCTTATTGAGGAGATCATCTCCACTGCGGGGTGGGTGGCCAGGACTTGCCCGGGTTGCACTGTAGTATGGTCGCAACTTATCCCTCGGTGGCAGTGGCGAGGGGGGAACTCGGTTAGGGCGTTGAATCACTCGGTAAAGAGGATCAACACACAATTGGACAAACTATTTCGGGCCCCCCGGTTGCAGACGATTCCACATGGGTGTATCTGGGGTGAACAGTATTACCTAGGGGATGGAGTACACTTGACTGAGGCGGGGAATGTTTTGTGGTCTAACAATCTCTGGGCCTGGTTAGAGGGTTTTGCTAAACAAGATTGCTGATTTGGGTCTAGGTAGGGGGAGGCCAGATTGTCGGTTAACAATGCTGGCCTGTGGCGGTAAGGTCATGACCGGTGACCAGCTATTTTAAGGTCTGAGGGGGCGGGCATCATCCATGGGAGGTTCCCGTCCAGGGGGAGGGGCCATTGGCCACTCCAAGAACTCCAGGGGCAAGGTAACTGGTGCTTCAAAGGGGCGCGGGTTAGAGTAGTCACGCTTTCCTTAGGCTGGTAGCCACCCCGCGCGCGCATACTTATGACGTCACCGGATGGCGCAGAGTAAGGGCCCTCCTTTAGTGGGTAAATGGAGTTCACGGCGTAGACCGGGTAATTACCAGGACCGGCTGCGCATGCGCACATCTCTAGGTAAGGCGCAGCTAGTAGGACCTGACACCGGTTAGCGACCTTGCCATATGGCCAGAAATGTAGTATACAAAAATCAAGATGAGGATGTTATCTTCGGTTAGGAAACAATCTGTATTAGAGTTTCTGTTAAGGTTAGCCTCTCAAACTTGTTGACAATATTGTATCTAATGTCCTGCTGATTTTTGTATAAATTGTTGATCATGCAATTAAAAAACCTTTTTAATTTCATATCTTAATAAATACGGCCGGGGGGTCTTGCGACCCCCCGCCTTCCAAAGATAATCAGGTCTCATGTTCATGTGTCAGGTGTTGGTGTGGTCAGATGGGGGGGGGGCGGCAGCCAGTCGCTGACCATGTGAAAAGGGGGGGCTCTTGGCCCCCCGCCCGCATGGCGGCGCGGCGATCGCCCCCTCCCTTTGTGCCCCTCGGTGGTGGGGCGTGCCCTCCTGGGCGCGCCCCACCACCGATTGGTTGGTGCCCTCCCTGACCCGGATACCATGGTAGGATGTCCGGGTCAGGGGCGGGCGTGCCGGGAGGGGCTGGGTGGGGGCGTAGCCACCCCCACCCAGCCCCTTGGGGATAAAGAAGCGGGGAGCGCCCAGGAGACCCTCTTCTCCCTGGACGCTCCTCCACAGCGTGTTGTGCCCCGCGCTCGGGGCTTCTTGTTTTTCCCACCCACCATCCCTGAAATTAAATGATTGATGTTGTCTTAGTCCAGTTTAAGCGTAATCTGTAGGTGCTTGTTGATATCCTTGATATGCATAAGTGATCTGTGTCAGGTTTGTATATTATGCTGGTGATGCTTTCTTTAGGAATTTTTCCCCTTTTAGTGAACTGTGATGAAACATGTTATGATATTGCAATTGTGCTTAGGACTTTTTTCCCTTTGTAGCTTTAAATTGATGTTTTGATGTGTTAGCTAGAGTAGTTGTCATTAGAATTTTTCTCCTAGGTCGTCGTATTTATTAGGTTTGGGGCATGCAGTAAGGTCATGACCGGTGAGCAGCTATTTTAAGGTCTGAGGGGGCGGGCATCATCCATGGGAGGTTCCCGTCCAGGGGGAGGGGTCATTGGCCACTCCAAGAACTCCAGGGGCAAGGTAACTGGTGCTTCAAAGGTGCGCGGGTTGGAGTAGTCACGCTTTCCTTAGGCTGGTAGCCACCCCGCACGCGCATACTTATGACGTCACCGGATGGCGCAGAGTAAGGGCCCTCCTTTAGTGGGTAAATGGAGTTCACGGCGTAGACCGGGTAATTACCAGGACCGGCTGCGCATGCGCACATCTCTAGGTAAGGCGCAGCTAGTAGGACCTGACACCGGTTAGCGACCTTGCCATATGGCCAGAAATGTAGTATACAAAAATCAAGATGAGGATGTTAGCTTCGGTTAGGAAACAATCTGTATTAGAGTTTCTGTTAAGGTTAGCCTCTCAAACTTGTTGACAATATTGTATCTAATGTCCTGCTGATTTTTGTATAAATTGTTGATCATGCAATTAAAAAACCTTTTTAATTTCATATCTTAATAAATACGGCCGGAGGTCTTGCGACCCCCCGCCTTCCAAAGATAATCAGGTCTCATGTTCATGTGTCAGGTGTTGGTGTGGTCAGATGGGGGGGGGGGGGGGGGGGGGAAGGGGGCGGCAGCCAGTCGCTGACCATGTTCAAAGCTAGGATGTTGTAGCCGGCGTGGGATACCTTTCCAGTCTGCTCCTATGAATCACAATTGCAACTGAAAACAGTGAATTCACTATAGAGAACGAGAAGATAGAGAAAGAAATAGCATAGAGTATGAGCAGATAGAAAAGAGAGAGGGTGAGATTCTAGGGAGGGACGTGGCGGGGGAAGGGGTTATGTCGCCACCTTGTGTCAGGGAGGGTAGTCAGCATTGTGATGTTCAGAATCATTAATGCTCTCTGGAGTCATGTATGTAGAAGCCTGAATCACCTACTTTAGAGAGGGGGCAGGGTGCTTAGGGTCCGGTGCGTTGGCGCCGCCCGGGGGTGTGTAAAGTGAGCCCATCTGTGGGTTTCCAGAGACTATCCTCATCTGGCGGGTATACAGCGTCCTCGAAGAGGTGCAGAGCCCCGATCTCGGGGGTTGGAGTCGAGCGTGCTCCTGTCTGCAAAGGTCGTTCACAAGCGGCTGCCACAGTTTGGTGAATTTAGTGTAGCATAGCTGCAAGTGCGCAGTGAGTAGTTTCATGGCAATCGTGTGCCACAGGTGGTTGAACCAAACGTTCGTCGGGGGTTTTCAGCTTTTTTCCAATAGAAAGCAATTATTTGCTTGGCAGCCTGAAGCATGTGAAGGCTGAGATGCCAGTCTTGGCGGGTCATGGCACACAGGTTCACCGGCTGAAGGCCCAGGACAATCGCGAGCGGGTTTTCGGGCAGTGGGTAGCCTATTACCAGTCGGGTACGACTGAGGACTTCCTTACAGTAGATGGTCAAGGTTGGGCATGTCCACCAAATATGCAAGAAATCTCCCGGTGCGCTAGTGCAGCGCCAGCATAGAGGGGAAGAGGTGGGAAATATTTTATGCAACCTGTGAGGGCTATAGTACCATTGTGCCATAATCTTGGATGCAGATTCCTGCTGTGGGATGCTACGAAAGACCTTCGGGTTATCTCGCCACAAATGTTCCCATTGGGAGTGTGTGATATCAGTGTCTGAGCATGATTGCCACCACAATTGGTAGGCATGAGGGATGGTGCGCTGTGAGTGTTGGAGATCTTGGTATGTGCTGGAGATTAGGCCCCTGGAGTTATCAAAGGAGCACACTAACCGCTCAACCGCTCAAACGCAGTGAAGGGGCGAGTGGCTGCTCGTGTCAAAGAGGGCGTATGGATCCAGTGTTGCAGTTTAATGTATTGGAATCTGACCCCCTCCAGAAAATCTTGCTTACATTGCTCAAAGGTTTTAAAGGTGTCTCCCATGAAGAGGTCCCGAATCGTCCTGCACCCCCATCCATCCAGTCTGCAAAGTAGGGCGAGTGAAGAGCAGGCGGGAAGTGAGAGTTGCGAGCGATGGGGTTATGGGTGGACGGGAAGGATGTGAGGCCTCTGCGTACTGCTAATTTGTCCCAAATCTCAAGAACCATCTTGGTGAGAACCGCGATATAGGCCCTGCACGAGCAAGGGTCCCGCGACGGCCGGTCACTGCCCTATCCATATGAAACCAGACTTTTTAGCTCTCCCATGTCATCCACTCCAATATGAAGTGGAGGTGTGAAGCCCAATAGTATTCCAACAAGATGAGGCAGGCCAGTCCTTCCCTATCACGTGGAAGCATGGGTATTTTATTAGAAAACTTCGGTTTACCCCTACCCAAATAAATGTGGTGAGCTAGCGCTGAAGACCATGTATTTAATGTTCCGGGATGGGTGTGGGAAGGGTCTGAAAGAGGTATAGTATCTTTGGGAGGATCGACATTTTGATCGTGTTTAAGCGCCCCACCCAAGATAGCCGAAGGGATTTCCATGTTCTCAAGTCTGCCACAACAGCGTTTTTACACTCCTGCCAGTTTGCTCGGGACCATGTGGCAAGGTTGGGAGTTATGTTAAGCCCTAGGTACTGAACAGAGCGTGATGCCCATTGATAGGGGACGAGAGATTGGAGCATGGTGACCTCCTCGGCCAGAATCATGAGGTTGAGAGCCCATGATTTTTCATAGTTGATTTTAAGCCCTGTGACGTGTTCGAATGATTGGAGCACCTTATGTAGGGACGGTAGGGAGGTTCCTGGGTGTGATAAAGTGAGAAGTAAGTCATCTGCAAACCGGGCTATTTTGTGATTCAACCCCCCAAGGGACTGCCATGTACGTCAGGAGACTGGCAAATCATGATGGCTAGCGGTTCCACTACAAGAGCAAATGAGAGGTGGGATAGGGGACCTCTGGATAGATAAGGGCTGTGTAAGCTGGCCGGTTATCCGCACCCGAGCCAGGGGGGAAAGGTAGGTAGCCATAATCCTTGCAATCATCTGCGCACCCAACCCTACTTTCTGGAGGATAGCGCGAAGGAAGACCCAATCTACTCGGTCAAATGCTTTTTCAGCAACGAGCGAATGCAAGCAGGTGGGCATCTTCCAATGATGAGCCTTACCAATTAGATGGGCAACTCACTGCACATTTTCGGCCCCCTGTCGTTGGTGGATAAAGCTCACTTGGTCCGGTTCTATGAGTCCAGGTAGGTGCAGGGCAAGGCACTTAGCTAGTATTTTGGTATATAGTTTGAGGTCCGTGTTTAGGAGCGTGATTGGGTGAAAGAAGGAGCAGAGTGTGGATCTTTCCCCGGTTTGGGGATTAAAGCGATTTCAACCATGGCCATATCTGTAGAGGGTCCCACTACGTCAGTATAAGAATTAAAGAGACGCAGCATATGTGAGTTGAGTTGCAGGAAGAATGTGCAATAGAACAAGACCTGTAAGCCGCCTAGCCCCGGAGTTTTGCAGAGAGGAAAATCCTTCAAAGCACAGGCAAGTTCTTCCGGGGTAAAAGGGTCCTCCAATAGTGATTGCTGCTAATCGGGGACCACTAGCAAGCATCCAGGGTAGAGAGAACCTCATCTAATGGGGTGACTCCCCGGCATAGAGGGAGGAGTAGTAATTCTGAAATGCTTGCATCTTGGCGGCTTCGGTGGAGGCCAGGGACCATCTCCCAGTTTGAATTTGGCGATGTGCGCTTTGGCGGCCCTCGTCCCCAGGCGACGCACCAGCACCGTACCCACCTTGTCCCCCCATCTTAATATCAGTGGCGCAGAGCCAAAAGAGCTTTTTCCGTTCTGTTGGTCCTGTGCGCCTGGTGTTGGCCCCGGCAGTGCCAAAGGGCGCTCCTGGTCCAGCTGCTTGACCTCCTCAATGTCCCGGAGGGGTTTGTCTTCCAACAAGAGAGCTTCTCGAGCCCGAGCTATGGCGATGGATGTGATGGTGCAGCGAATCGTGGCCTTAAACGCATCCCAAACTACTGGTAGTGGAGTCTCAGGTAGGTTGTTGATCTCGAAGTATAACGTGATAGCTTCTCGAATTTCCGCCGCCTCTACCGGGTCTCTGAGGATATGTAGGACAAAACGCTACCGAGAGGGGCGGCCAGGGTGAGAAAAGCGATCCTGAATGAGAAGTTCTATGTGGGCATGGTCAGAAACAGAGTTGTCAGACATGGACGCTGAGAGGGTGTCTTTGACAAGGGAGTGTGAGACGAAAAGGTAGTCTATGCGCGAGCGATGAACATGAGAGTAATCAGTAGTCACGGACATCTGGGGAGTGGTATCTCCAAATATCTATGACGCTGAGAGCGGTTAGTTGCTTCTTTAAGGCCAAGGACATGGCCCCTGTCCCGTGGAAAGAACCTTTACTATGATCAAGGCGCGCCTCCCACTACAGATTTAAATCTCCCCCCAGGATGAGACCTGGATCATCTTGTGTTATGTGTTCTCACAGCAAACCCCACAAAAAGGAGTCCTGAGCTTGCTTCGGTGTGTAAGTGTTGCATAGAGTGAGGATTCGATGCCCAATCCTGACCACCCCCTTGAGGAATCTGCCATCCTTACTACGGACAACCCTGGAGTCCCCCTGGTGTATGCCTGCCCCGCAGAAAATTGCTACCCCCACCGATTTAGTGGTTGCAGATGCCGAAAGTTGGAGCGGGGATCGTGGATGAGCCATGCGGGCGACATCTTCGCGCAGAAGATGGGTTTCCTTCAAGAATATGATGTCTGGATTTTGCAGCAAAAGATATCGCCAGACGCTTGTTGGGGTTGTTGAGTCCCTTCATGTTAAGGGAGAGGAGTTTCAGACAGGGTACAGAAGTCATGATTTCAGTGCACCATGCGCAAACACTGTCCCGGGCAGAAGAGTCGGGGCAGTGCACAGGGTATCCCCCCCCTCCCCTGTGTCTCGCCGAAGTAAGCAAAGCAGACAGGGGTCATGGTGGTCGCTGTAGGGTCCAGTACAGTGTGTAGAGAAGAAGGGACGATCTGTACGAATGGGAACACCCACCACGATCAGGGTTGCCCTTCACCCAAGATAAGGAGAGAAAAAGAGGGAGAAGAAAAGCGAGAGAAAAAAGACATAATATTCAAAAAATAACAAAGGCCAACATGGCCAGGTGCAGCGACACAGGCCATCCCAGAGATGTCACTCTCCCAGGAATAGTAGTGGAGATCAGCAACGCCCAGCAGGAGCACAATCCGGTGCTGCCATCGGATTGCAGTTCAGGCACAGAGTAGTCATCTCGGAGAGGAGGTGGCCAGGGTGGAGGTTGTCAGCCACACCTCCTCAGAGAGTCAAAACCTGGGGCGAGGGAAAAGACAGGTGTTTGGCGACCATACTTCACTGCTATTTTTCAGAGGGCTGGGACCCTGGGGGTGAGGGGCAGCTTCTAGAGAGCGGATATGCTGTATAATGTCCTGTTTCTCCTGGGATGAAGTGTAGATTCTCCGGGGGAGGGGAGCCTGGAGTGGTGAACCTTGGTCCATTGGGGCTTTGCAGGCTCGCGGTGCAGAGGAGGCATGCGCGAGGGGCTAGCAGGTGGTATGTCTGGGATCTGTAGAAGCTAGGCTGCCTCTCGAAAGGTTTGCAGTACTCGGCGTTTTGACTCCCACTGGAAAATAAGTGCAAACTGGTGCCCCCATTGATAGCGTTCTGGGTCGAAAGTCTCTGTGGCAGTGGAGCATTGTGGGCGCAAGGTCCTGGAACAGTTGGATGGAAGCTCCCTGGTACTTGAGTTCTGTTTTGGCTCGTGCCGTCTTGAGGATGGCTTCTTTCTCTGTGACGAAATGGACCCAGGCCAAGATGTCAGGAATGAGGCCAGGGCATCCTGGCGGGGCAGACACTCGATGGGCGCGATCCAGGGCCGGTGGGGATGCATCATCATCTCCCCTGATGTCTTGAAACAGGTCTGATACAAAATTCATAATATCTGAGCCTTCAGCCCCAACCAGAATCCCCCTTAGGCGCAGGTTGTTGCAACGCCCCCTATTTTCCAAATCTCCTGTTTAATTTGCAACTTCATATGTTGCTCTTCCAGGGTGGCTAGGTGTTGCCAAAGTGTTCCTGAATCCTGATCTTCTGAGCGGGCATCGGCCGTCCTTTTAAAATCGTCCAACCTCCCCCCAAGCTCCACCACGTCCCTCCGGAGTTCCTTAACACAGGCCTGGACCTCGGTGCGAAGTGAGCAAATTTCAGATTTGGGTTCATGCATGAAGGTGGTCATGAAAGACTGTGTGACCGATTCAGAGGGTCCTCCTGCTGACGATGTCATGTCCACTACAGGAGTTGGTCCCGATTTGTTCCACAGAGCTGCTACTGGGTTGTCTTTAGGGGGTGCAACGGTATCTCTTCCAGTCCGTGATCGAGTCATGGCCCCTCAGGGCGTTATGTTGCATATAGGGGGGGCCTGTGTGAGGAGGCACAGCACAGCGTTGACAGCTTCCCAGTTCGGCTGAAGAGAGTATTCCTGCCAACAGGACCCAGAGGTTGTCAAGAAGAAGGCCAACAAGGGTAGTGTGATGTGAGGGCAGCTCAAGAATTTGTCTCCCGGGTCCCCCGGTTGCTCCACTGGTCGAGTGGGGATGTGCAGGGCAAGGAGGGGTCGTTAAGGCACTAAGGTCCAGATCAGGTATGTATGCAGCACCGCCACCCCTCTACTAGGATGTGCAGGAGAGGTTTGCCTGCGTAGACCAGGCTGTAGATTCAGTCGGGAACGCGGCATTCAGTGGTATTACCCCTCTTATATGGCTTTCCAGGGGGGCCCATAAGAGTCTATAAAGGTATTCACAGTATACTGTGTTGAAGAGCCTTCTTTCCCCAGGAGACAGCAGACAGCCGCAGGCAGCGTGGACCTACCAGGGTGGTCCAGCGAAGTCTCTGCCAGCAAGTCTATGGACAAGGGCCTCCAGCACCCAGGTCCCCACTCAAGTCCGTGAACTCGGGAGCTGGCTCCCCGGTGCAGTCGTAGAAATGTACAGGGAGTTCAGAGTCACCAGGTGGCTCCCACAGCTCGTGTGTGCCCAGGATGATAGGCTCTCTGCCCCCGGTCGAGGTTCGATATGGTGGCACTCTGCACCCTCCCTCGCACGGCTCGGCACCTCCAGGCACGCCCATACAGTGCTCCTGGGCCACTCGGCCAAGCGGGCCACTCGGAAGCACCACCAGCTGATCCGCGCCGCCAAGAAAACTGCATTCAAGGACCGGCTGGACAACAACGCACACAACAGCAAGGAACTCTTCAACATCGTGAAAGAGCTATCCAACCCCAGCGCAGGAAACAACGACATCACCCCATCGCAAGACCTCTGCAACTCCCTCGCCTCATACTTCCACAACAAGATCGCGGACATACACAACAGCTTCAACAACCAACCAACGCACACCATGACCGAACAACCACCCCCCACCACCACCCTCCACGCCTGGACCCCGATCAGCACCGAAGACACCATCCGCACGATGAACTCCATCCACTCCGGATCACCAACCGACCCCTGCCCTCACCACGTCTTCAACAAGGCCGACGCTGTCATCGCACCCCACCTGCGAGACATCATCAACACATCCTTCGACACCGCCACCTTCCCTGAGAGCTGGAAGCACGCCGAACTCAGCGCTCTACTCAAAAAACCGACAGCTGACCCCACCGAACTCAAGAACTACCGCCCCATCTCACTCCTCCCGTTTCCAGCCAAAGTCATCGAGAAGACCGTCAACAAGCAGATGGCCGCCTTCCTCGAGACGAATGGATCAATCGACCCCTCACAGTCCGGCTTCCGAGCCAATCACAGCACCGAGACCGCCCTCATCGCCGCCACCGATGACATCCGAGCCCTGATGGACAACGGAGAAACAGCGGCCCTCATCCTCCTAGACCTCTCCGCGGCATTCGACACTATCTGCCACCGCACCCTAGTACAGCGCCTCAGCAACGTCGGAATCCAGGACAAGGCGCTGGAATGGATCATCTCCTTCCTCGACGGAAGAACTCAGAGAGTCCGCCTACCACCGTACAAGTCAGAGGCGTCCGAAGTCATCTGCGGCGTCCCTCAAGGATCCTCTCTGAGCCCCACCCTCTTCAATGTCTACATGAGCCCCCTCGCGGCCATCGCACGCCAACACAACCTCAGCATAATCTCCTACGCCGACGACACCCAGCTGATCCTCTCCCTGACCAACGACCCCGCCACCGCCAGAGCCAACCTACACGAAGGGATGAAAGAGGTAGCCGAGTGGATGACGACCAGCCGCCTGAAACTGAACTCTGACAAGACGGAGGTCCTCATCCTGGGCTCTTCACCCTCCGCCTGGGACAACTCCTGGTGGCCTCCCGCCCTGGGCACCGCACCCAAACCGACAGACCATGCACGCAACCTGGGCTTCATCCTGGACTCCTCCATGACCAGGCAAGTCAACAACGTCTCCTCGGCATGCTTCAACATCCTACGCATGCTACGGAAGATCTTCTGGTGGATCCCCACCGAGACCAGGAAGACCGTCACCCAGGCCCTCGTCACCAGCCGACTGGACTACGGCAACGCCCTCTACGCCGGTACCACCGCCAAGCTCCAGAAGAGACTCCAGCGGATCCAGAACGCCTCAGCCAGACTCATCCTCGACATCCCACGAACCAGCCACATCTCCGGACATCTGAGAGACCTTCACTGGCTCCCCGTCAACAAAAGAATCACCTTCCGCCTCCTCACCCACGCACACAAAGCCCTACACGACCAAGGCCCGAGCTACCTCAACAGCCGGATCAACTTCTACTCTCCCAAACGCCACCTCCGATCAGCCAACCACGCCCTCGCCGCCGTCCCCCGCATCCGAAGAGCGACTACAGGAGGAAGGTCCTTCTCCTACCTGGCCGCCAAGACCTGGAACTCCCTCCCGGCCGACCTGCGCCTGACCCAAGACCACCTCTCCTTCAGGAAGAAGCTGAAGACCTGGCTGTTCGAGCAGTAGCGGCACCCCCCTCCCCCAGCGCCTTGAGACCCTACGGGTATGTAGCGCGCTCTATAAGTGTCACTGATTGATTGATTGATGATTGGGGTCCCGCCGCAGCTGGAAAGGACCCACCGAGGTGGGAGTGATTTATAGTACCCCCTGCACTTCCAATAGGGCTCAAGAGAGTTTGTACCTGAGGCCCGATCAGGTGGCCCCAGACGTTGCGGCGCGAGGGGTCCTGTGCTCCAGTTAGCAGTAACAGAGGGTCCCCTCAGCCCAGCCAGGAAGATCAGGTCCCCGTCAGGGCAGCAAAGGTGCAAGGTGGTTCACACGAGGCTCCATGGCAGCGGGGCAGCTGGGGTCAAGGATGGCAGGCAAGCCGAGTATCAGGAGGTAGCGCCTTGAATGGGTAGTTCTTAGGGGCCAGTCCAGCATCACCTGAGGCATCAGCAGAGGGGTCTGGGTGGCCCGGTCAGGCACGGGATGTCCCCGCCGGTCTGAAGATATCTCTGGACGAACCCGGCGCAGAGCCCATACAGCGGGGTCTTAAAATGACGGCCAGGCAGTATGCCGGCAAGGAGGGTCCTCACCAGGGGGCAGCCGCAGAGTCTTCAAGTACCTGTACCTCCACCGCATGCCTCGCCGTGAGCCGCTGCTCCTCAATGGAATAATTTGTATGCAAGCTCCAGTTATGAAAGGCAGCCAGAGCAGGAACTGCAGGGGCATTCATTTGTTTCACCGTTGCCAAACCAAAACAAGTAGTCTGATAAATTGAATCATTTAAAAATAGAATTTGTGTTGGGATGAGGCATGCGCAATGTAAAGCTTCAGTGCCTCGAACCTGCCAGGACAGATTTTAAATCAATGGTGGCCTTCCAGTGTTCATAGCCACCTACTGTCAATTTAGTAATAAAGGAATTGGAATACAATAGTTTTGTGTGGGTTAACATTTCCTTGGGGGTAGATGAAGTATGTAATCTAAAATAATAAGATTCTGGTTTTGTCCTATCAAAATCTGTAAAATATGTAAATTTCTTCAACAGAGTTTTTGAGCTTCCTTCCAATGGTGCTGGGCAATGTTCCCACTATGTGTAATTAAAAACATTTCTAAATGTATTAGCTTTATGCATGTAATGGTGTCCAGACTGTTGGTAACAATATAAATCGGCAAAATTAGCAGTATTTAAATACAAATCTTCAGCATCAAAGGCAACATAATATTTCAAATCAAAAAACAAAGATAGTATTGCCTGCACATCCCAATCATCTGAACATATGTTCTGTTTCACTACATCACCCATGGAAACACGGAGTACATTTGATACATTGATTATCTCTGTCGGGCCATGACTTTGTAAATCCACTGAATCCCAGAAGATGCCATCAGCGACTGGAAAGGTGGTAATGTTAACAAGAGTCTGGTCTCGTTTCAAGATGTGAGAGGACGAGTGCAGAGACAAAGTTCCATCAACCAACTTAACAGCAGAGCGTGCTGGCAAGTAGTGACCATTGATGAGTGAGAAAAAAACTGTCACAAACCCAATGGACATAAACAGAAAAATCAGCATCAGCACCAACCAGATGTATGTCCAAGGAGGGACCAAATAAGTCTGTTTAAACCAGGAGACAAAAAAACGAACCTTGTGGGGCCAAATGATGAGATGGAAGTTGAGTCAAAAGAAAAACGTGACTGGTTGAGTGCAGTTGTTTGCAAACCAGGCAACGACTCGCTTGTGGGATAAGCATATTTAGTGTCCACATTACAGGGGGAATCTGTGGCGACTAGCAAGTGATCAGTAACAGAGTGCATCTCGATGGCAGTGTCAATTTGTGCATTGACCGATGTGCCAATCACTGGATTCCTTGAAATTGCTGGACATGATGCAGCATGTGTTATACTATTCAGAATCGGCCAGATGATGTAGCTTGACATTGTCCACTGAGATGTATCTGTTTTCTTTGCGACCAGGAAGCAGTGGTAAAATGACTGTATGAGTACCCTTCACGCCAAGCACTGGAACTGATGCACGATAGGAGGGGCTAAACTCCTTTTTGTTCTCCACCTTCTCTCAGGCCAGATCTACAACTTTGGGTAGCCAGCCAGCTACAGGAATCTGCAGCGCTGCATTAGTGGCAGAGGGTAAATGTTCAGTAGCAAGACTGTCACAGGTCTCTTGTAAGCCCTGTAACATAGTAGAATGATTATCTACGTCAAAGGTTGCGGCATTTGTTGCCATGTCTAGACCATCAAGGTCTGGCACAAACATTTTTATGCCAAAGAGCATTTCTCATGGGGTCCGCCCACCCAGAGATCTTCTAGGGAAATTATTAGGTGCACGTTGCATGCTATACAAGTGGGCTAACCAGTTCCCACCAGTACCTAAGGCTCTAGCTGTCAAGGATTGGTATAAGTCAAGGTTCATTGGCTCCACAATTGACCAAAACTGCACCAGCACCTCAAAAGACTTAATTACATCCTTGTATGCCTTAGAGGCCAACTCCAGACCTTGGTCAGTATGGAAGGTACCACAGGCAAAAATTCCCACAAAGACACGCAAATCCCTAATACCATTTTGAGCGTCAGCACTGCGTTGAGGCTGAACCCAAATGAAACGTGTGCACGAATCAACTGCACCTAAAATGTATTTATAACCAGTATCTGAAGAGAATGGTCCGCAGTGATCAAGATATACACAGCCAAAAGGCTTATTAGAAATGCATAGCTGTGTTTGTGGTGGACGTGTAACTGTAGAAGGTTTAATCTGCTGACAAATGTCACAAGATAGTACATAACTATGAGTCTGATTATATAAACCACGCAACCAGTAACGTTGCTGCAAGATAGAAACTGTCACAGACATGCCAGCATGTGCCGATGCCAAGCCTTCGTGTGTGGCTGTTATCAAAGAAAGTCTGCGGTCCGCGTTGGGAATCAGACGTTCTCCAATGTCATTAATTCTTACATAAGGAACCTTGTTGGGACTTAAATGATAAGAGTAGTTTGAAGGGAACCCTTATGGGTAATTACCACTCATCTCAGGATCGGCAACAGCTGCCAAATTCTCATTATCTATCTTAGTCTTGGATCTTGTAACGGCAGTAAATAAACCCTTGGCTACGGCTGATTTGGCTGCTTTATCAGCCAAACTGTTATCGACAACATGCACTCCCACACGCTGGTGGCCAAGAGTATGTATAACGTGTGAGTGGCAGAAATTGTTTAAGATATGCCACTCGAATCTGAAGCATCATGATAGTCATTCTGAGACCAAAAGAATAAGTTGTCACTGAAAGACTGAACGCAGTAATAAGAATCACTTACAACGAAAATAGTCACATTAGGATCAGCAAACTCGAGCAAGCACCAAAGCAATCAGCCTGCGTATGAACAACACTGTACTTGAACTCACCGTTCAGCATGGTACCTGCCACAATAGCACAGGCCGCCGAATAAGTATGCTTACACCCGGTGGCAGGTTGCCGCGAACCATCTGTGTAAATGATACAATAGTACTCCTCAAGTGGGCGTATAGACAGAGGAGGAAGATGAACAAAGTCATACTGCAAGAACTCCTGAGTCTGAAGAGAGGAGTCAAAGATAAACGTGACATCCGGAGAAATCAAAGAAGTAGCAAATTGTATCCAACGGGATGCAAAGCCTTAGAGTTTGGTACTGTGGAGTGGTGTGGCTCACTGGTTAGAGGCGGCAGACCCGGAAGCAGAGGACGGCCCGGGACCAGGGTTCAATTCCAAACACTGTAGGGTCGTGGACCAGGGTCAACAAACTCGATAATTTTCGCCTCAGTGCCTACTCTAACCAGGGATCGCACTCGGCAACTCTAGGCATTAGCTTGCCGCATCTCCACAACGGCCCCCCACATACGCCGGGGATGCCTGGTTTCACCTTGGAGATACCCAGTAGGGACCATCTCACACGGAAAGCCAGGACGGGTTCCCCAGCAGTCTACAGCGCGGAGATACCCCATGTGGGGTGATTCATGCGCTTTACAAGACATCATTACATTACATTACATTACACTTGCCTTTGTCACTGCCTCAAGCACAGGGTATGATGTTATCACCAAAATACATTTCCCCTGTTCCAGTGCGCTTTCCTTCAGGATCGCCATCTGTACAGCTCTCAAGACATTTTCAACAGAGGTAAACCGCAACTCGGAAGAAGTGTATAAATGTGATTTGTAAGCAATAGGTACTGTGTCATCTTCATTACTCTTTAAGTAAGTAAAACCCACTGCGACTGGCACGATTCATATCACCAGGTTTGTGTGGTTATCACAGATTAACAAGTATTTTGATTCAAGAAGATCAGACTGCAAAGATTGCAGGATATCTGAATGTTCCTGAAGCCAGCAGGCTTTTGAAAATGTAGGTTGTATCAAGGTATAAAGAGGCTTGATACGCTGGGCATATTCGGGAATGTCAGAACGCCCAAAGATTAAAAATCCCAGGAAAGATAGACCCATCTGAACGTTGCCCATTACGTATCGTACAACAGCTCTGTGCAGCTGCACTAAAGAGGTGTGCATCACGTGGAGTTCTGCTACTTGAACTGTCAGATAACGTTTGTGTGGGGCTCACCCAGCCAAAACGGGCCAAGTGGCCCCATCAATATTTATTTATTTATTTATTTTGCATCTTGTACCGCGCAAACTAAAACCCGAAGGTGTCAAGGCGCCTAAACGGATCAGAGTGACTGTGTGCGGGAGGGCACCATAAACCAAATTTGGTGCTGCCATGCTGTTAGCGGAACTTCAAGAGTTCTATAAGGTCGATAAACATTAGGAAGGGCCGAGGCAGTGTAATGATGGAACAAACCATTGTCTCATCCACCTCCGGAAAAGTGACCCAACACTTCAAAGTGTTGAGCTGGATCAGCTTCCACCACAAAGATAAGATCGACACCTGCGTCTGGCACTCTGTATGCAGTCAAATCTCGATGGAGTGCTCCACGGCTATGTGCTGCAATATCTATATCAGCCATGAAGACAAAGGACGTATACCAACCTAATGCGTGGTAGCGCAGTAAAGGGTTAACAATCAAAGTACGCATCATTTAATAATATCAAGCTTGAGAGAACCTATAAAAACATCAACATAGGAGGATATACAGTCAAAGATTTTTCTGGAAACAGAAGTGAGGGTGTTGTGCACAAGCACAAGCACTACTCAAGTGTCTCGTAGATAAGAACCAGAGCAAAAAACGTTGGTGGCCCCACATTGGGCGCCATGTTGCAGGGATTCTGCACATATACAGAACTATATGCAGGAAACCAGGACCTTGTGTAAAGTGGTGTACCAACTACCCACCTTAGTGCCCAAAATCCCAATCAGACTAGCTATAGTGTCACATTCGTTCTCCGTACAACAGCGAAGCTACCAATGATTAGACAACCCAGAACATTTCACTCCGACTCTCTCTGGAATCGTGGGAGCAAGAACACTCTTTAGCTCACTCACTCATACTGGTCCACAACATGAGTAATCAGAGACACAGTATAGTTTAAAATGTTTATTTCAACTAACGTGCTAGTACTATCAGCATAATGCATAAACACAATATAGTCAGCATTGTTACAATTCCATAGAATATGAACGGGGATATCATTTTATAATGCTGGTGGTAAACGGCCTACGAAGCCTTGCCACCCTCCCCGTGCTAGGAACTAGTTTATAATAAAAAAGAAGACCTCTAGGGTTGCTCCTTGGGGCCCATACCTCCAAGTCTAGATTCAAAGGTTTACATCTCCGGACAAGCACAGCTCTTCTCTCTGGAAAGGTTTTCTTCAAGTGTCTCTAACATGCATGCATGCAATATTAAAAGCACTCGATCTTCAGTAGTGCAGCTGTGTTTTGTGTTATGTCTAGGTGCGGGGGACTGACCATAGTAGAATAACAAGGGACATTGTTTTTCGACCTTTTTTCAACTACTATGGTTTGGCTTAAATCCAAATTGAATTGTGTCGTGTAGGTGGTTGTCATGGAAGTGGGTGGTTAAGCATTTGTTTATGTGTGTGAGAAAACACTCAGGAAACTCGCAAATTGGAGTGCCTTTGAAATTTCAATCGCAATATATAGACACCCAGATGCTTATTCTTATCAAAAACATTTATTAATACACAAATATTTGTCCTTTTTTCAAAATTAATTCACTGCCATTATATGTATGTACAAAAACTTTTTTTGCCTGTCTAATCCATTCTAAAAAGCATAATCGGTCTATTTCTGCAATAGTGCCTAGTGTATATGTCGTGCCTTTAACCTGGCATATAGTCGAGGTTGACAAAATACCAGGGAAGATGGTTGGCAAAAGGACGGAAGGCCCAGCAAGACGCATGCGCTTGAATTAACGCATGCGTAGTACGATACTATGTAAGCCCGCCTCGCGCCCTCGGAAGTGCTTCACTTTCGAGCTAGTTTCCTGAATTCGTTCCGGGTCACGGTGAAGGCGTCCAAGGAGGTGTAGGCGTTTTGTGTAGCTGTTGGGATATCGAGGCTTCGTCAGATTCTATTTTCCATGGTTTGTGAGTACTGTCGGGTTCTGTCCGACTGCCTAGTTTTCCCTAATACTGCCGACGCTAGTATTGTGTCTTGTGTGCCGATCTTCTTTCCAAGTGCCTTGTTGTCAGGGGCAGGGCTATTGTTTCTTAGCCGGTTGGTCGTAAAGAAAGTTTGTGCTACACAGTAATGTAGCTTTTTTGTTTAATTATCGTTTATATTCTTTCTAGTGGGTTCTCAGGGAATCTGAGAATCAAAATACATGCGGAAGAAACGCATTTATTGACTACGCTCCATAGTAACTTTAAAAGGGTTGTGATTGTTCTTTGTTTTTTTTTTTTTTTCCTCATTTCCACCATGGTTTAAGAAAGCCATATAGAACAAACCATAAATCAGCTGTCTCAGTATTATAACTGGAAGGGATCAAACGTGATAGGGGGACCAAGCATCCCTCAGCTGTCTCTGGTTGGTCGCAATCTTGACTACCATTGGGGTGGCCTACAGCGAGGCCAGGGCCGGGCTATGACCGGATATCTGTGCAAAAAAATAGGCACCATAGTAGTGTACTCATTGGACCCGGGGAAGAAAAAAAAAGAATAATAGTAATAATATTTAAAAAAAGGAAAAAAAAAACTGAATTTTTATTGTGCCCAAACAAGCATGTGCCAAAAAGCTCTTTTACTTGGATTCCCCGGCCTAGCAAGGTCAATTTGTGCCATCTGCAGACAAGAGGCCAGCCAATCTCCATGGGAAGGGGGTAAAGGGTCCTTCCACCTCCTACATATCACCCTCCTTGATAAGAGGACCGTATAAAACACTAAGCTTCTGGCTGCATTCTGTGATCCTATCAAGATCCCAAAAATCACTAAAGATAAATCAATAGTGACAGGATAGCCCATTGACACTGTAAGAGTATTACCTATGGCTTTCCAAAATGTAGCAACCCGAGGACATTCAAAAAACATATGAATGTCTGACGCTGCCTGCAGCCCACACCTTGCACATGCCACTGAATTACCTATAACAAATTTAGATAGTCTCTGGGGAGAGTAATACGCCCTATGGAGGGTATAGAGATGTTCCTTCGAAGCCATGAAGGCTTTACTATACTTTTTACGAGCTCACATGAAGTGGACCAAAGCTCTTGCACGTCCTGGTCAGTTATTAATGCACCCCACAACTGGGCAGGTAACTTGAACTCCCCATCCGATTCCTCAACTAAAAGTTTATACCATTGTGAGATCTCGCTTTTAGTCGGGCCGATGTTCACTAAATTGGTAATTAATTGACTACACCCTCCAAGGGGGAACCTGTTTCTTTTGGAAGGTGGAATTTTATAGGTCTGCGTCCAGCTACTCATTTGTAGGTATTTAAACCTCAAAATAGTTGGACCTATCCTATTCTGGAGGTGCTCCCATGAAAGCAGGTTCCCTTCATAAAAGAGGTCTCCCCATACTTCAAGGCCCGCCTCTTTTAAAGGCATAGCTAGGATGTCTTCTAGCCAGGCTGGGCTTTCAGGTAACCCCCAAAGCGGTGTTTTATCGCAAACGTACCCCTGCTTGATTGAGTTTGTTACCTCACACCACATTTTAGCCAGTCCATAAAGGACCTTCAGTTTAACTTTTTTTAAAAATTTCGGGTTGCCAAATTTAAATAGATAACCCGACTGGCAGAGACCTTCCCCCTCCAACATGGCAGAAAACATTAAGCCTACCCCATAGTCCGTAGGCCTTTTTAATAGCATTCGAGTATGAGACAGCTGAAACGCCCAAGCATATAATTTCAAGTCTGGGGCAGCTAAGCGCCCCTTCTCCCAACGCCTCCTCAGCTTCTTCAAAGCTATTTTAGGTAATTGTTTGTTCCAAATAAAGGAAGTGATTGCTGACTGTAATTTAGATATATATGTCTGGTCAAAATAAAGGGGAATAGTGTTGAAAAAAATGAAATTTTAGGCAAGATCAACATTTTAATCAAGTTTACTCTCCCAATCAAGGACAATTGAAGGTGAAACCATGACTGCATTAACCTCCTACATTCTTTAGCAACTGCTGTAAGGTTTACTGTAGCAAGTTTATTAAGATTCTTTATTATGTTCAGGCCCAGATAGCGCATTAATTCACCCGCCTGTACTTCCAATGCACTCACATCATCGTTCCAAACCAACATCTCTGTCTTTAATGTGTTAATCTGGTAACTTGATATCCGACCAAACCCCCGAGCCATTTCGAATATTACAGGGAGAGCGGTAGTTAGGTCTGATGTGAGGATGAGCAGGTCATCGGCATAAAGGGCCACCTTCCTCTCCCACCCTCTGTGACAAAAAGGTCTGATGGCAATCTCTCTCCTCAGTTGTTGCGTGAAATGTTCGATATAAAAGTCAAACAGTAGGGGGGAGAGCGGGCACCCCTGCCGTGTCCCTCTAGTTATTGAAAAGGGGTCTGATAGATCCCCATTTATCAACAGGCTCGCCACTGCGCTACCATACAGCAGCCGAACTGCCCGGCAAAATCCCTCACCCACACCAAACTTGGCCAAGACCTATCTCCTGAGGAGGAAGCCGGGAGTACTATTCGCGCACTTACTCTTTTTAAAACATTTGATTGTCACAAATAACCTGTACTTTTTAAAAACTCACCAGCTAGTGAGAGCACTTTCAGAGCACTCGCTCGAATTGGGACAGGCACGCACAGCGGATCGTAGCGCTGCCGCGCAGCCTCCCACAACACTCCCCCTGACGCCATTACCAGCCACGAGAGAGGCCACGCCCCTTTTTAGGCCACGCCGATCGTCGCCGAGTATAAAATCGCCGAATACAAGCGACTCGCCAGACAGACCTATCTCCTGAGGCGGAAGCCGGGAGTACTATTCGCGCACTTACTCTTTTTAAAACATTTGATTGTCACAAATAACCTGTACTTTTTAAAAACTCACCAGCTAGTGAGAGCACTTTCAGAGCACTCGCTCGAATTGGGACAGGCACGCACAGCGGATCGTAGCGCTGCTGCGCAGCCTCCCACAACACTCTCCCTGACGCCATTACTGGCCACGAGAGAGGCCACGCCCCTTTTTAGGCCACGCCCATCGTCGCCGAGTATAAAATCGCTGAATACAAGCGACTCGCCAGACAGACCTATCTCCTGAGGCGGAAGCCGGGAGTACTATTCGCGCACTTACTCTTTTTGAAACATTTGATTGTCACAAATAACCTGTACTTTTTAAAAACTCACCAGCTAGTGAGAGCACTTTCAGAGCACTCGCACGAATTGGGACAGGCACGCACAGCGGATCGTAGCGCCGCCGCGCAGCCTCCCACAACACTCCCCCTGACGCCATTGCTGGCCACGAGAGAGGCCACGCCCCTTTTTAGGCCACACCCATCGTCGCCGAGTATAAAATCGCTGAATACAAACGACTCGCCAGACAGACCTATCTCCTGAGGCGGAAGCCGGGAGTACTATTTGTGCACTTACTCTTTTTGAAACATTTGATTGTCACAAATAACCTGTACTTTTTAAAAACTCACCAGCTAGTGAGAGCACTTTCAGAGCACTCGCTCGAATTGGGACAGACACGCACAGCGGATCGTAGCGTTGCCGCGCAGCCTCCCACAACACTCCCCCTGATGCCATTACCGGCCACGAGAGAGGCCACGCCCCTTTTTAGGCCACACCCATCCATTTCCCCTCACTCCGGCATAAAACATGTGCATCAACCGGAAGCGCAGCGGACGAGCGCAGCGGACGAGCACAGCAGGAGCGCCTAAGGCAAGCCCGTCTGCGCCTGTGCCCGAGCTCAGAGCCCATAACCCCTGCTTCACCCACTCCATTACCCCTAAGGTATACCCAGGAAACACTGCATAGGCTAAGGGATCTCTCAGCCGCCCCCTGTCGCTGTACTGTTTCCTTAGAGGAAGGACATTCCCGCTGTCCAAATTGTACCTACAGGCTCACCCCACACTTCCCCCCTAAACCACCCTGTCTCGGGATGGCCCTGCTTAATTGCAGATTCCTCCCGAAGCACCAGACAGAAATCAACTTACTCCTGCAGGATTCGGAAATCGAGGCACTCTTTCTCACAGAAACTTGGCTCACCTCAGACTCGGAGCCAGATATCATCCAAGCGCTCCCACCTGGTTACTTTATAAAGCACCAGAATAGACCGTCCGGTATCGGAGGTGGGATAGCGATTATATATCGAGACTACCTGTCCTGCCAGTTCAAAGAAAGCCCCATCTTGGACTGTGAAAACGTACATTTCTCTATCCATCGGCCCCCTTCTACCACCATCTCAGGGATACTAGTGTATCGCCCAAGAGGACTGCAACAACGTTTCTGTGATTCCCTAATGGACACCATCTCCTCCCTCGCATGCTTATCCCCGAACTTCACGGTCTTGGGAGACTTGAATCTCCACTTCGATGACCTCTCTAACAAAACAGCTGCTGATCTCAAAGCAGACCTAGCCTCTATAATTCTCCAGCTACAAAGCAACAAACCCACCCACAAGAAGTGCCATTTGCTGGACCCCATATTTACCAATCTTACGAGATTAGTAGTAAATTCCCCCATCCCTGTCCCATGGTCAGACCACTTCTTAGTCCCCGTTAAGCTAAAACTCTCGGCTGAGGCACCTGAGAGACCCCCCCCCCCAAGCACCCTGCCGCCCGTGCAAAACTCATAAACTCCTGGGCACAAGTACTCTCTTCCACCATACCAGTACTGGACCCAGATCCCTCGAGAGCAGATGTCCAACTACACGAGTGGATTAACCAATCCCTCGACGTTACCCTGCCAGTCAAATCCGTCCCCAGTATAAAGAAAACAGCCAAATCCCCGTGGTTCACCCAAGATTTACGAAATCTCAGGAAGAAATGCAAAAAACTCGAGCGCCTTTGGAGAAAAAACTGGAAGACGGAAAGCAAAAACGAGTACAGGGCTGCCATCAAGCACTATTAAAACTGTATTAAAAAAACACAGGCAACCTTCTTCGAGGAAAAGATATCAGCGGCAGCCAATTCTGCGAAAGAAACTTATCGCATCGTACGCTTACTCACCAAAATTCCAGACCCCTTACCCACACCCGACCCATCGGGCAACAGATGCAACCAGCTTGCTGAGTTCTTTTCATCAAAAATTGACATAATTCTTATTTCACTTCCTGGCCCCAATTCCTTTGAAATCCCAGCCATCCCCCCTCTGCCCCGAGGCGCCACGCCTCCGAACCTTTCCCCAGATCACCACAGACATATTTCTGTCCACCTTACAAACAGTAAAAAGTGGTGCTCCTTCAGACCCAGCTCCTATGAGCAAATTAAAATTGGTCGCCTCCACGGTTGCATCTCCTCTTACCCACCTCATTAACGCCTCCTTTAGACTGGGCTCTGTTCCTGCCAACTGGAAGAAAGCCACTGTCAGGGCTCTCCTAAAGAAACCCCACCTTGATCCCATGGACCCAACAAACTTTAGACCCATCTCTCTTCTTCCTGCTATCAGCAAAGTGGCTGAACGAATCGTCAACCACCAACTCTCTAATTTCCTTGAAGCCAATAAACTCCTTCGCCAATCTCAGACAGGGTTTAGACCGGGACAGGGAATCGACACCGCTCTGCTAGCCGTGGTCGAAGAGGCAAGAACCATCATGGACGCAGGAGGATCAGTGGCAGTGATCCTCCTCGACCTGAGTTCCGCCTTCGACATGGTGGATCATGCCATCCTCATCCACCGGCTAAGTCTGATAGGAGTCGCTGACTCCGCCCTGTCCTGGATCAAATCCTTTCTGGAAGAAAGAACCTTCCAAGTGTCGGATGGCACCACCGTGTCCAAAGCCCTGCCACTTCAGTGTGGGGTCCCCCAGGGCTCCTCCCTGAGCCCCACACTTTTTAACGTTTACATGTCCCCTTTAGAGGGCATTATCGCCCCATTTGGCATAAAAAACAGTCATGTATGCCGTTGACACCCAGCTGGTGGTCTCTATTAACCAGCTGAGCAATAGCCTAGACAATCTGGCAAATTGTCTCGAGAGCGTTTTCCACTGGATGTGTGAATCTCGATTAAAACTGAACGGAGAAAAATCTGAGATACTTCTCCTGGGAAACCCTCACAAACTCCCTCCATCCCTCTCTTGGCCGCCATGCATGGGAACGCCTCCTACCCCCAAACCCGAAGTCAAAAGTCTTGGCATTTGGTTGGATCAAGACCTCAACTTCAAAACTCAGGCCAGAAAAACCTCGGGCACCTGCTTTGGCCTCATTCGAATGGCGCAAAAAATCCTCCACTGATCCCCTTCCAATCAAGGAAACTGCTGATGCAGGGGTTGGTGAACTCCAGACTGGACTATGGCAACGTCCTGTACCTGGGGGCACCGGCATCAGTTATTTATAGACTGCAATGCGCCCAGAACGCTGCTGCCAGACTCCTAACTGGAACCAAATCGAGATGCTCGGCTAAACCAGCACTTAAAAGCCTACACTGGCTCCCAGTCAAAAAAGGATTACCTTTAAGACCTTATGCATCTCGCACAAAATAATGCAAGGCAGAGGCCCCCCGATTCTAAGACCCTTCGTTAAACCCCACCATTCTAACAAACAACTCAGATCAGAATCCCTCTCCCTCGCCAGCGTTCCCAGAATAAAAAAGTCCCGATCCGGGGGGCGCTTGTTCTCCTACAACGCCCCAAAACTGTGGAACCCCCTCCCACTTGCCATGCGGAGAGAACATAACCTCCTGACCTTTCGGAGGCAATTAAAAACTTGGCTCTTTCCATAAACCTGTCAATTCTTCTACTCTCCCCTCTGGAACTTAGGTCATGCCAGAGCTGGGATGCCCTAGGGTAGCTACGTGCTTTACAAATCCCAACTCAAACTCAAACTCAAACCCAAGGCCCCCGACAGGTATACCCAATTGACCCTGTCGAAGGCCTTAGTTGCGTCTAGCGTGAGAGCGGTCAAGGGCAAGTTTTGTGCCACTGCTATATCAATTGCACCTATTAAGTCATACGTCAATTCGTATAACTGTCGCCCCTTTCCAAACCCTTTTTGATCCACATGAAGGACCGATGGAGCTACCAGAGCCAAACTAGAGGCCAATACTGTGGTAAAGATCTTACAGTCCACATTTAGAATTGATATTGGCCTATAGGATTCACAGGCAACCTTAGGTTTCCCAGGTTTCAGAATGAGCGTTATTGATGCACTATCCCATGATGAAGGAGGGGTATATCCTTCCAAGAGAATCTGATTAAAAAGCTTGGTGAGAAAGGGGACTATCTCAGCCTCTATGTTTCTATAGATTTCTGCAGGTAGCCCGTCGGGCCCTGCAGCCTTCCCCTTCTTGCATTTTTTTAGAGCGGCCCTAACCTCTTCTTTAGTGATGGTACTATCCAAGAATCAGGACTGTTCATACGCAAGACAGGGTAAATCCACTTGCCTTAACCACTCCTCGACCTCCTCTGGCCGAGAACCAATGTCCTCCTTATAGATGGATTCAAAAAATTCCCTGAAGGCCTTCCTGATTTCAACATCTAATGAGAAGGAGATATTACCCACGTTAATAAGGTCTATGTTGTTCCCGACCTGATCTACTTTGGTTTTCCAGGCAACTAATTTGCCTGCACCCTCGCTATACTCAAAATGAGCCAACTTGCTTGCCTCCCATCTCTGCTGTAATCTGAGATTCAGTACTGAACCTAAACTGGCTTTCAAAGTCGCCATTTCCTTTCGTTGACTGACTATGATGGACTCATCCGCCCCAGTACTAGTATTGATGAGACTTTGGAGGTTGATTATCCTTTTTTCAATGGTAGAGATTTGCTCCTCATACTGCTTCCTTTTATAGGATACATTCCCTGTTATAAGACCGATCAGAAATGCTTTAAACGAGTCCCAGATGATCCACGTGGTCGCTGAATCGTTGTTAAGTAAGAAAAAGTTATGTGTCTCTAAATTGAGGTAAACCATGTCATCTGGAGAAGAGAGAAGTGATCGGTCAAAGGACCATCTAGCGAGCAATCTCTCCGTACCTTGAGCTAGTTCCATTACTACTGCCGAATGATCGGAAAGATGTATTGGTAGATATTGAATGGATCTAACATGCTCAACCAGCCTCAGACTAATTAAATAAAGTCAATCCTTGACTGGTGCTTATATTTGTAGTTCTGGAAAGACACCCCTTGCTGACGACCCGACCTTTCTCTCCATATGTCCAGGTAGCCAACACAGGGTCCAACACGATGTTAAAGTCGCCAGCGATGATGATAAAAGGGTTGTGATAGTTCAAACAAACCTTTCTGGAGAGCGTTTATTGACCTTGCTGTGTGCAATTACAAAATTTGTGTTTTGTCCTATGAAGGTGAGCCTTTTACTACGTAAGAGAGATTCATACATAACTCATTTATCCCAGCATAATATCTTTTTGTCTTCTAATTGTAGAAATCCTACTATCGCTATTCTGAAACCCACTTGTGCATTATTCAGATATCAAAGGGAATCGTTAAATGACTAAAGTTCTCCTTGAATCAGGTAGCTTAATAGTCACGCTTTATGATAAAGTCCCCATAGAGCAAAGGGCGGGTTTTGATATTAATTGTTTGTGCTCTCTTTACACAGCTACCCTGTTTTCCTGAAGTGCAGAATCCCTTATCTCGTTGAAGACTGCTGAAACCTTGTTTTCTCCCTATTATCCTTGTTTTGTTTCCCTCTTTCCCCCTGGTCACCAGACATTGTGTTGGTATTGTAAATAACACATGTTGGTGATAGGGTGAAGGTGTGGAATTCTCTTCTGTATTCCGTGACGCTCCTGAGACAACAGACCGAAGCATTACAGTACACCCACACGATAGAGACCTGTGAGGCGCTCACTGACTTTTTTGTCCAAAAAGTAGAAAAGATATACAACTCCTTTGTAATTGGTCCCAGTGGACCTATCATGGAACAAAGGAGGGAAGGAAGAGGGACAGATAATCCTGGTATTTGCCAGTTCACAGTCCCGAGCAACCCTGAGATGATGAAAATAGTCCAGAGTATTAAATCCGGCTCTCCCAGAGACGTGGCTCATCCGAAGATCTTTAGGAATTCAGTGGAACTCTTTATAAATCATATTAGTCACATGGTTGGGCTGTCTTTTAAGGCCTGCTATGTACCACAAGATTGGAAGACTGCTCAGGTCATACCTATCAAAAAGAAAGCCAACTTGAGCATAGAGCATTTGGACAATTTCCGACCCATCTCGCTTCTCCCCTTTTGTGCGAAAGTGGTAGAGAAAATTGTTAATATTCAACTGGTGAAATTCATGGAGGACTTCCAACTTCTTCACCCATCTCAATCGGGTTTTAGAGCCAACCATTCAACGGAATCGGCCCTGCTCTTCTCAACCGAATTATTACGCAAGAGAGTGGATGAGGGACGGACGGCCGCACTGTTGCTACTAGATCTCAGTGCGGCATTCGATACCGTTTCGCACCCCATGTTGCTCTCTCGTCTCAAGGAGACAGGAATTACAGGGTCGGCCTATGAATGGGTGAAGGCGTTTCTAACTGACCGAAAATTCCAGGTACACTGCCCACCTTACAAATCAGAAGTACGGGCACTAAAGCAAGGAGTCCCTCAGGGCTCTATATTGAGCCCGACCTTGTTTAATCTACACATGGAGCCCTTGGCCAAGTTAGTAGAAACATTTGGGGTTGAGATAGTGTCCTACGCGGATGATACCCAACTGGTGGTCACACTATCTTAACCCTACAAAGAGGCGGCAGCCAACTTCTCGGCGTGCCTGCGGAAGTTAGCTGAATAGATGAACAATAACTGCCTGCGCCTCAATGCCAATAAAACGGAACACCTCGTGGTTGGAAAGGCTTCCTCCATCTGGTCCCAGGCATGGTGGCCATCAGAATTGGGGCCTTTCCCGTGCCCTGCGGAGCAGGTGAAGAACCTAGGGGTTAGACTGGAAGCTAACCTCTCTTTCGAATGCCATACTAGAGAGGTAGCAGGCAAATGCTATGGCATTTTAAAATGCCTACGCAAAACACTGGATATTCTTCCATCGACCAGCAGAAAAATTCTGATCCATACTCTAGTGACTACCCATCTTGACTATGGCAACTCATTATATGTGGGCCTGAGTCAAAAGGGGCTCCATCGCCTGCAATGTGCTCAAAATGCGGCGGCCAGTTTGGCATTGAACCTTTCAAGAAAGTCATCCGGGAGCTGTGCTCTAGCTAAACTTCATTGGCTTCCGGTTCGCGAACGTATCAGGTTTAAAACTCTCTGTTTAGCCCACCGCATTGCACAGGGGAAGGGCCCTGTTTACTTACAAAACTTGCTATCCTTATACCAGCCTAAACGTCAACTAAGGTCTCTTGGTTGTATGCTCTTCCAGGTGCCCCGTATCCATTGAGTAAGGATGGGGGGACGATCGTTCAGGTACTTGGCCAGTAAGTACTGGAACTAGCTGCCTCTGGAACTCCGTATGGAGCCATCAGAGTCGAGATTTAGGCTGAAACTTAAAATGCTTCTTTTCCCTAAATATTAGGTTCCCTTGGTGCTGCGTGTGGCTACTTCTACGTGCTAGATGTATGAGCCGATTCCTTGAGTCTACACAGCGCGGGGACACACTGTCATTAGTGTAACCAGGCGCTTTACAAGCATGATTATTATTATTATTATATGATCAAACATACTCCCACATTCATCCAGTGCCTAACATTTCAAGGATGTTATAAAAAAGGAGAAATGAAAAGGTTATGTACAAACTTTTTCCTTAAGGTGGTACATTAGTTGTCTATGAATAATTCTTTAATACATGCTATGTACATAATTTTTAGATTTTTATTGCATGTTGGTTATTTTCAGTGTTTACAAAAAGGGGTGGTGAGGGACAGAGTCTCTGAATTAAGCAGAAAGCTCTCACCCAGTCAAAAGATCAGGGCTAGATCCAACACCGTTTTTTAGCTCACTGCACCATCCCAGTTTCAGAACCTGGCTGTATGCAAATTAGTCTGTTCCTGTCCCAGTGCATGATGGGAACAGGACAAACCAAACTACAGAAGCCAATTCTTACACTGGGAAGGAAACAAGCTCCCGGGGACCGGTTTCTGGCATTACAGCCGTCTTCGGCCCGGTTTGCTTGAATCCTGATGGTGCAATGAGCAAGGGTCTCACATCTGAGAATACCCTTCCACGCTTAGGGTGGACAAAAATATTTACAAAAAGGGGTGGTGAGGGACAGAGTCTCTGAATTAAGCAGAAAGCTCTCACCCAGTCAAAAGATCAGGGCTAGATCCAACACCGTTTTTTAGCTCACTGCACCATCCCAGTTTCAGAACCTGGCTGTATGCAAATTAGTCTGTTCCTGTCCCAGTGCATGATGGGAACAGGACAAACCAAACTACAGAAGCCAATTCTTACACTGGGAAGGAAACAAGCTCCCGGGGACCGGTTTCTGGCATTACAGCCGTCTTCGGCCCGGTTTGCTTGAATCCTGATGGTGCAATGAGCAAGGGTCTCACATCTGAGAATACCCTTCCACGCTTAGGGTGGACAAAAATATTTACAAAAAGGGGTGGTGATGGATCAAGCCCTGATCTTTGGACTGGGTAAGAGTGGTCTGCTCAATTCAGACACTCTGTTCATCACCACCCCCTTTTGTAAATCGATTTTGGCCACTATAGGTGTGGCAGGGTATACTCAGACATGAGTCCCTTTCTCACTGCTCCATCAGGATTCAAGTAAGCCGGGCCGAAGAGGCTGAAATGCCAGAAACCGGTCCCCGGTAGCTTGTCTCCTTTCTGGTAAAGAATTGGCTTGGTAGTTTAGTCTGCCCTGTTCCCATGATGCACTGGGCCAGGGACAGACTGATTTGCATATAGCCAGGTTCTGAGCTGGGATGGGGCAGTGAGATAAATAACGGTGATGGATCAAGCCCTGATCTTTGGACTGGGTAAGAGTGGTCTGCTCAATTCAGACACTCTGTTCATCACCACCCCCTTTTGTAAATCGATTTTGGCCACTATAGGTGTGGCAGGGTATACTCAGACATGAGTCCCTTTCTCACTGCTCCATCAGGATTCAAGCAAGCCGGGCCGAAGCGGCTGAAATGCCAGAAACCGGTCCCCGGTAGCTTGTCTCCTTTCTGGTAAAGAATTGGCTTGGTAGTTTAGTCTGCCCTGTTCCCATGATGCACTGGGCCAGGGACAGACTGATTTGCATATAGCCAGGTTCTGAGCTGGGATGGGGCAGTGAGATAAATAACGGTGATGGATCAAGCCCTGATCTTTGGACTGGGTAAGAGTGGTCTGCTCAATTCAGACACTCTGTTCATCACCACCCCCTTTTGTAAATCGATTTTGGCCACTATAGGTGTGGCAGGGTATACTCAGACATGAGTCCCTTTCTCACTGCTCCATCAGGATTCAAGCAAGCCGGGCCGAAGAGGCTGAAATGCCAGAAACCGGTCCCCGGTAGCTTGTCTCCTTTCTGGTAAAGAATTGGCTTGGTAGTTTAGTCTGCCCTGTTCCCATGATGCACTGGGCCAGGGACAGACTGATTTGCATATAGCCAGGTTCTGAGCTGGGATGGGGCAGTGAGATAAATAACGGTGATGGATCAAGCCCTGATCTTTGGACTGGGTAAGAGTGGTCTGCTCAATTCAGACACTCTGTTCATCACCACCCCCTTTTGTAAATCGATTTTGGCCACTATAGGTGTGGCAGGGTATACTCAGACATGAGTCCCTTTCTCACTGCTCCATCAGGATTCAAGCAAGCCGGGCCGAAGAGGCTGAAATGCCAGAAACCGGTCCCCGGTAGCTTGTCTCCTTTCTGGTAAAGAATTGGCTTGGTAGTTTAGTCTGCCCTGTTCCCATGATGCACTGGGCCAGGGACAGACTGATTTGCATATAGCCAGGTTCTGAGCTGGGATGGGGCAGTGAGATAAATAACGGTGATGGATCAAGCCCTGATCTTTGGACTGGGTAAGAGTGGTCTGCTCAATTCAGACACTCTGTTCATCACCACCCCCTTTTGTAAATTGGTTATTTTCAGTGATCATTAATAGAGAATCTCCAGTCGAATCTATACTACTATTATAAAGAGAGAACTTACACCTTTTGGCCAGGTAAACTCGGAAACCACAGCGCCAATCTACACACCCGATACATCTATGAAAATGTCAGGGTGTGTAGATGGACATAGGCTATATAAATTAAAAAAAAAAGTAAATAAAAAAAATTACGTTTGTAAACAAAGTAGTCCCCTGAAAGTAGCGCTGGCCGGGAACTAGCGCTGGCCGTGATGCGACGTGCGTGATGACCGCGATGCAACGACGTGCGTGATGACGACGTATTGAAACGGCGGACATGGAGCTTCGGTGAAGTGAGGAGCCTGGGCGCGTCATGGCGAAGAGGAGCGGAGCGGCAGCTCAGGTAAAGTAAACCTTGAAATCAGGACGGGAGCGAGTCAGGGCGGGAGGGAGTCGGAGCGGGAGGGAGTCGGGCGGGATGGAGTTGGGGCGGGAGGGGAGCGTAGCTCTGGTCTGGACCAAAAGATTCAATATGTCAGAGAGAGGGCAGCAATACCAGAGTAAAGTGATGGCTCCAAAGTACAGATTCACAGTAATTAATCAGTACTTTGAGCAAGTGGGTCCGCAACACATCTTTTATCAGAACACCAAGTCACCATTCAGCTGTTCTTAACAACAAACCTAACATCATCTACGTCCTCATCTTTGCCCAAAACACGTATAACTTTAAAAAAAGAAAGAATTGTAGACCATGCTGGCTAGATAACTTCAAGGATCGATTTCATTATTATTTTCAGTAAGTGTTTAAGGGGCAGGCGGGAGGAGTGGGGGCGGGAGGGAGTCGGGATGGGAGGGGGGCGGGGCAGGAGCGGGTGCACTGCTCCCAGCCCCTTTCTGCCCCAGGCATCGCTGGGGTGGGTTGCTAGTATAAATAATATAGTACCACCGGGTGGGGTCTGGACATTATATTACTGGGTAAATACAGTCATCATTGCCGTGGCTAGGGAAAATAGTGTCCTACGCACGTTTTGGCTTTGAGCCTTCATCAGGAAGCCATGAATAATTTGAGACCTTATATGAGTACACTGTGCATAATTGGTTATGGAAAATGGATTCATGGACGTTATTTTTCTTGGCAGTTATCTGCAACTGATTTTGTCGGCAAGAGATGCAACTGCACTTTGCAAGGTGATTGATATACACCACGTGGACTAAGGGTACAGGGGACATTTCCATGTTACTCCAACCCTGGTGGGTGCATCTCTTGCCGACAAAACAGGTTGCAGATAACCGCCTAGAAAAATAACGGCCATCAATCCATTTTACATAACCTATTATGGATAGTGTACTCATATTTTTTTTGTGAAAAACTTTATTCACAGCTACAGTATTCGAAATTGTACATCACCGTTAACCATGTCAGTCCACCAGCTCGTATTTTGTATTTTCACCCCGTGCATATCCCCTTAACTAGTTACAGTGATACTGGCGGGAGACGGTAATAGTAATAACAACACAATTCTTTTGTCTAAGCTGAGAAGCATCAGCAGTGTGAGAATATACATTAAAGTGTCCGAACATTCCGTATCCCACCCACCACCACCCACCCTCTTGCTTTCTTGAACTTCCCATCCCCTGGCGGTTTAACAATTCCAACCATCTAGATGGGAATTGGGCTATTCCAGCTATTGTAGGCGTCAGCGTATGCTACATCTTGGGGTGTTATCGGTTATGTTGCGAGAGTATCTGGGTACATCGTCCCCCCTGCAGTTCTTGTGGCCTCTCCTGACTAATCTCCCGGTCCGGTACCCGCTGCCTGGGTTAGGTCCTCGCTTTCCAGTGTGATGAGCATAGTCTCCCATTCCTGGGATATGGGGAATTTTCGGAGACCACGTGTTTCCTCCCTCCTAAGTGTTGTCCCCTCCGCCCTCCCCCACTTAAGCACTTCTGCCTGCCACAGGTGTATCCCGGGTGGTCTAGGGGACTTCCATCTCATTGTTATTGTCCTGAGTGCTAATAACAATGCCAGGTCTAGGAGTTTCAATTGGGCTTTCAGTGCCTTAGGTCATCTGCGCAGTCCCACTAGACAGTACAGCGCCTCCTCCGGCACTGGCAGGGTCGTGACCGTTCGCATTATTCGGCACACCCCTACCCAATACTCTCGAAGTCGTGGGCATAACCACAACATATGAAGGAACCCAGCCTGCTCCTCACTGCAGCGTGGGCAACCATGGGGAGAGTCCGGGAACATTTTATGTAGTCGCATAGGGGTCAGGTATGCCCTGTGTAGAACCATCCCCTGAATAAATCTGAACCGGACATTATGTGATACCCGTCTAGGGTGTTCTAGTATCGTGGTCCAATCCTTGGCCGACAGCTCCTGGCCTGTGTCCTGCGCCCAGGTGTGCATAAGCGAGGTGAGTGAGACTGCAGCGTGCGCCCTGACCCCTGTGTACAGCCATCTGACCAGGTGTCCTCCCGAACCCATGAGATACAGTAGGTGTACTAGTTCATGCTGTGGGGGTTGTAGGCGTTGAGGTGCCCATCTGTGTTGTATGTAGTGTGTAACTGTGGCATGTAGGAGGTGCAGTCTAGGGGGGGCACCAGTGGCCTGTAAGAAGGCCTCTTGAGTAAGAAGGTGGTCATCTCCGAAAAAGTCTCCGACACTCTCCACACCCGCCTCCTCCCAAGGTCGAAGCGCTCTGTCCGTGAGCCTGCCCTGCGGCATCGGGATACCCAACAGGGGGGTGTTAGCCACGGACGCCCCAACCGAGGACGTGTATGCTAGAGCTTTCGGCCAGCATTTCAGAGCTGTACGGAGGAGTGCATGGCACTCCACAGGAATATGTCCCAATCTGTCGGTCGTGTAGTCTATTTCGTGTAGGTTCCGTCCTGCCGTCCAGTAGGAGAGCCATTGAAGTTGTTTGGCATAGTAATAGCTTCTGAAGTCCGGGGCCCCCATCCCACCGGCTCTGGTCCCCAATTGTAGTTTACGAAGCCCTATCCGTCGTCTCCCCACCCCCCAAATCAGAGTGGTTAGGAGCGAATTAAGAGTGTCAAAGATAGACTGTGGCAAGAGGACCGGGAGGATAACAAAGAAGTAAAGCATACGAGGGAGCATTACCATTTTAGAGATCGCGATTCTGCCCATGACCGATAATGGTAGCGTCGTCCAAAGCCCCACTGAGGCGCGGAGACGTGATATAGCTTTTTTAATATTCCCCTCTATCTGGTCCTCCTGCTGCCTATAGACCTGGATCCCCAGGTATATAAATGTGGTGGGAGCTACCGGGATGAGGTGGGCCCGAAGGGTATGGAACCAGGGCTCGGAGTGTCTCGGAAGTAGAAGCCACTTGACTTCTCAGGATTTATGGCCAGACCCGAAATTGCGGAGAACCTCTCAAAGGTCTCATATATGGCGGCGTGATCGGTCTCTAGGTCATGGAAAAACAACAGTATATCGTCCGCGTAGATCGATATCAGATGCTGGGCACCACCGCTGGGAATTCCACTCCGTGCCATCCTGGTCCTCAGGGCTATGGCCAGGGGTTCAAGGGCCAGTACAAAGAGCAGTGGGGACAAGGGACATCCCTGTCTAGTGCTGCGATGGATCGTGTATGCATCAGAGATATGTCGCCCCGTGTGCACCCGTGCCGTCGGAGCAGTATAAAGTAATCTGATCCATGTCAAAAGGGAGGCGGGAAGCCCAAACTTCTCCAGACTCCGGAACATATACGACCAGGCCAGGGAGTCGAAAGCCTGTCTGAGGTCCAAGGCTATACAACCCGCTCTAGGGAGGGTCGGTGGAGTGGACGCCATAAGCGCGTGTAAGCGTAGCATGTTCATGGAGGGGCTCCTACCTGGGAGAAATCCACATTGGTCTCTGTGGATCAGGGCAGGGAGGTGCGTTGGTAATCTCAGAGCTATCGCTTTGTTGAGTATTTTGTATTCTGTGGAGAGCATCGATAACGGCCTGTAATTTACCATATCTAGGCTATCCCTTCCAGGTTTAGGGAGCGAGACAACTGATGCCTGCATCGTGGAGTCAGGCAAACGGCCTTCCACCAATTCCGTTCGGTATACTTTCTCCAGGATTGGTACCAAGATATCTGAGTAGGTCGCATAAAACTCCACTGGGAGTCCTTCCATGCCCGGCGTCTTTTTACAGTTCAGTGACTTGATGGCCACCCTGATCTTGTGTTGTGTAATGGGGCCCTCGAGGTCTTTTTGGGCTCTGGCATCCAGGACTGGGAATGGGAGGTCGGTCAAAAAGGCAGTAATTTGACCCGGGTCGACGCATGTAGGCTGGGCAAAGAATGCAGTCAAGTGGTCATGGAACGCCCTGTTGATCTCGGTTTGCGTATCCACCAGGTGTCCGTCTCGCGTCCGAATCCTGGTTATCACTGGGATGTCTGGGTGCTCCCAAACTAGACGGGCCAGCAATGCTCCCGACCTATCCGCCTCTGTATGTTGTCAACGGATATATTCTTTGTGGTCAATGATCCGTAACGTTTCAAGGGTATCTGCGTGTTCTATTGTCGCAGGGTTTCCGTTCTCTCACAGAACTGTGCACAGAGATCTAGAACCTGGGTGAGTCAGGGTGACCCAGAACTCACCTTTGTTTCAGAAATCCCCTTACCAAGCTAGCTACAGTGTCTCATCGGTAGTAAATACTTCCCAATGACTTAGACAATCCAGAACATGAACTTAGAATACCTCAGGTATCGTGGAACACATGAACACTCTTTCGTTATATTATCATTCCAAACCGAAACTGGGAGGCAAAGAATACACGTGCAAGTTTGAAATGTTTATTTTTCAATGCAGCATTCTCAAACGCAGTATCTTGTATAATATCAATATACATATTATAAAAATCAGAGTCAGTAGCATAGTCACTAATCCATAATAAGCAAAAGGGGATCGCATTTTATGATGCAAAAATCTATAGAATTCTGTATCACCTATATTTCGCGCACCCTAATTAGCATATTATATTATATCTAAGAAGGTCTCATCTGGGTTCTTAGCAGGGCGGACCCATACCTCTAATTCTCAGTAGGAGGAGATCACATCAACAGCTACCAGCTCTCAGCATGCTCAGCATCAAGTGTGTTGATTCATTCCCTGTAACTGTATCTTAAACCCACGTAAAGCCCAATGTTGGCAGAAACAGTATTTGTGTTATGACTAACGTGGTGCGAGGATCAGGCCTTCAGCAACCTTGTGTTAGGTTATTCTTAGAGTGTGCAGTTCTCAGTGTGCAGACAGTTGTACCAAGTGTACCAAGCACGACTGATACCAGGGCAATAACATATTATTCACATAAATCCCATCTTTCGTCTAGGTTGAAAGCTACAATAACAATTAGGTGTCGTGTGCAAACCGAAGCAGAAAGAAAATATGGTGTTTAAACATTTAATAAGCACATGCTAACTTAACACAATATATAGAAACGTAGTAACCATATGACACCCCCCCAATGATCCGAGGACGGTTAAAAGAGAAAAATATAAGCCAATACTCTATGAGAGGCAAGCCATGAAAGCAGAGTTCAATGATATTGAGCCAAGCTAAATGTATGTAAATGTATGTAAAATTTAAAAACACAAAAAGTATGTATGAATGCCTATAGTGGCCACACAAAATATAAAAAGTCGAACTTGAGGCCTACTCTCAGTTAATAGGCCTAGAACATATGAAAAAATCAAATGTTCGTATTGAAAAAAGGCACCATTCAGAATTACTAAAAAGTCACGTGCCATAATGATGGAAGTCTTCAGAGTCACTCATCGTTGAATGAATATGCAAAATAGGTAGCTACGGCTTCCAACATGAAATCACTGCCATCATCTGAAAACAGTTCAGCCATCCAATTAAGCAATGGGAAAGAACATACGTGCTCCTCCAACACCGATTCCTCTAGCAACATCAGAGGACAACTCAGTGGGTTCTCGAGAACGCTCTGTGCCAGAAAGTCATGTGCCGCTGCGAATATGTCCCACTGACCCATTAGTCCATGCATCGTCCACAGCCGTAACCCTTTCGCCAGAACAGACCAACTCGTGAGCCACTACGGGGTTCATCAGCTGATCAAAGTTGACGTCAGGAGAAGTCGGTAAACAGAGACACAAATCAATGGCCCAGTCGAAATCACAGCTCAGGCAATGAAACACGGGCTGGACACATGTGAAATAGGAAAATCTGAAGGATAATCCAAAAGCCGTGCTTAAGGTCGCAAGCGGCAAGGAGCCATAATAATCAAGCATCCGGTTGCGAAACTGCATCAGTAGGGGCTGAGCGTTTCCTTGCGCAGGATGGGCATCCATGTTTTATAAAATAAAATATCACCAGAACGCCTGCAGCCAAAGCCAGCAAAACAGGAAATCCGCCAAACAGGCTAGCGAATATAGAATGAAAGAACGCAGGGATAATACCAAATACTTTTTCAAATGTAGTCACGAGACCACTGCTAACCATTTTAAAAAAATGAGCCAGGCTCGTTGTGGAGGAGGCATTGAAGATTTGATGAACCAGCTCACAGAAATGAAACGGCAAATCAGTACTTAAAAGTGCCTGTACTTCTGTGCGTGTGTTTGCTATGTGAAGGACATAAGTTTCGCGGGCAGAGCTCAGGGCCACCTGCTTTTGAGACAATAGGGCTCTTATACGGCCTAAACCATTGAACTCAGCTCTCAAGGTTGGTATTCTTGGCCAAATTAAAACATCTGAATTCCCATGCGTGGGTGGATACAACACAGTCTTGCAGCAAACCACCCTTTCTGACACGGTAACCACATAAGCGATACCAGCCTCTAACCCACAACAAAACTCGTTATTCAAAAGTAAATAACTTCCGTTGGACAACAAAGTGAACGTGGGAACTATTGCAGGAACTGGTGTCCCTTTCAAAACACAGGCCAAATTAGGTTTGTCCTGATTACAAGAACCATGCAACTGGATGTGTCTGCATATTAGTGAGCGGTCAGGCGACTGTGTACATTCTTCACCATTCAGATTCACTTCATTTCCCTCCTTTAGGCATCTGTAAGTGTATGGTAAAGACCATGTCTCATGGAGGAAAGCGCTGCCTAATGGTTCATATCTCCCAATGGCTATATATTTCATACAATTTGTAAATTTATACAAAGCAAAAGGTAAGGTTATAACACCATGGATAAGCCATGTAGCAGCAGTCACCTCAGCCACAGAAAATGGCAGGGATTCTAATTTTTCAATATGTAACATAGAAAACGTTGCATCTCTCATTGATAGCATGCGCTGTTTCTCAGTTAGATTAAATGGGGCAAATAGTGATGAGACGTTCATAAATTTCCATGGCACTCGACCAGATTTAAGAGTCTGTAGTGTCCAAGCAAACTGCATCACAGAGCGTAATTGATTCTGACCATGATATAACACGGACACTTTATGTTATGTTATGTTACATACATTTGTAATGCGCACTGCTGCCCCAGCTAAGGGGCGTCCAGGTGCACGGCAGGTAAAAATGCAACACCACAGGAAACATAACAGAAAAGAGGAAAGTGATTTATTAAAACAAAAAAGTTTTTAAGACTTTACGAAAGACTAAAAGATCGTCTAACAGCCGCATCTCTACAGGAAGGGAGTTCCAGAGTTCGGCTGCTCTGACCCGGAAAGAACGGCCACCGACCCGACACAGTCTGTATAGGGGAATCACAGTAAGTGCATGGCCCAAGGATCTCAGGGGCCGAGTAGGCACATACCAAGACAGAAGGTCAGCAAGAATTGGGGGATCTACCCCCCTCAAAATCTTGAACGCCACACACAGCACTTTAAACTGAATTCTGGCCCTGATAGGCAACCAGTGCAATGATCTCAATGTGCTGGAGACAGAACAAGTACGGGGTAGGCCAACAATAGCTCTCGCCGCAGCGTTCTGGACGCGTTGGAGGCGGGTAACCTCAGCCACATTGGACCCTACAAGAAGAGAGCTGGCGTAGTCCAGGCGAGATAACACTGTAGCCTGGACTATCAGCTGCCTGGTGCGATGGTCAAAGAACTTCAGAACAGGGCGAAGCGACCGTAAGATACCAAAGCAACAGGCCGCGGTTTTCTTCGTGTGGCCTACATAGCTGAGGGAGGGGTCCATCCATACTCCTAAGTTCTTTAATTCCGTGACCGGAAGGGGGGCCGGCCCCAGCTCCGTAGGCCACCACCTGTCCCCCCATAGCCCCGATCTCTTGCCGACGATCATGATCTCTGTTTTCTTAGCGTTGAGCTGGAGACAGTTGTTCTTCATCCAGCTCGCCACCGCCCTAAGTCCACTCTGAAACCTGGGGGCATCCCGGTCCGCATCCCCGCTGATCGTAACCGCTAGCTGAGTGTCGTCAGCATATGAGACCATAGTCATGCCCCATTGCTTGACGACCTCAGCCAGCGGTCTCACGTAGAGATTAAACAACGTGGGGCTCAGCGAGGATCCTTGCGGCACCCCCTGTTTCAAAGGATGGAATTGGGACTGGAACGGTGGGACGGCAACGCTAAAGAAACGATCGTCTAGAAAAGACCGGAACCACTGGAGGGCAGGTCCACCCAGCCCAATCTCCTCCAGGCGATGCAACAGGATAGGATGCGAAACAGTTTCAAACGCGGCGCTCAGGTCCAATAAGACGAGCGCTGCTGTCTGTCCCGCATCCATCATCATGTACAATGTCAACAACAGAAGACACAATATTCTTTAACGTGTAAATTCGGGAAGAAAGCGTGTTAATGCTGTTATCAACAACTGCAAGCACCTTCTCTAAATTTGCTTGATCAATAGCTCTCAGGCGTTTAGCAGCCTCAACCTGGGTAACTTTCCAAATTTCATTGTAAATAGCATACAGCCATCGTTTAGATCTACCTTTAGCTGGGCCTTTTATAAAATCGCTCAAATCCACATTATCATTTATTAGAGACAGATGTAGTTTAACTGCAGCTAAT
Organism: Lissotriton vulgaris; assembly: GCF_964263255.1. NCBI lineage: Eukaryota > Metazoa > Chordata > Amphibia > Caudata > Salamandridae > Lissotriton > Lissotriton vulgaris. The sequence goes on along the minus strand of NC_141691.1, from coordinate 229,248,370 downwards.
GTGGAATGTTGTAACCAATTCTGACACAGCTTCCCCACAGAATAAGTCGTGACAGTATAGTGTTCTTCAAAACGGGGATCGAGTCTGACTTTTGTGAACCCCTCAGCCAAACCCAGAAAACGGCGTTGGCAATAATCAGCACTCCTATGCCACACCAGCCAACCCTTGGAATCCAAACTGGAAATGTTAAAGGACGAGTTGTGTAAAAGAGTTTGCAACTCATGAATGGACAAATCAGTAAAATTACCCCAACCTGTATATTCCTCTAAATCTGGGATGGTCGGTGTATTTAATTTTTTAGAAGTAGCCAATCCAAAGCATGTTGTTTGGAAAATGGTTGAATTTAAAAACAACATGTGATTCGGGATGAGACATGCACGGTGCAAAGCCTCAGTGCCTTGTACCTGCCAATCTTTGGTACCCCAAACCGATTTAAGGTCAATTGTTCCTTTCCAAAACTCGTAGCCATCTACAGCCAACCTGTCTAGAAAGGACTTCGAATACAGCAATTTTGTATCGGTAAGTCTAACTTTGGACATGGACTTTTGTGTCATTTTAAAATAAAATGACTCGGGATTAGATTGATTAAAGTCTGTAAAATAGGTGTATTTTTTCAGAAACGTATTGGAACTGCCACTGAATGGAGCAGGGCAATGTTCCCATTGTGTATAATTTACAGCAACCCTCCTGGAATTTGTCTTATGTAAAAAATGATTTCCATAGTGTTGAAAACAAAACAAATCACCATAATTAATAGAATCTGTGTACAGATCCTCAGCATCGGAGGCAGCATAATAATTTAAATCAGAGAATAATGCTTCTACGGCCTGAATATCCCAATCATCAGAACGTATATTCTGTTTAATTACATCTCCCATGTTTACTCTAAGCACATTTGGAACATTAATCACTTCAGTGGGCCCATGTATCTGAAACCTAACCGCATCCCACACAATCCCATCAAGGACAGGCCAAGCAGTAATGTTAACTGTATTTAAGTTTCGTTTCAGTCTGTGCGCAGAATGTGAAGAGGAAAGAGGGGCCAATGTTCCATTAAGGTACCGAATTCCTGTTCTTTCTTTAACGTAGTGACCATCAATCAGGCGGAAAAAATAAAACACAAAACCAATTGACATAAAAAGATAGAATGAAAATAGGATCAACCAAATGTATGTCCAAGGGGGAATAAAAAAATGTTTTTTAAACAACGTGGCATATCTTGCAATGTTTGTGGGTTTCTTTGAAGGTTCCGAAACAGAGTCAAAAGAGAATCTGGACTGGTCGGCCAAACGGGTATGCAAATCAGGCATCGATAAATCAGCAGGATAAGTGTAGTTTAGCTCATCAATGTTAGTATCAGGAATAGTATTTAATAAAGGACTGGATATGGCAGGCATCTCGAGGGACACCTCCTGTTCTGCACCAGATGTAATAGCCAGCACAGAGTGCCTCACCATGGAAGGACAGGATACAGCCGGTGTCATGTTATGAAGAATCGGCCACCCTGTGTGTCTTGACATTGTCAATAGAAATAAATCTGTTTTCCTTACAACCTGGAAGTGGTGGTAAAATGACTGTTCTTGTGCCCTTCACTCCAAGAACTCGAACCGGTGCTCGATATGAGGGACCAAACTCTTTTTTGTTATCGATCTTCTCTCGAACCAGTTCTCCAACTTGGGGTAGCCAGCCAACTACCGGGATCTGCAGCGCATCATCCGATGTGGAGGGCAAATGTTCCTTTGCAAGACTGTCTCTGGTCTTTTGTAGATTCTGTAAAACATTGCAATGTTCATCTACGTCAAAGGCCGTGGCCTGGGCCTTGCTGTCTAGCCCATCGAGGTCAGGTACATACATCTTGATACCAAAGAGCATTTCGTATGGGGTCCGCCCACCCAGAGACCTTCTAGGGAGATTATTAAGCGCACGCTGCACGCCTATGAGGTGGGCTAACCAGTTTCTGCCAGTGCCTATAACTCGAGCTGTCAAAGATTGCTTTAAGTCGCGGTTCATTCGTTCAACTACACTATTACCCTCAGGTCTGTAGGGACTCGAAAATTTGACTTGGACCCCCATCGAAACCATAGCATCCTTATACGCCTTAGAGGCAAAAGCCGGACCCTGATCCGAATGGAAGGTACCACAGGCAAAAATTCCCACAAAGACTCGCAAATCCTTAATGACAGTACGTGAATCAGCGCTCCGATGTGGCCAAACCCACACAAAGCGTGTGCATGAATCAACTGCTACTAAGATGTACTTATACGCAGTATCAGAAGAAAATGGACCGCAGTGATCCAAATAAACGCATCCAAGTGGTTTATTCGAGATGTACAACTGTGTCTGAGGCGGACGCGCAGCAGTTGAAGGCTTAATCTGCTGGCAAATGTCACATTGAAGGACATAATCGGGCGTCTGTTTATACAGTCCCCGCCACCAGAACCTCTGTTGTAGCTGAGTTACAGTGGCTGAGACGCCCGCATGCGCAGACGCCACACCTTCATGCGCCGCTGTAATCAAATCAGCTCTGCGATCCGAGTTGGGAACTAGACGTTCGCCAACTTCAGGGATTTTCACATAAGGAACCTTATCGGGACTTAAGTGGTATGTGTATTTAGAAGGGAACCCCGCAGGATATTTACTTCCCTTCTCCGTTGCAGCAACTGCTGCCAAGATGTCATCATCTATTTTGCTTTTGGACCTCGTGACTGCTGCAACTAAGTATTTTGATACTGCTGACTTCGCTGCTTCATCAGCAAGCGAGTTGCCAACAGCGTGGACCCCCACGCGCTGATGACCGAGAGTATGAATCACAAACACGAGTGGCAGCTTCTCTTTCAGCTCCGCCACTCGGACCCAGATCATTTTATGTTTTATTGTGCTACCTTTGGAGTCACGAAATTCATTTTGAATCCAAAAGAACAAGTTCTCATTGTAAGACTGGACACAGTAGTAAGAATCACTTATGATCAAAGTCGTCACACTAGGATCAGCGTACTCCAATGCAAGCATCAGTGCACGAAGCTCTGCTAATTGTGCGGTGCAGTCCCCAAGTGTCTGCGTATGCACGACACTGGACTTGAACTCATCGTTCACTATGGCCCCGACCACAATGGCGCAAGCGGAAACGTAGGCATGTTTAGAGCCATGCGCAACCTGCGCCGAACCATCAGTGTAAATGATGCAATGGATATCCTCCAACTGCCGCATTGCTAATGGAGCAGGATGAACAAATTCATACTGTAAATACTCCTGCGACCGTAAAGTGGCGTCAAAAATAAATGTGACATCCTGGGACGTCAAGGATGCAGCCCATTGAATCCACCGAGGGTGCAAAGCTTTGGAATTAGGTACACTGGCTTTCGTAACCGCCTCTATGGCAGGACACGGGGTAACAACCAACATGCGCTTTCCTTGTGACAGGGCACGTTCCTTAAGAATTGCCATCTGCACAGCCGTTAAAACTTTCTCCACAGTGGAAAAACGCAATTCAGCCGATGTGTACAAGTGTGACTTGTAAGCAATAGGTACTGTGTCTCCTTCATTAAAAGTCAGGTACGTGAAACCCACCGCCCCAGGGATAATTCTTATCACCAGGTTGGTTTGGTTATCACGAGTCTGTAAGTATTCAGAAGCGAGCAAATCAGCCTGCAAAGACTGCAGAATGGCCGAATGCTCAGGCAGCCAGCATGATTTGGAAAAAGATGGTTGTATCAAAGCATACAAAGGCTTGATACGCTGGGCATATTCCGGAATGTATGTCCTCCCGAAATTCAGAAAGCCCAGTAGAGATTTTAATTTTTTTTCAGTGTTGTCGGAGAGCGCAATTGTGCGCATTTCTCCAGGAAGTGGGGTGCTAAACCCTTCCCTTCGTTGTTAAGTGTGTAACCTAGAAACAACACTGTGTACTCTGCAATGTGCGATTTTGCAAAGTTAAACTTGTAACCTATGTCAGCAAAGTTACAAATTATGCTATTTACTCGACACAGATGCTCCCAAAGATCGTCGTCTGTGAGATAAATGTCATCCACATACGAACAAGCAACTGGGTCGAAGCTCTCCAGAAGAGAGACAATGCGTGCGGAAAATACTCCAGGACTGTTCTTGTAGCCCATTGGGAGTCGCCTAAACATTTTTTGCTCACCGCCGCATGTAAAACTGGTCCATTGGGAACTTAGACCGTCTAATCTATGGGCATAAAAACCATTGGAAATGTCAAGCGTGGTTTTGAACCGTTTACGCTCAAGACTATTCACTAACGCAGAGCCATGTGTATTCTGTACTGCGCAGTTACGGCAATGCGAGTTCAAATGCCTATAATCCAAAACCAAACGATATGAGCCGTCCGGCTTGTTTACAGTAAAAAGGGGATTATTCATCGGTGACACACACGTTTCAATTACACCTTGATATTCCAATTGTTCAAGGATAGCCGCGACTGAAGCCTTTGCTTCACGCCGTATGGAATATTGAGGTTGAGGCTGTGGCTGAGACCGTAAAGGAATCTCGTGGCTTGGTGACAATTTATCCCAGCCACACTGATTGCGGTACACAGTCGGCGCAAGCGCCAGAGCCCACTCTTCTGCAAAATGCAGCGCTTCCACTCTCGGCACAGTGTGCGCGAAGCTGGGTAGGATTACCTCCTCCCCTCGCGGAGCTGCGAGAACAAAAGGTGGGGGCCAGTCAGCCTCCGAAAGCAAAATGTCATACGTAGACGAGAGATTTTCCCAAAATACCCCTTTTACAGTTCACTGCATGTCACCTTCAATTAACAGGACAATTTCAAAAAGACATTCAGGGGGAGCAACATGCGTATCAGCAGTTTCAATCACAACATAAGAATCAGTCGCTGTCACCTTCAACAGTAGACGGAGGGCCTCTCTCACTATGGTAATCTCTGCTGCGCTGTCCAGCAAGGTCAGAGCCCACGTCAGATTCCGAAGCCGCGTTCTCACTATCTGGGGCATAACGATGCGCGGTCAGGGCAGCGACTTTCTTCGTGGCAAACTGTGGTCTCTTGGGCGTAGAGCCTTCCTGCTGATCTCCACCGGCACGCGGGCGGGGCTGACCACGTCCTTGCTGGCCACCCCGGCCCCTGCCGCCCCCTCCACCACCGGTTGACGGAGCCGATGAGTCCTGAAAGGAACGAGGAGAGCGTTGGTCAGAAGCCTGAAACCTCTCAGGCGATTTAATCATCGCGCGGTCGCGCAAATCATAAACACGATCCGACTGCGCAGGCAACGGAGACGCAGGAGCAGAAACCTGTGTTTGTTGTTGTTGTTGCTTACCCTGAATCTGCTTTTTAGGCCAATTTTGTTTCTTGGACTTTTGTTGACCACTAGTTTCCGATGTGTGACCCTGGGGCTGCTTCTTCTCTTTATCAGGAAAAGCTTTAACCCCCATTGCATTGCGGCCAACCATTTTGTAAGCAGCTACAATTATCCTTGCTAACCGTCGGGGTCGTTCGGCCTCGGGAACCAACGCTAATGCGTTAGCAACCTGAAAGTTCACTGCATCCCCCTTGACATTCGCAAGGATCAGATCGCAAACCACATCAAAGGAGCCACACCGGCGCATACCCAATTCAACAGCCGACTCCGGTCCGTGTTCGTCTTGAACACGTTTAACGACCCCACCCAGATTGGTCACAGACGGGGAGCCATAGCACCTCGAATAGACCACTGCAAAAGTCTTGCCCCAGATCTCACAGTCAACAAGTTCAGGAGCCAAATCTTTCGGCAAACTTAGTGTAAGAATCCGGTGTTTATCACCCGGACTCGTGTTGGGAAACACAGCTTCCAGCTGGCCGAATTTCTCAGCAAGCCAGAACGGAAAATCATCCTTGTCCTGGGGCTTCTTACCCATCACGGAATTAACCATGACCGGATTGATTTTCAGACCAGCATGTTCTGCACGAAGCTGTGCGCCCCTAGGGGCCGCGTCCTGAACATTACGGCTAGTGTAATGAACAAGCGCTCTAATCACTTCCACCGCGACTTCATGAAGCCGCCGCAGATCAGCCACGTTACAAGTGGCACGTCGAGGGTGAGGAGTAAATCCAGCCAAAGCGGGCCAAGGAGTGCCCGGAATGGACAAAGGACCTAACCTCGGAGCGGTCAAAGCGTGCGGTAGGGGGCCACCAAACCAAACTCCATGCTGCCAAGCATCAATAGGCACTTCCAGTGCCCTGTACGGAGCATACGCAACTGGTACATCCGAAGCAGTGTATGAGTGGAACACACCAGAATTAGCGTCCACTGCCGGAAATGTCACCCACGAATAAAACAGTTCGTACGGGTAAGCATGTTCCGCACTCACCACCAGAACCACAGCCAAGCCTTCCAAAGGAACATCATACATCCGCAAATGGTCACGCACCGCAATGCGACTATGCTGCGGGATGTCCACGGCTTGTGCCATGTCAGCACAGGAAAGTGAAAACACAAAGAATACTTTGTAGCACAACTGGGTAGTAATTCATAGAAACCGTTTTAGATAGATTCAAGCTTGAAAAGACCTATTTCAAAAATAGGTAGGTTTTTCCGACAATGCCGTTTTCCGGAAACAGGAATGTAGGCGTTAAGGTTTGAATGATATACTACTCGAGTGTCATGATATAAGGCCAATCAACATTGGGCGCCATGTCGCAGGGTTTCCGTTCTCTCACAGAACTGTGCACAGAGATCTAGAACCTGGGTGAGTCAGGGTGACCCAGAACTCACCTTTGTTTCAGAAATCCCCTTACCATGGTAGCTACAGTGTCTCATCGGTAGTAAATACTTCCCAATGACTTAGACAATCCAGAACATGAACTTAGAATACCTCAGGTATCGTGGAACACATGAACACTCTTTCGTTATATTATCATTCCAAACCGAAACTGGGAGGCAAAGAATACACGTGCAAGTTTGAAATGTTTATTTTTCAATGCAGCATTCTCAAACGCAGTATCTTGTACAATATCAATATACATATTATAAAAATCAGAGTCAGTAGCATAGTCACTAATCCATAATAAGCAAAAGGTGATAGCATTTTATGATGCAAAAATCTATAGAATTCTGTATCACCTATATTTCGCGTACCCTAATTAGCATATTATATTACATCTAAGAAGGTCTCATCTGGGTTCTTAGCAGGGCGGACCCATACCTCTAATTCTCAGTAGGAGGAGATCACATCAACAGCTACCAGCTCTCAGCATGCTCAGCATCAAGTGTGTTGATTCATTCCCTGTAACTGTATCTTAAACCCACGTAAAGCCCAATGTTGGCAGAAACATTATTTGTGTTATGACTAACGTGGTGCGAGGATCAGGCCTTCAGCAACCTTGTGTTAGGTTATTCTTAGAGTGTGCAGTTCTCAGTGTGCAGACAGTTGTACCAAGTGTACCAAGCACGACTGATACCAGGGCAATAACATATTATTCTCAAATAAATCCCATCTTTCGTCTAGGTTGAAAGCTACAATAACAATTAGGTGTCGTGTGCAAACCGAAGCAGAAAGAAAATATGGCGTTTAAACATTTTATAAGCACATGCTAACTTAACACAATATATAGAAACGTAGTAACCATATGACACTATGTTCTCTAACTGCAGCTCTTCCCACTTCGTGGGATCAACCTCTACCTCCCGCTCTAGCTGTTTGAGCCTGTCCTCTATGCCTAGTAGTTTTCAGTGTATTTCCTGTCGGGCACCCACCAGTTGTCCAATCGCCGCTCCTCGCACCACCACCTTCATGGCATCCCAAACCACTAAGTTCGTGGAGGCAGTGTCCCAGTTCTCCACAAAATATTTGTCCAATGTCTCGGACAGGGACGCCCTCAAAGGGCCGCCTCCTAGTAGGAGTGGGTCTAGGCACCACGTGGGGACCGGGGTAGGAACCCTGCCCCAAAGGAGGTTGAATGTGAGGGGCCTATGATCAGAGAAGGTCTTCGCTAAGTATTCCGGATCTTCAATCCTGGAAATCAGAGGTGCGGAACAAAGGAACCGGTCAATTCTAGTGTGGAGCCTGTGAATGTGTGAGTAATGAGAGTATTCCCTGCTCTCGGGGTGAAGGGAGCGCCAAGCATCCTGCAGGCCCCAGCCTGCCGCCCATGTGCAAAATATCCCCGTCAGCCGGGAGACACCCGCCACCTGCAGGGGGGAATGTGACCTGTCCCGATCCAGATCCATGATCATGTTCCAGTCTCCCCCTAATATCCAGGGGGTAGTGGCCCAATCCGCTATCACCAGTCCCACCCTCCGTACGAATTTGTCTTGGTCAAAGTTCGGAGCATAGTCACAGCCCAGCACCACTGGCGTACCATCCAGCGTACCCCTCACGAATATGTAACGTCCTTGATCATCTACCCTCCTTTCCACTTCCAAGAACGGTGTGCCATGGCGAACCCAGATTGTTGCCCCTCTAGAGAAAGCGGAGTAGGTCGTAGACAAGATTGTGCCCCTCCATTTTTTCCTCATTTTGAGAGCTTCTGATGCGGTGAGGTGGGATTCCAGGAGAAAAGCGATCTGTGTGTGGTGTCTCAACAGGAAGGCATGGATTCTGTGCCTCTTCTGTACCGCCCCCAGTCCTCTCACATTCCATGTTGTGATTCTATACTTCCCCACTGTGTTAGCCATACTCAAATGTGTGCATGCTCTGCAACCTCCAACGCCCTCCAGTCTGAATGAACAGTGTACTCATATAAGGTCTCAAATTATTCATGGCTTCCTGATGAAGGCTCAAACTGAAACTCACGTAGGACACTATTTTCCCCAGCAATAGCAATGATGATTGTATTCTCCTAGTAGTATAATGTTCCCGACCCCAGCCTGCGGTACTATATTATTTGCGTGTAGGAAACACTTTGGTATCCCAGCACTTCTGGTGGAAGTGATTCAAGAAAGTTATAGTCAGCCGCTAACAAAAGTGATATTCAACAAGCTTAATTCCCAAAACATTCTCAATTACCAGAGGTACACAAGAAGGGTGCTTACTCTCACCCTGCCTATGTGCATTATGTCTGGAACCATTTATTGCAATGTGTAGGAAAAACTCTGATATTGAACCAATTAGACTTCCCGTACTAGAAATCAAAATAATTGCACATGGAGATGATGTTATATTGGTTATTCTCAACTGTAAACAAGAATTATCGGTGGTCAAAGAAGCAGCAGTTCACTTTGGTGCCGGATACGGGAAACAGCCACTACAACGCGGCCGTTTCCACGAAGGCACTAACCACGCATGCTTTACAACGCATGCGTGGTTACCACTATAACCTTTACCAGGCATTCCTTTACTACGAAATACGTAGTAAAGGAATGTGACTTAAAGGTCCAATAAAGAAAGGGGGCTTGGAGGGTATGGGGGGGTCTCCCTCCCCGAAAAAAAGAGCGGGTTTAAAAAAAGAAAACTTACATAAAAAACGCTCTTCAGTACCTCTGTCGTTCAAGGAAAGAGCCTCCCCAACGACGTGGCGTGTACGTCATTATAGAAGTCCTTTTTTAATTTTGCTAAACGTGTTTTGACGCTTGTTTCCGTGGTTGGTGGAAGCAAGGGCTGCTGGTGAAAGGTGTGCAGGTATCAGGTAAGAAAACAAATCTTTATTAATAAAGTATTATTTAAGCGCACTTATGTAATAAGGTGACTTCTCACACAAATAGATGGTAAAACAAGAGGTCTTTAATGTACAACCTCAGCCATCACAAGATACAGCTTCAACTGTCAAAGCTAGGAACTTCTTATAACTAGGATTCCATGTTAGAACCAGAAGGAGAGAATCTATGTACATCACACATCTCCCTTTCTATAAGAATGACAAATTTGAACATGTCTACAATGGTAAGCATTACTTGAAACATATAATTATACAAAATCCTTTAAATAATCAGGAGTTCGGGGGAGGAGCCTAGCGACGAACGAAGATGGCCGCATAAGCTCTCGGCTCCGTCGACCTCCTGCTGCTTGAATATCCTGCTATAAATCCTGCTTTTTCGCCTCGCCCCCGTGTGGGTGACCCGTTGCTGATACTGGCGGTGTGGTCCTGGGAAACTTACGACCCGGATTGCCGGAGTTACATCGAGTGGAAGTTCTTGGCCTAACGCTGACCGAGTGCCGGGACCTCGAGTACTGACCCTGCCGGGTTGCAGTGCAACAACGGCAGCCGGGGGACCCAGACACGGTCCGGTCGATAGAAGTGGAGAGCAACCTGCCCCTGGACTGGTGGCGAGCCTGCGGTCCTGCCCGCATTGAGGAGGTGTAATGATCCTGTGAGTGGCTGAGTGGCCGGGGGTCCCCTTCTCGGCGTTCCCTTCCCGCCGGGGTGGGGCCTCCGTCCGAGTGGCCCTATCGCTGCTGGACTGTGTGCCTCCTGCCCCCGCCTGCCCTCATCGCACCTCGGTCCCTGGGAGAATCGGGTGACCCGAAGGGCGCACTGATGTCTGGAGTCGATCAGTTCGCGGCGGTGCGGGGTGAAGAAGAGCCATCATTGCGAACCGTGATGGCCGCCATTTAGGGTCTGTGCTCCTACATGGTTGCTCTTTCGCATAAGTCGATCGCGGATGCCACCGAAACCGCCCGATCGCATAATGATTCTGATCTGTCTGGTCCCCCTAAGCGAGCCGTTTCCCCTACTTTGATCCCGGAATCTACGACTCGAGGCCCATCTAGTGTCGAAGCATGGATAGCAATGTCAGTACCGCAGTGTGCGGCTGAATCCGCCGCCATGGTGTATCGCCCGCCCACGATGAAGAGTCCGCCTGTGGTCGTGCTCATGAGATCGTCCCCCAATGACTTTATTGAAACTGTGACCCGACGGAAACAGCGAACATTTATCGATCGTGTGAGCTGGGCAGTGTGGTGGAGTATGGGACGGTCGGGATCTGGTCGTACCGTGGTGAGTGTCATGGCGGCTGAGGATTGTGGTGGACTGTGGATATCCGTTGGACTCGCCGCACATATTGGTGGACTGGCTGGACTTTTGATTTATCCTGTGAATAGGCGGATGCGGTGTGCGGAACTCATGGTGAACACTCGTAGAGGTCAAGGGTGAGACTGGTGTTCGACTCGGATGCTAGGGGTTTGTGAGGGACCCTGGATCCGCCTTTTTCTTGTATTGGGGGTGGGGCGGTGTAGGATGTCTTTCCTGGGTTCTACCGAATCTATTTTGCTTTGTTGCTTATTGTTTAATGACCAGGACTGTACGTCGCAGGAGGGGGGCAGTGTGACCGGGATTGTGTGATTCTCCTCCTCCCTTAACTTTTTTTTTCTTTCTTTTTCTGTGTTTCCTTCCTTTATAAATCTCTTTTCTACTATATTTCGGGTTTTAGGTTGCTGGGCGATAGGCACGCTGCTAGGGGCGTAGGCCGTAGCCATCTGCAGGGGTGCAGGGTGGGGGGTAGGGGGTGGGGTATTTTTTCTTTTTCCGTTCTCTGTTTCTATGGCCTTTTTCTCTTTTTTAGTTTGACTGGACTTTCCTTTTTCCTCTCTCCCTGGGTGGGGGGTCAGTGTGTCGGGTTACTGTTTGGACTTTTTGGGCAGTGCTGGGACTGTAACTGCTCAGCCTCTCCTGTCATTGGATTCATCGGGTGGGGCATTAGTCAGGAGTCTTCGGAAATGTATGCTTGCTTATATTGTTCGCTTCAAAATGTGGGTGTCTCTGCAGTTGGGCGTGCTTTCCTGCCCACCCGGTGATTGTATCTACTTTAGATCCCGTAGCCGGCCCCCTCCTGTTCTCTTTTCTCTTTCTTCTTTTCGTTAACATATGGAACTGTATTACGTATTTAGCGTGCATATCCTGTTTTAATTAAAAAAAATTGACCTCTCTTATCCTGAGCAGCTCTCTTGGGTGTGCCGAAACAGTTTGATGCTCTAATTTTGCTGCCATGCCTCCGGGATGTTTGGCTGAATAGCTGTGTGCACCCTTTTCTAAATAAAGGTCTTCCAAAAATAAAAAATAAAAATAATAATAATCAGGAGTTCTAGTAACTCTGTTACTCCTACGGGAGAGAGTAAGCCTTGGATTAGGATTGGAAACACATCTCCCAAATTAAATAGAAGGCATTTGAACATTATCTGGAACACAAACAGGAAAATGTGCAACATGATTAAGGTTCCAAATGCGTCCATCATATGTTGTCACAGCATTTTTAAACAATTTTACAATTTTCTTTTTATCTGTAAACTTAGACCATTTTTTGCAACCTACAGGAACCCTAATTTGTACCATATCTCCAATTTTGAAATTAGGAACCAAGGGCCCGATGTAGGTCGCCAATTACCGGTCGGTAACGGCTGATTTCGGCCGTTACCGACCGGTATTTGGGATTTGACATGTAGGTAGGCTTAATTTACAGAATAGGTATATTTACCGATTCGGTAAATTTACCGATTCTGTAAAATACTGAATCGGTAAATTTACAGAATCGGTAAATACAGATGTAGGTTCCACTGAAAACAGTGCCACAGGCCATTACCGATTCGTTATTTACCATGTAATACTATTACATGGTAAATAACGAATTCCAGTGTACATGCACATCTGTGCATGTACACCTGTGCCATGTGGCACACAGAAATGCCCTAAGGGCATGTATGTGTGTCACATGGCACACAAGGCAAAATCAGGGGTCCAACAGGGTGTCAAAGTGACACCCTGTCACCCTTGCAAAATCGGTAATTTTACCGAATCGGTATTTACCGATTCGGTAATTGACATTGATTCCTATGGGCCTAGGGACCGATTTGGTAATTACCGAATTTTAAAGATTCGGTAAAAATTACCGATTTTTTACCTACATCTTATTTACCGAATACCCAAACGGTAAAATTCGGTATTCTAGAGTCAGTAAATCAGATTTACCTACATCTGGGCCCAAGACATTTTTCTTTATGTCATAGTAAACCTTCCTTTTCTTCTGCAACTTCAACTCATTTTCTCTCCATTGACCAATACTATTGTCTTTTAAACCTTTATCCAAATTCATCCAACTGGGACACAAATTAGTATTTGAAGACCTACCCCTGAAAAGCTCAAAAGGCGTCTTCCCAGTTGTTGAGTGAGGAGTGAAGCGATAAGCTGAAATTCTCTTCTGCAATTCCACCTTCCAATCCAGCGAATTTACTCTTGCTAACTGGATTCCTTCTTTCAATGTTTTGTTAAATCTTTCTAAATAACCATTAGATTCTGGGTGATATAATGAGATCTTTTTGTGAACTATACCACAATCAGACAAATAACTTTCTAACTCAACAGAACAAAATTTAGGGTCATTATCTGAAAGTAATTACTTTGGGAAACTTTCTCTTTTGAATATAGAATCTAAAAATGAAATCACACTACGACATGAAACATCTCGCACCGCAGTAACTTCCACCCACCGAGAATATAAGTCCATCAAAACAAACAAATAAGGAGTATTTTGCTCACCATGCAATGGACAAACAATATCTATTGCAACTTCATCCCAAGGAAACAATGGTAATTTTCTGCAAACCATAGGTGGACACCTAGGTTTGAGAACTTTGTCACTCAATTGACATGCTACACAGTCACAAACTGCTCTCTCCACCATCAACTCAAGAACTGGCCACCAAAAATCTTGTCTGATACGCTCCTTAGTTTTCGAAATTCCTAAATGACCAACATGAGCCATATTGATAATATTTTTCCTCAAACTCACTGGAGTAATTAATCTAATACCTCTTGCTAGAACACCATTCAACACAGCCAATTCAAGCGAAATTAACGACCAAGGTTTAGCTAACTTCTCATATAAATTTTTAGATAACAGATCCTTTACTTCAACCAGCTCACTATCTTTTACGAATTCTTCCTTCCACTCATCTTCCTTTATGGCACCCAAAGTAACATCACAAACTCTAACTTCATTCTCCACAAATCCATCATCATCATTCTCATCTTCTTCCAAATTCCCTACACAATTCACCAACTATGACAAACAATCAGCAGAAACATTTGTACAGCCAGGTGTATATTCAAACTTAAAATCAAATTCTTGAAGAGCAATTACCCATCTCCTTATTTTTGCAGAAATAGCATCAAGACCTTTTTTTTCCAAAATCTCTCTTAAAGGTTTATGATCTGACCTTACAACAAATGGACAACCCCAAACAAATTTTCTAAACGTATTTATAGCCCAAAAAATGGCAAGCGCCTCCTTTTCAATCACCAAATAATTTAATTCGGGACCCTTCAAACACCTAGAAGGACAAGCAATGAGATCTTCACCACCATTCCTAACTTGAAACAACAAAGCTCCTACCCCTTTACAGCTTGCATCCGTTACAATAAAGGTAGGATCACCTGGTCTAAATGTCTGCAGATTCGGAGCATTTTTGAGATCCTTTTAACTTGAACAAATACAGCATTGCATTTATCAGTCCAAACAAACTCATTTTTCTTACACAACAAACTCTTTAATTTCTCAGTTTTATCTGCAAAGTGTTTTATAAATTTATTGTAAAATTCAGCCATGCCTAAAAAAGACGAAAGTTCTTCCCTTGAACATGGTTCCTTCAGTTCCTCAATTGTTCGAACTAAATCATTCTTGGGTCTTACACCAAAGCCTGAAATATGATGACCTAGATAATCTAACTCCGTCACTCCAAACTTATACTTGTCACGTCTAAGAGATAATCCTGCTTTCAAAATTTTCTCTAACACACACCTTAACCTTTCATCATGTTCTTCCTTAGATCTGCCACAAATTAAGACATCGTCTTGATAACATTTTACTCCACTGACACCTTTAAACAAATCATTCATAATCCGTTGAAACACCGATGCGGCTGAAATGAGGCCAAACTGCATTCTTTTGAATTTGAAAGAACCGAAAGGAGCAATAAAAGCCGTCAACTCTTGTGATTCTAAACTCAAAGGTAGGCCGAAGCCATATCTAACGTAGTAAAGTAACATGCTCCATCCAATGTTGCAACCAACTCTTCGATGTTTGGAAGAGGAAACATATCAACAATCACCTCCTTATTCAAAGCCCGAAGGTCCACACAGAGACGAATTTCGTTATTGGGTTTTTTCGCGATAACAATGGGGGCCAACCATTCTGTTGCTTCTACAGCCTCAATCACTCCAATTTCCAAAAGTCTATCAATTTCTTTCTTTACCACATCCTGCATGCAAATAGGCAAACACCTAACTTTTGCTGCAACAGGAATTGCACCCGACTTCAACCTAATTTTGTGTTTGTAACCTCTCAAAAATCCAAGTTTTTCTGAAAACAATTCTTTAACTTTACTCACAACATCCTCACCATCACTGTCCACAGATTGCACCTGAATAGGTGGTTTTGCATTAGTATTGAGAACCACACCCAACTTTGCTTGATGAGACCAGCTAATCAAACTGTCCCCTTTTTCCGCAACATAAATTTTCCCAACAACATATCTCCCATTATATTCAATGTTTTCCGTAAACCAACCCATCATTTTGATTGGATTTTTCCCATAACCAGTTGGTTTGACATCTGACTTTTTAAGTATTACCTTTTCTTTGAAATGTTTCAAATAGTCTTCTTTTGAAATAAAAGTCAAATGTGAGCACGAATCAAACTTCATCTTAATTCTAACCCCACCTATACTAACCCAGTCAGAAGGATGATCTAATTTGTCATCATTAATTTAAAATGTAACTTCTTTAGTTTCAACCTTAAAATCTCTTCTGAATCTTAGACAACAATTTTTTCCTAAATGACCTTTCCTTCCACACACATTGCAGACAGCTTTCAAAACAGGACAATTTTTGTCATTCGCCATATGTCCTAATCTTCCACATCTGTAGCAATTATCTTGAAAAGAGCTTCCATATTTTTTTCCACAACAACTTTGTTAGATTGATTATCACTTAAACCAGCTTTCCCATCAATGGAATCCTTCTTCTTTTTCTCATCAACATTCTTCACTTCCTGAACTTGTACTCCTACTTTTTCAATTCCGCCTCCATTTTTGCCTGCTTTGTTCAGTCAGCTCACCCACACACTTTACCATGTGTTCCACATGCTTAGCAATAATCATCACTTCATCCAGAGGCGGCTCATCCTTCATCCAAAGCTCTTCTCTTATTTTATCATTTGTATATCTAAGCACAAACTGATCACGTATCCTTTCCTCAGTCAACTCCCCAAATTTACAGCTAGAAGCTAATTTCCTTAAAGCAGTTACAAACTGTTCAACTGTTTCATCCTTTCCTTGCACTCTCAAACCAAAATAATACCTCTCCATAATCGTGCTTACTTTTGGTAAATAATGTAAGTCTAATTGTTTTATACATATTTCATATTCATTAAATCCCCTCTGATCTGCTTGACTTAAAGTTGGTAAATTCTCTAAAACCTCTTGCCCTTCACCTCCAATACAATGCATCAAAAGTGCATTTTTTCTTTCAGCACCCAGGGCCCGATGTAGGTAGGCCGTTACCGATCGGTAACGGCTGAAAATACCGATTTTCAGCCCTTACCGATCGGTATACAGCCATCGAGATGTAGGGCAAAGAAAATCGTCCAAATCGGTATATATACCGAATCGGAATGACTACCGAATCGGAAATACCCCGAATCGGAAAGATAACGAATCGGTAACATACCGAATCGGAAAAATACCGATTCGGTACATGAACCGATTCGGTAGTGACACCGAATCGGAAAAAAAACGATTCGGTCCATGTACCGAATCGGTAGTGACACCGAATCGGAAAAAATACCGATTCGGTCCATGTATCGAATCGGTAGAGACAGCGAATCGGAAAAATGCCGAATCGGATAACCTACCGATTCGGTAGAGTTACCGATTCGGAAAATCTCCGATTCGGCCAGATAGAGAGATGTAGGGAAGCACAGAAATACCGATTTTGGCTCAAAATCGGTATTTCAAATTCGGTATTTACCATGGATTACAATCAGGTGGTAACCAACTTCAACCTATAAAAATAGACCCAAAATGCATTGCAACTTGCAGGATGGCTGCTTTTTATGTCATTGCAAGGCGGCTACGGCTACAGCAGGAAGGAGAGAGGGAATGGCAAAGAGAGGAACAGGTCTACAGACAGAGGATCACCCTGTTCATGCTCACAGAGGCAGAGATCCTACAGAGGTACAGGCTGGACTCAGACACCATTCTGGAGCTCATCAGGGACCTCAAACCACTGTTGGACCACCCCACCCCAAGGGCACACGCCATCCCAGCGCACGTCCAGGTGCTATGCAGCCTACACCTGCTTTTGTCTGGCAGCTATCAAAGTGGAGTAGCAGCGGTAGGAGGGGTGACCCAGAGCAGCCTGTCAAGGTTTTTCCACAACTTCCTTGACTCCATGATACACAGGATGGACCAATACATCTCTTTCCCTGCAACCCACGCGGAACTGGTACAAACAAAAGCTGACTTCTACCAGATGGCACAATTTCCCCAAATCATTGGCTGCATAGATGGCACGCACATTCCGATTTGCCCCCCTGCTGACACAGAATACATATACCGCAATAGGAAGTCTACGCACACCATCAATGTTCAGGTGATCTGCAATGCGAAGTGCACCATCACAGACCTGGTTGCAAAATTCCCAGGGAGTACCCACGACTCCTACATTTTTCAACAGAGCGGCATCTACGCACGGCTGATGGCTGGCGAATTTGGTGAAGGATACCTCCTAGGTGAGACACATCATCAGACTCCCATAACACAAAGTAGCTAAGTGAAATACATGTATGCATGTGAGTAATGTTACCCCTTTTCCTTCTAGGCGACAGTGCATATGCCCTCCGTTCATTCATACTCACCCCCTACCTCAACCCCTCTACACCCAGCCAAAGGAGGTATAACCAGGCCCACAAAAGCACAAGGAATGTAGTTGAACGGACCTTTGGCATCTGGAAAAGCAGATTCAGATGCCTGCACAAGAGTGGAGGTGCAAGGCAGTATACCCCCATCACCTGCTGCAAGATCATAGCTGTCTGTGCAATGTTGCACAACCTTGCGGTGAAGAAGGGCACTGAGGTGGAGTTGTCAGACTACGAGTACCATGACGACGACGTTGCTGTGCCACAAACACAACCTGCTGGGGTGTCTACACCAAGTGATGGCAGATACAGACGTGAGGAGATTACAGAAAACTATTTCTGAGTGAGTACAGATGCACAGACAGGTAAATGGTTGTGAGGAAATGAAATTTTTAATTATGTTGCAACACCGTTACTGCACTGATGTGCAACAAAAGAAAATGTTAACGAAAAGTAGTTCAATGTCAATGGTCCGGGTTGCCTCACCCGCCCTGGCAAGCCTATTTTTTGCTGCGCTTAGCAGCCCCACTGGAGTGTGCCTCTCCCCCTTCCGCATGTCCAGCAGCTTCAGCAGAGCGCCTGGTGCTCCTGCGCGGCTCCGACACTGCGCTGGCCAGGCTGCTGCTGTCCCCAGCCTCGCCCAGGTCCAGGGCTGGATTGCCCACAGTGTTTGAAATAATAAGTGCCTCCATGGCGGTCGTTATGCGGGCCATGCCCCTGGTGACCTCAGCGGTGTTCTGGGTCAGGCTGGCCTCCATATTTGCCCCACGTTGGCATAGTTGTGCGGTAGCAGCAGCAAGGCGGCTTATTGATCTATTGTGCATGTGGGCATCCCGCCGGCGAGAGTGCTCATGCTCGTCCAGTTTGGTACATAGCTGCGTGATGGCTGTGGTCACACGGCCAAGACCTGTAGCAATTTCTTTATTGCTTTCTACGAAAGTCTTAAACCCCTGCGCCATCTCTCCCATTTGCAGGTTATGCTGCCGCAGCTGGCACTGGCAGGCCATGATGGATTTCGCCTGCATGCGCTGTATCTTCACCATGCTGCCCTCCAGCCCTTGAAAGACGCTGCCCTCCCGTGCTGGAAGTGCAGTGCTGGAAGTTGTATGCCTCCGGGGATTGCTGCTGCCCTGCTGTGTGGGCTGGGGTACCACTGGTGTTACTGTGTTGGTAGCTGGGGCCTGACCCGCTGCTCCATCGATGGGGTTCACTGGAGCCACAACAATACTCCTGGCAGGAGATGTGGCAGGTGCAGGGTGGCCCGTTGTTGGTGAGTTCTCTGGGGAGAACAGCAATGGGGGTGTGCCAGATATTCGGGGGGAGTGAAGAAATGTGAAGGAGTCTTCCTCATTTCCCTGGCCAATGGTGTTCTCATCCTCCTCCTCCTCCAGGGCTGCTTGACTAGTGCTCGGCCCTGCCACCGCACTGGAAGAAGTTGCTGGTGCTGGTGCCTCAGTTGCTCCTGATCCTCCGCCTGATGGTGCCCCTAGGTATAAAGAAGCATTTGTGAATTGAGTGCTGATGTATTACAGTTACTACAATTAAAGCATTGCACATATCATTACTATTTCTTTGCTTCAGTTCCACTATTCTTTTAATTATGCATCTGCACTGGCATTTTTGCCAACTTCTGCTGACTACATTTACCATGATGCTTTTCTCTTGTCTGTTGGTAGCAGTACTGGGCTGGGGTTTGGCTGTGCATTGTATCTAAAGGGGAGGTGTCTGGTAGGGTGTGTCATGATGCGCATGCTTCTTACCTTGAGCTGTAGCTCTGGCTGAGCTATCCAGGTTCCCCACACCAACCACACTCTCCCTCTCGATGGTAGTCGCCACCAGTTCCTCCAGCTCAGTGAGGGGTGGCGCCGGGTTCCTGCCTCCACCAGTCAGTCCAGCTTGCCTCTGCAGCTCTGCCAATTTCCGCTTTGTTAGGCTGCGGATATCATAGAACCTTTTTTTTAGGTCATCAAGGCTCCTGGGGGTAACACCAACTGAGTTAACTTTCTCCCCAATCTCGCTCCACAGCCTCCTCTTTGTGCTCTCAGGTACAGTGAGGGACAGCCTCCCAAACAGCTGCCTGTGTACCCTCACCACCTCCTCCACCAACACTTGCAGCTCCATGGTACTGAATTTAGGTTTTCTCTTGTGCCCAGCCTTCTGGCTCTCACTGCTGCTAGCCATCTTTCTCTCACAGTGCTCTGGATCCTGCTTCCACTGCTGCTCACTGTGAATGTTCAGCTCAGGCTGCCTCTCCAGAAAGTTCTTAATGAGCTGCACCTGCCTGGGTAGCCACTCCCTGCTTGGGTGGGGGAGGGTGGATCCACCTCATTGGCTGTTGTCTCTGGTTTCAGTTTGACTAGCTTGCCGAATCGGCATTCACCGATTCGGATTTTACCGAATCGGATTTTACCGAATCGGATTTTACCGATTCGGAATTTTCAATGCATTCCTATGGGCCTTTTGGCCATGGGGGTGTATTGCGATCACCGAATCGGTATTTGCCGAATCGGTTGTAGCCGAATCGGTAAATTCCGATTCGGTGGTTGCCGATTCGGTTAATTCGGATTCGGTGGATGCCGATTCGGTACGTATCGAATCACTATACCAATTACGACCGAATCGGTATTTTTCCGATTTTTTTTTCCTACATCTCGTTTTCCGATTTCAAAATACCGATTCGGTGCGATTCGGTATTTTCAAATCGGAAAAAGCGTTTTACCTACATCGGGCCCTAAGATTTGTCCCTCAGACCCTTGTGTAATTTTCAAACATCTTTTTCCATTTTTTCCACCTAATAGGTGGATCCCCTAGATCATTTAGAAAAAATGGAGATGTCACATTTTGCATTTTCACACCCCTTTACCAAAATAATCAACTCACACCTGAAAACAATTCTAACTGTACCTTACCCTTTTCTTTTTAAAAAAATATATATATCTAGCAAGACTATAATACTCCAACTATTTTTTATATTGAATATATTACACAATCTATTATATTCATAAATAAATTTAAATACACAATAAAAAAAATAGTTCAGGTGTGCTTATCACCGTAAGCACCAAGTCTGTGTTCTTGAAGATGTATTTCCACTCTTAAATGTAGATGCTATCAATAACAAGGTGTGCCAGTCACCAGAAGCACCAACCAAATATGACAAATTTCTTCTTTTCAAAATTGTCACCTCACCAATTGGCCCGACGAACTTAAACCTCCTCTCAAATGTCTTCCTCTTCTTTGTACTTCATTTCTATTCAATTTCGGAGAAGTTGCTCTCTTCAAAACCAATTTTCTTTCGATCTTAATAACTGTCGAAATAAATTCTTTTTTTTTTTATATCCAAGATGTCCGCCGTACAACCAATTCACTTTTCTATTTGGCGATTGACCTTGTTTTCTCCCAAGCACCTTTGCGACTCTTTCCAAAACGAGGCTTGGAACACAAAGCACGTTTCTTTCTTCAATAGTGCTTGTTTCTTCCCACAAGCCCTTGCGCGTAAACTAAAACGAGGCTTGCAACTCAAGATTCTTCCCACATCAAGGTTTCCTCGCGCTCAATCTCGCACTCCTCTGACATCACTGGGATTTACAACATTAAGTCTTTTCACATCAAAATCATTCAAACAAGATGTCGAAACACCCTCCAGTGATCCGCTAATACATATAAGACCATGGTGAATTCCAGGTATTTCCACTCGTTTCCTTAAGTTCTTCCTCGCTCGTTTTTTTTTTAACGTCTTCTCGATGTTGAGGTTGTTTCTTCATCCTCTTCTTCTTCAAGTACACCTTATCTTTTCCACGCTATCGTCCCCAGTGTAATAAGGTGACTTCTCACACAAATAGATGGTAAAACAAGAGGTCTTTAATGTACAACCTCAGCCATCACAAGATACAGCTTCAACTGTCAAAGCTAGGAACTTCCTATTACTAGGATTCCATGTTAGAACCAGAAGGAGAGAATCTATGTACATCACAACTTATGTTTCGTAAAAAATTTTTACGTTGTATAATCCTGCGTTCTAAAATGCTGCGTGGTAAAGCCACTTGCGAAGTAAAATTTGCGTGGTAATGCCATGCATGGTACTTGTTAGCGCTGTATAATCATATAACAGCTTCAACTGTCAAAGCTAGGAACTTCCTATTACTAGGATTCCATGTTAGAACCAGAAGGAGAGAATCTATGTACATCACAACTTATGTTTCGTAAAAAATGTTTGCGTTGTATAATCCTGCGTTCTAAAATGCTGCGTGGTAAAGCCACTTGCGAAGTAAAATTTGCGTGGTAATGCCATGCATGGTACTTGTTAGCGCTGTATAATCATATAACCGCCGGATACAAGCTCATTATCGATAAGATGGAGCGCATATGTATAGGAGCAACTAACCTGAATCAACCATATGTAATGCTGCATCTGAGATATTTAGGAATTAGAGTCACAAACACATACGATGAACTCCAAGAAGTTAATTATAACCAACTACTCTGTGAGATCCCTCAGATGTGTAATAAGAGGGAATTGATTTCTATCTCCATGCTAGGGAAAACTAACATTAGCAAAATGATAGCCCCCAAAGATACTATATTTATTCAGAGCTCTCCAAAAATAACTACCCTCTTCTTTTTCAAACAACTGAATGGCCAGACAGCTGCAGCTGAATGGTTCCCATAGGCTACCTTGAAGGGTGATGAGGTCCCTACAATTACTGGATGTGAGATGGGTCATATCATATTTTCAGTTTTACTTTGGGCAACATTAATCAGAGGACTCATCAAATTGAGAAATTAACAGTTACAGAACACGATGTTTATCAAGGTGATATTGGATGTATCACCAAATCTATTATTGTTTCCATTCTATGACCCTAAAACGACATCACTCCAAACATGTTAAAATATAGGAGTTTTAGAGATTGGGTAAATGCCTGACAGGAAACACTATAACATTTCCATACTTTAACATTTTTAACATGAATGTGCATGGCTACACTACCTTTAAAGGCATTAAGGGGACCAAATTGAGGTGTACATTTTCCCCGTGGGACAATATTCCGTTTTTGCATCGCCTGTTTGTTTAATGGTCCATTTAAAACTTTTCAAACAATTAGAGGAGGATTTAATATCCCTGCAAAAGAATGTTTCAGTTACTTGCAGATCATGGATTTCTTGAATTATAAAGAAAGGATATGGTACCTGAGTACCTACCTAAAATATGCACAGCACTGTCGGATCAGGATCCAGGATGAAACTATTGCCACATTTTCCTGGAACAAGGACAGGATAAAATAACTCTGGGCACAAAAATGGGCTTGATGGCTAGAAACAGAGGCCTCTCAAGAAACGATCGTAAAGTCTATTACTTCAAGTAAGAAGGCTAGTGAAATTGTAATAGTATTTATATAGTGCTTACTACCTTGACAAGGAGTTGAAGTGCTTTTCGACGAGTAGCTTGCTACTCCAGAACCTAAAAAGGATTAGTGGAGTATTAGAAGAGGGAAATATGACTTAATTTGAGCGGTGGACATGCGAGTCTGCTAGTTGGATTGAACAGGATAATGGATGGATAGACGAGGAAAGAGTCTAGAAAGTGTTATTTGAGAGATCATAGTTGTAAGATGAGGTTTGGGATGAGTAAAAGGAGTTATGGAGGAGGAAAGAGGAGAGGAGTTGGCCTAATGTCTAGGGCGGTCGACCTTGAATCTAGGGAAATGGGTTAGAGTCTCAGCAAATATGCTGAACATCGTGTGATTCTGGGCAAATCGCTTAATCTCCCCGGTACTAACAAAAATTAATGTGTCCTCATGTAATGCACCTGGTGCTATGTAAAGCGTTCTGATACCCGATTCGGGTCAGGTTCGCGCTATATAAAACTCTGTAAAAAAAAAAAAGAGTTTCTAGAAAGGAATTAGGGATATCATAGAAGTAAAATGAGATTTGGGATGAGTCAAAGGAGGGCTACATGAGGGAAGAATTTAGAAAGGGTTGTTTGGGAGATAATAGTTGTAAAATTAGGTTTGGGGTGAGCCAAGGAGGGATAGAGGTGGGAAGAGTCTAGAAAGGGTTATATTGGAGATCATAGTAGTAGAATGAGGTTTGGGATGAGTCAGAAAGTGGAGGTAGAGGATATATTGAAAGAGGTATATAGCTAAATGCCACATGCAGTAATATCATAATCTTTTTGATTTGAATGTCACACTTGCAAGGCTGAGCAAACGGAATACCAATAAATATTCGTACTGTACTAGATCTCTGTCACAAGAAGTACACAAGGTATGTATGTTTGCAACATGTTCAGTACTCATACTGTAGTAGTAGGTAGTACTACCTAACATTTTGATCACCTTAGGTGCTAATATTAATTACTACTCAGAATTATTTTGGATGGCATTCAGCGGGCATCTGCACAATTGATTTGTGTTTTTAGTCATATTCCATGCCTGGAAGAGAAGCGTCCATCCAGAGACCTCTGGCGAAAACCAATTGAACATAAATAAATCTACTAAAAGATTTAATCACGTATGGGGCATGTACAGGTGCATAACCTGTAAAGCAACATGGAAAGAGTGAATCAGAGATCACAGTGGTGGATAGAGGCATAGGGTTTTCGTTTTGATTATTATATGTAACACTCTTCTTGATCTCAAAGATATTTACTTGATCCTGCTTAACAATATAATTGCGACAGCCTCGCCGAGCTCTTTAATTGGATAAACTGAATTAATAAATTATTCTGATTTCAGCCACCGGAATATCATCAGTCCTGCTACCACAGGACACTTTACCTTCAAAACCTCTTCACA
Source organism: Lissotriton vulgaris (assembly GCF_964263255.1). NCBI lineage: Eukaryota > Metazoa > Chordata > Amphibia > Caudata > Salamandridae > Lissotriton > Lissotriton vulgaris. The sequence continues at coordinate 229,223,784 of NC_141691.1, read as the reverse complement.
TCCGTTCCTATGAGCTCTTAAACACTGAGGGCCGAAGTTACCAATCATTCACGCGGTGCAGATAAACAGCCGCAAATGCTGAGCTGTGGTGCGCGAAAAGGAGAGATGAGGAGAGTGCCATATTTTAGAAAAATGGCACTCTCCTCCATTTTCCCTAGTGCTAGCACTTAAATCAGCTGCTGTGCGCCACATAGACACCTTTGCACCAATCGCCCACTGCCTTGATGCAGCAAAAGAAAGGAAAACATAAAATGATAATAACTAATGTTATTATCATTTTATTGTTTCCTCCTGCTGCTGCACCTTGCGTGAGGGGGTGGACTGTAGAGCAGGGGAGGAGTGGTACACCCTCCTAAGTGCGCAATGACTGTTTGGTTGGCCCTCTAGGGCCGCCCAAAACAGTCATGCACACTTTCCCTGTTCTCCTTGCAGCCTGCATTACAGCCTGCATGTAGAACATGCCCACCCCTCAAGCTCCTGGCTGAGTGCTGTGTCATGGCGCTCAGACCAATTACAACACTGCATTGCAGCGTTGTGATTGGCTGCAGGCATGTGGGAACCCTGGGGCTTCCTGTTTCTCCCAAGAAGGAAGAGGACAAAGGAGAGACAGCGGCAGCTGACCAGCCGGGAGGTAAGTGATTTTTTTTTCCTGATCCCCCTCCCCTTCTCCCCCACCTGTCCCACTGCAGGTGGTAGGTAGTGGCCGTAACTGCGCTGTCATAGTGCAAGGGTGTCTCCATGACTCAAGCATAGGTTTTATACTGGAAGGGTAATCTTCCAGTACAAAATACTATGAATAGACTAACTTTAACCCTTTTCCCTCTTTGTAATTGTGTTGTACAGTGCTGCACACGTACAAAGTCGGAAAAGGAAGGAGAAATGAAAGCATTTCTCCTTCATTAAGCCTACTTCAAAAGGTCACAGTTTTCTGATGCTAAACCCTGTCTACTTTATTTAGTAAATTGGGTTTAGCGCCAGAAACCTTGGGTGGTTGTATGGGAATGTCCATGCTCCACCCATGGTACGCCTCCTTGGCGCTAAATACTGCAAAGCAGCACTATGCGCTGCCTTGCATTACTTTCACATTATTTCCAGCACTAAACAAGTTTAGCTCTGGAAAGTAAAGCGGAAAAGAAAGATTTTGCGCCGATGTGCCTCACTTTTGTGACACATACACACTGTAAAATCTTAGTAAATCTCCCCCTGAGGGTGAATCTCAGCAATAATGGAGTAAGTAGAGCACTAATGGACGGAGGTTGGAGTCAGTCAGGGTGCCGGCCCATCATGTAAAAGGTTTTCCTCCTTTAAGTCTCCTCTGCATCTTCGGCCCAGCACTCGAAGGTTTGGACTTGGTCTGATAAGAACTGTAAGGAGGATTCCATGTGTTGGGATTTGTCTGTAGGTCTGCAGGAGTCTGTTACGCCGTGTCAATCTCATCAGCAAGCTTGCGGTGGTCTGCATGTAGCAATGTGAGATCCGTGGCCACATTATTTATCTTGGCTTCTAGGGAGGTTCTACTGCGTTCAAAAGCCTCCCATGCGGTGTCCAATTTGTCTTTAAGCAACAGGGAGGGTTCAGGGGGCTTTGTATGGCATTGGCCTTTGGTTGCCACATTAGTTGCTGTAAATAGATGTGAGGGTGTGCTGTGGGTGCCTGAGCATAGTCGCCCCATCCCACAAAATGGAAGAGGAGTAGAGGCTAACTTAACAGAATACATTTTTTACCGTTTAACAGTCCCTCCTTTTAGACTCTACTAAACACATTATGTCTAATTAAATTATAAAAAATATATATTCCAGATACATAAAACTTCATGAGTACAGAAAGAACAAAAGAGAACAAATTAACATACCTAGTGATATAATCACCATGACCACCATATTCCTCCACTTCTAAATCTGATCCGTTTGCCTGTGGGTTACCATCATCATCTGGGTTACATGCTATATTTAGCTCTTTATTAACACCTCCAATATCTAAGGTAAAAATCTTACTAACATGTGCTGCTCATAAAACTCCAAACCAAGCCGTGCAAGAGCCATTATGGGAGAATGGGAGTGGTATGAGAGGCGTTCCCCCTTTTTCCTGGTGTGCAGGTAACAATACACAAACCCAACAATAAAAAATATTAGCAATACTATTCATATAATGCAACATTTGAATAAATAAATTGCTCTGGTAAGAAAACCTATGTTTCTCATCTAACAGTGACAGAGTAAAATAATAATGTTCAGGTGTAGGTATTGGGCATACAGGTGTATGCATAGGAAATGTCACACGTAGGAACCAAGCTATTACACAAATACTCATAATACTAGATAAACTTGCTGCCAAGTAAATTAATGTCCATTTATGTTTAGTCTCTCTCGACGCAGGATGTTGAATATCCGGGCATTCTTCCTCCATGTTTGGCATCCAAAAATCAACAATGTCTTTAACTGTATTGTCTCTTAAAAACACTGCACAAAAATGTTCTTTTTCAGAAATGTCTATAGTTTATGTCCAATGCATATATCAGTCAATGGGGAATTTCAGAAAGAAAGTAAACATTTGAAACAATCAAACAGCATTTTTACCTCAATCAAAGTCCAAGCTAAAAATAACAAAAATCGTTGAAGACTTGCAGTTCAATAAAACCATAGTAATGAAAAAGAAAATATATCAGGTATTCAAGAAAGATCGTCCACAAGTTCATCCCCTACAGCCTGAAGGATCATTAAATAGATTGCTTTATTTCAAGAAATATTTCTGGGTCAACTGGTGGAAAGTTCAGAATCTATTTCCAACCGTGGGTAGAGCAAAGTAAGGTACACACAGATAGTATCAGCAGTTTTCTGCACCACAAATCTTCTTTTCATTCAAAGATTTTTTTCTCTTCGGCTCTTGACAGCTCTCAGTTATTTATTTCAGCATTTCTTGACTCTTTGGTATCAGCTTGCCATCAGGGTGGCTCATACAGTTCAAATTTTGCATTAAACAGTTCATTCAATGTGGCATTCTACACCTTTTCCATGCAATTTGACCACTCAGGTGCTGAGAAACTCTGCCAAAGCACCATCAATCCTTTGCACGTTTTCAATCCAAGCTTTTCACTTTGATCAGTGTCAGCTATGGGTGCAAATGATTTTTCAAGGGACCACTGCAGACATTTTGGATACCATTTCAGCCAGCTTTTTTTCTTCCTCACTGGTAGACCCACAGCACTAATTTTTCCTTCAGAGGCTGCACCTGACTCATTCACCTCTTTGACACCGCTTTCATCTGAGTCAATATTTACTTTTTGCTTTCCCAGTGCAGTTTGCTTTTCATGTTGTTTCAGACTGAGTGTGTTCCCTTACAGTTTTATGACCTCTTCTGTTGGCTTTTGACCACTGATGGCATCTTTTCTTGAAGAGGAGCTGTTTTATCAGGGGGACACAGGACCATAGTGTGTGAGAGGCATACAACCAATTTAGAAGGCCACCACATTTTACAACAGTCTTTGCCAGGATCATTTAGAACAGGCCTTTCCATTTCATAGCATCTCTCAGATCAAAGTTTAGGCACCAAACATTGTGCAGATCTTGTGTAGCCGCTGCAATCTGGCGAGAAACTGCATGCTCCACAACAGCCAGACCTTCACAGCAATGGCTAGTCTTTTCATCAGTGATTTTCACAAGTGCATCTGCATTTACATATTCAAGCCACTTCAGTGATGCTGAAACACAGTCTTTTTCAAAGTGTAACTCTGTGCTGCCTTTGTGTTGCTTTACTGTGCTTGAAACTTCAGGCAGATAGCTACAATCCAATCATTGTCCAATCTGTGGTTCAGCACACATCATCTTTGAGACCGCATTATGACCTTATTTCATAGAAACTGGCAATCTATACCTGGGCATCAGTTTTTGCAATAACACATTTGATACTATACAGTTGTAATTTTTCTCATATTCTGTTCTGATACAGCCTTGTTGTTCTGCTTATAAAATATTTTCTGGTACCTACCTCTTTTAGTTCTTTACAAGTGTCAGCATTAAATAAACAGTATTCATTTCAAATTTGACTGTAACAGTTCCATTGAATGTATATTCTAACAGGACACACTATTCTACAACTAAATTAGCATTTGTCTCTCCCATGACAATAATGACTCCCATTTGAGCAGTTATACTGCATGTGATGGTAAGGGCAATCAATTTCTAATTTTGGGCTGATGTAACTACTGAAAGCCATTAAGCTTTAACAACATATTATATAGGAAGCGCAGTGTGTGCTGCTCCTAATCTGTCATTGTTACCTTTCAAACTTGGGCAATCTACAAAATGGACATTGTTGGGCTCAATCAGACGTTCATCTAACCTTGGCTTTATGCCTACTTTCATGACACCTAGACATCCAGATTCATTTTCATTACAAACAATTTGATTTGTTGGCTATAAGCTCAATACATTTGAATTCAGACATTTCTTAGTCATAGTATTATCCCAAAACAACTTTACAAAAGAAGGCATTATTTTCTCACTCTTTTGTGACTGACATTTACCATAGCTACTAAATTAAGGCAGCTGGGCATTTCTGTGACATTGGGGTCAAGGGTCAATGGGAAATACATCACAGACCTTTGAACACATGCATGTTTCTGAACAGGCACTGAGAGAGGTCGAGAAGCTGATGGATGGGCTTGCAACGGCAGAAAAACAGCATATTAGGGAAATCAGTCTAGGGCAGGAGGGTCATGGAAGCCTTACAAAAATCACAAATATCAAAGCTAACCTCCAGAAAATAGTTATGGAGAAGGAGGCTAGAAGCTATCAGGTATCAAGGGCAAGATGGTATGAAACAGGGGAGCAGGCAGGAAGAGCTCCGGCCCTACAGATAAGACAGGAAAGGACTAAAAACCTAATTTCGTGAATACAGGAAGAGGGTATAGAGTTTACAGAGCCCAAAGAGATATTGAGAGTATTTCATGATTTCTATCAAAAACTATATGATGAAGAGGAGCAGACCAGAGAGCTAAGTCCGGGCTATGCAGACAGTGGTCCCAGATTAAATGTGCAGGGTCGGGAAGAACTGGAAAAAGATCTACAGATTATTGAGGTAACAAAAGCCCTAGACGAGCTAGCTGCGGGTAAAGCTGCAGGTCCCGATGGGATACCCCTCGAGGTATATGTGTGTTTAGAAAAACAGATTGCCCCTATTCTGCTTGACCTATTTAATGGGATTCTACATACAGGGAGAGTACCAGAATCATGGAAAGAGATGAAAATCATTATCTTTCATAAGAAGGGGAAACCCAAGGAATTATCAGGATCATACCGCCCCATGTCACTCATAAACGCAGACACAAAGCTATACTCAAAGATCTGGGCGAGTAGGTTGGGGGGGATCATTGGCCAGCTCGTGTCCCCGTGGCAGCATGGGTTTATGCCAGGGAGGGGCACTACGGACCATATAAGAAGGGCAACAGCATTGTTCGACGCTCAGGGTGCCGCGGGGGAGGAGATGGCCATGATCCTCCTCGACGCGGAGAAAGCCTTTGACCGTGTGGTCTGGGACTATATCTGGGGCATCTTGGTAGGCAGAGGGTTTGGTAGCAATTATCTGAGGGCTATTAAAGCCATGTACCTTAATCCGGTGGCTAGGGTTTCAGTTATGGGGCATCAATCTGATAAAATAATAATTAAGAGGGGGACACGCCAGTGGTGCCCCTGCTCTCCGATTCTATTTTCTATGTACATAGACCCCTTTATACAAAGAATCCTGGCCTCTAGACAAATAAGCCCGGTGGTGGTCAACGGATTCACCACTAAACTGACGCAGACGATCTGGCAATAACAACTGTGGACCCCCACCAAGCAATGCCGGAAATAGTACAATTGGCCAATGAATTTGGCAGCTGTTCTGGGTATAAGTTGAACGAGGGGAAAACCCAGATCATCTGTACAAAGAATATCAGTAAGAGCGATCATAGGTTTGTAGAGTGTGCCGTATATCTCGGGGTCAAAATTAATACATCAGTCTAGAAGATGGTTGAAGAGAACTATCTTCCACTGCTGGGCTCAATTGAAACAGAGTCGAGAAGAATTGATGTGCTGCACCTATCCCTTATAGGTAGGGTGAACGCCCTAAAGATGACTATGTTTCCTAAAATATTATACCTTTTTAGGGCTATTCCCCTATTTATAGGGGAAACAATGATCAAGAAAATTGAATCCACGTATGTTAGGTTTGTGTGGCAGTACGGCAAAATCAGACGCTCTATTAATTATCTATCACTACCGGCAGATAGGGGCGGTCTGTCGATGCCGAACCTAAAATTTTACCATCTGGCTTGCCTTCTTACACAAATTAATATATTGATTCAATCCGAACCCCAGCCAGTAGTAGGATCTAATGAGAACCAATATCCCCCTTCCATATTTGAGCTATTGCTGGGTAGAAAGGCATATGGATTATTGCAGTGCGAAGTGGATCGGAGATTCTACAGCAGGACGAGATATAAGATCATGGAAGGGGATTGGTGGACGTGGAAAACCATTTGTAAAACCTTGGGAATCCCTAAAATAAATGCTAATACTAGTCTGTGTTAATCAGGCTTATTTGTTCATCTAGGCCAGAATGAGAATAGTTCAATATGGAGGGTACAGGGGATAAGATGTGGGGGCGATATCATGTTGGGAGAGGATATATTCAGTTTTAATGAAATACAGCGGAGGTTTGGGATCACTGGTTGCTATATTGGCAAGTTGCTCAAACTATATCTGCAATAAGACCAAAATTAGTGTTGACACCAGATAGCCAACTGATTGATTATTTAAAAAGAGGGGGAAGGAAGATTGGTACTGCTTATAACTTTCTGGGGTCCGGACTCCCAGATGATCTGGATAAAACTGAGGTGGCTTGGTCGCATAAGTTGGGGGACCCGGACGTAGATATAGACCTGGCCTTACTCTTAAGTAATAAAGTATTTCGAGCATCAAACTTAAGGGCCCAACACTACAAGACGGTGTTTAACCTTTATTATATCCCCGCAAAACTGTATGGGTGGGGGTTAAGGGAAGACGATAAGTGCCCAAGATGTAACACAGGTCCAGCAGACTTGGTGCATATGTTTCATGGTTGTCCCAGTCTGGCCCTAATCTGTGGTGAGATAACAATGTTTCTGAGGGGGCTGCTAGGTAATAACATCAACCTATCCCCCACTTTGGTTCTTTTAGGATCGGACGCCAAGCTTAAGGTTGGAAAACACACAAGCATTGATTTTTAATGCTGTTGCAGTACTTCGAATGCTGATCTCTGCTGGGTGGAAAGATTCTAATGCCCCCACGTTTCAGATGTGGTTGTCTAGGCTGCTTGGTATTCACAATCTGGAAGCCTGCCTATATGAATTTAAGGGAAGAAAGAAGCAGGAGTTTGGTAGGAATATATGGGCACCAGTGAAGATCTGGAGGAATTTAGATTCATGAGTCATGCTGGGATGAAGTCTTGTTAGGAACCTTGATTGTATGTCATTAACTTTTGTACAGCTCTGATTAATTTTATTGCATACTATGAATTTCTATATTTATATTTTTCAATTTGTATCGTATTATCTATTAATTAGGTCAACTAAATTATTGCATATGATGAATGTTGTATTTATATTTTTCTGGATATGTATTGATCTTGTAACTGTAACTGCCTTATCTCTAATAAATAAAAAATAAAAAAATAAAAGAGAGAGCGCAGCCCTCCCTCTCAATGCAAATTGGGTTATTTTTTTTTATTAAAGAAAAACAGTTGCATCATCAGCAGTAATCACAATCACAGATGAGTTCGAACATCATAACATAAGCAAGTACTTGTTGTATCCGACATTAGGTTACATGACCATTCCGGCTAAATATTTTGATTGTTTTCAAGACAGGCCGCATATCGAACATATTCTATGTAAATAGACAATTCTTACTACTACTACACGTTGCATCATTACGCCTCCAAGAAAATCAGTTGCATCATAAGCGGGGTATTTTCTTTTAAAGAAACTTGCCCTCCTAGTGCCGGGGTGCGACACTTTTTCTCTTTCCACTCTAGGAATGCTTTTGTGCAATTGTTGTCCAATGGAAGCGGATCAAACACATCCTTGTGTGTCAGCCTCAGTAAAGGCTTAGCCACTAGAGAAAGGTTTGGTTGGTAACCACTCACTACAGCAGCTAATCATTTCCCAAAAACATCTTGACTTCTTTCTGAATTTGAGGTAGATTCATCTGGTGAATTATTTCCACTCTCTCTGGTGACACCTTTCTAGTTACTTTTTTGATTATGCGTCCCAGACATTCATCTTCTTTTTTTACAGTATTCCTGACTATTCTCTTGCAATAGCACTGTGACATGAACTTGACAAACATCAATAACAGTAAGCCATTCTTCAGCACACGGAATGTGAATAAAAATATTTGGCTGGATTCAGTACCACAGGACGATCTACAAAAGTTATACTTCTACTCTCCTGCATTATTCTGTTCTTTTCATTTAGTTTCTGTGAACATGGGATCAGAAAGTTACATAAACTTCTAATCAATTCCATCAAAAATCCTTTACTGAGTTTATCTCAATTATTAGTAAAATTTCTGAAACTGATGATGTTCTTGAACACGTAATCTAGTTCTAATTTGAATAAGACATGTTCTGCATGTTTTATTAATCTGACATCTTTCTCTGTGAACTCCCTTACTTCTGTGTTTATTTCTTTCAAATCATAATATAATTTTTCAACTGTCATTTCTGCTATAGCTGTCTCTTGTTGGGCCATTTTAAAATATACATCCTCATCAGTAATCTGATAATTAACATCATCTGCTACTTTCTGGTGTGCACTACACTTGACAATAGACACTTGCTTTGGTAGTGTTAATGCAGTCAGCACATTTTGAATTAACTCTCCATGCGGTCTCCACAATTGTATGCAGTGTGGTAATAGCATAAGCTGCAGTCATGGTGCCATCGGGTAGCTTAAAACAAGATCCAACCAAATACAATTCACCCTGAGCATCAGGCAGGGGCATGTCAGTCAGGTCCACTCGACCCTTTGTTTGTTCTTCAGTGGTAAAAATACAGTCATGTATATCACTAAGCTGTTCAGAAGGCAATGGCAACAAAGTAGCTGGATTCAAGGTCAGGCAGCGTTTAAGTGTTATGTGGGGTGCTAACAAAGTGAGTTTGTACCCAGTAAGACGAGCACTCATCAAATGTTGTATCTTAGTTTGATTTAATAATACATCAACTGAATGGGGAACAAAAAACGTCAATTTATGATCCAGTACAAGTCCTGCTGATTGTCTGATTGTAATGGCAGTTGCTGTCCCGGCCTTTAGGCAACCAGGGAGTGCCCTGGCTATACATACTTTTTTGCATTTAAAGTCTAACCCATCTCTCATCACTTTCTACACTTTCTTCTTGTGATTTTAATTGTAATTCTTTAATTTTCTGTACAACAATCTGTTCTTCAAATTTCTTCCTATCCTTTTCTTCTTTAATCTGTTTCTGTTTAATTTGTTTTCCCCATAACCCTACAGCATCAAACATACTCTGCCTACTTTTTCTCTTAAAGAGCTGCTCTTCTACATATTGTAGTTTATTTAAATCAAAAGGTACCATTTAAGTGGCCACTCTAAACTGGCAACTGCCTTCATATAAGTCTGCTAAATAGTATGGAAGAAATACCGTATTTAATGTACATTTCATAATTCAGAGTGCCTTCTAGAGGCGCTGGCTGTCTTTCTTCCAAAATACTATTTGTGTTGCAACAACATAATGCACAAAGTGTGCTCAAAACAGGCATATTTACCAAATACTTCTTAATAATAGCGTTAAGAAACTCTTATACCAAAACCAAAAGATGAGAAAAAATTCTCACATTACCTGTCAAAGACATTTGCAAATGACTTTTTACTAACAAAAGACCCAAAAAAGAGAACCAATTTGATCCCACCAGGTCGCAGCACTCCAACTCCCACCTGCCGATCCTCCAAAATGGCAACTGAAGAGCCCCAGTGGAGACACATAGCCACCACGAAGGTCAGGTCGATAACTGAAAATCACCTTGGCCGCAAGAGCAGGGTCTCAGTCTGCGGGGCGCCCCTTAGAGTTTCTGTCTTGTTGAAACAACCTCCTTCTGGTCCAGCTGCGTCCTTCACTGGGGTCCAACGTTGGGCGCCAATTGTAGAAGTTAGATATCCTATCTGTCTCACTGGTGCAGGGACACCATTTGTCTACGGGTTCACTAAATGAGGATCAACACTAGAGTGGAACAAAACACAGGTTTATTACATCTCATGAGATGAGTCTCCTCACTCAGACACTGCAAGTGCCGGTGGGAGGGGACTATCAAGTACAAGTTTAAACATCACTCAGACATTGCAAGTGCCAGATGGAGGGTACAAGTTCAAACATGACATTTATAGTTTTCGGTGCCCTGTGAAACACATTGAAAGCACTTCATCATTGTTACATAATGCTTACTCAACCCCTTACACAACGCCTTTGTATAATGCTCACATGCTGAACTGTTGAATCCTGATAAACCCCTACCCACGTCATCTTTGTAGATAGGCAAGGGAGGTTACAGGCGTTGGTGGGCTAACAGATTAGAAATCTGTGCACATAGGCCCTTCAGCAGAGCAGGGCTGCTTACTTTGACATGCGAGCATTATCAGTATGACCAGCTTTCAGTCAACATACAACATATGACTTGATGAAAGTCCCTGCAGAAACATCAAAATGGGGGCTGGTAGACAAAATGGAAAAAGAGTAGAGGCTAACTTAACAGAATGCACATTTTACTGTTCAACACTTGCAGTGGGTTTTTACAAAGAGTGGTGGGCACCAGGAAGTGACATATTACCTGGATGACTTTCTTTTCACAGGAAGGGGAGATTCAGGGGATTGCAAGAGGGCATTGCAGCACTTCCAGGAAATGACACAGTACTTTGGGGTCCCGCTAGCACCCCAAAACCAGCTGGGCCCAGCTGTAGATTGACTTTTCTGGGCATTGAAGTGGACTCGGTCTAGTGAGTGGCCAGGCTACCCAGTGAGAAAGTGCAGGACATACAGGTTTTCCTGCTGTGGGTGGTGGGGGAGAAGACCATTGACCTCAGAAAGGTGCAACAACTGATGGGTTTCCTGAACTATGCTTGCCAGTGGTGAGAGCGTGGAGAATATTCTGCTGATGCCTCGGCATGGCCATGTCTGGGGCAGTGCAACCACATCACAGGGTCTGAATTTCAATGGGAGTCAGGGCAGACCTTTATAACAGACTTCAATGGAGTGTCTTTGGAATTTGTGGAGGACAGAACGATGTAGCAGGTTCCAATCTTTTCTGATGCTGCATGGCGTCTGGCTTTGGTCTGTTTTTGGATGGTCAATGGTACACAAAACAATGGCCGGATCACTGGATGAGGCAGGAGTGGAGCATAGCTTTCCTGGAGTTTTTACCACTGTTGGTGGCACTAGAGGTGTGGGGCACGGAGTTTCAGATTAAATCAGTGTTGTTCCATGTGGACAACATGACGGTAGTGGAGCTAGTGAAGAAACAGAAAGCAAGAGATTTGAGGGTCTTGTGTCTGTTGTAGAGTTTTATGCTCGAAGACCTGGCTCTTCGAGTAGTAGCACCACCCCCCCCCCCTCCCAGCGCCTTGAGACCCTAGCGGGTGAGTAGCGCGCTTTATCAATGCAATGATTGATTGATTGATTGATTGATTGAAAATGCTTGAGGCTGAATGTTGTGTTCCGGGCAAAGCATGTTTTAGGGGCAAATAATGACATTGTGGATACCTTGTCTCATTCGCAGTGGCGGCGATTCCTGCAACTGGCACCTGAAGCAGATGCAGGCAAGACAGAGCTGCCTGATGGCATCTGGGCCTGGGGGTACTGATCGAGAAATCTCTGGCTTAAGCCACGAGGTGAAGTTACAGGCTGGCATCGGCGGGATTTGGAAGTTTCATGGGAGAGACCATAGATGTATGGAGCATGTCAAGAAAGTACACTGAGCAGAGAGTTATGAGTTTTGTTTTAAGTTGTATAGATAAGGGTTTGTCGCAAACTCCAATCGCAAGAAAATTGGCAGGGATCTCATTCTATAGCAAACTGCACCTAGGCTTTGACCCAGCGAAGGATGAGATTCTGAGTAGGATGTTGAAAGGTTAGGGGCGTGAACAGGAAAGACAGGGGGAGGGAGTTCCGAGGGAGGCAATAACATTTGAATTGTTGCAAAATTTATTGGGGGTTTTGCGCAATTGTTGTTATGACGATTATGAAGTTTCTGTATTTCGATTGTGCATGGTATGGATGTTTTTTGGGGCATTCAGGTTTTCGGAATTGTTGGGCACGGGGCAGCAGGCAGGAAGAACTTTTGATGAGGTGAGATTAAATGAAGGGAGTCTGGGGATTTGGCTGGGTCATTCCAAAACTGATCAGGCTGGGAGGGGTAGATGGGTTTGAATGAATGAGAAGGGAGGTGGTGGTGTGTGCCTTGTGCAAGAATAGTCGGTTTTCTTAGCAAGGGCAGGAAGGCCGTCATTCGTCAGGGCACAGGATGATGGCTTTTCAATTGCTGGCTTTGTTGTGCATGGCATTGCGGTGTTTGGGAAGGGATCTGGCTACATTTGGCACTCATTCTTTCCTCTTTGGGGCACCTACGGTGGCAGCACTTTTGGGTTGGTCCTGGGACAGGAAATCCCAAATTGGGAGATGGAGATCTAGGTGCTGTGGAAGATATGTGCACAAGTACACAAGGTGGACTCGGGAGGCAGATGTAAGTGACAACAAGCATTGGTATAGCCAATAGGTCACACCTTTGGGACATTGTAAGTGTTTAGCCATGAAACAGTTGATGTTGCACCAAGGATATTGAGCTGCATTATTAAATACTTAGAAGGTCCCAAAGGCGAGACCTATTGGCTATGCCAATGCTTGTTCCTTGCTGTGCCTGCTGAAATGATAGAGGTACCTCATCCGGTCCACATGCAACCCCACAGTATTTTTAAAGTTCTGCCTATCTCCTGCCCCAATACTGCAGCCACCTGCCCCCTTCCCCCGGGCAATACATCGCAAGTGCTGTATGGCTTGGGAAGTAAGCAACATTTTACCTGCCCTTCTGCCATGTGTGTTGGGGGTTATAGATGAACAGATGTGTAGGTGAGCACTGCATCACAGTCTTTAAAGGTTCGGACCAGCTTGTGACTGTACTTGATTGGCGGCTGCGGCGGCGACACTCAGTTTAGACTACAAACTGCACTGAGCCCCATGAATCTGTAAAAAAAAGAGGATTAGCGCCTGCCTATCAGTGTTTCACCAATTTCAGTGCATCAGCACTTAAACAAGCAATTTAACAAGGCACTGCTAGAGACCACTACACTGGACCTGCAGCATTTCCCAGTTGGTAAGTGAGGATATGCCTATCGGTCAGAGCTACAAACTTCAGAACTAGTGAACTAGGCTCAAATCTCTGTTCGACGCTCAACATCCGGTGACTCTGAGCAAATCACTTAATCTCCCCTTGCCTAAAATAAAAATAAAAATGCAGACTTGCGTAGTATAACTGGTACTCAAATCATGCCCTGCAATATCCTTGTCAGCTTCATGCTATATAAAAGTGCAAAAAAAAGTGCCCAGTCAAGAAGGGTCAAATACTGCCAGAGAGTGAAGCCTGTTTGGAGCGGTTTAATGTGGTATGCGCAAGAAAGGTTTCAAGTAGGGGTTTGAATTTAATGATAAGTCTAGTACTGGTAAGGTGCATGTAGCCAACCATGATCTGAAAATGTTACACCCGAGACAGCAGTGTGGCCTGTCTGTGGTACAGCAAGTAGGTGCACTGGAGTGCACGTACAAATATAGGATGTAACAGATCAGTAGGATATTGTCCTAGATTTGAGGTGTTTTGCGTAGTTGCATCATCTTATTAAATGTTCTCACTGCTCAAGGGGGGGAGAAAGGCAATGCAAATTAAGGTGGGAGGGGGGCGGGAAGAAAGTGAACACAGACAATGGGAGGGGGTATGAAGAAAGGCAACACAAACTGCGGTGGAATAGGGGCAGTAATCCATTGTGCTTGGTCTGGAAAAACTCAGGATCTAAAACGAAACAAGGTGGTTGGGGTTGACTATACTAATAGGAATGTATTAGTACCCAACGGATCCCTTTTAAAAAAAATTGATATCGATCTCAGAATAAGGTTGAGCAAAATAACAGGAATTTCCTAAATCTATGCCTTCAGGGTTCCCTGCAGATCTCTGATGTTATCACCCCTGATAGCAAGGCGCTTTGCACCGTGATTCCAGAAATATATGCATGAGGCAGAGGGGGGTCATTTCACGGAGTGCTATGCCAATAAGATGCGCAAGGGCCTCTGAGGTAGTCAAGTACCCAAGAACGACCTAGTATTGTGAAGTCCAGTGCGTCACGGCGTGACGACGAGGTGTTAATGTACCAGCGGATGGCGGTGCTGCTACACAGGAGGATGACCCCAAAGGGCAAGTAATTTATCTGGCCTTCCTATTTGTCTCTGTTTCATAGTTGCCAAGGTTTCAGATTGCAATGTGTTACATTTTCATAATTCCAGTGTAATTAAGAGTGACATTTCAACGCATATGAGTGACATTATCTTGCGGGCAAAAATCAAGCAATGAAGATTAGAGGCACATATAAATATCAGAGATTCTACCCATTAACGCTCTGCTGGTTTTGCTGCAGAGGAGACTGGCCTCAGAGGACAACGATCTGCTCTGTGAGTCATACTGGCTGCCTGGGACTGAAATTATGTTTGGGGGTGGGGCGCAGTCAGCACTTCGGTAATTGCGACATAGGGGAAAAAACATCCTGCCAACACCACTTAAGTTTAGAGGCAGGGACAGACTAGGGCAGCTCGGTAAAAAGAACAAAACTGCCCGTTTTGTCTGGTCTGCACTTCATGAAACATGAAGCGCGGTGCCGTGAAGCGGAGAGGTTGTGAGAGAGAGGGGGAGCAGGAGGTGAGCCTGCGAGTGGTGCGCACTCGCGCGATTGGGAGAGCAGTCGTCACTTTTCAAGCACTGCACTCGTGCTTGTGGCACGCTGCTGTTCACTCCCACAAGGTGGATGCCGCCACAAGCACGAGTGCAGTGCTTGAAAAGTGAATTCCGATGGCTAAAGGTCTTCCTAGAGTAGAGCATGCGCGCTGCCTAGGCGAGACCTAAAAAGGGACTATTTGTGCACTAATCTATTTTTCTTGTTGCAGGTTGTGTGGGCGGCCCAGGAACCAAGACCGTTACCTGGATCGTAGGACATTCTTTTGTACATTGGGCAGCCAGATATGCAGATCGATAGGTCTACAGCCGTAACCTGGGTCTGAGGGGCCATCACGAGGTGCATTGGTGTGGTAAAGGAGGAATGCGTTGGGGGGCTCTATTGCCGTGGCTGACAAAGATGGCATCACAAAGAGGCTGTCTTGATATGTTTGTCATACATCTGGGCAAAAATGACTTGATACGAATATCTGGATTGGCTATTTTGCAGCACATGCAGAGGGATCTGGAAGTGATGAAATGTTATTTGGCAGAACATGCATAATATGTCCATAATCTGTGCCGCACAAAGTGTAGAAAGGGGCGGTAAAGAATGCAGCTGTCGAAAAAGCTCATAGAAAGCTGAATCGGGCAATGAGGGTGTTCTGTCAAAGTAGAGACATTAAGTTGATCACTCATGTTGGGCTCAGATTAGAGGAACCATTGTTGTTCAGGGATGAAGGAGTGCATCTTCGCCGCTTGGTAATGCCTATTATATGATGAACATGCTCGACGTGACCAGTAGGTTGTGGAACTAATCTAGCTGGTGCCGCAGGGAAGAGCAGCAGTGCTGTGAAAGGTGCACAGAAGCAAGGGGGTGGAGCAGGTAAATGGCCTTCGGGAGTTCCCTGGTTGGCAGTACTTTGGAGGGGCAGTGGGTCACAGTCGGGCACGTCAACCCCTCGGGGTGGAGGAAACAGGTGAAGGATGGGGGTGCGGGATGCAAGAGAGCAACAGCAAGAGTTCTAAGAGAGGAGGTTGAAAGAAAAGTGAAGACGAGAAGGGAATTATGGAGGAGATCACAGAGTGAAACAGGATGAGAGCAACAGGTGTGAGGGTTGAGGAGGGATAGAATGAAAGAAGGGGTTTGATTATGGGAAATGTTATAGTTATTGATGTTTTGGTTCATAAGAATTTTGGTACAACGTATCCTAATAAAATGCCCTATTACGCTACAAATAACAGCATGGAGTGTATTATTGCACTACCGAATCTGGTGCTTGATAAGACACCGTAGTCATGATGTTTGTGTACAGGAAAGAATTACGCAGAAAGTGACAGTGCAGGCACTGTTACCAGTTAGTTTTATATTATTTACTTAGTTCAACAGTGATGGTCCAGCCCAGAAGACAAAATGCTGCTCTCTGAGGCATGACCAGTGCGATGATGCTTATTGGAGTTAGTGATTCCGGGCCACACGTGATGGGAGAGGGTGGGGTGTGACTTCCCTAATTGACATTTAGCCTCAGAACTTCTGGGATGAAGCCTGAAACACTATCTGGGGAAGACCTTCACCACAGAAAATCAGGCAGGGTTTTGCTGAGCTGATGCACTCACAGGCCCTAAGGTTGTGCGATCATCAGCTCAGCAAGTTATTTGTACTTTTATACGCTAAATGGCTGAGCTCTGTTTGGCTCATAGAAACGTTTATGAAACAGACACAGGAAGACTTTGGGGAGTAGAACATTTTTGACCAACAAAGCTATCTCACCCTGCCCATGGAGGGTGTACTTGCAATTTCTCAAGGTTTCACTGTAGCATCCATTATGTTGATTTATATATCGCTCTTTGAAGTGGAAAAATACGCTAGGTGTGAGCTTTAAATTCATGCCAGACCACATAATGTATATTTTAAAGCAATGGTTTACAAACTATCAGGCATACTTATCCTCAGGGATGAAAGAGGAGGATCCACTGGGCACAAAACAGTAGCAAGATGGAGTTATACTTTCATACCCACTTGAAATGAGTTGGGTGTCTTTAATAGTGCAAATTAGTACCATTGACGCTGGAAGCGCGGCATGCAAGGTCAAGATGGCCCTGCTAATCCGGTTATCCGTAAAGTATCCTCACTTTTGCCAGTCATCTGCCGTTACAAACTATCTTATTGTGTTCCCATCCTTGCCCCACACCAGCCAACATAATTTGGGCAGCATTTGGCTTCCCGGAGGCGAAACCGGAGTACTGGCCTGGCTTACGCCTACTGCCGCATGGTGACGGGAGGTGGCTGTCTGTTGTGGATGAGCCTCGCTGTGCTGCTGCAGCGCCGCAACCCCTAGATGTCCGATCCCCTTTGGCCGTTTGGTGAGATGTCCCCTAAACTAGGGGCAACCTTCAGTGCCATGAGGGCTGCGGTGGTGCGCCGCCTGAGGCTGGGTGGAGGTGCCTGCCCCTAGCTCAAGTTCAAGTTCGGGCATTTGTATAGCGCACTACTCACCCAGAGGGTCTCAAGGCGCTTGGGGAAGGGGTTCATTATTTGTCGAATAGCCAGGTTTTAAGTTCTTTACTGAAGGAGATGTGGTTTTGAGTAAGGCGCAGGTGAGTGGGGAGTGAGTTCCAGGTCTTGGCAGCAAGGAAGGAGAATGATCTGCCACCCATGGTGGATTTTCGATGCGCGGGACTGCGGCGAGGGCTTGATTGGACGATCTTAGTTGGCGGGTGGGTTTGTAGAAGGACAGTCGAGTGTTGAGGCATTCGGGTCCTAGATTGTAGAGGGCTTTGTGTGCGTGGGTGAGAAGTCGGAAAGTAATTCTTTTGTTGACGGGGAGCCAGTGGAGGTCTTTTAAGTGTCCGGTGATGTGATCTTGGCGAGGGATGTCTAATATGAATCTCGCTGATGCGTTTTGGATGCGTTGGAGTTTTTTCTGTAATTTTGCTGTGATTCCGGCGTAGAGGGTGTTTCCATAATCCAGTCGACTCGTGACCAGTGCGTGGGAGACAGTTTTTCTTGTCTCGAGGGGGATCCAGCAGAAGATCTTTTTGAGAATGCGAAGTACGTTGAAGCAGGAGGTTGAGACTTCGTTGACTTGTCTGGACATCGAGAGAGAGGAGTCTAGGATGAAGCCAAGGTTACGTGCATGGTCTGTGGGAGTGGGTGCTGTGCCCAAAGCGGAGGGCCACCAAGAGTCGTCCTAGGCAAAAGGGGAAGATCCTAGGATGAGCACCTCGGTTTTGTCTGAATTGAGTTTTAGGCAGCTATGTTTCATCCATTCGGCTACTTCTTTCATGCCTTCGTGAAGATTGGTTTTGGCGGTGTTGGGGTCTTTGGTGAGGGAAAGGATTAACTGGGTGTCGTCGGCGTAAGAGATGATGTTGAGGTTGTGTTGGCGCGCGATGGAGGCGAGAGGACTCATGTAAACGTTGAAGAGGGTGGGACTGAGTGAAGATCCTTGTGGTACGCCACAGATGACTTCAGTGGCCTTTGAGTTGAATGGGGGAAGTCGAGCTCTTTGAGTTCTCCCAGCGAGGAATGAGATGATCCAGTCCAAGGCTTTTCCTTGTATGCCGATGTTGCTGAGGCGTTGTATAAGGGTGCTGTGGCATACCTTGTCGAAAGCGGCGGAGAGGTCGAGTAGAATGAGGGCCACAGTTTCTCCGTTGTGTAGTAGTGTTCGGATGTCGTCAGTCGCTGCAATGAGGGCGGTTTCGGTGCTGTGTTTGGCCCGAAATCCGGATTGAGATGGATCGAGGGAGTTGTTGGATTCAAGGAAGGCGGCGAGTTGGCTATTGACAGCTTTCTCAATGACTTTGGCCGGGAATGGGAGGAGGGATATTGGTTGTAGTTTTTAAGTTTTGAGGGGTCTGCTGTGGGTTTCTTCAGAAGGGCGCTGAGTTCGGCGTGTTTCCAGCTATCTGGAAAGGTGGCAGAGTTAAACGAGCAGTTGATGACGTCACAGAGATGGGGTGCGATGATGGAGTCAGCTTTATTGAAGATGTAGTGGGGGCAGGGGTCGGTTGGCGAGCCAGAGTGGATTGAGTTCATTAGGCGGGTGGTGTCTTCAGTGGTGATTGGGTTCCAGTTGCTAAGGTTGTTAGTTGGCGGAGTAGGATCAGAGGGGGGTGGGGAGGGCTGATTGCTGGGGGTGTTCTCGAAGCTGTTGTGGATGTCGGCAATTTTATTGTAGAAGAAGGAGGATAGTGCATCGCAGAGGTTTTGGGAGGGAGTGATGTCGTTAGATGCTGCGGTGGGGTTGGTGAATTATTTGACTATGTTGAAGAGTTCTTTGCTGTTGTGAGAGTTGTTGTCAAGGCGATCCTTGAATGCTGATTTCTTGGCGGATCGAATCAGTTGGTGGTGTTTGCAGGTGGCTGCCTTGAGGGTGGCCATGTTGTCGGTGGTTGGGTTTTTTCTCCATGTTTTCTCCAGGGTGCGGCATAGCTTCTTGGATTTTTTAAGGTCATCGTTGAACCAGGGAGCCTTTTTGCTGGCTGATTTGATCTGGTGCTTTTTCAGGGGTGCTAATTCGTCAGCACTGTGGGTGATCCATTGCTTGAGGTTGGTGGCCGCTTAATTTGGGTCCAGTGATAGGGAGGGAGGGTTTTGGTTTAGTGATGTGAGGAGTTGGTCGGAGGTGATTTTGTTCCAGTTTCTCTGAGGAATAGGTTGTGGGCGGTTCTGGGTCAGGGTGGTTTTGTAGCTGAAGTGAACACAGCTGTGGTACGTCCAATGGAGAGCTGTGGTGCGATCGAAGGAGATATGCTTGCTGGAAGTGAAGATAGGGTCGAGTGTGTGTCCGGCTGCATGGGTGGGGGTGTCAACAAGTTGTTTGAGTCCGAGGTTGGCCAGGTTGTCCAGAAGGGTGGTGGTGTTGCTGTCGTGTTTGTTTTCAAGGTGGAAGTTGAGGTCTCCTAAAAGAATGTAGTTCTCGGAGGCGAGGGCATGTGGGCTGATGAAGTCCGTGATGTCATCGCTGAATTGAGTGCGGGTACCTGGAGGCCTGTAGATGAGGGTGCCTCTAAGTGTGGTCCTGGGGTCGGTGTGGATCTGGAAGTGGAGATGTTCGGCGGTTGCAAGATTGTCGTCGGAGCTGGTCGTGATTTTGATGGTGTTCCTGTGGATGATGGCGATGCCTCCTCCTGTTTGATTGATGCGGTCTTTTCGGATAATCTTGTAAGCGTCCGGTATGGCTATGGCGATGTCAGGTGCTGATGATGTGTTCATCCATGTTTCTGTGAGGAAGGCGATGTCCGGTGACGCAGTGTCGAGTAGGTCCCAGAGTTCAGTTGCGTGTCTGTGGACCGAGCGGGTGTTAAGCAGGATGCACTTCAGGTGGTTAGAGTCGGAGTTGTGTGTGGAGGAAGTGGGTTTGGTGAGGGTCCTGAGGCAGTTGAACTTGCAGGAGAGGCAGGCGAATGGGCCGTGGGTACTTCCTGGAGTGGATTCGCAGCATTGTGGTGTGCGTCCGGGGTTGAGGGCGAGGAGAGTTGCGGCATCATATGTGATTTTAGTGGGTTGGGAACGGCGGGGACCAGGGGAACAGGCGCTGGGCGCGGTCCAGGCGTGGACGGGCGCAGACGGGCTTACCTTTGGCGCACCTTCGGCGCGCATGGGGTGCGATCGCTGCGCGTGGCCGCTGCGCGTTGATGCATCTGTCATAAGTGGAGAAGTGGAGGGGCGGAGCGTGGGAGGGGGACCTGGGAGGCGGGAGCGTAGGGGGAGGGACGGGCTGCAGGCACAACAAAATGGTGAAAGCAACAACAACAAGGACGACAGGACGCTATGGGCGCAAACAATCAGGCAGCAATTGTGCTCAGGGACCAATGCGAGTAATGCAATCTAGCGGTGGGGCACACAATATAAATAGAATCACTGAGCAGAGCAATGCGGAGCACTATGCCACAGACCGGGTTCCAAATCAATTTATTAAGGTTATGGCAGTGGGTGAGAAGCAGTGCTACGCACACAGGCACATTTAATTATTAAACACAATGAAAGCAATGCGGAGCGCTACGCCAGAGACCAGAGATCAATTAATAAGTATGGCAGTGGGAAGAAGCAGCGCTATGCACACAGGCAAATTAAAATATTATAAACACTGAAAGCAATGCGGAGCGCTACGCCGGAGACAGGGTGCAGAATCAATTAAAAGTATGGCAGTGGGGAGAAGCAGCGCTACGATACCACTACAGAGCTAAGAGGACGGGAGGCAGGCTGGAGCGACCGCTTCGCACGGAGTCAGGCTGGTCACAGAGAATCCCCAGCCGGGCCGTTCCTGGTGACTCGTGGGTGGGAGGGGGAGCTGGGAGGCGGGAGCGTAGGGGGAGGGACGGGCTGCAGGCACAACAAAATGGTGGAAGCAACAACAACAAGGACAACAGGACGCTATGGGCGCAAACAATCAGGCAGCAATTGTGCTCAGGGACCAATGCGAGTAATGCGATCTAGCGGTGGAGCACACAATATAAATAGAATCACTGAGCAGAGCAATGCGGAGCACTATGCCACAGACCGGGTTCCAAATCAATTTAATTAAGGTTATGGCAGTGAGGGAGAAGCAGCGCTACGCACACAGGCACATTTAATTATTAAACACAATGAAAGCAGTGCGGAGCGCTACGCCAGAGACCAGAGATCAATTAATAAGTATGGCAGTGGGAAGAAGCAGCGCTATGCACACAGGCAAATTAAAATATTATAAACACTGAAAGCAATGCGGAGCGCTACGCCGGAGACCGGGTGCAGAATCAATTAAAAGTATGGCAGTGGGGAGAAGCAGCGCTACGATACCACTACAGCGCTAAGAGGACGGGAGGCAGGCTGGAGCGACCGCTTCACACGGAGCATGTGCAGACCGGAGACACATTGAGGGTGCATTAGGCTCAGGGGCGGCTCCTCCTTGTGGTTGGAGGAGCGTCGCCCCACTGCTTTCTCGCACTACAAGGACGCAGAAGTGTTTGGTTGGGGGCAGGTGAGTGGGTAGCCCTGCTCTAGCCTGCTCTAGGGCAGGGGAGGAGTGGCTTGCCCACTGCTGAGGGCGATGACTGTTTGGTCGGCCCTCTGAGGCCGACCAAACCAGTCATGCACACTCTCATGCAGCCTACAAGGAGAAAATGGCTTCCCTATAGACGCCTGGCTGGTCGGCGTCCCGACCAATGACAATGCTGCCATTGCAGCATTATGATTGGGTTAGGCGAGGGAGGGTGGCTGCTGCTTCATGTTCAGTAGAGGAACAGAGAAGCAGAGATGAGTGGGACCGAGAACGGGCCAGCAAAGGTAAGTTAACTGTTTTTTTTTTTTATTAAACCCCCGCGCGACCACCTCCCCGCATAACCCTCCGCCCCCCACGGTGAGTCATACTGGCCGCGACTGATTAGGCTCCAACAGAGCTGGCAATCCTGCCTGAAACTTCGGATTTCCTCAGCGAAGCGGAGGGGCTGGTACGTTCCTGTGGTGCCACTCTACCCGCTTGCGCTGCAGCTGTGACGGTGTTGGGGGTCATATTGGACCTAGTCCCGGCGTCTGTCTACACCTGCAGAGGGGACTGCATTAGGGGGTCACTGAGAAGAAGTTACTAGGAGCCATTGGGCTGCTGTGTGACCACTCCACTTTGCTGCGCAGCTGGCGTCAGACCCAGAAGTCGGATTGGGGCTGGGCCCGGCTACCAGCAGAAATGTATACATGTTGCCACGCGGACATGCCTGAGGCAGGCAGTGGGCCCTGTGGCTGCTGCCCTGGGTCATCTCCCCTGCTGACTCTAAAGGCTAGGACACAGCTACAGAAGAGGCGAGGGACATGAGTAGCTGAAGAGGCCTGGAATAGGAGTATTTACACCACGCTGCTCCCCCTGCAGGCTGTCTAGCAAAAAAGCCTTGTATTTGCAGTGTCCTCCCCAGTACTGAATTACTTTCCTGACAGTCCTCACTTGCTCTTACCTGTTAGTTGGACTTTAAGTAATCAACTCATCTTACTAAAAGTAAGCTTTTTTATCTTTAGGCCCACTAAATATAAAATGCTTCTTTTTAATCTGTCAAATGCTTCCAACTTGGACGAGGCTTTTAAATGCCCATACATAGTCATCCTGACAGTGCTCAGCTTATTTGCCCGGCGTACCGAAGACCAGCATCTGCCCTGAACATTCCACAAAAACTGAAAATATGTTTTTTTATAGTATCAAAAATGAACTCTTCACTGTAAAGAAAGAATTTAACTAATTTGCCCAAAAAGATGCTCAAATCGAGACTCACAGATACACACAGTTATATGCGTTAACACATGCCTCCCTCTTCCTCTTTTTGATAAACACATACAAAGACACTAACACACAAACATGCAAAGATGCAGAAGCATCCACATATGCAGAAACAAATGCAAACAGAAACGCAAGCATAAAACACACTGACACAAATAACCAACACACACACACATAGCCACAAATACACGCAAGGATACACAAATAAACAAACATTCAAATAAACACACATTCACTAACCAACACAAACATTCATGTCAAACTATTGCTTTTTTGTGAATTAATTATACAACTTGAGCTGGAAAATGCATCATTACACTCTGTTTATATAAAAAAAAATCTTAGGGCGAGACACTCCCCTCTCCCCTCCCCCACCCCCTCCAAAATTGGGACACATAGATTTACTCGCACAGGCAACGTGTGCATTTAGTCTTGTGCTTACCAGTTTCAAAATTCACCAGCTGCCAGCACCAAATATGATTTGTGTAAATATGCTGTACTACAAACTGAAATACTATCCCGCATTACAAAATGTTTCAGGCGCTTGGAAACTTCTCTATGGTGACAGAAACTGATACAACTGTATTCACCTGGCTGGGCCACCTAAATTTAGCAATTTTCGCTGATATAACACAATAAGATAAATATGGAGCAGACTTTAGAGTGGGACTCTCGAGTATAGAAATGGAAAGAAAGATGGTTACATAAATAGAAAGATAAGTGGTTGGATTTAATGCGCTCAGTGGTATGTGACTCACTTGCCTAGGAGTACTGAGCCATCTGCTCCTGTTATGAAACGGATCCATTATACAAGGTAGACTGTTTTTGTTCGGCTAAAGCGGGTTGACTTTACTGCAACGAAACAGAGTGAGAACGTTGTATTTTAGTTTATGACACATGTTCAAGACCACCTGGGGTGAAGTATGAGAGGTGTGGTAAAGTGCCGCAAATCGTAACTGATATGTTAAAAATTCAAACATGTCAAAATGGCCTTTACGGGTACAGCCTATTGTAACCCTTGGTATCTCCATGTCTCCGCCAGGTTCACTGATAACCGTCCTCAGGGCTGGGCGTAGCTTCCTCCCAACTAAGCAGAACAAGGAGTGTGGCTGCCAGTCCTGATAGGACTTCCCAAAGTGCACTGCGGCCCTATCGTTAACAGCTGAGCTGGATATGAGCACTGATGTCTGCCTGTTTTTAAGACATTGCACTTTTAAATCACTTATAATTAAGTTGGCCATTTTCTGAATTATTGCATGAGTCACAGTACAGTGAGTGTTGTAACATTGTTAGGTCATGCTAAAGAGCTTTTGCCCTCATTGCCTGTATGGAAAAGGACTTTTTGCAGGTTTCCCCAAATTTTGCCCACATTTGGAATATTTGCTGCTGGTTTTTCGACTCTGAGAGTGCAATGCTCAGACCCCAGTGCCAGTGTTCTGACCCATTACAAAAGCAATGCCTTACTGGATACTTATAAGTCCCTAGCATATGGTACCCAGGATGCCAAGGTTGTGTAAGGCAGGCTGTCCACCCAGAATGTCCATTGTTAGCACCGCCCTGAGTGTGACAAATGGCAAAATAGCTACCAGCCTGCCACTGCAGACTGAAGGAGCTGTGTGTACACTGCTAGTTCGACTTTGCCATTAGCATTAATGGCAAAGCCATACTTCTCTTTATAATATAAGTAAGTCTCCCCTAAGAAAGGCCTATTTAGCCCTATACCAGGGAGCTGCATATGATTAAGCAAGACATAATGGTTTGTATATGTCTTAGCAGCAAAACCCTTAGAGTTGTTGTTCTTCTGACAAATGTTAGTATACCCATTGGCTTCCACAGGGTTGCTGGCTGACATCCCAGCCTGGCTAGCTTCTGAATGGGACTACCTCACTCGGTATTGTAAGGTATCAAATTAATCGAGCAATAAATCCGACTTGATGACCAAATCGAAATTAATGTCACTATTAAAGTTGAGCAACTTTTGGAAAAGCTTTCTGCCTGTCTGGGGAGACATGTGAATGACTCCCTGGCTTGGGAACAAAGGCAGTTGCAGCAGAGTGAGGTGTGACCTCCTCTCCCAGGAAGGCCACTTGAGATGTTAGCCCAAAAGGCGAACTTCAAAGGGGGAGCTGCCTTTGAAGGGCTACAGCTAACAACACACCCGAGGAGTGTGCCTTTAGTTCCTGCCGACAAGTGGAGACAGGGACAGGGGGGAAGTCCATCCCTAAGTCAGTTTTCCTTTGGACTTGTAGCCCTTAGTTAGCCACACCTCTAGGGTGGGGTACCAAGATCCTCACATTCCAGGAAGGTTCAGACATCTTGAGAGTGGCAAGAATATTGCACTCTGAGATAGCCAACTGCCACACATCGCTAAAAAGGAGGGGATCTACTAGCCTATTGGCTAGTGACCCCACTGTCCCCCTCACAGCTCTTTCCCAGACACCTTGAACATCAGTACACATTGGATTTGAAGAGATGATCTAAATAGAACTGTCCATCTGCCTTTAAGGCTTCACAAAGAGAGACTGCATCGTTGGAAGGACTGGACCTTCTCTACTTTGGGCTAGTTAGTTTGGGCTGTGGCACCGGACTTGGTAAAAGTTGATCCCCAGCCCCAGATTGAAGCAGTGACTCCAAGGATCAGTCTGCTGCCCTCCTGGAACAGCACCAGGAATATCAAATCTGAAGAAGCCCAAGCCGTCAAAGCTGAAGCCACTTCTGAGTAATTGCTGGCGGCTGCTACTGGGCACACCAAAAGACACATTTGTGATAACTAAAGGTTACACCCGAGTCTGTTGGACCCAGGAGTGCTCCCAAACACCGGATTCATTGCCCAAGAGGGACAGTAGACCCCAAAAAGGATGTTCGCTGTGACCGCTGTGTTGCGAGATCGGTAACACAGCCACAGCTGGCCTTCTACTTTCGCAAAGAGGATGCTGTGGAACCCAAGAGCCATGGACAAAGTTGCCTCACCCCCCCCCCCCCGTGGTCCGAGAGATCAACTGCATTTCACCCCTGTCAACCGCACAGCGCCAGGAGCATCTCTGAGCGTCTTTTTTTCCTGCATCCCCAGCATCAGGACCACTCAATTGTCATCTACAGCTGTGATTTCCTAAAGGCTGGAATTTGACTGGAAAAGGCTGTGGTGGCTAGGTACCTGTCCAAAGTAACCTTACTGTCAGATGGGGTGGCTAAGCTGCGCCGGAGTAACCAAATGAACTGTTGCAAACATTTCACAAGTTTGCATAGTTTTTGTTGACCAATACCGGTTTGCATTTAAAAGTGTTTTTTAAAAAAAAATGCATATCTCCAGAACCCTCTGGTGGATTTTGATGAGAAAGGACTCTAAAACTTCATAAAAATATTCTCTATTGGCGTGGCCAACAGCATGGCCGAGTAAGTCGGGAGCCTCTGCTGCTCCGGCGAGCCGATCGAAATCCGGCAAGAAAACGGCGTCCAGAAGTCCCGTTTTGGACACACAAGGAACTCTGAAGGTTCCATCATAACCTGGAGGCGAAGAAAAGTGGGCGCTGTAGCGCTAAAATCGCCTAACATCGGTGAATTGTTCCGCTTCGGAGCATCGCGGAATCTGACCCAAGATGGCGGCGCCCTGACGACGTGACTGGGGCAAACAGAGCGGTCCCGGCCGACGCTAAGACTGGGAAGCAGCGTCGTGGGAGGAGGACTGGTGCTGCGATATGGCCTGTGCTCATTCTGGGCCAGCCTGAAGCACTGACGGAGCTCTGGCGGATGATTACGGGGCCGTATTGTGGAGGCGCATACTGGAGGCAGAGTGAGCCCAGACGAGCGGCCTGACGAGGTAGGCCTGGGTGGCAGAGCGGGGAGGCGCCTGGACCGGCTCGAACGGCAAGAGCACTATCGGACAACACTGCAACTGGGGGCCTGCGAAGAAGCGGGGCGGCAGTCCGAGAGTGAGGCCAGGCGACCTGCGCTTGAGCCGAAGGTATGACAGGGGGGATCTAAAGTGGCGGAGGATGGCCTAGCGACCGGAGCCACATCCCGGCAACTGGCCCGTGAGAAGGCCTGAGTGGCCCCACCTGCCTGGACGGTGCTGCGGAGGAGGACATTATGACATAGCCCGGGAGGCTACAGGGGAAGAACTGGACAGGAGCACAGATGGCTTGATTGGGTCATGGGGGCGGAATCGGCCTAGAAGCTGGGTCCCAGGACGGGAGAAGAAACGTGGTTCCCCCCCCCCGCATTTCAGGGAAACGCCGGATATGCGGAGGAGCCCTGGTGACTGGACATTTGACCTGCAAGGCTGGGTCTCCGACCTGGGACAGCACCGCGAAGATAGCCCGAGCGCACGCCACACGTGAGAGAACTGCCCCGGGGAGCTGCATTGGGCCTGACCGCTTGTGGTAAAATTAAATTACCTTTACTTAATTTATGCGGTAAAATACAATAAGAATAACTCCATCGAAAAGAAGAGGCAAAATCCGTGATATTTGAGGTTTTTCAAAAGGGGTTTTATTCCTTAAAAAGGAATTGGTATTGGTTCGAACCAAGGTGGCATACCATTCCGTCACCACGTAGGTTCGGGAAGGGACTGACAGACAACACTTTATTGACAGTTATTCGTATATATAGTCAATGCATTACAGTAAAGGCAGATGCAGAAGGCGTAACAGCTGAGAGGAGAGATAAGAATACACATACGTAATGAAAAAGGCGTTACAATAGGCGTGCATGAAGGTGTGTACTAGAAACGTCATTAACAAGATGTCACAAGTGGGTGGATCCATAAGAGAATCCTGCAGTGTCAGCAGAAATACATGGCAGAGATGCGCGCGCAGGCAGCATGACGTGTGATTGACGTGTAACTGGAGGGTGAAGGGGACTTGACATTTAGCCCTACATGAGGAGACAGAAGTCTGGGATGTCAGATCAACCTAATCCCAAATCGTATCTAATATCTCGTGTTTAAGGAACTGTATTATCTGGAAGGAAAGGTCTCTCGGGCAGAGGCTATTCTATACTGACTGTGAGTGCGTGTATAAGCGTCTACGTGTCTACATGAGATGCGAGGGGGCATGGGCCTACCATGGTAACAGGAGCTATGAATTACTTGCACGGAGACAGTGAGGCCGGGCCCTTTGCTCTGCAGCTGGAAGGATGTTTACTGAAACTACTAGACAGGAATGTATTTTTCGAGGAGCGGAGCAGATAACTTGAAGGCTGAATACAGTCTTGGCAGGCAACAGGCTGAACCAAGCACCGTTAGCCGCGCACGGAGTAAGGCAGAGGTCACGGACTCAGATGCAGGCCCAGGCTGAAGCATTCAGAGTCAGAAGGCAGGAAAAAGCTCGATGGCAGAATTCAGGGCCTACTTCGCCAGAGCTGGAAAACGTGTAAAGTACACCACATAAAGACGTTGGCAAGGCATACTTAGGAACGGAATATTCGACCCATTCATGGTGGATCTGAAAGAGGACATGTTAACGTTGGACGCAAATGTATTTGCGTCTTCATAGCTAGAAGTGGAGGGAACATACATGTACTTGTAGCGCGTACACGGAGTTGTTGGGGTCTAAGATAGGGGACACAATTGATCATAAAAATTCATATTTCCTCATTCCCTCCTTGTCCCCTACGGACCCTTCATGATATATCGATCCTCATGAATCGATCGATCAATCTGTTCACGTACCATCATTTGCTCTTCTTTCTTCTTATGGCGTTTTGAATGAGAACTTGAATGTGGAATACATGATGTGGCACACAGACCGCAAATCGCTGGCCCACATTGCAGACATAGACAGCAACTGAATACTATGAGAAGGGCAATGCCTAGGAAGGATAGGACCTTCCATCCCCAGGCGGTCAACGTTGTCCAGAACCAACCGGACCAAGTCCAGGTGCCTGGATTCTGATGTATCAAACTTGCAATCTTATGAAGACGGGTTATAGCTTTGTATACTGATGGCGCGTTTTCTGGAATGAAAACACAGCAGCTTGACCCGATGACCTTACAGGCTCCGCCCCTGTCGGCTAGGATGACGTCAAGGACAAGACGATTTTGAAGAACAACAACCCGCATAGCAGACTGTTCCTCTGTTAAGTTGCCTAGGGCAGAAGTAGTCTCATTCACTACTGCTTCGAGGGTTCTAGTTAATTTGCGTATCAGTTTACTATTAAAGACAGCACCTAGATAGGGAAAGAAACCTTTATTGAAGTCTGTGTATTGTTCCCATGCCGTTTCAGTGTAATCGACAATTGGGAGGTCTCTCCGAAGTCTATTATTTACTAGATTGGTATTTCTATGATAATCAGGAGGGGCTAGGAAAACAGGTGGCAGTAGGAATGCAATGTAACAGGTACCATCCTAATCTAGAGGTAAACGTATATATGCGGTATGACCACAAATGAAGTAGGAATGACGAGTAGCTCTGAATGTAGACTTGCCTTGATCACTGGATTCGACCACAGTAGTACATTTACTATGACCTAAGTGTACTGAACCATTCTTTCTGACACATAATTCACCTGCGACTGGCAATACTGACATAGCAGGCAAAACTGGTGCAGCTTCGGATTCTACATTCAAAATCATGAGGTTAATTGTATAATTACCTAATCCATATACTTCATTTTCTAGATCAGTTCCTGTCCTTGTGGGAAGTCCCTTCTTATTAGGGTAGCAGGCTTTAAGCAAAACTAAGTTCAGGTTTCCCCAAACCCAATTTCCCTCATAAACTACAGTATCAGAATCTAAAGAATTAATCAATCTAAACCATGCACCACATGAGCCATTGTGTGTGAACGGGTACGGAAAGAGGGGCAGAACTCCCTTGTATTTCTGGTAGGGAGGGAGTCGGCCACATATCCAACAATTTGTAGCGTTGTTGGTCAGATGGGAGTGATGTAACATACTAATGAATGTGTTGTTACGCAGCGCAAGTCTATAAGACAATTCATGCGGAGGTAATTCGCTAAAAGAATGTTCGGCAGTGACGTTGAGGGTAATAGATATGCAGTAATATGCTTGCAGCAATAGTCAGAAGACTTAGGAAAAACATAATCGATAATGTCACTATACAGTGACTACGAAGTGATTTACAATATGCACGTTTCTTGAGCTGTATCTGTCTGTCTCTCTCTCTATCTCGGTCTAGGGGATACATGTCAGAAACTAATTTAACCGATTCACCTAGGGGAGGACTTAAACAATTAAACTGTCTGACTTGCTAGACCGTAGTTTCAGTCTATATTTCTCAGAGGCGGTTTTCTCAACCAGGGGGAGTTTTGAGTCAGTCTGTGGAGGAGGGCAGGGCTGAGAGTTCAAGTCTGAAGGAAGTCCATGAAACTTTTTGATGTGGCTCGAGTGCAGCCACCCTTTTCTGCCCTCGACCTTCACGGCGGTCCTCGTCGTCAGAAGAACCAATTTCGGGGTTTGCCAGCGGGGCTCCAGTGGACTTCTCCGGTCGAAATTACGAACAAAAACAAAATCACCAGGGACCACTTCATGGGGCTTCACCTCGGTGTTGTCGGGAAAGGCTGCAGCTACCTGTGAACGACAAGATTGTAGTGCAGACATCAAGGAGGCAAGGTAATCTGTCAGCATAATACAGTCAACATCTGTAATTTTACGAGGTATAGGCGTCCCCCACATATTTGGTGGCCTACCGAAGACCACCTCATACGGGGATAGCCCTGTTCGAGAATGCGCTACCATCCTCATATAGAAGAGCGCAACTGGCAAAGCTACTATCCAGTCAACGCCTTTCTCTCTGCATATTTTTGAAAGTCGGATTTTCAGAGTCTGATTATGGCGCTCCACGAGACCTGCTGCCTCGGGATGCCGGACACAGTGGAATTTCCACTGATAGCCTAACAGGAGTGTAACGTGTTTCACAAGCTCGGATGAGAATGGCTGACCGTTATCTGAGTACACGATACGGGGCAAACCATACCGTGGGAAGAATTCACGAACCAGCTGCTTGGCAGTGGTCGGAGCAGTGTAATCTGGGACTGGATATGCTTCTAACCATCGGGAGAGTGCACATACGACTACGAGGACATATTTGAATCCTCGACAACGTTCCATCTGGATATAATCCATCTGGAGGACTTCAAAAGGATGATCGGGAGGCTGAAATCCACCTTGCTCTACAGGAATGCTTTTACCTGGATTGAACTGACAACAAATCATGCAAGTACGCACTTTTTGTTTGGCTGCTGCTCGTAAGTTTTTATTGAACCATATGTGTTGAATACTGTCTAGCATGGCTTTTTCTCCTAGGTGTGCTGGACTATGTATCGTGTTAATGATGACTTGTACCATAGAGTCGGGGAGAAACCATGTAGATTTTCCCTTCGTCATCCATCCCTGATCTGTTTGGATCCCTCCTAGTTCAGTCCACTTCTTGATTTCATCTGGTGTAGCATGTGTCTGTATGTCAATTACATCATGTGCGGGATCCCTAACTGTCATGCAATGTGTCGGAACTATTGTTTTTGTCAAGTCAGTTGCATGAGTTCGATTCTGAGCAGTTTGCTTAGCTGTTCGGTCTGCCAGGTCGTTACCCTGGGAAATAATATCAGTGACTTTTGTATGTGCCTTACACTTCATGATAGATATTGCAGTAGGTAGATGTATTGCATCTAACAGAGCTTGAATGAGGGGACCGTGTTGAATGTTGGCACCGTGAGAAGTTAAGTAACCTCTCTCTCGCCAGAGAACTCCGAAGTCGTGAACGACTCCGAATGCATAACGTGAATCAGTGTATATGTTAACTTTCTTATTTTTGCCTTGAATACAGGCTTGTGTCAGAGCGATGAGCTCTGCTGCTTGAGCTGACAGGGTGTCGATGCAATTGGTTTCCGTCGTGACTGCGTAGGCGGCCACTAATTCACCTGTACTTGTTCTCATACATGAACCATCCACATAAAGTGTCAGGTCTGGATCTGGTAATGGAACGTCTGTCAAGTCTTGTCTGGGTTTCGTCGTAATAGTAATGACTTCAATACAATCATGTGCCAATGGGTCTACTCCATTTAATGGTAAAAGTGTGGCAGGATTTAATGTACTACAGCGCCTGATTTCTATGTGTGGCTGAAACAATGTTAATTCATAACCTGTCAGTCTTGCTATGGTCAAGTGTTGGGTCTGTGTACGGTTTAAAAGAACTTCCACGGAATGTGGAACTTGCACTGTCAATTGATGTCCTAGTACTATAGAATCGCTTTGTCTGATTGCTAAAGCTGTCGCTGCAACTGATTTCAAGCACGCAGGCAGAGCCTGGGCTACTGGATCCAATGTGCTAGAGAAGTAAGCACACGGTTTGTGTGAACCTGCTTGTTCCTGAGTGAGTACTGACAAGGCAGTACCTTCACGTTCTGTGACAAAAAGTGTAAAAGGCTTACTGTAACATGGTGTTGCTAAAACAGGTGCTTGACATAAGGCTTTCTTTAAGTCTTCAAAAGCTTGTGTATGTTCTTGAGTCCAAGGGAGGACAGTCGATGTCGCTGCCTCCTGGGTTGTCAACTGAATGAGTGGTTTTGCTAGAAATGCATATTGGGGAATCCACTGTCTGCAGTACGAAGTGAGGCCTATAAAAGCCCGCACCTCCTTTTGTGTCTTGGGTGGTGACATGTTTACAATTAACTGGATGCGATCAGGTGTGAGCTGTCTCCCCACTTTGGACAGTAAGTGACCAAGGTACACAACTTGCTGAACACAGAATTGCAGCTTCGAAGGGGATACCTTGTGCCCCTTGTCAGCCAGAAAATTTAAAACCGTCAGTGATGCTTTTTCACATTCGGGTTCGCTTCGGGCGGTGATCAGCAGATCATCGACATACTGAAGTAGGGCGGTGTTAACAGGCATGTAGATGCTGTCGAGTTGTCTTTTCAGTGCTTGGCTATAGATGCTGGGGCTTTCTGTGAATCCTTGAGGTGCGCGTGCAAATTTGAAACTTCGTCCATTTAAACAGAATCCGAACAAGTATTGGCTTTCCGGATCGATTGGGACGCTGAAGAAGGCGTTCTTGAGGTCAATTACAGTAAAGAACGTCGCTTCTGGATCAATAGCTGTCAGTAATGAAGAGATATCTGGAACCACAGGATATTGTGGTACAATGCATTTATTCAATTCGCGCAGATCAATAACTAATCGATAAACTGGAGGTGCATTTGGATCAGTACGTTTAAGAACTGGAATGATAGGAGAATTACATACATTGGAGTCGGTCTCTACGACCACTCCTTGTGCAATGAGCTCGTCAATGATTTTCAGCAAAGCCACTACAGCATCTGGGGGTAACTTGTATTGTTGAATTCGTGGTAATACCACTCCTGCTTTGAGTGTGACACGATATGGTGTAATGTGCATACAACCTACATCAGTGGGGCCTTGCGCCCACAAATGTGCAGGGACATTCTGTAACCGGTGATCCATATCTCTCAATACATAGTGACCTTTAAAATCTCGTAAGAATAATCGTACTCCTTCCGGAGAACAGCATATTATGGCTCCTAGAGCTTTCAGTGTCTTTATACCTAGCAAGTTTTCTGGGCATGATTTTGTAAGCAATAAATCTGTAGTCCGTGTCAAAGGACCAACTACAAGAGGAAGAGGTTGTGATACTTCGTTAATAATAGGCTTTCCTGAAAATCCAAGGGAAACATTCTGTGAGCCTGAGAGGGGTGCCCCTGGAACCTCATCATGACTAATCGTTGTTCGGCTTGCCCCTGTATCAATTAGAAACTTTCTGTCTTTCCCTAATACTTGACTGTGTACATAAGGACCCTCTTGATCTACAGGAACCTCAATAAGAGGCAAGCCAACCTCCCTCTCTAGGCTGTTTCATGTGTATCGCTGATAATCGGGGTAGTCATTTTGTGCATACTGGTACATCTGTTGTGTCGTGTTTTGTGTTGCGGCAATGGGCTGTGGCTGTGGTACTGCTACGGTCTGTTGTGAAGCTGGCATAGGTGTTATATTCTGTATATTCTGTGGTACTTGTTGTTGGGCTTGATCTTGTCTAGGTGGACGTGGTCTCTACTTGGTCTTGCCCGTGGAGATATTGTGTTTCAGAACTGCACAATCGTTTATATAATGACCTGGCTGTTTACAATAGTTACATGTCCCTTTAACAGGAGCCGTCGAATTACTGGGCTGGGTCGCACCCTTTTTGTGACCATCAGCTGGAATTGACTGGGCAACTAACATTTTCATTTTCGTGTCTTTCATACGCCTTTGTTCGTGTTCCTGTTCTTCTCTAATTCTATTCTGGTGGTACTGTAGCATTTGCAACATTTGTGAAGGGGTATTAGCTTGCCAAGTACTCTCGACTTTCAGTACTCTGTTCTTAACCTGGGGCAGTGAATTCTCGACTAATTTTGTTACAAAAAGATGTGGATATGATTCGTTACTTGCTTTCAGACCGCTGTTAATACCAAAACATTTTTCAAATCGGGTGTAAAAATCACTAGTGTCTTCATCGGGCTTCTGTCTACAGGCTGAGATTGCACCCCAGTCTTCCTTTTTCGTTGTTAATAAACGTGGCAATACTTGTACTAACAATCCTGGTAACGCTTTAACTTTGTCTCCAAGCCCTAGGCCTGGAACTCGGGTATTTTCTTCGTTTTCTAATGCAGCCCAATCAATCTTTGCATTCCCTACTTCCCATTCTTTTTCTTTGAGTTTTTCGTAAATACCAGCAGGCAATAGTACTTTCAATATTTTCATAAGGTCAGGATAAGTGTAATCACCCATGAGTAACATGTCTTTTATTTCACGGTGAAAACCTGCGGGATCTTTGTCATGGCTGGGTACTAATTTTTTCATTTCCAATAATTCTATTTTAGTTATGGGCGTGTACACAAACACGCGTCTAAGCGTATTATCAGCATTCATAACTGGGTGCACTTCTCGTAACGGATTCTGTCTGTCTATGTGATACATTTTTCTTTCCATGGAGTGTGGTGAATCAGACTGTGGACACAGGAAGGCACTATATCTGTGCCGATATTCTAGAATTACTTTAATTAGATCGGTACCTAGATCTCTCCATTTATTCATGAGTAGTTCTGCTAATATATCAGGCAGGGGACCTGGATCGGAGTGTTGGCTTCTATACAATAGGAGTAGGTGCTGTATCATGTATGTACCACCTAAACGCTGTTCCCTTGGTGTCATATTCAAAAATGTGTGTGCTAACGCATCATCACTATATTTCTCAGGATTGTCAGCCCATTGTACTGCTGACCTAGCTAATTCTTGTTCGTCCATAGAATCGAGTACATGGTACCCCATTCGTTCTCGAAGTCGGTTGTCAGTGGCTTGGAATAAGTGTTCAGGCGTTCTCGGATTAGACATGGCTTCCTGAAAAATTCTTTTACTTTCTGGACGTACTGGACGCATGGAATTATTATAGGATCTTCCTTTACCTACATAAGCTATCATTTCTCTAACTGATAGTTGTGCTTGTCCTGCTGTCTCTTCTGGTGCGTCCTCATCCCCCGAGGATTCAAGTTTGTCTGAATCTATTTCTGGTGCTGGCTGTCTTCTTTCATGTATCTTTATTACTGCATTTCTGATCCTTCGGTACATGTTTTCTATACAAGCCTGTTTATCATGATTCCCGTCTGCTATATTCTGACCCCATCTATGAAGTCCTTTTATTTCTTCCGGGTTAGCACCCGGCCTATCCATTTCTCTTATTAGGCAGTTTATAAAAAACCGTAATATCTTGCCTTGAGTATCTGCTTTTTGGTAGGCCATGGCCTCGCCAATACTTTCAGGGCCTACCCCTGTTTGAACAAAGTGATATATTCTGTCTAGATGATCAACCATTCCAGGTAGTGTCAATAAAAAGTTTGTAACTCGTCGCAATCGTACTGATGCGAGCATCATTCTGTCGTCATTCTTTTTACCGGGTACTGGATCATATCTACAGTCTGCGAGACGTTCTTTATATATGTCAAAATCGGCTGCTTGAGGTGTACGTTGTTGTGCTAGATCCCTATAAGTCCACCGATGTGCTTGTGGTGGGGTTTGAAAACCTACCGCCCCTCCGGACGCGCCTCCTGAGGCGCCGGATCCGAAGGGATTCGTTGAGTGTAAAGTAGGAGGAATAGGTGCAGGAAGAGATGGAAGAACGGCTGGAAGGGTTGGAACGGGAGGAGGAGTAGCTTGTCGCGGAGGTGGGGGCTGACTATCTCGGGGTCGAGCGCCGCCAGTAGGGGGTGTACGTGGCAGTGCGGTATTAACATATTCGGGGGCTACATCGTCTAGATAGGAAGAAAGGAAAATGTCCTTTGCGGTTTTGTGATGCACTTTAGTCAGGAGCATTGGAGGTGGCAGATCTTTTAGTGTTTCCGGGGTGGCCTTAGGTAGACCCTCGGCCAGAAGAGGATACATACCATTCATAAGGGTGTTTCGTTGTCTATCTACTTGTTCTATTTTTACTCGGATACCTTCCTCAACTAATACATTTTCTCGGGCCTTGTCTGAATCCGCTTTACTTTTCTCTTCTTTTCTGTGTGCTTTTTCTGTACGCCTATGCGATTCTTTACGCCATAATTCAATGGCATCTTTCTGTGACTGTCTGGCTTTCTTTTTCCATAATGCTTCTTCTACTCTCATGATGCAATCTGCATCCCATGTCCCAGCAGCGGGCCATCTCTGATTCTCTGCTAGATCCTTAGTGTAGTCCACCCATAAATCAAGATATAAAACGGCATATAGGCCATGTTTGTGGTACATAAAGTACCCTGGAGTGTCCCTAGGTGGAACGGGAACGGCTTCCTCGAGTATCCCTTTTCTAGTTTTTATCTGTCTTAATTTGGCGAATAACGGCATCTTAAAAATCAGGCTACTTGGTTCTTACTTGAATTTGAATCACAATTAACACAATAATCACAATAATGAAAGTCGAACAATCACTCATACCACGACATTTTGAAAACACATTAAAACATTTTAAAACGAACAACAACGATTAGAATAAAACTAGCTGACTGCATGATACTGGATGTACTGCTAAACAGTACAGATACACTGCTAAAACAGTGCAGACCAGGTCTGTGTACCCAAACCCGTCTTGACCGGCACAAATTAATGCGCACGTCTAGATGCGTCCCCAGCAATGGTACTCACCGGGAAGCACGGAACGGAAGGCCTCGGAAACTCTGGACTGGACTGGATCGGACTGGACTCGACTCGTGACGCAGAAACTTCGGAACTTTGGAACCTGGTGGGCCTCTGTATACCTCGGATCTTGCTCTCTCAGCTAGGCTCTGGTCGGGATCCTCCGCACTCCTCACCGCCTCGTCTGGGTGTTGATCGCAGCCTCAGTCACCTCCGTTGGCCTGAGGGAGATACAGGAAATCCTGCGGGTACGCGTAGTTGTCCGTCCGGCTGTGGCAGGGGGCTAGGCCTGCAACGCACCTCCGGCGCGTGAGGTGGGGGAGGGGTCCCTATTCGGGCGCCAATTATGTGGTAAAATTAAATTACCTTTACTTAATTTATGCGGTAAAATACAATAAGAATAACTCAATCGAAAAGAAGAGGCAAAATCCGTGATATTTGAGGTTTTTCAAAAGGGGTTTTATTCCTTAAAAAGGAATTGGTATTGGTTCGAACCAAGGTGGCATACCATTCCGTCACCACGTAGGTTCGGGAAGGGACTGACAGACAACACTTTATTGACAGTTATTCGTATATATAGTCAATGCATTACAGTAAAGGCAGATGCAGAAGGCGTAACAGCTGAGAGGAGAGATAAGAATACACATACGTAATGAAAAAGGCGTTACAATAGGCGTGCATGAAGGTGTGTACTAGAAACGTCATTAACAAGATGTCACAAGTGGGTGGATCCATAAGAGAATCCTGCAGTGTCAGCAGAAATACATGGCAGAGATGCGCGCGCAGGCAGCATGACGTGTGATTGACGTGTAACTGGAGGGTGAAGGGGACTTGACATTTAGCCCTACATGAGGAGACAGAAGTCTGGGATGTCAGATCAACCTAATCCCAAATCGTATCTAATATCTCGTGTTTAAGGAACTGTATTATCTGGAAGGAAAGGTCTCTCGGGCAGAGGCTATTCTATACTGACTGTGAGTGCGTGTATAAGCGTCTACGTGTCTACATGAGATGCGAGGGGGCATGGGCCTACCATGGTAACAGGAGCTATGAATTACTTGCACGGAGACAGTGAGGCCGGGCCCTTTGCTCTGCAGCTGGAAGGATGTTTACTGAAACTACTAGACAGGAATGTATTTTTCGAGGAGCGGAGCAGATAACTTGAAGGCTGAATACACTCTTGGCAGGCAACAGGCTGAACCAAGCACCGTTAGCCGCGCACGGAGTAAGGCAGAGGTCACGGACTCAGATGCAGGCCCAGGCTGAAGCATTCAGAGTCAGAAGGCAGGAAAAAGCTTGATGGCAGAATTCAGGGCCTACTTCGCCAGAGCTGGAAAACGTGTAAAGTACACCACATAAAGACGTTGGCAAGGCATACTTAGGAACGGAATATTCAACCCATTCATGGTGGATCTGAAAGAGGACATGTTAACGTTGGACGCAAATGTATTTGCATCTTCATAGCTAGAAGTGGAGGGAACATACATGTACTTGTAGCGCGTACACGGAGTCGTTGGGGTCTAAGATAGGGGACACAATTGATCATAAAAATTCATATTTCCTCACGCTTAGGGCCTGAATTGACAGTTGGAGGCTGTTGGACGGCCTAGAAGAGGAGGAGGCTGTATAAGGGGGGCATTGATGGTATCCAGCCCACTGGGGAGTGTGAAATGGGCAAAAAGGAGCCGGCCACCAGAAACCCACGGCAGGGGACCCTTGACCGCTACACTATGGCCCCTCCCTCCACAGAGACGGAACTCCCGGGCCCTCGCTCGGACACAGGACTATTGATGGGGCCATACAAGCGTCGAGAGAAGATATACAGGTGTCCCGTGCAGCCCTGGAGGTCAAGAGCAGAGAGGTGGCCTCAGAGGTCACTCTGCTGTGACAGGACTTTCGCAACTTGACGGAGAGGGTTACCACAGCGGAGACCAGACTGGGCGAGGCCAAAGATACAATAAATACCCTGAAGAAGGATGTGGCGAAGCTCCAGGCCTCACATAAGCAACTCCAATGGAAGGTAGATGACGCAGAAAACAGGGCCCGCCGCAATAACCTCCGCTTTGTGTGTTTTAGAGAAGGAATCGAGGGGACCAACACGGTGGAGTTCCTGCTCTCCTGGCTGCAGAAGACCTTCCCGGCGGTGAAATTCTCAGACTGCTTTGTCATAGAAAGAGCACATAGGGCATTGCTAGTGCAGCCACTAGTGGGGGCAAGGCCGAGGCCGGTCATTGCCCGCTTCCTGAATTTTGCAGACCGGGACATGATATTGAGAGAAGCCAGAAAGCTTGGAGAGATCCGTATGGAGAACTCGCAAATTATGATCTTCCCAGACTACAGTCAGGAGGTGCAGAAACAGAGACGCTCCTTTGACACAGTGAAGGCAAAATTGAGAGACCTACATATTCAGTATATGCTGCTCTTCCCGGCGAAATTGAAAATCATGTATAAGGAAAAGACTTACTTTTTGATGCATGGCAGTGGCTGGAGGAGTGCCCCTCATTCCGGAGACCAGAGGAGGGGAGGCGCGGGGCGGCGACTGACTCATCTACCATCGGGGCCCAGTGGGAGCAACCGAAGACACAGAGAACGAGGAGAACAAGGGGCAGTAGGAGGGTGAAGACGATG
The DNA here is from genome assembly GCF_964263255.1 of Lissotriton vulgaris. Lineage (NCBI taxonomy): Eukaryota > Metazoa > Chordata > Amphibia > Caudata > Salamandridae > Lissotriton > Lissotriton vulgaris. The sequence continues at coordinate 229,183,799 of NC_141691.1, read as the reverse complement.
CCGTATCCCATGCAGAGCTCGAGCAGTCGGCAGGGGCGGAATTCAGCATCCCCTGGCCTAGGAGATCAAGCAGGTTCTAGGTTTCGCTGCCTGGCTGGAAACACTCTATCGGAAGGGGAAGAAGAGCCTGGTGGTATCACAACTGACAGTGAGGATGCGGAGGAGCAATCAATGCACCCGTTGGTGGTGGCAATCAACAAGATGGAGCAGGAATCGGCCAAGGAGGCTGGGGCCTCGCAAGATGACATCCAGGACTCGCATTCTTGAACTGGGGACTGAGTGGATGAATAAATTAAGGCTCACTGCCGGGCGACACAGCTAGTTGTTACACCCCCTAAACCTTCTTGTTTTCTTGCTAATTGGGGTAATTTATCTTCTGGTATATAACTACAGGTGAAGGGAGTGTTATATGCTGTGTGGATAACGTTTTGGGGATAGGTTAGTAGGGGGTTTCTTGGGGAGGGCGACAGACCTTCTCCGCCCGGAAGTCCTATACGTAGCCTGTTGCGCAGATGGGACGGGTGGGGGGGAGAGGTGGGAGGGGGAGTTGGGGGAATGTATTGTTGTTTTCTGTATGAGGACATTGGGGGGGACTCGAATGTTAATGTCAGCCTTTTTGCTTGGGATGGGAGTTGGGAGAGGGGGGGTTTGTTACAGCATGTCAGGATGGTCATACATGCCAGAGACCTGGATGGACCGCTTACACAGTCTTTGAACAACCCACATTGAGATGCAAGGCAGGATGACAGAAAGCCCTATAGAAGAGGCTCTGGCTCAGAAGGGGACTAAGATTTTGACATGGAATGTTAACGGCCTCGGCAGTAAAATTAAACGGGGGTTGGTCCACAATTACGTGAAGAGGGTGGAACCTGATGTAGTGTTGCTGCAGGAAACACACCTACAGGGCACCAAATGCACTTTTCTGGCTAAGGGGCAATATAAAGTTCTCGCACATGCAGGGTTTAACACAGGCTCTAGAGGGGTAGCCATACTAATAAAAAAGAACCTTCCTTTTCTGGTAGCGCAGACCTGGGTAGATCCACAAGGGACATACGTAGGGGTGAGGGGACACTGGAGAAGGTGGGAGTACACACTTATCTCGGCTTATGCACCGCCCAAATTGCAGGCAGGTACACTTAGGGCAGTCACTGATATCCTCTTGAACACGGCAGACACCTTACAAGTGCTAGGAGGTGACTTTAATGGTGTAATAGACCCAGTAGCAGATAGGACTGGGGAAAGGGCTAGGACCCCGACCCCCACCCTGCTTTCCAAAACAATGACCACACTGGGACTGGTGGATGTGTGGCGGTGGCTACATCCGGTGGAGAGGACATACTCGTTCTTCTGCGGAGCACACAAGGTATACTCAAGATTAGATTATATCTTTATGAATAGGCACGCGCTTCATGTAAAGGATACAGCAGTGTACCAGGCGAGAGGCATTTCAGACAGTTCACCCCTATTGGTAGTAGTGGGGGGGAGGGGGCGAGAGGCACACGACCTGGAGACTGACGGCATGGGACCTTCAGAATGCGGACATACTAAAAGGCTTACGGGCCGATGTAAAAGTGTACAAAGCTGAAAATGAAGGAACGATCTCGTCCCGGGTTGTGCTTTGGGAAGCACTGAAGGCGGGCCTGCGGGACAGAGCACAGAATAGATTGGCGGGGGAAAGGAGGAAAGTGCAGGAGGAGGTTCGATCGCTGGAAGCCCAAATCCTGGCCCTGGAACACCAACTCACTAGAGACGTGGGGTTCTTCAGAAGACTCTCGGATGTGCAGCGTCAAATTAGAAGCATGGTGACGGGGGAGGCTAAGACTCAGGCATTGGCGACGCTGCATCGCTTGTATGACGTGGGTGATAAGTCTGGGAGGTTGTTGGCATGGCTTAGTCGGAAAGAAAGGGATGCGAGGTTGGTGGAGAAGGTGAGAGACTGTCAAGGGAGGGTGGTGCAAACAGATGAACAGATAGCCGGGACCTTTGCGGGGTATTACAGAGTATTTTATGACGGCAGGGATCTAGGGTCACAGGAAGATGCGATGCAGTACATGGCCCATATTGAGCTCCGGGTGCTAGCGGAGGAGGACCAACGTGACTTGGACGTAGGCAATACACTTGATGAAATTAAGGGAGCCCTCGCCAAGCTTAGGGCGGGGAAGTCCCCTGGCCCTAATGGATTCCCGGCGTAATTCTTCAAAAAGACTGCGGACCTACTGGCCCGTCATTTCTTGGGGCTCTTTGAGGAGGCAGAGCAGCAGGGTGAGCTCCCGCCAGACCTCCGCCTAGCCACAATCATTCCAATATATAAGGAAGGTAAGCCGGCAGACGACTGTGCATCGTATCGTCCCATCTCCCTCTTAAATGTGGAGATAAAGCTCCTAGCGACGATCTTAGCCCACCGAATGCACCGAGTGATACCAGGGCTCGTTCACCTTGACCAAGCAAGTTTCCTCCCAGATCGGGCAACCAGATTAAATCTTAGGCAGACCCATAATTGGCTAATGGAGGTGAGTGTAAGACAGGATCCGCACTTGTTTTTGTCACTTGACGCCGAAAAGGCATTTGATGCAGTCTACTGGCCTTTCCTTGAAGGGTTACTGGAGCGATTTGGCTTCGGGCCCAAATATAGGAAATGGGTGAAATTGTTGTATACTGATCCCAGGGCAAGAGTTAGAGTCAATGGAGTGATGTCGGAGGATTTCCCAATTAGACGGGGGACCAGGCTGGGGTGCCCGATGTCACCTCTGCTCTTCGCTCTCACAATAGAGGTACTGGCATGTGCGGTCCGGCAGAATGGAGACATCAGGGGGTTTCGAATAGGACAGGCGGATACTAAGGAGGAAAAAATATCGTTGTACGCCAGCGATATTCCTCTATATATCACACACCCGGATACCACGATCGTAGCACTGTTCTTGGAATTGGCCCGCTATGGTGCCCGAGCAGGATATCAGATAAACTGGCACAAGTCGATTCTTTATGATCCCCGGGGACGGGAGATATGGCCAGATCTTCCAGGGAGGCTCCAGTCGACGACTGAGGGATTTGTCTACCTTGGGATCTATGTGACGCGAGATACTAATCTTTCCTATGACAGGAACATTAAGCGAGTAATAGACAATTTTACAGAGGATGCGGCACGGTGAAGGATGCTCCCCCTTACGATACTGGGCCGTGCTGCTATGTTTAAGATGATGACGCTCCCGAGGTTTTTTTATACCTTCCAGAATGAATATTTCCCCCTCCCACGCCGGGTGTTTCAATACATTAATGCGGAATTGAGGGCCTTCTTATGGCTGGGGAAACAGCCCCGAGTGGCGCTGACGACCCTACAAAGACACCAATATAGTGGGGGCATCTCCCTGTCCAACATAGAAGCGTAATATTGGGCGGAACATCTGGCAACTATCAATGAGTGGATACACACCCCTGCGGCACATCCCACTTACGCGCTAGAGAGGCACGGCATGGAGAAACACACATGCATTCACTACCTGTACGGGGGCAAGGGGAAAGGCAGATTGCTTCCGGCCACTAGAGTTACACTGGGGACATGGGAACGGGCGACATAGGCCATGAGGTGGGACCGGAAACCGACGATGCAAACACCACTGTGGTGGTGTGCTTGGTTGAGGAAACTCAGTAAGTTGAGAGGATTCCAGAGTTGGGACGACATTGGTATCTCGTCGCTGGGGGATGTCATGGAAAAAGGGGAACTGCAGTCATTTCAATCACTGAGGGTGGAATATGGCTTACACCGTATGCAATATTTTAAATATGTACAGCTGAGGCACGCCTGGAGGGGGAGGGGACTTTAACTGGATCGCTCCCGGAGTATGCACCACTGAAGGGCCGTCTTTTACAAGAACAGATCCCGAATAGAGCGGTTTCACTGACATACAGAACCTTGATGAATAACATTACGTTGATGGGCTGGAAAATCTTAGAAGCACCTGGGAATGGGAGGTAGGGCAGATGGACACGGTGGATTGGGACACGGTCCTGATGCACCCGAGAGAGGTAGCGATTAAGTCTCGTTTACGACTTATTCAATATAATGTCCTCCATAGGACCTACTTTGATAGAGTACGCCTACATAAGATGGGGAGGGCTGGTGAACCATGCTGCCTACGTTGTGGTCTAGACAGGGGGGACTTCTATCACACCATTTGGTCCTGCATGGCAATTCAGACCTACTGGGGAGAGGTCCTAAGAGAGCTAGGAGAGGTGCTGGAGATTACTTTGCCATTTGACCCTAAGCTAGTATTGTTGGGGATGACAAATGACGTAGACTTGACTCGCCCACTGCTGATCTTCCTAGTGTTGGCCTTGGTGGTAGCCAAGAGAGACGTGGCGAGGAGTTGGGGGGTACCCACGCTGCTGCAGCTGGAAGAATGGCGGAGGGGTATGGATATATACATGGCAGCCGAAAGGGTCGCGTATAAGGCACGAGGATGTCCTAAAAAGTTTGGTAGAGTGTGGGGCAAATGGCGCCGTTATCATGGTCTGGTGAGAGTGAGCCGGCTTTCATCCTCACACGGGGGGGAGTGCGGTAGAGACTTAAATGTTGTATCAGAACGGGATTGGGAGGGATGTTTGATTGCACTGGTGGAAATGGAGGACTGTGAATTGTTTTTAGCAATGGAAGTGGGAGGGCGGGTGGGGCATGATGATTATTAATGACATGCTTGTTATGTGTTTGCATAATAAAATGCTAATAAAAACGTTTAAAAAAATATGCTCTGTTTTTATAAATTGTTGTTGTGTCTCTTTCTTGTTGAGTGACCTACTCATTCCAGGTTGGGCAGGTGGAACCATATACCCTGTGACTCTTCAAGAGCGGCCATCTTTGGCAAGGCCTTGATATAAGAAGAGCCCTGTCCTGCTAAACGACACACATTTTTCTGAGTCATCTTGCAAGTTGGTCCTGCCTTCCCGGCTGCTCCTGAGTCTCGTAGCCGATTGGTTGGAGTGAGCCATCCATACCGGGGAGGAGATACGTCGGCTTCACCTGACATACCCAGGTACGGAGTCTCTGAATCAACATTATTTTTGTTTATCTAGCACAGTTACAGACATACTGTATTGTGCGCATATGAGCGCAACAGTTTGATAACACCTGCTTCATATTAATCATGCACACAAGTGTGCTCCACTCATTGTGAAATAGCAGGCCTCTTCAACCGCGACTGCTCCTGCAGGGAAAAACCAGATGCACAAGGACACCCCTGCACCTGTCGCCCCTGGGCCTTAGGGAAGAGGACCAAAGGTGCCCCCCTGTCCGGGAGCATCGAAAGGCCTGAGCCCACTTGCTGGTTTAGCCCAACTGGCCTCCTGGCCATAGCCTGCAGCCTCTTTCAACATTGACTGATTGCTATTAAAATACATTGGACTCCCAACGTTGTTTTGCACCCTGCACCTGGCCGCCCCTGTGCAGTTTGTGGTTTACTGATGGTGCTGCCTTGGACCTTGCTCACCACTCACCTTAACTCCTGGAGATTGGTCTAGTAAGGAGTGTACCTGTTTACATAACTTGTTTTTCCTTCCATAGGATAACATTGCAGAACTCAGAAATTGAACTGTGTCCACTTTTTAAAGAGAAAAGATTTTATATTTAAAAAGTTACTTACCTGAACAATTTTTCTCTGATGCCTAAACCAATATAAAGATACTTGCTATTTTTATAAATTGGTGTGGATCTCCTTCTTGAGTGTGTGTCCTTTATTAATCATTGTGTGTATTTGCAAATGTCTTGCACTCCTCTGAGTTAAGCTTAAGGCTGCTCGACCGCACTACCCTCTAAAAAAACACATTTGGATTGTATAGCCAGACCCTGTCCACTCATAAGGGAACCCCTGGACTCTATACATGGTATGTCAATTTTTTGATATATCACATAAAGAATGAGCTTCCTAATCATTACAAAAGGTATGTCGATGTGCATGTCCCCAATTGGCAAGTACTGGCTAACTCATAACTACCTAGTATAAGGCACCCAGAGTACCAAGGGCATGCAAGGCAGAGCCTTCATCCAGGAATGCTGTGGGACCCCAAGTGCCATGGTCAACATAACCACACCCTACCCATGGGCAGAGGGGTAAACCACACTTCACTCCCGTCAACCGCACAGCACCAGGAGCATCTTTTTTCCTGCATCTCCAGCATCAGGACCACTCCTGTGCCATCTATGGCAGTTGTATCCTAAAGGCTGGAACTGGACTGGAAAAGGCTCTTGTGGCCATATAATTGTTCAAAGTAACCTTACTGGACTCCTGAGCCTCCCCCATGTTGGATTTGGTCACCCACGCGGGGTCTAAGCCACCTAACTAATAGTTTAAAACTTTTCTCAAGTTTGCAAAGTTTTGTTCACCAATACTTGTTTGCGGTTGTTTTCAGAAGTATTTATTTCTTCAAAAATGTGTATTTCCAGAACCCTCTGGAGGATTTTGATGATCAAGGACTCTAAAAATGAAATAAAATATGCTCTATTTTTATAAATTGTTCGTTTGTTTTTCCTGTTGTGTGACTTCCACTGTTTGGAGCTGTTAAATGCTTCACACTAAGGTCCTTTTCCAAGCCTTACTGCTCGCAGCCACAACCACCAGGTGTTGAGCTTAAGGTTAAGTAAACGAGCCTGGCTGAACTCCAAGATGGTATTTGAGAGTGCACTCCACTAAAAGGGCCCACAGCCATATGATATAGTATATCCAAATCCTCACATTGCCTATTTGATGTCACTCAGTACTCCTTGGAGAAAAACATCCCCGTTAATTAGTTATCCATCTACACTTATATATATTACTTCAATACTTAAACTTTAGTGAATTGCTTGATGCTGCTTTTTGCAAGGCTTGAGTGACCTGATGTCGTTGTGAGAGATGCCAAAGGGATATTCGTCTAATGATAGATTCCATCCGAAGAATGATCCGTTAGCGTCGCAGAAATCACCCCCCCCCCTTCTTAACCCAGTAGTAAGCAAAAGGGCTCTCTCAGTATTAATTTGAGTGTCAGGTGTGCCAGCTATTTGTCTCACCCACCCACAATAACCTATCCAGCTTGTGCTCTTTATTCAGCAATACCCCTCCAGCCTTTACTCTTTACTCTGACACAAATCGATGAGGGTTTGCGAAAAGAGCATGGGAGGGATCAATATTAAAAACTAAGGGGCATATTATCAAGTAGGGCGTTACAATTATCGCCGCTTTAGCAGCAGGAAACTGCAGCTAAAGCGGCGATAATGGGCTTGATAATATGCCCTCGAGAATTCCCATAGAAGCCCATGTTCTGGTGTGTACATGGGCTTCTATGGGAATTCACAAGGGCATATTATCAAGCCCATTATTGCCGCATTAGCAGCAGTTTCCTGCCGCTAAAGCGGTGATAATTTTAACGCCCTTCTTGATAGTATGCCCCCAGATGATCTAGAATGTTCTGAGCCTCTCATTTAGTACTCAATAACCTTACAGTACCAAAACGCCGTAGGCCCACCTCTGAGCGCCAACAGACTGTGTAAAGTCTGCTCCTCTATGCATAGAAGCAGGACACAAATGAAGCAGCGCAAAGGAGACAGAATGACACTTAGGCCCTGATTACAAATCAAGCAGGACTGAATTACTATATGAAATTCCACTTTTCCTTATAATGCTTAGCTAAACCCAGTCTCCTCAGGTACGAGAACGTCTTACTTTATTTTACTGGCCGGTAATTCGAGCTGGTAAAATTTCACGAGGCTGACCCTCCTCCATGGTTTTTGCCAACTTTTTTTTTCTGGCAAGGGTGGTGGGGAGTTCAGTGGCTCCCATGCTAGAACTATTTTTCCCCTTCCTTCCTTGCCCACCTTATCCTCACACTTCACCCAAGGGAGGGGGCACTATAGTCCAGCACATATAACCCATTGGCCATTCACCATGTGGCTTCGTACATACTCCAGATTCAGAAAGTCAGTCATGTTCGTTTTGAGTGACAGATGACCTTTTTTCTATCCGGGCACCAAATGTAACACTCATCGTTGCGGAAACCTCTTCTGTGGCAAAGGTAACAGAAAAGGCAGTACCATTCCAGCTAACAGCGATTGCCACAGTGCCACCCTACAGGTTACTCTGTAAAAGATGGGGAATCCATTGTATAAGTGTGTGTGTATTTGTATATATGCACATATATGACTGTGTGTGGGGTTACGTGTGTATGGTGGCATCCTGATATCTGTTGGTCACCACCACCTGCGGGCATCTGGTGGTTCTCACCCCCTAGAAATTGATGACTGCCACACCTTGGCATATTGTGAGTGACTTAAGTATCAAGGTGGACCTGCTTTAATGCTACTCACTTGGCATACTGCGGTTGTCCAATTCATTGCCATTATTAAACCCCTGGCATAGTGTGACAGTGGTATTTGGACAAATATTGGAAGCGCAAATATCTTGGGACTGAAAATCATATCTAAAATATCGAGGACAAGAATATCCTGTAGATCATTTTCTATGGATAAGTAAAGTTTTACTATATATAGCTCCACATATATATGTACCTTGACAATATATATATCTTCAAGGAACCTAGATCTGGAGTTAAGAATAGTATACATTTTACTTACCTATTTGCACTTTCCTTCTCTATATTCTTGTCCTAGATATTTTTGACACGATATTCTTGACAATATATATATCTTCAAGGAACCTAGATCTGGAGTTAAGAATAGTATACATTTTACTTACCTATTTGCACTTTCCTTCTCTATATTCTTGTCCTAGATATTTTTGACACGATATTCTGTCCACACCATATTTGTGTTTCTGATATTCTGTCACTGACCCGTGACAACTCATTTCAGGGCATTTTGGCAACACAAAGTCATCCATGACATTCGGGGCGTATTTACTAAACTGATACACATCGCAAAGCAGCAAGCAAAGTTGCTGCACTGCGTGAAAGGGAGAGAGCAGAAATGCTCTATATTTACAAAGTTGTGAGACGTTTCTACATGCGCCATAGTGCAAGGGTGCCTGCATCACAGGCAGGATTGCTTTTGTGCACAAAGGTAGGCCTTCCTGCACAAAAACAATCCTTAGGGGTATTTTCCTCTTTCTATGTGTGCTGCAGAATGCGGGGCACTGGAAAAGGGAAATAACGTAGAAAAAGAATGATATTTGTCCTCCATATTCCTCAATTGGGAAGGTGCAGCATTTTGATGTATTTTCAGGTTTACAAGTCTATGTAAATGTTGGAATGTGCCAAAATCCTTGGGCGAAGCTATAGAAATGCCCATGTTCCACCTCCCATGTTGAAATCTAACGACATACAGGGCAAGCAGCTGCTTTGTGTACATTTCTTTACAAATTCACGCAAATCAGGCCTTGCTGGCTTGTTGTTTTTGCAGTTTTATATAGTGTGAACTTAACCCAAAGGTATTGGAGCACATTACTTTAGCATCAATTATGTCACAAAAGGACACATTCATTCTTGGTAGGCACGGGAGATTAAATGATTTTGCCCAGAATGACAGGATGTTGAGCGTCCCTGCAGAGACGTGAACCCGGAAAACGCTGCTGCAGGGGAACTGGCCATAACCAACACCTACCCCACCTTGAGCCTGACGCATTTGGGGTCCTGGGGTCCCGACGCTGAAGGTCTCCACCACCGCCGCTTCCAGCAACATCGAGCGGCAGCAGAGGGTTGAGACCACAGCTCCCAGGCTCCTTAGCGCTAACTATGCCCACTGACGCCTAACCTCGCGCCCGGAGGCGCTTAAAGTTCAGAGGCTCCCTCGGTGGAGCGGGGGCTGAAAACGCTGCTGCAGGGGAACTGGCCATAACCAACATCTACCTCACCTTGAGCCTGCCGCATTTGGGGTCCTGGGGTCCCGACGCTGAAGGTCTCCCCCACCGCCGCTTCCAGCAACATCGAGCGGTAGCAGAGGGTTGAGACCACAGCTCCCAGGCTCCTTAGCGCTAACTACGCCCACTGACACCTAACCTCGTGCCCGGAGGTGCTTAAAGTCAGAGGCTCCCTCTGCGTAGCGGGACGCGCGCGGGCGGCGCCGGGCTAAGCCCGGGCAAACGGCGGGCCATCTGTGGCCGTCTGGGGCCGAAAGAGGCCAGGCTGGGCCACAGACTTTGGTTTTGCAGCGGTGGACTCATATTCCCTAAGTGAGATTTTTAATTTTGACTTTGGGCAGGGCCCTGTCCTAGTCAATATCTTGGTATATACGTTTGTAACCCTTGTATTAGGGTACATTTGTACTTTATGTCTGTTTTGTTCTTTTAAACATTTAAGTACCTAAGTACATATCGAAAACTTTGATCATGTCCAAAACCAAATCGGATAAAACCGCATCTGGGTTGACTACGATAGACAATTACTTAGTGAAAGTGGTCAACAAAATTAATAATGGCCGGAGAGCCTCGCTAGGACGGGGGAGTCCCCCTGCTTTACACCCAGTTACACCTACCCCATTGGTGGAACCACCTATGGATGATAGCTCTGATCTGGGTAGCCGGGTACCTGTAACGATTGAAGCGCAGGTTCACTCTGAGTTTCATCAGGATATCCTGGATACATCTATTGAGGCGACGGAGCAGTGCCCGCCAGTCCCTAGAGCAGTGAGGGCCTGTCGGAAACTACAAACTAAACGAGGGGGGAATCGTAGTAAAAAAAAGAGTAGAAATAACCCAATCACCCCAAAATAGCCCCTCTGGTGGAACTGACCTACAGGAAAGAAAAAGCGCAGCCAGTATAAATATAAACCCTGAGCAATTTGAACTATTAGTTTGTGCCATAGAAGCCAAGATAGAGGCTAACATGGACGAGATCATTAAACCCCTAGTGCTTAAATTGGATACTGTTGCTCTAGAAGTTAACAGACTAGGAGGCCTTGGCTGAAAGAACTAAGGTTGCCGCTAAGGGTCCTGCTAGAGAGAGGCAGGGAACTAGTAAAAGCATTCCACATCAACCTAGCCAGCGAATAACAGCAATTGAAACTGCTTTGCCTGACTTATCACCAACAATTTGTCAGAATAAACAGGCGATAGCAGTACCAGAGGGTAAATTGGGTTTTAGAGAAGTAAAGAAAAGTCGCTTTATTAATCTTCCCCCTGACTGTGCACCCTATGTGGTCGTCCAAACCAACGCCTATTGATCATCATCCTGCTCAGCCCCATGAGGAATCCCATGAATCACTCAAAAATAAAATAGTTTCATGGCTGAACAAGAGATGTGGCTTTCCGATTAACTACTCTGACCAAATATTGTCCACCAGAAGAGTAAATTGGATTGGCCCGTCTAGAAAGACATGTAGTGGGGATTGCGTTATTGTTAATTTTATCGACACGGTCAGTCATGAAATTCTTCTACAACGACTAAAAACAGTGGAAATACACGAATCAACATGTATGCTCATTGAATCATTCCTTGCTAATAGAACTTTTACAGTAGAAGTAGAAGGATCAAAATCCAAAGCCTTCTCCCTACCATGTGGAGTTCCACAGGGTTCGTCGTTAAGTCCCACCCTTTTTAACCTTTATGTAGCCCCACTAGCTGAGATAATAAGAAACAATGGATTCACCCCAATATCATACGCTGACGACACTCAGATCGTGGTGACCATCAATAAAGAAATAGAAGAAACAGCAGAAAAATTCCAACATTGTATGATACAGGTCAGCCAATGGATGGAAGGAAATTGTCTAAAACGTAATGGAGACAAGAGTGAAGTGATGATAATGGGAGGTGACATTAACATCTGGTCCCCTGCCTGGTGGCCCACGGACATGGGCAGATGCCCTGGATCATCAGAGAAAGTGAAGAATTTGGGCTTCACTCTTGATGTGAATCTATCATTCGAAGCTCAAGCCAACAAGCTGTCATCATCACTCTGGTACATCTTAAAAATGATAAAAAAACTATTTCCATATCTACCACAAGAGTCTCGAAAAACAGTAGTCACAGCACTTGCTCTAGCAAGACTGGATTATGGAAATGGTTTATACGCCGGAGCCAGGAAAAAGATCACAGATAAACTACAGCATCTACAGAATACAGCAGCAAGACTGGTACTGGACATACCCAGGTTTGAGCCGATCAGACACAGACTGAAAAGTCTACACTGGCTACCAATTGAAAAAAGGGTGAAATTCAAATCACTCTGTATAACATACAAGGCACTTCAGGGAAAGGGTGCAAAGTTTCTAAGGGATCATTTGAAACAGTATGAACCCATGAGACCTCTAAGATCGGGCCAAATGAAATTAATTACTGTTCCTAGATTTAAAAGAGCGAACTGGGGAGGAAGAAGCTTCCTGCTGCATGCAGCACGCACATGGAATCAACTGCCTCTGTATATAAAAACCTGTCCATCCTTAGAAACTTTCAGGAAGGAAATAAAAACATGGCTGTTCTCCGAATAAACATCAGACTTTGCCATCTAGCTGGAAAGGATTTATCTTAGCGCCAAGACGCCCATGGGCAATCGCTGCGCTGTATAAATTGACAAATCAAATCAAATCAAATCAATTTTAAACACCCCCAACATGTTGCAACAGCCTTGTTAAGAGCAGCCTCCCTAGTCTATGATGTGAACAGTGTATGTGTGCGACCACTTGGCTACTTCTACACTCATCTCATTAAAGCGCCTCCTGATTTTAGCAGAAGTGGACCATGTATCTCTATTCTACGTCGTGCTCCTGAAGTATCACAACCTAACAATCCTGATAACTATTGTAGGGATGGGTTTAATGTTGTGATGCAAAACAGATTTGACTTACTCTCAGGCTTAGAGACGTGTGAGTGACGTGAGGACTCTGGGGTGCAGGGAAGGGAGAGATCGGCTGACTTGGGAGACATAGAAGCCACACGGGTAAAGAGGAGTCATAATAATGTAATTTCCTGGAATATTGTGGGTTTGGGTAATAAGATGCAGGATTGGAATTGGATTAGGTACATAAAACAGTATCATATAATTTGTTTGCAGGAGACCTGGTCCATTGAATGCAATAATTTTTAGAAGGGTATAAGGCATTCTACGTCCCTGCCATTGCAACCACCAGGGGAAGACCTAAAGGGGGATGGTCACGTACATCTCTGTTGCATTGACTTGTAAAGTACGTAGAGTTGCATCTGCCAACCCTGGAATTATCGGTTTAATTTTAACTAGAGAAAACTGTATAGCTGGTCTGGTTAATTTTTATAATTCTGTCAATTCATGCTCAGATTCTAGTCAAATATCTGCGTTGAATGTTTTTGTTGGTATGTCAATGAAACAGAGTCTTCATAATCTTATGATTATGGGTGACTTTAATGTTCACCCCTGTGGTGACCCCCTTTATAAATGTATTCTGGATCTTAACTGTGCACAATCTAATGGTTTACATTTAGAACATACGATTGAGGGGGAACTTTTTAATGACTTATTGAATGACCTGGATGTGACACCGACCATGGCCTTGATGGATCCTGCCAAGAGCTTTGAGATCCCGACCTTTAAGGGGCATGGGAGGGGAACTTTCATTGACTACGTATTAATCTCATTATCAATGCAGTCTTTTGTGGAGTCTTTTACCATTGAAGACAGTAAATTCAGTGACCATAATCCGCTCACTGTTCACTTGTTGGGACCGTGGATAGCCAAAGATGGGCCGAACCATATTCAGGGCAGGGTGAGCACAATTGATGGGAGACGCCGACTGAGATGGTCTAAGATCACCCCAGATCTGCTGTATAAAGCCATTAAAGTCATTTGTGCAGATCAAATCACCACCTGTACTCAAGAAGGCGTACAGCCGAGTAAGGTACTTAGTGCGTTTCAAGGATTCTCGGATAAGGTCTCTCAGCTGCTGTCGGTACCAGCAAAAAACTTAGTCAATGAGGGACCAAAGTTGTTTAATCATGACTGTTCCAAAGCAGCAAGTAACTTAAGGCTGGCTCTAGCAGCTAAACCAAGAATACAGGCGACTGTCCAACTTTGTCGAAAAGAATATAAATCTATTATTGCTAAACTGAAGGAACTTCTAAGGGAAGAGGCCTGGAATGAGATCCTTGATCCCACTATTTTGAGGTGCAGCTCCAGATTCTGGGCTGTAATAAAAAAAACTTTTCTGGATCATGAGCCTGGTGATGGCTTAGAATGTTACATACCAAAGGGGGAGTGGGAAGAACACTTCAAGCAATTATACTGCTGCCCGATGGATGAAACTTCTAACCTAGCATCTTGTACTACCGGTGAGCAGATCACCATTGACAGGGGTGAAGTCATTGAGGGTATTATGGGATTAACAGCCGGGAAAGCGCCCGGTCCTGATGGGATCCCTCCAGACTTATTTAAGTCTGATTCAACTTTTTGGGCTCCTATATTAGAGTCTGTTTTTAATGCTGCAGTGAAAAGTGGTTGCCCACAATCGTCGGGGGTTTCTACGATTGTCCCGGTTTTTAAAAACGGTGACAAGTGTAGCTCACACTGTTATAGACCTATTTCACTAATAGACTCTATGGTTAAAATAATAGGAAGGATACTACTGCAGAGACTTTCAGATTGGGTGGTGGAAAACAACATCATGTCCATCTCCCAGTATGGTTTCTGCAGTGGTCGCTCAACAATAACTCAATGCCTTAACCTATTTTTAATACTAAGTAAGTATACTGTGGCTCAAAGGGGTACCATACACTTCGCCTTCATGGACTTATCCCCAGCTTTCAACTGTGTGAACAGGGGGAAGTTGTGGCAGTCCATGACGGTGAAGGGGGTAGATAGTGGTATTGTTGACTTTCCTGTTGACCTTCACAGCAATACCAGAGCAAATGTCAGATATTCACCAATACCAGAGCAAATGTCAGATATTCACAAGATCTGAGCGTAACAAATAACTTTGATAATAGAAAGGGGGTCCGTCAAGGATGCATTTTGGCCCCCTTCTTTTTTAATTTTTATATTAAAGATCTAGATAGTGTTTTGCAAAAGGTATCGGCTGACTGTCCTAGAGTCGGCAGGAGGGGTATTCCCGTACTTTTATATGGAGATGATGCAGTTTTAATATCTAGAACTGAAAGGGGCCTTCAAGCTTTATTAAATGCTTTTAAGTCCTTCATGACAGATAGAGACCTTATGATTAATAACTCGAAATCATTTGTCATGCAAGTAGGCCAACAGCCAAGAAGGAACTTCTTATGTAAAATTGATGAAGCGGTAATCCCGATATCAAAAACGTTCTCCTATCTTGGGGTTCTTTTTGACACTAAACTAAATTGGGGCCCGCATCTTGCCAAAAAGAAAGGAGAATTGTTCAGGGTGAACGCCTCCATTTTTAATTTTGCCTCGAAACTGGGAAAAAACCTACCGGTGCCATGCTGAAACTTTATAACGCTAAATCTGTGGCAACGGCTACATACGGTAGTGAAATATGTGGGTATGTCGGTGGTGAACAGCTGCAGATTGTTAAAAATTCTTTTATGAAGCGTCTCCTGTGTGTCCCCGCAGGCACGTCCAATCTTGCGGTACACGAAGAATTGGGGACGCAATACTTATGTGACAATTTCTCATTACGACCATTGACTTGCTGGATAAAACTGTGGCTGAATCCGGATATTCCACTGACACACTTGATTGTTGCGGACTGTTTGTCTCAGGACAAGGCAGCAGGTATCCCATGGATAAAATACCTGAAATCCAGCTTTGCTAGGCTTGGGCGTCTTGATTTGTTTGAACATCCAAGCCAGATTGTCAAGGGGGACCTGGAGGTAACCAAACGGGCCTTCCTTATGGATAGGAAGATCCGGAGGGAAGGAGTGGAGCTCCAGAAACAAAGTGTTAGAAAATTTGTCATGCTGAAAACATGTGTAACCACCGAGCCATATTTATTGGGCTCCCTGACCTCTCATGAAAAGTTCCTGTTAACAAGGTTTAGGTTGAACCTCTTTCATCATCTGCTGGTTAGGCCAAAAACTGTTAATTTTAATAAGATTGCAGTACCCTGCGGCTGCGACGGAAAGTCTCCGCAGGACAAGTTGCATTTTATATTTTTATGCAGGTTTTATGAATACCCCCGCAAGCGCTATTTGGTGACTCTTTTAAAAAAACTCAATTTTACTCAGATCAGACCGGCTTTAATGTATTTACAACTTTTGCACAGTGATAGCATTCTCCAAACTACAGAATTTTTAAAATTAACTGTTAAACTGAGAAAATGTCTGGATCAGTAGTGGATTCTTGCAATGAATTTCCTAATTTCTTGACCCCTATGTAATGAAGACAGTATATTCTTGCATACTTTGCACTTTATTAGATATATGTTTACAACAAATGTATTTTAATTGTGTCATTACTGTATATTTCATAATTTCTTGACCCCTATGTAATGAAGACAGTATATTCTTGCACACTTTGCACTTTATTCGATATGTGTTTACAACAAATGTATTTTAATTGTGTCATTACTGTATATGTACTTTCATAGTTTGAACAAAACCGAAATAAAGTTGTTTTGATTTGACTGCTATAGCCGTTAAGCCACACCCTCTCCCCTAATAATATCAAAACTTTTGCGTTGTCCTTGCATCGCCTTGCCTGGCATAAAGAGAACATAAAGGCTTCATAAATGTGGGCCTCGGTGGCTACCAACTACTTATGATGAGTGTCATTTGTATAGGATTGTTATAGTTGTGCTTGTGAGGAAGACTTATCCATGGGGGAAGAATAGTAAAAATCCGATATTTACTGAATGAAGAGTACTATTTAAAGGAAATAAAATAGTAAACTTTGCTTTGGTTGGTGTGTTTTATTAGCCAAAATGAGAAGCAAATTGAGCAAATGTGTTTATTTACAGTAAATTTGAAACCCTTGTTTGGAAACAAAAGCATTGCTTGTCTTCCGGAGAGAACCAGTTTGTTTGGTGCACCATGAAAATATAGGAACATTCATGAGAAATGCCTGTTAAACTGTGGCCAATTTATCTGAAAATGGCACGGTAATTAAAATGCACAATTTAGCCTAATTGCTTAGATTTTTTCAGGGTGATGACTCCTCAGAGACTTCTCATGTACTGCCCTTGGGAAGTTCGGACTCTTAACACCCACCACTTTGCAAGTTCAACTGCTGCCTCCGAGGATTTGCCAAATATTTCATGAGTGTCCTGCCAGAACAGCCTGTCTGGAAATTAGAACAGTAAAATGTACGATGGCCGCATTTTCTCCACAATGTTTTTAGGAAAGAGCCTCACTCAGCCTTCCACAACCTCACCAACAGGACAATTTAGGGCTGATTTCAAATAAAACACCTGGGGCCTTATTTATGAAGGCCTTGCGTCAGTTTTGCGCCGCCGGTGCGTCACTTTTTGTGACGCACCAGCGGTGTAAAAAATGCGCCTTGTTGCGCCATATTTAAAAAGTGACGCATCTAGGTAGATGCGTCAATTTTTAAACCCCTGCGCCACATTATACCTGCGTCAGGTATAATGTATCCAGAGGGGGCGTTCCCCGCAAAAAGCCTCGTAATAGTGACGCAGTGAAATCTATGAGATTTCACTGCGTAACTTTTAGGACGCTGTTGCGTCAAAATCTTGCGCCTGCCTCACAGCAGGCGTAAGACTGACGCAAGCCCTTTCACATGGGGCTTGCCCCATGTGAAAGGACGCATTGCTGGAGTTGCGTCACTTTTGTGACACACTCCAGCAATGCGTCACTTTTGCGCTTACAGATACGTCAGAAATACTGACGTATCTGTAACTCCTTGCGACATGATGCGTCATACATTAAATATGACGCATCAGGAATGTCGTAAGGAGTGCGCACTGAAAAGTGACGCATCGCTGTTTTCACGCAGCGATGCGTCACTTTTCATAAATGAGGCCCCTGGACTTTTTCAGAATCCTTTTCTAACACAGTTGACTGTCCCCAGAGCCAACTCCCCCGGCACCAGCTACAAAACCAGGTTATTGTATGAAATTAAAATCATTGTTTGGAGTGGTCCTTAGATGAAAAATGGAGAGGTTAAGTGACGTGGCTTTGGGAAACACAGCAGTAAAAGAGTTATTGCAATCTGAGCGTGATACCCGAGCTTCATAGATAAGTGACGCCAGGCCGCAGTCTGTCTTGTATGACGCAGCACGTGGCTGAGGACGCTGCGGTTCACGTGCTGAATCCATCACATGCTGGCTGCTCTCCCACAAGCAGGAAGGCTCTGACACCAAGATAAGATGTCACCTGTGGGACAGACACATGCAAACACACACACCGCTGCTGCTTTGAAGCATTATGCCTCTTCAGCCTATTCAGACGGCTGTCAGAGTCACAGCCGAGAGAAATAAAATGACAGCCTGCTCGTCTCTTGGAACAGCAAGCTGCTTCTAGGCTTCAGAAGCTGACCAGTGGGATAATGTAATATGAATGATTCCTCCCACCGGTAGTGGTACATACCTGCCAACTCACGCGGTGCCACCGTGTGACACACGATATCAGCTACCATCCCACGGTCTCCTGGTGAGCAGCAGATATCCCACGATAGCAGGGAAAACGAACTGAAAACCACTGCAAATAGTGGTTTTCCATCTTGCCTGGCAAACTGCTCTGCTGCCCCCCCTGGGGGCCTGGGGGAGGTGTGGCTGAGCTGTTTGCAAGGGCCGGTTTCAGATGATTTTGTTACTGGGGGCCGATATTGCAGGCCACCGGTAACAAAAACAGCCCCCAAGGGGCTCAAAACCAGCACCCACCCTAGCAGCCCAGAGGGAAAACGTTCAGTGCCCGCTACCACCAGTACGGCCCTGGTGAAAATACTCCTGGACATCGGCACCAGCCTCTGCAAGCTTTTTTTGGGGGGGAGAAGGGGCTTGGAGCGGGTAGGGTTCAAAAGAGCCTCATAGGTACTTCTCAGCACGAGGCCCTGCCCCCTTCAAGACCCCACCCCCTCCTCACACAGTGAGATTGTTCTTCAAGTTGGCAGGTGTGGAGGTAGAGTAGAATGTATGAGTTAACAGGGTAGTAGCTACCATTGCTGCAAAAGGTGCAGTGGTACCAGGGTTTGGAGCCCAGAGGGGACCATTAAACCCTTATAATTGCTGTATTTTAGAATCCGAACAACAGTCAAAGGTGCCATTTTCATTGCTTGCACCAAGGCCGGTGGCATCCTTGCTACGCTACTGTGAGTCAGGTGTGAAAAGAGGCAGGGTAAAAGGTGGAAGAGAATTAATTTTTTTCACAGAGCGGCTACCCCTGAGGTCAGAGACACCCAGGATGCTCACATTACCCTCTCATCTTCCTTCCTTCTCACAGTCCTGATGCATGAGGTAAGTCGTGCCGAGGCGTTCTGGAATCGTTGAAGTCATCTAAGGAGCTTGATTGTTGTTCCTGCATAGAGGGCGTTCCTGTAGTCGAGTCTGCTGGTGATGATGGCATGGGGGACGGTTTTCCTTGTGTCGGGAGGGATCCACTTGAAGATCTTGCGGAGCGTGCGAAGGGTGTTGAAACAGAACGCGGAGACGGCGTTGACTTGCCTGTTCATGGAGAGGGTGGAGTCGAGGATGACCCCCAGGTTGCTTGCATGGTCTGTGGGTTCTGGTGCTGCGCCTAGCGATGTGGGCCACCAGGAATCATCCCAGGCAGATGGGTTGGGCCCGAGAATGAGGACCTCCGTCTTGTGTGAGTTGAGCTTCAGTCTGCTGTCCTTCATCGAGTCTGCTACGGCCTTCATACCTCTGTGGAGGTTGGCTTTGGCGGTGTGTGGGTCTTCGGTGAGGGATATGATTAGCTGGGTGTCGTCGGCATAGGAGATGATGTTGAGGTTATGTTGTCGTGCGACGTGGGCGAGCGGTGCCATGTAGATATTGAACAGCGTCGGGCTGAGGGAGGACCCCTGTGGGACGCCGCAGGTGATCTCGAGGGATTTTGAGCGGAAGGGTGGGAGGGCCTTCTCTTGGATTCCGGCGTCATGGAGGCGTGTTGATAGGGTGCGGTGGCAGACTGTGTCAAAGGCTGCTGAAAGGTCCAGGAGGATGAGGGCGGCTGTTTCTGCTTTGTCCATCAGGATCCTGATGTCGTCGGTGGCGGCGATGAGGGCGTTCTCAGTGCTGCAGTTGCTACGAAAACCGGATTGGGAGGGGTCCAGAATGTTGTTGTGTTTGAGGTGGCGCGTTAGTTGTTGGTTGGTTGACAATCTTCTCTGTCACTTTTGCCGGGAACAGGAGCAGGAATGAGAGTAAGTGACCCGCTATGGGTTGCACTCCCTAAGGTGCAATATGGGTAAGAGGGTGCTTCCCTCTGTGCTTTGTACCTGTAAAAAGAAAGGACAAACAATACAAACAAACACATAATAAATGGAAATTAGCATCCCAGAATGCACATGTATCTTATGTGCTTAAAGGCTGTTGTGTCTGTGTAGTAACCCTAATGCTAAGATGCTAAGATAGTGGCGCGGGACAGACTGTGATGTGGTAGTTGGTCGGGGGTAAAAGCTATATGTGCATATAATCAATAGCAGAATCACGCCATGCTGCCGAATTGGTGGTGGTCAGTTAAAAGATTATAAATGCTTACTCCTGAGATTTTCAGAGCAAAGCTTTATGAGTATCCGGCACTGGGGTTGGCTTAGAAATGCCTTCTATTAAGTTAAAGAGAAGACATACAAAAAGGTGAGTGAGGTCGCCTGGAGATCAAATAGAGGATCTCCCGTGGCCCCGAGAGTTAGAAAGTCCTTGCAGTCCCTACTTACTTGGGTGAAGCTCGGTCCCTGCGTCAGCACCTACTTGGTATGCATCGGATCTCCGTGGATGTTCACCCTCTGTGTGCTCAGGCTTAAATACCCCCCGCCTTGTGCCAGCTGGAACCACTTCCTCCATTGTGTGAGTAGCATCTGCAGTGGGAGGAGAGGGGTAGACATAGAGGAAAAACTAGGACCTCATGGTGTAGGTAGACATAAAGGAAAGACCTCACTATGTGTAGTACACAGACATAGAGGAAAAACTAGGCCCACACTGTGTAGGCAGACATAGAGAAAAGACCTCACTACGTGTAGTACTATTTTCTTCAGTTGAGGAACAATAAAGATTGGATTATGAAAGTAAAAGGTCGAAAATATCACTTCAGATTATGGCAATTTAATTGGGTAGCGATAGATGGGCTACGTTCACCTGTATATTGGGAGCCGGGCAAATGATATATATGCCCACATTGCACAATGGGTATTTGTTAAAACAAAGGTTTTGTCACGTTTTACTGAGACTATGCTGCGCACTTCAGAGTGTATTAGGATTTGTCAAATGGGATTAGAGCAGCGCGTGGGTAACAGGCATCGTACGGTCAAGGTAAACTGTGTTCAGCATGACCTGGTGAGAACCTCAGTCATTAGTATATTTGGGCTCAAGAATTCAGACTTTGCCAGGGGATATTGTCGTTCAACCCCTGTAGGTGGGTTGACAGGCGGTAAGTCCAATGTTGTTCTTTTCTGAGCAAGAATTTACTGTTGTTAGTGTTATGGCACTCAATATGTTCCTCTACAGTCCAGGACACGTTATTAGTTGTATGTCCTTTTTGGAGGTAATGGTCTGTTAGTTTGCTAATTTTAAATTTTACCTGATGAGACTACTTTGCTCGTAGTCATACCAATGTAGCATAGTCCACATGGACATTCAATCAATCAAGTAGACTACATTGGATAAGTTGCAATTTGTATGTTTTATTTGTTGCCATATTTTTCCGGGTTCCAGATCAGGTGTCTTTGTGGGGCGTGTCAAGTGGCAGATGCTACAATCGCCACATGGGTAGTGCCCGACCACCTCAGGGAGGCCTCAGGCATTAAGTACCGTGTTTGTAGTGATTTTTTTGGTTACTTTGGGTCTCATGGAGACTAGTCGGTCTTTGAGGCTGTTGGCTCTTTTGTACGCAAAAAGCGGTCGGTCCCAGTTCCTTTTCCCAGTGTTTAGGATTTGCCAGTTCTTTCTGATTATTTTAGACACCATATTCGATGCCTCATTTTAAGTGGTGACACATGTCAAGGAGGCAGTGGTTTCCTCCCGTGTGTTATCTTCCAGGAGAGCACCTCTATTCTGATTGCCGGCCCGTTTTTTGGTGTTTTGAACTATTTTGTCGGGGTATCCCAGCTCACGTAATTTTGTGGCCAGCTGCGTTGAATGCTTTTGGTAGTCTGATATATTGCTACAACTTTTACGTATATGTAGAAATTGGCCAAAGGGGAGGTTCTCCCTGAAGGACTGGAGATGGAATCTCTCAAATTGTAGCAGTGAATTTCTGGCCGTGGGTTTGTAGTATGTTATGGTTATTAACATATCTGCCTCTGCCTCAATGTTAAGGTTCAGAAAAGCAATGTTCATAGGGCTGGCTGTACTGGTAAATCGTAAGCATGGATCATGGTCATTGAGCCAGGTGAGAAAGATGGCTAAGGTGCCTTGTGACCACCCGGGCCAGATCATGAGAATGTCGTCGTTATATCAACGCCATAGCTTGATGTTGTGAGAGTGAGGGTTGACAGTTGTTAGTATGTGTGTTTGCTCAAAATGTTGGACGTACAGGCCCGCTACACTGACGGCGAAGATGCTGCCCATTGATGTACCATTGGTGTGAAGGTAAAATTTACCCTCAAACTTGAAATAGTTATCTTTTAGCGCCAATGTCGCACATTTCAGGATAAAGGCCCTCAGGTGGTATACTCCCACTGGGTCTCCATCAGGATGTCGTGGAGCACTTGTAAGGTGGCATCTTGTGGGAGACTAGTATAGAGGCTCCCTATATCTTTTTTTTTCTATTTCTAGTCCCACTAGGAGTTGTGAAGTGGGGTCAAACTCCTGGTCTTTTATGATGTTGCGAAGATGTTTTGTATCTCTTATATATGTGGATTCTTTTTGTACCAATGGAGTTAAGAAGCAATCGCAGTACCGGGAGAGGGGTTCAAGGAGGGAACCAATACCCGAGACGATAGGTCTACCGTGTGGTGGTCTGGTCTCTTATGTATCTTAGGGACGGTGTAGAAGTATGATACCTTGGTGTTGCCAACGCAAAGGTAGTCTGCCTCCTGTTTGGAGATGTGTTGATTTTCTTCTGCATTTACAACTAGAGATTTGATAGTCAATTGTAGGTCACTTGTGGGATCATCTCTCAGGCGTATGTAATTGCAAGAGTCACTAAGTAACCTTCTGCACTCCTCAGTGTAGTCCTTCCTGTTCTGGATTACAATTCCGCCCCCTTTGTCGGCTGGTTGTATGGTTAAGTTCGGGTTGTCTTGTAGCTTGCAAACTATTTCCCTGTCTTCCTTGGAAAGGTTATTGTAGGCCTTGGGTTGTTCCATCCTCTCGACTTCGTTGTAGACTGCCTACTGAAACGTGGTCACTTCCACGGGAATGCTAGTTGGTGGTGGTAAGAACATCTATTTAGGTTTCAGGTCTGTTTCATTATTGTTGGTGTCAATGGTAGGCTCTGTGGCTGATTGCTTTTCAAAGAAGGCTCTCAATTTGAGTTTGCGGGAGAATTCAGCCAGTTTGGTGTGAAGTTGAAACTTGTCTAGCCGTGTGGAAGGTACAAAGGACAGTCCTTTATTGAGCGTGTCTTCTTCTTTCTGTGTAAGAGGAATCAAGTATAAATTGAATACCAGGGATGTGAGTTTTGGATCTTGCGTTCTTAGCGGTGTCCACTCACTCCTTGTTGTGGTTCTCTCGTCTTGTTCCTGGTGTTGGCACTCACTGGTCCTTCTTCCTCTGCCCAACGGACCTGTTGTTGGTTCCTTCGTCATCCTCTTGGTCTCCGGCCACGTCCTAAAATAGGCGGGCTTTGGTTATTTTGAAAGAAGGGCTGGGGTCCGAAGTGATACATGGTGGGCCACCCAAAGTATGGATTTTGGGGTGGGTGGGCTAACGACGGAGGTCCATAGTTAGGACCTTAAAAATCTGGTGTGCCCCATGGTTGTTGCCATCGTTGTTGTCATCCCTTCCCTCTAGATTTGTGTGAGCCTGCGCTGGAATCACTTAAGATCGAGCTGTTATCCCCCGAAGTGTCACTGGATCTGTCTTGCTTTTGGGGAGCAGTGCAGCTATCCTCTGTGTAGGGCTACATTTTTGTGTACGAAAATTTTTTAAGGTCTTTTTGAAATTTGGTAATTTTTGCCTGTGTGAGGAACTCTTTATATTCCGCCATTTCTTTATTTGATTCATCAAGTGTTTTCTTGAAAGATGTTATTGTTGTTTTTAAATGGCTTTCTGTGGCCTGAATGTCTATAATCATGGCATCTGATAATCGTTTAGCTGTTTTTATTATCAGGATCAATCAATCTCTGGTGCAATGCCAGGCGATCTGTGCCCAGTCCTGGGGGCATTGGTCACCAGTAGGCCTCGAGGCGCGGTGTTGGCGCGAAGGTATTCAGTGAGAGTTATACTGTGTAGGATTGCGCTTAATGTGGTTGCGCTTTTTGTCAGTAAGTGTGTCCCAAGTAGTAGTCTGTGCTATGGTTTGTGATATGTTGAGGTCTGTTAGAAAGGAGGGTTCTGAAAGGATTTCACTGACGTCATTCTCAGTGAACGTTAGGCCAGTGTTTTCTGTCATTCTGGGCAGTCTTGTATGTGTGCTCGCAAAGATGTGCGCTGCTAAATTACTAGGTATCAAGGGGAGAGGGAGGAACAGCAGGGCTAGTTCACTTCCCCTGAAATATATGTATTATCAATGGGAACTGGCCTCAAAGGGCATAGGGATAGTGTGTTTGTACGGAAGAAAGAAATATAATTTCTTTTGAAAGCCCTCACCCACCAACCTAGTTGGTGGGATGCTTCATCATTGGGCTCCACCCGTTGGCACCGAATGTGACTCGGGTGTGCTTCAATGCCTGTTTACAGCGGAGCTGATTTCGTGGTGAATGAGTGTGCAGTGATAGCGTGTGAGTATGAATTAAAAACTGTCCTCGGGTCCCAATTCATATATAAGGTCATTTTATTAGCGGGCCAGTGGCAGTCTTAAGAACAAGGCAATGAAGTGTTGTGGAGTTCTCTATGGTCTCCCACATCCTGTGTGGTCAACATGTTTCAGCCAGGCCTTCGTAATGAGCAGGCTTTCTTCAGGACCTATGAATGTGTGAAGTGCTTGTGAAGTTATTTAAAAAAGGCAGGGTCAGAAATTGAGTGTAATTGACCCGCTATGTGTTAAAGATATGATAACTGGTTCAGACCCTGAAGGATCCACTCAAGCTTACACCTTTCAGATGTCGATAAAATGGGAACCATTCAGTTTGGCAACAATTATGAGCTCTTGCCTTCAGCAACACCAAGAGACATAGTCTGGTGAACGTGTGAACAAGCATTCTACAAACATGCCTGTCATAACGATGTTTACTCATAAAAAATGTTGTATTGAAATGCAAACTTTCTTCACAAGCAATAACTATAGCAACAGTGTTATGTTCCTTTATACAAACATAAAAAGCACGCCACAGGACATCACCATAAAAAAAGACCAATGTCAATAGGTTGTTGATATTAGGTGTGCACTGCATTACAGATTCTGTTAAAACAGAGCCGTCAAACTATCACAATAAAATGTTTGCCCTTGCCACTTTAAACCCTTTCTAGGTTGCAGGCATTTGGTACAGCATTGGCCTAGAAGTAGCTAGTCCACTTGGAGGCCCTGCAAGCCCTGAATCCCCAGCCAGAGAGCTATGCAGCGCTGAAGTCGCTGCAGTGAGGGGTCATCACAGGTCCTGTGTGCCCACATATAGAGCCATGCATTTCTGAGCCTACACCTGCCAGGGGGCACAATGGCCCCAAGCACAGAATAATCTCTGAACGGACTCTTGGCAGCAGGCAGAAATGCAGCTCTGAGCTATCTGCTGGCAGCATGTATAGTGACCATCTGCCAACCTGCACCTAACCCAGGGGCATGTTGGATGCAAGAACTACTCGAAGTCACTTGAAAGACTTGAAGAAATACATTGAAAATTATCCAGAACTGCTGAGATTTATTTATGAATGCATTTTTATGTAGTGCAAACTTTACCCGAAGGTGTCAGAGTGCTTTACAATAGAACCAGTTACATTACATAGAGACTTCAGAGCACATAAATTACATTAAAGATACGGAACAGATAAACTCTATGTTCACAAAGAATGGTAGTAAGTGCATATGTCTACTGAGGATACTAGGGTTTATAGTAACATATATACAAGTTACAAATTCATTCAAGATTACATTTCCAGAAAAGTTGAAGCGATTATGGTTGGACAAATTTATGGTGCCAGTGCCAGCTCAGCGCAGCGCAGTGGGAGGCTGGTAGCTGAGGAGCACAGGAGTGGGGACATCATGGCCACCTCATTCTCTTTATCATGACTTCCCCCCTCTTCTTTCTCTCCACTTTCCTGTGTTTCCTTTAAAAAAAATTGATTTGCAGATCCAGGTACATTTACAGGTCAATGAATCCACCCCACTAGCTCTCACTTTGACCCACCACCACTGGGTTGGCAGGAGCGGATATGACCCCAGGGGCCAGTCAAGAGCCGTGGGCCGAAGGAAGCTGGCAGCAGAGAGGGGTGGTGACCGGAACAGCATCACCGCCTCCCTCTCTCCATCTCCTCATGAGAGTTGCAAGTGTGCGACGGGGTGGGGGAGCATTGATGAGCCCCTACAACTCATGGCACAGCCTGCCATTCATCTGTGAGAAGATGGTCTGCACGGGGTGGCAAGGCGGCTGACCCCAGGCACCCGGAGCGGTGTTGCTCTCAGGTGTTTCTTCCCGACCACTTGGCTGGGGAGTGATGTTTCGGTGCCAGCTGAAAATCTGGGCACAATAAATCCAGCGCTGCATTTGTTAGAGTGGCGGTCTTGGAGATGGGATGGCGGAAGATGGGACCTCAGGCTCTCTCATCCCATTTGGATTTAGGAAAGCTTGTTCAGGAGGAAGACGGTTCTCGGTACAAGCGGCCCGTCTTTGGAACTCCCTTCCTCGTGATCTACGTCTCGAACCTCAATACATGCGTTTTAGGAAGTTGTTAAAGACACATCTTTTTCCCTAGTTCCTATGTCCTCCCCGTGAACTCAGCCTCGGTCCTCAGTTTTACTGTTTTAGGGTTCTCCAGCGCTGGGATACCTCCGGGTGACTATGCGCTTTATAAAAATAAATAATAATAATAATAATAATAATAATAATAATAATAATAATGTCGTGGCAGCTGTCACGGTGAGCGCGGTGGGATCGCCAATGCAGAGGCGGCACTCACAATCTCCAGAAGCCAGTGAAATGCTGTTGTACTGACGAGTTGCGGTGACAGCGCATAGATGTTAGGTTACAGGTGTGGATTTACACCAGAAAGGTGATCCCGGATCTGGGTCTTCTCACCATCTCAACTATGCGATCAGTCTTGTTCCTCGATTTTCGCTGGCATCAATTCTTCTAATTACTGCTCGAATGATGCACAGACTTTGCAACAATGTGGCGATGCAAGATTACGGGATCCTTTCCAAGAATCCCAAAGGCTGGTGGCACAATAGGGGGAGCTTTTCCTGGGGATTCACTCCATAAGGCAATCCCTAGCCTGGAAGCTCCCGGCGGGAGCTCCTTAACAGTCAGAGATTTTTGGGTGATGCCTCATTCTGTATCCTGGTTCTTTGTGAAGTAGGGTGGTAGGTAGGAATTTTAGGAGGCCAGGCAGTATGAAAGATAGGAGGAAAGCATTTTGAATAAGATGTAAGATGAGGAAAGGAAGTACTGACAGGAGAAGGGTGAGGGAAGTAGGCAGTGGAAGGGCTAAAGTGAGACAGATGAAGGCAGTAGAAGAGCTGAGTGACAAGGTGGGAGGGGAATGGGTAAATAAGATGGATGAGGGCAAGGAATTCCTGTCCAGATTCATAATATAGGCTTAGGGAAGAGAGGCAGATGAGGAACCACTGAGTGGTGTATGCAGAGAGGTTGATTCACTGTGTGGTTTAGACATATGGAAGATTGAAAGAGAAGAGAGGGACTACATCTCATGAGAGCATAAGACAAAACAAAGGCCTGTTTAGTAGAGCTTACATATTCATTGTCAAGTTCACCTATGAATGAGAAAGAGAGGCCAGAGAAATTCAGAAGGAAACCCAAAAAGAAAGAACCACATAAAAAAAGAAAGATCCTGAGACATATCATAAGAACTATAGAGTGAGGCCAAGAGACAGGCTGAATGAGAGACAATTAAAAATGCTTGAATTTTAGTGCAAAGAGACTTTGCTTGTTGACAATCTCTTTTATGCTATCTTATATTGCTTATGTATGTTGTTTCCTCACTAGGAAAGTTCACAAATGATGTCTCAGGGGGTGAGAGATCCTTCCAACAACTCTATTCATTCTAGTACTAAGATGGAACTGCAAGTAGACAAGGTCTCTGGTAAAGTTAGTTGCTGAGCTCATGCACAAGTAGTCAGCTGACGGATAACAATTAGAGTTGGGAGGTGGTGGCATTTGAAACACTCACTGGAATATGCTAAAGTGTTCAAGGAACTATGCCTGACAATTTGAAATGTTTCAGGTTTAATTCTTTTCGTACAGTCTCCATATGTTGGGTTGTTTATAGATTGGCAAATAGTGGTGGGTCAGAAAACCTACTGAAAGTGCAGTTTAGTTTCTCTGATTATACTGTTACATAGACCCCCCTGCAGGCTTATGCAAGACATGATTTGTGTATTAATGTATGCTGAAGACATAAAGATATACTTTTATTGGACCTAACAGATGTCGGACTAAAATGCAAATGAAATACGTATATCGAACATGCTTTGTCCATTGCTCATGTCCATTAAGAGCTCCTTCTCCAGCTCCCAATCTGCTCATTCCTTTAGCATCCTGCTTTTCTGGTTGGGAGTAATTTGATGTAAGGCGAAGTCTTTCCAACATTCATCCTATATTATTTGTTGTGGCTGCACTGCTTTTGGCCGCATAGAGCATCCCTGTCATCTTGCTCTTTAGATCTAGAGGTCTTATTCTGCAGTAAGCTTTCTGAAGTACATATTGTGTTGTTTAGGAGACCATTTCATGGTACCTTGCCTAGTTTTTGATTTGAGTGGTGAACACCCCATACTTTGGCCACATAAAGTAGGTTGCTTTGTATTTTGCATCCAAACATCTCTGGGATATAAGTCAATGATCCACTGCCACACAGTTTGGCGAATCTTACCAGGCATTGAGAAGCCCACTTTTGCTCTGTGTTTGCAGCTTGGACATGTGTGTTCCAATTGAATTGCCAATGCTACTCCACAACAGGTGAAACTATTCACCTTTTCAATGGGCTTTCCTTCTATCGTGATGCTCCTTGTCTTCTATTTGGGCAACAGAATTCTCCACTTATTTTTGCATTTGACATATTTATCTTGATGTCTCATTCACTGAATAATGTCTCAGTCACATTGGCTAACTTTTCCAGAGCATGTAGTGTTCAGGCCAATGGACTGGGGCATCTACTTATAATTGTAGTGGGAATGTGTTGCTGTCTAGCGACACTAGCTGCTGGACGTTTATCTACACAGGACCTTTTATTGTGTAGTGGACTATGACAATGCTGTGCCAGGTCGGAAATGTAAGGATAAATGTGCAATCAATAAATCAAGAAGTATTTGTAGATCACTGCTTGTCACCAGAGAGGGCATCCAGTCGAAGAGCCAGGTCTTGAGCCCCTTCCTGTAGTCCGTCAGTGAGGGTGCTGTGCGGAGGTGGAGGGGGAGTGTGTTCCAGACTTGGGTGGCTAGATAGTGGCAGCAATAGATGAGGGTTGTTCTAAGTAGAGGAAGCCACCATAGGAGTAGACATTTGAAACACTAATATGGCATTCAGTTAGAGTGTGGTGCTTTTTCAGCCTACATTTTTTCAGTTGCTTTTTGTTGCGACGAAGACTAGTCTGGGATGTCTTGCACACCAGGGTTGCCTACTTGTATGAGAACTTCGTGGACAGGCTTCCATTCCAGGTCTTCCTGTATTCACATCTGATATCTGTACTTGTGCCAAGATGTTTTAGAAATGTTAAAAAAACGCACTCACTCAGTGGCAGCCAGCATAGCTCGCGAGTGGCTGGATGGACGCGGGTGGGGGGAGGACGTGCAGGGAGAGGCAAGGGGCGCAATGTCAAAAATAAATAAACACTTACATTGCCGCCGGGTCTCGCGTATCTGGTCCTCCTCTCCTCCGTCGGACTCCAGGAACAGGAAGCACAGCCAGTAGGGTCTCCGGGTTTGACAAACCCGGAGAACGTACTGACTACATTGCATTTCCACAATACAGCAACAAGCCTACAAGTAAGGGCAAGCGGATCGGCTTCCCTGCTTGGCCTGACCGCGTACCCGGCAGTGGAGCATTCTACCCTTAACACGTTTCCCTGACGCCTTTGAAGCACTTCCTTCTCGCGTCTGCCATTGTTTACACCCGATTAGGACCGGGTTGGAATTATCAAGGGTCCCACGATACTGCCTTCAGCCTAACTTCCAGAGCCCTGAAGAGTCACGGGTCTACCCCGTTAATGACGAAACACGTGTCGGCTGGTTTCTTGTGAAACAAATACTCGCACCGGATGAATAAAAAACAATTAAGATAACAACATTGGAGTTTGATCTTATCCTTCCATTTGAATGATACAAAACCTTACCTATGAACTAACTCAGGTTGTGTGCGCTTGACTTTGCTTGCATGGTCTAGAAAAGCAGACTGAACTGTAATAATAGCAAATGTATACACAACTGTCATGCTTTCTGTTTATAAGCATATTGTTTTCTGAAACTGTTAAAGCTAACAGGATCAAAAAGGTATCTTTCTACTTCTCTGGTGCACTCATGTAACCGCCGCTGCAAGGGTAGGTGACTTTGTAAAGCTCTATTCTCGGAAGGAAGGAAGAACAAGCATTTGCAATGCAATCGGTCACGCATTTGTGAAAGTTTGTTTTTTTGGCGTTGTAAATTTTTTTGTTTGTTATTTATGTTTGTAGTGAAGTGGATGTGTTATTTGTTGTGGAACTGTGTGGTTTGATTCAGATTTGTTTGTTGTGGAATTGTGTTGGGTGGAATTGTGAAATGTGGAGTGGATTTGTGCAGTAGAATTATGACGCATGGTGGCATAAGGTGTGCTGCATATTTATATTCAATAGTTGCATATAATATATCTCTTAATGCAAACATTATATCTCTTAACAGAGCTGTGTGCTGCCTTTCATGAACCACATAGTGTCATAAGGCAAAGTTACACTTATAACTTGCACTGAAGGCAAACTATTGGGCTTTAATGTACTAATACTTTGAAATAGCATTGCGCCCGACTAGATGTGTGTGTGTTATCTCCAAGCTATATGTGCATTTAGTCGCACAGTTACACATGCAATTTTACACTCCCAGAAATCATCCTACACATGTACAGACATTTAAAACTGCACAAATCCATATAAATTTGGTCACAAGCACATACATAAAAAACAGTCAGTAACTCCGTAGAAAATACACAAGTAGACTATTTAGGCATCGCAAAAGAACTCACACACACGTATAGCCAACAGTCTGACACTGCATAAGGTAATCCTTAATTTAAGGGTAACTATGCTTTTTGGCGGCACTCAATGAGGTAATGGGACTGTACTCCATAGATAAAATGTCAATAGGAGAAAAACATAAAGGGCACATGGCACTTTAAATTGGAGGCTGGGAATATATGTCAGAATAAAAAAAGGCAATACTGGCAAATAATGGGAAGATAAAATTAGGCAGCATGAAAGCATGTACTTTACAAAAACAAACTAATTCTTGGAAGTACTCCTCCTGCACAGTCAATACGTTCAGTTTCACAATCATATGTGTTCTGTCCCTCGTACAATTTTAAAATGCTGTGGTTAAGCCTTTATGATTTGTGTCATGAATTATTTATAATAGACTGAAAGTGGACAAAGCATTTTTACACTGATCAAATGAAATCAGAACGAATAAATGATCCTAATGACAATTTGAGTTAAAGCATATTTTTCTGACAGGAGTGTTTGGAAACACAAAGAGGCAATTATTGGTCTGGGTTTCCCAGCTCTGCAATCAGCAAACGATGTAGATACTTCAAAAGTAAGTATGCATTCAAAGTGCCAAAAAAAGTGCAAAATCCCTTCTGCGCGCGTGCAGCCAAAAGAACAGTCCTTGTTGTTTACAGTGCTTACAAAGGGCATATATGTGGTATGAAACAAGAAAATACTTGTAATTTTATTCAGGTAATGGAGAGATCGCAACTCCACTCAAACATGAGGGTGTTAAACTTAGTCACAATAGTCACCAAAGTGCCCAAATTTAGAGTCTTTAATTAATTACATGTATCTATACGGGGAGGGAGGGTTAATTTAAACTTTATCAACTTATATACTAACACCTGAATTCACTTTATGCAGTCATTCTAATTGTATTAATGGCCACAATACATCACCTACTGGATATTGGGAAATCAAACATTCTCCCCCAGTCAAGAGATCTGGGTTAAATCCATTGTTCTTTGCCCACTGTGCCACCCCAGTTTGGACCCAGAAACGACAAAACCTCATAAATGAGGCCCTGGGATTTTTTTCAATATCAACACACAACTCCTGAAGCCTTAATAGTATAAGTTTTGCATGATTATCATAATATATTTTACATAGGCTGATTCGCAAAGCCTACCGTGGGCAATAAATAATGTTATTCCCCAGATTGTACAGCTGTTTAGCGTTTTATGAGGATTCAGAATTTAAAATAAGGCATATACATGTGAAGCTCTAGATGACTCACTGCACCAATAGCAAAAATAAATGCTCTTCTTCTAGCCATGCAGAAACTGTGTACTTCAGTCACTACATTAATAGTATCCACCTCTTGATGTCACGTTCAAATGCACAGTAATAATAATAATGAAATTTATACAGCAGATAGTTACTTCAGGCGAAGTGTCCCAGCGCTGAGGGTCTAGCTTCAAAGGTAAAACAAGCATTGAAAATTCAATAGGTCCCATCTTTGATTAAGTTAAAGCCATTTGCTTTGCTAATGGTATTGTATAGCAAAGCAAATGGCTTTAACTTAATGAAAGGCGAGACCTAATGCCTTTTTAACGCTTGTTTAACTTGTGTCAGACGGTTTATGAAAGTCATGCACGTTTACCCCAGGTCTGGAAGGACCCTGATAGGGGTCTCGTGGCCATGGAGTATAGTACACTCATGCCTAAGCCATGTTAGGAAAATCAAGGACTGTGCAGGATGAAAAAAGCAAAGAGTGATAAGGATAGAAGAGACAAGGAATGTGAGAAGTGTTGGGTAAAGAAGAAGGGAGGTGCAGGCACAGGGGAGAGGAGAAGGAGGGGGTACGAAAAATAAATAACATGTTAAGGCGAGAGAAGAGCAGATGAGAGTAATGGGTTGATAGAAATCGAACAAGAGAGAGAAAAGAGGCAGGGGGATACATTGAGAAGAACATGAGAAAAGAGAGCAGGGGGAGATTAGTGAGTGTGGGAGGGAGAAAGGTAGGCCGGCAGAGACGTGTAAGCAGTAACAGTGTGGAGAGCGATGGAGATATAATGTAGCCGGGGAGATGGTAAATGGAGAGCAGAAGGGACAGCAGGCAGACAGGGATCACAAGTGCAGAGAGCCAGGTGCCGGGATGGGCCAGCTCTGCCTTGATCCATACTCTTGCATGTAGTTTAATTAGCGCGTGACCTCCCGCGGCCTGCTCTATCCGATTCCAATTGCATGTCTCTATTGAGCTCTGGAAATAGGTAAATATTCGGTTAATGACCCTCTGCTCCTAATAACACCACCAAGCAAAATCAATGCCGTCCCCAAGTGCCTTTCGGGTCTGGTTCAGGGCTTATCTAAATGCAAACGATGGGAAGGAGGGAGGGAGGGCCGAGGTGGCCAGAAGGAAGTCCCTCGTGTTGTCTGAGCGCGGATTGTTCAGCAACGCTCGCTTCTTACAGAGACACACTGCAGGGTTCTTCGGATAGACTGGATCACTCTTGCGGATACCTAAAACTTGTAGATAATCCTCAATTTCTTGGTTATACTCCGGCTATTATGTTAGATGACATAATATCCCAGCTGGCCCCTGGAGAGAGTTTGCGGCAGCGACGAGCCAGATTACATCTAGTTAACTCTGCTCTAACCTGATGAATGAGCTTGGCTGAGGAATCCGATGAGCACGAGGACAGGAAAAAATGACACAATCCAATCCCTTGCAAGACACAAACCATGTGCCTTTAGGAGTGAGCAAAACTGCAAAGTGTGAAAAATTTAGTGCGTGGCAGCTAATAAAGGACAGTGTGTAACGCCGCAAGTGAGAGATCCAATCCGGGTGGTGGGGCTTAAAGGGCACAAGGAGGAACTTAGAAGCCTCCTTTTCAATCGTGAGCCTGCATTTTGCATGCAGAATGATGCCAGCGAATGAGGAAGATGGGCGGGGCTTCAACTCCGCCTCCGAGATCGTTGGAATCTGTAATGATTCCAAGAAGCTCTCGTATGACAAGAGCAGCACATGCGCGCTGCTTTTGCCAGCCAAGACCTAAAAAGCGCAGCAAAACCAAAAAGAGTCAGGGTCAAGCCAACTTGAATAACCTGGTTTATAAGTTTTTACAAAACAATGCTTCTGTTTTTACTTGTGTTAAATGAAGGGGAAGGGAGTTCCACAA
Source organism: Lissotriton vulgaris (assembly GCF_964263255.1). Classification (NCBI taxonomy): domain Eukaryota; kingdom Metazoa; phylum Chordata; class Amphibia; order Caudata; family Salamandridae; genus Lissotriton; species Lissotriton vulgaris. The sequence continues at coordinate 229,149,211 of NC_141691.1, read as the reverse complement.
CTTGGGTGCCTAAAAGCTGACAGAGCTGTCCCCAGTGCAAACTTTCTTCACAGTGGGGACATACGCCAACAAAGCCCCTGCAGATCTGAGGCACCTGGAGGGAGAGTAAGGCTTGATGAGGGGGTGCAGATAACGAGCACCCTTGCTCATAAAATCCCTGTAGCAGTAACACAGGACTTTAAAAAAGAAAGTAGCTCCGTCAAAGGAAGCCAATGCAACTTAGAGAGTGCAGAACACATGTGAGCTTGCCCCGGAACGTACACCAACAGATGACCAGCAGAGTTCTTCACATGCTGAAGTCTCATTAAGTGAGATTCAGATACTCCTAGGTATAAGACAGTGCAGTAGTACAGCCTGGAGATAATCAGTGCTTGTACTACTGTTTTCCTTGCAGATTCATGTTATGTTTTTAAGAGATTTTAGAATCCTAAAACATTTGTCTGCCAAGGTTGTGATCTGGCTGTTGAATGTAAGCTTTTTATCAAACCCAATAAATGGCTGGATTTTTAACCCTAGTCTTTTGCAAAGTTAGATGTCGAAGCAAATCTACTCACCAGGCTTGGAACCAGATTGAGGGTTGCTTTCCAAAGATTATTATTATTATTATTATTAACGAATTTTGTACCGCGCACGGTTACCAAGAGGCATCCCAGCGCTTATAGAGAATCAGAGCAAGCTGCCTGTGTGGAACAGAACAGATCTGGAATTATTCTGGAAATAGATACGTTTTCAGATGTTTCCGGAACCTGAGCAGGTTTGGTTCAGAGCGTAGTGAGAGTGGGAGGGAGTTCCAGGTGTGTGCAGTATGGATAGAAAAGCTCCTACCACCTGACCGGGCTCTCCTAATTCTCTTTATCTGAAGGAGGTGTTTATTATCGGAGCGTAAGGCTCTAGTGGGCTTATAGGGCCGAATCATGTCCTTCAGATGAGGATCTCTGCTTTCCCTGCATTTAGTTTCAGGCAATTGAGGTCCATCCACTGAGCGACCTCTGACAAACAGGTCCTGGGGTAAAGCAGCTGTTCTTGCTATATTCTGTGAGAGGGTGACAATAAGCTGAGTATCATCGGCATACGATATGACATCAAAGCTGTGACACTCGATGATGTCAGCCAGGGGGCGCACATATAGATTGAATATTGTAGGGCTCTATGAAGAGCCGTAAGGCATCCCCTGAAGCAATGGAAAAACCTGAGATTAAAAAGGGCTTTGTAGCACCTGGAAGGTGCACTGCTGAAGGAAGGAGACAAACCATTGCAAGGCCTTATAACCGGCACCGCAGCTCCACAACCACTCAAATAGGAGATTGTGGGATACAGTGTCAAAGGCCGCATTCAGGTCCAATATCAGTAGTGCAGTATTATCTCACATGTCAAGAATTTTACGAATGGACTCAGAGGTAAGCACCAGGGCAGACTCTGTACTATAGAGAGGGGGACCTATGCAGCAGCTCCTTAGCTTTTATTAACATCAGAAGCTGCTGGTTAAAATATTTTTCTGCAACCTTCAAAGAAAAAGGGATGAGCGAGATCGGCCTATCGTTCTCAGGCTTAGTTGGATCTAGTAAGATTTATTTAAGGAGAGGGACTACCGAAGCATGCTTCCAGTAAAGCCTTGAAGGAGATATTAGGTCATTCACAAAGCACCAGTAGTACTGCTTGTCCTCACTCCACAATGGTAGGGGAGGCGGGGTTGAGCGGAGAGACAGGCTTAATTGACGCCATCAGGGGAGACAATTCATCAGGTTTGATGGGTTTAAACTGTAGCAGCGTCGTGCTGTCGGCTGATGGTAATGTAGTATCGAATGGTTAAAAAAAGACAAGGGAAAACTCCAGAAGCCTTAATAGTATAAGTATTGCATGATTATCATGATATATTTTACAAATGTTATGCTGATTAGCAAAGTCTACCGTGGGCAATAAATAATGTTATTCCCCAGATTGTACAGCTGTTTAGCGTTTTATGAGGATTCAGAATTTAAAAAAAGGCATATACATGTAAAGCTCTAGATGACTCACTCACCAATAGCAAAAATAAATGCTCTTCTTCTAACCATACAGAAACTGTGTACTTCAGTTACTACATTAATAGTATCCACCTCTTCATTTCACGTTCAAAGGCACAGTAATAATAATAATGAAATGTATACAGCACATAGAACTAAACAGCTCTTGGTGCAATTGCTGGCTTTAAAAATCAACTTCCGTTTCTGGCTGTTCAGCACACCCTGGCCCACCACAGAGACAGAATCCAATCTAAGGGGAACTGATCAGAATGTGAAATCTGCTGTACATGTGCAGATAATCAAAGTAGAAGCTGTTACCCGGTCACAAACTAAAATTGACCCGGTAATACCCAGAAGTCCAATCATCACACAAAAACGAAGTTCCACCTTCTGGCTTCCTGGAGAAGGAAAACTGCTTCCTTGACAAGAATGGCTCCATAAGGCCTCTATTCCAAAGATTAGTGATAGAGAAATACTTAACCAAATAAACCTACAGAGCCTAATTAAAGTAATGAGGGTGCAGGCTTAGTGAATGCAGAAGTTTGAGCTATACTGTGAAGTTTGCAGGAACCTTATTGGTCACAACTAATCCAACAAAGCAGTATGCCTTATAATGTGAGATTTCCCAACAAACAAAACATTCCACCATAGTGAGAGCACCAAAAACTCCTCTAGTGAAATTAGCAAAATCTTTCCAGGTCATTTACCTGGATCACATTGGCCCATTCAAACAAATAAATAAATGTAAATTGTTAGAAATGGGATTTCTGGTTGGCTAAGGCTTGCGCCAAAGCAAGGCAGAAACCACCACTTTAGTCAGGGCAAGGGAGTTACACGGTGAAGATAACCCCTGCTCACCCACTTGGTAGCTTGGCACGAGCAGTCAGGCTTATCCCAGAGGCCATGTGTAAAGTGTTTGCGCACGCGCACAGCAACAAAATACCAGGCACCCACAAAAGGAACTCCACACAAGGTTAAATCAAAAATAGCCTTTGTATTCTCATAACACATTAGAATAGTAGTCACATAATATACATTGTGCCACCTGGGATTAGGTACACCTGACAGGGCCCACTGGGTCACTGTCAGAACCATCACAAAGTGAACTTAGTACAAGTAAGACATATCATAAACGTACAACCAGTAATCACTAACAACTGTACTCAGCATCATCCTGTAACATAAACTACATTATGTACAGTATCACATTAGGCGCAAATTACATTTTGCGCCAACCTCATTAGTCTAACATTTTAGACCCTAACCTCCTAAGCATCACTCCTGTTAGGGGTACACTCGCAGTAGGAAATAACCTCACCAGCATAAACACATTATGCACATAATCTCATCCCCAAACACATTTAGAGGCATGAATCATGATAGATAATCACATTTCCTAATATAACATAAACCACCGAACCCCTTGGTCAACTGGCCTTCTCAAAGGGGCTCAAGTGCCCTGCGTCCAGAATGTCAGGGCTGCTGCCAGTGCAGCATAGTTCGCATGTGCGCAATTGCGCTGGGACGGAAGAGTGCATCTCACTCCTCTCTCTCAAAACATGCCCCCAAAGAACTGTGGCCTAAACATAGCAGCTGGCACTAAGTGCTGCACAGCTGTGAAGAATTGTTGGCATAACACCAATGCGCCTCTTCTGTCCCCATCAGGGACTCTGCCACCAAAATACCAATTTTGCTGCAGCTGCCTGCGCTGGTGCGGAGCAGCTGGGATAAATAAAGGGGACGGGTCCTGGCACCTCTGTGCACTCGGGCTCCCCACTGGGACTCTGTAGCAAAGAAATGTGGGCAAAACATTGCAGCTGCCCACTGTCAGGTGGGGCAGCTGGGGCGGGAGCATGAGCACCGACAATATGCTCTGATCTGGGAGCCCCCACTGGGCTCTCTGGAATTTACATGCCCACCTTCGTTGGAGCGGCCCGCAATGGGGGGGCGCTCGGGAAAATGAAGCGGATGCCTTACCTGGCACCAACCAAGGCCACACTGAGCCCCTCTCACCTGGGTTCTGCTTCTCGATGCGGCTTCCTCTCCTACGCGGCTATCATCAGGAGGGCCCCCACTCCTTAGGTACTCCCTCTCCATTTAGTCACCGAGGCTCCCAGCGGCTCACGGGATCCCTGGGCAGCAGCAGGACATCGCTCGGCCTGCTCCTCTCTGCAGCGCAGGCGTGCGTGGGGCTTCCCTCGCAAAACCGGAAGTCCCGCCTGCCGTCAGGCACCACGTTGCTTGACTTCCTCGCGGCTGTGATTCCTCAGCGGCAATGAGGGTTGGGCACCCGCTCATCAATTAGAGCCACAAAGCGGGGTGGGCACCCGCTAGTGAACACACCAGCGGGGTGGGCACCCCCAAGCCTTCAAAAGTAAAACAATCGGCAGAAACGTGGGGTGGGCTCCCGCTTTTCTCTCCTCCATCAGGGGGAATCCCAATGTCGGGATTCACTCGGGAAAGCCTGCAGCTCTGTGCTGCGGAGCCCTAGTGTTCCTTCCTGGCAGGGTAAAATATAGCGCTTCCAAGGCACTAGGACAGCCAAAAGAAAGTCCCTAGAGATGGAGGGTCAATGCAGGGCCCAAGGAGGCAAGCCCTGATGCCAGTCCCTCTCCTGGGCCCCAGCAGCAGCAAGACCCCTCTGTCAGGAACAGCACACCAGAACAGAACTGCACAGCCTCATAGGGTCACAGCCCCTCTATTTACATTAACATTTCCTTTGTCTAAAGTGCAGGTCATGGGGGAACCAGATGCAACTGGTTCAGGGGGGAATTGAGCACTTTGTTTTGCAAGCTCCTCTTCCCCTTTGTCAGGTGGGGGCTCGTCATCAGACACACCAGAGGGGGGTGGAGCCAGCTTTTACTGGGGAAGACACCATCCTATTCAGAGTCAGGGGATTACCCCACCCACTACTCCCAGCCCAGATGTCCTATTCAGCCCAGCTGACTCACCCTGCCCCTCCTGGAGCCACACACACCTCCCAGCCCCTGTCACTCACAAGCCAGATATGCAATTCACATCAGGCAGGCAGACACATAGCACACAGAAATGCCAACTTCTAAAAGTGGCATTTCTCCACCAGTCATCATAAATCTGCGCACACAATTGAGCCGCATTCATTCTCACAAGTTCATACATACTAAACTCGACCCTGCGCTCCTCTCATACCAAGAATTACCATGGACACACTTATCCCCAATGCATTCCTATGGGAGGGCAGGCCAATCTCACCACACGTACACCGAGAGGGCACGCACTTTACCCTGGACCACAGTGCTAAAGTGCCCTGAGGCCTAAAACCACCAACACCAGGTTATAGAAAAGTCAAAAAGTTCAGGAGTGAACCTGCCACAAAGGGCCAAGTCCAACATAAATATATATTGTTGATGGTGGTTTCATGTACAGACATTATGTGGTTGTGACCACAGTACCAGATCATGGCTTGAGCAGTTGTAAATGACTTGTACTTCGTAGCGACGGGCGGACCTCTTTCCATTTAGTCACACCAAGAGTCAGATTGTACCCCTGAAGTATTAGCAGAAGTGCATGTCGAAGTAGGAGTGTCTTCAATCCTCCTACCCCTCTAGACCCAGTTTGAAAGGAGCCATCAGGAGAGCCTACACTATACTGAAGCGAACCTTGAATGCGAGGGTTCTAAATAATGGCGCACCAGGGCTAAACAACCTATGTAGTGCAGAAAGAGCTTTAAATATGCTAAGATATGTTTTTAGTAACCTTACATCCTATGAAATCTTGTTTAGAGTTAGTTTAATATACTAAATCTTCCAGAAGGGGATAATGCACAAAATCAGTTATGTCTTCATTTGGTACAGGATTTGCACCTCACCCGACAGAGGTTGAACAAGGCTGCCACAGCCATGTCATTGTCGGCTGTTATTTTCTGGTTATCCAATGATGGATATTTCATGTCAGAAGGTTTTTGAAAAGGAAGTTTTTGACTATCAAGAGTGTGTTCCAGTGTTAGTAATGAAAGCAACAAGGATGGTGCTCTTACCACTTTTACACAGGGAAAAATGCAGTTAAAGGTGCCCATTGATTCAGCAAAATATCATCCGCTACAGCCAACAAGTGCTGCTTATGAAGCCTCTGAAGGCTGTGCCATCAGTGACAACACTGCAAAATGTGGCTGATTCCGAACTCCAAATGAAGAGCAACCGAATCAAAGCAAAGATCATCAAGCAGTAAGAACTGAACTGAGTTAGACTGCTGTAGTTACACAATGAGCACCACCAGCGACATCAGGACTTACAAAGTTCACAAGATTCTGATTCATAGTTGTAAGAGTGTGGTAAATTTGCTGTCAGTGATGTATCAACAGGAGAACAAAGTAATAGGCTCCAAGTTACAGTTGAACCCCCCCCCCCCCATCAAAATATAGAGGGGCAGTTTAGGCGTGTGATGGAGACTTGTGAAAGGCTCACTGAATGTGTTAGCATTAAAACTGACCTTGTTTCTGATTTGGCTAACATTGCTAGTGTTCTTGATAAGGATGGAGAATAGTGTTCTGAAAATTGGGGATGCTGATCTAGCAAGAAGGAAGCTGAGCAAGAAGGAAGGATTACACACACTCTCATTAGAGGTGTGTCGATGGAGTCTCAAAGTAACCTAATGGTCAGCTATCTGCAAGATGGTGTCAGATGGAAGGACTTGGAATATCGAATCATGGGTGCAAACCTACACGCCGGCTCGTTGCCTGAGATCTTCATCTCAAGGCTTCTTCTGTGAGCCCAAAATACGCCGAGCGAGGATGGGGGAAAGATCCTTCTCCCTACTGGGCCCCAAGCTCTGGAATTCCCTCCCTCAGCACCTACGATTGGAAACCCGCTACATCCACTTCTGTAAAGCCATTAAGACCTGGCTTTTTAACCAGTAACTTGCTCCAGCCTCTCCCCGGAGTTAATCGACCTGCCCATGAGGTTTAGTATCTCCTAGCGCCCGGAAACCCTTTTTGATTAGCTGTCGCGCTTTAAAAGCCCTATAAATAAATAAATAAATAAAGCCTCCTACGTTCAAACTCCATTTTAAGTAGGTCCCGACTCCATCTTATATAACGGGAGTCGCCGTTTTTTCCAATTTATGCAGATTAATTGTCATGTCTGCCATTGAAGCAGATGTCTTCTGATCTTATCATTCCAAGGACTAATTGTCAAGTCATTCTGAAATTGACATAGATATAACACTTAATGCGATATCAGTCTGGAACAAGTGTCTAGTTATCACAATGTCAAGGTCAAATAAGAGCAAACACAGACATATAGTCAAACAGTGTAGTCAGAATTGAAGTCCATTTACCTTAAATGATCATCAGGATACATCTGGGACATATACCTTGATACATACAATCTATGTCAGAAAATCCTGAACTTATGTAATAAATTCCTCTAATTAACACAGTTTTAAACATAGCCCTTACAATCTATATACGGCAAGCATACCGTCATTTTACGCAGAAGCCAAAGGGCCAGCCAACGCATCTCTCCTTTAAGCAAATGTTTAAATTAAAAAGCACTTTACTTTCAAGTTGCTAAAACTGTTTCATATTTGATTATATTTTATCATAACCCGCTGTTATTGATCAGTTCGCTCTGCTTCTATCTGATTGCATTTTATTATTACTAGCAGCAATTTGCTGAATATCAGATTGTTTTTATAAGTCCAACATTGTCAACTGTTAGCGTTACAAACCTCTTCTGTCCCAATGTTATGTCTTTTTACTGCCCCGCACTTTGTTTTAATCTCTTATATGTAACAGAAGTTGAATAACACGACTTGGATGATTCCCATTTAATCATTGTTGTTTAATTGATCTCCTTTTTCTCTTAATAATGTGTATAGTGGTTCGAATCACTGTGATGGGCTTTTAAGGATATCTTTTTTTATATCCAAATAAAGTTATTATTATTATTAAGTCAGGAATTCCAATCCTTGATAAGAGGTAGTATAAAGAGCTGTCACTTGACCACTTGCAAGGAGAGATTCTTTTCCAGATTATTGCACAAGATATTGCCGAAGATGGTTATGACAGCTGCCAGCCCACCAAGAAGATGATACACTGCACCTGATGCAGATAACAAGCTGAGACCAGAAGAATGGACGCTTCTGCACCGTGTGCTTTCCTTTTGCAGGAAACGCTGCCTTCATGCCTCTTTGATAACCATACCTTTGGCTTTCAATAAGGTATGTAGTGAGTTGCTTCTCCCTAGGAAAGTCTAGATTGCAAGTTCTACTTTCCATGCTCTCCTAGAGTAGTGCCTAGAAATAGGTTTTATGGCTTCCATTTCTAAATGACGTTTAAACTATGGTAAAAATATTTTAGTTAAAAGTGTTCATTTTCCTTAGTGTCATTTGTGTGTGTGTGTGTTTGATACTGTGAAGCACAAAAAAGGTTTGTTTCCTGTACCACAGTGCTCCAGATACCATCTTAAGGATTGTTAGTAACCCAAAAGCAATTCCTTTGATTGGGTTCTGTGGGGCTGCAATAACCTGCCTTTTGCATTCGGTGTTGGTGCATTGAACCAAGTTCACCCGTGTCACCACTGGGTGAGAGTCATAGCTTATGCAACACAGCAGAGACTGCTCAAGTACCATGCACCTTCAGTTTCAACCTAGATTATATCTCATCTCCAGGGCTATTCAACTATTAACTGGAATAAGAAAACAATAAAGAACTTGTTTTTATTTCTATAGTACAAGACTTCAATGTACACTGCAAATCCTCATCTTACAATCAACAACTACAAACATATTTATTGCTATATTCAATACAGTGATTGGTTATTACATATATCTAAGGCCACTGGGATGGTATTCTTGTATTATCAGTTTGATCACTGCACTGTGCCAATATGTAATACTGAACCTGGATTAGTTGCAAAAGTTCTGCATTTTAAATCTCCAGCAAAGTACATGTTTGGCTCAAACACTTACTTCTACAACCACAACTACGCAAACCTTACTTGTGCATTTCATTCTAGACAAGATGGTTCATTCACCTACATTTTTAGATGAATATCCTGATCTGGGGTCTGTGGTCTGGAATAAAACAACTAAATTACAAACAGAATGGGTAAATGATGGTTGGCAAATTGTTGTGCCTGATACGTTGTTTCCTGCAAGTGAATTTTCTAACAATATAAACTTTCCTAATGATACTATTCAGTATACCAAGGACCTCATTTAAATCTTGTCAGAGAGTGAACTTTGTCCTAACGGCGATGATGTTCCCTTCCCACCAACATTAAGGCCCGACTGCCCGATTTAAAATTGTACACACCATTTTTATGCCAACGGTGGAGACTACTCAGTCTTCGCCATGGTCGATCTGCTCTGATGGGCTGAAGGAGTAATGGCAGTCGCAGGTTTGGCAAAACCTGGTGGTAAGGGCCATTGAAAAGTGCACAACTTCCAAGGTGAGGGGGACATTTTATTTTACATTTTCAAAAAGAACATCCACTTTCGGATTTTCTTTTTGAAAATAAAACAAAAATGTACGTTTGATGGACAGCTCCGTCATGTTATCAGAGCCACTCGTCAAACTAAAAATGCATTTGCATGAGCCGCCGTGTCGGCAATCATGCTAGAAATATTTCTAAATCTGGTGGGCGGCACCTCTGTCAGAGTGACAGAGTAATTTAGTCCTGCACCTGGGCCATCACCAGCTGCAGCTGTTAGTAGGAAGGTACTGTAAAGTTAGGACCCATGTGGTCCTAGAAACTGTACTGCACTCTTGCTCAAGGGCAGTTGAAATTGTTAGGTGCAACGGCCCCGAGGGGCCCTCTTAAGGCACACTAGAACCTGTGGAGCTCCAACTGTCAGCCCTGTGGCACCCGCTCCGAATCACAGGGATCTTACCCAGTAAAACCCGGTCCCGGGGGATTGTAATTAATTTACATCCGAACAATGTTCAAACACTCCTGTTGTTAACACTGTGGGACTTATTTATGAGAGGCCTGTGCTGCCGGAGTGTCACTTGTTTTGATGCTCCCGTGGCGCAAGCCTCTCAGTCATATCTATCTGGCTACCCAAACCCACTCTGTGTGGCTTTGCATGGCCTAATAGATATGGAGTAAGAAAAAGCAGCACAAGTTGCAGTGTTACCTTACGCTGCCCCAGGAAGGCGTTCCATGGATGTTCCAATGAGTTTTCCCATGCAACACCCATGGATTTTGACACTGCACCAGTGGTTACCGAAGCATATAAACCTGAGGCAGCGCCAAAACCTTACCCCTCCCCAGAGCAGGCAGAACGAGGAGAAATATTTGTATTTATCCGTGCTTTTTCCTCTTTCCATGTGTGCTGCATTCTGCCTCTCAGGGTTGTTTTTGTGCAGGAAGGTACCTCCCACCATAAGGACCCAGGCAATGCCTGAGTTAGGTGGCCAGTGGGGTGCCTGCCTGAGAGATGCACACCTGTTAGTAAATATTGGTGGACAAGAAGTGGAGGGGGAAGAAATGTTAGGCAAAGTTTTTCTGGCAAAAACCTATTCATACATATATAATAATCAGTCTGTACTTTGTCTTTCTCTGACTACTAAAAAGTGGCATTTTGTAACTTTTATCCTACACCATTCTTGCTGGGGTCCACGAAAGCGTTAATCCTTTGTCCAATAGTTCCTAACACACAGTTGTCAAAAGCTAAATATCTGATTGCTTTCTTTCTACAGTTGTTAATTGCATAATTCCTCAGTCCTTACTGTGATTAGACATCTGCATGTTAAAGTTTTGTTGCTGTTTTAAATTCCAAGTCATCCCCGATAATGAAAATCAGACCAACAAGAAAGAGAGCGTTAAACACGCCAAGTAGTGGATCCCAACCTGCGAGGACTTTAAATATATGCACTTCACAGACAGACAACATTTACGTGTCATTATCTATGTCTTTACGTGCCTCGAGGCCTAGGGACTCTTTTCAAACAAGCCACAATGCTTGTTCTTTCTGTAAGTTAAATATCTGAAGTTATGCAGGAACGCAAGCACATGACTGCTGGGCCGGAGGGCATCCTTTAGCCCCGGGAGCTGAGGGTTGTCTTTGTTCCCTCTGCTGTCACTCAAGCTGTGCCAGACCGCGCCACACCAGGTACCGGTGCAAGCCCCGCCCCAGCATCCTGCCCCTGTCTCAGCTGGGCTCCTGCGATCTACCGCCTTATGTGCAGCAGAGAAAAGTGGCGTCACAGCTCGGGGTGATAACTCGGCGCTACCTTTGAACGCGGTGCCAGGAGACCCTGGAGCTCCACGGAAGGAGGAGGAGGGATTTAGGGGCACTCAGGGCTTTGAGTGGGCCGGGTCCTGGCGGTGCTGAGCAACGTCAGTTCGAAAAAGCAAGTGCCGAGACGGGTCCCTAGCGGGCTTTCCCTTTTTGCCCCCACCCTCGGTGAAAATAAATCTTAACTCTGTAGCAGTACCACCCTTCACTGCCTTTGGTGTAACTTCAAAGAGACTCCTGATAGTTCTTTCACAGTCTCATCATTTCAGAACGGAAGCATTTTCAATATTAGATACAACGAAGCCGTAGCAGCTAACCACCATTGACAAAGCCAATAGTCTTGGCTTGTTGTAGGTGTAATGTTACTTGTATTATATATTTGTATGCAATGAAAAAAGCAGCAAAATACCAGTCCAGTGGAACATATGCTAAACACAGATTTTTAGCTTACCCGTTTTTAAGCCACACCCTTAATTACATTGTCACACCCCTTTGAGAGACTCTCCCAATGTTTTCAACTACTTAAAGCCCTGGGTCCACTGTAAACAGGTAGGGAGTCTCCAGGGAAGAGATTGTACTCGTCCTCTTCCCTTATTTGAGGGAAGGGGAGGGAGCTATGGGCCTGAATCCGTGGGCGCTAGTTTTATCTTGGTGCTATGTGCTCTGCCCGATGGAAATTGCATCAGGTATATGATTGGATATTGGCGTTGCTCATCATTTTAAATTGAAATGTATGTCACCTTGTATTTGAGAGATTCAGCTGTTGCCATTTCTGCACTGGGCGCATCGCCCCATTTAAAAATTACAATTGCACAAGGCAATGTCACAGGTGAATTTTCACAAAAGACCCAGTAAAAGAAATTGTACAACATCAGGCCCCAAGCACTTACATGCTATGTTTCTGAGACATGGTGTGCCTTTTCTTCCTGTGTGCAGCGTGGATTGCTCCCTACCAGGCTGCCCCAGATGTATTGAGGCTGTGTGCTTCAACAAGGAAATGCTCGCCCAACTTGAACAAACACATGCAACTCACTGAGCAGAGTAGGCACATTCCAGAGGACACAGCAAGAAGGTAGTGGTGTTTTCTCAAAACTGACTGCAAAACCAGGGCCACCCTGCGAATATGGGCCAGCCCATTCGAATACAACAGACTTCCTAATGGTAATGTGTGCCACCTGGTCTTGCATCGTCTGGTGCAATACGTGCCTGTGTCTGGGTGACCGGGTGTAGTATGGCCAGGGCCACCGGAATTATGCAGCAGGAGACGGCCAAATTATGAGGCAGGGTTGAGTAAATTATGTGGCTTGAAAAGGCAAATCATGCAGCATCCTGCAGCACATTTTGTAATAGTATTGCTTCATTATTCCATCATTCTTAAACTTGGAAACGCTGTCTGGGCATTAGTTGCACCCCATTGGTATTAGTTTAACACCGAAATATAGCAATAAGCAACAGGAAACTGACCAGTCAAGTTTTGAAGAGGGCCTTTCAATGTACTGGAACATGTGTCGCTGCATTCTTAGTAGCTTTTGAACCGTTTGAGCTAGAAATTAAACTTTTTTTGTTAAAACCTGCAGAACCTGCAGATTATGCGGCTGAAGGGGGATTATGTGGTAAATGCGGCAAATCTATAACTATGGAAAATCGCCGCACAATCGCATAATTTCAGTGACCCTGTGTATGACACGCTGCTGGTAGCCTGCTCAGTTTAAAACAAACTGCAAAGGAATGTCTCGAAAACCTTTGATTATTAAAAAATAAAGCATTTCAAACAGAGCCTCTGCACAGGGCAGAATGATGTTAGGTAATAAAGAAGCTGGGTTCCACATTCTACACTTTCTCTGGAACCCCTGGACGATGGCTCTTTGGTGCCTGCTTAAAAGTGTGGAGGGGAGAAAAACTGTTAGCCAATTATACATTTCCATTCCAGTTGCCCATGTTACGAAAGGAACACAGACTCCGGATCCAAAGTTTAGTGGATTTATTACAAAGCCCAGAAAAGTTAAACATACAAAAACCTCAAGAAGAGAGTGTAAAAATACATGGGCACTAACACAGAGCCAAATCTACGAGCGAAATTTAAACGGTGCAACATACACAGGAAGTCCAGTTCCAGTATCTTTATGCAAAAGATCACTGAAACCAGCATTAATAGTTCTCTTCATTGGGGGTTTGTGGGTAAAAAGCATTAGTCTGTCCCTACACTACCACTATCGTGACATCCCTACTTAGCATTCCCCAGGCAAGTTCAGGAAAAGGTGTTAGCATGTGATGGCTTCCTAAGAAGTGCACTCATGTTGAATGGGTCAAGTAGCATAAAGCTACAGAGCTCGTTCTAAGATATTCTCTCCTCTCCAATCCCTTCAATAGTCCCCCGGACTCTGTCCCTAACCACAACACAAAAATCGTAGGACATACCGATCGCCACATCACACAATCATCCCATCCAGCTGGACACCTCCTCGTAGGTAACTTTCCATGTAGTAGCGGTGCTCACAAGCTCTTGCACGATGAACTTGATTCCCAGGCCTTCTCCAGTGAGAATGAACACCATCCCACGTTATCAGTATCACTTGTTCAAATGTATCCTATCTTACCTAAGCCTAGCTCCTAAAACAAAAGCATTATTCTAACTAACAAAGATGAATTTCTCCACCTGCAACAGAAATGTGAGAAAGATCAAACGCTGTATACACATGAATTTTATGAGCAACTCATCTAGAGAGCCAGGGAGACATGCACATGAGCCCTACAAAATTCAGCTAACATAAGAAACAACACGAAATTGCATTGAAAATACATATGAGTGATCATTGTTACTGTGCACATTTAAATCAATGCATTACAAAGCAAATTAATGATCTTGCGTTAGTCACATGTAAAACTCAGCACATAAAGACTTTCATCAAACAGCACATGATTACAATGTTGATCTCACCGTGTTGTATGAAAATCTCTATCATTTCACTTTACAGGTTATTACATCACATGTACTAATAACCAATGGTAACAAGACAAAAGAATTATGTGTAGGTGTGAACTACTCTGTCAGTAACAACACCGGCAGGCAAGTAATACCAGTTATGCAGAAGCTCACTAGAATGGTTTATTGCCTTGCTTGGCCTAGTCAGAAGACGGATAGGCTGCTTTCTCCGTTTCAGACTCTAAGTAGCTGACTCATAACTCTAGCAGAGGCTGTTGATTGGCTAAGGGAAGCAGGTGACCTTTCTTCATGCCTTACCTTTTCCTCAACCCAAGGAGTCTAGCTGGTGGATTACAGTGAAGGGCGGCTTCCTGTGATAACTCCCATGCTTGTGGCCCTGCTTGGGCCAAATACCCAGAACTGTTGAGGTTTCCTTCTACACTGCAATTCAATTGCCCTGACTTGTGCATCTCTTAATTGGATTCTTTTAATGTGGATCTTTGTCCTGAATTATGCCTTAGTAAATTGTTGTGCTGGAAATAATACTCCTCTAAACAGTGCTGTTAAAGATATGCTTCTGCAGAAATTTCGCTGAAAGCTACTGTGCCTTCAGACAATGACTTTATCAACCAATACGGCAACTCTTCCTACCTCTGAATCCCCTATGCCTCTCCTTCACTCTTCACTTCTAGTTTACGTACCAATCCCAATTTGACAAGTTTGTCCACAACACTGGTCGTATCTAAAAGGAGTAGTACCAATCAGACTGTACTATTCACAGTTGATCGGCACTTAGGTGCAATTTCAGGCTGACAGCGATGGGAGTGCAGGTCAGATCCGCCAAGCGGGTCGCCCAATCAAAGGTTTTACCTTCTAATTTAGTCACGGAAATCAAAGTCAAAATCCTCCAGGCGGGCAAAGCTTCAGACTTTTGGTGCTGCACTACTATCAAAGCGGGGTAGCAGTTGGACGAGGTCCCGTTGAAGGCATTGATTTTGGCAAGACAAGCTCAGATTGAGAGGAAATCAAATTTCGTGTCCACCAAAGTCATGGTTAGGATTACGGTAGATGTACAGAGCAGCATTCTTCCTCAGTCAATAGAAGGCTCTGTCTTTGTTGTGAGACCGGTTTGTCGTTGTGCCTAAAACAAAATCAACAAAAAAGAGCTGGCAAATGTATGTCTGATTTTGAATATTACAAGAAGCAAGAAGAGATCACAGGCCCTCAAAAACTAAATTTTAAGAGACACATTATATGGACATTATGTTTGACGTCACAGGATAATATTTGTGAAGTCAAGAAGATATTAAGTATCTATTTCACTCAGCACCTGTTTGGGAAAGAAAAAAAACACGAATGATGTTGGCATTATTTAGAGCAGAGACATACCATTACATATTTTGGAGTAGGATACAATTATAACAAATTACCAGTTACATTCACAAGGACAGACAAGTTGCAATATAGACTAAGGTTTTGCTGAAATATTGATTGATGGTTGAATGCTCTGGCCACCTTATATAACTTGGGACAGGAAAAGGAGAGAGTTTTCCCTAATTAACCCAGAAAGGACCGGGAAATATTGTGACAAAAAGAAAATTCCTTTCTGTGTATTGCAACTTAGAGCATAAATGTAATTTGTCAACAATGATACCTTTCTTAAAGCAATTTTATCCCCAACTAGTCATATACTTGTACATAAGTCAAATCATAACATAAAATATATCAAAACCATATTTATTAAAAAAAAGTTTAATCAGTAGACTTTATATAAACATTTTCTTACACATAAAAATTCATACATATATCTTCTTAAGTCACAATAAATGATGCTTGTGTTGCGAATCGTCCTCAGGATCGGTTTGTAGAAAGGTAAGCCCACCTCTAAATCTAGCCAACACCTGGAAAGCCTTTATGGCACAGAGTGTTGACAGGATTAAGTGAGGGGTAAAAATAAGAAAGAGCAAGGAAGGAAAGGATGGGGACAGCAGGGAGGGAGATCTGTAAGACACAAGCAGAACACAGGCATAAGACTACATCCCTATACTGTAAATGAATCAGTTCTATAATCGTGGCTAGTAAGGTTCCTACCTGTAAAAGAAAAGATAAAGCCTTGTGGATGTGTAGAAGCACGTAGGGTTGGATATGAGGTAACTATGAAAAATAGAACATATAGGAACATAAATAGACTAGAAGAATATGTACACAGTGTTCGTTGCAGTCCAACCTAATTTCCTATACACCTACCTAATTGTGACTCCACTAAACATCACAGGGGTAGAGTGTGACCCACACCTCCTAATCCCCTGTTAATACAAAAGCCAACAATTCAAGTTACACATATATGTACATATGATCCTTGCAACCCATTCTACACACAGTAATGCATTTCCCTACAAGGCTCCTCTGGAAGGTCTTTGAATAGTATCTTCAACTAATACTTCTTAGTTGAGTTCCAGGACAATTCGTATTTACAAGCAAGAAAGAAATCACCAAAAAAGGAGTAACTATCCCAAGTTCGATAGCTACACAGAATTACCCGCCGTTGGCCGAAAATACCAACCGGGTCGAATTCCACACATAATCCAAAGGCACGAGTAACACCAAGCAAAGTCTCCACAAAGGGAATTAATAGTAAGGGCGTGTAAGAAACAAGCTGCCGCTGAGCTCGAACCTCTCAGCGCTGCAGCCACCACTCTCTTACCGCACCCGATCACCAGAGCTCCCAGTACAAGAACAGCGTCAGATCCGGAATTACCGACACCGCTCCCCGGCCGCTGTTCGCCCTTTGAACAGTCTCGCGGGAGCGCGATGCGCCGCGAAGGATGCCGGGAACGGTAGTTCTTTCCCGGAGGATGCCGGGAGTTGTAGTTCGCGGTGCTTCCGCGATCGCGATCATGACAGCTTGGTACATAAATATACAATAATCAATTAGAAAACAGTTTTGTCGACGCGTTTCGGTGCTTCGATGTTTAGGACACCTTCCTCAGGACTTATATTAAAAACATCTTCTTTACTTATAGCAATTTTTATTTTGCGGTACCAGTGTTGATCCAGCAGTTGAGGTAACAAATAGATGATCCCCTGTCTGACACTGGATACCAGGGAGACCGGGCAGGCGGTGCGTTTGTCGTCTATTAAGATGTTAAGGATCACCTCAAATTAAAAAGAGGAAAGACGATTGCAACAAACCCCTTAGAAACAAAGGAGTGGGACTGTTTTAACAACCAGCAGAAACCATAAATACAAAGTTCCGTGGAGTTTATCCATTGACTCGCATGGCCTTAGAGAAAAACAAAATCTGTGACGATAAAGCAGAGTTGCAGGGGATCATCTATTTGTTACCTCAACTGCTGGATCAATTGATTATTGTATATTTATGTACCAAGCATCATTTATTGTGACTTAAGAAGATATATGTATGAATTTTTATGTGTAAGAAAATGTTTGTATAAAGTCTACTGATGAAACATTTTTTAATAAATATGGTTTTGATATATTTTATGTTATGATTTGACTTATGTACAAGTATATGACTAGTTGGGGATACAATTGCTTTAAGAAAGGTGTCATTGTTGACAAATTACATTTATGCTCTAAGTTGCAATACACAGAAAGGAATTTTCTTTTTGTCACCGTATATAACTTGCCATAGTTTCTTTTCAGGTTGACAGACTGCTCTCATCACCATTACAGATGTATGTGCCTGTGAATGGGTCTGTGAACTAGCCTCCTTTCACTTGATCCTAGCTGCCATGCCTATGGG
Source organism: Lissotriton vulgaris (assembly GCF_964263255.1). NCBI lineage: Eukaryota > Metazoa > Chordata > Amphibia > Caudata > Salamandridae > Lissotriton > Lissotriton vulgaris. Next base: position 229,131,297 of record NC_141691.1, on the reverse strand, counting down.
TGTGCTCTGAGTAGGGACTGTTCCTACTGGGCACAGGGTCAAGGTAGATTTGCATATAGCTTGGTACAAACTGGAATGGCATAGGGAGCAAAAAAACGATGGATTTAGGCCCAGCTCTCTGTACAGGGGTGAAGGTATGACATTGTTCTACATTCTGTCCATCAATTGTTCTTTTAACATTTGTGACCCTCTATGTATGCCTGAAAATGCCCCTCTTGTCGCCTACTAGACTACTTTGCCATCATCCTCTACTTCAGTCAACCTGACACATTTCCTCCAGCTGTAGTCCACCCTCCCACTCCTAGGCAACTATTTCCAAACAATAACTCCTGCCAATTTCCCATGTTACCTCTACCACACCACCCTCTATCACTACCAATCTGCACCATTAACCTCCCTACACAACTCCCTGCTGATCACCATCTCTTCCCCAATTTCCTCAGGCACAGTAGCTGGCTAACGCCAACCGAGCCAACAACCCATTCCAGCCACTCCCTCTCCAGAAACCTTGTCACACACAAAGCCTGCTATGTTTTTGGAATGCCTAAACCTGTCCTATTGCTTTTCCCCACATCATGTCTTGAATTGGCCCAGTCACTGTCCCCACCCCTACTAGCCTTTCAAAACCTTTCATCCTCCCTGCAATACCATCTATCTCACCTTCACCATCCCACTGGTTATCCCTCTTGGATCCGGTTCATAACTTTCTGATACTACGGTTGCATACTACTCTTTCATTCCAACCCCAAACTTCTCTCCGCTAATCATTGTCTCCTCAACAATGTAATGTCTATGTCTAAGAACATATACATTATCCTTTCACTGACCACAAACATGAACCTTTTATTGAAATCTGGCTCAGAGACACTAAATCCGATATTAGCTATGAAGAAATCCCAACCGATTGAACAAAAGGACTAGTGCTTGCCATCAACCACAGATCAGCAAACTCAGTCCTGGCTGTTTCTGCCTCTCAATGTGAATCCATTTCTTATAATGAAGCATTTCTCCCCCAACCTCCTCTCTCTTTCTTTCCTACTCAGCCCAGAAGATTTCCACAAGGACTTTTTCTGAAACTTGAGTGACACAGAGGGATGAAATCTGCCTGGAAATGATCTGTCAAAATAAAGGTCATCCAAACCAGGGTGCTACCTCCCACCCATTTGCAGAGGCAAAGTTGGATGGGAGACCATGTCAATGGCGGCAGAGAGGTCCACCAAGATGGGGCAAAGCTCTCTCCCCCATCTAGTGTTACACAAACATCATCTGCCATGAAAACACCAAACTGGAAAGCATCTCCCCTGATTGCCTGATCGGCGTTTCGGACCACACAGGTAGTATGAAGTGCTATACAAATGCAATGCACAGGACTCAAATCATTTATGAACTCTTCCTGTAATGCAAAACGAATAACAGCATCCACTCAGTGGACAAGCTGTATAGAAACCACAGATCAGATTATACAGCACACCAGCCAAAAATTATCCATCGCATCTCACCAATTCCATGTACCATTGAAAGGAACTTTTTAAGCTCTTAAGGGGACTCCCCATCCCAGAAACAAACACGAATGAACATATTTATCCTCAGCACTCTCACAATGATTTGGCTTACTGGCCCCTTTTACAACTACTGGTCTTCAACAAAGCGCTGACCAGTTTGGAAAACTCCCACCCTCCCTCCTGAACTTTCTCTTTACATCCTAACACTACTGCCTTTGGGGCCTTTCTCCAGCTAACCAAAATGACATCCTAAAGCTTATTGCCTTCAAGCATCTTTAAAGATTACCAGCCAACCTTTGCTCACCAGCTATCTAGAAGAGGGTATTGTCACTTTCCATAGTGACCTCAGCATTTAGAACCATAATCAACACTTCTCTCTTTGAGGGGACCTACCCACATGACTTAAGGACCTCCTGTAAGAAGTCCATGCTCAAACCCAATCAATAGGGCCAGTTACAGACCAGTTACCCACATGCCACATTGAGCGAAAGACCTGAACTCACTTAACTCAATGAATGCATTGTTGGGCAGACACTCATAGTGAATGGGTAGATGGTCCTCAGCCCCTGCTCTGTAACAGACAGTAACACTGTCGCCACACAGCTTGACCACAAAACTTAAATGAGCCAGAATGGAGATGTTCCCTGATATTTCTGTGTCTTATTTCTGCCATTGATAAAATGTATCACTCATCTCTCTTTATCTCCCCACGACATTGGGATCCAAGTCAAGGCTTCTGAGTAGCTTCTCCTTCCCTTAGACACACAGATCACTTCAACTTCACCTTTCTTCTCATGGATTCATCCATTTAACTGTGGCGGAGATCCAAAGGGCCCTGGCATTGGTCCAGTTCTGTTTTAACACCTATATCAGGCCTCTGAACTATCACATTCAATCCTTTGGTCTAACCTGTTAGGACTTTTTTTTTATTATTATTTTTTTTTAAAGAAGTTTTGTATAGTGCTAACTGGACCCGAGGGTATCAGAGTGCTTCACAGCAGGTACAGTTATGAGCAATTTTTGCAAAGACAAACATCTGCAAGTTACCAACTTACAGGCATTCACAACGAAAGTTACAATACAGATCTTCAGGCTGCGGGGTATCAGCAAAAGGAGTTAGTTGTCTTTCCTAGAGTCAATTGTGTAATTCACGTTGTGGTCAAGAGTGCTCAAGGAAGAGGGCTTTGAGAAGGTTCTTGAATTTCGGGAAGGAGGTGGTCATTCTGATGTGGGGGGGGAATGGAGTTCCAGATCTTAGGTGCATTTCCCGCAAAGGATTTGTTTGCGGTTTTCCGTGATTTCAGTGGGATGAGTAGAAGTGTGTTGGAACTTCTGAGGTTTCTGGACTGGCCAGCCCTTTTGAGTTTGTCGGCCAGGTATTCTGGTTTACCAGTATGCAGGGCTTTGTGGGTGAGACAGGCTGTGCGGAAGCTGGCTCGTTGGTCAATAGGGAGTCACTGCAGTTCCTTGAGTGCCGGATAAATGTGCTTGAATTTCTTAGTTCCTATGACCATTCTTGCAGCGGCATTGAGTGTTGTGGTCAGGGGACCTATGTGGGATGTTGCTGTCCCGGTCATTGCTGCGATTCCATAATCAATTCTTGAGAGCACCAAGGCCTGGGTGGCTTGTTTAAGATCTTTCGGGGGGAGGAAGGGTTTTATTTTGTATAGTAGTTCCAGATTTAGGAATGCACTTTTGGCGGCTTTTGAAATGTGTTTTTTCATGTCCAGTTTGGCGTCAAGGGTAAAACCTAGGGATTTCACTGAGTCCTTTGGCGCAAGGGCCCATTGAGGGCATCAATGGCTTTGAGCCATTCTTCAATTTGAGGGTTATCATCTCTGTTAGAAATGAGGAGAACTTCTGTTTTCTCTTGGTTGAGTTTGAGGTGGTTCGCTGAGAGCCAATGTTGGACCTCTTTGAGCGTGACATTTAGTCTGTGTATGTCTTTGATTGCGGTGGTTTCCAGATAAAGTTGTGTGTCGTCTGCATAGAGGTGGAAGGGAATGCTAGAGTTCCTGAGAAGAGTGGTGAGGGGTTCCATGTAGATGTTGAAAAGTTGAGGAGAGATTACTGACCCTTGGGGAACACCTCTGTTGACGGGAAGGGGGTCAGACTCAGCGTTATTGATTTTGATTCTTTGCGTGTGGTTGAGAAGAAAGGAGCACTGGAGCACGATTCGGACCCTGACTGTACTGCACGAATATGCTAACTCTCCATCTTCACCAACTTGATGGTAAAGAAACCATCTGAGACTAAATGCTGGAAACAGGAATACTCACCCGCAGATTTCTTAGACACGCAGTCTGGTGACCCATGGAACATGGCACTCTCCCCTTGCCAGCACACACAGTGAAAAGCCTTATAGGACCTGTGAGCTTTGACATCAGCCTCACACCCCAAATCAACATGGTAGTAAAGACCTGGCCCTGGTGTATCAAAGGATTTTAGCCTTTGTGTCCATGGAGAAATGTGTTGATATAGAAGGCAGTGGCATAAAATCACGCCCGGACATTTACAAGATACTATGTAAAAAAATTGAGCGGTGATGGTGACTCTCTCAAAATGCTTCTGACAAAGCACGCTTTCAATCAGCCCTATCTAATCTTCATAGAAACATAAAACATGCACAAAAAGCCCATACTGCAATGCAACTCGAGCAGGCCGGGAATGTTTACAAAACCCTCAGATTCTTAAAACTTTTACTCATCCAGCAGCATGCAGCAATGAGCAAGCACCAACACAAACTGTGTGATAAAATTGCTACGAATTTTACACAAAAAAAATCTACTTAATATATGATAACATCACCCAAGATGGAAGTGGTCGACATGATTCTCCTGGTGGACACACATTTGTCCAGCCTAATATAATGAAGTTGGAACACTTCCCTTTGTTGACGCCGAGGCGGTAGAATCTCTACTCAATAAAGTTAAATCAGGCTCACAGCTTGATATCATCCCGACTGAGACCACCTCACTACTACCCAAACAGCTCGACACCCCTATCTGCTCCATACTAAATCTATTGCTGGAAAAAGGTCTTCTCCCCAATTATTGGAAGGCAGCACAAGTAATTCCGATACGTAGGAACCCCAAGGACCCTATGGACGATCTCTCCAACTATCGCCTATCTCGCTGCTCCCCCTGAGGAGCAAGATTCTGGAAAAACATATTAATAAGCATCTGTCAGACTTTGTTGAGACCTCTGGTTGCCTGGATCCCTCGCAGTCGGGATTTAGAGCCAGACACAGCACTGAGTCAGCTTTGATTGCTGTCACTGATAACATCAGACAGTCACTAGACAACGGTCAGGCAGCTCTACTGGTGCTACTTGACCTATCGTCCGCCTTCGACACTATCTCTCACCAAATCCTGCTCAGGAGACTCAGTGAAATTGGTATTCAAGGGACAGCCATGCAATGGCTTCAGAGTTTTCTGGCACACAGGACTTAGACTATCAACTTGGGCCCCTTCCATTATGAGACAACGGTACTGACCAAGGGAGTTCCCCAGGGATCCTATCTCAGCCCCATCCTGTTTAACATGTATGTGGTCCCTCTGGCAGGAGTACTCAGGGATTTAGGGTTCACTCCTATTTTGTATGCTGATGATACCCAGCTTTTACTCTCCTTTGACAAAAAAAACCCCAACGCTCAGCCCATCTTCTCAGAAGGGATGAAGACCATTGCCTGCTGGATGCAAAATAATTTCCTCCAGCTTATTGGGGGAAAAACTGAAATAATGCTGCTCGGCGATACATCTTTGAGATGGTCCCCAAGCTGGTTGATAGCAGACCTAGGATCCACTCCTACCCCCAAGACCACAGTAAAGTATTTAGGGGTCAGCTTGTACCAGAAGCTATTATTGAAGGAACAAGCCTCTGCCATCATCGGTGCCTGCTTCCATGTCCTAAGCCTCCTGCGAAGGGTATTCCCCTTCCTCCCCCTGTCCACCCTGAAAACCCTCATTCAGGCAATAGTACTGAGTCGCCTGGATTATTGCAACACTTTGCTGATTTCAGCGAAGGAAGCATCTTTGAAAAGACTATAAGTGGTTCAAAATACCGCAGCCAGGCTTTTCTCCAATGCTCCCTCCCGCACTGCCTCCCTTCCAGCTTTAGGATCTTTAAGATATGCTGTACTCTACATAAATCTTTAAGCGGTAAAAGCCCCAGCTATCTGGCAGACAAATTCCCACAATACCAGCCTCACAGAGCACTTCATTCTGGTTCTAAATCTCTTCTTGTAGTTCCTCGCTGCATAAAATCCCAGAAGGGAGGTAAAGCATTCTTCCATTGAGCCCCGACCTACTGGAACCAACTACCCATGCAGTTGCGGGAGTGCACAGATCACCTGAGTTCGAAAGGTTTCTTAATACGACACTGTTTTAATTAGGTCCCTTCCCTGGCCAACAAAAGCAAAGTCCTAGTGTGGAGAGACACCTCACTGGGTGATTCGGGCGCTTTATAAACCACAAATCAAATCAAATCAAGGGACTAACTTCAAATACTCAGGAAAATTTTCCCTCAGCTGGGCTTTCATTACAAGGTCAGGCAACCTAGGTTTGCAACCTATTACTGAGTAAAGGTCTGGACAGTGATTGAAATAATCCTGGACAAAAGGTAATTTACAAACAAAACTTGTAGATGAAGTGCCTGTTTTCTGGATACAAGCTAAGAACGTAAAGAATCGAAAAAATAGGATCAACAGCTGATTACATAAACTCTACCAAGTCTGAATTTGATATTACAGCCGTATATCTTCTGATTGTGTAATATAGGTCACAAGAACAATATTGCCCTTCTGAGAATATGTTTTCCGTCCCTCCTCCAACCCTCTGCTCACTCATAGATATTCTATACTATCTCTTAGTGCCACACCAGTTGTGCCAGGTTTGTCTTGAAACAAATGTGTTGTAAGTTGAAGACCCATATTCAACAAGCAGGCATGATTAAAAAGCAGGCCTCACTAAATCCAACACTAGAAGAAGGATTCACCCCCTACACAACAAGCATTAGCAAAGCCAATAGGTCTTGGCAATTCGAGCGCTATTGACGTTGTCAATGTTAATGTCTTTGTGCCGGCCCCGATCTTCACTCTCAAGAGTATCTCAAAGGCCAATAAGAATCCCACAGACTTGGTGGGAGAGGTGGGGTATTGCAAGGGTTCCTTCTCCCAAGCGAACTCACCATGCCGGCAGCTCCACTGGCACAGTAGTTGTAAGCCGCACCGTAATAATTGGTGAAACAAGCAGCAAGCAGCAGCTTGCTTTACAAGATAAGAGGATGATGTTGGCTGAGCACAGTGACGATTCTGAAATGTATAAGCTAATAGAAACAGAAGAAGGTGTTAAGGAACGACCCTCTTTGTTGTGTGCAAATAAGGTGCCATCCTTAAAACTTGTAGAGGTAAAGACAGCATCCTACCAGATGTGAGGGAGGGAGGAATTGCGCTGTTAACCCGAGCCCCTCTCACTTTTCATGCTTGCTTGAGAAAAAGTTCTCAATTTCAGTGAATTTCTAAATACAAGGAATGTGATACTCATTCAACACGATTCATATTTTAAAATATCACAGTCTTCTGAACTGTCCATTTTATATCATATACTTCAAGAAAGACATAGGGCAGATTTACAAGCCCCTTGCGCCACTTTTGTGTCACTTTTAACATGGGAAAAGTGTCTCAAAAGTGGCGCAAGTGTCTTGTAAATCTGCCCCATAGTTTTTACACCGATATGGCATCCCTGTAAGCGATACATAGGAAGCAGCAACCTCTGTGAAAACAGCTCAGGAACAATGGGAAAATCAGTGACGGGGTATGTTTGATCTGTGAATGGGGCATGAGGAACAGCAGCATTTGTGACGAGATACGTACGAGATTTCTATCCCTGTGTACAAAACGGAGCAAAAGAGCTTGGAGCAAGTGAAATAAAACCGAAAGAAAAATGTAGTTCCATCAACATTTGATAAAATGAGAACTGAGAATGGGTAGTCGTAATTGGTCCATGCTTTTGGGGAGGGCTAAACAGAGGAAGAGGCATGACGCATGCATGCCATTGAGAAATGGGAAGCAACAATAGGAGAGCGATGATGAAAACAGCAAATGGGAAGCTAATGGGCAGTCTAAAGCCCACAAAGTATATACAACATGTTTCTTCGAGGCATCGCATGTGCTGTCTAGAGCTGCGATCTACAAATAATGCAGATGTGTTTAAATCGTGCATGTCCCGGGCCTTCCAAAAACCATTGGTTTTACATAAAATTCTGAAAAGGGGCTCATACTGTACATACATAGGAGCATGACTTCTCTGCAGTGCCAATTCGTTTATTTTCCTTTCACCCGAATGTTCATCCATAATAGCACAGGTTACACAGATGACACAACTGTGTTCCTTGCTCGGTGTCACTGATGCAGTACTTGATACAATATGCCACTAGCCAGAATGACATTCCTAATCAACATCTCAGTCGTAATTACATCAATTTTTCACACTATGCCACAAAAACTATCGGTTCACAGGTTATCAAAAGGATTGCGTTAAAGATAAAATACCAATATAAATGTTATTTTAGGGCTGGCTAACACTGTAAGGCAGCATACTTCACTTATGTAGCCGAATGATTTATACATATTTCAGTTTAGAAGTAATAGTAACAGGATGGAGGCTCTGACATTCTAGGCGCTGCCAAGATTACATTGCTAAATGTGTTAGCCTGCCAGAAAATTGGTTGACTTGGATATATTTGAAAGCATGCAATCCAAATATCATAAATTTCAAAGCACAATAATAAACATGATTGTCATGCAAAACCTAGGTTTTGCATCATAAATATTTATGTCAAAGGGTTTGGTACATCATTATCTTCTGAGATCAAAGAAACATTGCAACACTTCTAGGGCACTTTTGACAACTAAGATCTGAGAATCTTCTCTGACACATGTAATTTGGTATTGCCTGTGAATCACATATACTAAAGGATTGTGCTCTTGAAGGTATTCACGCATGGCAGAACATATGCCTGTGATCCAGTTCCCAACACAACTGCTTACAGATGTGCTGCTCCTTTCAACATGCTGCTCTACAGCCCAGGCATGCTACTGCCTGCCCCGAAGAGTGAAGAAACCGCACTTCAAAGCCACACTAGTTGCATCAACGCCGTTGACAATGCTCAACATGATTGGTGTGCTGTCTGGAAGAACAGTGACAAGTCATATAATGTTCCAAGCTCCATATTTACATAATCAACCAGGGCAGCTAAGGTGGAGAGCAGGAAGTGAAGGAAGGGCGTGGGTCAGCTATGCAGGATCTCCAGCCTGAGCTGGTTTGTAATTGCAGACTTGGATGCATGATGTGTAGGTTCAGACCCAAGGTCACTGGAGAGGGCATTCAAGTTCAAGGGTCAGAGTAGATCTAAGCAGCTCTATTCGGATAGGAGCGGTACAAAAGGGGGTGGTGATGGACGGAGCATCTGAATCAATCAAACACTCACACCCAGTCAAAAGATCTGGGTTTAATCCATCACCGTTTTTTAGCCCACTCTGCCACCCCAGTTCAGACATGGATATATGCAAATCAGTCTGACACTGTGCCTCATGGGAACAGTCCAGCCCAAACTGCCAAGCCATTCCTTCCCTGGACCGGAAACAAGCTTCCGCGGACCGGTTTCTGGCATTCCAGCCATCCTCAGCCCGGCTTGCTTGAATCCAGTCGCAAAGTGAGCAAGGGACTCACGTCTGAGCATACCCTGCCACACTTATGGCGGCCAAAAGCGGTACAAAAGGGGGTGGTGATGGATGGAGCATCTGAATCAATCAAACACTCACACCCAGTCAAAAGATTTGGGTATAATCCATCACCGTTCTTTAGCCCACTCTGCCACCCCAGTTCAGACATGGCTATATGCAAACCAGTCTGACCCTGTGCCTCATGGGAACAGTCCAGCCCGAACTGCCAAGCCATGTCTTCCCTGGACCGGAAACAAGTTTCCGAGGACCGGTTTCTGGCATTACAGCCGTCTTCAGCCCGGCTTGCTTGAATCCAGTGGCAAAGTGAGCAAGGGACTCACGTCTGAGCATACCCTGCCACACTGGGGTGGCAGAGTGGGCTAAAGAACGGTGATGGATTAAACCCAGATCTTTTTACTGGGTGTGAGCGTTTGATTGATTCAGATGCTCCGTCCATCACCACCCCCTTTTGTACCGCTATTGGGATAGGAAGCAGGGTGTTATTGGGGTGATTTGGGTGATTACAGGTAGTGGATTACAGTACAGTAGCATAATGAGCATCATAAGGAATCTTTCTGAGAGAGGGAGGAGATGTGATATCTGAGACTGTCTTAAATATGCGGATCCGTCACAACCTGGGAACCTCCGCGCCATCTCCCTCCTGCCACTTGCTGGTAAGTTATTGGAGAAATACGTTAACAGACACCTATCAGAATTTCTAGAGATTAATCAATGCTTACACCACTCACAGATGGGATTCAGGGCACAGCATAGTACAGAAACTGCCCTGTTAGTAGTGGTAGAGGAGCTAAGACAATCTTTGGATCAGGGGAAACCAGCCGTATTGCTCTTACTAGATCTGAGCGCAGCTTTTGATACGGTGGATCATAGTATATTATGCAGAAGGCTTGCAGACATTGGGATTAGGGGGACGGCACTTAAGTGGGTGACATCTTTCCTCAGCGATCGAACATTTCAAGTACAGGAAAATTCTGTCTTTTCCAACACCTTGTCCCTAAAATATGGCGTCCCGCAGGGCTCGTCATTAAGCCCAACACTTTTTAATGTATATGAGGAGCCACTTGCTAAAATCGGATTGGAATTTGATATATCCATGATTTCATACGCTGATGATACACAGCTGATCATCTCCCTTGACCCAAATATTTGTAAGGACGGGGAGAGACTATCCTCTTGTCTGGTAAAAGTGAAAGACTGGATGACAGCAATCTGTTTAAAGTTAACTGGCGATAAAACATAGCTATTACTCCTTGGTATTAAAGCAATACCCAGACCAATCATAGACTGGCCTGCATGCCTAGGCAAACCACCTATTCCCGCAGAAACAGTAAAGAACCTAGGTTTCTGGCTTGAAACGGATCTTTCTATGCCGACTCAAGCCAAGAAGATCGCAGCAAATTGTTTCGGGCTTCTTAAAAGTCTACGCAAAATCCTAAACAGAATTCCCACACAATTAAGAAAAAACAGTGGTGCACTCTCTTGTCACATGTCACAGGTGTCCCAGAATGCAGCCGCAAGACTGCTGTGCAACATTCTGGTACGGGAATCAGTGGAAAAGTATCTCCCTAAATTACACTGACTCCCAATAGAGGCCAGAATAAAATTCAAGACACTGGTCATTTCTCATAGAGCACAGCATAATAAAGGCCCCCAAAAAATTAAGAACTTAGGGCCTCATTAGATTGGCGCGGAAACGGGACCGCCCGCCATAAGGGCGGGGGTCCCGTGGGGGCATAAGGATGTGCCCGCCACAGTGGCGGGCACATCCTGTATTTTTAGTATTGTGGCGGGCGGAGCTCTCTGCTCCGCCCGCCACAATACAAAAATTGCTTTGCAGCATTTACATAAACAAAGCGTCAGGCACCGCGCGGTGCCTGCCGCTTTGTTTTTGCAAATGTGGGGGGGTACCACAGGTACCCCCCCGTGTGCATGCCCCTACCCACCTTCACTCTGGGGGCCCGACGATCTTTTTCCCATCTGGCCCCAAAATTGTGGAACGTGTTACCATTGGAATACAGACGGATCGACAGGGAACTTCAGTTCCGCAAAGAGTTTAAGACCTGGCCGTACAAGCAATATCTTTAAGGCCTGGCCTGCCTGTACTTAGCATCCGACCGCTATAGCTGGGAGCCTATGGGTAGCCATGCGCTTTACAAGTCCCCTATAAATAAATAAATAAATATTATGTAAGAATGTTAAATAGTGACCTGTGTCGGGCAGACAACCAGCCATCTTTGTGGAAATAACGGGTGGTGGCAGTATGCCATGCAAGGTTAAATAATCTTCAGGTAGCAAAGTTGTTAACTTTGTCCAAAGGTTGTAGAAATACTGTAAGAAGCTGACAAAGTTATTTTGGTTACACTTTCTCCTAATTGAGGGTTTTAAGGGATTTTTCTTTACGGGAGGGGGGTTTGGGTAAATATATGAGATAACCACAGATTTGGGCTTCGATGTAAGAGTGAGGGGTGAGAAGAAGATCTTTTTGTTATTAGAATCTAGGGTGACATCTTATGAAATTCTTGAGCCACTGTCCACTTGAGGATACCCCTGAGCCTTGCTGCTAATGGGGACCAGTGTATGGCAACTCTGTGACAGGCTTTCAAAAGGCATATAACCATAAATCTATATCTCATCTGATGCTAATGCCAGTATGTATTAGTTACCAGGGACAATTGCACCATGTTACTAGAAATTATTGATGACATGGACATTCCTGACTTCCTGAAACTGAGCATCGCATCCCCCTGGTCACTGCCTCAACCTCATCCTTCTCTCAAATCCCAGATCTCAACATTTCAGAGTACTTACACAGCACTATACTGGTCGAATCATGCCATTATCAACTTCTTAATCCCCAGCCAACTTAAACCAGGAGGGCCCATGATGAAAACAGTATACCGGCCATAACATGCTCAGGAAACTGTTAACATCTTTATCCAAGCCTTGCTGTAACTGGACATTACTCTTGATAATCATGACCCAGCTGATATCTTGATGAGCGACTACTACTTTCGACAAAGTGGCCTCTTATACCAAATGAAAGTTAAAATGAGCAAAGTCTTGAATTAAGAAATGATCTTTCAAAGTCTTACTTCCCTTAAAGTGCCAAGCATGGCTTTGAAACATGCTGGAGGAAATCAAGCATAACTTCTTATCACTTGACTTGTGTTATTTATCAGGGGTTACAGACATGCATGTCTTCAATTTGTTTATGTTAAAAAAATCACATATACAAGCTGATAACTCTGCCAAAGAACATGTTAAGGCGTACAAGGAAATGGCAACCTCTCCCTTTGTGCCCCCACGCCTTCCTGCCTTACTTAGTTAAAGGAATTATGTGATAACCTAATTACCAAATTTAATGACAAATTAGTTACTTTCAAAGCCGGCAGAGATGCTCCTCCCATCACTTTTTCCTCTTCCAAGTGCAATAACTCCTTGTGTGTCAACAGCTCAACAAATTCTTATCCTTTCAAGATTCAGGAATATGCAAAACCCTCTCAATATTCAAAGCTGACAGGACTTTCTCGCACAACCTACAAAGCCTTGGGGGCATATTTATCAGAGGGTTGTGTCATGTGTGCACCACTCAACGTGGTACATGCTTGATGCAAACCTGTAAGTCAGATTTTTGAAGCCACGCAAAGCCACTTTACGGGGCTTTGAGTAAATCCAAAATCTGGAGCAACGCAACAGAGTGCAAATCTCTGCGTTACGCTTCTCTGCACTAGATAGGAGTTCCGGGAGGGTTGTGTGGGTCTTTCCACGCAACTCCAATGGTTTTTGATACATTCTCATATTTACAAGACGTTGTAAACCTCGGAATGCGCCAAAAGGATACGCCTCCCCAGGAGAGGCGTAACGAGGAGAAATATCTTTCTTCAGCAGACATAGAAAGAGGAAAAACCTCTCAGGATTGTTTTTGTGCAGGAGGGTTCCCCTTCCATCACATAAACAATCCTGCATGCAACGGAAGCACCCTTGAGCAATGGTGCAGGGGTGCCTACATTGGCGCTTGGCATCCCATTGTGCGCCAGCGCAGGAGGAAATGTCAGGAATACTTTGTATGATTTAATTACGGCGCTTACACTTTTTCATAAATTTGCCCCTTGGCCTTTAAAGGCTGTCAGCCAGCTCCTAACGCCTCATAATCAAATTTGTTGATTCCACTCATCAGCACAGAGAAGTCCCACAGATGCTCAAACATGCTATGCTAACCTGCTAACTACTGTCTGTTTTCTGGCTTGTCCTGCCTAGCCATAATATGGGAGTCAGCGATTAACCCTCACATTCCAGTACCTATAGCACATCACAACCACCAGGACGAATTCCAAACTTGGGTCTGACTTCCCAGGGAGCTAAAACCTCCATCATCAACATTATTTGAAGAGTTTTGACTGCGGACTGGCATAGAAACAACATACCATTTCTATTCAAAGCCTAAATGTTTCAAGAAAGCAACGAAAACTTATCAGATTTGCTCCCATTTGATTATCTTCCATTCGTCTCTTTCAGTCGCCTTCTCAAAATGCCTGTAATATGGGTATGTTGCTTGACACTAACATGTCAGTGATCCCTCAACTGAATATGTCACAAAAAACATTATACCACTTCCACTGTCTTTGACCAGTCCTGCCTCTGCTGCTTCTGCCTCACAGGATCTGTGGTGAGCTCCGAAATAGACTTTTACAGGGAACGACCATTACATCGCTGTCATTACAACAAGATACCATCATAACACGGTTGTTACAAGGCAAATGTTGTTACAACGCATGTCCAGCACAACACCATTTTTTTTTACCACATGTAGGCCTTTACAACGAATTTTGTTGTAAAGGCATAAATGGTAAAGGAATATGCCTCTCAAATGTAAGTATTAGGTAAGTATGGGTAATTTTAGGGTATGGGGATGGTATGGGTTTTGGGGTGGCATGGGTATTTTTAATCTAACATAACATGTGTATCTGTAAAGAGCATGCTCACCCCAACTGGGGTATCTTGGCGCTAAATGACAGATGTTTATTGTTACCCAACTGAATGTTACTCATTTTATCGACCTCATATAGATGAAAGGCTGAGTGGACCCCTTCGGGCATTGAACCTGTGACCATGAGGTCAAACACAGGCCCCTGCAGTGGGTGCATTAGTCCACTGAGCCACCAAACCCAGCAATATTTTGGGGTTTAGGGTGGGTAGTGGTTTTGGGGTGGCACGGGTAATTTTAAGGTTTACGGTGGGTCTGAGTTTTGGGATGGCATGGGTAATTTTACGGTTGGCAAGAGTTTTTGGGTGGCCAGGGTAACTTTAGGGTTTAGGGTGGGTATGGTTTTGGGGTGGCAAGTGTAATTGTAGAGTTTAGGGTGGGTAAGGGTTTGGTGTGGCAATGGTAATTTTAGGGTTTAGGGTGGGTATTGGTTTTGGGGTGGCAAGGTTAATTTTAGGGTTTACGGTGGGAATGTGTTTTGGGGCGGCAGGGGTAATTTTAGGGTTTAGGGTGGTTAAGGGTTTCGGGGTGGCAAGGGTAATTTTAGGGTTTAGGGTGGGTGTGGGTTTTGGGGTGGTAAAAGTAATTTTAGGGTTTTCGGTGGGTAGTGGTTTTGGGGTGGATAGGGTAAATTTAGGGGTTACGGTGGGTGTGGGTTTTGGGGTGGCAAAGGTCATTTTAGGGTGTAGGGTGTGTAAGGGTTTTGGGGTGGCAAGGGTAACTTTAGGGTTTAGGGTAGGTGCGGTTTTGGGGTGGCAAGGGTAATTTTAGGGTTTCGGGTGGGTAAGTGTTTTGGTGTGACAATGGTATTTTTAGGGTTTAGGGTGGGTACGGATTTTGGGGTGAAAGGGTAATTTTATGGTTTAAGGTGGGTAGTGGGTTTAGGGTGGCGAAGGTAATTTTAGGGTTTACAGTGGGTATGGGTTTTGGGGTGGCATGGGTATTTTAAGGGTGGGTAAGGGTTTTAGTGTGTCACTGGTAATTTTAGGTTTTAGGGTGGGTATGGGTTTTGATGGGCATGGGTAATATTAGGGTTCAGTGTGTGTATGGATTATGGGGTGGTAAGGGTTATTTTAGGGTTTAGACTTGGTATGGGTTTTGGGGTGGCATTGGGTAATTTTAGGATTTAGGGTGGGTAGGGTTTTTGGGGTGGCAAGGGTAATATTAGGGTTTAGGGTGAGTATGGGGTTTGGGGTGACAAGAGTAATTTAGGGTTTAGGGTGGGTAGTGGTTTTGGGGTGGCAAGGTTAGTTTTAGGGTTTACGGTGGCTATGGGTTTGGGGTGGCATGAATAATTTTAGGGTTTAGGGTGGGTAAGGGTTTTGGGGTGGCAAGGGTCATTTTAGGGTTGGCAAGGGTTTTTGGGTGGCAAGGGTAATTTTAGGGGTTAGGGTGGGTATGGTTTTGGGGTGGCAAATTTAATTTTAGGGTTAAGGGTGGGTAAGGGTTTGGTGTGGCAATGGTAATTTTAGGGTTTAGGGTGGGTATTGGTTTTGGGGTGGCAAGGTTAATTTTAGGGTTTACGGTGGGTATGTGTTTTGTGTAACTTTAGGGTTTAGGGTGAGTGTGGATTTTGGGGTGGTAACAGTAATTTTAGGGTTTAGGGTGGGTAGTGGTTTTGGGGTGGATAGGGTAAATTTAGGGGTTATGGTGGGTGTGGGTTTTGGGGTGGCATAGGTCATTTTAGGGTGTCGGGCGTGTAAGGGTTTTGGGGTGGCAAGGGTAATTTTAGGGTTTCGGGTGGGTAAGTGTTTTGGGGTGGCAATGTATTTTTAGGGTTTAGGGTGGGTATGGATTTTGGGGTGAAAGGGTAATTTTAGGGTTTAGGGTGGGTAGTGGGTTTGGGGTGGCTAGGGTAATTTTAGAGTTTACAGTGGGTGTGGGTTTTGGGGTGGTAACAGTAATTTTAGGGTTTAGGGTGGGTAGTGGTTTTGGGGTGGATAGGGAAAATCTAGGGGTTACGGTGGGTATGGGTTTTGGGATGGCATAGGTAATTTTAGGGTGTAGGGTGTGTAAGGGTTTTGGGGTGACAAGGGTAATTTTAGGGTTTAGGGTAGGTGGGGTTTTGGGGTGGCAAGGGTAATTTTAGGGTTTCGGGTGGGTAAGTGTTTTGGTGTGGCAATGGTATTTTTAGGGTTTAGGGTGGGTATGGATTTTGGGGTGAAAGGGTCATTTTAGGGTTTAGGGTGGGTAGTGGGTTTGGGGTGGCTAGGGTAATTTTAGGGTTTACAGTGGGTATGGGTTTTGGGGTGGCATGGGTATTTTAAGGGTGGGTAAGGGTTTTGGTGTGGCACTGGTAATTTTAGGTTTTAGGGTGGGTATGGGTTTTGGTGTGGCATGGGTAATTTTAGGGTTTAAGGTGTTTATGGATTATGGGGTGGTAAGGGTAATTTTATGGTTTAGACTTGGTATGGGTTTTGGGGTGGCATTGGGGAATTTTAGGATTTAGGGTAGGTGGGGTTTTGGGGTGGCAAGGGTAATTTTAGGGTTTCGGGTGGGTAAGTGTTTTGGTGTGGCAATGGTATTTTTAGGGTTTAGGGTGGGTATGGATTTTGGGGTGAAAGGGTAATTTTAGGGTTTAGGGTGTGTAGTGGGTTTGGGGTGGCTAGGGTAATTTTAGGGTTTACAGTGGGTATGGGTTTTGGGGTGGCATGGGTATTTTAAGGGTGGGTAAGGGTTTTGGTGTGGCACTGGTAATTTTAGGTTTTAGGGTGGGTATGGGTTTTGGTGTGGCATGGGTAATTTTAGGGTTTAAGGTGTTTATGGATTATGGGGTGGTAAAGGTAATTTTAGGGTTTAGACTTGGTATGGGTTTTGGGGTGGCATTGGGGAATTTTAGGATTTAGGGTGGGTAGGGTTTTTGGGGTGGCAAGGGTAATATTAGGGTTTAGGGTGGGTATGGGTTTTGGGGTGACAAGAGTAATTTACGTTTTAGGGTGGGTAGTGGTTTTGGGGTGGCAAGGTTAGTTTTAGGGTTTATGGTGGCTATGGGTTTGGGGTGGCATGTGTACTTTTAGGGTTTTGGGGTGGCAAGGGTCATTTTAGGGTTGGCAAGAGTTTTTGGGTGGCAAGGGTAATTTTAGGGTTTAGGGTGGGTATGGTTTTGGGGTGGCAAGTTTAATTGTAGGGTTTAGGGTGAGTAAGGGTTTGATGTGGCAATGGTAATTTTAGGGTTTAGGGTGGGTATTGGTTTTGAGGTGGCAAGGTTAATTTTAGGGTTTACGGTGGGTATGTGTTTTGGGGCGGCATGGGTAATTTTAGGGTTTAGGGTGGTTAAGGGTTTCGGGATGGCAAGGGTAATTTTGGGGTTTAGGGTGGGTGTGGGATTTGGGGTGGTGACAGTAATTTTAGGGTTTAGGGTGGGTAGTGGTTTTGGGGTGGATAGGGTAAATTTAGGGGTTACGGTGGGTGTGGGTTTTGGGGTGGCATAGGTCATTTTAGGGTGTAGGGTGTGTAAGGGTTTTGGGGTGGCAAGGGTAATTTTAGGGTTTAGGGTAGGTGTGGTTTTGAGGTGGCAAGGGTAATTTTAGGGTTTCGGGTGGGTAAGTGTTTTGGTGTGGCAATGGTATTTTTAGGGTTTAGGGTGGGTATGGATTTTGGGGTGAAAGGGTGATTTTAGGGTTTAGGGTGGGTAGTGGGTTTGGGGTGGCTAGTGTAATTTTAGGGTTTACAGTGGGTATGGGTTTTGGGGTGGCATGGGTATTTTAAGGGTGGGTAAGTGTTTTGGTGTGGCACTGGTAATTTTAGGTTTTAGGGTGAGTATGGGTTTTGGTGTGGCATGGGTAATTTTAGGGGTTGGGGTGTGTATGGATTATGGGGTGGTAAGGGTAATTTTAGGGTTTAGACTTGGTATGGGTTTTGGGGTGGCATTAGGTTATTTTAGAATTTAGGGTGGGTGGGGTTTTTGGGGTGGCAAGGGTAATATTGGGGTTTAGGGTGGGTATGGGTTTTGGGGTGACAAGAGCAATTTAGGGTTTAGGGTGGGTAGTGGTTTTGGGGTGGCAAGGTTAGTTTTAGGGTTTATGGTGGCTATGGGTTTGGGGTGGCATGTGTAATTTTAGGGTTTAGGGTGGGTAAGGGTTTTGGGGTGGCAAGGGTCATGTTAGGGTTGGCAAGAGTTTTTGGGTGGCAAGGGTAATTTTAGGATTTAGGGTGGTATGGTTTTGGGGTGTCAAGTTTAATTTTAGGGTTTAGGGTGGGTAAGGGTTTGGTGTGGCAATGGTAATTTTAGGGTTTAGGGTGGGTATTGGTTTTGGGGAGGCAAGGTTAATTTTAGGGTTTAGGTGGGTATGTGTTTTGGGGCGGCATGGGTAATTTTAGGGTTTAGGGTGGTTAAGGTTTTCGGGGTGACAAGGGTACTTTTAGGGTTTAAGGTGGGTGTGAGTTTTAAGGTGGTAACAGTAATTTTAGGGTTTAGGATAGGTAGTGGTTTTGGGGTGGATAGGGTAAATTTAGGGGTTACGGTGGGTGTGGGTTTTGGGGTGGCACAGGTAATTTTAGGGTGTAGGGTGTGTAAGGGTTTTGGGGTGGCAAGGGTAATTTTAGGGTAGGTGTGGTTTTGGGGTGGCAATGGTAATTTTAGGGTTTCGGGTGGTTCAGTGTTTTGGTGTGGCAATGGCATTTTTAGGGTTTAGATTTTGGGGTGAAAGGGTGATTTTAGGGTTTAGGGTGGGTAGTGGGTTTGGGGTGGCTAGGGTAATTTTAGGGTTTACAGTGGGTATGGGTTTTCGGGTGGCATGGGTATTTTAAGGGTGGGTAAGGGTTTTGGTGTGGCACTGGTAATTTTAGGTTTTAGGGTGGGTATGGGTTTTGGTGTGGGATGGGTAATTTTAGGGTTTAGGGTGTGTATGGATTATGGGGTGGTAAGGGTAATTTTAGGGTTTAGACTTGGTATGGGTTTTGGGGTGGCATTGGGTAATTTTAGGATTTAGGGTGGGTAGGGTTTTTGGGGTGGCAAGGGTATTATTAGGGGTTAGGGTGGGTATGGGTTTTGGGGTGACAAGAGTAATTCAGGGTTTAGGGAGGGTTGTGGTTTTGGGGTGGCAAGGTTAGTTTTAGTGTTTACGGTGGCTATGGGTTTGGGGTGGCATGTGTAATTTTAGGGTTTAGGGAGGGTAAGGGTTTTGGGGTGTCAAGGGTCATTTTAGTGTTTCGGGTGTGTAAGGGTGTTGTTGTGGCAATGGTAATTTTAGGGTTTAGGGTGGGTATGAGTTTTGGGGTGGCATAGGTAATTTTATGGTTTAGGGTGAGTATGGGTTTTGGGGTGGCAAGGGTAATTTTAGGGTTTAAGGTGGGTAGGGTTTTTGGGGTGGCATGGATAATATTAGGGTTTAGGGTGGGTATGCGTTTTGTGGTGACAAGGGTAATTTTAGGGTTTAGGATGGGTAGTGGTTATGGGGTGACAAGGGTAATTATAGGGTTCACAGTGGGTATGGGTTTTGGGTGGCATGGGTAATTTTTAGGCTTTAGGGTGGGTAAGGGTTTTGGGGTGGCAAGGCTAATTTTAGGGTTCAGGGTGGGTATGATTTTGGGGTGGCAAGGGTACTTTTAGGGTTTAGGGTTAATAAGGGTTTAGGGGTGGCATGGCTTATTTTAGGGTTTAGGGTGGGTATGGGTTTTGGGGAGGCATGGCTTATTTTAGGGTTTAAGTTGGGTAGGGGTTTTTGGGTGGAAAGTATAATTTAAGGGTGGGTAGGGGTTGAGATGTTGTTAGATTTATATATATGATTTTATATATTTCAACAGACATCATTGTGTGTGGAATATATAAAAGCATATATAAAAGTAAGTACATAACATTTCTTTTACATGTATTTTCATGCATTACAATGCATGCCATTACTTATAAGAAATTATAAGTATTTTATAGGGAAAAATAAAGCTATCATGTATACATATAAAGCATTTACATTTACCTGTAAAATACTTATATAAAGGTATATGTGTTGTTAAAGTTTGCATTGTATTGGTAACATGTTGTAACATCACTAGCGTTGTTACAACCGAGTTGTAAAGGCATGCGATGTAATGGCATGCGTTGTGGAGACATACAACCGACTTATACATCAGAGTTTATTTATACCACTCCTAATGTGCCAACACGACTACTAATCTGCATAGAGTCAAAAACCTGGCACCTGGTGAGGTGCAGTAACTACTTGATTCCAGTGTTTATGTTGCTTTATAGGTGCTCAAGAACCTATGATTTGCTTAAGGTACTTTATTGTCGAGTTACATCCTACGTCACTAACCTACAAGTGCTTTACCAGCCACGTGGAAGCCCAAGGTGGGTTTTCCAAACCAGTCTCACCAAATACCCAGCAGGATACATGTTCTTGGGGGATAGATCTGTTAGTTCTAGGGTTTCTGGTTGGTAGAGGTATCCACCTTTTCAAAGCAGGAACCACCACTCTAATAAGCATAAGCTAGATTCACCCTGAAAGATAGCCGATGCTCACCCTCTGGTAGCTTGGCACAGAGCAGCCAGGCTTATCTAAAAGGCAATGTGCAAAGTATTTGTGTAACACACACATATAGTACCACAATTAAAACACCGCAAAAAGACTCCACACAGGTTTAGAATATAGATCACAATTTTATAAATAATTCAAGACCAAAATGACAAAAGGCTAAGGTATAGAATTCAGTTATTGAATTTCAATAGACTAAAAGCAATGTTACACTGAGGAGCAAATACCACTTAAATTTAGTTATCTGGTCGCCCTGGCCAGGCAAAGTCAAAGTTCGGGATGGCCACGATGGTTTGCAGGCCGCAAAGTACCTCTCCTGGGCGCAACAGCAAGAGGTGTTGATGTCGATCCCACAAGGCGAGCATGTGTTTAACTACGCCAAACGGTGATGGCAATGCATCTGTTCTGTAGACGAGATGTTGGGCCGCAGTGCATTGGTTCCATAGAGTGATGAGCCGGGTTTCTCCATGCAGTCGAGCGATGCGTCGATCTTTCTGAGCTGTTGCGGCGGCGATGTGAAGTTCAGATGCAGTGGGCTCTCAAAACACTGCATTGATTCTCTTGAGAAAGGAGCTGATTCTACTCCTGTAACCGGGTCAATGCACCAGTTCTGCTACACGCAGACAGGAGAAGCGTCGTTGCCTGTGTTGCAAGTGCCTGGGTCCACTTCCAGTGAACCAGGCACAGGAGCATGGGTAGAGACTTTAATATCCCTGAGTATCAAGCAACAGGAGGCAAGCCAACAAACCTTTGGAGCACACTTGGAGAAAAGGTAGAGTCCAGTTCTCCTTCATCAAAGTCAAAGAGCAGTAGGCAGCAGAGCAACACAAGAGAAAAGTGGGCTTTCCTGGTCAGCAGTTCAAAGATGAGTCCTTTAAGCAGCACTGCAGTCCTTCTGAAAAAGTGCAGTTGAAGTACCAGAAGTGTCTGAATTTAGGGGTCAGAGACCCAGTACTTAAACCTAGTTGTGCCTTTGAAGTGGGGGTGACTTCAGCAGGTACCTGAAGTGCACAGTTTCCCTTTCTTCTCCACCCTGGCTCCAGATTAGCTATGGGGAGGGGAGTAAATCAGCCCTTTGTTGGGGGACAGGACACTACCTATTCAGTGAAGTGTTAACCCCCCCCCTTACATCTTGCCCAGGCAGGGCCATCAGAATGCAGATATGTGTAGATGGGTACTCAGACACACCTACCCTTCCGGTGATTGTGGCTGTCTAGAGGGCATGCACAATCTGTAGATGTCGCCCACCCCACATGTGTATTGGAGACAGTCTGCAAGTCGCCCAGAGCTATAAGTGCAAAGAAATGTCCACTTTCTAAAAGTGGTATTTCTAAAATAGAAATGTTAAATCCAACTTCACCAGTAACGAGAATGTATCATTACCATTCCAAAGATAGAAAACATGAAACAGCTACTCCTTTCCAGTCAGGAATTACAGCTTAAAAGTTTGTTAAGGAATTCCCAATGCTGACCTCTGAGAGGAATAGGCCTCACAGTAGTGAAAAACGAATTTTGCAGTTTTTTACTACCAGGACATAGAAAACACAAAACTACATGTCCGACCTTTTACTTAAACAGCACACTGCCCAAAGGGCTACCTAGGGCCTACCTTAGGGTTGACTTGTATAATAAAACAGGAGTCAAAGTGGCAGTAAACTGCACACACAGGCACTGCAATGGCAGGCCGGAGACAGGTTTAAAAGGCCACTTGTGTGCGAGACACTATCAGTGCTGCATGCCCACTATTAGCATTTAATTTACAGACCCTGGGTATATGGTAAACCACTTTACAAGGGACTTACAAGTAAACTATATGAACCAATCATGTATACACCAGTGTTACTGTAGGAAAGTGCCCCTTTTTGACATTGACACCCCCACCATTTGCTTGGTATTTGATTTGATTTCAACTGGAAGTGTACTGGGTCCCTGCTAACCAGGTCTCAGATCTCTTTCCCAAAACTGTGCAATTGTTTCTCCAATTGGCAATACCTTTAGCACTCTCTGCAAGTCTCTAGTAAATGGACCCCCTGGGACCTAGGGCCCGAGATACTAAAGAGGGTCCCTAAGGTCTGCTGCACAAATGTTGTCTCTCTAAGGGACCCCTCACTAAACACATGCAAGACTGCCATTACAGGATGAGTGTTTTGCTGCACACAAAAGTGAAAACACGACATCACACACATTCCTGTGTTCAATGTCCCCTAACACTGTATGTAATATTTGTAAGTCACACCTACAGCAAGTCTGACAGCCCTAAAGCAGAGTGCCTAATATTACATGTGAGGGTATACCTGCAAGCGCAGATATGCCCCTCTGCTAGTCAGGGTGGTTACTACCAGTGCAAGTGACCAGGGAAACCATTTGCTGGACACTGGTGAAAAGGAGTTCCCCAACTACATGATGGCTTCACAGAAGATAGATGTTTGTTATCAAACATCTCTCAATAAGCAAACACTGATTCCAGTGTTGGATGTATTAACCGCATGCGCGCTAGCGGTTTTCCCGCTGAGCGCTGCGATTTTAAAAATCCCGCGTTACGTGACAAGGTCAACTCATCACACGCACACCGCAGGTAACGCCCATGACGAGCTGACCTTGTCACACGCATCAATGGGGTTAATACTTGCACTCAGAGGGCTCCTTGGAGGTGCCCCCTGAAAGCTTACCAGCCCCTGGTGTGTTTGCTGACTGGTTTCTGCCAGCCTGCCTCCAGAGACGAGCGTCTGGCCGCCTCCCGCCCCGCAGGGTGAGAAAATTTGCTCTCAGAAGGACCGAAACAAAGCCAGCTCGGGAAAGGGTGTTGACATCCCCTTCCAGGGGATGACCTGTTGATTAGCATTCTAAGGCAGGGGACCTTTAAAGAAGATGTCACTTTGAAATGCGAGTCTGGGTCCCCTCACAGGACAGTAATCCGGCACCCTTTGTCTAGAGCCCTTTGGCACCTGGACACAGTGAAAAACTTGCTAGTCAGGCAGGCGTGCCACCCTCTGGCTAGTACCACCCCTAAGTTTGCCTAATCTGAGGTGGACACGACTTTTCAGAAAGGGGCATCTTTGTGATGGCAAACTTAGGAATTCTGGGACAGGGTTATGCCCACAAGGGTCAGTAGCCCATTGGCTACAACCCTAAACACCCCTAACGCACCTAAATTCAGAATTTAGGGGAGCACCTGGCACCAGAAATTCAGATCCTGCCAAACTGAAAGAAGAAGATGGACGTGAGGAGACAAAATGCAAGAAAGAAAAGACCCAGCAACTGACTTGGCACCAACCTTGCCGCCCTGTCTGCTGACTTTGCCAATTTTGACAAAAGATGACTTGTCTTGGAGCTGTTGAGTCCCCAAAGCCCGGGAGACCTGCCAGCACTTCACCCAGTAATCAAGACCTCCAGAGAAGTAGCGGACCTGCTTTCCTGCATCCTGCAGGCTTCCAAAGACTCCTGAGTGGATTTTTAAACCACAGAAACCTGATGCCATATGACACCAAGCATACCAGATAATGAGTCCAACATGATTTTGCCCCCAGTGAACTCTCTGACAACGCCTGCAGTTTCTGCGCACAGGCCCCCTCTACAGCATCTGCTCCCAGGGAAACCTATGGACATCTCTGCACCCGTGGCCCCTGGGCTGTGGGGAAGATGATAAAAAGGTGTTCCTGCATTCCTGAGCATCGTGAGGCCTGAGACCTCCTGTTTGTTCAGCCCGACGGCCCCCCTAGTCAAAGCCTGCAGCCTCTTTTTGCAAAGATTGATTTCCACAGAGTAACATTGGGAACCCGACGCTGTTTGGCACCTCTGCTCCCGGCCGCTCTTGTGCCACTGGTGGTGTTCTGCTGGTGCTGCCTTGAACCTTGCCCACCACTCACCTTAACTATTGGAGACAGGTTCAGTAAATTGCTGTACTGTACCTCAATGCTGCACTTGCCTTATCTCCCATAGGATAACATTTCAGCTTCTAAGAAAATTGCACTGTGTCGAATTTTTGAACTCAAAAGTATTTCTCTTGAAAAATGGACTCACCTGAATGAATTCATTCTGGTGCCTAAACATATATAAAGATACTTGTTATTTTTATATATTGGTGTGGATCCCCTTATTGAGTCATGTTTACTACTTATTGACTGTTGTTTGTATTTGCTGATATCTTACACTCCTCTCAGATTAGCCTAAGGCTGCTCGATCGCACTACACCCTAGAAGAGCACTGTGGGATTGCTATAGTAACCCCCTGTTCACTCATAAGGGAACCCCTGGACTCTTTGCACGATATGTCTCATGTTGATATATCATATAAAGAGCTAGCTTCCTACTTTGATGGTGCAGCGGTGGGATACAAGACTTGACACCTGCTGTGTAACTTAGATAATAATTGATTCCACTAAGGAATCCAAAATTATCATTAGTTAAAAATATTTGGTTCTGATTTTCGATTTTTTCAAAATAATTTTAAACTAGCTGTTAGGGCTTTGTGTTAAGTCCCACAGTAAAACTGGTAAGAAATTAAAAAGTACTTAGGTAAGTTAGACCTTTAGAAAATACTTATCATTTTTTGTACGTTTTTTAAAAAGGTCCCAAAAAAATTAAAGCCATTTCTGATGCAGGGCCTTCGCAGGAGCTCAACCAGGCACCCTATCAGAACCTTAGGTTGCCCCAAATTAAGGAGCTCTGCAAAGCATGGAAACTTGCCATGGGGCCTAGACCCACAAACGCTCATCTGCAGCAAGTGTTTGCAGAAAATGATAAGGCCATGGCAGGCAAGGAAGCCCATCCTGGGGTAGAGGCAGTGTCAAGTCAAGTCAAATATACTTTTATTTGATTCATTAAAAAAATCATAAAAGGATGGACAACCATCATAAAACACCATGCTTTAGAATATACATTTTTAAAAAAAAACCTAAAAAGGTTTGAGGTTGATGTCTGAATAAGGAGATACTTATTATTTTAAAAATAATGACGAATATAACAATGCATTTGGAAAAAATCTGCTAATTAATTGGCTGCTTGGCAGGGTCGCATTTTACCAGTTCTTTTGCTGCGATTTTCCATAGTATTATGGCTCTACAGGACAGAGGAATTGACGATCCTCCGAGACATTTAATGACCGCTGCTCTACATGTTCTTATTTGTTCCTTCCTTAGAGCCTCCCGGAGAATGGATTTTCGGGCTTCCAATAAAAAAGAGCATGTGCATAGAAAGTGTAGTAGCGACTCTTCCCCTTGACCACAGAGACGACACTCCTTGGTTGGCCATGTTTGTTGCCATTTTGGGGTCAACTCCTTTGAGGGGAAAGACCCCATGCGTATCAAAGTCAGATAATGTTTTTTCTGGTGGGAGAATTGTTCCAAAAGATATTGTTGCGGCTTCAGCCTCTGATAATCCTTAATCACAGCCCAGGCATGATGTTTTTTTGCAAAGGACGTTTTATCAGTTAATAAAGAGGTCCGTTTGATAGCGTTATTGACAACGATTTTAAATCCTGAGTACGTTGTGAGGGTGAGCCAAGCATCCTCTAGCTGTAGTGCCGACAGGGATTCCTTCAGGGCTGCTGTGGTTGAGTTAGCTAGGCTCTTTTGGTTTTCAATCTCGACCCAACAATAGTGGGCTAGGGTGTTATCTTCTGCCTCCCTCATCCTCCAGTAGTATTTTACTAAGGCGCCTTGTCTGGCCATAATCTGATTTTTTAGACCATATTCTAGGCGGATTTGTGCCTGTGAGGTGTGTAGCGGGATTGTGAACAGTCTCTTAAATAGTGTAGATTGTGCTGTATTTAGGACTGTGGCATCTTTGGTGTTCAGAATTTCTGATCCGTATGAAATGGAAGGTAAAAATTTTGCAGCAATCACTTTAAGCAGGTGGGCAGTGGAGCATCCTATAAGTTTTTTCCTTAGAGTTTTAAAAGCGAACAACAGTTGTTTGGCTTTCAAGCGACCTTGGTCCAAGTGTGGTTTGAAGTTAAGCTTACAATCTAACTGAAAGCCCAGGTATTTGTAGCACGTAACCCTTGTCAATTGATGCTCACCCAAATTCCAGGAAAAAGTTAGACTTTTCGGAGTTTTAATAGATTTCGAGAAACACATAACTTTTGTTTTTTTATGGTTAATCGTAAGTTGGTTCGAGGTGGCATAGTCTCCTAGTTCTGTGATCAGTTTCTGTAGGCCTATGGGAGTTTGTGCTAGCAGGACGATGTCATCAGCATATTGGACACAAGGGATCGTTTTTTTTCCCAATTTTGGAGGGTCTGCTTGGATTAACCTGAGGCGCTTATCAAGATCGGAGGTGTAGATGTTAAATAGACAGGGTGCCAGTACGCAACCCTGTTTTAGCCCATTAGATGTTGGAATTTTGCCGGTTAGACTGGACCCGTCTCCTTTCTTTATTTGTACCCACGTATGTGAGTATAGATTGATGATGGCCTTCAGGAGTCGTGGCGGAACCCCCCAGTCTTGCATTTTTGCCCATAAGTTGGCTCTTGAAACTTTATCGAAAGCCGCTTTTAGGTCGATAAAGCAGGTGTACAGGGGCCTAGATTTTGCAAATGACTGATTGGCTATGAGGGTAACCGCTGAAATATTGGTGAGGGTGCCCATCCCTGCCCGGAATCCAGTTTGTGTGTAGGGTATTAAGTTTGATCTGCTGACCCAAGCCTCTAGCTCAACCAAGAGATTGGATGCGTATAATTTCGCCTCCACATCTATCAATGCGATTAATCTGTAATTGGAGGGATCCGAGCGGGAACCAGACTTGTGGATTGGGTTAAGGATACTTCCTCTCCAAGACTCAGGAATCAAACCGCATGTTATGGCTTTGTTAAAAAGGGGAGTAAGGAGGCGAGAAAAGAATGGTGGGTCGTGCCGAAACAGGGCATTTGGTAGACCATTAGGGCCTGGAGCTCCCTCAGGTTTTAAGTTTTTTATTATTTTTAGTACTTGTTCGACAGAAAAAGACTCTGAGTCTTGAGACGGTTCATGGGTCAGTGTGTTATTGGCTTGTCCTCCGCCACCGGCCCTGTTTGCTGTTATTGTTCCATTATTCAGGGCAATTGGAGATAGAGTTTCATTGTATAGATGTTCAATGTGGGCTCTCCAGGTTGTTTCCATTACATCCGAGTTATGATGTCGATTCCTGCCATTAGTTAACTGATTAATTTGATCCCAGAAACGCTTGGAGTCCCTTAATTTACATGCATAGAGTAGTTTTGCCCAGATGTGTTCATTGTACTCTTTTTTGGCCAATCTTATGTCCCTGTTATGCTCCTTTCTTGCTTTTGCAATTGTGATCAGGATTCCCTGGTGGTGTTCTGGTCCCCGTGATCGTAATTGTCTGATGTACTTATTTAGTTCTCGTTTTTGTTTCCTCAAGTGTTTGGTGTACCAGGCTGCCCCCTTTAAATTTCCTGCTTTATGGCCTTGGACGTGCTTGGAATATTTGTTATTTATGACATGGATGAAAGACTCCCAGGCCTTTATGCTCAATGTTTCTAGATTAAATCTTTCCAAAAGGCTGGAGTATATACATGTGATATCCTCAATGTTTTCCTTTTTCCAGCAGAGGCGTTTTAAGTTGTAACATTGGGTTAAGGAAGACATCGCCTTTGGTTTCTCTGGGAGTGCGAAACTACCTAGTAAAGTGAACGATTGTGGTAGATGATCGCTTTCTGCCCTATTTTTTATTTGAAAGTTCTCAATGTACGGGAAAAGGTCGTAATCCGTAAACGTGTAGTCGATGGTTGAGCATGATTTTTGGGTGACCCTTGTATGTGCTGGGGGCCGATCTGTTGGGCTTTGACCATTGAGCACTTGCATTGAGAGATCATTCAGGCGAATTGCGCATCTCTTACCAAGGGAAACCTGTCGATTGGAGGCTAGTGTAGCCCCTATTGTGTCCTTATTGCAGTTGTGCTGTAAATTCATGTTGAAGTCACCCGACAGTATGATGTTAGCATCTGGGTAGGCTAGTTTTAGTGTTATTAGAGATGTAATAAGTTGTTCGATTCTTAAGCTCTTTTGCTTAGATGCCGGATGGATGTAGATGTTGAGTATGAGGAGAATGTGGAGCAACGAGGCCTTTAGTTTGACACATAACATCCAAGAGCAGTCTAGATCTATTATAGAAGCGTGCCATGGGATTTCTATTGAAATAAAGGTGGAGAGGCCCCCTTTTGCTCTTCCGTATTTAGTTGTTCTTTTAGCCGGATTCTGAAATTCTTTGTAGCCGATTATTGGAGAGGGGCTTTTCTGCCATGATTCTTGAAACAAAAGAATATTATACTGTGTTATGAAGTCCATGAAGTCAGGATTTTCTAATTTTGTGTGCAGGCCATGCACGTTCCAGGAACATATGTTGCAACCTTGATATGTGTGTGAAGCTGTTGGGGTTATTCATGCTTTTCCGGTGGGGGAAACTGTCATACTCAGGTGCCGGGAACCCGGGGGCTTGCCTGCTTCAGGATGGTCAAAAGTGATGGTTATTTTCCTGACCAAGGACTCTTTCTCCTTTTTGAGGCAGCGTAGGTCTGGGCCTATTGCGCCTTTTAAGAAACACGTTGGGTGAGGTGGTTGTTGTAATGGACTGGGATAGCAGGAGGG
Source organism: Lissotriton vulgaris (assembly GCF_964263255.1). Classification (NCBI taxonomy): domain Eukaryota; kingdom Metazoa; phylum Chordata; class Amphibia; order Caudata; family Salamandridae; genus Lissotriton; species Lissotriton vulgaris. The sequence continues at coordinate 229,102,013 of NC_141691.1, read as the reverse complement.
GACTATCTTTTTTAGCTCGATGCCCCATTTGGCAAACGTGTCCTTTTGCTGCCAGATCTGTCCGATAGGAGTATTGTTGATGAATGTGGCAATTGTTAATTCATGACCCGTGGGACTTGAGTTTTGTTCGAACTCAATGCTATCGATATCATTGGAATTGATGTGGCTCAAGGAGGGGAGAGCTTTAAATAATTTGAGCAGTGCAGTTCTGTTAAGGTAGTCGTGCACTCCCCTTGAGACATATTGGGGGTTAAAAACCAATTTATTATTGTTTGGCGTGTCGCACTGCCACTCTTTTACAGAGCTCTTTCTGATATCGTTCTTCGCCACCTTAGGCTCTGGGAAAATCGGAAATAAATCTCGGGGTTCCAGAGTGTTTCTTTGTGTATGGATTTCACCATCCCTGTTTATTTCTAAATTACTGCCTGCAATTGGGCCAATTTCCTGGGTCAAAGTGGCCTTCCCCAGTGTTGTTTCCCTTGTGGTCGTTGAGGTGCACTTTACTATTGATTGGGTGGCCTGAGTTATTTGATTGTTTTTCACCTTACTTGCTGTAGGAATGAATAAACTGTATATTTTTTCTGGCGGAGGTGGCTCCCTTGGGTTGAGATTTAAAGTGCTTTGAATGACAAGCGGTATAGGAGGTGAAGTCGATTGCTCTTTGGGCCTGGCTGATTCAGAGCTATTTTGTGGTATTATGTCATCTTCAGGAATTCCGTTTTGAACAGATCTTAGCCGGAATTGATCTGATGCCTGGCTTGTGTGTTTGGTCTTTCTGGACTTTCTCAGTCGTTTTCTCTCTCGTTTAGTTAGTGGCTTGGATATTTTTGGTTGTCTTGATGGAGACTGCTTACATTGAGCTTGAAATGATAAGTCCAAAGCACTGCAGTTGTCAAGAGTGCCAGGTGGATTAGGTGAAGGTGTAGTTGACTTACTTGGTTCGGTTGATCCAAAGATTGAACTCATTTTGCTGGTTTTAAGCCCCACGGGGGAGTTAAGACCGTCCAGGACCTTTTCCTTTGGCGCTTCTTTTTCAATCACTATTGGTGTTGGGGACTTAGTCAAAGCTCCTCTTGTTGTAACCAGTAATTCTGTCAATAAAGTTGGCACTGAGGCTAGTTTATCGATGATTTGGGTGCAGTGACATTGACACATTTGGTAAGCTGTTTCCCGGTCTCGCTGCACCCTCAAGATCATCTCGTTGAAGCTATGCAACTTTTGTTCCACCCCCTGAACATGAATGGCAAGGATGTTCAGGAGGTCGACTTGGGTATCCAATTTGTCTGCGTGAAGAGTCATTGCCTTGCTGATGATGTCCATTGTGTTTAACAGGTGAGGCCAGACTGAGGATGTGGAAGGGCAATTTTGTTCTACTGGTGATTGGCGACCACACTTTTCCAAATGGTGGGTGTGCCCTGTGGGTGGCTCGCTCAGCCGGCCTGAGAAAATAGTGGGTGATGCCTTATTTTGGGAAAGCGGTAAATAGGTGGAGAATCCTGGGTGACTTGATTGGCTTAAGGTCTTGTCGTCTACTTTGCCCAGACTGAGGTCCTGGCAATTGTACTTATCTATATCCGGTGAGCGTGACAATGAATCAAATTTATCTTGATTATAGGTATTTGAATTGGAGTTCCGCTGGCCGGCAGGAGAGAGGGCTCCAGACATCAAGGGGCTCGGGGTGATTATATTCGACTGATGTGATGGCTCCCTTTTGGTATGCCCGTTTGGGCTACAGTGTCCACTGTAGCTAGATGAAGGTTGTTGTTGCTGGGACGGGGAGGGCATATCCCAAGTTGGCGAGTGAAAGTGAATGAGGGCCTCAGTTACCTGAGAGGGATTACTTTGGCAGATTTCTGAAAAGAGGGGGGCTTTAGGTGTTTGTAATTGGGGGTGTTTGGTGTCTTTGTACTTGTCACCCGTAGAATCCAATCCCATATGCAGGGGTTCTTTCGTTTCCTTCCTTTTAACCTCGTTGATGGTGACACTTCTGTCACCTAGATCGATCGGGTTGTCCTCTTTTTGGGGGTCTTTATCAGCGTTAGTTGGAATGTTTGTATTGGTAACTTTGGAGTGATTGGGCACGTGTCGATTCCGATTTTCCTCCGTAGTTTTTATTGCTACCTTTAAAAAGTCTGTAATCAATGCCCGTTTGCTGCTGTTCGGGCAAGAATTATGCCTGTTTAAAGCTGAACGAGTTGTTTTCTTGCTTCCAGCTTGCTTGGCTTGAAGGGTAGAATCTACTGGATTTTTTTCTGTTGTTTCTGCAGTTTGCATAGTGCTTGCCTCGACGGCTGATGCTTCTGTTGTAACTGCGCACTCATGCCGTGCTTCTGTAATTAATATATCCTCTGTGTTTGGCTGGCCCAGGACTGAGAAAGGCTTACCAGGACTGACATGCGTACAGGCTCCCTCCTTGCCCTTGTCCTCGTCCTCGTCCTTATCCTCCATTTTTGGGATAGCTTGTGGGGGTTTATCCTTTTTTTCCCCTCCTCTTGTTCTCCCTGACCGCATTTCCGGGTTTTATGCTGGGTTTGTGGACTTTTCAGGCTCTGAAGGGTATGATTCGGGGGGCTTGTCCGGTGATAACTGGAAGGGGAACTCCTTCAAAAGGTACCACAGTAGTCACCAATTATCTTGGGCTGCAGGGGCTCCGATTTAGCAGTAGTAGAAAAGTTTATGCAAATGTTTTTTTTTAGTTTTTTTTTTTTAGCTGTTTGGTGGGCTGATTGAGGCGAGGGCAAAGCTGTTATTACTGTCCCTTGTTACCGCTCTCCTTGCTGCTCGCAGCCCATTAATCACTACTCACCCTCCACCTTCATTCCCTGCAATCAAGGGGGGGTGAGTAGTGCTGTCAGGGAGATTTGCTACTGTGATTCTGTGTGGCGGGCGGTGCTATCGAAGAGTGTCAAGGAGGCACAAAGAGGGTTTCAGCTGGGGGTGTAATGTGGCGGAATGGAGAGATGGGAAGGCAGTGCAACAGAGTGGCTCACCTTGCTTCCTCTGCTGCACACACCTGGAGGCACCCCTGCGACTCTCGTTTTGCTTGCACCAACGGAGCTCGGACGCCGCCCTCTCCACTGTGCTTCTCCGTGTTCCGGGCTCCTAACACCAGAGCACCAAGAGCCCGGCTTGCGCGCCTACCACGCTGGTGCTGGTGCTGGTTCAATAAGGACGGCTGCCAGAATTGCGAGAAATGCGGAGAGGGTCCCAAGCGCCGAAACCAGTGCTTGCCGCTTACCGCTGCCCGCCGCTTTTCCTTCACCTCGGCTGCGGTTACGGTTTTTCGGCTTTTCGACCTTCGGCAGCTCGGATCTGCTACACCCTCCGCTCCGCTCTCTCTCGTTGCGCCTCCTCTTCCGGTTCAGGTAAGCAGTGTCAGAAGCAGTGTCAGTAAGTATAGTGCAGTTGTGAAGTGAGGTTTCCTAGCACTGCAGTGGACCCTTAGGTGGATGATGTTGAGACTGATTCCAGTAATAGTCCTTCAGAAAGCATCTGCACTGTGAGTACTTCCAGTAGTGTCTCAGAAGAAATAGATACTGAAGATGCAGATCTTAAGAAGCTAGCCAAGAGGATAGCATTAAAGGGTAAACTCCTGGCTATAGGAATGGAAAGAGCTGAGACAGCCCTAAGAACCATCTCTGGTGAAGGAAACTTATAAATAAGGAGAAGGATGAAGCTTTTGACACTAAAATCACCAAAGGGATTGTCCCAAATTACTCAGAGGGTGATGAAATAAAAAAGGGGTTATAGCCTTTGAGAGGGCTTGTAAAATGAGACAGCTCAACAAGAAGTATTGGGGCTCTCCTGACACTGTAGGAGGCAGATGTTGAGTCCTATTATCTCATAAAGGGCACCATGATTGAGGGCTTTGGACTCACAACTGAGAAATACAGGATCAGGTTCATGAAGACTCGAAAAACTCAAGAGTCAGACCTGGGTAGATTTTATAGAGTTCTCAGTGAAGACACTAGGTGGCTGGTTCAAAGGTTCTAATGTGCATGACTATGATGGGCTTTATAATTTAATTATGAGAGAGCATCTGCTGAGTAATTGTGTTCCTGAGAAATTATATCAGTACCTGGTAGACCTAGGTCCACTTTCTTCTGAAGAGAAAGGGATCAAGACAAGGGTGACCAAAACTACCATCGGTGGGGGTGACCAAAAGACACAGGTTGCTAAGCACCCGAGGGAAAGATGGTGATAAAGCAAACAGTCTTCTAAAGGCCCCAAAAAACTGTTAATTAGGGTGGGCCCGACACACTACACCGTCTAAGGGTGGGTACCAGGGTAAGAACTGGGATCCCTAAAAGAAGTGGTACCATGATTGTAAGGCTCTTGGGCACCGAACGTGGTACCTTAACTGTCCCAACAAAATGAAATCCTCTGGTGCACCAGCAGTAAATGCAGTGCTAAGTCTCCAGATGGGATAGCAAGTGAACCCTGACCAAGATAGAGAGCTCACTGAAGCAAATCTAATTTCGGAGGGGGTGGATGTGTCTGCCCATTAAAATGGAGAAAGGCAGATAACAGCATCATATAAATGAGATCAGAGCTGAAGCACTGTGGGATACAGGTGCAAGTGTCACTATGGTGACTGAAAAACTGATATCAATATCTGGCTGGTGAAGCATTCACAGTCATCAATACTGACATCCAAACTAAGGTCCATCCCATGGCAATAGCATCCTTGAAATGGGGGTGGGTGGTTACTGTCCAAAAGAAGATGATGGTATCCTGTAGCCTGTCTGCTAGGAAATGATCTGGAATCCACAGCATGGGCCAAGTTCGAAAGAAAGACCCAGGCAGCTATGCTGGGTATATCTGAGTGGGTGTGTGTAAAAAACAAGAGCACAGTGCAAAGTCCAGGGTGAACAAAGAGAGCTGGAGCCTCGAATGATGACCCAACCTTCCACGAGAGAAGGCAAGAAAAGTGGGAAAACAGCTTCTGAACAGACCCAAGCTCAGGCCCCCTCTCCCTAGCCAGGGAGAAGACCTATCAGCCCCAGAGAGAACTGAGCCCCAGGAACTTGGGCTTTACACAGCAGAGTACCTGGACCCAGGGGAACCCTCTAGGGAAGACCTATGCCAGGGACAGAGTACCTGTCCCACTCTTGAAAGTCTGAGACAGGAAGCTGCTGATCAGGAAAAGGAAGATGTCTGGGGTTCCCACAGAACCTATTGGGAGGAGGGACTCATATACACTGAGGCCGGGAGACCCCAAACCTTCTGCCCCTAGGAGAGTGTTAGTGCTCCAGAAGTATAGAGATTTTCTCCTTACATTGACTCATGACATCCCCCTATCTGAGCATGGTGACCAGGCCAAAACTTGGAGTAGGTCAGTCACCCACTTCTACTGGTCAGGTATGTCCCAGTAGGTGAAGAAGTTTTGTAACTCATGTGCCACCTGTCCAGCCAATGGCAAGACAGGTGCCCACCCAAAGGCCCCTTCATTCCACTTCCAGTAGTTCAGGTTTCCCTTTGAGCAGGTAGTGATTGACACGGTCGGTCCCATTGACCCTCCAACTGCATCAGGGAAAAGATTCATATGGGTAGTAGTGGATCATGTTCAAGGACAGACTGGCCGTAGCGGGCACCGGTGGGCCACCTGGTTAGGGGACGGTTTTAGGCCCCTGTGGGGCCATTTGTGTTACTGGCGGCCGGCAATATCGACCCCCTGTAACAAAATCACCCTACAACCCCCTAGGGGGTCGGCCGAGCTGTTTGCCAGGGCAGGTTTCGGTTCCCAGTCCAGCCCTGATCATGTTATCAGGTATCCTGAAGCAATTCCCATAAGGACTACCACAATTCCTGCAGTGGCTAGGCCCTCATTGGTATATTTACCTGGGTGGGTTTTCCAAAGGAGGTGGTGTCAGACATAGGTACAAACTTCATGGCTGGTTACCTAAAGCACTAACGGGCAGAATGTGTTGTGACCAATAAGTTCACTACCCCATACCATCCACAAACAAATGGTCTTGTTGAGAGATTCAACAAGACCATGAAAGGTATGATTGGTGGACTCCCTGGAAAACTCAGCAGGAAATGGGATGTCTTACTACTATGCCTGTTTTTTGCCTACAGGTAAGTGCCACTCGAGATGGGGTTTCCCACTTTGAACATCTGTTTGGTCATCTGTCAGGGTGCCATTGTCTCTAGTGAAGGAAGGCTGGGAGAGACATCTCAGTGAGCCCAAACAGGGCATTGTGGACTGTGCTTGGCCTTCATTCCAGGATGGCTGAGTACATGGAAAAAGCATCCCAAAATGTTGAGGCCAGCCAAGAGCTCCAGAAGCTCTGGTATGACCAAAAGGCTGCACTGGTGAAGTTCCAACCAGGGCAGAAGGTGTGGGTTTTGCAGCCAGTGGTTCCTATGACCCACCAGAACAAATGGAGTGGCCCCTAACATATTCAAGAAAGAAAAGTGGGGGCTATTCTTGTGGGCCTTGGCTCTTGCAGGAACCCCAAGAGGGTCATCCATGCAAACCGCCTTAAACCCTATCATGACAGGGCTGATGTTGACATGCTGATGGTCACACATGAGGAAGAGGAAGAAGTGAGCGAGCCTCTCCCTGACTACTTCTCCAACAGTCCCAAAGATGGGTCTGTAGATAGAGCGATCTTGTCAGACACCCTCTCTACCCGACAGCAAGCTGGCTGCAGGCGTGTCCTGGGGCAGCATGCTGAGCTCTTTTCTCTAACCCCAGGTCAGACTAACTGGTGTGGACACTGATGACAGTCTGTCTGTCAAAAGTAAACTGTATAGACAGTCTGACCAAGTGGAGGAAAGCGTTAGAGCTGAAGTCAGCAAGATGCAGGAATTAGTGATAACTGAGCTCAATGAAAGTCCCTGGGCTAGCCCAGTGGTCTTAGTCACCAAACCTCACCCCCAGGGTGGAACGAAAGTATTGAGATTTTGTGTGGGCTACAGGGGCCTCAATACTGTCTTAAAGACAGATGCACGCCCTATATCAAGAGCTACTTAATTGGTAGAGATGGGGCAGGCAAATTCCTCAGTACTTTTGATTTGACATCAAGATACTGGCAAATTGGTCTGATTGCAGGAACAAAATAAAAATCTGCATTCTTAACCCCAGATGGGCACTTTCAGTTTACTATCACTTTGGATTACAGAATGCCCACACAACCTTCCAAAAGGTTGGTGAACAGAGTCCTTGCTGGGTTGCAATCTTTTATTATTATTAATATTATTATTGTTAAATTTATATGTCAGGGCAACAGCTACCCAAAAGGGTTTCCTGGCGCTCAGAGTGAATAGCAGAGGGCGGGGAGAGGCCTACTTGCTGAAAGGCCAAATCTTAAGAGACTTTCGGAAGAGAAGAAGGTCGGAATGCGTGCGGAGAGATAAAGGCAAAGCATTCCACAGGACCGGGTCCAAGTATGAGAATGAACGACCTCCCATGCGAGAGAGCCTCACCTTTCGGACCTGGAATTTAGCTTGGGTAGATGACCGAAGAGAGCGAGCGGAAACATAAAGACAGGCTAGGTGTTGTAGGTAGCTGGGGGATCTGCCATGCTTAATACGAAACATGTATGTAAGGGCCTTGACCCATTTCTCCACTGAGAGCCAGTGAAGGTTCATCAACAAGCTAGAGATCGATGCGGTTCTGGTCGCTTGGCAAAGTAATCTGGCTGCTGAGTTTTGCACTCGCTGCAGTTTACGCGTTCTTGTTTGTTGGCGCCTAGGTATAGGATGTTCCCATAATCCAGCCTAGAAGTTACAAGGGCCTGGACTACGATACGCTGGGTGTGGCCAGGTAGCATCCACACGGTCTTCCTCAGCCATTTCAAAATGGTGAAGTATGTAACGGCAACCTTGGTGACTTGGTGACGCATGGATAATGAATCGTCGATGATAAAGCCAAGATTGCGGACCTGAGTGGAGGGTTGCGGTAGTACGCCCATTTCTGGGGGCCAATGTTGGGGGCCCCACAGAGCTCTGTCTTTGCCCAGAACCAAAATCTCTCTTTTTATCGGCGTTAAGTTTTAGAAAGTTGGCGTGCATCCAGGCCGTGACTTTGCTGATGCCCGTCTTGAGAGCAGAAGGCTCTAATGATTTACCAGCTGAAAGGGAAAAGATGATCTGGGTGTTGTCAGCGTATGAGAATAGCGACAACCCAGATTCTTCCACGATGGCTGCCAGGGATTTAACATAAATGTTAAACAGCAGGGGACTGAGGATGGAACCCTATGGTACCCCGTAAGGTGCAGAATAGGTCTTAGATTTGGAGGTGGAGGAAAAAACCTGAAAGGTGCGGTCGGAAAGAAAAGAGATTAGCCAGCTTAGTGCCGAACCAGTGACCCCAGATGATCAAAGGCCCTTTAAGAGTAGGGTATGCAAGACCATATCAAAGGCCGCACTTAGATCAAGTAGTATCAGAGCAATAGTGCTGCCTGTATCAAGGTTTTGGCGCAGCATTTCTGTGACACCTAGCAGTGTAGTTTCAGTAGAAAAGCCGGTTCTAAATCCGGACTGGGAGGGGTGAAGAAACTTATTAGTCTCGATGATATTAGAAAGGTGGCTGTGGGATGTGTCTTTCTAAGATTTTTGAAAGAACAGGGAGCAGTGAGATTGGGCGGTCGTTCGAGGAAAGTGCGGGGTCAGAGTTAGCCTTTTTCAATAATGGGAAGACCATGGCGTGTTTCCAATCAGAAGGAACGAAAGACTCTGTTAAGGAAGCATTAAGGAGTTAAAGGATGAATCAGAGAGATGGCTGTTCAAGCTGCTGAAGTACTTTGATGGGTAAAAGGTCGCAAGGGGATCCAGATTTAATCTTGCTAAGGTAAAGTGTGAGTGCTGCCATGTCTAAGAGTGGCCAAGTATCAAGCGTGTTCATAAAGTCTGAAGCGGTAAGAAAATGGCCTTTAAGCGGGGGACCAGGTTGGTCAAAAGTCGTAATGGGCAAAGGGAAAAAAGAAGGGGTAGAGCTTATTAGTGCAGCTTATCTTCAGGATATAGCTGTCTATAGTTCCACCTGTCAGGATCACCTTTAATTTAAGAAAACAGCCTGGGGCGGGGTCCCCAGGGCCTAACAAGGCTCAGGGAGTGGGGCTGCGTGGCCCCCCTCCCCTTAATTTTAAATTGTGGCCCGGAGGATGGGCGGCCAAGTGACCCCTTTCCCCTTTAATTAAAAACATTGCACTGGGTGATGTGGTCCCCATGGCCTAATTCGACTCGGGGAGGAGGGCCAGATGGCCCTCCTCCCCTTTATTTGAAGTAGTGGGAGTATGATTTCCAGAACCTAATAAGGCTTGGTAGGTGGTCTATGAGGTCCCCCTCCCCTTTGAAATGAAGAAGGCTCAGGGGGAATGGGTCCCCAGTGCCTAATGAGTCTTTGGGAGGGGGCCACATGCTGTCACATGCACATGCCCAGAGCCTTAAAGACAAAGTATGTGGTTTACATTGATGCTGCCTGCACTGTACACTAAAAGTATGAACACTTCAGTTATCCTCCCTGTATCATTGGGAATTTGTTGCACAAACGTTGAGGGAGCTTCATATGTTCCTAACGGGGAGAGATGAGCCTTAGTTTGTGTCTCAGTGTGTAGAGTTGCACGGGCATATGGATGTCTTATAAGCACTATTGTAGTTGGCACAGCACTAGAATAACTGTTAGCAGTCGATTCAGAGAGCCAATGCATTTCATGAACATATTCAATTAAAACGTCATTATTTACACATTGTTTCTGCTCATGCTAGGTGTATATTTGTCTACCTTTTTGCATTTATGACACACGTCAAAGGAAGACAGTGTTTCCAGCCAGAAACACCCTGCAATAGAAGTAAAGTTAAAAAAAAAGCATAAGCCTTAACAAAATATGCATTTCCACTGTAAAGACCCAAAGTAACTCTTCCTGAACACACAAACACATCAGATGGGCCCAATTTAAGTTCCTACATTTTTGGCTCATCCCAAGTGACTTTTCGTTGCTTCCGGTGAAATGTGCCAACCAACTAGGATCTTAAAGCACATTCTTAAAGACATGCCCGCAGTCTCTGATCTCCCAAAGGCACAGTGGAGCTGAATGCTTTCAAAACCAGTTTCTATGACCTAGCTTTATTTCCTTAGGTCATCGATGCTATTGATTGCAGCCCGCCAAAAGGAAAGGAAGAAACGACTCACCGTAGGAAAATATCTTGAATGTGCATATGATGTGAGATGCAGACTTGAAGCCTTATTTAGAGATTGACGGATAGAATACTCTGTCTCAAATGTGTAGGACTGGCCCCATGATATACCTCTGTAAAAAATAGTTGTCCAGAGATTTTCATTTTTGATTTGCGTTTTTGTATCATTAGATTGTAAGAAGTAATTTAGCTTGGATAGACATTGCAAATCTGGGCCAAAGTTTTCTGGACATTTTTTTAAATTGAGCTCCGAAGAGTTAGTTTCTATCCCTATAAGACTACTTGTCCTCAAAACCCTATGACACCAAAATGCAGTATATAGGTCTCGGGGGGGCATATTATCAAGGGGGTTTATCTCTGCTTTTTTGGCTTTAAAAGCCAAGAAAGCGGAGATAAAATGATCTCCCTATTACCTAGCTGTCGCTAACACCAGTTAGCGACAGCTAGTAGGAGATGCCGACCATCTTGGGCCCCACTTTGCATGTCAGAGAAATTTATCACTAATGACATGCATAGTGGGCGTGCCAAGATGTTAGCGAGTGGAAACAGTCGCTAACATCGCTATCTCCTATTACCAAATTTTCAAATTTATTTATTATGTTTTGGCTCTCAAAGAGGGCCACATAAGCATATGCAATACAAAACAACACAATCACAGAAAATGCAAGAATTTAAAAATACAATATTCGAACCACAATAGCCATACTGCAAACCATCAGTCCAACAAGGCCGGGCAGACACAGTTTTCCAGAGAAGTTAATAAATAGCTAAAAATCCTTTAAAAAAGTTAAAAACATAAGCACAGAACATTTCATTTGGAGGGCAATAAAGTGCATAAAGAAAATCTTTTAAAGTGACAATGCTGAGGCGGAGACAGATTACTTTAAGCCATCGGTTGCGCAGATTACGTAACATAGGACAAATCAAAAGTACATGCATACAGTCCTGATTATTCAATTTACATAAATTGCACAAAGCAGAAGTGCCATACCATTTGGACAGCAATACATTAAGTGGGATTAAATCATAACGTAATAAAAACCAAAACCTACGTATCCCATGTGGTAAATTCCATAGGGCATAGGGTTGTGGCTGTTTCAGTCTATAGGAGGAGATGAGCGGCTCCACGTTCCTTTTATCTCCAACTGTTTTTTTGTCAGAAAGGAAACAAAACTCCCACGAAGCCTCCTTAAGGACATGCTTTAACTGCGTGGGAGAGTAGGAGAAAAGAGCACTTTCATCGAGTTTAAGGATCTTCACAGCCCTTCTAAAATTACTTACGAGTTTAGAGAACTCCTTAAAATTGCCCAATAGTTCATTTTTGAGTAAAACTTGCAGGGTACCTTCTCTCGCTCTGGCCAAACTGGCCACCCACCTTATTAGGGCGCACAGCCCCTGAACCCAGGCGCTCCTGAGTCCAAAGTCCAGCCTGCAGGCAGCCAGTGGGCAAGCATTGTTAAGGGTCGAGAGGGATCTTAGGAGTTTCCCCTCAGTCTTGTGGCAAAAGTCCCAGTATTTTATCTCTATTATTTCTATACCGTACAAGATAGTTGCGGGGATTTTAGCTCTAAATACTTCTAGAAGGCTAGCAAAGTGTCTTTTCCCCGTTGCCTGGTATAGGGACTTTAACCCATTGCCATGGGCAAGAGCTTTGCGAGAGCAGTGCTCTATATGGAGTTTCTCGCTCATATTGGCCGAGAATATTTTCCCTAAAAAGGTATAGCGAGTTACGACCTCCAATCTATGCCCTCCAATAGCCCAACCAAAATTTGTCGAGCGGCACTTCTTCTTACCAGCTATACACATCACTTTACTTTTATTAATATTGATCTTCATGTAGTGCTTCCCAGCAAAGTCCTGAAGGGCCTGTAGCCGGTTTGCCAGACCCGTGGGGGTCAAGTCAAGCAACAACACATCATCGGCATACATCAGACAGGATATTGGCGCCCCTCCTATCAACGGTGCAATCCCCTCACTGGCAGACACGGCAGCAGGGAGGTCAGTAGTATATAGGGAAAACAAAAGGGGTGCCAATAAGCAGCCTTGTTTAAGGCCATTCTGAGATGGTATTTTGGCCGAAAGCCCCCTTTCGCCCCCCATTAAGACCCTGCACCAGGTCTCAGTGTGCAGAGCCCGCACCAATTCCAACAGAGGAGTAGGGGCACCCAGCGTCGCCAATTTTCTCCACAGCGTTCCACGATCTACTTTATCGAACGCTGTGGAGAAATCAATAAAGGCGGCGTATACAACTCCCCCTCTCACCTGGACATATTTATCTGTGATCACCTGAAGGGCAGTCAGGTTGTCCAGCGTGCCATGCTCCCTTCGGAAACCAGTCTGTTCCAACGGCAGAATGTTGTGCTCCTCGACCCAATCAGAAAGAGAACTGAGGAGACATTTCGCAAAGACCTTTCCGATGGAGTCGAGGAGCGCAATCAGGCAATAATTACTGGGGCTGTCCCTTGTACCCTTTTTAAAGATAGGGACCAAAATGCTTCCTCTCCAGGAAGCAGGAACACATTTGGAAAGATGGCATGCCCTAAACAAGGGGTGCAAGATTTTGCTCCAGCTTAAGGGATCTTGTTTAAGGACCGTCATCGGAAGCTCATCCGGTCCCATGGCCCCAGAGGGTCGCATATTTTTTATAGCCGTCTCAATTTCTTTCTCAGAGGGAAAGAAAACCAGGTCGTCAGGGGCAGCATACATGAAGTTATCCATACCTGTGGTCCCATACCCTGCATATAGTTCTCGGATATGAGAGGACCATAGTTCTTCTGGGATAGGAATGGGAATAGGGGAATGGCGTGTACCACATCCTTTCCCAATTATTGCCCAAAAATCTTTAATGTTACCATGTGTAGCAGATTCCCTCAGTTTAATCCATATTTCATCCTCCCTATCCCTTTTAATTTTGAGCTTAAGTCTGCTTCTCTTTCTTCTTAACCTAGCGATATCTTTCCCACGTTCCAGGACCCTTTCAACATACTGTTCGCGGATTAGTTTATTTAATTCCCTATTCAGGTTACGCAGTGTCAAAGGGACTACCTCTCCTTTCCTAGGGGGGACAGTTTTATTAGCGTTCCATAAGATCTTTCGCATAAATTCCTCAAAACAAACTAATTCACTGCCGTTCCACTCATTTATTACCCTAAGGGTATCGGTCAATAGGTCCTGCACCCCATTAATGGCTGCACTATTCCAGAAGCACCTTCCAGATGTGGTATGGAAGGTAGCCTCCTTGCCATTTAGTGACCAAGGCGCCGTCTTCAAAGAGTTTAAAGACACTGTTAATAACAATATACTATGGTCGCTCAGTGTAGTGGGTATAATCTTTAGGTCAAGAATCTGGGGAAACAGGCCATAGTCGGCGATAGCATAGTCCAAAATTGATGACCCAAAGGGGGATTTGTGAGTATAATTAGCGGGGACGTCAGATGGGAATCTTCCATTTAAGATAATACCATCCCCGATCGCTAGTTCTTTTAACAGAATCTTCCCTCTTTTATTTGTCATCAAATTTTCCGGAAAAAGCGTCTGGGGGATACAATGTACCTCCTCCTTAACTTTATTCCTGAAGAGTTTTAGACTAGCGTTTGAAATTTTACAGTTCAAATCACCTAAAAGCAAAATTACAGGAAAAGGAGGGGAATTTTTTATCTGTTCCATATACTGGAGAACCCGCTGCAAATTATCATTAAAACACTCCTCTGGCGGTATATACACATTAAAAATTACCATGGAATATTTTATACCATCATGGAACAAATTTTCTAGTGTTATTGTGTGGAAAAGTCTACTGGAATCAATATAATGGGAGAAACTCCATTGAAATTTATTTGACAATAAGCAGGCGATCCCCCCCCTAGCATGTCCTTTCTTAGAGGGCGCAGCCGGAACTTCCAGAACATAAAAATCTTTTAAAGGAGTTAACCTATCAATGCACCATGTTTCCTGAATGCACAATATATCAGCCTCCAGAGTAGATAAAAAAGCAAGTTTCTCTGGGCTGCTGTGGAATCCGGCCGCATCCCAGGAGATTATATTTAATGCTGGGTTAAAGATGGTGAAACAATTTGGGGTTGTCCTTAGTTTTTGTTGATAGTGCACTATGGAGCCAATTCCACCGGTTATTATCATCTATGAGTGAGGAATTCTCAATTAGTGGAAGTGGCTTCACGTGCGACACTGAGCGTTTTCCCTTGGAAACCCAAATTTTCAGGTCTCTCAGGGGAGAAGTTACCCCGTTTTGCTCACCACCCCCTAACCCCTGCTTACCTACAGAGTTTGGCTTGCCTGGGTTGGAGATAGGGAGAATATCAATACCTAAACGCTGAAAATTTTCAGCTTGTTCTAGTATCAAGTGTGTTATAATAGGGGAATAAAATTTCACCCGTATACTCAGAACCCGACTTCCACCCAACAGAGACACCAATTCTATGTCTCTAGACTGAATATGATAGAGACTTTCAACCTCACTAAAACGCTTGAGAAGCCAAGCTCTATTTAACAAAAGGTCAGTATTACCAACTTTTGGAGATATTCGCGCTAAGCGCGAATATCTCCAAAAGCTAACACCTGCCCTGAGCAGTTCTTAGCCATGTTATCCAATGGGAGGTGGATAACATGGCTAAGAGCATTAGCTCGGTAATGCATGAATATCGCTGACTTTTCAGCGATATTCATGCATTGCGGCCGATTTTTATCGCATTTGTGATAAACCTTGGTAATACCAAGGTTTATCTGCGATAAAAATCATCGGAGGTCGGCGATACATTTTTGTCTCTAACCAAGCAATAGTGATAATTATCGCTATTGCTTGGTAATATGCCCCATGGTTCCTGAAATATGACATCATCACTGCAACACATCCACCATTTAAAGAAATGTTGTCCAGAAAGATTTGGAACGGATCAGCAATGTCTACCCAAACAAAATTACTTCTCTAATAATCCAAAGACACAAATTAAAAATCTAAATCTCTGGACAGCAATTTTTTTACGCAGGTATATCAGGGAGGCGGGATTAATGCTAAAGAATCCATCTACTGTATCATAAAAGGATTATACTATATGGCACTTGTAATACAGTGGACAGGATATCCATCACATTTGTGATGCAGTATTTGGCCCGCCAAACTCTAAATATGGTCCTTAATCTTCACACATTACAACCCTAATTTTCTAGGGTCATTGTTGATGTGCACAGCCTACTGGGCAGCAGTATTCCATGCATCATGATGGACACACAACAAGACAGCAGTTGTTTACTCTGTGAGTACTACATGCATTTTGTTTATATGAAGTTTTAGGTGAATATTAGTAGAATGAAAGTAGTACATTCCTTTGTTTCATCTGGGTGGCTACACAATGTTGTAGGACCTTATTAGGAATCACATGTCCTTCCAATATTGGAGATGGTATCTAACAACTGAGTCCATGGCGGGTGATGACTGTCCTGCGTACCCTCAACAATTCAGAGTAAAACTAAAAACAGAGCTCGATGTTTGCATGGGGCCTCATGTACTAACCTGTAAACATCTGTTGGGTCATTGTGTTGTGCTTCATGTTGCACAGTGTGGCAACCAGAGCCAGCTTATTTAATTTTTATTTATTTAAACAGTTTTATACAGTGCTTGCTAGACCCGAAGGTATCAAAGCCCTTTACATAGGGTCAACATTGTTACTGCTCAGAAAACAATTGCATGATACATCAAATATATGTGACACCATAAAGGGAGAGAAGGAGAGACAAGAGGGGTGGGAAAGGGGGTGTGAAAGGGGAGAGGACGGGGGGGGGGGGAGAAGGAACGAGAGTCGGGGGGAAAGTCAGCCCAGAAACAGAGTGGGTAGGCGATGGCACAAGGAGGTAATCGACAGCCAGTCTCCCCTATAGAACACAAAGTAGCTCCAATGGTCATCGGGCAGAGGGATAGACAGAGAGGATATAAGAAAAAAAGCAAAATTGCAGAAATATGAAGAGGAGGGGGTGAGTGTGAGACAGAGAGATGGAGAGAAACTGTGCCCAAAGTCCGGCTGGGTAGGTGACGGTCTGGAGATGAACCAAGTCCAATCTCCTCTTTAGCTGAACAGAGCAGCTCCGCCGGGTGTTGGACATGGTGCTCGGACTCCGCAGTCGAGATAGAGCTAATGTGCACTAAGAGACTCAGGGATAGGCAGCTGAGTGCGGGGGGAGAGCCATGGCCCCAGAGAATTACAGACGTCGTCATGAGGTTAGGGATAGCCCTGGAAGGGCTTATGCAAGGAAGAAGATCAGGAGGGGGAAAAAAAAGAAAGTCACCACTGGCGGCCATATTTGGGTCAGGCATCTTGGGACCCTTTTCCAAACCATGAGAGTGCGATAGAACTTTGCAGGGAAGGAAGTGCCAGTCTCTCTTAGGTCTTTAAAAAGATACAAGACTCTCCAAGCGCTCGGGAGTAGCGCCGTCTCTGTAAGCGCACTAGGACGCATCTCCAAGACGGAAAGCAGCGCAGTAGGAGCCGCCATATAGCTTCATGCTGGGGAAGCAGGAGGGGGGGGACTGCTTACCTCAATCCTAGGCAACAAGTGTCACCAGGGTCCAGGAAAACTCTCTGGCATGTTCGCTGCAGCTGCCAGTTGCCTTCCACACGCAGCTATCGGACCGCACAAGGGGAGGGAGGCTCACAACATGCCAGGATCGAACTGGGTGCAGGTCCGATGTACAGGACTGCGCCTACAGTACCTCTAATAATGGACAACCCACTCACTCTTCAAGGGCAACGACAGCGTGGTACTGCAAACAGAGGAAGGGCACAAGGAAGGTACAGAGGTACACAACAGACTAATTGTAAATTTCTTTAGTAACTTGTATTTGGTTAAAATATGTAAATACTTTAGCCACATCAAACATTCCTATGTGAGGGTAACAATCCTTGTTTTTTATCACAACATTGTATGAAAAACTATATTTGTAGCTCGTGTGTTTTGTCAATGTATGTACTGTAATCAGCAACATATATAGTTAAGACATGTTTTTAATATTTGTCATTTGAAAAAATATTTTCTCTTATTGGCATATTAATTTTGTTTTATGTAATGCTCACACAAACAAAGTGCAACAACTGAAATAAAGTGCAAGTAAATATCTGTGATGAGCGTAATTCTCTTGAAGAATACCAAAATAATTGTAACAATATGTGATAGACAAGAAAAATCACTAGATGTTTTACTGGTACCTGGACTCTGGGTTTCAGGTACATGGTAATGTGTATGCTGGCCTGGAGGAGCAGTGACAAGAGGCATTTGTTCTACAGAGGAAGCTATTACTGTGGCAGCATACCACAATCAATGCTGCATAGACTCATGCCGACTCATGTTGATTTCCACATGGGTGCATATAATCAGCACGCTTTTGGCAATATAGTTGATATTAGTGCACAGTTTTATGTTTCACTCCTCGTGCGAAGCACTCATTTCTAGTGCTTGAAGTCAAATCTTGGTTCAGTTGACAGCCTCTTTGCTTGCCTTACACTGCTTCTGCATGGTTATCGCTTACAGTAATCTCTTCTTGAGTCGTGTCCTCTGGAGTTGTTGGCTCATCCAGGGCAGGTTTACTCTGGAGTGGTAATGTTGGCTCATTCGCTGGATCACTTACAACAGTAGCGGCCTCAAGGTGGGCTTGTCGTAGCTGCTTTCTTACTGGGGCTTGCTTCCCGAGGGCTTCCTGTAGTACAGGCTTCTGCACCCACGCTGGTTGTGGTTTCTGCTTCCATGCATCAGTGTTGTTGCCTGTACTGTGGAGTGAACCAGGTAGGAAAAGATAGGTTAAAGCACCCCTTGGTTCTCACCGTTCACCAGTGCTTGATCTGAAAACTTGATGTGCTGCTATTAGAAAGTACAACTGCAGCCCTTGAGTGAGGGAGGGGAAGGATACTGTGCATGTACATCAAGGACAACGCTGCCAATACTGTATTAGTACTTGCCTCAGTCCGGTATAGTCCTTACTGGTGTCCATGTCTGGCAAACTGGATATATACTTGATGTCCCTGCTAGTCAACACTTACTCCTGCATAGCTCTCAGGTCAAGAAATATTGGGAAGCTGCCACCTGCGCCCTAAGCATGGTCTTTAGTTTGCAATATAGTTCGCAATATATTCTCCTTAATCCTATTAAACAGACTTGGCTTTCCTTGACCTGCTTTGGACACCAATGCAGTAGACAGACCCTCTCATATTCATTCACATTTCCACAGAGTCCACTTCTGGTAAAGGAGAACTCCCAGAATGTACATATTAAAAGCAGATATATTTCCTCTCCACTGCACAATTGCAGCACCAACACCATGAGTTGGCTAAACACTGTCCCCACAACAGCAAATTCAGCCTACATACATATCAACCATTCAGAAACCGATAGTTGAAACATGTCACACCAACACGCACACAACATTACATTAAAACCTTACACTCTGCGACTGATGCTTCTGATCGGCTGTGCTAAGTGAATCGATTGGCAAATGTAATCCCCAGCAGAACAAAACAAACATAACAGTACTTCGGTCCACAAATCCACACCCAAATATGTACCATATAGATTCCTGAATGATCTAGCGGCCACTATCCAATAGGAAAAAATTATATATACATCAGTCAGACAGCCACATTAGTCCAACATCTGCATTGGTCAAACACATGCAGTCTGTGCCGGCCACCTTCACTCCAGCCAATGGGAATCCTAGAACCGCAATGGGCGCCAGACTCCAAAAGCTCTTTGGGATCCTGCACACAGTAGAAGTGCCCTACAGAAACATATGCAACGCAGCATAAAGGCGCTGCTGGAGTGGTCAGGGTCTGAGGTAGGGTCACGAAGTGACAGATGTGGACGTCACTCATTCATCGCTGCCAGCCTCACATCACACTGGTGCAAAGATGCCAATGCCAGGATCTGCAGGCACTGCGGCTTTCATTTGTGCTAAAGTGCCATGCATAGCAGGGCCCCCCTTTGATGAACTGGGGCTGGGGATCTACTTTTTCTGCACAAACAAGTGGTTCTTGACTAACGCGTGATCAAAGACAGTTCGAGGAAGGCTGATAACAGCTCGTGGTTTTTCATAAAACGTGCACATGTGAGATAGCCTGAGCTCTGTTGCAGTCAGTTTCGAATCCTGGGATGAGATGTACAGCTGTTCATCCTTGGGAGGCCTGTAACACAAGAAATATACAGTTGGATGACACTAGATATTATTATTTAAGCACACAGGCAAAGGATTTATTGGTGTGTGCTAAATACTCAAAGTTACAATTGTTATGATAGTAACTCTCATCCTCCTGTAATAATCGCTAAATGTTATACTAGCCATCATACTCTGGGTACACGCCACCGTTTACTTACTGATACACTCACTTCTCTAGTCTAAACTCATGGGAGAACCAGGGTGCCACCGCATGGCATAGGTCTATGACCACATGAAATCTGGGTGCATCTGCAAGACCAAGCACGCCCTGGCCATATCACTGCATACACTCGCCCACTTCCAGAGCCCTGGCCTGTCCTTTGTGAGATCAGTGGGGCTGATGTCTCACAGATTCCTCTTTGGCGAGGGTATCTTGAGAGGAGAAGTTGTGATCTTCGTTTCCAGGTCAGTGTCTTCACTCATTGGTCTCTGGGGAAAAGTCATCTTTGGGCCACTCTCCGCAGCTCTGTTTCATCAGAGAACTTCTAGACAAAGCAGTAGAGAAGGCTACAGACATCTAGTAGATCTCCCTCGACTTTCAAGCTCGTCACTAGAACACCTACTGGGTGTTGGTTCCAAAGACTGCTGAGGATGATGGTTTCTTTAGTACAGATGGTTCCCTTTCCATGGTTATACAAACAGCCACAAAACTCCATCTGGCCTATCTCTGGAAACAGGAATCAGATTCAAAGCAAAGGCTGATCCCTGCTCTAGAGAGGGGTCTCAGAATCTACATATTGAATATGAGTTTATTTTACATCGCAATTCCAGAAAATGCACAGCCTGTGATCTTCACATACTGATCATTGCCTGACATGGAAGGCACTATTTTAGGCATATTTTTTTTAGCATTGAAGGTCTTTTTAGGCCAGCGCGCATGTGCTGCTCTGCAAGACATTTATTTATTTTATTTTATTTTATTTTGATAGTTTTATATAGCGCGAACAAGATCTTTGCAGATATCAGAGCGCTTTACAAGGAGGAGATGAAGTAATAGAATGTAGATAGTTGAGGTAGTTAGGTACAAGGTGCATAGTTACATAGGTAGGTCAAAAAAACAGGAGGTACATCATAGGTGAGGTAGTGTCAGTACAAGGTGCATAGTCAAACCGTTGCGCCAATAATATAAAAGTACAAAAGTAAGCATATACTTATTTAAGCGTGCTGCACGTGTTTTTGGAGATAACATAAAGGTGGGCATAGTTGAGGTAGATGCGTGCAGGATGTATAGTCACACAGGTGCATCAGTAGTACAAAAGTAGGGATGGTTGAGGTGGTGTAGGTACAGTGTGCAAGTCACTAATACATCAAAATACAAAACACTAATACGTCAGTAATACATCAAAATACAAAGAGGGAACATATACAATCAAGATAAGTCATAATACCAGTAGTACAAGTAGTACAAAGAGGGAACATATACAATCAAAAAGTCATAATACAAGTAGTACAAGTAGACCAAGGGGTCAGGCAGGTATTACGGAGCAGATTCATGAGAGCTACAGGATAATAGATCATGTGTATTTAGCCATGAGGATCGCTTTTACTTCTTTCTTAAACAGTTTGTTGGAGGAGATGAGCCTGCTTTCAGGAGGGAGTGAGTTCCAGATCCTGGGTGCCATTCCTGAAAAGGAGCGTTTATAGGTTTTTTCCTTCCTGAATCTTCGAGGTTTCAGCAGAAGATTGTTTGTACTTCTAGTAGTTCTAGAGCCACCAGAGATTGTCAGCTTTTGAGTGAGGTAGCTGGGCGAGTTGTGGTGTACAGCCTTGTGAGTCATGCAGGCGATTTTCAGATGTATTCTGGCTTCAAAAGGCAGCCAGTTCAGGGATTTAAAGTCAGGGGAAATATGCGAGTGTTTTTTTGAGCCAGTGATGAGTCTCGCTGCAGCGTTAATGGACGCTCTAAGGGGCGCCGTTGTTGTTAAGGGGAGCCCGCAGAGGGCGGTGCTTCCGTATTCTATGTGCGGGATGACTATAGATTGTACTGCAGTTTGGAAGTCTTTGGCTGGAAGGAAGGCTTTAAGTTTCCTCAAGGTATTGATTTGGAAGTTCGCTCCTTTGGTTGCCTTGCTGATGTGCTGCTGCATGTTGAGATTGGCGTCAAGTGTTATGCCTAAGGATTTTGCTGAGTCTACGATGATAGGTTGTACATTTAAAGCTGTTAACTGCTTAAGCCATGTTTGAGCCGTGGAGATTTTTGCGGGAGGTGAGATCAGGAGGAACTCAGTCTTCAGGGCATTGAGTTTGAGGTGATTCTCTGCAAGCCAGGATTGGGTGTTTCTGATCGTGGTGTTAGTTAGGACTTTTAAATTCCAAACACAGGCATGCGTGTGCTTTTTTTTTATCACTTGCTATTGAGCTTTGCGTGCTGTCTTTCTAAGAAAGGCAGCACACAATTGGCCAAAGGCGGGTGCATGGCCCGCCTTCTCTCTGCCTTGGTCTAGGCAGCTCGGGAGCACGGAGCAGCGCAATCTGTTTCCAATTATGTTAATTGCAACAGATGGTCGTGCTGGACCTGGTGCAAATTCCTTTTAGCGCATCACAGCCGGGCTTTTTTTTATAATGTGCCTTGCAAATGGCTGTTGGCTTTAACATGTGTAGGCACATTGTCGTAAAAAGGCAGGACGTCAGCCCACCCCGCACTGATGCCACTGGGAGCGGGAGCCTACCCTGCATTTTTCTTTGTGGAAGACGCTTCCGCGACCCCAGTCGGAAGTCTGGTTGGGGCGTGGCCTGAAGCCCCGAAGCAGAGTCCAGCGTGTGTTTTTATTTGAAGTGGTATGAGATTCCCAAAGATTTAAACAAGGTGGGCGGCCGACTTCGAGATTTATGGTTTGGGGCTACGCCGCAAATTCAGTAATGGCAAAGCTCCCAGAGCTGCTGCAGGCAGTTGGCACGGGGCGGCTGCCACGCTACCACAGAGGTGTTATTTTTTTTCCCTACCTAGTACCGAATGCATCCCATTGAGAGAACTGACCCAGGGATTTCAGCTCCAGGCGGCCACCAGGACAGTATTGTAGTAATGGAGCCACCCGGCCCGTCCTTACACGCACACACGCACGCATACACCTCAGGGGCGGGTCAGCCCCTGGGTATAAATAAACGGGCGCGAGACCGCTCGGGGTCTTCGGCCCTAGCAGCTAGAGAGTGTCCAGTGTATTTATTGCACCGTCAGGAAGGCCCCACTCTGCGGCCTAGGCATACACACCACCCCTGTGCTCAGGCACTACAAGTATCACTGGGTGGCCTGCACTGAACTTTCACAATAGAGTGTGTGTGGAGACCGCAGGCCGGGTGGCTAATGGTCCCGGAATCACAGCCTCGCCTGAGCTCAGCCTGCCTGCAGTGCCGCAGCCAGCCCTTATTTGCCAGAGTAACCTGCTGCCTAGAAGCGCCTCTCGTCTGCAGCCTCTGGACACACAGACACTAAGACTCATCTGCGGCCAGGCCTCGTCCCAAGTAGGTATTATAAAATTTCAGGTATTGATGCTCCATTTCCCTCTCTTATTAAACTCTATAATGCCCGGTTATTGTACCTGGTTATTGCCCTAGCTGGTGCCATATTGTTGTGTCTGGTTATCCTCGCTGACACCTTATCATTCTCCTCTTTGATGCCTTGTTATTGCCCCCTCTCATCACATTATAGCCATGATTCCCTCCTCTGCCCTCTCGGATGCCCTATTATTACCCAATCTGAAACTCCACTTTTATTCTCTCAGACACTCTAGCTAGGTGTTGTCCCTTGCCCCGTGTTAGACGGACCGGGAGGGTCGGCCGAGATTACGGGGAGAGGTCTCCAGGGAGAGCCGTCTCCAACGACTGTACAGGTAAGTAACTTCCCCCCCACAGACGGACACCACACAAGATTGAAGGTTAACGAGACTTTATATGCAATTCTTAGGTTACGTCGATATGATACAAGGAGGTCTGGACTCAGGGGTCCCCTCGGTTCTGATCTCTGGTTGAGGAAAAAGGGTAGCGGGACAGTCTTAGTTACCAATGAGTTAAATAGCTCTCAATCCTCGAGCTCGGCGTGGTTGCTGATCGGGCCGTGGAGGAGCCAAGCAGGTCCCGAGATGGATGAAGGATGGTCGACGGGCCGTGGAGAAGCCAAGCAGGTCCCGATGAAGATGACGGTTACAACGGTCCGCGGCCTCGCCAGCAGATCCGGACGACGGTGAAGGATGAAGGTTACGACGGCTGTGGCAGCGCCAACAGGCAGGACGATGGTGCACAGGACAGAGCTACGGCAGCGCCAGTAGTCCGTCCAGGATGAGTTCCTCTTACGTCTCTCGACTCCAAGATACAACTGACTTCCTGCTCTGGAGCTGCCCCAGTTATAGGGCTGGCGTGCTTTGATGTCCGGACCCTCGCACTTGGAGGTCGGGAGGTCCGGGATGAGGGAGTCCAGACACCCAGCAGGGGGGTGGAGCCAGCGCCCGGGGAGGCGATGGGCGAGCGGCACTGGGCGGGGGGAGAGCCATCGGCACCTCTTTCTCCCATTGACTTGCCAAGTAGCCCGCTCACCTCCTGGGTGGAGGGTGGTGCCGGATTGTCTGAGGCTGGGCTAGGCCCAGGGTTGAGGTCGATCGGGGGCCAGGCGGCCTCGTGGCGAGGTGTCCAAGATGGCGGCCCGGGCTGGGTGCATGGGCCGGCAGTGGATCGGACCCACGAGGTTATCATGTTCGAGGGCAGGGGTCCCTGAGGGGACGTAGGGCGTGCAATGGTGGTGTGTGGTGCTTGCGTGACTGGGCTCGGGCCTGGTCGAGCCGGGGGAGAGCGGCCCGTCATGTGGCCTGTCCAACATGCGTCCCCCCCAGCTGAAGGCGGGGAGAGTTACCCATCCTCTTGGGGACTCTCTTCGTCGAGGCGGAAAAACCGGGACAGGCCATCGGCGTTGGCGTGGTCGGACCCAGGCCGGTGTTCGACTGTGAAGTCCATACCTTGTAAGGAGATGGACCAGCGTAGCAATTTTGGGTTTTCCCCCCGCATATGCATCAACCACTGCAGGGGTCGGTGGTCAGTCTGCACCCGAAAGTGGGTGCCAAAAAGGTAGGGCCGGAGCTTCTTGAGGGCCCATACCACAGCGAAGGCTTCCCTCTCTATGGTGCTCCAGCGTTGTTCCCGGGGTAGGAGTCTCCGGCTGATGAAGGCCACCGGTTGATCGAGGCCTTCGGTGTTCACTTGGGACAGGACCGCCCCAATGCCCTGGTCGGAGGCGTCCGTCTGGACGACGAACTCCCGGCTGTAGTCTGGGGCCTGGAGCACAGGAGCGGAACACATGGCGGCCTTTAACTGTTCGAATGCCGCTTGACACTCTGGGGTCCAGTTCACCTTCTTGGGCTGATTTTTTGACGTGAGTTCGGTGAGAGGCCCCACGATGGTACCATAGTCTTTCACGAACCTTCGGTAGTAGCCCGTGAGGCCCAGGAAGGCTCGCACCTCAGTTTGAGTGATAGGGGGTTGCCAGTTCTGGATGGCGGCAATTTTCAGCTGTAGGGGGGCCACTAGGCCGCTTCCCACCTGGTGTCCGAGGTAGGTCACCGACCCTTGTCCAATTTGGCATTTGCTGGCCTTGATCGTGCGGCCAGCTCGCTGAAGGGCTTGCAGCACTGCTTGGAGGTGGTGGAGGTGCTCGGTCCAATGGTGGCTGTACACAGCGATGTCGTCCAGGTAGGCGGCGCTGAACTCTTCGAGCCCCGCCAGGACCTGATTGACGAGCCGTTGGAACGTCGCTGGGGCATTCTTCATGCCGAAGGGCATGACCGTAAAGTGATAGTGGCCATCGGGGGTGGAGAAGGCAGAGCGTTCTTGTGCTCGGGGTGTGAGGCCGATCTGCCAATAACCTGCCGTCAGGTCGAAGATGCTGAGGTAGCGGGCAGCGCCCATTCGGTCGACCAGTTCATCTGCCCGGGGGGATGGGGTGTGCGTCCGTTCTGGTGACTTCATTCAGGCCCCGGTAGTCGACACAGAACCGGAGTTCTGGTGTGGTTCCGGGGGCGGCTGCTTTGGGGACCAGTACGACCGGGCTGGCCCATGGACTGTCTGAGGGCTCGATGACCCCGAGCGTGAGCATCTTAGCTACTTCCGCCTGGATGCAGGCCCGTACCCGATCAGGTACGCGGTAGGCCCGGTGGCGGATAGGAGGGCTGTCTCCGGTGTCCACATCGTGCACACACCAGGAAGTGACACCTGGGGTGAGGGAGAACAGACTGGCGAACCGTGATAGGAGGGCTTGGCACTCTTGCCGTTGTTCTCTGGTGAGGGTCTCCGAGAGTCGGACCCCATCCACGGAGCCGTCTTGCTCCTGGGTCCGCAAGAGGTCAGGGAGAGGCTCGGAGTCGTCTTCAACCCCATTGTCTGTGGCCATCAAGAGGCTGAGTTCTGTTCGTGCAAAGTGGGGTTTCAGTCTGTTGGTGTGGAGGACTCGGAGCGGATTCCGGGCGGACTCCATATCGATCAGATAGGTGGCAGGACCCTTGCGCTCGATTACCTTGAAGGGTCCCGTCCATTTGTCTTGGAGAGCGCACGGTTCTGTGGGGGACATTACCCAGACCTGTTGCCCCGGCTCGAATTCAATGGATGAGGCGTTCTGGTCATACCATTTCTTCATGTCCTCTTGACTGGCCTCTAGGTTGGCTTTTGCTAGGTCTCTGAACCGCCGGGACTGGTTGCGGAGGGTGAGGAGGTACCGGAAGACATCTGGAGGACTCTTGGCCGGAGGCATCTCCCAGCCTTCTTTGATCAGGCTGAGTGGCCCCCGTACTGGGTGCCCATAGAGCAGCTCGAAGGGGCTGAAGCCTAGGGACTTCTGTGGGACCTCCCGGTAGGCGAAGAGGAGGCACGGCAGCAGCACGTCCCACTGGCGACGGAGGGGCTCTTCCAATCCCCCGATCATCCCTTTTAGCGTGCGATTGAACCGCTCAACAAGTCCGTTTCCTTGGGGGTGATAGGGGGTCGTGAAGCGGTAGGTGACCCCACACTGTTGCCAGAGGGACTTCATATATTTAGAAATAAAGTTCGTGCCTCTGTCACTGACGACTTCTCGGGGGAACCCCACACGGGAGAAGATCCCCATCAGGGCCCGGCCGACCACTGGGGCTGTCACGGTCCGGAGAGGAATAGCCTCAGGGTAGCGGGTGGCGTGGTCCACTAGTACCAGGATGAAGCGATGGCCTTGTCTTGTACGCGGGTCCAGGGGTCCCACAATGTCTATCCCGACCCTCTCAAATGGGGTCGTGACTACTGGAAAGGGTTGCAGGGGAGCCTTTAATTTGCGGCCGCTCTTCCCACTGGCTTGGCACGTGGGGCAAGATCGGCAATGCTGGTGCACATCGTTTCTCATTTTGGGCCAGAAGAAGTGGGTCACTAGGCGGCTGTAGGTTTTATCCTGTCCCAGGTGCCCTGCCAGGGGGACATCGTGGGCCAGGTTTAGCAGGAAGTCTCTAAAGCGGAGGGGCACCACTAGTACTCGGTTGGCCCCCAGCTCGGCGATTCGTTGCTCGCTGTACAATAGATCATTGTCCCAGTAGACCCAATGAGTTCCGGAGGTATCCCCGGCGCTTTGGGCGAGCGCTTGTTGTCGGAGTCCCTCAAGGGAGGGACAGGTCTTCTGTTCCTGACGAAATTGTTCTTGTGTGGGTCCCCCTTCTTGAGCCCACTGATCAAGATTAGCGAGGTCGGAAGGTTGAGCAAGTTCGAGGGGGATGCCATGGTCGGGGGTCTCGGCGGGGGCGACCGGAGGCGGTGGCGCCGGCCATTCTGGTTCTTCCGGGTGATGGTTGGCACGGGCGGCCATGGACCGGGTGGTGACGCACGCCCAGTCTGGGACGCCCAACATCCCCAAGTGTTCTTTTCGCTCCACGGCTGCCCACGGGGAGCTTTCCAGGTCATTTCCGAGGAGGCATTCCACGGGGGCGTCGTCTCGGACCGTTACCTTTAACATGCCGGAGACCCCTCCCCACTCAAAGGGGACGCAGGCCATCCGACACAGACTTTCCGAGTTGTCGGCTGATCGCACAGGGCAGAGAACGTTCGGTAGATATTGTTCTGGGGTCACCAGATGACAGCGGACGGCTGTCACACTGGCCCCGGTGTCTCGAAGGGCTTCGGCCCGTTGTCCATTGATGCTCACCCATTGGCTGTACTTCTGGGTGTTAGCGGGTAGGGGGACCCGCGGGACCATGTCTCTTCCCCCTAAGCACGCGAGAGTCATGGCGGCTGGCTCCCACTCTTGATACTCTTGCTCGCCTGTTTCTTGTTCCTCGGAGATCTGTTCTTCCCCTAGTGCCGCGGCGGCCACCTGGCGGGGTCTTGGACTCTGATACTGCGGGCAGCTTGGGTCGTTTGCATAGTGGCCGACTCGTTGGCATCGGTGACATGTAACATTGGCTCTGTATCCCGGTCGCGCCGGGGTGCTGCCCCGGTTGGCCGGGGGGGTGGTGCTGGTAGCGGGGGCGGCCGGAGTATTGTCTCTTCCTCGTCCTTGGCCCCCTCCTCCTCCTCTGGGTCGGTAGTGACCATTGTTGTTCCTGTTCTGCTCGTAGGACCCATTCCGGCCCACTCTGGTGATCTCCCACCGGTCAGCTTCGGCTGCGAGCTGCCGGGGATCGGTTAACTTGCTGTCGAGGAGGTGTTGGCGTAGTTCAATGAAGCAATTGTTGGACAGATGCTCCCATACCATCAGATTGAACAGCTGCTCGTAGGTCGTGACGTTGTTCCCTCTGATCCAGCCTTCGAAGGCTCGGCTAAAGTACGTTACATAGTCCACCCAAGTTGTACCTGGAATGCGTGTGCAGTCTCGGAACCTCTGACGGTACATCTCGGGCGTGAGGCCATAGCGGGTGAGGAGGGCCGCTTTCATATGGTCGTAGGAGGTCATCTGGTGGTCTGGGAGCTGTAACAGAGTATCGCGGCCCTCATTGAGGAATTTGCCCCATAGGCCGGCTCCCCAGTCGGCTCTATCGATCCGGTGCGCAGTCATCGCGATTTCATAGGCCTTAAACCATTGCTGGATGTCGTCTTCTCGAAAATATTCTCGGACCACATCCTTGGGGATGTGCACTTTTTTCTCCGCGGTCCCTGGGGTGGACGGTCTGTCGGGCACCCCTAACTCTTTATTCTGTTTGCGCAGGTTGATCTCGGCTAGGTTCCGTTCGTGCTCGTACGTTAGTCTTTTTTCCTCGAGCTCCCTTTGCCTCTGTTTCTCCTCTCTTTCTTCTCGGAGGCGAAGGTGCTCTAAGTTTATTTTTTGCTCGGCCAATTTGAGTTCTATGTCCATCTTGAGTCGGGCCATTTCGAGTTCGTGTAGTCGGGCTTTTTCTCTTTCTTGGATCTCGTCTTGCGAGAGACTGGTTCTTTGCCCCTCAGGGGCCGTGTTGGTATTTTTCGCGGTGCTTTGCTCAGGGGCTTCGACATCCCCGGTCTCTGCCCAAGATTCTAGGGCATGCTTAAAATCGTCCTTGGTACTTAGTCCGGTGGTAGCGATACCTAGTTCGATGCAGAACTGCTTTAGTTCACGATGGCTGTATTCCTCTAGTTTTTCCATTTGGAACTTCTCAGTTGATCCGCTCTCTTTAGTCGACATTGTTGTTCGTTGTGGGGTGAGCTACTCTCTGTACGTTATGCGGTGATTCGGATCGCGCCGCTGGCCACCAATGTTAGACGGACCGGGAGGGTCGGCCGAGATTACGGGGAGAGGTCTCCAGGGAGAGCCGTCTCCAACGACTGTACAGGTAAGTAACTTCCCCCCCACAGACGGACACCACACAAGATTGAAGGTTAACGAGACTTTATATGCAATTCTTAGGTTACGTCGATATGATACAAGGAGGTCTGGACTCAGGGGTCCCCTCGGTTCTGATCTCTGGTTGAGGAAAAAGGGTAGCGGGACAGTCTTAGTTACCAATGAGTTAAATAGCTCTCAATCCTCGAGCTCGGCGTGGTTGCTGATCGGGCCGTGGAGGAGCCAAGCAGGTCCCGAGATGGATGAAGGATGGTCGACGGGCCGTGGAGAAGCCAAGCAGGTCCCGATGAAGATGACGGTTACAACGGTCCGCGGCCTCGCCAGCAGATCCGGACGACGGTGAAGGATGAAGGTTACGACGGCTGTGGCAGCGCCAACAGGCAGGACGATGGTGCACAGGACAGAGCTACGGCAGCGCCAGTAGTCCGTCCAGGATGAGTTCCTCTTACGTCTCTCGACTCCAAGATACAACTGACTTCCTGCTCTGGAGCTGCCCCAGTTATAGGGCTGGCGTGCTTTGATGTCCGGACCCTCGCACTTGGAGGTCGGGAGGTCCGGGATGAGGGAGTCCAGACACCCAGCAGGGGGGTGGAGCCAGCGCCCGGGGAGGCGATGGGCGAGCGGCACTGGGCGGGGGGAGAGCCATCGGCACCTCTTTCTCCCATTGACTTGCCAAGTAGCCCGCTCACCTCCTGGGTGGAGGGTGGTGCCGGATTGTCTGAGGCTGGGCTAGGCCCAGGGTTGAGGTCGATCGGGGGCCAGGCGGCCTCGTGGCGAGGTGTCCAAGATGGCGGCCCGGGCTGGGTGCATGGGCCGGCAGTGGATCGGACCCACGAGGTTATCATGTTCGAGGGCAGGGGTCCCTGAGGGGACGTAGGGCGTGCAATGGTGGTGTGTGGTGCTTGCGTGACTGGGCTCGGGCCTGGTCGAGCCGGGGGAGAGCGGCCCGTCATGTGGCCTGTCCAACACCCCGGTTCCATTGTTTAAACTACTCTGGTCAGGTGGTGTCCTTTGCCCCAGTTTTAGTGTTTACCCTACTCTACCCAGGTGCTCTTTCTTGCCCCCTCCAGGGTTTACCCTACTCTAGCCAGATGATGTCCCTTGCCCCAGTTCCAGTGTTTACCCTACTCTAGCCAGGTGCTGTCCCCCCCCCCTCCATTGTTTACCCTACTCTAGCCAGGTGCTGTCCCTTGACCCAGTTCCAGTTTTTACCCTACTCCAGCCAGGTGCTGTCTCTTGCCCCCCTACGTTGTTAATCCCTACTCGACCCAGGTGCTGACCCTTGCACTGCTGTGTGTCTCCCTGTACAACGCCTAGTGTTTCCATTCGCAGAGCACCCCATCCTGGTCATACAGTGAACCCCTATTTCATTGATGGGAGTCGCAAGGTCAAGCAGTGTCAGTGAGTAGCAGCATAGCTGAGAAGCAAAGCGCAGGCGTGGTGGGTTAAACTAGCTGGTAGAGGAGTCTGTAAGGATGCCACACTCCTGTTGAGCACAGTGACCCTTTGGTTCTCACAGGCCTTGAGAGACTTTACTACAGCCAGTTTGTACATCATCAGTTTCTGTTTTGTATGGCAAGCAAAGGCAATGTTCATCCGTAGTTTGTTCCGCAGGCGAGCTGCAGAAGCGGGTCTTCACTTCCACGAGACCGCTAGAGGTGGTCAGCGTTCAGATGGTCTGCGCCAGTTAGTCGAGGAGGTTATATGCAGGATCTACAGCCACTGGTGCTCATCATCCTCCAAAATCCTTTGTGAGAACATGATGTTTTAAATATCTCGGTAGGCTTAGAGATGTCCAGGCTCAGTCACTCCATGGTCGCACATCATCCAGAGGGAGCAATGTAAATATTAACAAGCATTGGCATAGCCAATAGGTCTCGCCTTTGGAACATTATAAGTGTTTAGCCATGCAACAGGTGATGTTGCACCAAGGATATTATGCTGCATAATTAAATACTTATAAGGTCCAAAAGGCGAGACCTATTGGCTTGTTTTCTATTGTGGTGGATGCCCTCACAGGGAGAGACTCCCTCTCTAAGTAGTTTGGCATCTGAATGTTGTTTTATCTGTTAGCTACTAGGTCTGCTCTTGTGTCATGAAAAACGTTTCTGTTGGTTGAGCTTACATCTTTGACTCAAGACAACACAACTCAGGTTCAGTCTTTCTCAGTCTTGCACATTTTTTCCACAATTAAACACATATCTCCTTTTGCTCTGGTCCTTTAGTGTTTTCAGATCAAATAAGTATTTTGTTTCTCCTTGTTTTTACCATCACCGACATCTACGCGGCAGTCAGAATAGACCTCAAACAATCTGAATAAGCAGAAAGCACATTACCATTTATTGGAACAAAGAAAAGTTGATCACAATTTGTAGGGGATGTCCTCTAGATGTCATCTGGGGTGCTTATTTGGGCCAGACTATCTGCTCCTTGCAAAATTGATACACGTTCCAGATTAGATGCTGAGTTTGGTCTCATTAAATAACCTGCTTGGCTCGGTCTTCGGTATGGTTTGCAAGCAGCCTCCTCCATTCTATAGGATTTTCTGTAAACTTTCCATGAGTGAAGATTAAGGGAATCTGGTTGCACCAGTAAGCTAAAGTTGCACATAATTATAATTGTTGTACTGTTATTTCCAAACATGGCCAACAGAACTGCAGTCACTTCTGCAGGTGACGAACTTGAAGTAGTGGAGGCCTTCAACTACCTGGGCAGTGTCATAGAAAATCAGGGCGGCACAGAAGCTGGAGTCATGGTAAGAATCGGCAAAGCAAGGGCTACCTTCATTCAGCTAAAGAAGATCTGGCGCTCCAAGGAACTAACGCTGCAACCCAAGATCAGGTTTTTTAACACCAATGTAAAATTGGTCGTTCTATATGGAGAAGAAACTGGACGAAAAAAGTGACCAAATCAACAAAGTCCAGACCTTCATCAACATCTGTCTGACAAAAGTCCTCCAAATCTGCTGACCAAACACCCTCAGAAACAACAACCTATGGCAGCAGACTTTTCAACTTCCTGCTCATGAAGAACTCAGGAAAAGACGCTCAGGCTGAATCGGTCACACCCTCTGCAAGCCTGCATTAAACACCACCAGCAAGCCTTGACCTGGAACCCTCGAGGGAATAGGAAGGCCAAGAAACACCTGCTGCTAAGGCCTCAAGACTGACTGCCAAGAGACGGGTTACACCAGCGCTTGGACGCCCTCAGGCAGCAGCCGCGCTCTACAAAACCCCTTCACTTAACTTCACTTCACACCTGGAGTCAGAATGAAAGAAAAGCCCAGGACAGGGATGGCTGGAGAGTCCTGGTTGATGCCCTATTCCCCATGAGGGGTAGTAGGCAAAAGTAAGTATTCCCTAATATCCCTTTCTGTTTAAGACCAGCCTGCCTTTGCTAATCTCTACCTATATGAGTTTTTGGCTTGTGGTATCAACAAAGAGTAGCGATGGGGCTCAGTACGCAGGTAGAATTCCATGCGGCCTTGGCAAGACTAGAGCTGTGCCTGCACCTGAGTTTCAGTATTTCAAAGAAACAGACTTGTGCTGTGCAAGCTCGTGCTGCTTCCCAACCTCACATTTGGAGTATACAATGAATATAAATGAAGGGGGACTACAAGTGCAAGAGTTGCTACAGTGACTTTACTGTTTTGAAATTATTTGGCATTTCATCTCAAAAGTTTCTGATAAATTACCCACATCTTAATGAAATACCCAAAGGGGTAATGTGTTTGCATTTGCAATTCCTAAGTCAGAAGCCAGGGCCACTCTAACTAAATGTTGGGTCACAAAGCAGGAAATGCTTTATTATAGCCACTACTTTGCAACCCAGACCATAGTGTTGCCCTACAATGGATGTTCAAATTAGTTGGAATGCAAAATGACCATTTGGTAAGTTGTACATAATTTTTTTTCTGATTGTGAGTCATACCCGGTCCTCTTTCCGAATCGCAATGAGTCACAAAAGGCACATTGCGAGTCGGAAAGTAACTTCTGTTTCCCAGTGTACCAGCAATACACTTTGGCTTGCCTTTATGATCTTGCAAATCCTACATGTTTGAGAATCGCTGTCTATGCAACCAGAGAAGGGTTTTTTTACATTGGGAGTAAACCTTCCTGGATTTCAGAAGACAGACCCTATTCGCCAAATTTTGAGTTGAGCGGACCACAAGGTTTACTCTGACAGAGTGAAATCGGCTCCATTTCTATAAACCCTTCTCCATCTGAACGACAGAGTTGGAGCTGTCAGAAAAAGCACACAACACCATCCACCTTATTTAGGGTGTACAGCGTTTTTGTTTGTAACCTTCACTTTGTCAGATGGACACACTTTCACTTTTCATGAACAACAGGGAGCGAACTATTGACAAAATAACTCCTTAAAAGGACAAGTAGGATTGTTGGCACCGCCAGTGCAATTGATAAGGCAAGAACTGTAAAAGGCATTAGGTGAAAGAGATCCTGACCAGAGAGGCTGGCTACTGTCACTGGATGAACGGTACCAGAATATGGAAACCAAAATATTGTCTAGCAAAAACAGTGTCCTAAATATTGTTTTTCAAAAATATCGCCAAATTGTTGTTAATAATAGGCAATCTGCATCCAATTGAACCTTTATCGTGTAAACGATATTTAGGACAAAACAATTCTGTCAGATGTTACTATTGCTAAAGATATTCTGAGATAGTCTGTGATACAACCCATTAGACGGACAGGTAGAGGAACCAAAGAGGCAGCCATGTCAGTGGCTTTCAAACTAGTCCAGGTAGACAGACCTTCACTGTATAAAATAGAATACTGGCCATTGGTGAGTGAGGTCAGGTCCAAGAAACAATAAGGAAAGATTTGTCTTGGCCTAGTTGGAGCGGTACATAAGGGGGTGGTGATTTACGGAGCATCTGAATCAATCAAACATTCACACCCAGTCAAAAGACCAGGGTTTAATCCATCACCGTTCTTTAGCCCACTCTGCCACCCCAGTTCAGACATGACTACATGCAAATCAGTCTGACCCTGTGCCTCATGGGAACAGTCCAGCCCGAACTGCCAAGCCATGTCTTCCCTGGACCGGAAACGAGCTTCCGAGGACCGGTTTCTGGCATGCCAGCCGTCTTCAGCCCGGCTTGCTTGAATCCAGTGGCAAAGTGAGCAAGGGACTCACGTCTGAGCATACCCTGCCACACTTATGGCGGCCAAAAGCGGTACAAAAGGGGGTGGTGATGGACGGAGCATCTGAATCAATCAAACACTCACACCCAGTCAAAAGATCTGGGTTTAATCCATCACCGTTCTTTAGCCCACTCTGCCACCCCAGTTCAGACATGGCTACATGCAAATCAGTCTGACCCTGTGCCTCATGGGAACAGTCCAGCCCGAACTGCCAAGCCATGTCTTCCCTGGACCGGAAACAAGCTTCCGAGGACCGGTTTCTGGCATTCCAGCCGTCTTCAGCCCGGCTTGCTTGAATCCAGTGGCAAAGTGAGCAAGGGACTCACGTCTGAGCATACCCTGCCACACTTATGGCGGCCAAAAGCGGTACAAAAGGGGGTGGTGATGGACGGAGCATCTGAATCAATCAAACACTCACAACCAGTCAAAAGATCTGGGTTTAATCCATCACCGTTCTTTAGCCCACTCTGCCACCCCAGTTCAGACATGGCTACATGCAAATCAGTCTGACCCTGTGCCTCATGGGAACAGTCCTGCCCGAACTGCCAAGCCATGTCTTCCCTGGACCGGAAACAAGCTTCCGAGGACTGGTTTCTGGCATTCCAGCCGTCTTCAGCCCGGCTTGCTTGAATCCAGTGGCAAAGTGAGCAAGGGACTCACGTCTGAGCATACCCTGCCACACTTATGGCAGCCAAAAGCGGTACAAAAGGGGGTGGTGATGGACGGAGCATCTGAATCAATCAAACACTCACACCCAGTCAAAAGATCTGGGTTTAATCCATCACCGTTCTTTAGCCCACTCTGCCACCCCAGCTCAGACATGGCTACATGCAAATCAGTCTGACCCTGTGCCTCATGGAAACAGTCCAGCCCGAACTGCCAAGCCATATCTTCCCTGGACCGGAAACAAGCTTCCGAGGACCGGTTTCTGGCATTCCAGCCATCTTCAGCCCGGCTTGCTTGAATCCAGTGGCAAAGTGAGCAAGGGACTCACGTCTGAGCATACCCTGCCACACTTATGGCGGCCAAAAGCGGTACAAAAGGGGGTAGTGATGGGCGGAGCATCTGAATCAATCAAACACTCACACCCAGTCAAAAGATCTGGGTTTAATCCATCACCGTTCTTTAGCCCACTCTGCCATCCCAGTTCAGATATGGCTACATGCAAATCAGTCTGACCCTGTGCCTCATGGGAACAGTCCAGCCCGAACTGCCAAGCCACGTCTTCCCTGGACCGGAAACAAGCTTCCGAGGACCGGGTTCTGGCATTCCAGCCGTCTTCAGCCCGGCTTGCTTGAATCCAGTGGCAAAGTGAGCAAGGGACTCACGTCTGAGCATACCCTGCCACACTTATGGCGGCCAAAAGCGGCACAAAATGGGGTGGTGATGGACGGAGCATCTGAATCAATCAAACACTCACACCCAGTCAGAAGATCTAGGTTTAATCCATCACCGTTCTTTAGCCCACTCTGCCACCCCAGTTCAGACATGGCTACATGCAAATCAGTCTGACCCTGTGCCTCATGGGAACAGTCCAGCCCGAACTGCCAAGCCATGTCTTCCCTGGACCGGAAACAAGCTTCCGAGGACCGGTTTCTGGCATTCCAGCCGTCTTCAGCCCGGCTTGCTTGAATCCAGTGGCAAAGTGAGCAAGGGACTCACGTCTGAGCATACCCTGCCACACTTATGGCGGCCAAAAGCGGTACAAAAGGGGGTGGTGATGGACGGAGGATCTGAATCAATCAAACACTCACACCCAATCAAAAGATCTGGGTTTAATCCATCACCGTTATTTAGCCCACTCTGCCACCCCAGTTCAGACATGGCTACATGCAAATCAGTCTGACCCTGTGCCTCATGGGAACAATCCAGCCCGAACTGCCAAGCCATGTCTTCCCTGGACCGGAAACAAGCTTCCGAGGACCGGTTTCTGGCATTCCAGCCGTCTTCAGCCCGGCTTGCGTGGAGAAAGCACACAACACCATCCACCTTATTTAGGGTGTACAGCGTTTTTGTTTGTAACCTTCACTTTGTCAGATGGACACACTTTCACTTTTCATGAACAACAGGGAGCGAACTATTGACAAAATAACTCCTTAAAAGGACAAGTAGGATTGTTGGCACCGCCAGTGCAATTGATAAGGCAAGAACTGTAAAAGGCATTAGGTGAAAGAGATCCTGACCAGAGAGGCTGGCTACTGTCACTGGATGAACGGTACCAGAATATGGAAACCAAAATATTGTCTAGGAAAAACAGTGTCCTAAATATTGTTTTTCAAAAATATCGCCAAATTGTTGTTAATAATAGGCAATCTGCATCCAATTGAACCTTTATCGTGTAAACGATATTTAGGACACAACAATTCTGTCAGATGTTACTATTGCTAAAAATATTCTGAGATAGTCTGCGATACAACCCATTAGACGGACAGGTAGAGGAACCAAAGAGGCAGCCATGTCAGTGGCTTTCAAACTAGTCCAGGTAGACAGACATTCACTGTATAAAAGAGAATACTGGCCATTGGTGAGTGAGGTCAGGTCCAAGAAACAATAAGGAGAGATTTGTCTTGGCCTAGTTGGAGGCCGACAATAGGTGGGAAATTCTCTGCCATTGCACTGTAAGGCGGCAGAGATGGATGTACTGCTGCTCTTGGAGTCAACGATCACAATAAAACATCATTAACATGAAATGTTTGGCGCACCCAAGTAGATCTTAGTCCTAAGTGCTCAAAATGTCTGCAGGCGTACATCCTAAGATCATGGTTTACTGACTTAAGATCTGTAGACATTAGGAGATGGAACATAGTTAATCTGCAGTATTTACTTTAGGGTTTATTAGGGACGCAGTTGTGTTGAAAGGTGACATGCAAAATATAGTGAACAAATCGTATGTTTGCGGGTATCCACATAAAAATGTAAAATTCCTTCTACCTGAGACAGGACTAAGTGTGTTCTGAGAGTAAGGAAGACTTGATATACCCACATTTCATGTGAGTCAAATGAAAGAGTTTCTCCACAGGAATAAATATTTTCTTTGGATAAGAAAAGGTTAAAAAGTTGTCTGTGGAATTCTGAAAATCTACCACACACATTTGGATTGTTCTAAGAAGTAAGAGTGAAGGGTGGAGTACGAATGCAATTATATCATGAGTGTAGATACCCATGTGTACTTGTGAAGGATTTTAACAATCCCCAAATGTCAAACATCTTGCAAAACCCTGGCCTAGATTCACAAGTTTTTACAAAGGTCATGACGCGAGCGCTCTGTTTTTTTCTCTGCATGAGTGTCGACGTCAGTCCAGCGGCATTGCTCATGTTTTTCTAATGAATGAAGCAGGTCCTTTTTCGGTGAAAATGCGTTTCCACCTTTGAAGCAGTGCCGACATTTCCAGTCCAGCTCTGCACACAGGTTGTATAAGTCTCCTTTTCTCAACCCTGTTAGTCATACAAGACGCGAGTAGTGAAATAGGGCACGGCATGTTGTGGAAAAAAACATCCGCACATTCATCATGTTTTATAACCTGCACGTTATAAAACCAGTCGCTGTTTCACAATCCACGGCGTTTTCTTTGTACTCGCGCTTCACAGGTAACCAGGTAAATATTTAAAGTGTGGGCTCAAAGGAAGAAAAATGCCTTCGTCAGAGGTAGCCCGCCATTGGTTTGGATTGTGTCAGGCGGTTTAAAAGACGTTCAAAAATATTTTCCAGACCCGCGCAGATGACGTATCGCAGTTTTATTACGTAGTGTCTCACGAGTCCAAGAGACAGGAATGGTATCTGAACAGGACGTGCTGAACCGGAGCCTCTGTTTACAACCCGAGGGTTCTGTGCAGCTCCTTAACAGGCAAATCGGCATTCGACTCAATATTAATTTTTCACCAAGCCAGTGCCTATATATTTGATCCCGAGGTGCTGGCGGAGGTGAAAAAACAGAGAAAAGGACTAGATTTACCAAGCATTTTAACGGTCACAAACACTCCAATTAGGCGTTTGCGGCCATTAAGGTGCTTTTTCTCATGTACTTATCCCTTTTCTGGACATAAAAAAGTTTTTCCAAATCCTAAAATGGGATTCTGAATGGATACCAATTCGATATGTGGAAGGGGCATGTTGTAGGCGTCCCTTCCAAATAATAAATAGGTATCTAATGTATCAATATTTTGCGGCAGAAATCTAATTTTGAATATAAACAAAAAGTTTTTACAGCCTAGTGGAGAACATGCAAAGTGCGCATGACTGGCCAGCTGAACCATCATGCACATTTTACGGAGTGCTCACCACTCCTCGCCCTCTCCTGTCACAGCCAGCCTCGCCTCTAACCAGCTGGGTTATGAAGGGAAAATAAAATGATAACTTCTCACAGAGCAGTGAGTCGACGCTCCTTCACCTTAACAGAGATTCAGTTTGTTTGCACCAAGGGCACGTCCATGTGATGTTAAGCATAGTTAAATGTTCCTCGTAGCAATTTTGCACCTGAGCCTCAACGAGGGGATAAGCAATCAAAAGCAATGAAAGCCCTGCAGCATGTGCCAGTAAGGCTACTAGCATTTGTCCTTCTAGTCTTACCAAACGCAAGGAGACAAAAAGGCCAACTGCACCAGTCTCCTCTATGTCCCAGTGTCAC
This sequence comes from Lissotriton vulgaris, assembly GCF_964263255.1. Lineage (NCBI taxonomy): Eukaryota > Metazoa > Chordata > Amphibia > Caudata > Salamandridae > Lissotriton > Lissotriton vulgaris. The sequence continues at coordinate 229,063,118 of NC_141691.1, read as the reverse complement.
ACTCAAGGTAAACTTAGAATGCAGGTGAACAGTGGTTAATGTCAGCATTTAAAGCATTCTGAAACTCAGCATTCAATTAATGGCATTAATACTAACATGCATTAGGAGCAGCACATTTTCCTATTTTTTAATTCTTCTTTATTGTAATATTACCACTAATAATAAAATATTTTTCTAAAGAGATTTATAATACACTTATGTAGTTTTCTGAGCACTGCAAATGACAGGGTATTAATGCTCAGCTTTGTGTACCTCAATTTACTGATGTCAGAAAGATGGAATGCTGAGTGGCTTTTCCAAGACTCAAAATAATTGTAAATGCCAGATCAACAAATCTTTAACTTACTAGGCATTCTTGTCAGCATCCAGCTGAAGAAGAGTTATTTTTACGTCCATGCCTAGAGGAGCGTCTAGCACTGAAAACCACACACATTCAATAAGGGCTCTAAGCCTTACTTGGTAGCATGTTCCAAGACAGTGCACGCAGTGCATGCTTAGTGTCCAAGTTGGCTAAACTTTTTTGGAGTCTTCGCAAGTAAAGTCACCAGCAGGGCATTCATCGTGCTGCCTTGAGCACCAGGCATAATGGGAAGTGAAAAGAAAGTGCAAAGCACAGAATGTAAAACATGTGCTTCTTTGTTTAGCAAATGAATTCCATGAACTTGTGGAAAGGGGCATGGACAAGCCCCATAAGCAGCCCTTTCCAAGATGGTGGTTTGTTCATAGGAGGTTACTTCAGGTTCCCAATCCATGAAGTACAACCTTTTCCTGTAATGTCAGTTTCTGTTCTAATTATATATATATAAGAAGGGAAGTATGAGAGAAAGATGTGTTCCAATGCATTTGTACTAGAGCTGGGCAGAATTGGCGTAAGGCCTCTACGCGGAATGTTGAAAAACAAATGTGTGGACAACGAGCACACGTCCTGAGGGTCTGTGTACCCGCGATAGGGGTCCCTTGTGCCCGGCACGCTCCCCGATCTCCCCGGCCTGGCTGGGTTGAGAAGCAGGGACCGGCCCGGGACTGGGTTTCGGTCAGGGCCTGGGGTGTGGGAGCCCCCATACTGCAGCCTGCCAAGTGTCCATCTGCCCGGGAGAAGGGTCCCTGGTGCAGAGCCTCGGAGCCCTGCAAGGGCAGGCAGGAGCCCTACAGCTATGGCTCGGCTCGGAGCGGGTAGATGGGCGTCCTTTCGGTCCGGGCCATATGGTTGCACTTTTCCCCTCGGCCATCTGGTCGTATGCAAGGCTTTCCAATGGGGCGACCAGATGACCGGCTTGCCCTGGATGTCCTGATGAGGGCTCATTTGCCTCTCGGATCCCAGCCTGGGCTCCAGGAGGTCGGGCGCCTCCGCGCCCAGGGTCCCCTCTGTCACTCGGTACACACAGGTTTCCAGAAAGAGGGGTAGCTTTCCTCCGGATTACTAGGGGCAGGGTATGCCGGAACACCCCTCCCAGGCTGGCGGTTCTCTGCCGGGGACCAGATGGGCTATGCCTGGGCAGCACCTTCCCTCTGTCCGGGGGATCCCTCCTCCGCCCCTCGGCGTGGCAAAATACCCGGGTCGGGTTCCATGGGTCCTGGGCAGTAATCTACCAAGCGTCCTGGCCCGAGAGCTCTGGAGGGCCTCACCGTGCCTGAGACGCAGCCGGAGTGTCTGAGCCCCCGGGAAGCAGTGCCCCCGAGCCTTGCTAGGACAGGCGGGAGCCCTACAGAGAAGGCTTGACTCAGGGCAGGCAGATGGGCGTTTTTTCGGGTCCGGCCGTCTGGTCTCACCTGTCCCCTCAGCCATCTGGTCACACGCAATGCTTTACAATGGGACGACCAGATGGCCGGGCCGAAATGGAAGTCCCGATGAGGGCTCACTCGCCTCAGTGCGCACGGCTTCCCAGAAAGAGAGGTAACTTTCCCTCGGAATACAAGGGGCAGGATATGCCGGGACACTCTTCTCGGGCTGTTGGATCTCTGCCAGGGACCAGATGGGCTCCATGGGTCCTGGCAGTCCTTCCCCGGGCGTCCGGGCCCGAGAGCTCTGACGGGCTTCCCCGTGCCTGAGGCCCAGATGGGGTCTCCGAGCCCCAGGGAAGCAAAGCTCACGAGCCCTGCTAGGGCAGGCGGGAGCCCTACCGGGAAGGCTCGGCTCGGGGCAAGCAGATGGGCGTCCTTTCGGTCCTGGCCATCTGGTCGCACCTGTCCCCTCGGCCATATGGTCGCACGCGATGCTTTCCAATGGGGCGACCAGATGGCTGGACCGGCCTGGAAGTCGCGGTGGGGGCTCATTCGCCTCCCTGATCCCAGCCAGGGCTCCAGGAGGTCAGGCGCCTCCGTGCCTTGGGTCCCCTCCATCACTCGGTGAGCACAGGTTCCCAAAAAGGGGTAACTTTCTTCGAGATTACTAGGGGCAGGGTATGCTGGAACATCCTTCCCGGGCTGTCGGATCTCTGCCGGTGATTAGATCGGCTATGCCCGAGCAACACCTACCCTCCATCCAGGGGCTCCCTCCTCCGGCCATGGCAAAGTTCCTGGGACGGGCTCCATGGGTCCTGGGGAGTCCGGACCCGAGAGCTCTGGCGGGCCTACCCGTGCCTGAGGCCCAGCCGGGGTCTCCGAGCCCCTCCGAAGCTGAGCCCCCGAGCCCTGCTAGGGCAGCCGGGAGCCCTACCGGAAAGGCTCGGCTTGGGGCAGGCAGATAGGCATCCTTTTGGTCCCGGCCATATGGTCGAACCTATCCTCTTGGCCATCTGGTCACACACAATGCTTTCCAATGGGGCGAAGTCCCAAATGTGGGCTCATTCACCTCCCCGATCCCAGCCAGGGCTTCAGGAGGTCGAGCGTGTCCGCGCCTAGTGTGAGAAGTTGGCCTGATATGCAGTGCTCACTATTCTAGTGATCACTATGTATCAGTCTAAACGACCCTTATTGATGATTGGTTGTAAGTCAACCGTAGACCAGCTATCCTAGTAGCATGGACAAGAGCAGTCTTTAGGCTAAACTCTAGGGGGCGTGTTAACCCAGCTGTTATACCATCACATATACCCCTTGAACACCAAGTGAAAGGACACCACACAAGTTGTTATGAAAACAAAGTATATTTATTTAGAACACAACAGCCCTGGACTCTTTATGAGGACAGGGCGCTAAGCACAATACAAAGCTCTTAGGAAAATACGCAAAGTTGCACAATTTACACAAATGCCCGAGGGGCACGAAAAACCATATACTCTAAAAGTGGAATGCGAAATTACTAGCAGGTAAGTACTACGCTAATAGGCTTTGGGATCGCTAGGACTTGTCTACTGAACCTTCAGATTACTAGCAGGAGGCCTAGGGAGATCGGGTGCAGAGTGTGCACTCTCACGCGGGATGCGGAACAAAGTCTATGGTTGCTAGAAATTACAAAGTTAGTGATATCGGACTAATCCGACTAGGTAGAGCTGAAACGAAAAAGGATCTGGACCCTTGGATAGCAAGACTATGCTGGAGCACCGAAATGCTGAGTTTACCTAGCCCAGGGGCTGCGGATGCATAGGTCTGGAAAGACGTCGGGAATCCTCATTGCAGTCTATGGAGCCTGAAAGAAGAAGTTGCTGGCAGGCGACCCGTGAAGAGATTCGGATGGATCCAAGCCTGGATCGAAGATGGAAGACACCTGTAAGCAGAGGGGACCAAGTTCTGAATCACTAGCCAGTGATTAGATGGGCACCAGGATGGCACCGGATGGAGTCACCTCGACCAGGTGAGTGGGCGACGCTGGGCTCTGCAGTCTCACGGACCAGGAGGCGTTGTCGGCGACCAGGATGGAGGTGCGAGCTGTCCCACGATGGTATCTGCTGGCGACGTCGCTGGACCCATGATTGGGGCAACAAGTCTTGGCAAATGCAAGCCCATGCGGTGGACTCAAAATGGCGTCTGGAGTGGACCAGGAGGGTCCGGGGTGCTCCTCTTTTGGAGGGGAGCAAGAGCCAGTCTGGAGCAACCAGACCAGCGGTGTTGATGTCGTAGTTCGTTGTCGGGAAGGCCACAAGCCAGCGGGCTAGTAGCCAGACAACACGGTGAGCAGCAAGGAGCAGAAGGGCCCCACGCAGATCTCGTGGAGGCTGGGAGGCTGAACTTCGGTGCTGGAGCTACTCAGGGTTGGGGCTTCTCATACCCCAAAGCACTCACTCGAGGATCCCTCGGCGGTCGTGCTGGGCAAGCGTCGTGCAGTCTTGAAGATGGCCGGTCCCTCGAGGTCTCATCGCACCCACGGATCTCAGCTGAGCTGAAGATGTAGGTAGAGGTCAGAGGTGCCAGGGAAGCCGGTTCTCGTCGAGCTGGTCAGTCGGATTCCGGAGGAAGGACGTGCAGCAAACCGCAGTGTTCTTGGATGGTGCCTGCGGGTGCAGGGTGACTACTCCTTAGTCACAAGGGAGAAATCTTGAGAAGAAGTTGAGAGTTCCTTTCGTATAAAGTAGTTTCAGGATTCAAAGGTGATCTAATTTGGAAGGGGGCCCGCTCCTATCTTTATACCAGGAAAAGGGGCTGGCACGCGACTAGGTCCTTCCCATGGGTGGGACCAGGAAGAGGAGTGGTTACACCCCTCTCCCATGCCGGACTTTCCCCAGCTCAGGGGCTGGTGTGCCCCTGGAACTGGTTCTAGCCGGCAGATGCATAGTGAGCACCGGGGTGCCACTTGCAGTCACCTTCCTCTAAAGCCCTGCCTACCCAGGATACACAAAACCCTGTCTGGGATGGTGCTAGCACCGCCCCTGACAGGAAACCCTTTGTCCAAGCCTCCCTAGCTGGAAGGACTCCCAGCAGCAGTAGGTCAGACTTGTGTCTGTGGTGGCAGCATCCATTTTGTGACGCTGAGGCTTGAGTTAACTTTAACCAGGGTTCACAGTTCCATACATGTCGTGCCCCTCTAGAAGGGTGGAATGCTAACCCCGTCGCCAGAATTGGCGAGGAGTTAGTATTCCAATTCGTATGACACCTTACTCGACATGTTTTGATAAAGCGATACCAGAGGTGGCATATAACCGCGAGTATTATAATGCACTTAAGAGTATATGGTATGCGTTATCATGGAACAGCTATTAGGACTTGGTTCCGCAAGCTGCAAACGGGCTCAGCTCATGCCAGAGCACCATCTCACACGATTCCAAGCACTCTGCCTTCAGGATTGTTAAGGTCTGCCATAGGAGTGACTGATAGGAATCTGTGTGTCCATTTTAGGGTTAGATATAGGTATACTATATCTAAAGCAAAGGGTGATTACACCACCTTGCCCCAGCTGTCGTGCAGCCAGTTGTGTCAGATTTAGATGGCCAGCCAGGGGTGGCATAATACATGCTGCAGCCCCTGGGTACACCTATGCCCTGAGTTACAGGGTCTGATAAGGTGGCCCAGTACCAATTGGTAAATGCACCTAAGGTACATGGAATCCATTTTACAGAGAGAGCAGTAGGCCTGGGGCCCTGAATAGCAGGGTCCCAGGTCAACTAAGTCGGAAAACCAGCAAAACACCAGGCAAAAAGTTGGGGGCAACCATAGTCAGGTATCCACCTTCCTACACAACACCCCCCCAAACGAAAGGAGATAAGGCTATCCTTGGCCAGGTAAGCCTATATTGCCTGAGTGGCCATATGAGGTGGTACCTGCACTGGCATGGTTACCCCCTATATCATGGTCCACTAAGCAACCCCTTACCCTAAGGGTATCTGAGGGTCTCCACCATAGGGAATCACTACCTGTGGTGTGTTTTGGCAAAGTAAAAGGCTGGTGTGGGAATGGAGTACTGAAGTGAGACTCCACTCCTGTTGGGCTCAACTTCCTCCAATCACTATCCACCATATGTGCCTTTCTTTCCAGTACTGAGTTGCTATGAGCTCTCAGGGTCAACCTCTGGCTACCTAAAGCTGGAGGCTGAGTCCCTCTGTTTGGCTTACTGGAGGGACAGGTCAGGTTTGGGGTTTTTAGGCCCCAGGTTTGGCTGTGCCCAACAGTGTACAGCTGTGGGACGTCCCTAACTACTTTTAAGGGGGATCCCTCAGGAGTCTGTTTTATTTTCACTGGGCTAGGTCTACTAGCTTCAGTGATCCTAATCTGTTGATTGGGGAGTTCTTTTGGACAGGGGGTCCACCACTGGCCTCCCTGACCTCTTCAGCCCTGGGCTGACTGAGGCAGGGTAGAGAGGGGCAGGTTACCTGCTCCAGACTGGGTCCCACCTTGGAAGGGTCCACTGACATCAGAGGCTCTGCCAGGCTAGGCCTGACTACCTCTGGGGCAGTTTCTTCACAAGGGGTCAGATCAGTTCCCTGAGGAGGCTGATCCTTTCCTAAAGTCTGGTGGGAGGGAGATTTCTCTTCCTCCTCAATGCTCTCTGTCTGAGTGGAGTGATCCATAGTTTCAGGCTTCACAACACTATTATCTGTCTGAGTTTGAGCTATGGCCATCACAACTCCACCAACCTTTTCAGGAAGGGACTCAGTTTGGGTATGGGCTGTGACCATCACAGCCTTGCCAACCTGTTCAGGAAAGGCATCTTTCTGGGATAGGGCTGTGACTGGCACAGCCCTCCTGACCTGTTCAGGGAGGACATCTTGGACTGGGGCTGTGGCTATCACTGCACCACTAACCTTCCATTGGAGGTGTACCATTTTCAAATGGGTTTCTTGCTCTACCTCCCCAGTAGGCAATCTAAAGGCAAGTTTGGTGACTCTGCCACTCTCTTGTGGCCAGTGACACCTCCCCAGCTGAGATTTACCACTGCTATGGGATGATCTCTCTGCACTCCATCAATGTTCACTACCTGGTATGTGGCACCAGGTATAAGTTGCCTTGAGGGGACTAGGCTCTCAGCCACCATGGTGATGCTAGCCCCTGTGTCTCTGTAGGCCTCAACCTTTGAACCATTGATGAGGGGCTCCTGTCTGTACCTGCCCAAAGTGTGGGGACAGGCTGTGAAGTTGGCAAACCCCATGCCAGTCTCACAGACAAGAGTATCTAAGTCAGGGGACCTGGTTAGGCCAGAGTCCCCAGGCACTCCCAAAGAAAATGCACCCAGATTCTTGGGGGCACTCCCACCACCTGGGGGATTACTACTAGTAGTAACAGGAGGCTGGGAAGCTTTATTTGGGGGTATGTTCTCCTTATTGTTGTTGGCCTTTGGGCAACTACTGTCACTTTTGTAATGACCTACCTGTTTGCAGGTATGACAATAAGGTTTCTTTTGGGTTTTGGGAGAAGTCTGCGACCCACCCTTTTCAGAGGAGTTTTGGGGCCCTGATGTGGTTTGATCAGAAGATTTATTCCCACCCTTCTCTTGAGGCTTGGTTGATTCCTTCTTTTGGTCACCACCCTGGTTTTTAGGCCTAATCCTGGTTCTGACCCATTTGTCTGCCCTCTTACCCAATTCTTGTGGAGAGGTCAGATCAGAGTCTACCAGGTGCTGGTGTAATAACTGGTTCTGACAATTACTTAAGATTTGCTCTCTCATAATTAGATTGTACAATCCTTTAAAATCAGTAACCTTACTTCCCAGTAGCCAGCCTTCAAAAGCCTTAGTGGCACAATCAACAAAGTCAACCCAATCCTGAGACTAAGTTTTCTGGGTGTCTCTGAACATCAACCTGTACTGTTCAGTTGTTAAGCCAAACCCATCAACCAGTGTATTCTTCAGGACTTGGTAATTGTTAGCATCCTCAGCTCTAATAGTGAGGAGCTTATCTCTACCTTTGCCTTCAAAGGAGAGCCACAAGATAGCTGCCCACTGACTCTGATGGACACACTGTACAGTGCAGGCCCTCTCCAAAGCAGTCATCCATTTGTGGATGTCATCCCCTAGTTTAAAGGGGGCACTATCTTACTCAGGTGTCTAGTGTCTAAACTGTCTTTTTCTCTTGGGAGAATGCTGCCACCAGTGGGCTCTAGCCCACACAATTTTTGCTCTCTAGCAAAGGCAAACCTCTCTTTGGCCAGGGCAAGTTCTTCCCTTTCAATCCTCAGATTGGCTTCCCTCATCTTAGCTTCATGCTCCCTTCTCTTAGGGGATGACATCCCTCTATGAGAAGAGGTCTGAGAGCCATTGGTTCGAATGGATCTGTTAGAGCCTCTGGATAGAGACCTAACTCGTCCATTCCCAATGTTAAGTCTGCCTGAGAGTGGCCCTGGGGGTCCCCCAAATCCATTCTCATGCCTACTTAAGTTGGTCCTAGTGAGTCTACTGACTTCTACCTGACCTTTCTCTGCCTCATCCTCTGATAACTCCTCTTCCTCCTCCTCCTCTGCATCATCTGCTGCCTGGAGGTGGCGGTCAGGGTCACCAGTGGTTCCCTCTAAGGGGGGCATATTCCCATCTGGATTAGAAGAATCTGGGTTAGCAGTTCTCCTGGCATCATAAGTCTCTAAGAGACCAATCAGAAAGGGAATGGTAGGGTTAGAACCCTGTTTTAGCCTCCTGGAGGTACACAATTGTCTCATCTCCTGGAAGCTAAGAGCTGCATATCTGGACATGACCTGTGGAGGGTCAACTGACACAAGGGGAGACTCAGAGTTTCCTCCCTTGTCTGACATGCTTTTCTAGTGTGGTGTAAGTGATGCACCTACCTACACTATTTGTTTGCCTACTGATCCCTTGCTACAAGTTGTAGTCAGGGTGTGCTAGGCCCTGTTGAACTACAACAGCTGGTTCAGTAGAACTCAGAGTATTCTAAGCTAAGTTATATGTACCTGGGTACTTATGTGATCTTTCACAATGATATTCTTAGGATACGTGTGGTAAAACAACAGCAAGCTCAAATCCCAACCGCTGCTCACCAATGTGAGAAGTTGGCCTGATATGCAGTGCTCACTATTCTAGTGATCACTATGTATCAGTCCAAACGACCCTTATTGATGATTGGTTGTAAGTCAACCGTAGACCAGCTATCCTAGTAGCATGGACAAGAGCAGTCTTTATGCTAAACTCTAGAGGGCGTGTTAAGCCAGCTGTTATACCATCACATATACCCCTTGAACACCAAGTGAAAGGACACCACACAAGTTGTTATGAAAATAAAGTATATTTATTTAGAACACAACAGCCCTGGACTCTTTATGAGGACAGGGCGCTAAGCACAATACAAAGCTCTTAGGAAAATACGCAAAGTTGCACAATTTACACAAATGCCCGAGGGGCACGAAAAACCATATACTCTAAAAGTGGAATGCGAAATTACTAGCAGGTAAGTACTGCGCTAATAGGCTTTGGGATCAATAGGACTTGTCTACTGAACCTTCAGATTACTAGCAGGAGGCCTAGGGAGATCGGGTGCAGAGTGTGCACTCTCACGCGGGATGCGGAACAAAGTCTATAGTTGCTAGAAATTACAAAGTTAGTGATATCGGACGAATCCGACTAGGTAGAGCTGAAACGAAAAAGGATCTGGACCCTTGGATAGCAAGACTATGCTGGAGCACCGAAATGCTGAGTTTACCTAGCCCAGGGGCTGCAGATGCATAGGTCTGGAAAGATGTCGGGAATCCTTGTTGCAGTCTATGGAGCCTGAAAGAAGAAGTTGCTGGCAGGCGACCAGTGAAGAGATTCGGATGGATCCAAGCCTGGATCGAAGATGGAAGACACCTGTAAGCAGAGGGGACCAAGTTCTGAATCACTAGCCAGTGATTAGATGGGCACCAGGATGGCACCGGATGGAGTCACCTCGACCAGGTGAGTGGGCGACGCTGGGCTCTGCAGTCTCACGGACCAGGAGGCGTTGTCGGCGACCAGGATGGAGGTGCGAGCTGTCCCACGATGGTATCTGCTGTCGACGTCGCTGGACCCATGATTGGGGCAACAAGTCTTGGCAAATGCAAGCCCACACGGTGGACTCAAAATGGCGTCTGGAGTGGACCAGGAGGGTCCGGGGTGCTCCTCTTTTGAAGGGGAGCAAGAGCCAGTCTGGAGCAACCAGACCAGCAGTGTTGATGTCGTCGTTCGTCGTCGGGAAGGCCACAAGCCAGTGGGCTAGTAGCCAGACAACGCGGTGAGCAGCAAGGAGCAGAAGGGCCCCACGCAGATCTCGTGGAGGCTGGGAGGCTGAACTTCGGTGCTGGAGCTGCTCAGGGTTGGGGCTTCTCACACCCCAAAGCACTCACTCGAGGATCCCTCGGCGGTCGTGCTGGGCAAGCGTCGTGCAGTCTTGAAGATGGCCGGTCCCTCAAGGTCTCGTCGCACCCACGGATCTCAGCTGAGCTGAAGATGTAGGTAGAGGTCAGAGGTGCCAGGGAAGCCGTTTCTCGTCGAGCTGGTCAGTCGGATTCCGGAGGAAGGACGTGCAGCAAACCGCAGTGTTCTTGGATGGTGCCTGCGGGTGCAGGGTGACTACTCCTTAGTCACAAGGGAGAAATCTTGAGAAGAAGCCGAGAGTTCCTTTCGTAGAAAGTAGTTTCAGGATTCAAAGGTGATCTAATTTGGAAGGGGGCCCGCTCCTATCTTTATACTAGGAAAAGGGGCTGGCACGCGACTAGGTCCTGTCCATGGGTGGGACCAGGAAGGGGGGTGGTTACACCCCTCTCCCATGCCGGACTTTCCCCAGCTCAGGGGCTGAAGTGCCCCTGGAACTGGTTCTAGCCGGCAGATGCATAGTGAGCACCGGGGTGCCACTTGCAGTCACCTTCCTCTAACGCCCTGCCTACCCAGGATACACAAAACCCTGTCTGGGATGGTGCTAGCACCGCCCCTGACAGGAAACCCTTTGTCCAAGCCTCTCTAGCTGGAAGGACTCCCAGCAGCAGGAGGTCAGACTTGTGTCTGTGGTGGCAGCATCCATTTTGTGACGCTGAGGCTTGAGTTAACTTTAACCGGGGTTCACAGTTACATACACGTCGTGCCCCTCTAGAAGGGTGGAATGCTAACCCCGTCGCCAGAATTGGCGAGGGGTTAGTATTCCAATTCGTATGACACCTTACTCGACATGTTTTGATAAAGCGATACCAGAGGTGGCATATAACCGCGAGGATTATAATGCACTTAAGAGTATATAGTATGCGTTATCATGGAACAGCTATTAGGACTTGGTTCCGCAAGCTGCAAACGGGCTCAGCTCATGCCAGAGCACCATCTCACACGATTCCAAGCACTCTGCCTTCAGGATTGTCAAGGCCTGCCATAGGAGTGACTGATAGGAATCTGTGTGTCCATTTTAGGGTTAGATATAGGTATACTATATCTAAAGCAAAGGGTGATTACCCCACCTTGCCCCAGCTGTCGTGCAGCCAGTTGTGTCAGATTTAGATGGCCAGCCAGGGGTGGCATAATACATGCTGCAGCCCCTGGTAGGCCCTGGGTACACCTATGCCCTGAGTTACAGGGTCTGATAAGGTGGCCCAGTACCAATTGGTAAATGCACCTAAGGTACATGGAATCCATTTTACAGAGAGAGCAGTAGGCCTGGGGCCCTGAATAGTAGGGTCCCATGTCAACTAAGTCGGAAAACCAGCAAAACACCAGGCAAAAAGTTGGGGGCAACCATAGTCAGGTATCCACCTTCCTACACCTAGGGTCCCCAGAGTCTCACGGTGCGCACGGGTTCCCAGAAAGAGGGGTAGCCTTCCTCAGGATTACTAGGGGCAAGGGTACGCTGGGACACCCCTCCCGGGCTGGCAGTTCCCAGCCGGGGACCAGATGGGTTGTGCCCGGGCAACACCTCCCCAGGTGTCCAGGGCTACCTCCTCCAGCCCCTCCAGGTGGCAAACTGCTCAGGGACTGCTCCATCGGTTCCCGAGCAGTCCTTCCCCGGGCGTCCGGGCCTGAGAGCGCCTTGCAGGCCTCCCCAGGCTCCAAGCCCCTGGGACTCGCAGCCTCCGAGCCCTGCAAGGGCAGGCGGGAGCCCACCCGCAAAGACTCGGTGCGTTCTGTCCCAGCCATCTGGTCGCATTGATCCCCTCTGCCATCTGGTCGCACGCAATTCTTTCCAATGGGGCGACCAGATGGCCGGGCTGCCCTGGAAATCCCGATGGGGGCTCATTCGCCTCCTCAATCCCAGACAGGGCTCCAGGAGGTTAGGCGCCTCAGCTCCCTGGATCCCCTCCGTCACTTGGTGCGCACGGGTTCCCAAAAAGAGGGGTATCCTTCCTCCGGATTACTAGGGACAGGTTACTCTGGGACCCCTCTCAACTTAGCGGTCCTTAGCCGGCAGCTGGACGGCCAGGACGCCGCCCCAGCCCTGGGTCTGTCCCCGGGCTTGCCGCGTGGCAGGCTGCCCCGGATGGGGTTCCGCGGGCCTCCCCCTGCTCGCTTGGGTTCAGGGGCACCGGGGAGGGCGGCCTCCCCACCCTGGACTCTGTCTTTGGTCCTGCCACGTGGTAGGGTGCCTGGGATGGGGTCCGGAGGGCCTAGGGAGGCTGTCCCTGCACCTCTGGGCCTGGGAGCCCCGGCTGGGTCCAGGGGCCTACCGGGCCGCCAGGTTGGGTGCTTCAGCCCTGTCCGCCGGCTTGCCGCTCTGCCTAAGGCCTGGAACAGGGTTCCGTTGTGACTGGGGAGCCTCTCCTTACTTGGCTGGGTTCAGGAGCTCCGGCTGGGCCCCGGGGAGGGTGGCCTGCCCAAGCTGGGCTGTGTCCTCGGTCCTGCCGTGTGGCAGGGTGCCCAGGATGGGGTCCTATTGGGTCCCTGGAGGCGTCCCCTGCACCTCTGGGCCCAGGAAACCTGGCTGGGTCTCGGGCCCCAGGTCAGGTGGTCCGGCCCTGGGCCCCGTCCCTGGCCTGCCGCTCTGCCAAAGGCCCGGGACGGGGGTCTGTCAATCCCATGCAGGCCTTTCCTGCTTCTCAAAGTGTCAGTGGGCCCCGGGTTGGATGGTCTGTTGGGTCCTCCTCGCAGCCTCCATGGCTGGGGCCCCGGGCCTCCGGCCCACCATGCCCTGGCGCCCGTTCACTCTTTTTTTGGGCCACAGGGCGACCAGATGGCTTCTCTTTCGAGCACGGCCATCTGGTCGCACATTTCCCCTCGACCATCTGGTCGCACGCAATGCTTTCCAATGGTGCGACCAGAGGGCCAGGCTTCCCTGGAAGTCTCTATAAGGGCTCATTTGCCTCCCCTATCCCAGTGAGGGCTTCAGGAGGTCAGGCACATTCGCGCCTTGGGTCTCCTCTGTCACCTTGTGTGCACGGATTACAAGAAAAGGGGGCAATTCTCCTCCGGATTAGTAGGGAGAGAGTCAGTCAGACCTCCGTGTGGATTCTGAGACAGGGGAAGGAAGCACATGGGCCTGCCCAGCTGGGGCCTCCATGGGGCCCGAGCCTGCTCCTGCCTCTCAGCTCAATGAGGTGCGGTGATGCTGAGACGGGGAAGGCAGCACATGGGCCTGCCCTACTTGGGCCCCCAGGGGCCAGGGTACGCACCTGCCTCTCAGCCCCTTCCCGATGGTCGTTTTTCTCCGAGTTTGCTCAGTCAGACTTCTGTAAGGTCCTGCGATGCTTAGATGGGGAAGGCAGCACCCGGGCCCGCCTGCCGGGGCCCACTAGGGGCCTGGGTACGCACCTGCCCTTTTTTCTCCAAGTTTGCTCAGTCAGACCTTCGTGAGGTCTGGCAATGAGATGGGGGAAGGCATCACCCAGGCCGCCCGCTTGGGCCCGGGTACGCACCTGCCTCTCAGCCCCTTCCCTATGGTCCTATTTCTCCGACTTTGCTCAGTCAGACCTCCGTGAGGTCTGGCGATGCAGAGACGGGTGAAGGCAGCACCCGGGCCTGCCCACCGGGGCCCGGGTATGCATCTGCCTCACAGCCCCTTCCCAATTGTCGTTTTTCTCTGAGCCTGCTTGCCCCAGGAGCAGGCAGGGACGCTAAGCCAGCACATCACCTGTGCAGGGCGGCCTGCCAGGAGATGCCCCAGACGTACTCTGATCGATTGGGCACTCTCGGTCTGTTTAGGGATGGACTGCTTGGCTGTTTCAAGCAATAAGCTTCCTCCCCACATGGACCGTCCAACTCGAGGGCCTGCCGCCTGGCGGAAGGCCCCTACCCTACCCAGCAGGGAGAAGGGCGAGTGGCCCCGGCAGCTCGTGCCCCCCAGTGTTCCAACCCGAGCTGAAGGGGTCAGGTGGCGTCAGGCCCTCGGATGCTGCTGCCCAGCAGGTTTATAAGCCCCGTGCGCCACTGTCACCCCTCTCTGCCAAGCACATTTCCACAGCAGCCATGAACGATTGTTCCGAGGGATGCTGCCGCCGTCCGGATCCAGCACCCCTGCGTCTCGATCAGGCTGCGCCTCGGCCTGCATCTCCCTTTCGGGGAGACGGCTGGGCATGCCGGTGCTCATGTGACCGTACCTCTCCACCCCTCCAGCGAGCCCTCCTGCCCAGGCGGGTGGGCTCCTTCCCCCAGCAGGCTCCCAGTGGGAGGGGTGTGTGAAGGCTGCCGGTCAGGGAGATGGGCACGCGGCCAACATCTAGCAAGGGTGACTGGGTACGGCACTCTCCAAGGCCATCTGGGCGTTGGGTCGCCCTGGGTCACCTTGTCACCTGGCTGCGCGACCAGATAGCCTTGTGGACCAGGTAACCAGATGGCCCTGCGGGCAGGGTGACCAGATGGCCCTGCGGGCCGGGTGACCAGGTGGCCCTACGCGCCGAGTGACCAGATGGCCCTGTGGGCTGGGTGACCAGATGGCCGGCCTCCCGGCCTAACTCCAACTTTTGTCCTTCCCCAAAGTTCTGTAAGCCTCCAAAAGTAGAGAAAAAAGGGCTCCCCGGGCAGGCCACTAGGGAGAGGACATGGCCTGGGCTTAACCCTCCTTGGTTCCAGCGAGGGTCGGGGTGCTGGGGACAGGGGGTCCACTGGGGCCCAGGGAGGCTCTCCCTGGCCTGGCTAGGGTTCAGAAGCTGGGCCCGTTCCTGGCGCTAGAGCCCCATCTGGTGGGCCCCGGGGTTCAGGAGCCCCCTGTCCTGCAAGCCAGCCGAGGGTCTGGGCGTTCATCGGGGCCAAGGGAGTCTCTCCCCGGCCTGGCTATGGTTCGAAAGCTAGGCCCAGGCCCAGGGCTCGTGCTCTGTCCAGGGTCCCAAGGGTGCGGGAGCCCCCCGTCCTGCAAGCCAGCCGAGGGTCCGGGGGCTGGGGAAAGGGGTCCATCGGGGCCTGGGGAGGCTCTCCCCAGCCTGGCTAGGGTTCGGAAGCTGGGACCAGGCCCAGGGCTAGTGCTCCGTCCCAGGGTGCGGGAGCCCCCTATCCTGCAAGCCAGCCGAGGGTCTGGGCGCTGGGGACGTGGGTCCACTGGGGCCCGGGAGGCTCTCCACGGCCTGGCTAGGTTTCGGAAGCTGGGACCGGGACTGTGGCTCGTGCTCCTTACCAGGGTCACCGGGGTGCAGGAGCCCCCTGTCCTGCAAGCCAGCCGAGGGTCTGGGTGCTGGGGACAGGGTTCACCGGGGCCTGGGGAGGCTCTCCCCGGGCTGGCTGCTTTCTGAAGCAGGGACCGGGCCGGGAGCGGGGGTGGATGGCAGAGCAGTTTTCTGCCCACCTGTAATTTGTACCCATATATAAGTGGAAGTTTTTTTTGTTGTAAAAAAAGGCTCTATTTGGATGAAAAACAATCTCTGCTTCGTTATGGTATGTATTTTACATGTGCACACTTTTTTTTTGTTGCGTTTATTTTAACAGTCTAAAATGGCGATATGCAGATTTCACTTTCACTTAGGTTAGTCCCTTTTCTATTGCTACACGATTCTACTAGTATAAGCACAACAGAGCGATCTCCCGGCAGAGTTACGGTATTGTTTGTCTTCATTAGTGTAAATTGGGGTTTGTGAGCACGTTGCAGTACATGTAGCAGTACATTCGTTCCCACTTTCTCCTCCCCCTTTCCTCTTGAGGACGATAAAATGCTGCAGTTTACTTTATCTATGTGATTGCAACTCAATTAATTTTCTTACCTTATTTGGGTGATGTGTGCAAGTGATACTGTCATGGTGGTGACTCATGCATGCGGTGGTTAAGTAGCAATGTGACGTGTTTGTGATTACATTTGTGACAGTATTTTTTATGTGTAATGCTGTGTTCTCCTGTGACTTGTTTTTTTTTTTGGCTGCTCCTGGCTGTGTGCATCTGGTTCTGATCCTCACCCATCTCCCGAAAGGTTAACAAGAGAACGTCACTTGAGGGAACAATATATCGCTTGGCAGTGCCAGTTTACAGAGGCATTTTGTGGCAGGCACCGGATAGTCTGTCAGGCAACCACCAAATCACAAGCATCTGCAATGCAATAGGTCTCGCATTTACGCGAGTCTGAGCTATTGGCATTTTAAATGACAATGCCTTTTATTTATGTTTTGGTTTTAAAAACATAAATAAAAGGCATTGTCATTTACAATACCAATAGCTCAAAGTAGCGTAAATGAGAGACCTGTTGCATTGCAAATGCTTGTTCTTCTATGTGAGACCCTCTTATAAGGACACCATTTACATATACTATTCTGCGGAGAATAACCCCATGGCCACTTGGAGAAGACACCCTTTCGCTGGGCAGTCAAAGAGGGGATTCAACAGAGGTTCCCAACATAGATTCCTTGACAATTATGAGGAGAGATGGCTAAACCATTGAATTTCTCTTAAGTCAAAAAAGAGAGACCATGTTATTGAAAATCAACACCTGGTTTTGTTTTATGAGCATTATATAGTTTTAACCAAAGTGACGAGAGATGCGACTATTGCCAATGGAATTAGAAGAAACAAAGTGTAGAAGACACTTGGGCAGTGTGTGGAGTACTATTTTTAAAGATAAAAGCCCATGCAAAACACCAGTCATTGTCAGAGACACCAACCTCGCTCCTCCCCCCATGTTCTATATGTTGTGCAGTGAAGCAGCAGGGAGATTTGACTTTAGAACAAATGAACACAGCAACTACTACACATAGTCTTGAGTTTGTTTCTTGTGGAGCAGAAGCAGTTTTTTTTAAGGTATGATGTCAACTGTGAGAGAGTTTCAAAGGTTTTGTGCCCTGACCTTCGAATAGCAACATCAAAAAGTGTTTTTTTTTCCAATTAGTTAATTAGTAAGAGTTTAGTCTGGGAGATGCTAATTGTGTTGTTCAGGTAAGGAGGGACATTAAAGGGGCTGCTTTCGATGTATATCCCTAGCCTCTCTGGTATTCAATGATGATGTTGAAAAATGCATTACTTGTAATCCTACTTTGTCATGAGAATGGTCAATGAATTCATAGTCTTGGCTATGCATGGGACCCAGAAACTGTACAAGAACAGCCCATCACTTAATGTTCTCCAGAGGGATCCATTCTTAACAGGATAGTATAGCGTGCGTGCACGTCTGAATATATAAATAATCTAATGAAAACTAGCCGATTATAGTTACATATGAACCTCATTTTCAAATTCCTTTTGTAAATGAGGCTATATAGGCAGCAGTATTTAAACAAGCATTTGCAATGCAATAGGTCTCGCATTATTAAAGTTAGAGCTATTGGCATTGTAAATGGCAATGCCTTTTATTTATGTTTTTGTTTTTAAACATTGACAATGCTAATAGCTTAGCCCCTTGGCTGCGGGGGTAATTCCCCCGCTGTGCTGGGGGAGAGGGGGGCGAGCACAGCGCTCCCATGCTCATGACGAGCTGAGCTCGTCATGAGCTACAGTGCTCCTGTGCTCATGACAAGTTCAGCTCGTCACAGGTGCATTGGTTCCCGTGGAACGCTCAGCACAGCAGGGGAATTCTCCCTGCACCTGAGCGTTCCATGGCCCATGACCAGCTGAGCTCGTCATGAGCACCGGAGCACCGTGCCTCATGACGAGCTCAGCTCGTCATGAGCATGGAAAAGGTTAAACTCTCGCAAAAATGAGACCTATTGCATTGCAAATGCTTGTTTAAAGGATGCCCCAGACACTACTTCCCCAACCTACCAACCTTCAGCTATAGGACAAAACTGCAAGCTTATTTTAACAAGTCCATACCTGAATACATCGTGCTTCGAAGAGCAGGACATGCGCTGCTCAGGAACGACCTTAAAAGTCTCTGTTTTAATAGCATTATACAACATGGTTGGGTATACAGGGAAGAGCTGATTCTGCAGCTAGGATGGCTAGAATGTTCAGGCAGTGTTGGATAGTTGTCAGGGGCTATTCATTCGTTGCCTTTTAGAGGATAAAGAACATTCTTTTCTGCTCCTAAAAATTTAATAGGTGTCAGTTATAAAGGGCTTTTATGTAAGCGCTACACATGGAACATTGTTTAATGTAATGGATACCTAGTGTTAAGTGGTCCTTTTTTTCAGTGACTTTGTGTGCATGCGTGTGTATGTTTGTGTGCGTGCGTGTTTATGTGTTTGGGTTTGTTTGTGTGTGTTTGTATGTATGTGTGCGTGTGTGTTTGTGTGTGGGTGTGTTTGTATGTGTGTGTGTGTGTATTTATTTATGTATTTGTGTGTGTGTGTGTGTGTGTGTGTTTTTCTCTGCAGATTATAGGTTCACATCTCTGCTGGGCAGCCTCTGCCTTTCATCCTTTGGTGTCATTGTCCCTCTGACACGTCATTGGTTTTACACGAGGAGGGACTTAATACCACTCAATCTTTAAAATCATTTCAATTGATGACTAATCGTCATGGTTACTTATTTGCTAGGGAATCACTTTAAAATATAATGGCCTAAATCTGCCAAATGATGAGAAATGGCACTGTACCATTAAAAGTACTGCGTTCTTGTTAAGAAATGTTAGTACTGTTAATCAAAAGTATACCAGGCTTCTTGAAACGAGCCGACTGCAAGATGGCTGTGCTACGATAGCTTCTTAAACTTAACTGTACCTGTCAAACTGCCTCATATCACGTAGCCCCATCACCTATCCTCTCACAATGTCAGTGAAGTGCACCTCCATTGTATTAGTACTGATAGCGCAGGACATATTCCTGGGCATACTTAAAGCTCCTAAATTACAAAAATATAAGAAGTAACTTGCCCCTCTAACCCTTAATGCCAGAATTAGATCAAATCCCTGTGCAGTTCCTTGCTTTCCATTCCACAGTATTGTGACAGCAAAAGCATCGCCAAGAATGTGAATTGTCTTTGTGTTTTGGTAACACAAACCCGTGTGTCTCGGGTTTGCAGTGCTCCAATAGGGCTCCCAGGGGGGGCATGTTCGCGCTCTCTCCAGGCACTGTCACTTAAAATTAAAAATTAATAATGGCCCAATCAGCACGTGGCTGTAAGGGATGGATTGACGGGTCGATTTGAAGGTTTCGAGGCCACGCTGCGGGCCCACACAACTCGCCCTTTCACTTACTACTCGGAAACGAACAAAGGGATTAGTGAGGAAGTCGCAACTGCCACACAGAATGCCAGAAAAATGACAAGAGAATGTGAAAGCCATTTTCTGGATTGTGGGATATATATATGTGTTTCCGTGGTAACTCCTGTTTGTTTACATTAATATGTTATTCAATCCTTGCACTGTGAACACAAATGCTACAGGTAGTCAAACTATTTACTTGACTGGTAAAAGAGACTATGCAATGGCCGAACAATGCATAAGCTTAGAAGCAACTCGGATGCCCTTATAGGCAGCAGTAACACACTCAGACTACAAAGCGCATGCAGCTGAATAATGCAAAAGGGTGTGTGCTGATGTCCTTGTATGTTTTCGAATGCACCCGTTATGGTTATGTTCGCATGTGATTTGTAACACTCATCACGAATCAGAGTATAGATTATTAGTGACTGACAACAGATCTGCAGAGATTTGAATGGCTCGGCCCTCATATGCCCCTGCATACTAATAATGTTCGGGAAGAGAAGCTTCGAGGTATGCATACCGCCTGATGTATGTACACTCATGTCCCAGTCACATTGCCTGATGACATTCCACAGAGCCAACTCCCTCCTTCGCTTAGGTCGGTCACCCTTCGCTGTCTGCCCCCAGCCCGCACCCTATCCGAGAGACCTGCAGAACAATCGACTTAGGCTGAGCCTCATAGCCCCACAATGAGGGGGTCTTTACCTGGTCTATGGGCAGCTGCACGGCGTTGCTGATGGGCTGCAGGAGCGTGGACCCGGTGGTGGTCGTCACCATGGTGATAATCCCTCCGGTGCAGGAGGCGGCTGAAAGATGCAGGGAAAGACGACGAGGAGCTGCGCTGGAGGTGACATTAGAGGGCGACGTGCTCACTTCATGCTGGTCCTTGAATGGAACGCTCGGATCGCCCGTGCAGAGCGCTCCCGGGAGCTGGTGAGTCCCTGCTCTGCCGAACTCTTGTGAATCAAAAGGCAGGCAGCCAGGGAAGGCAGAGCAGAGGGCGGGCGTGAGCCGCGGCTACAGGAGCTCGCGAGGCACATTTCCAGGAAAGACGATTCGCAAAATCACTCTGCTATCTTTTTAGCATATATCTGAGATATTCAGCGTTTGCTTTGTTGTTATCCAAGACTCGCAAAAACAGCCATAACAAGTTTCGTATGGGCCAGGTGCGAGGAGGCGCAGAGCTGCTTTGGCTGGAGCGTCTGGTCACTGCGCATGCGCGTTTGAGCCAGTTCGTTTGCGCACGCGCCACGGAGTGCCTGAGAGCGGGGCTCCCATGCCCGAGGGAGAGCCCCGGCTACCGAAGTCCCGAATGGCGGTAAGTGGGGCTTAGTTCTAGGGGGGAGGGGGTTGCGCTTGTGTGTGTGTGTGTGTGTGTGTGTGTGTGTGTGTGTGTATGTGTGCGATGGCGGCGGCGGGGGGAGGGGGGTCTTTGTATGTGTGCGTGCGTGTGTGTAGGTGTGCTGGTGTGTGTGTGTGGGGGGTCTCTGTGTGTGCGAGTAGGTGAGCTAGTGTGTTTGTAGGTGCAGCGGCGACGGGGGGGAGGGGGGGGTGCGCCTGTGTATGCGTGTGGCTGTGTATGCGTGTGGCTGTGTATGTGCACATGCGTGAGTGTGGGTGCGCGTGCACGCAGTGAAATCCAGCAAAAGAGAAGCGCTTGGCACTTTCTTGTCCTTCATTCCCCCGAGTCAGCCAGCTATAAGTCTCCACCTGGACGCATCCTTCAGATGCTAATTCCAGGCTCGACCTAAAAAGGCACACTGCGCCTTCATGGAAGTGAGCAGATCCACACCCCACAGTGCCCTAAAGCCCCCTGCCAGACCCTGGAGAACCATGCAGTATTATTTCAGCACAATCTCTGTATTGTTATTATTCCCCCCAGTAAGCCTGACATTCTTGCAAGCTTACTGAGGGGTCTTCTAATTAAATAGACAGACCCAGAGCAGTGCTCTCTGTGTATGATTGGGGGAGGGGTGGGGGGCAAAGTGCACCACTCTTTGAGACAGTGTGTAGTGTCCCCGCTCGTACTGAAGACAGGACACGGTGAGTAAACACTGTTTAGGTCTCGTGGCGTTGAACCGCGCAAAGCGCGGTCTCGCCAGAGACCTATTGTTAGGGATTCTTCTTTCCAGGAGAGGGGACAGGAGCTGGCCGTGCGCTCGGAATTGAGCGGGCCACGCGCACGCAAACACGCTCGCTGTGGCCAGCTCCTGTGTCCTCTCCTGGAAAGCTGTACCACACAGCCACACCTCCCCCTGCTTACGCATGCGCGCACACACACAAGCACACCTACAGACACGCACACACACACACATACAGAGACCCCCGCACCCCCTCCTGCCGCCGCACACATACACACACACACACGAGCACACAAACACACACACAAGCGCACCCCCCCTACAACTAAGCCCCACTTACCGCCATTGTAGAGTTTTGCAAGAGAAGTGGCGTTCGTAATCGTATGCGTCAGTACCACGGCCCTCTGTGGGACAGAATCGCAGATGTGAGCGCGCCGCGGCTTCATCCCGCCTACTTCAAAACCGAAACCTAATCTCGGGGACTGAGCTCGGCAGGGGGCGTGGCTCCCTCTCCCGCGCAGCCTGGTCCTGCCTTGGAAACAAAAGTATGCCTCCAGCTAAAACACTTGGGATCTTTTGACAGAAATAGCTGACTTGCAAGCACTGAGGTGTATTATTTGCTTACCTGGCTGCATACTTACTGCTGTCATCTGTGCTCCTGAGGTAGCACCATGGCCCCGCGGCCGCCAAAGGAGAAAGTAAACGGCGCCTGCGGCTTCTGCCACCAGCGCGAGCAGGCCCCGGTTAGTGGCGTGCTGTACAAGACCCCCGACGACGAGGTGGCGGCCCACTTCAACTGCATGGTAAGAGCTGGAGGTGTGCGGGGCGCGCAGGAGGCGGGTTCTGCATTAACCTGCACTAGAGTGACCAGATGTCCCGGACACTCCCTGCTTTTCAGCTCCCGGCATGCCAGCACTTTTTAAACACATTCGTTAAAATAGCATGCGTGCTCACATTGTGACTCTCGAAATACAAAGCACACAATGGACTGCACAATGTTTGACTGCATTCCCTGCTTCGCTTCCTGGCCCTTGGTCCCTCGTTAATGTAGCATTGTGGCAGGCGTCGAAGAGCTGTGGTAAGCAATTGATGGTACTTCAGGCCAAGGTTACCTGATCCCAATACACAAGGCAAGAGGTTTATTTCGTAGATCATTATTCACAATACATTATTCAACTCACTTTCGACAAAAATGACATAATTTGATATCGCAAATCAAGACTTGAAAAAGGGCTCTGTTTTTTCCCTTTTAAATTCAATCCAAATAATTTCCTTTACGATTCCATATGTATTTCTTCACTAGCTCCTCCTTCAAATGTTTTCAAATAATTTACGTTCTAGTGCTTGCCATTAGGAAACCATGACTACACCCCCCAAAATTCAATACTAGGCAGATTTATTTATTTTATATATCGCGAACTCGACCCGAAGGTATCAGTGCGGTTTACATGAACATCAGTTATGTTACAGAGTGACACATTCATTTTGTAAGGCACAAAGAAATTGAGTCATTTGCCCAGAATCACAGGGTGTTGAGCATCCCTGCCAAGACTGGAACTCGATCCCCCAGCTTCAAGGTCGACAGCTCTAGCCGTTAGGCCGCATACTGAATTACATTGTGACATGGGAGATCCACAGTATCGCTTTTTTTTCTTTGTGTTTTCAAAACCTGAAAAAAGTGCACCGCCACTAAAACACTGACTGGTGTTTTGTATCTTTCAAATATTTAGCGTGCCTTATAACTCCGGATTTGTGCAGTCCTGTGTCAGTGATTTTGCCATGTAATCCTTCTGTGTTCATGGTTGATACCAATTTATAGCTCTACTTATTTGTCTGTGGCACATAAGAAGATATATATATATCACCCGCGTTTATATTCCCCTCTTACACGCATGCAAAATATGCAGGAACAAAAGATCTCCGATAAAGAGCCCCTTCGCGGGTGCCCGTCAGACATTGCAGCGCCAGTCTGACGAGGAGCAGAACCCATATGATGAAGCATGACACCTAGCTTGCTGGGTGTGTGAGGGTTTTAGTTCCGAAAAGGGAAATTCCCCGCCCTTTTTTCCTTTCTCCTCTCTCTTTACGCTAAATTCATTTGCCTACTCACTTTGGGGAACTTTGTACCCTTCTTGTGCCACATAAGAAGATATCACTTTTAGATTGGTTCTATAGCTGTCACAATGATCCTTGGCTGATCATTAAAATGAAGAAAGACAATGTTAAACAAGCATTAGAAATGCAATAGGTCTCGGATTTATTTGAGTTAGAGCTAATGGCATTGTAAATGTCAATGTCTTCTAGCCATGTGTTATGGAGGTTAGGCATGTGGTGTGTAGTAGAATTATGTGGGTTGGATTGGAATTGTAGCAATGGTGGCATGCTGCGCTTTAGATGAATATGTTTAAAACTAAAGTGCACCATACTGCGATTGCTACAATACTTAATTGTGGATGCGTTAACAATTGATGTGTGCACTGATGGCTGGTGGTGTGTGTGCCTGTAGAAATTGTGCACTGATGGCTGGTGGTGTGTGTGCTTGGTGGAAGCGTGCACTGCCGGCTGGAGGTGTGTGTGCTTGTTGGAAGCGTACACTGATGGCTGGTGGTGTGTGTGCCTGGTAAAAGCGTGCACAGACGGTTGGAGGTGTGTGCCTGGTGAAAGCGTGCACTGATGTCTAGTGTTGTGTGCCTGGTGGAAGCCTGCACTGACAGCTGGTGGTGTTTGTGCCCGGTGAAAGCGTGCACTGACGGCTGGTGGTGTGTGTGCCCGGTGAAAGTGTGCAGTGACGGCTGGTGGTGTGTGTGTGTGGTTGTGTGTGGTTGCGTGTGTGGTGGTGAGTGTGTGGTGGTGTGTGTGGTGGTGTGTGTGGTGGTCTTATGTGTGTGGTCTTATGTGTGTGGTTTTATGTGTGTGGTTTTATGTATAAGGTTTTATGTGTGCGGTCTTGTGTGTATGGTCTTATGTGTGTGGTCTTTTCCTGCACACTCACTCTTACTCTGCAGTCATTCTGCACTCAGTCTGCAATTACTCTGCAGTTATTCTACACTCACTCTCACTCTGCACTCATTCTGCACTCACTCTGCACTCATTCGGCACTCACTCACACTCTGCACTCACTCACACAATGCACTCACTCACACAATGCACTCACTCACACTCTGCAGCACTCACTCACACCCTGCAGTACTCACTCACACCCTGCAGCACTCACTCACACTGTGCAGCACTCACTCACACTGTGCAGCACTCACTCACACTCTGCAGCACTCACTCACACTCTGCAGCACCAGAAGAGGCTTGGACGCGCAGACTGAAACCGCTCATTATCCTAAAAAATATTGAAGGCATTAGACGATGACAAATAGGCACATTCGCAAGTTCCTCTTAAAGATATTTTAATGTTTTGAATATTGACGAGCCTGGTGTGGTGTGCCGAAGTCTATTTTTGCAATGACATATTTAAACAGTAGAGGAGTGGTCGGCAGATTAAAGTTTCTATCAAACTTTGAGCAAGCAAACAATTGTGCCTGTTCAAGGAGCGAGGACCAGGTTTAACGCTGGAAGACCCGGACAGGATTGCAGGACTGGAGCGAGGTGTCCTATTGTTTATGTGGCTGTAATGTAATGTGGCAGCAGCCTGAGAGCGGGATGGGTCAGGTGTCTGTCTGTCTCTGTGCTTTCCTGTCAATGCACCATAGTCTGTAGGAGTGATTCGCATCATCAGAGCTGTGTGAATAATAACAACTGTGAGGCCGTGCGTGAGGTGCATCATCAGAGCTGTGTGAATAATAACAGTTGTGAGCCCGTGCGTGAGGTGCATCATCAGAGCTGTGTGAATAATAACAGCTGTGAGCCCCGTGCCTGAGGTGCATCATCAGAGCTGTGTGAATAATAACCGCTGTGAGCCCCGTGCCTGAGGTGCATCATCAGAGCTGTGTGAATAATAACGGTGTCAGCCCCTGAGGTGAATAATAACTGTGTCAGCCCCATGCGTGAGTTGCATCATCAGAGCTGTGTGAATAATAACAGCTGTGAGCCCATGCCTGAGGTGCATCATCAGAGCTGTGTGGATAATAACAGCTGTGAGCCCATGCCTGAGGTGCATCATCAGAGCTGTGTGAATAATAACAGCTGTGAGCCCGTGCCTGAGGTGCATCATCAGAGCTGTGTGAATAATAACAGCTGTGAGCCCGTGCCTGAGGTGCATCATCAGAGCTGTGTGAATAATAACAGCTGTGAGCCCGTGCCTGAGGTGCATCATCAGAGCTTTCCATATCTCACTGGTATGCAATTAAACACATTTTGTCGAGTTACACTCACTCCTGTAATCTCACCCCATCCACATTGCTCATGTCACCCAAATTCCTGCACTCTCTACCACACTGCTTTCAAGAACAGCATACTCTTGCACACAGTCACTGCTCACCAATTCAAAGTTTCCTAAACATTTTATGCAACGCATTGTCATACACAATGCCAATAACTCAAACGTTAATGCTGCGAGTCCTATTGCATTGTAAATGATTGTTTAAATTTATTGTAGGTCCTTCGAGCCACCACTGCTCTCACACAAGCGAGAGCCACCAACTGTCAAACATGGAATCCCCCACACACTAGAGCACCACAGCAGCGTATGGAGGTTCTAACAAGAACACATAACAAGCATTGCTAATCACAACATATTACCTCTTTTTAAAAACACAAAAAGAGAAAGCCTAAAAGAGAAAAGTAAAACCCCCAGCCCCCCAGAAAAAAATAAGTCTTAAAAGGTAAACTAGTAATACAAAAAGTGAGTTTTTCAGCCTGAATCATGTTTGGTGGGTACTGTGCCCCCTTCTATCAAGAACAATATCAACAATCCATCTCATCGGTGTGCTATTGGGTTTCTCCTAAGTTTGTGCTTTCTCTTTATGTAAAGTTACGTTTTAGGCCTCTGCACATCATTGCACATAGCGCTTCCATTATGCACTTGCCGGGGCCCAGCGGTGACTTCCACAACATGGCAAGTGCCCCTTTTGCTAACAGTAATGTCCAGTCAATAAATCTGGTGTCTGCCTTTTTTGGGCAATGGAATTCAGCTAAAAGGCATCCCCCAGGTATATACAGCACAGTTCTACCCATAGTGGCCTCCAGATGTTCA
Source organism: Lissotriton vulgaris (assembly GCF_964263255.1). NCBI lineage: Eukaryota > Metazoa > Chordata > Amphibia > Caudata > Salamandridae > Lissotriton > Lissotriton vulgaris. The sequence goes on along the minus strand of NC_141691.1, from coordinate 229,036,665 downwards.
AGAATTATGCCTCAGTATTGCCTCAGTTCTGGAGAGATCCAAACCCCAAACTCACATGGTAAATCGCCTACATTAGGGGCATGTCAATGGTATTGTGGCTGAGATTTTTTTCAGCCTTCTAGGGATGAGGTACGTCCAGTGAAAGTAGTTAAACAGTGTGGTTTTAAAACGGGTATTTCTGAACACCTGGGGGATCGCAAGATATGTCCCCATTCAGGCTTATCTAGTTCCACTTCTAGGTCAGGACTTGTAAAACTAAGTTACGTCTCCTCCCCTGCCCTGTTGTGTATGGTAATCGCAATACTTCGTGTTTTCACTTCAGTCTCTGCTTCTATCCATTCTTTCTGAAATGCGTATAAAAATATTTCAAGCAGTACAAGTTACTCATCTTCGTAACTTTTACACCCAGTGGGTAAAAAAATGGGCACAATGAGACTATACTTATTTGAAACGTTCCGCTCATGATTTGAAATGGAGGTGTCACCTGCAAATGATAAGTGCAAAGTGCTAGATTTCTTTACGATAAAACATTTAAACCGAAGTAACAGACACCAAACGATGTTAGGGGCTAGCTGGAAAGATGTGTACGAATAGTTATCTAAAAATATTTTCATGCAAAGCACTATACATTTTGACAGGAATAAGAAACCACATCCAAAAGTTGAGTTTTACTTGAGAAGTGTATTTTAAAATCATTAAAGATTTTTCAGCCTTTCTCTAAAAAGAAGAGTTTATAGTTTAAGGGTGGATGCATGCAGTGCTTGGTGCCTACAAATCCAACTTAAGAGAGGTATTTAAAACTGGATTCAACCAAGCATTTGTTTTTTCTTGTCCTTTAATGCCATGTTTTTCCTGGTGTTGATGGACAGGAAGAAAAAGGCATTACACCGTCCAACCCAACTAGGACAGACAGTGTAATGTTCTTCCTCCAACTGCATCTACTGTTTCATCATCAGAGGAAGGGGCTCCATTGACACAGTAGTAAAGGTCAGCCTACCTCTAAGTGCGGCAGGCAGACTGAGCGATTGCCAAGAAGGGTATGCCAGAGAGCATCCCGGCCCACCAAACGACAAATCAGGACAGAAGACTGGTTTCTGTATGCTTCCAAAATTAACATTCTTAGCAACATCAGGGAAATTTGTCAAACTAGAAATCCACTGTGGTTTAATTTTGTTTTAGAATGTCAAATTACTACTTGCAAGATATATAGATACGTGGGCTACTGGGAAAGGCAGGTCCTCATGAAAGAACACAAGGAAATTTTTGATCAAAATGTCATCTCTTGGCTTCGTTATATAGACAATGTTTTTATTTATGGAAAGGCAGTATGAACAGTGCCCAAGAGTTTGTTGGCTTATTAAATATCAATGAGTTCAATTTACATTTCACATCGCATATGAGCACCACCAAGATAGAGTTCTTGGATGTCCAAATACAGATAATTGAGGATAAACTGACCACAACAGCGTTCAGAAAACCCACTGCTGGTAATGCCATACTTCATGCGTCAAGTGCGCATCCGCGACATTTGATAGCCAGCAACCCCTATGGGGAATTGTTACGGCTCAAACGCATTTGCAGCACTACAGAACTATTTGACACATGCATCAAACTTAGTTTGGATAGCATGAGACACAGAGGGTATACTGAAGACATCCTCAATAAGGCCATACATAAAACCAATGAGAGACCCAGATCTGCCTTATTACCTAACACCATTGAACATAATGGGGACAGAATTGAAGATAATGCCTCACCCAGACTGATCACCACTTACAGCAGACAAGAACGTAAAATACGGAGCATTCTAAACAAAAACTGGCCCATAGTATTAACTGATCCAATTTTGAAAACCAACTTACCTGAACAACTTAGTATGACATTCAGAAGGGCTAAAAACATGGCCACTCTGTTGTCTCAGAAAACACTCACTGAGGCCCCTAGCATTCAAACATGGCTACCGGTCACGAATGGTTTTCGTAAATGCGCGACATGTCGGGCATGTAACTTTGGAGCCAATACCACCAAGTACAGAACCCCTTTTAAAACTCAAGAGCAAACTATTAGGGGTAAATTTGACTGCCGCACAGAATATGCCGTATACGTTCTTACCTGTACCTGCGGGTTAAGATACGTAGGCAGTACTAAGAATCCAGTATACATGCGAATACTACAACATATTTGTGCCATTATCAATTGCGACCCGGCCTACCCGGTAGCCAGACATTTCAAGATCAGTCATAACAAAGATGTCAACTGTCTATCCTATTTTGTGATTGACATGGCACCGGCACAAAAAAGAGGCGGGGACAGAGATAAAGCATTGAGACAACTGGAAACTAGATATATACTAAATCTCAATAGCAAACATCCCAATGGCCTTAATGACAGAGAGGATATGCATACCTTTCTGTAGAATGTTCCATCTGTCTTATGACTATGTAAATTGATCTGCACATTGGTATCACAGTATATGGTAGTGACGAATCTAGAAACCATTAACAGAAGCTTTAGAAAATTGGTTTGTCATATAAGCTATCATTTTTCTACATTCAATTTAAGAACTTTTTAAATCACTTTTTTAGCACTAAATAATTTGCACCATTAACACTCAGCACTTTATACACTAGGGTATTTGAAATATATTGATAATTGAAGAAATAGTCGGCCTTTCCCGGGAGCAGGACTGATCCTTAATCTATAAAATTATCCAAGCACTAGCACTTTACTTGATTGTGACAGCAGTAGCACATATAATACCGCAGTAACACCTAGAATAGATCTCAGAGAGGCAGCATCATTTGCACTATTGGATCTGCATTCATGCAGGGAAACCATTTGTTGCACTATCAAATAGCGTTATTTGCACATATACTTCAGCATAATTTTTGCACATGTAATATAGAATTATTCATTGGCTTTTACATTGGATTTTATCATAGTGATTTTAACATATTTATGTAAGTTAATATGTTATCTATGTTTAATATTATGTGTATATAACGTGCTATATTATTATGGTCTGATTTAATGCTGCTAGCCTATTTGCACAGTTTCACGCATTCAAGCGGAAATAATGTATAAAGTTACTGAAACACATAAGCATAAATATACTTCAATGTGCTTAAATTTGCATCTATGTCACAGAATAAGAGTGCTTCAAACCCAGTCGACATAAAGCACATTTTTTTCATAGTATGTTTTCACTGTTTATCATCAGGGTCACGTGGTGATTCCACGAATGAAAAAAAGAGTGTTACATTATTTAAAGGTGACCATTACTGCATGTCCGCTATGTGATCAAGGGTAGTTCCTGCCCGAAACGCGTCGTGCCTAAATATACCTGTACAAGGATAATAAACTTTCCTGTGACACTCAAAAAAAAAAAAAAGGTGTTGTGCCTAAATATACATGTACAAGGATAATAAACTTTCCTGTGACACTCGATAAGCTGCGTGGTGGTCCGTGATTCCTGTGGTTAAAAACCGTTTCAAGCAGAGACTTACTTATATATATATATATATATATATATATATATATATACATACACATACATACATACATACATACCACGGAGATTACGCCGACTTCTGGGCAAAAAGACGAGCCACACCAGGTCTGCAGGTAAAAGTTCCACGGGTTTATTCAGGCAAACATACATATACATATATTTATTTTTCAACCACAAGACACAATTTTTGTAAATAAATTTAACAAAACGGCCTTTGGTTATTTTCTCGTTGTATTGCAGTTTCTTAGAATCACCTATCCTCTCTGTGTTAAAATGTAGAATAAAACTTCACTTTTATCTAAACTCACAAAAAAAGAATAATATCCATTATAGTCTGTCAGAAACATAAAAGATAGCATCAATTAGATCTCCAGTTTTTCGCAGGGCCTTTACAGCAACACTTCTCTCAACAGACATCTGAGCCATCAGCACCTCAATATCCTTAACTTCCAGTCCATCTTCAGACTCCGCTTGCTCACCGAACGCCTGGAAAATGGCATTCGCTCTAAAAAAAAGCGAAATGTTTTCTTTGTGCATCAGTTTTCCTTTGCAGATCAGTCGCATCTTCTCAGCTGGTATTCGCAAATGGTTTGCTATATGTGCTAATGGCTCCTCTTCGATTGCATTTTTGGGTATCTTTAGTTCATGCTTTATGTGGTTGTACTTAACTCTTATCAGAACTTCATTTCTTCTGTCCGATGTCTCTACCTCTTTGTTTTGTGCCACATCCATGTTCAATTCAAAAGTTTTCTCTGGGTTAATATGCTGATGTTTTGCAATCATTTGCTCAGAACAGCTTTCTTTCGAAGGTACCTCATTTACAATAGCACATCCACTGAGGATAATACATCGGTTTCTGTGTATTGGCCAGTGCCTTTCCTGGCACACCTTTGAACTAAACAAACAAAAAATATATGTATTAGACAAAATCTTTGTGTATGCTATGAAGAAGCTGAAGGCTGCATTTTTTGTTAGATTTAAAACTCTGGTGATTCACTCTTCTTCCCTAAGCCATTAAAACACATTTTAATTTGTTGTGTACCCATTGACCCTTTAATGTGGCATATGATGCATAAACGGGATTGGGTGATACAATGCAGATATACGTCAAGGGAAGCACATCATAATTCATAACCTTTCAGAATACACTTCTCAACAACATAAAATAAAAAAGCTATAACTTGTCTCTTTTTTTTTTTTTTAAGAAGAAGTCGACATTTAGACATAAGCACTTACTGAGAAAGCAAGCATCGTCCACCCATAGGTGTAAGGTTTCAACTTGTCATGATAGGTGATTCTTGAAAACATAGGGATCGATTCACCTAGCTATACCATTTGTTGTTCAACTGCACAATGAAATTGGTACATGTACACATATGCACATAATCCTTATTTTTATTAGTCAGCCATGTTGCTTTGCCGCGTATCCATGAATAATTAACTTTATGTCATAATGAATGCTATTACATGCAAGGTCCTCATGATGATACCTTAAGCCCATGTTCCAAAACCCATGTTTGCATAATGCATATAGATTATCCACACACAGCATTAGGAATATTGTAGCATTGTTTTTTTCTTTTACATAGTGCTAGTTTACCTATGTCCTTTACATAAATTACTTCCTTTTCTAAGGTAGGGAGATTATCACACACCCTTCACTTCTTTTTGCACTGTGAATACCCGATCCGTTTGGGTAGAAGGTGTGTCCAAACAAAAGTCTACTACTTTGAAGGTGGGAACCAAAACTGAACAATTTTAATCTGTATGCTCCCATATAACTGGCTTTGGGTGTGGGTGGCACTTTCAAGATTTATATGTGGATTTATATGTGGGTAATTTACACGTTATGCCACACTTTCACAGATGCATTACATTTATGATTCATATTTAGTAAATGCAAGCCTACACAGTAATGTTTTATGCGCATAAGTCTAAGTTATAACTGGAAAAAGATTAACTCCCTCTACCTTTTAGGGCATTTTCAGTAAAATACTGCTCTATTTTTCATGGGGTATTTATTAATCTACTTGTGTGCTTGCTAACTTTTGATACTACGCTTTTTGTCTTGCTCTTGAGCACATTCCTCTTGCTTCAATGCGCAGATTCAGTTTTCGACAGCACTCTATTTCTCTATAGCGCTCAATTTTCAGAAAAATCAACCAAATGCCAGTGTCACTGTGGCATTTGAGGGTTCATCTAAGTGGTCATATGTCGACTGGGACTTCTGCATTATGATGTGAAAGAGGTCAGGGAGCGACAGAGGCCCATGCTAAAGAGATTTGAAGAGGAAACAGCCAAATATATGGCTTCTAAGGGTTTCCCAGTTGAAACCATACAATGGCAGTTGTCCAGTAAGGTGGAAAGGGTCAGTATGAGCTACAAGGCTTTAGATGACATTTGATCTTGAAGCACCTTCCTTCGGGAAGAGGAGTAGCCAAGACCTTGTAAATTAAGCTCTAAGTTACTCACAATGTTCAACTTGTAAAAAAAAAAATAAGTGCCAGGGCTGTCATCAGGAGGTCACTATAGTTTGCACCACACATTGCCCCTGCCAGCACGTCCATTAATAGTAACAACTAACAACACAAATACTAACCATCAGACTCCTACAAGTGTGACAATTCGTACTATTTCAGGCCCCCTAAGCTATAAGAATGGCTTTGGCGAAAGGTAATAGTCCTTTTTAAAGTATATTGAATAAATAATTAAGTGTTTTTGTGGTCCCCACTAAATTAGCTAGACAGCGCCACCTTGTGGCAGACTGTCACAAGTAGTGGTGTTGGCAATTAAGTGCCGGTGCCAAGCAACGGAAACCACCAGCTCAAATTAAGCACTGGTTACTCCCAAAATTACATAACCATGCGTCCTTTTGAAGAATCGTTCCCCTTCATCGATATCCCCATCAGAGTGCCGGGTAATGAGATGACAACAAGTTTTTATGTAGAGAAAACATGTATGTCAGTCAGTCAGAAATAACTTCCTTTCGCCAACACAGTGATGGCATAAAACGTATTTTACAAACACATTAATTTCCATTATTATTACAATTTAAAATTCCATATGTTAATTTTGATAGGGTTTGCTTAAAGAATAAAATTGGGTTAAAAGATTATTCATGTCTTAACAATTATGATAATTCATAAATATATACACACAGTTATTGCACAAATCAATAGCTTCATTTACAGTTGAAGTATCCAGTTGACAATAAAGTCTTTTTCTCAAGGCAGATAAAAAGAACGAAGCCAAAGAAAACATGTAAAAGAGTCAGACAATAACTGTAGATGATACAAAGCCACGCAAAACTGTTTAAAATTCATTTTGCAGATTAGAGGGACAATAAATCTTTTTCTTTCTTCACCATAGATTTTGCAAAAAAACTAAAAATGAAATAAATTGGTGTCACAACAAGGTGACAGTTCAGAGATCACATTTGTTTTAAAAGGAAGACCTACCATCAAAGGATATTATTTAGGCGAAATCTCATTAAAATATATCTATGTTTTAGATTTGATACATACAATAGATACGTTAAATTCGCATTAATCGATGTTATGCTCGGGACAGCGTGATATGCTCTAACTGTCGGGAGTTTAAAGTTATTATCCTGCCTCTTTGCCTGTAAGTGGGTCAGTAAATGGATTTTTAGCTCTTTCTTAGAGATAGACTGACACCTCATTGGATCTTCATAAAAGTGATGTAAACCAACTGTCTTGAGGTTGAGTTTGACATATTTTAACCAACTGATATTACTCCTACCATCTAATTTTAAAACATCATTTATAATATGCCTAGTCATTGAAAGAGTCTCCTTACACCAGACCGAGTGCCACATCAGAATGGGTTCAATACAGAGTTTATCACTAATATAAGGAACTCTCAACTCTGTGTGACAATTATAGTTAGAACATGACTGGGGCAGGGAAGCCAAGTTTTTCAGCAAGGCATCTTCTAAGCGTTGCAATGTAGAAGAGTCTGAGGTGCTCCAAACAGCTGCCCCATAGGTGGAAGCACATATAGTTTTTGCTTCATAAACTTTCTTTACCACTTCAATAGGTTTGGTCACAATTAATTTAGCAAATTTAAAAAGAGCCCCAATATTTTTTTCCGTCAGTAATCACCTATTAGAGACCATTCTTCGCCAACTATTATCTCGGTCAAAAATGATCCCTAAATAATTAAAAGAGTCCACAACACCTAACTTTCCCCTTCAATATACATTTGTGGCTGTTTCTGCTGTTTTGGACCTGCAAGAAGAGCAAAAGACTTCGAGTAACTAATTTTCAGGTCCAAATTATTCATACATTTCGTACACTTCACTACGAGTCGGCACAGCATGTTACTAGTACTCGTCAAAATCACTGCGTCGTCTGCGTAGAGGAGTATTAAAGTGAGTTAATATGGGGGACATCTCGAGTGGACCCAAACAAAGCCGATTCTACAGCGTTTGTGCAACGCGCAAATAAAAAGGGCGCAAGAACGCACCCCTGCTTCAGGCCCGTAGTGATTTTAGTGTCTTGTGCATTCGCCTCCCTTGCCAAAGCGGACACAGGCAGTAGCTCCAGCATACAGGTCACAGATTATATTAATAATCTGTATATCAATCCCCATGGCCTCCATGATCTGCCACAGCCTTGACCGTGCCACGCAGTCAAAGGCTGCCGACAGATCCATGAAGGCAAGGTATAAATGACCATTCTTAGCTGCCGTATATTTAGCTATTAATAAATTCAAATTCAAGCACTGGTCCACTGTGCCCTTTCCTTTTATAAAGCCATATTGGCATGGGAATATAATGTTTCTTTCCAAATCCCGTTCCTCAAGCCTGTTTAAAAGTAGCCGGCTCATTAGTTTAGAGGTAGAATCTAACAGAGATATGGGCCTATAGTTTTTTGGAATTGTTTTATCCCCCTTTTTATAAATACATACAATTACAATCGTTTTCCATGAGGAAGGAGCACCTATTCAAGCAATTTTATTAAAAACATTTGTTAAAAGTGGCGCCCAAAGATCTTAACTAGAAAAAAGTCAATTGGGACCCCATCGGGTCTGGGTGCCTTCACTCTTTTACGCTTGTTAAGTTCTTCCAGAGTAAACAAGACATTGCCTCCTCTACCAGCTAAACTTAAAAGGGGGAGTTGGGAGGTTGCCTCCTGGGTATTTCCAAATAGGCCTTCAAAGTGTGTAACCCAAGCCTCCTGCTCCACATAAGTATCTGTTGTCATCCTTTTCTCGTCTCTCAGAAAAGGTGCATTAATCAATGAACAAAAAGCCTGTGGGCTGTTTAGTATTAAATCTTTTTATTGCAAAAAGAAAGGCTCTTTCACAAAGCAGAGAAGTTTTGTTGTACAAAACATGTGGCAAGCTGCCGACTTTCATAGCGATATTAACGAAACACCACTGTAGGGTACATCCACACCGTCCAATAGTCCTCGGAAGTTGCGGGGCCATCAGTTGGAGCAGACCCATTGTCCACAGAGCCGCAACAAGAAACAATCCCACCCTCATCCCGCCCCCCCGACAACTTCTCCCCGACCTGCCCACCCCCCTCCCTCGTTCCAGATCCACGTCCCGCACCAAGCATACAACCATACACACCTACTCAATTCAGTCATCCATGTGTGATAAGCGGAGTAGTCGTAGATACCTGGGGCAAGTCACCTCTCTAAATTCAGTGGCCAATAGGGATAGAAAGGGCTGCCACAGCTCTGTATATTTAGCCCCCTCCCCTGCCTTCACCAGGGATAGTTTTTCAATACCCAGGACAGACCAGAGCCGACCCAGCCACCCTGGAAAGTAGGGACATGCGTAGTGCGCCACAGAGCCAACAGAGCCTGAACGGCAGAACCCAGCGCTATCGCAATCAGTCGGCCCCTGTGTGCTCTCAAAGGGAAGGTAATGGCATTGGGAAGCCCCAACAGGACATAGGCCGGGAATCGCGGGATCTCCGTCTTGAAGTGAGCGTCCATCTCGTCCAGCATCGCTTTCCAGTAGTCCTGGATGTGCCTACAATCCCACAGGAGGTGTGTCAATCCCCTTTCCCCGCAGCCCCGCCAGCAGGAAGCATCCCTAGTACGATCCATCTCATGCAGCCATTCAGGCATATAGTACCAGTAGGTCACTAGTTTGGTAAAGGTATCCGTCAACCCTATGTGGTAAGCCGAGTGTCGGGCGCGGTAGTAAATGTCGTCCCATTCCTTGTTACTCAAGTTCCGCCCCAGTTCTCTCTCCCACCTCACCCGTCCTGCGTAATAAACGTGTGAGTACCTGTCCAAGAGTAGTCGGTAGATGTCCGAAATGAGTCGTTTATCTGCAGTGCGCGTAAGAAGCCAATATTCATATTGACTAAGCTTGCGATTCGCCTCCCCACGGGTTAGGGGATGGAGCGCCCAGTGTTGCACCTGAAGATAATGAAGGCGCTCTGTTTCTGGCAAACCATAGACCTTCCGGAGATCCTCGAAATGTGTCACTCCATCACCCGAATACATGTGAAAAAGACATCTGCAGCCCGCGGGGCACCAACGTGCGAATGCTCGAACATCTCTACCTGGGCCAAAATCAGGGTTCTCTAACAAAGGCGTGAGGGGGGGGGGGGGGGGGGAAACGTCGTCAAGCCGTGCCGGGTACAAGTTTGATCCCACACCTCAAGTGAGACTCTCGTGATAAACGAAGCGTACAAGTTGGCGGGTCGGTGGTGTCGACGAAGGAAGGGCACCTTCTGTAGCGGACGCCCCACCACCGCCTGATCCTGGAAAAGCCAGTGTCGTTCCGATTCCCATTTGCTTCATTCCACAAGGATCCGGAGTTGGGTCGCCTGATAATAGAGTTGTAAGTCCGGCAGACCCAGGCCACCCCTCTCCGGGGGAAGCATCGCCAACCTCAGCTTTATCTGTGGGCTGTTTTTTTTTTCACAACAAGTTTTATTGAGTGATTAAGCAAAACAAGATACGTGGCTCCCCACAGTCAGGAGATCGCCACCAAGCATCATGACACATTTTTCATCACTAGTGCAAAGTCCAATCAAGAAAAGGAGAAAAGACAACCCCCCCCCTCCACCACCCACCAACCCCCACCACCCAACTACCCTTCTACCCACCCCTTATCCCTCCCTAACCCCTAACCCCATGCACGTGAGTATAGAAAATATTCAGTACTTGGTCGTAGTGTGTTAGGTTTGACACAGGCCTGTACGACATCCTCTACCTATATTTCCTCCTCTTGTTCTACTAGGGGATCCAGTGTCAGCCCCCTATAGTCCGCCCACCTCTTCCAGATCTTAAAATGCTTACGGGGGCATCCTCTTGCTTCAAATATCGGGCGTTCTAGCCCCATAAAGTAGTCTAGTCCAGACTTCCAGGCACACGGGGGGGGCGCTCTCCCTTCCACGCTCGGGCTAGGTCTCTTTTGGCAACAACAAGCCCCAGCAACAATAGATGGCGTTTATATATATTCCCACCGACACCCTCCAACACATGGAGCAACCCTAACCGATGGGTGCGGGGAAGATCCCATCCCAATACCTCTGACAGGCAACTCCATACACCCCTCCAGAAACCGATCAGCCCAGCACACGACCAGACAGTATGCAGCAGCGTACCCGTTGCAGCCCCACAGCGCAGACACTCGGGTGACCCAATCAGTCCCGCCTTCCACAGCCGCTCTCGGGTGTAATAGGCCCTGTGTAGATACTTGAATTGGATTAGCCTAAGTCGCATGGCAATGGCAGCCCCTCGCGGGGACTCCAGGGCTTCCTTCCAATCATCCTCATCCAGGGGACCAACATCTGCCTCCCAGGCCTCCTTGAGGGGAAGTAGGGTGGAGGAGGAATGAGTGACCAGCGTTTGATAGATGCGGGACACCTTATCTCCAAGGTCTCCCATGAAGACCTTCGCTTCAACTGGGCTAAATTCCGGGAGCGACTCCATGTTAGCGATGCTAGGTGCTAGCGCATGGCGAAACTGTAGGTACCGAAAGAATTGGGTCTGGGGCAATTGGAACTCAGTACGGAGCTCCTGGAATGATTTAAGGGTGACCCCGGTCAGCACATGACCCAACGACGAGATCCCAATGGCGTTCCAGCCATCGAACCCCGCCAGTGAGGCCAGCGCGGGGAGCCGCCCGTTGTTCCACAACGGAGTCTCCGCCGTTAATTTACCCCACCATCCCATACGACGCAGAGCCTGTCGCCACACAACAAAGACAACTCGCGTGGCACATGGCAATGTCCGCCGCAGCCCAGCTGAATACAGGATCGTGTGTAGTGTGTTGTCCCCCATCAGCGAGCGCGCTAGGGCATATGCTGGGTCCCCTCTGTCTCCATACCACCATTCATTAAGTACCAGCAACTGGGAGGCCTGATAATAGGACAATAGGTCCGAAGTGGCCAGACCACCACAATACGTAGACAGAAAGCATGTCCGCAGCGCCACCCTGGCAGCACCCCCAGCCCACAGGAAATGGCCTAAAACAGAGTTGACCTGCCGAAACCACTGGGGGTTAATTAGGTGGGGGTAGCTTTGCAGCTGGTATAAAAGGCGCGGGAGCGCAACCATTTTGAAGATCGCGGACCTACCGAAAATAGTTAGGGGCATCAGAGACCACGTTTTCACGTCCATCTGAACCCTCTCCCACACTGGTACTATGTTACGTTCCCAGGCAATATCTACGGATTCAGAGAGGAACACTCCCAGATACTTCAAACCCCCGGCCGCTACCTGCAACCCTGATGCCCAGGGGTCCGCCACAATCCCGCCCCCCAACACCCACAGGGTGGATTTACGTGGGTTCAGACAGAGGCCCGATACCTCCCCGAAAATACGCGTGATTTCCAAGACTCAGGGCCCCCGATCTATGTAAATCAGTAAGGAAGAAGAGGACGTCATCTGCCAAAAAGGGGGACCCACACAAAGCCCCGCATCTGTGCATCGATGCGCACCCGAGAGGCCAGAGGCTCCATAGCTACTGCAAATAAGTATGGGGAGAGTGGGCACCCCTGCCTGGTCCCCCGACCAATCGGAAACTTTTCTGAGACCGCCCCGGAGACGCGCACCGAAGCTGTGATATCGGTATACAGTAGTTTGATGTAGGAAATAAACACTGGGCCCAGATTGAGGCGAGTCAGGAGCGCAAATAGGTACGTCCAACTAACCGAGTCAAAAGCTTTATAAATGTCCGCTAGTAGCTAGTAGTTCCCCCGTGGCCCCCATGGCATCAACCGCCGCCTGTGCCCGCCGGATGTTATGCCTCGTCGCCCTATGTGGCATAAAGCCGGCCTGGTCCGGGTGGACCAAATCTGTCACATACGGGAGTAGCCGGTTCGCCAATGCCTTAGCTAGTATTTTAGCCTCTATGTTGAGCAGAGATATTGGGCGATAAGAATCATGCCTATCAGGTGGTCTGCCCGGCTTTTGAAAGACCACAACCTCGGCATGACGCCAGTCAGGTGGCAACCTACCCCGCGCTCGTGCCGCCTCCAGTGCACTCCGGTAATGGGACCCCAGTAGGAGCTGTAATGTCTTATAGAATTCACTCGGGAAGCCACTTGGCCCCGGTGCCTTCCCCGTGTTGAGCTGTCCCAGTGCGTCTCCTAGTTCTTCCGCTGTAAGGGGGGCGTCGAGTGCCGTCCTGGTCTCATCAGAGACCGCCCTTGGAGGTAAGTCATCAATGAATTTAGCGACCTCATCTGCCGACAGACTATCTGTGGGCTGTTTAATGAAGCGGCCCTTTGCCAACTTTCCCACCAGTCCTCTTTTAAGGCTTTTAGCCTTGATAATCTTGCTTTCCTGGAAATCTGGTGTAAAGACTTGACCAAAGGTTGGTCTCTAGGTTTTGTCTTAAAGGTCATATGAAGGTTCTTAAGTGATTTTGCACATTCATCGTCAAACCAAATAGGACCCTTATGGTGCCCATTATTTATAAAACATATTAGATTGTTTTTAATTTCCAATAGAATTTGCTCAAATGCTGTAATTATTGTTGTTGTTGTATAGCTTTATTTCGAAATATTTCATTTCATAAAAGCATTACAGTAAAATCAATATAAGGGTAAAACACAGTTATACATCGAGACTAGAAAGAATTACAACAAGAATCTTAAAAATATACAACCTAGTAAGAAGCATCATTTCTGAAGACATTTGTGCAAATATACAATTATTCATTTCTGAATGGACAAAGGGGCACATACAGGAAATTACCGAGGCACTACAATATAAGTTGGCATCCTTACTGGAGGAGCTTCCTCCTCGCGGTTCTTATCCTCCAAACCCACCCCAGGAATTTTGCCAGACCACAAGCAAGCAGTGGGTGAGGGTCGGATTTTAACAGCTGTAAGGCCTCCAAATGTGACCGAGTGCCCAGCCTTGCGCAGAGCGGTTTCAACCATCTGCGACGGGGAGCAGCGTAGGCTGGGCATTCAAATAACAGATGGGGGATGGATTCTACCCTGGTTGTGCAGAAGGGGCAAGTTTCCACAGTTTGCCATGGTGGTTTCCATTTAGCTGTCCTTAAGCCTAAGGGCAAAACCCCGGCCCTGAATTTGAAATACAACGCCCTATCTGTTGGATTCAAGATCACATCGAGGTAGGGTTCTCTAGAGGGACGAGATTTGATAATCAAGAACTCCTTAGCTGATCTACACATAATCGGTTGGGAGACTCTCTCATTATCCACCCACAGCCAGAATATTTTCTTAAGCAGCTGTTTGGGTGGCGAGGATCTGTTAGCCCAAGCATCACCGAGGCCTAAGTCGCAAAGGAGGCGCTTTACACCAAGGAGCCAACCGATCTTATGCCAGCCCGGGGTTGAAAGAAGCTCACTTAGTGCATCGGCATAGCTTGAAAGCTCAGGGACATTCCATATACGGGCCCACAGAAGGAGGGGACGTAGCTTGGCCTGGTCAGCTATGGATCGTGTACCTGTGTCGAGTAGCAGGGGTAGGGTGGGAGAGCTGTGAGGGAGCCGCATTAGATCTTTGTGAAACTTATTCTCCAGATGAGATAGAGTATCAGGTTTCTGGGTACCCCACAATTCGGCCCCATAAAGAGCCGCACTCACAGCCTTTGCCTTGTATATGTCGAGTATCACCCCGATGGGTTTGAGGGGTGAGGCACGATGCTCTTTTAAGAGGGCACCCGTGACCCTCCTGTATGTCAAGGTGGATTTTTGGTGGTGCGCCTTCCAAGACATGGTGTCACAAAGTCTGATTCCTAGGTAGTCAAATTCCCTGACCCTTTCTAAAGGTACTGCATCAATTAATGGCGGGTAAACTGTCTTCCTGGGGAGGTTCAACACAAGGAACTTGGTTTTGTTGATGTTAATAGCCAAGCCCCTTGTGTCGCAGAAGCCCTGAAACCTCGTTAGCAGGGTTTGGAGGCCCTTCGGGGATTTCGAAATCAGCAGGGTATCGTCTGCGAACAGGAGCGTTGGTATCTTTCTGCCCGCCAGGGAAGGAGCATCTGCTGTTAGTTGGAGAAGGTGCTCTACCACTCCGTTTATTTATTTTATTTAGAGAATTTGTAAAGCGCAAACTGACACCTTGCAGGCTTCCTGGCGCTGGAAAATACTCTGTTGACGGTAGACCGGGAGAACAGTTGGGCTGACAGTTTATTTGGGGAAGAGCCAAGTCTTAATGCGTCTCCTAAAAGGGAGAAGCTGTGGGGTCTGACGTATGTCAATGGGTAAGGTGTTCCAAAGCTTGGCCGCGGCTACGCTGAACGATCGGCCCCCTGTTCTAGTTCTGTTAAATCTGGGTACCTTTACCAGACAAGCAGAAGAAGAACGTAGGTTTCTCGCAGGTGTGTACCATTGGAACAGGGCTTGCAGAGGTTTGGGTCCAAGTCCATGCAGAGCCTTAAAGACAATGCAGAGGGACTTGAATGCCACTCTTTGTTTCAGGGGCAGCCAGTGGAGCTCAGCCAGAGCAGCTGTGGCTGAGGCCCTTCTCGTCCAGCCAAGAGCCAGCTTGGCGGCGGCAGATTGAATTCGCTGAAGTCGGTCCAGCATCGTGACTGGAGACTCCAGGAGCAGGGCGTTACAATAATCAAGGCGACTGAGTATCGTACACCTGACTATCGACGCCCTGGCTTGTGCCGGGAGAAGAGGCAAGATTTTCCGCAGTGATCGAAGCAGGGCAGTGCAGATCCCCACAGTTTTCGTCACCTGGGTTTCCATACTTAGGTTGTTGTTCAACATGGCTCCCAGGTTGCGCACGGAAGGCACTGGTAGAGGTTTGACACTGAACTCCGGGGGCCAGAATTCATGTGGGAACTGACGGGGTATCTTAGTGCCGGAGCAGAACAGGACCTCCGTTTTCGCGGCGTTGAACTGGAGGGAGTTACTATGTAGCCATCCGGCCGTCTCTCTTAAGCAGTCGTGGAAGGTTGAGAACGGAATGGCATCTTCACCTTCCCACGAGAGAATGAGCTGTGTGTCATCCGCATAATTAATTGTTTTGACCCCAAATGATTGGATCAATTTGATAGATGGATCAGTTTAGATATAGGGAAAACAGAGTGGGAGCTAGCACACACCCCTGGCGGACGCCCCTGTCAACAGGAATCCGAGATGTTTTTTGGCCTTGCTGACCCCATCTAATTTGGGCAAAATTGCTTTCATGGAATTTGATGGTTAAGGCTAACAAGTACGCGGGCATGCCCATGCCCTCAAGTGTGGCCCAAAGTTGGTTACGTGGAACAAGGTCAAAGGCAGTCCGCAAGTCGATGAAGGCGAGATACAGACTGCCCTTGCCCAGTTTGACCACTTTCCAATAAAGCATTAGGAATCGGAATGTCTGCTCAATCGTGCCGGTTCCAGATCTGAAGCCGGCCTGAAAGTCAGACAAAACCTTCATTTCCTCGGCCCACTGCAGGATCCTACCCAAAACTACCTTCCCTGCTGCCTTCTGGGTGGAATCAAGTAGACTTATGGGTCGGTAGTTGGCCGGATCGTCCCTGCAGCCCTTTTTGAAAATGGGGACAACTTCCGCACCCCTCCACGAATCCGGGAAACCACCACCCACCATTGCCTCATTCAGGAGTTTAGCAATGTATAGGCTCCAAACATCGACATTGCTACGAAGCAAGTCTCCAGGGACTCCATCTGGGCCTGCCGCCTTGTTGGGGACGATGCACCTGATTGCTATCTCCACCTCCCTAGGTGAAAAAGTGGGGCCAAAGTGGGAGCTATTAGCTGGTACTAAGTCACTAGGACTCCTATTAGGACCCAGTACCCCCGGGGAGTTGGAGTATAATTTGGCAAAGTGGGCCCGCCAAACCTTCCCTGTAATATTACATGTAATCAGGGAGTCAACAGGCCTGTCCCTACCTCTAATCAGAGCCCAGAAAGCCCTTGAGTCCTTTCTAGAACCAGCCTCCATTAAATCACTCCAGAAGTTGGTTTCGTGAGTGATCTTTGCCGCAACTTGAGTCTTCTTGTAATTTTTCCTAGCTTGGGAAATCAAAGCCTGGTCTTTAGCGCTGACCGCCATAATTAATTCACTTTTTGCTTGGCGGCAAGCGTGGGAATACCATTGATCTCTGCCCTTGGTCACATTTCTCCGCTTGGGCCCCCCCCTCCCCTCAGGAACCAGGAAAAGATTGCTAAGTGATACAATTGTCTCCACAAATGGCACAAGGATAGGAGAGTCACAGTCCAACGTGCTTGCAATACACTTGGCTTCCATCATTATGGATTGAACTTGGGCAATTCTTGTGACATCCGAAGCAACCTTAGCCCACTTTAGTCGCCTCCCGCAGTTTGATGGAACAACTTCGTGGGATGATTTCCAGGTTGGCCGAGGTGATACTGCTGTGGCCCCTTGGTCCCACGGGAGAGCGAGCGAAAGGATCAACGGGTTGTGGTCACTATCCGTGGATTGTTGAACAACCATATCAAGGGCGTATTCCCACAGGTTAAAGTTTAACAGCACGTAGTCGATTCTGGAGGTGTGTCCAATCCTGTTGTATGTGTGTGCACCTCCAGTGTCTGACTTGCAACGACCATTAGTGGCTCTGAGAGAGTATTCCAAGCAAAGTGCGTTTATATCAATGGCATTCTGAGTCCATTTCCTGATGGGGTTGAGTGCAAGCAAGGGAATGCCTCTCTTGGCATCATCCTCCCATGTATCCAAGATATCATCGCAGGCCAAAGGCTCAAAGCAGCAATTGAAGTCCCCGCCCAGAATGGTAAGGGAGTCAATGTTGCAGCCAGTTAGCTCCTCTTCGACTCCAGTTAGGGACAGAGGGCTCAAGTTCCCTGCCCTGGCCCCCCTTAGGTATATGTTGAAGAGCTCTAGGGTATTACCCCCCGGGCACTGCATAGTAAGTCTCAAGAGGTCTGGGGATGGTGAGTTTGTATGTTTTACTACTAGTCCCAGTGCTACACTTACCCAGATGAGAAGGCCACCAGAAGGACGGCCTTTACTGCCTTTGGACCTGGAGGCCGGCACAGAGTAGGTGGTGAAGCCGACCCTGTGCACAGGCTCCAGGCACCAAGTTTCTTGTAAAAGGCAGATCCCGAAGGGCTCCATAAAGGAAATCCAATCAGGTTTATTAAAGTTCCGGGCAAGCCCTGCCACATTCCAGCTTAATATTTTAAGCTGGGGAACACCTGTCAAGGTCTTGCCAGGCTGTGGCTCAGAGACTGGAGAGATGGCGTGGGTATCAGTGACCCTGGCAGGATGGAAAGAAGCTGCAGGTGGCGGGATTTCGGGGACAATCAAGTTTGCAGCTAAGTGAGTAATGGGAGGACAAACAACAGAGGAAGGGTGCACCAGATCCAGTGTGAGGGGGGCCTGTATTAGGGGCTGGATAGGGGAGAAAATACTAGTCACACCCACACTAGCCGTCAAGGATAGTCTCCCCTTCCCCAATGTGGAACCATTGTGATTACTTGGTAGTGCTCTGGTTGGGGGCGTTAGGAGTCAATCGACATCCTCCAGGCTGCCAAACCCATCAGCAGTTACATTTCCAGGCCAACAACTGTTTGGGTTAAGCACAGTGGGAAGGAATCCCCAACTAGGCTGTTGGGGAACTGTGGGCCAAAAGCCCCCCTGCGGGCATACAGCACGGGGAGGATAAAAGAATGATAAAGGCCTCGGGGCAATAGAGGAACCCCAATCTTGGTTCCCAGGAGACCAGATGTGCCTGGCTGTATACACGTCGTCAAAAGTTACGACTATACAGTCACCGGGGGTCGATTTCCTCGTGGTACCCACCCAGGGAACTCTTCGAGTCGTTAAGACTCTACTCCTCCTTCCATTGGGAATAGGCCTATAAGTGTTAAGCCAGTGCATAACTTTGTTACGTAGCGAGTGCTGGTCTTCATATTGGCCATTCTCCAGTTCCGGGACACCCGTCAAAACCACCATATAATCATTTGCTTCGGGAGGAAGGTCAATATATCCTCCTCGAAAGTTGCTCCTGGTGTGGGGACCCCTAGCAGAATGCGTTGAGGGTTTATTCCGGGGGGCCTTGGCGGGACGTGAACTATTATTAGCTGGATTCTGGGCTCTTGGTGTCGCTGTTGTGGTGTTGTTACGAGGTGCCTGGGCAGGGCCGGAGCTAGAGCTAATTGGGTTCCGGGCTCTCGATGCAGCTGATGTGGAGCCAGTGTGAGTTTGTGTAGCTGGAGCATTTGGGGTATTAGCCCTGGCCTGAGGGGGCGGGTTTGCAGTAATGAGATTCCTGGTGCGGGGTTTGGGAATAGGGTGGGTAGGACAGGGCAAAGTGGGATTAGGGGGCAAACCAGGGATAGCTGTAGGGGGTGGGGTAGGAACCTCTGTAAGCGAGTTACTATCAATCACCCCCTGGCGTTCAAGGCCTCTTAGGCCAAGAGTGGCCAAGGCGATGATGCTTTTCTCCATTTCGAGGAGATTGTTCTCTATGCGGGAAAGCCTTAGATCCAGGGGAGATAAAAGATTTTTTAGGGACTCCCAGACCACTCCTATAAACTCCCTCTCCCTCCCGTCCTGATTTGTACAGCTTGTATCTGATCTTTCAGGTTGTGAGGTGCCTCCAGAATCTAAAGGGCCTTGCCCCACAATATTTTCACCGCCAGGAGCCAGTGGGGAGAGGAGAGGCATGGCCGGACTGGTAGCGGCTATTGTATTGTCACTGATGGGCAAATTAGCACCCTGCATTGGCAGTTTCTTCCGAGGGGAATTTGGGCTGGGGGAACGTTTTCTCTTATTGGGATTCCCCGGGATGTTATCGAGACCGCCATATGAGGTAGAGGCCAGGGATATATCAAGTGATTGTAGGGAAGAAGTAGGGGAAACAAGAGGACTATCCTCAACAATAAGCGGGCCGTCGGGCAAAGCAGGTAGACCTAAAAATGGGAGTGGGAGGGAGGGAGTGGGCAGAACAGGCATATCGTGGACATCAACCACCGCTATAACACCCTCCCGCTTACCGATATGATTAGGGGAAATAGCAGTAGCTATATGACCAAGAGAGGATTTCTTACGTGAGGCAAAATCGAGTGACAACTTCCTGGCCGCTTCCAGGTCAAGGGACACTCTGGTTTGCAGTTTGTCAATTTCAAGGTCTATCGCCTTGGTTGTCCGCGTGATAAAATCGTCCATGGGCCCGTTAGGTGCCAGCCCCCCCTTGGCCGCCCTATTGCGTGTGACGCGGGTACACATATGGACTAACTGTATCTAACAGCCCGGGCAGCAAAATGGGCAAACACAGAGTGCGAGGCAAAAGTGCAAGAGAGGGGGCCCAGACCAGACCGCTCAGACCTCGAACGGCCTCAAACGGCCCGCTCTTTGCCCGGTCTTCGCCCCGCGCTTAGACCCGCGCGCGTCCCGCGTCGCGGAAGCCTCAGAGTAGGATATATGGGCCGTTTGTAAGCGGAGGGCGGGCCACGGGGAGAGCGGACCGGAAGGTCTTGCAGGTCACGCAGGGACTCCTGGACAATGGAGTCCCTGCACACGCTCGCAGCCCCGCTGCGCCTCGCTCCCACCACCAGCCTCAAGCTCTCAGGAAGGTGTCCAAACAGCCCCCAGCCAACAGGGCGAAGCGGCACCCGCGGAGCGGGTGCGGCGAGTAGTGGCCACAGGTCCAGCAGGCAACAAGAAATCCGACTGTAGCGCCAGCAACAGCGCTACGGCAGGCAAAAGCGTCCCAAGGAGCAGTGCAGGAAGAGGAGGTAAAGTACCCTCCTGTGGGCGGTGGGCGGGCCACGGGGAGAGCGGACCGGAAGGTCTTGCAGGTCACGCAGGGACTCCTGGACAATGGAGTCCCTGCACACGCTCGCAGCCCCGCTGCGCCTCGCTCCCACCACCAGCCTCAAGCTCTCAGGAAGGTGTCCAAACAGCCCCCAGCCAACAGGGCGAAGCGGCACCCGCGGAGCGGGTGCGGCGAGTAGTGGCCACAGGTCCAGCAGGCAACAAGAAATCCGACTGTAGCGCCAGCAACAGCGCTACGGCAGGCAAAAGCGTCCCAAGGAGCAGTGCAGGAAGAGGAGGTAAAGTACCCTCCTGTGGGCGGTGGGCGGGCCACGGGGAGAGCGGACCGGAAGGTCTTGCAGGTCACGCAGGGACTCCTGGACAATGGAGTCCCTGCACACGCTCGCAGCCCCGCTGCGCCTCGCTCCCACCACCAGCCTCAAGCTCTCAGGAAGGTGTCCAAACAGCCCCCAGCCAACAGGGCGAGTAGTGGCCACAGGTCCAGCAGGCAACAAGAAATCCGACTGTAGCGCCAGCAACAGCGCTACGGCAGGCAAAAGCGTCCCAAGGAGCAGTGCAGGAAGAGGAGGTAAAGTACCCTCCTGTGGGCGGTGGGCGGGCCACGGGGAGAGCGGACCGGAAGGTCTTGCAGGTCACGCAGGGACTCCTGGACAATGGAGTCCCTGCACACGCTCGCAGCCCCGCTGCGCCTCGCTCCCACCACCAGCCTCAAGCTCTCAGGAAGGTGTCCAAACAGCCCCCAGCCAACAGGGCGAAGCGGCACCCGCGGAGCGGGTGCGGCGAGTAGTGGCCACAGGTCCAGCAGGCAACAAGAAATCCGACTGTAGCGCCAGCAACAGCGCTACGGCAGGCAAAAAGCGTCCCAAGGAGCAGTGCAGGAAGAGGAGGTAAAGTACCCTCCTGTGGGCGGTGGGCGGGCCACGGGGAGAGCGGACCGGAAGGTCTTGCAGGTCACGCAGGGACTCCTGGACAATGGAGTCCCTGCACACGCTCGCAGCCCCGCTGCGCCTCGCTCCCACCACCAGCCTCAAGCTCTCAGGAAGGTATCCAAACAGCCCCCAGCCAACAGGGCGAAGCGGCACCCGCGGAGCGGGTGCGGCGAGTAGTGGCCACAGGTCCAGCAGGCAACAAGAAATCCGACTGTAGCGCCAGCAACAGCGCTACGGCAGGCAAATGCTGTAATTATGCCATCGTCACTTATTGGGTCTAGACATGTCATTACCTCTAATGCACATTTGGAGAATATATTACCCACAAACTTCACAGCATTGACTCTCTCCCACTCACATTCTCCCTAGCAATCACTGTTTGATATGAAGATTAACAGGGTGCCCCCTTTTTGGTAGAGAAGGGATAAGAAGCGCGAGTGCAGCATGATCACTGAAAGCGTAGAGTTTGGTCATAAATTGAAAGAGCTTCCTTATGGGGTCTGAGAACAGAACATAATCAAGCGTCGAGAAGTGGGAGCGACTAGAAAAAGTGAAGTTTAACTGGCCAGTTAGGATATATGCAGAGAAAACATGTATGTAAAGAGGATGTACACTCCACAAGGAGCGGACACATGCATTCATATGGGACATATGTGTACAAGGACAGGTCTGATCCTACAACAAACCGCTGTAGACCGCAATCTACCCCTGCCAGCCTTAAAAAAAAGCTGCATTTTCAAAGTTGGATGTTTATTGTTGATTGTAGTCCAAGCATTTTCCCAAATGTTTACTGTCTCAGGGACGAAAATAATCTTCTGATCCAGACTTAGAACAGACCACCATTCTCCTTGGGAAGGTGCACAATAGCAACATTGTTGCAGCCCAATGGTCTCAAACCTCCTAACGGACCTTACTGTTTTGGTGGTTTGTTAGTACTGACAAAGACACATAG
Source organism: Lissotriton vulgaris (assembly GCF_964263255.1). Taxonomy (NCBI): domain Eukaryota; kingdom Metazoa; phylum Chordata; class Amphibia; order Caudata; family Salamandridae; genus Lissotriton; species Lissotriton vulgaris. The sequence continues at coordinate 229,014,079 of NC_141691.1, read as the reverse complement.
GTTCTGCAATTTAGTTCAGCATTCTAGTAAAATCTTCTCTTCCCAGAGTTTCTTTCATTTTGAGACACCTAAAAATTCCTGTAGCATTGTTGCTCGGATATGAATTTATCTTAAAGAAATAAAAAGACAAGAGGCGTTTGGTGGAAAAACAGGAACAAGTTGGTTTAATTAAACGTGGCAGCGTGCGTCGGAAGAAAGTCTCTTGTAAAAGTTTCGGCTGACAATATATATACACATCTTGTGAGGTACAATAACACAATTTTCTATTCTTGAAAAAGCTTCTCAGTCATAAATTAACAAGTTTGGGCATCTGATAAGGACGTAGATAGTTCTTGATCTCGGGGAGAGCTAATGTGGGACAGTGTGTATGTGTCCAGATGTCTTGTGTGGGGAGCATGTGATCAATAAGTTTGGCATGCGTGTCGTGTCCCGATTGGCTCAGTGTTTCTATCTACATGTGGCATCTAGCTTTGCGTTATTTTTGGGGACCAAACATGACTAACTGGGGCCAAATTCCTCTGACCTGTTTGTGGTGCAACTGTCTATCTGTGGGACCGATCAGTGTTTTTTCTCTGGGCGAGTGTTTGTCTTTGGGCTAAGCGAGACTCCACCTGTGACCTGTCACTCAATAGGCGTGGTTTGGGGTTGCAGGACCTGTATGACCACGCATCTCTGACTCTGGGTTGATGGGGTTGTCACTGTGTGTGAATCCTGGAGCAATGACACGAGTTCATTACAACTTCTGAACATAATATGGCAGTCGCTGATATCCTTTTTTTACTGACATTCTCTACATTATGCATACAGTTGTCACATCGTACATTTACATTGTTTTTACTGATACATAGTTATTTTAAAACGTTATTTATTTTGTGTACAAACACGTGTCCATTGAGCATTACATTACATACAGCAGCAGTGACAAAAAAAGAATAATGAATCAGAATCTGTCCAGGCAGTTACAATAGAATAAGTACTTTACATTTTGAATTTACAATGAGGGGAGCAGTATTATTATACATTGATGCATCTACACCAGCTCTAACAATAGGGGGATATAACTCAATCCTTTCCCGCAGGTGTATGAGAGAGCCCTACCCAAAAGGCAGAGCACAAATAGTACATTGTTTCAATACCCCAGGGTACCCACCACTCTAGCCAATCCCTGACCTGTCATATTCCTCCCCCGCCTCTTCTATAGAGGAGTTGCAGGCCAGGTATGCCCGAAATGGATCCCAAATATTTTTAGGCTTGCAGCGGGCGGGTATGAACACATTGAAATTTTCTGAATGCGCGCTACAACGAGATAGGTCAGCACGCCATTCCTCTATTGTAGGTGTGGGGCCCCTCATCCATCTCATAGCAAGCCCACGTTTTGCTATTAGAAAACACAATGCTAATAATTTGCGTGTATATTTGGGGTACTCCTTGGTGTAACCCGGCAGCGCCTCCAAGGGAGTCAGTCTAATACCTACACCAGTTATATCCTGCAATGCAGTGTGCACCTTCTCCCAAAACCTCTGAATCCTAGAGAAAGTCCAGCCAAATGTGTGAAATTTGCCTCAGCCACTCCACATCTCATGCAGTTATCGTCATTGCGTAGCCCATGACCATGCAGACGAGCTGGTGCATAATATACTCTCTGCAGAAACTTATTGTGTATCAAGGGTTGTCTGCCATTTTGAGATATAGACTTTGTGTCCCGGCAGCAAAATGTTCACTGCTCATCAGTCATTTCTAGCCGTCACTGTGCCCACCATTCCTGAAGTGTTTTTGAGGAAGGTGGGTCAGGCTCCCCATTGGCCAGTGTGTACAATATCGAAATCATGTGTTGTGAAGTTTGTGCGCTAAGCAAGTATATGAGAGGGGTTTAGTCAGGTGGTTCAAGCATGTCCTCCCCCAATGTTGCCCAAAGTGCATGTCTTGCTAGAAAAAAATGAAATCTTGTTATTAGGGAGGCATCCGGGGATTCCATAGCCAACATGCCCCAGTGTTTGACCGTGCCGTCTAGGAACAAAATCACCCATTGTGTTTATGCCTAGCGCATTCATAGCAGTGACAAATTCGCTCTCTCCTCTCATTGGCAACAGCCTGCACAGTTCTAATGACAATTTGGGAGAATACAGTGATACAGATATAGTTATGCATGCCTAGATTATAGTGACATTGACATTGTTTCTACTAGTAACAACACGGTTATGCATGCATTGATTATGGCATACATTGCCATTGTTACTTCAGGTATCAACACTGTTGTGGGGCATAGGTCATGGCATACATTGACATTGCATTCATGGGTATTGACACTTATGTAGGCACAGGTTATGCCATACGTTCACACTGCATTTGTTGGTATTGCCATTGCTGGACCTGCACATATCATGGTGTTCATTGAAATTGTATTCACCCATTCTAACATTCCTCCCTCTAATTGAATTTTCAACCTCTATCCTCCACATGTCATGACCATAACATTATTCAAAACTGTGTGTGTGTCTGCAGTCGCTCTTACTTTTCCCCTAGCTATGTGCATACAACCTAATCAGCCACTTCTAGGAAACCACACAACAGAAGTACAACACAATAAAAATTGGAATTAGTGACGTTAATAGTCTGGACACCCATAGGAGATCCAATGAAAAGATAATATACAACTCTTGTTCCAGGGTACATCCCTCTTTTTTTATCTCGGGTAACAGATGATGCAGTTCTTGGAAGGCAGTACAAAAGGGGGTGGTGATGGACGGAGCATCTGAAACAATCGAACAATCATACCCAGTCAACAGATCTGGGTTTAATCCATCACCGTTCTTTAGCCCACTCTGCCACCCCAGTTCAGACATGGCTATATGCAAATCAGTCTGACCCTGTGCATCATGGGAATAGTCCAGCCCGAACTGCCAAGCCATGCCTTCCCTGGACCGGAAACAAGCTTCCTAGGACCGGTTTCTGGCATTACAGCCTTCTTCAGCCAGGCTTGCTTGAATCCAGTGGCAAAGGGACTCAGTCTGAGCATACCCTGCTAACTTATGGCGAACAAAGCGGTACAAAAGGGGGTGGTGATGGACAGAGCACCTGAACCAACCAAACACTCACACCCAGTCAACAGATCTGGGTTTAATCCATCACCGTTCTTTAGCCCACTCTGCCACCCCAGTTCAGACATGGCCAAATGCAAATCAGTCTGACCCTGTGCCTCATGGGAACAGTCCAGCCCGAACTGCCAAGCCATGCCTTCCCTGGACCGGAAACAAGCTTCCTAGGACCGGTTTCTGACATTACAGCCTGAGACATCATTTCCCCTCTCTATCTGAGAATTGTTTTCCCCCCAATGGGGCTCCATTGGGTTTGCTCCCCCTTACCTTTTAGGCATCTTTTACACCTGATTATCCTTATTTGAACCTTGTATCCTCACTGGGTTTTTATATTTATATTTCTGTAGTCTATACTCCGAGTAGTCCTCTCCCATCTTGCCTTAATCGCCCGTTTATTTGCTCTTGGTTCTTTTCGATTTTAGGTTTTCCATTGATGCACTAGGTCTGTTTCTCATTCGTGTTATCCATCGGTATTCCGCCTAGTCCCTCGTCCCTTTTGAAGCACTTGAAGCCTCGACTTGAACCTCCAGCTCGCATATGATTTAACTCCGAGTCTTCCCCCCGCCCCTCTGCCCTCTTACACGGGCCCTGATTGACTCTTACTCCACCCATCAACAGCCTCTTTAAAAGCATCAGCCGGCGTTTTCTGTTTCTTTCATTCCTGGAATCACCCCCATTGCGGACCAAACGTTTCCCGAAGACTGCCTGCCCAATCATCCAACTTGGCGAGTCCGTGTGCCGCTATTCCGCCTGCACCTGCTCCCCTCATCCGCGGTATATACCATCATTTAGTCGGTTCTTCATTTCTTTGCAGATTGAACGACTCTGTTCACCAGACCCAGGAAGACCCCCCCCACCCCCCACCCCCCCCCCCCCGGGCCTCTTGAAGGGCTGCCATCCCGAGTTCTATCTGTGAACTTCCTCTCCCTCTGCCTGCTTACTTCACCTTCATTCCATCCACTACAGGTAAATGTCACCCCTGATTTCTCCTACTCTTGCTGTTCTTCATTCCACCGTGCGTTTCACTTGGTTAATTTCTATCCCTGCATGTCTCCCTTGTGTTCGCACATAGATTGTACCACTGTTCGGGCCTTGATACGCAGCGCCGCAGAACGAAACATTCCCACGAGGACCTTCCCACATTCCGACCCGATACTCCGCGCTGCCCTACCTTGCGCCAGCTCACCCTCGAGGCATCTATTTTTCCCTGTCCCCGGTGGGTATTAGATCATGTCCTTCCTTGATGCCTTCCTATCCCATCGACCCCTTCCCCTTCCCCACACTAGTGGTTTTATCCTTATTTTTCTTTCCCCTGTTTATTAATCTCGTGTACAGGAGTTCCTCCTGATCTTGCGGCTATCTATAGACCTGCTCAATTCCCGATTAAACCTTCAGGTATGTGCTGCAACTTTTGAATTCTCATTCGCACACACCTACCGGCTCCATCTCCTAACCGGTCCACTTGCGCGTTTTATATTTCACTCGGTTGAGATCTTTTTAACTATTTCACAGGTGATCTTCTACTGGAACTGGTGATATATTGATTTCTACCCTTACTTGGGCACATTTTCTGATATATCTTCTTTACTGCTGAATTCAATCTTTTGTTCCGCTATCTTCTCTCTATTGCACCTTATGCACTCTTTCCTATTGAGTTTAAATAGCGCTATGTGCTCCTACTGATCTTTTCTCCAGGCTATTCCTGGTCTCTCTCTGCTATTTTCGGTTCACTCATTGGTACTCCCTCCCACCCGGTTATATCCTAGGCCGCCTTTGGTCAAAAAGAGAGGCAAAAGTATTTTGAATTTTGTCCGTGTTCATTATTTTAATTGGATCTGTTTATCCATACACAGATACCCCCACTTTTGTAATTCCATTGGTTTGGGCCCTGATGAAGGTGAGACCCTGATGAGGTCACACACCGAAACGTACGTCGGCACCACAAACCTACTTGGCGAAACCTACATGATCTACTGATTCCCCTAATATCGTTATTGTTACTTATTGTGGAGAGAATTTATTGTTAATTTTTATATTTCTTTCTGTGATAACATTCACTTCATTTTGTTAACTCTGTTTAGTTTGTATTTTTATTTTATTAATGAGAGGATACAACACTGTATCTACCAGCAACTATCCCATTTCCTTTTTTGATAATTATCCGACCCTTAGGTATTCGCCCCTCTTTGACCGTCTCCAGAATTTCTGGTTCCTTGAATGAATGTACCTCTGTAGTAATTGGACGTCTGTGAATGAATGAGTGAGAGTGATTGTGATTGCTTGAATGTTTTTTTTTGTGGGGGGTATTATTAATTTAATCTTGATTGTATTTTGCGATTTAATGTCTCACAATGTATGAACTATGTTTCCCATGAATTTGGATTAAAACAAATCTATGTGTTCATAATCCTTTGCTCCGTTGTTTACCTATTGTTTCCTGGGAGGGAGACCGTTTGTATCAAGTGACTTTATAAGCACCCATTGATCGAATACAGGTGGAGTTTTTGTGGTTTATTGTACAGTTTCCTTTCCCCTGCACCTCCACCTACAATTATTCTCAGGGGTCCCCTTGTTTTATTGGAAAATTACAGCTGTCTTCAGCCAGGCTTGCTTGAATCCAGTGGCAAAGTGAGCAAGGGACTCACGTCTGAGCATACCCTGCCAACTTATGGCGAACAAAGTGGTACAAAAGGGGGTGGTGATGGACGGAGCATCTGAACCAATCAAACACTCCCACCCAGTCAACAGATCTGGGTTTAATCCATCACCGTTCTTTAGCCCACTCTGCCACCCCAATTCAGACATGGCCATATGCAAATGGATCTGACCCTGTGCCTCATGGGAACAGTCCAGCCCGAACTGCCAAGCCATGCCTTCCCTGGACCGGAAACAAGCTTCCTAGGACCGGTTTCTGGCATGGATTAAACCCAGATCTGTTGACTGGGTGTGAGTGTTTGATTGGTTCAATTGCTCTGTCCATCACCACCCCCTTTTGTACCGTTCTTGGAAGGCAAGCGCGAATGTCCCATTGTCCATATCATTTCCGGGGATAAAAGTACAACAGGAAGCACCTATCTTGGCAAACACCCCACCCTCCATCACGCTCACCAAGTCCAACACATACTGATGTTGCATCACCATAAGGTGGATGGCTCTCAGTTCTTCCTTGATAGTGTTTAAGCTGAGCTTAGTACCATTGATCATTGTTTGCATGGTGAAGAACGGTAGTCACCCTCCTACGTTTACTAGAGTTTCTGTGAACAGTCTTAATACTTCTGGAATGTCCTTGTACTGAGCCCAGACAAAATAATCAGTAGTGTTTCTCCTTCGAGCCTGATGCAACAGAGTTTTCTATTCTGTAACATATGTTGAGACAACTCAGACAGATCTTCTGCATGGATGACCAGCGCTGGGGTGCGTATGGTCATAAGGGTGCAGAGGCCCGCCATCTGGGGATGAGCTGGGTGTAGACAAGGTAACTGTATTGTCAGTATATATCCATCACCTTGGAGGTGCCCATTGCAGGTCCTATATGTGAAGTATCACACCACAGTTTTCTCTGATGCCCAAAGGTATGGTTCCTTTGCCTCGGAACCACACAGAATACAGTGTAAATTTCCGTACAATTGGGGTTCCCCCTTCCCCTCCAACCAGGTGTACATATTAATCTCAGTATCCCAGATTTCCTAGAATGGGGTATCCATGCTAGCACTGGACCCTCACCCATGGGACTCATTTCCCCCAGTGTGAAGGATGAGAGCAGCCCTACACTGAAATTCCATGTCCGGAGTCCACTTGTTATTAAAGAAGGTGGCCCCAAAGATGTAAAGGCCAACCCTGGGACCGCAGATGGAGACGGGAGCGGACATATATGTGTACTGGTGCAGTGGTCTTGCTACCTCCAGGAACCTCTTTTCTATGAAGTTCTGGGGTCAAACAGTGTCCTCCCTTATAGTCCTGATTCTGCAAATCCTGTCTACCCCGGTTTGGATGTCGCTAGATTCAGAAACCATGTACTGTGCTGTGGGCTTGGTCTCATACCGGGTGATGTTTACTATTGCCTTACGGGGGTTCTACTGCATTCGGTTGAACCTTAGCCCTGATCCTACATAGGTACAGATGGACGAGGCATTTTGCTTTTTCAGGGACTATCTCCTGGGATAAGTAAAACCTGTCTTAGCCTATGGCGTGGGGGTATCAGTAAAAATATGTAGCACTACCTGTTCGTAGTTTCAGTGCCTACGGCGGTCATATGTTGGTACCAGGTGTTGTGTGCTGTATAGTGCGTGAGAAATGCTAGCGTTTGGTTGAGCATAGGTATACGTGAAGTGAGAGAGGTCCCTCCGCATGCGTTGCAAGAATGTAAAAGCAGAGTTTATGAGATAAGGCATACGTCTAGCTACGACGGGACACAAGAGCACCCGTCTGAATAAAATAAGTGTACAAAAATACGCAACTTAAAAAATACATTTGTAGGCTGTTGGGTCGTCTTCGGGGGAAAGGTCTGTCATTTGAGCGCCCAGAGGTGTCTTGTTTTGGTGCAGTTCAAAAAAATTCTCTAAGAAAGTGGTTGTAAAAGTCCATTTCTAGTCTGCGTTACTTGAACGATTGGCCTTGTGAAAGTCCTTTTGACAGCTTTGATCTAAGGAATGGCAGGCCACGGCCACGGCAGTGATGGTGCACTTGCAGCTCGATCATGGACCTGCAGGATAAGAGCTGTTCATTGTAGGTAGGTTAGCTTGGAAACACCACATTGTTAGGAAAATTCCTGCATTTACATTTACGAATGCACTCAATGGTTTTATTGCAAGCAAATTTTCCTAGTAGGGTACTGGAAGGCGGAGGTGCAGATGTTAGTGCCATGGCAAGTTTACTCTAATTTAATGCTGTTTGTATTTTGGGTATGCCTCCCTCTTCTTGCTACAGTTGGGACAGTACTTTTTCCCCTGTGAACTGCTCCCTATAAAGGTGTGACATTCTAATCAGTGTAGGGTTGTCCTTTTGACCTGTATGTGCTGTGTGCAATTGTGAGGGGAAATGGATGCTTTGAATTTTAGGCTAATGCTTCAGTTGACACGTGTGCTTCCCTTGAGTCTCGGCACGTGACATGAAACAAGGCTTTTCTCCAAGTTGACCGAGACCTATTTCCCTTCATTATGAACTTTCAAATAATAGAGTAGATAGTGACCACTATCCTCAATCTTTTATATTAACCAACTTTCGAGAAAAGTCCCGGCCAACTAGTGTCCTCACACAACTCACCCAACTGTACAATTTAAATCAATTTACACAGAAGGATAATACTGTAGATGCAATCATGGAGATTTTCTCAGCTTTATTGGCCGCCACTGATGCAAAACCATTAGGGATAGAGGCCTGGGAGTCTCTTATCAACAGCCTAAACAGAATGTTTTCACACAGTTCTAGAAAACCAAAAATCTGTCAGGAATAGCGGGTCAGCATGGTACACTTACGCCCGGAGGATAAAAAAAAAGACAACTATATAAAGCTCTAAGACAAATGCTATCTCATGGCCAACAACCCTCTCGGCAGGCCCTGACCATAATTAAACCAATGAAAAGCGACCTAAAAAAAGAGATTCGTGCAGTAAAACGCACATATAACGAGTCGTTTTGGATAAAAATGCTCCATGTCAGCCGACAACAAAATTCCAAAGAGTTCTGAGTTCAAATCAATGTCTTATCAAACGGAAAAAATCAGCATCACTATTCCGACCGAGCACACATGGAGAGCTCACATAGAAGCTACATATAACCCCCAGAAAGCCTCCAGGTTTACCGCGAAAAACGACACACTGAAGGCGAGACGGTTCAGTACCAGTACCTCTAGAGACACTCCAATTAGATAGCATTGAACGGCTGATACACCAAAACCAACTTCTCAGGCCCTAGATTTCAAGACTTGCAAACTGAATCTGAAAGACAACAGTGACCTACAAACCAAACAAACTGAAGGAAAACCTCAGCGAAGCCCTTCTGAAACATCAGGGTCAGATCAATCAATCATCAATATACAGATCACACAAAAACAAGTACAGAACGCCATAAAAAACAGAGGTCTGACGGGGCCCCGGGGCCAAACGGCTTTCCCAACGCCCTATTTAAAAAAGACTAAGCATTTTGGTCTAACCATCTATCAATACAGTTTTCTCACATTTTGGAATCTCACACTATCCCAGATTTTTTGCGAGGTAGCATATTACACCCAATATTTAAATCAGGGGCTCGTTCAAATCCCTCAAATTATAGGCTAATAGGCCTCATTGATGTTGAGGCAAAAATCTATGCCGCAAACTTGCTGAAATACCTAAAGGATTGAGTAGACAGCATTAAATTGATCCCCAACACACAGACAGGCTTCCGAGCTGGAATGGGCACTTTAACAAACATATCTGCCATCAAGCTTTTGGCCGATCAAGCCATTGCCAACTCAAAAGTTCTGTATGCATGTTTCGTGGATCTCAAGGCAGCCTTTGATAAGGTCCCCAGAAGAGCCCTGTGGGCAAAAATGGATTCCTGGGGAGTCCCCACAAACTTACTGTACGCAATAATTAACCTCTATTCAAAAACATGGATTCAAATAAAAATGGGAGACGGTCGAACTTTAACAAACAAAATTACCACCACCAATGGTTTAAAACAGGGGTGAGTTTTATCCCCCTGTCTATTTAATATATATACAGCCGACTTAGATAACAACTTACGTTCGACATTAGGGGACCCCTCAAAACTGGGGAATGCGAGAATAGCAAGTCTGCAATATGCCAATGACATTGTGCTGCTATCTCAACGCACTGTGGCCTCCAACGATTGATAAACAAACTAGTAGAATACACAGATTCAAATCAACTACACATAAACTTTGAAAGAACAAAGGTTATGTGTTTTTCTAGCACACAAAAAGAACAACTAAATTCACTTGGACGATCAACAGCAACTGCCTGGACCAGGAGGCAACATATAAATATCTGGGAGTAACTTTGCATCGCCACCTTAATTACAAGCAATACCTAGAACAGCGGAAAACAAAAGCCAAACAGCTATTAATTGCATTTAAAACCTTGCAAAAAAACTCAGTGAATGTTAGACGACCCACTTATTAAAGGTCGTGGCAGCAACATTTTTACCTTCAATTACTTACGGTTCAGAACTCCTAAACACAAAGGATGCAATAACTCTGAACATAGCCCAAACCATTTTTTTTAAAATCTATTTAAAATTCCGCGTCATATTTCTCAAGCCCGGATTAGACTAGAATTTGGGTTAAAAAAAACAGATGTCAAGACAAGGAGCGCTGGTAAAATACTATTGGAGAATGCGGGCAGCAGAGGAAGAGTCTCCAGCACATTATTTGTTGGCTGGAGGTTGAAAGGCAATCCAGATTGAGTAATTCAGTTTATCCATTCTTAAAGCAATCGATTGAAGCCTTAAAGTTAGAGGAAGCCTGGCACACAATACCATCATACCCGGAGTTTAAACAAATAGTCAATAAAACGACTAAACAAATAGCTCAAGAAAAAGACAAAGCATCATTGACGATAAAAATCAATGCATGGATTGTGTTGCCAACATACAAAATGTAAAAGCCTCAATCATACCTGTCTGAACATTTAGCAAATCGCATGAAGCAGCAACTGACCTTAATGAGACTGGGAGTTTACTCAACTAAAGATCTAATCCCAAAATGAAAACTGACCTGGCCCTCAATGGACTGCCGCCTTTGCGGACAAGGAGACGAATCATTGCTCCACTTACTCTATATTTGTCCGGCATGATTATCCATACAGAAAGAACTTTTGCGGCCAATAATAAAAAGAGAACAAATAAGGAATTGCAGACCCGCATTGATAAAATGTTAAGGAGGCTCGACAGTACAATTGGCATGTAAAGCAATAAAGTTATTGAGTTTAGCTGCAACCGAACTAGAAAAGGGAGATAGAGAACTTGAACCGGCAAAGCATGTAAAGTAAAAAAGTGTAGATAATTAGCCTGCAGCCTGTATAAGAACTACATATCTCATAGCTCGACTCCCTATTACAAGACTGAAGGAACCAATTGTCCTCGGTTTTAAAAACAAAGTTTTTATCACAAATTTTAACGAGAATTAATTAATCTGTATTTTGCTCATGAATTTTATGTGTTTTAGCGGTTAAGCCGCTCTTTTTATGATTTACATTAAATCAAATAAAGTAATTCTACTACTTCTACTAAGTTGGTTGAGTTGCTAGGTTACACACTTTTTCTGTAAGGGTTGAGAATCTTCGGGCTGTTTTTAGGCTGCTTTGTGTGGGTCCCAGTGGGCATTACCTGTGTTTTTGGGGTTCCTACTTTTAACAAGAGACACCGGAGGTGGTCAGAAGGTCTGTTTGGACCCCTGTAGGGCCCTGCAGGGAAATGGCTGGAATTGTGTTTGTTTGCTGTGTTTTTAGGTCTCGTATAAGGCAGCGCATGCGCTGCCTTATGCGAGGCATCAAGTAATTAGTATGTGATGTGAAACTCAGTGTTATTTCTGTTGCTGCTTGCCATTAGTTAAAGTTTGTCATTAATTTTGTTAGATTTTTTTTATTGGCTGTTGATGCGATGCTGACTTTCGTTTAGTCCAGAAGCAGCAGCACCTAACTACTGTTTCTGTCCGCCAGATCCCACTCTGTTTTGCAGCTGCCTACTGCTTTTCAAACACAGGCTTTTACTTTTCAAACACGGGCGCGCACTTTTAACAATGGCGCCCGTGCTCGTTTAAGACACCTTTGCTGCCAGAATTCCAACATGTCTTCTCTTTTCTCATACTAAGCACGAGAACAATGTTTTCAGGTGTTTTAATCTTTTCTCTTCTTTTCTTATGTTTGAATGGCTTATATTGCACCTTGCTGTTCTTCTATAACTTTTTTTACAGACCCTCGCAGCTGCTTTGCTGGCCCGGCATTGAACATTGACCTGGCAGCAGTTGGGTTAGCCTCAGCCCCTGTAACTGTGGGCACGTGGGCGGGGTCAGCTGAGGCGTGCAGGCATTGGAGCTGAAATACAGGGCAGTGGTTGGCACTTGCAGGAGACCCCCTCCGCCCTCACTGCAAGGCAAAAGACAGCCACAAAGTCGTCATCAGGACAGTAGACAAGCTATATACATTTTGGCTGCTTTCACAATAAACGTGAAGTTCGGGCCAAGCCGGGCAGAACGTTCAATCCTGTTCCACGGCTTTAAGAGACTGCTTCTAATCTTCAAATATTCTGCAAAATAAATGTCAAAGTTATCTAGTAACGTGGACAGTTCTGCGCAAACGGACCTGGCACCGTAAGCAGTGGTAAGACAAATGAATCGACAAATATGTGTCAGCCACAGCCCGTGTATGTCTACTCCACTAGTTAATCATATGCACCTAACAAACAGCTGTAATTAAAGTGGGAAAATGCGTATATTCCCCAGTCACTTATGTTAAAATATTATATACTTGTTCACAACCCACAAGTCAAGACTGTAAATCTAGGAAAAAAAGCTCTCACCAATCTAGAAAGGATTTGATCAAAGAACAGAACAGTGTAAGAACGGGTTGGCAATGTGGGCTAATTCATGTGTTCAAATTCTTTATGTTACTACTTTTGGGACTTTCCGAAACATTTCACCACTAATGTTGGTGCTTTAGAACCGCTGCAGAGCATGAATTGAGGGCTTACGTAATTGTTTCTTCTAGTACTGTGCGAGTGTAGAACTGACTGCATTCAGGGGTTGCCCTGATCGCGTGACACACCAGGCCCCATCAGGGCTACTCCACTTGTTGGAGCCCTATATGCCAGGGTGCTCATTGAGATCTGCTGATCTTGCGGTTGTCTGCGCACCTCGAGTCTGGAGAGCGAGGGCTGGGGGCCGTTCTTTCCGCTTTATGGCGGCAAAACTTTGGAACTCGCTCCCGGCTCCCATTAGAGCCACTCCGAACCATCTGGCGTTTCGAAAGGCCTTAAAGACTTCCCTACTTCTGTTGTTTCATTTTTATGTTGCACTCTCTGGCTCTTGTCTGTGGTCTCTGGTTGCGCTGGGCTGCCTCGTTGCTGAGGCAGCCATGCGCATTACAAATCCGAAAAATAAATAAAGAGAGAGTGCAGAGATTACTGCTAAGGCTTGTTTTCCTATTTTCAAACTAGGGGAGTGAACAACGTGGACCCTGCCTTTGTGACTGCTTAGTTGAGATTAAATGATCCGGACTCCACCATCATGACAAAATGTATACAACTGACCCTGTACAAAGACAATCCAAGACTCAAAGCTGAGAAATCGACCACAAATACACAGCTGTGCTAAATTTTAGAATCCAGTACACGTGCTATTTGTTGACATACCTGCTTGTGATTGGCTGACATTGTCTTCTGTCTTATTGGTCATTCATTGAAAACTACTTGCAACTAACATAAATTAGTATATTGTGCAGTTTAAACAAATCATATTATTCACAATAAACAACGCCTCTGCCTCCAACTAAAAGAAAAGCGTTACTTACTACTACCAGGCAGATCTTTCTATTCAGGAAACTTTATTACACACATTTATTAAAGAAACATTTTCAATGCAATAGGTCTCCATTTGCAACAGTTTGAGCTATTAGCATTGTAAATGACAATGCCATTTATTTATGTATTGGCTTTTAAAACAGATAAATAAAAGGCATTGTCATTTATAATGCCAGTAGCTTAAACTCTCACAAAAGCGAGACCAATTACATTGCAAATGCTTGTTTTACGAGAGTCATGGGTCTCGCTTGGACTTCATGTGCTCGGCCTGATAGAGGTGAAACTAATGACTTGATGGGTTTTTCTACAGACTAGGGTTGCCTGAATTGGATTTCTTTGGTGTTTCGAGGACTTTGCTGCCACCCCTGCCGCCGCATGTTGAGGTACTTGGCTCCTGACACAAATGCCAGAGCATTTACCTTGTATTGGAACTAAAGGAGGGCCTCCATTTGGTGGTAAACCAGAGGACGGTTGAGAAGTATATAGCCTGCCCAAAGTTGGACCCAAAGTCCTAGGTGCCTGTTTTTATGCTCCAGCTGGGGGCCCACCCTGCTCCCTCGTCAAACTATCCTTTTTTACTGACATTCTCTACATTGTGCATACAGTTGTCACAGCGTACATCGAAATTGTCTTTACTAATATTGACATAGTTATGTGCGCCATGATCATGGCGCACATTGACATTGTTTCTACTGGTAACAACACTGTTATGCGTGCATGGATTATGGCATACATTGCCATTCTTACTGCCGGTATTAACAATGTTGTGTGGCCATAGTATCAACATTATTATGTGGGCACAGGTTATGGCATAAGTTGGCATTGCATTTGTTAATATTGCTGTTGTCGGGCTAGCACTTATCATGGTATTCATTGAAATTGTATTCACACTTTCCAACAGCATCAAAGGCATCAAAGGCATCAAAATCTTTACTCCCAAAAAAGATCGAACCACCTACATGTTATTCAGGGTAAAAAGCAAAGCAACAAAGGACCATCTTTTCAGGACAGCTCATCCCGGTTAGCATGGACTGTGTTTTCAGCAGTAAAGAGGATGTTCAAGTGTTCATTCTGGATGTTCCACCTGACAAGGTTAGCAACAAACTTCCTTTAACAGCATGGTATATTTGTGCACCTGCAGTCTCACAGCGCTCCCTAGAATGATAAAACAGATTATTCTCTCTACCAAATAAAAAAAACTGAAATCATTGGATCTGCTGTTTGAGGGGCAGTTGCCATCCAATCCAGTCTTTCAGCATCAACTGATCTGACCGACCTCATCCCCAGTCATGTGGACAGTAGGGCTTTACTTAAATCAGTGCTTTGGCTGTGCTTTTCATTAAAGACATGTTAAAACATGACTAGTGAGACAGCTTGGGTGTCGCACACAGCTACAGTGCTATTGCAGCTTCAATAACAAGAACAACTCTGCCACGCAGTGAAGCATTGTCATTGGTTTGTTGCAGGCCCCATTTTAGTTTTCGCTATGTTAGCCTAACTGTGCACGTTCCAGGCCACATTTGCTTTGCACACATTACTATATCAACACGCTTATTTTTTTTTCCACATTGTATTTTCAAACAGAACTTGTAACTGTTTACGTGTTGTGTTCTCTCATGGGATTTAGTCTGAACACAGCAGACAAGAACAAACAACAATGTCCCTTGCTATTTTCTTTTGGTCACACACTAGCATCTAGACACAACACATGAGTACAGCTGTGGTTTGAGCATACGAGCCTTGTCATATAGGCATGCACAGTTATGTAACATATATAGAGAGATTTTCTGTAGGAGATCACCGATGTACATGAGCTGTAGAATGTCCATCTGTGTATGCTAAGGTAAGGGGTCCGCTACTAATCCCAGAGATCTGTTATATAATCATTCCGCTTCTGTAGGAGGGGAGTTAGGCTAATCTGTCTTATAATATGACAGGGCTTTTCATAAAATATGGTTTACTGGCTATGCTGATTGTATTTTTGTTAGGCTTTTGTTTTCGGATTGTGGCAAGAATACTGCATTCTAGAGCACAATAGTTTAAATAAATATTTCAAACTTTGTGTCTCTGTTATATCTTATTGAGTACAAGTGTGAGAGCAAAAGGGGGTATCCTGTTACCACGATCCTGAGAGGGTCAGGAGTGTTGTGATCTGGGGTGTCAATTCATTTGTCTCTCTGGATATGGGTAGGAGGGCAAGTGAGGCACTATAGCTTGTCGGACACGGGCTCACTCTGTGTGGTTACTGTGGTGGTATGGGGACTCAGTCCCTGCCTACTGATGTTCTATGGTCCCAAACATTGTTCTGTTCCGGAGCAGAATCCCTTCAACAGGACATCCATTGAAGCGTGGCATCGTGGGCGTTGGGACTGACTGCTGCACAGTGTGTGCTTACATGACAACAGAAGTTACTGAGTCAGAAATGTTGGTGTTAGACACGGATGAAAAGTAATGGAGCAGACATACTTATTTAATCTATGCTGCTGAGCAGAAGATGGCTACAGCAGTGTAATGGTTCAGCTATTATGTGCTCCCATATTTCTGCATTAGAGTGTGAGCTTCGTAAGATAGTGCTTGTTGTGTATTTGGGGCTTTGTTAATTTATTAAAGGCATGGAGGTTGAAAGGTTGCAAACAAGCATGTGGGGAAGCATGCATATCACATTGCAAAAAAAGCTCATAGCAGCGGTATTTGTCAGGAGAATGTAACCTTCTCATCTGTTCCACACTCATCTCAACACTCAGCATAACTTGTGCGGCTTCTTGGTTTTCAACAACTGCTACACTTTTCTGTGATATTGCAACAACTGCCATCAATTTAATAATAAGAAATTCATAAGTTGACACTTGGAGTTCTCTGAATCGTTCATGTTCATTGCTCGCGAACATCATACGCTTAGATCATATACAATGGAGCAATCACACTAACCTAGTTTAGGAATTCCCATATTTCCAACTAACCAGCCACTATTCTGTGGGGAAACTATATGGTGAACCTGCTGTTATGAGCAGCGTTGGCAGTCTGTTGCTAAGTCCCACTGTTTCCAACACATAACGTACTAAAAGTGGACTCTGGGTTACCCATAGTACACGATTGGATGGCTTTGTTGTCAGTTTCAGTTTTTTACCTTTGAGTCAATGGCTTTGCTTCCTATTTTTGTGTTTCTCCTGACCAGGAGCATTTCATCCACAGTGTTCAGATTGTAAAAGTTATAGCCTTTCACTGCACACTTAAGGGGACTTTTTGTATTTACTACTGAGAACTCCAAGGGAATGAATGTTTTCTTGCTCTTATCCTCTGCATTTTCTAACTCCTCACAAGCTCTCTTCACTGGCCCCTTCTCCGGTGTTCCTCGCCACATTTTTCGCCAAGTTACCCAGTATTTCTTTCTATAGGAGGGTCCAGCAGCTAGAAAGTGGGAACTTTTCACTTTTTAAATGTTTTAATTTAACGTATTTATATGGCTGCCAACCATACTAGAATGCGAATTGTGGCCTCCATGAGTCACAATACAGGTACACGCGTCACAATACAGGTACACTCGTCACAATGCATGTGCAACTGCGGCAATCTTGAAATAGGCATTTTTAATAGAACTCATTTTAAGCTTGCAGACAGCATTTGAGCATGTGTCCTGCCACATTCATTCAGATACCAGTGGCAAAAGCATTGCCAAAGCCAAAAGATCTACCTTTTAAGCACATACCCATTGGCTCTGCAGTCACGCAGTCCCGTTATTGTACCATGTCACTGTCAAGTGTAGCAATGATGCAAACAATTTGGGCTGATTGTCCCTGCTACCAAGACCAATAACTTTTTTAAACCACTTTATTTAAAGTTATTTTGAGAAGTAAGCTGAGACAACAGATACACATACATATTACTAGACAAAAAATGACATACAGTTAAAAACAATAAGAGATTACTTTTACAGTACCATAGGAAGTTGGGAAGGCACCTTTCATTTCTGAGCGATCGACTATTTGTCTGCTAAGAGATGCTGGGAAATAAGATGACTAGATAAGGTCAACAACAGATATATTCTTTTGTCATCCACTTCCCCCAACAAGATCAATAGATCTATTAAAAGTTGTATATTAGCTATTTCTCTGACAGACATCAGCATGTCCATCCAGAACCCTGGGCATGTTCACATGTCCATCACAGGAGGATGTATGTCCCCACCTCTACATAACTTCGCCAACAAAGCTTAGACCACCCATACTTCAGATATACTTGTGTGAGGTACCACCGGAGCATAGCCTTATAAGCAGTTTCTTTCTACTTGGTACAGATGGAGAAATTTCTTGCCCTCCCAAAATCAGTTTCCATGAGCTTTCTGGGATATCTAGATCTCTCATTTCTGACCATTTCTTAACATATTGAGGGCATGTAGGGGTTGACTTTGTTCTAAAGCCCTATAGAGTCTTGTCATGGTGCATGGAATCTCAACTTCCTGAACAATGCTGTCCATTTCAGTTAAGTTACTAGTCCACCTTAACCTCAATGGAGTTGAGCGCGCCCAGTGCAGTGACTGGATTATTTTACAGGTGCCATGTGGCCTCAGTTAAAAGTTGTTAGCACATTGATCCCTACTCTTTGCAGCTCTACTGTCATATAGCATACGAAGATGAATGCTCTGTCCATCCACCCAAGCCTGGTACCTGTTATCCATCATTCCAGGTATGAAGTCAGGGCTACCCACTATGGGAGTCATGGGCAAGAGATATTACAATAACAATTATTTTAGTAGACCATAACAATTGTCTATGAAGTGTGCTCAACCAGATACCAGGGTTTACTTTTGAACGGCACAGGTCATAATAGAGCCGGTGTCAGCTGAGACATCATTACATATCTACTTATGTCAGAATGTCAGAGGCTTTTAATTCCCATCCGTATAAGGCCTTGTACAAAATCGCTTTTGCCACAAGGAATGGGAGGGGAGATTCCAATTACTTTGAGGGTGAGTCACACATTGTATCCCATTAATCTATCCCTCATTAGACCTGCCTGATAGAGTGTGAATACTCGCTGCCATACAGTTTCCATACTAGTGGCAAGGTTCATAGTGTAGATCTTCAGATCACTGTTCAATAGGGCTATTGCTCTATAAGAACCACAACGCGTAAGGTCTATGTAGGTTTTACAATGAGCGTTGACATCCTGTCATTCACAAAGGTCTTATAAAAAAGAGTTTGGAAAACTGTCTGGGACCGGGCTTTACTGTTTGGAAGGGATTTATTAGTGCTTCTTAGTTCGTCTTCGGAAACTGGTCATTCTAAGCCTTCCAGCAAATCAAACACAATCTCCAGTAGATACTCATCCTGGAGAGTAGGGTTGCAATTCTCCCGCTTCCGAGGACCGGGTATGCTCAGACGTGAGTCCCTTGCTCACTTTGCCACTGGATTCAAGCAAGCCGGGCTGAAGACGGCTGGAATGCCAGAAACCGGTCCTCGGAAGCTTGTTTCCGGTCCAGGGAAGACATGGCTTGGCAGTTCGGGCTGCACTGTTCCCATGAGGCACAGGGTCAGACTGATTTGCATATAGCCATGTCTGAACTGGGGTGGCAGAGTGGGCTAAAGAACGGTGATGGATTAAACCCAGATCTTTTGACTGGGTGTGAGTAATGTAATGTAAATGCCAATTTGTATCGCGCAACAATCGCTCCAAGGAGCATCTAGGCGCCCGAGTAAGGACAACCAGATGTCAGGTTGCCTCTATGCTTGCTTGACCAGATCCAAAATCACACTAGGCTTCTGGCAGTTGTATCTTGGAGATTAAAGATCCAGGTTTTTAGGTGTTTACGAAAGTCTATTTCCTTGTCCAATAATCTCAGATGTGGGGGGAGAGTATTCCACGCTTTTGCACCCAATACCGCCAGGGACTTTCCCCCTCGGGTTTTGAGTCTGAAACCTGGGACGGTAAGCAGTTTGGCAGTTGAGGATCGTAATGCTCGAGTTGGGCAGTATCTACTAAATTTTTTCCTTAGGTATAATGGGCCTGGGTCATGAACAGCTCGAAAGGTAATTAGTAGTACTTTAAACAAGACCCTTTTTGTTATGGGCAACCAGTGTAGGGCATTAAGGGCTTTGGTTGCTGATGATCTTTTCGGCCATTTCAGAACCAGCCTTGCTGCAGCATGCTGCACCATCTGAAGTTTATGTATGACTGCTTTATTTGTACCAGCGAGGAGGATGTTGCAGTAGTCTATGCGTGATGTTACTAGTGCAACCGTAACTGTTTTTCTTGCTTCAAAGGGCAACAAATCAAAGAACTTTCTCAGTCCCTTTATCACCCCAAAGCACATGCCTGCCACTCTAGCCGCTTGTTGTCTGAAAGACAGATCAGGGTCGAAGTACACCCCCAGATTGCGGGCCGAGTTGGTAGTATGAGGCGGTATTTCTGCCTTTTCTGGCCACCATAGTCTGGGGATGAAATCATTTTTTGGGCATATTGGCATGATCTCAGTTTTACCAGTGTTGCATTTTATGTGATTTAGCCGCATCCATTCAAAAGTGGCCGTTAGGCAACCTTTGAGTTTTTCCTCCCAGTCCTGGTTATCCTTATCCATTACCAGGATCAGTTGTGTATCGTCGGCATAGGCTATTACATCTATGCCAAATGACGATATCAGCTTTATCAGAGGTGCGGTATAAACATTAAACAGAGTCGGGCTCAAGCTTGAACCCTGAGGAACTCCCGTCAACAGTGATTTTTCACTGGAACAGAATTCCCCCAGGGTCACCACTTGTCTCCTGTCACTTAAAAAGTTTTTTATCCACTCTAGTACTATCCCTGTAACGCCAGATGTTATTAGCCGGTCTATTAAGATGACGTGTGAGACCGCGTCGAAGGCCGCGGAAAGATCTAATAAGATCAGGACGGCCTTCTTACCTTGGTCTAGAGCTGAGCGGATAGTTTCTGTAGTGAACAGGAGGGCCGATTCCGTGGAATGTTGGGTCCTGAAACCTGCTTGGTTGGAATGCCATGCTTCACTATCTTCCAAGAAGCGTGTAAGCTGTTTGTTTACCATTGACTCTGTGATTTTACACAGAGCCGGAAGTAGTGAGATGGGTCGTAGGTTTGACAGTGTGGTGGGATCGGAAAGTTGTTTTTTTTTGCAGTGGTTTCACTGCTGCCAATTTCCACTCTAGGGGGACATTGGCCGTGGACAGTGAGTTGTTGACAATAGCATTTATTACTGGATTGGCAATTTCCACAATGAGGTGTAGAAGTCTAACAGGGCATGGGTCAAAAGGGGATCCTGATTTTGTTGCCAAAATTGCTCTTCTAATCTCCTCCAGACTAATAGGTTGGAAGGTTGTTAACAGAGTAGCCCCTTGCCTTGTTATGTCACCCTCTTTTCTTGGCTCTAATATAGGGACATCAAAGTCCTTCGTCAAACCCTGTACTTTTCCCTCAAAAAAGTCTGCGATCTTATCACAGAGCGTCTGTGAGGGCGGAATATCCTGCGCTAAGCATTTTGGTTTGTTAAAACCATTCACAATTTTGAATATTTCCTTGTGTTTGCTGTTAGCTGTTTCTATTGCCGATGAGAAATACCTCTTTTTTGCATGTTTAATTAGCGCATGATAGGCACTTTTTATCATTTTATATTTGCTACGTTCTGTGCTACAATAATTTTTCCACCAGCTTCGTTCAGCTCTTCTTAGCTCCCCTTGTTTATTTCTGAGTTCTCGGTCGAACCAAGGTGCGGATGTCTTCTTTCTTTCGAGCCTCTTTCTATTTTTTCCCTGCCCAACCGTACCTTTCAGTTAATTCATCCATGTTCTGAAAGTAGTGGGATTTGGAGGATCTGCCAGCTGGGGTCTACAGTCCCTGGCCATGGTGATTAATTCTGGGTGGGACAATATCGTTTTCCACTCATCCCGTTTGGCCTGGCTGCGTTCATTCTCATGCTCATTCTTTCCGTTAAGCACAAGGGGAAGCTTAAAAGGGATCAGCATATGGTCAGTCCAAGTTTAAGGTCTAAGGGGGTCGGTTGTTAAAGTGTCTAAATTAGTGGCGATACAGTCTATCGTATGACCCGCCTCATGGGTGGCTTGAGTGTCATGAATGGGGAGGCCCAGTACCTCCATGGTTTCCCGATAGGAGGCAGCAGATGCGTCTGTTGTGGACTCTAAATGGATGTTTATATCACCCATCAGGGTAAAATTAGAATACCTAAGTATCAGTGGGCTGAGCACTTCTCCGATACTCCCCAGAAAGCCTGTGCATGGTCCTGGTGGGCGATAAATCAATGCCCCAGTGAGGGAGAAGTTATCATTAATTTTTATAATAAAACCCATCCCTTCCGCATCAATTAACTCGTGAAGTTGTATCACCGAGCAGCTGAGGGTGTCCCTATGTATAATGGCCACTCCTCCACCCCGTTGTTCATTCCCTCTATCTACTCTTTGTATACCATATCCTGGAGGCAGGGCGTGTACCACATCAGGGGAGCACCAGGGTTTGAGCCAGGTCTCTGTGATAAAGAGGCAATCTAAATTGTCGTCTATTAGTAGGTCCTGAATGTGCTGGGCATGCTTCGGCAAAGATCTAGCATTTATTAAGGCTGCCTTAAGGCTATTATGGGGTGTTCAGAAGGCCGTGACTTTAGACCACAGAAAAGTGCGGTGGCAGGTCTGGCAACTCACCGGACCTGTCCAGTCTGAGGGATCAAGTTTATGCAAGTCACAGCAGACCTTTGCTTGTAGAGCGAGCAAATCTTGTCTATTATAACTCCTAGGTACGATGTTCCTAACAGAGTTCCTGGCCCTGCGCCCGGCCCGTGCGCGGACGGGCGCAGACGGGCTGGACTCTGGCTTGACTCTGGCGTGAATGCGGCGTGCCCGCTGAGCGCGTCCGCTGCGCGGAGTCATGGCCGTCTATTTTTATAGTGGCTAGCCCTACCCAAAATGGCCGCCGCCGTATTCCGCCCGTGCCCCAGGTAAGACAGCCCTGAATTGGCCGGTTGCTCTGGGGTGAGGCTGAGGAGTTGTCCGTGCAGCGCGGAATTCAGGGGGTGCAGATGGTATTTTAAAATAATGAAATCAAGTGAATGCCTCCACCCTCAATCGGTGGGGACACGCGCTGCGATAGATCCGCGCGCTGATGCAGGGGGGGGGGGGGGTAGGATACACAGGAAAGTAATCTCACCAAGATTTTAAGAACAGTTTAAAAGCGACTGCCCGGCTCAAGCCTCAGGCATCAAGTAGCAAAGTTTCTTGCGAGCAGAGTCCTTCAGCTATTTTTATAGTGGCTGGCCCTACCCAAAATGGCCGCCGCCGTATTCCGCCCGTGCCTCAGGTAAGACAGCCCTGAATTGGCCGGTTGCTCTGGGGGGAGGCTGAGGAGCTGTCCGTGCAGCGCGGAATTCGGGGGGTGCAGATGGTATTTTAAAATAATGAAATCAAGTGAATGCCTCCACCCTCAATCGGTGGAGACACGCGCTGCGATAGATCCGCGCGCTGATGCAGGGGGGGGGGGGGGGGGGGGGGGGTAGGACACACAGGAAAGTAATCTCACCAAGATTTTAAGAACAGTTTAAAAGCGACTGCCCGGCTCAAGCCTCAGGCATCAAGTAGCAAAGTTTCTCGCGAGCAGAGTCCTTCAGCTATTTTTATAGTGGCTAGCCCTACCCAAAATGGCCGCCGCCGTATTCCGCCCGTGCCCCAGGTAAGACAGCCCTGAATTGGCCGGTTGCTCTGGGGGGAGGCTGAGGAGCTGTCCGTGCAGCGCGGAATTCGGGGGGTGCAGATGGTATTTTAAAATAATGAAATCAAGTGAATGCATCCACCCTCAATCGGTGGAGACACGCGCTGCAATAGATCCGCGCGCTGATGCAGGGTGGGGGGGAGGGGGTAGGACACACAGGAAAGTAATCTCAACAAGATTTTAAGAACAGTTTAAAAGCGACTGCCCGGCTCAAGCCTCAGGCATCAAGTAGCAAAGTTTCTCTGAGTGTTTGATTGATTCAGATGCTCCGTCCAGCACCACCCCCTTTTGTACCGCTTTTGGCCGCCATAAGTGTGGCAGGGTATGCTCAGACATGAGTCCCTTGCTCACTTTGCTACTGGATTCAAGCAAGCCGGGCTGAAGACGGCTGGAATGCCAGAGACCGGTCCGCAGAAGCTTGTTTCCGGTCCAGGGAAGACATGGCTTGGCAGTTCGGGCTGCACTGTTCCCATGAGGCACAGGGTCAGACTGATTTGCATATAGCCATGTTTGAACTGGGGTGGCAGAGTGGGCTAAAGAACGGTGATGGATTAAACCCAGATCTTTTGACTGGGTGTGAGTGTTTGATTGATTCAGATGCTCCGTCCATCACCACCCCCTTTTGTACCGCTTTTGGCCGCCATAAGTGTGGCAGGGTATGCTCAGACGTGAGTCCCTTGCTCACTTTGCCACTGGATTCAAGCAAGCCGGGCTGAAGATGGCTGGAATGCCAGAAACCGGTCCTCGGAAGCTTGTTTCCGGTCCAGGGAAGACATGGCTTGGCAGTTTGGGCTGCACTGTTCCCATGAGGCACAGGGTCAGACTGATTTGCATATAGCCATGTCTGAACTGGGGTGGCAGAGTGGGCTAAAGAACTGTGATGGATTAAACCCAGATCTTTTGACTGGGTGTGAGTGTTTGATTGATTCAGATGCTCCGTCCATCACCACCCCCTTTTGTACCACTTATCTATAGCCATAACCGCGCTGAGGGCGTAGCCACTATATGAACTGACTTAGATTAATGGGCAGACAGGGTGTGACTCTATACTGAAATCGCTTCACCATAAACTGTGGAGAGCGGGATGACTCCCTGATGAAAATGCCAGTTAAGACTACACTACTGACAGTTACGAGGTCTCGCAATCTGTTGATCAGTGACAAAAGAACTGAAGGCACTTACATTTGCAGCACTATATACACGTTTGTTGATCGTGACAGAGCGCCCGTCCACATCTACAATGTGGGTGGAGATGTGCGCACCTAGTGAACCCCCTAGGAGGGTGTTCCCCAACATAAAGTTGTTCTACAGTTTGGTTGAATCAGGGATATGGCTTTGGCAGGGTTGGGTTGCTGATGTGGGTGGTTGGGTACCTTTGGGAATGTTATTTATAGATCATTGTACCTGAGACGCATTGCAAACTCCAGTTCACATAGGAATTGCGACGTAGCTGATTTCCTTGTTCTAGATACTCTGACAACTCACAGGATGTTTAAGCCATGGGGCTTCAAGAGGATGCGATATAAACATGTAACTTTCTGAGGGGGTGAAAGCAGCTAAGCTGAACCTAATCACCTGGAACGTCAGGGGCCTGAATAACCCAAAGAAAATCCGCCAAATTTTCGCGTACTTTACTAGACTCCAGGTAGACATTGCATTTCTTCAAGAGACGCACATTGCACCTACCGCGCCAGCCACACTAGGTAAAAAATGGGCTGAGGCAGTTTACACCTCAAATTACTCCTCGTACGCGCGTGGTGTCAGTATTCTTATACGCAAGGGTGTTAACTTTAAGATCTCAAAGGTGCTAAAGGACACGGAGGGCAGATATGTTATAGTGATTGGCTTTCTTCGGAATCAAAATATAGCACTAATAAACACTTATGGTCCAAACACGGACGACCCGGGGTTTTACACTAAACTATGGCACGCTATCTCTGAAATCCATGTAGGGAACTTAATATGGGGAGGTGACTTTAATATTGCACTAAGAGATGGACTAGACCGCTCTCAAAATACTGCGGAACCACACAAAAGGGCATTAGCTGAGCTGCAGGATGCTATAACTGATCTATGTCTAATCGACCTCTGGGGGACACGTTATCCAGGCCAATTAGAAGCCACACACATAACCGCAGCGCACAAAAGCTGGTCGAGAATGGACTATTGGGTGGGATCAGACGAGATCTCGCTATGGACTTCCTCCATTAATCACTTACCACGCACACTATCGGACCATAGCCCGGTGTTGCTCCCTTTGCAACTGCCACACTATACCCCCCCTTCACCTGGAGGTTCAATGCCACGGCACTTCTGGACTCTGGATACACTGACACCATTCACACAGCAATAGTGGAATATTTCGAACTTAATGCTCCCACTACGGAGGATCAGGGGCTACTTTTCAAGGCAATATACATAGAAAAGACCTAGACTAATTAGGCACATAAGAACCTATCCTTTTATTGTGGGTATACCAATTTTCGCATTAATATTGCGAGATTCCACTCCCCTCTCATTAGTTTGTTGGGGTAGTAAGTATAACCATGGATGGTGCCCTATTTTGCAATCGCCCGTTCCACGAGAAACACTTCAGTTGTGGGACAACAGACACCTACACACTTAGTGTCAACCCGTGATACATCAATGACACAGAAAAAATGTGAGAGAAAGCGAGAAAACACCTCACGGGCGAACCACCAACGGGAACCTGGCAGGTACTCACCAGGATTGCCCTGTTGTCATCATCGGTGTTTTCAAGCTCAGAAAGGAGTGAAGTGAAGTGTCACATACACACAAAGTAATTGTGTAAAAGAATATGCAGTGTGAAAAGGAGAGAAAGAGAAGATCAAAAAGTGATCTACAAAAGAGTCAGACAACATATACATACATATCTCACAACAACACAGATACGTAACTTTATTCTTTTTCTTGTGTTGGGTGAGAGACTCTAAAAATAGTAAGTGAGGTCACTGACTATCCAACCACCACTACTATACTTGCCTACATGTTTCATTGCCACAGAAAACTTTTGGCATTGGTTGAAAGCCTCTGGCGTTTACTCAGCCCGAGTAAACGCCAGAGGCTTTCAACCAATGCGTAAACTGCTGGGGAAAGTCCTTTTACGAATGCTGTAGTTACAGTTTTATGAGATCTAGATCCTCCGGCCGGTACGAGTGGAAATGGCTGTGAGAGGTTGTGCGGACTAAAATTGTCCATATGCAGTGGCTTTAATTCATGTGATGCCCTGAAGAAATTGCCAAAAGTTTTCTGTGGCAATGAAACATGTCGGCAAGTATAGTAGTGGTGGTTGGATAGTCAGTGACCTCACTTACTATTTTTAGAGTCTCTCACCCAACACAAGAAAAAGAATAAAGTTACGTATCTGTGTTGTTGTGAGATATGTATGTATATGTTGTCTGACTCTTTTGTAGATCACTTTTTGATCTTCTCTTTCTCTCCTTTTCACACTGCATATTCTTTTACACAATTACTTTGTGTGTATGTGACACTTCACTTCACTCCTTTCTGAGCTTGAAAACACCGATGATGACAACAGGGCAATCCTGGTGAGTACCTGCCAGGTTCCCGTTGGTGGTTCGCCCGTGAGGTGTTTTCTCGCTTTCTCTCACATTTTTTCTGTGTCATTGATGTATCACGGGTTGACACTAAGTGTGTAGGTGTCTGTTGTCCCACAACTGAAGTGTTTCTCGTAGAACGGGCGATTGCAAAATAGGGCACCATCCATGGTTATACCTACTACCCCAACAAACTAATGAGAGGGGAGTGGAATCTCGCAATATTAATGCGAAAATTGGTATACCCACAATAAAAGGATAGGTTCTTATGTGCCTAATTAGTCTAGGTCTTTTCAATGTATATTGTGTTATGAGTGGAGGGCGACCTATGACTGCTTTACCCTCTAAGCTCCTGTGTGTTCGGCTACTTT
This sequence comes from Lissotriton vulgaris, assembly GCF_964263255.1. NCBI lineage: Eukaryota > Metazoa > Chordata > Amphibia > Caudata > Salamandridae > Lissotriton > Lissotriton vulgaris. The sequence continues at coordinate 228,986,798 of NC_141691.1, read as the reverse complement.
TCAAGGCGACAATAAGGGGTAAATGCATTAGTACCACAGCGGGGATCCTTAAAGACATCAGACAGCAATTGAATATTAGGGAAACCAAATTAAGTGAAATGGAGCGAAGGTATGCACAAACTAGGGACTCCAACATATTAGGGGATGTAAAAACGACCCTGTTAAAATAACAGGAGTATGCCGCTGATGAACTAAACTATGTTTCGAAGCGTGGGATAGCGAGGGCATACAGAGAAGGTGACAGACCTGGGAGGGCCCTAGCTCAAAAGATATGCTCAGGGCATGCCCCACAACACATTCACACGATAAAGGATTCGGTAGGCACGATTAGATATGACATGAAGGGCATACTGCACGAATTTCGAATAACATATGGCTGTGGAAAATTAATACGTTGTGGTGAACATTATCTGCGCCATCTTCCCTTTTGCCCCGATGCCACACTCTCTGTCGCACACACCCACCACTTTAGCTGTCTTGACCAGACCCACCCTCTGCACACCCCTGACCCCCAGCACGGCTCTTCGCCTACACAAGCACCCCCACGCACTGATCATTCCTGCTTTCACGTGTCTTGCGCGTAAGCGGCAGCCATTTTTTTTTAAGCACCATGACCTTCCTACCACTCGCTGATAGCCAGCGCGTCTCTCTCTCTCTCTCTTAACCTCGCAGGCATCCCCCGCACGCTGACAACCCCCTCGCTCTCACATGCCTTGGGTCGAAAACCCCTCTTCAGTGCAGATCTGCCTCAGAATCCCATCCTGTTCCCAGCGCGACACCTCCCTTCATTCCTTTCATAGTCTCAGGCCCTTTGATGCAAACCCCCTCTTTCCTGTGTGCTCGTCTGTCTTCCTTGTTCCCAAGCCACCACCTGGCCCTGCGGATATTGTTTATTACCCCGTACAGTAGGAAGCCTCCCCTCCCCATCAAAAGACCCTCGAGCCGATCAAAGCCCCCACCCTTCGAGATCCGATCAAACTCCACACATTCCGTGAATCAGCGGAATGTCCTGCTGCGCGATAATCATCACCTGTTGTGACCGGGGTGGGGAATTCAACTGTAAATGTATGTGGGAACGGGCCTGACGGGGAGATTCCGAGGATGTTCTTTCACATATCAAAGTGTTGCAAGAATGTGTTACGTGCAATAAAGATCATAAAACCTGAGTATAAGAGGCCAGGCCTCAGATATGCGGTTAGAGCACCTCGTGAAGATACTTGCTGTCTGAATTGATGTGTTCTCCTCCGGAGAGAATAAACCCTCGTTTCCTGCCTTTCAGTCTCCAGCGCCTGCTTCTTCATTGATTAATATTGGTGGGTCATAGAGGCGACACCGCCGGGCAACACAAAAGGGTCTTTGGTTACTGGTTGTCTTTGCACCCTTTTTACAATTGGCGTCCCAAGCGTGGGGCCCATCAGCGACTCGTGGATCCAGTGGGAGAGGTCCTGACGACAGAGTGAACGACTGCAACGATCGGAAGGTACCCTGTCCGATAGACCCTCGTCTGACAGCCGATCATCCGAACTTCACTGGTTCCGAACAGACCTCTCTCGAGTGATCTACGGTCCTGACTGGGAACCATCAGGAGTGCCACGAGGAGTACGAAGGAAAGAGGACGATCGGGCGCTGGATTCGGAAGACAAGAAACTGTCCATACGGTCCGGGTAAGGTCGTGTAAACACGACAAATCGCGAAATAATTGATAATTGATGGAAAATACTAGTATTACTTTTTGTTAATTTATTTGGAGATTCACTGTCTGCAAACGGAGAAACAACCGGCTCTCTCTTTGCAAGCAGTGAAGGATAGGTACGCATCCGTCGGACCTATCTTTCTCCCCCACTGAACAATTGCCCCTCCCCATTGATTAACTGTTACGAATTGTTTTCTGGAGACTCTCTGTCTGCAAACAGGAAAGAATAGGTCCCCTCTTTGCAGATAGTGAAAGGGTAGGTGACGCAAACCTTTGCGGGCCTACTTATTCTCCCCATTGACCATTTATTTATTTTTTATTTATTGACCAAACATTGATTGCCCGATATTGGTTCATGAGGTATTCACTGCCTGCAAACAACGTAGAATAGAAATATTCTGTCTAGTCTTTGCACACAGTGATAAGATAGGTAGTGCTGACTATTATCCCCGTTGCGATCCGTCATACCTGTCTTCTCCCCACTGATGGATAGCTGGTTCAGCCCGGACCGTTTATTAGAGGTGGACCATCTAGCTCCGCTGGAAGGCACCCCTAATAAAGAAATGTTCACAAAGTATGGATTAATTACCATAGCCTATAGTAAGCTATGGCACAAGTATACCAAAGCAAACCAAGAGAAACAATGGCCACTGATAGGATCCTTCGATTTAGACAAAATAGAAATGGTGGAAATAGCCCTTTGTAATAATAAGACAACGCCTATTATGCTCGATAGTCTCGGTATGTGGCGCAGAGAAGCTACGCAACGAAAGGAAAGAGACGAAGTCAAAGTAGTTAAAGAAACGCGACAGGCAACCCTCCAAACGTCTGATAGGCAAAAGGAAGGGCCAGCGACGACACCGTTCCGAGGATTAGACACAAAAAGAGAACGGTGTAAAGGGATGTGCCGACGGGACAACCCCGAGACACAACGACCCAAAAGTAATCCCCCGACACTATGCACAGAACGAACAGATTTGAGGCAAAACCAATGTGCTTTTTGTAGATGTCTCGGGCACTGGAAAGCCCAATGCCCGACTCTACAGAACATAGGTAAGAGCGGAGGGTCGACAGAAATAACAGGTCGGCAGAAAGGGAGAAGGCGCGAGATAAAAACAAATCAGACTAACACGGACAGGACGGATAGAACCACCACGTTTGATTATGCTCGATGGCACAGATTTCGTCAGACCAATTTCAACGACATGTCTGAGTTCTGGGACTGATTGCTCCCTGTTGCCCCCCCCCTCCCCACTCTGAAAAACAGAAGCAATTACAGGCCCGCGTAGACAATCCCCCGTTAGAAAAAGGACTCAAGGAAACCAAGCATCTGTTATATAACTTAGGGTTTAATTACGATAAAGATAACACACAACCAACGATAAATAGAAAAACTAGTAAAACATTCTTTAAAGCAAACTGTACTAATAGGAACAATACAAAACATATTACGCTTACTCCGGAAGTTCTCAAACTGTAACAAGTCAACGGTCCCGCCCATCCGGAAGGTGAAACACACAGCACGTGTGGGGCGGGGCCAGCCATCAGCCATAGACCAAAGGAAATCGCCGACGAGAAGGTACAGGAGGCTCCATGGGCCGACATGAAATGGTCTTTCCATACTCTCCTTCCTGGGGTGACGTCCCCTGGGCCGCGAGTAGGGAGGGGGCGGATGCAGATGACCCCCTCCCTCGTATCTCCTGGTCCGGCCATCACGAATTCCTCCATCGAACTGGCGCAGGGGGACTGGGAGGGAGAGGCGACGCGGACGAGCCTCTCCCACCTCCACAGGTAGGAGGTTTCCCAGCCCCGGCCCGGCGCCGAAATCCTCCAGCCGGGCCACAGATCTATTTCCGCAGCACCGGACGTACAATGTCCGACGGGCATACTTGTGCAGCACCGGACATACAATGGTCCCCCAAGAGTCGGAGTCAGGGGTGTAGGGTGGTCATCATGTGCACCCCTGATTCAAAGGGACGGCGTGGGATGCACCGGGAGAGGAAGGCGGCACGGACGAGCCTCCCTCACCTCCCCAGGTGAAGGCTCCACAGCTGCACCCTGGCGCCCCGAACCAAATGTCCTGCTCCAACAGCATGGTGTTCTGTCTCTGTCGCCACAAGAAGTTTCTTCCACTCCTGAAAGACACGACGAAGGGCGGCGGCTGCAGGGTCTCAAAATGGCGTCTGGGCCCTCTGGAAGGCGGGTCTAGGCCGCTGGAGTAACTTTGTCCGGAATCGCAACTCGGGCACTCGCCCACCTGGGCATGAGCCCCCACCTCCGACAACATCCCCACAGCTTTGAAGATTCTACCAGAGTCCCAGAAGCCCTCGGCCTCCACAGGCTTCCGATGGGGAACAACTGCCTTGATCACAAACGTAACGACCACGATATAGCCACAAGATGGTGGTGCTCTCGTGTCAGCACCAGCTTCAGTCTGAACCACCTGGGAACATTGTGGGCTAACGAACTCAAGTAAGTTCCGGCTGAGCATCAACGCGACCCGGTAAGAAAGATTCTACCTCCCTCCCCCTTTTTGATTGACGGTCCACACCACCAGCCCCTCTGTTAGCACAGGTTATTGAACTGCCGAAAGGGACTCTGGTCCAACCGCCAATCGTCGGAGACATTTTTTCCTTGACACTACTTCCGGACTAAACCAACCTCGCCTAAAATGGCGCCGGTATCAAATAGGAACTAACGGACACCTCGTGGTGTTCTTTGACTAACAAGACTTAATGTTCTGAGTTATGTATGTGAACCTTTGTGCACTTGATGAAAAAGGGAGGAGGGTTCACTTGGCGAACATTTGAAAGGATCCCGTTAAAATGTTGATTTCAATGTACGATTTATATGATATTTATTGTGACCGATACATAACGTAGCTTGCGACGCACGCCCACGGTATACATCTAGGAAATGTGATTGCAATTAGTCTGACTGTGTTTCAATTTATGAAATAAATACCCTATGATCCCTCAATTATTAAAAGACGTTTTCAGTTTCTTGCAAATAACTAAGTAGACGTTTTTCAATGTTTTTTAAATACCGCAAATAGCCCCCCCCTACTGTATGTGCTTCAGCCATCGCCGTGTCCGACCAAATACGATTGCATTCACATATTTACTTACTGAACGATTACGCAAATAAAGGTTTTCCAAACTATGAACAGGTATCGCATACTTTTATAAATGTGGGAATTGGCGGGAGGGCTATTCTGTGCGCAACAGTTTTGCTCTCTTTTCAAGGTTATTAGAAAATGATTGTTCGGCCCTGGATTGATGATCGAATCAAAAGGTATGATACGCTGCCTCCAAATATGCGACTAGGCTCAGGAACTAACGCATGAAGAAGGACCTCGACTTCTGAGAATGGGTAAAGTAAAGCGGTGTGAATGATAGAATGTTATAAAGGTATGGTGGTCGAAGGTACTAAGGGACAGGGTTGACCGAAGAACCGATATGCCTTAGAACGTCACAGTTTTGGGAATGATTTAAGGATCCCGGTGGCTAGATACACCTACAAAACCAGGTACCTCGCGCTAGGCGCCTCTGATTCCTTTTTTAGCGTTTCCCCACACACGATCTATAATGCCACCCTCGAACCCCCCCATGAACAACCTATCACACTGCCCGCCCCCTTGACTTCAGAAACCAGGACCCTAGGGATTATATCCCGAGAAGATAAGTACGAGTATGTGGTAAGTAAATAACTTTCGTGCCCGTACATTTGATATGCTCGAATGTTGTTCCCCCTCCCTTTCTTCCTTTTTCTCCCTCTACAGGTTACATTGGAATAACGACTAGGGTATGGTAAAAGATCTGGAGCCATACCATGTCCGATACATGAAGTGGACCTACGCTGCAAGATGGCTCCTAAAGACTCCCGACTCAATGCATGTCCTTATGTACTTGGCCTAATGCTCTTCCGTCCCAAACTGCATGCTTTCTACATTCTAACACAAACCCAAAATGTTTCATGTTGGGTAATACGCTGAATAGCCTAAATAGTACATGGCCACTCTCCATGTCACACGTGTACTATTTAGCCTATTGTTGATCTCTCTCTCTCTATCTGTCTCTCTCTATCTTTCTCTCTCTATCTCTCTCTCTCTCTCTCTCTCTCTCTCTCTCCTCCACTCTTTCGCCCTTCCTAGCAACTGGCACCTAATTGGCGAACCACTACACCTGGTGCACCACCTGATTGGCTCCAAATACCACAAGTATTTGCACAAATTTGTCTTAAATATAAATTGCATCGATACCACGTTACTACCTCTCCTTTTCTGCTAAATATTGATGAAACCTAGATTGACCAAAAAGAAAGGGACAGGTAAGACGACCAAGGTTCTCTAATCTGACCCATTTTGAGGGAACTACTTGTCAGTGGCATCCATGATAAAATGTTTCTGGTAAACGCGACCTTCCCTGTCCCGAAATTATCTCAACACCCAAACAGTAAAAATGATCGAGACACCCCCGTTTTCCCAGAATGCCCCCAGTTTTGTATCAGCTGCCCGGGACGAGAGTTTAAAAATGTCCCTTGCCCCAGTTCGCTATATTCCTAGTTGTTTTCCATTAGACCCCGCTCACCCCAAGGGTGGGTTGAACAGCCATCGCAAGTCCGAGTTTTTTAATAAAGTAGCCAGGTTGTAAGAAACTATGTAGAATTTAGAATAATGTTTGCGAAGTTAGAATTAAGTCAAAAATGAAAGAACTTGTTGCAAGTAAACCTGTTGAAAGTAAAATGTTTAGCCGAAAGATAGGATGCATTGATATGATGAAAAAAATCGTTTAGCCTATGTTCGTTCCTCAGAAAGATATCTATCAGACCATGGTGAATAACACGTTACACTTTTCCGTAAAATACAAAGCCCTGAAGACCGGTCAAGCATTGCAAGACTCGTACTAGGGAAATGGGTCACTACCAGGAGAACTGACATGACTGTAATAAACGAATTCAATGAATGGGTATCAGACCTCGTACCACGACAAATGAATGTAATAAACCGACAAAACGCCAAAGAAATGACCACAAAGGGAAGTTGTTGGGAATCCAGCAAACCCATCATCAATTGTTTATACGTTGGCTGCAGACCTCAATGTTGCGAATGTTTACCCCAGTTGCTTGGTGTTGGGAGAGAAATAGATTTACGTAATTACCTTCCTCTGCAAAATCTCTAAAGACTGTCTTTTCAAACTCATTTAAGGGTACCACTGTCGGAGGAGAAAGAGACCGGATGTGGGAGCACGCGGCCTGACTACAGACCGTGGAACCTCAGCGACGGAGGCCAAGGCGAGACCACAACAGTAAGGAGTCGCAGGACAAGGCACTGCTTCCGACAAAACTAAAGGAAAGGGCTGACCTGAGGCCCCTGCTCTATGATCGACGCGTGCCGAAAGGTCCCCGCTCTCTGAACATGATTATGGACTCGCCTGTCTAAAATTTTCCGTCTCCCTGGTCTGTTCCCGACCTGGCCCTGCTCCATCCCCTCCTCCTCCGACCTGCCATAAGGACTATTCACCCACACACCCTCCCTCCACCTGAACTTTCAAAATCCTCTAAATCCTACTGTGCCATCCGGAGAAGGGTATTTCCTGCGTCAAAGAGGAGGGAGCCCCGACTAAGTAGACCACGAACTGTGTTAAATCTCAGAACACGTGACCTAAAAACACCACCAAGGGTCACCCCAAAGAAAAGCTAAACGAAGTATGTGGTTCTGCCCGGTACCGAGCACCTTGAAGATGATGGAAGCAACAGGAAATACCCACCACAGGAACCCAAGAACAGACAGACTCCACAACTCAAAGACAATTACACCCTTCGTCACAATCCTTTTCTGTCTCCTTCTAATGACCACTCTCTGGATTAATGGAAGAAAATGCATCTGCTCCAAAACCGTAACGCATTCCTCCCATGAGGTCTGGCGAAACAATACAAAGGCACTCTCCTGCCCGCAGACCTCCAACGGCTCAACCCACATGGACATTCCTGCTAACGAACGAATTGTAATACAGGTGTTCAACAGTGCCAACAGAAGACGACAAAGAATGCTGAGAACTGACTAATAATGGTCCATGACCATAAGACACTGGGAACACTGATTATTGTTTTTACTATGTCTCATTTCTCTCCCAACCACCATTGAATTGACTATGCTCCAGCCGAGTACAAAAAGAACCTACTTACGTGGTAACCTATCGGCTCCTATTCCAAATGACTACAAGCATCTATGATCTGTACCCAATGATCTCACTGCATAATTTTTGTCTGATATTGCATTACTATGACTTTCCTGCAACAAATCTTAACGATGAGCCTGCCCACTGGATGAAAAGATTTTAAAAATGTGATGTTTTCCTTCACCTGGGTAATCACCTCCTTACTTATGACCACAACTGTAGACATAGATAGGAAATAGGCCAGCAAGATGTCTTAGAAATGTTAAAGGGAGGACTGTGGAAAATGAATACGTTGTGGTGAACATTATCTGCGCCATCTTCCCTTTTGCCCCGATGCCACACTCTCTGTCGCACACACCCACCACTTTAGCTGTCTTGACCAGACCCACCCTCTGCACACCCCTGACCCCCAGCACGGCTCTTCGCCTACACAAGCACCCCCACGCACTGATCATTCCTGCTTTCACGTGTCTTGCGCGTAAGCGGCAGCCATTTTTTTTTAAGCACCATGACCTTCCTACCCCTCGCTGATAGCCAGCGCGTCTCTCTCTCTCTCTTAACCTCGCAGGCATCCCCCGCACGCTGACAACCCCCTCGCTCTCACATGCCTTGGGTCGAAAACCCCTCTTCAGTGCAGATCTGCCTCAGAATCCCATCCTGTTCCCAGCGCGACACCTCCCTTCATTCCTTTCATAGTCTCAGGCCCTTTGATGCAAACCCCCTCTTTCCTGTGTGCCCGTCTGTCTTCCTTGTTCCCAAGCCACCACCTGGCCCTGCGGATATTGTTTATTACCCCGTACAGTAGGAAGCCTCCCCTCCCCATCAAAAGACCCTCGAGCCGATCAAAGCCCCCACCCTTCGAGATCCGATCAAACTCCACACATTCCGTGAATCAGCGGAATGTCCTGCTGCGCGATAATCATCACCTGTTGTGACCGGGGTGGGGAATTCAACTGTAAATGTATGTGGGAACGGGCCTGACGGGGAGATTCCGAGGATGTTCTTTCACATATCAAAGTGTTGCAAGAATGTGTTACATGCAATAAAGATCATAAAACCTGAGTATAAGAGGCCAGGCCTCAGAGATGCGGTTAGAGCACCTCGTGAAGATACTTGCTGTCTGAATTGATGTGTTCTCCTCCGGAGAGAATAAACCCTCGTTTCCTGCCTTTCAGTCTCCAGCGCCTGCTTCTTCATTGATTAATATTGGTGGGTCATAGAGGCGACACCGCCGGGCAACACAAAAGGGTCTTTGGTTACTGGTTGTCTTTGCACCCTTTTTACATGGCCAACTGTACGAATCCCACCTAAGTGTGTCGACAGCTGATATCCTGGAATATATGGCAGACGTGGAAATAGCATGGTTGTCAGATGCAAATAGAACGTACTTGTCCCGCCCTATCATGATTGAGGAAGTCACTGACACCATTAAAGCCCTCCCTAACGGCAAGGCACCAGGCCCAGACGGCTTTACGGGCGAATTTTATAAGGCATTCGCAGACATATTAGCACCACACTTAGTAAGAATGTACGGAGAGGCCCATGAAAGGCAGATACTCCCAGAGTCTATGAGAGAAGCGATGCTTGTTGCTCTGCTGAAGCCGGGTAAGGATCAAGAATACTGCGATTCGTACAGGCCATTATCACTTATTAACGTCGACACCAAGATCATCGCGAGCCTCCTCGAGGCACGGCTCAAGCCACTGATGCCGTTGCTGATTAGGCCGGATCAATCTGGCTTCATACCGGACAGATCCACAACGCACAATACACTTTTCGCATTATCTCATTACCTAAAGCCTGAGACCAGAGCAGCGGCGGTCTTATTAGATGCCGCCAATGCCTTTGACCCGATTGAATGGGCATATCTGCACGCAGTTCTTCAGCGTATGGGCTTTCCAATAATGTTTATGCAATGGATAAAAATGCTATACACTGACCACACGGCCCGCATAAAAGTGAATGGCTATGTCTCGGACCCGATCAAGATAGATAGAGGAACCAGGCAGGGATGTCCCCTGTCCCCAATGCTATTTGCGCTGGTGCTAGAGCCACTCGCATGCAAAATTAGGCAACATCATCATTATTCTGCCCTCCAATTCCCCACACGACCCCTACACATATCAGTCTATGCGGACGACATGGTACTGTATGTAAAAGATCCAGACCAAAATCTTAACCCCCCTGCTACGTGAGTACATAAAATTCGGACAACACTCAGGCCTGCAGATTAACTAGTCAAAATCACAAATAATAGCGCTGACAGACAGCACCACCCCATTTGCACTGGATTACCCGCTAGAATGGCGAGAAGAACCCACACGCTATTTGGGCATCTGGTACCACAGAGACACTGAACTGGTCATCCGAACAAATTATGGGAGGGTCATATCAGATTTAGAGGAGAAAATAAATCGCTGGAACAAGTTACCACTCTCACTAGCGGACAGAGCTGCCATAGTAAAAATAGTACTGCTACCCAAATTTCTTTATCTATTTAATAACATTCTTATTAAACCGCCGACAGAAGTTTTCCGCAATATAAATAAATTGGTACTCCGTCTCATTTGGGCGGGTAAACAGGCTAGACTGGAATTGCAAACGCTAACGTTGCCCTACGCACAGGGAGGGTTTAGGGTACCAGATTTTTTCCTGTACTATCTATGTGCACAAGCACAATTTGCACATTACTGGTATCATGAAGTGCCGTTCATGTCATATGTGGCAGTTGAAACAGGTGATGCTCAGCCTATTCCCCTATCGGCCATACTACCACACAAAAGACCGCGGTTACACTATCACGACATAAACACTATCGACGTAACGAACACAGCCTGGTATCTAATGGGCAAGAAAGAGGGAAAGCTGCCATTGTATGCGCCAGCTCTACCATTGACACATCACCCGGAGCTTTCGGTCACGCAAGAGGAAGTGGGCATGGGACTACTGAAACAAGCCGGGATAGATACAATGGGCGATCTATAGGAGGAGGGCCAATTTAAATCGCTGGAGAAGTTGAGCTATATAAGTAACCCAACACTGCTATTTAATTTCACATACTACAGGCTGCAAAGGGCGCTGAAAGAGCTGTACACAACATACCCAGCAGAACCCCAACAAATGACCTCATTGCAATTCATAATAACGGCATCTACTGCAGCTCACATGGTATCTAGACTATACACTAGACTACAGGAGGATATAGCAGGGAACACTGAGAAAATGAGACAAAAATGGAACTATGTCATGACTGAACAGATAACCACAGATGAATGGTCCACAGCCTGTATGCTGACTAACATGCTAACTCCGAATGGTAATCTACGTATAATCCATTACAAATATCTGCACCAAATGTATTACACACCACAAAGACTCTATAAATACGGTCTGTGTGCGGACTCTAGATGCAAAAGGTGTAAAATGGAAGGGGCGGATTTTATCCATCTGGCCTGGCACTGCCCAAGAATTGCGAACTACTGGGTTCAGGTAACGGAGGCCTTGAGTGTTATGTTAGAGACACCCATTGAATGTACTATACAAGCATGCTTGCTGGGCCTCGTCCCTCAAATCAGAGCGAGGAAACAAAATTTCTGTGTGATAGCACTGTTGATGGCAAAACGTAGAATCTCGCTCCACTGGAAAAGCTCGAGATGTCCAACGCTGCGACACTGGTTGGAAGATCTAACCTACTGCAAGGACACACTGGCGACCTATGAAGAAGTACTCCCAGCTAGTTCAAGGTCCAAAGACTATTGGTTTTATTTAATTGAGTATCTACAAACGAGACCCCTGGTAGACCCTGAGTAAATGGTTAACAAAAGTTGCACCCCGCTGTACAAGGTCTCATTGTATTCATATGAGGGACGGGGGGGGGGAGAATGCTGTGGTGCAGTGATCAAATGTTTGTGTTTTTTTTGTTGTGTTTTTTAGGTTTACTACAACAAAAATTAGTTCCACCAAAATACTTCATCACACGAATGTGATATACCTGCTATAGACAACTTAAACTTGCCACCGGACCCCCGGGTTGCCGGCCACAAGGCTGTGTTAATCTGTTAAAGATTTCCTCGTTCTAATTTAAACTGCTGAACATGCTGCAGGCTCCAGGTTGTAAGGCTGTGTAACTTGTGTAAGATCAAATAAAGCTAGATGAACTACAAAAAAAAACCACAAAAAAAACCTTTAAATAAGTGCTTGCTGTGTATGTATGTGTATATATATATATATATATATATATATATATATATATATATATATATATATATATATATATAAAAACATAGGTTTCATCCATGTTTTAGTTAGCTGGACATTTCTCTCATACAAAACCATTGAAATTCCTCCGTTATAGTTAGTTCTGCTAACTATAACTCGTGCGCCCGCAATGCACTGCTGATGACGTCACATATTACATCCCTCATGATATGGTCAGTGACATCACTGATGACATCTCAAATGACATCACTGAGGACATCATCCAGTGAATGTGTTTCTTTCTGAAAAGTAAATATTTTTTCTATATGTATATCTAAAGGTCGATGGAAAAATAAATGGGTAAATAAGTGTCTAAATGATTTAGTTTTTTTGAAAAATTGGTTGTATAACTGACTTATTAAGTGTATCTTACTGAATACATGTATTAGCGAGTAATGTTTAAATATATAAATATCTGTATCAGTGTCTCACTATGTATAAGTGGCGGCATGGGTTGGTGAGTAGCTATATGACAGGGCTCGACAAATCCGAAAAATTGAACTAGTCCTGCTGGTCTAGTACCATGGAAAATCCCCTCGACCTGACTGCAACCCACTTGACCTCCGTCTCTGAAAACGGAGCAAAAGTGACAAGTTAACAAGATTTAAAGGCATCTTTATTGCTCATTCCCTTAATGAGCAATAAAAATGCCTTTAAATCATGTTATCTTGTCACTTTTGCTCTGTTTTCAAAGACAGAGGACAAAAGTTAGTTTGACTTCCTACTCGCCAGAAAGGGCGAGTAGGACCTAAAAATAGCTCGTCCTCATCCATTCTCCCTCGCAAATGCGAGCGGGCGAGTGGATTTGTCGAGCCCTGTATGAGTGTCTATATGGGCTATTAGTTGATTTTTGAGTATCAGTACGAGTGTCTGTATGGTTAAGTGGGGGGTATTACTTAGCACATAGATGCATGAGTGACTGACTCACTGTATGTATTTTGAAGACAGCATGTGTACAGGACTCTATCAATGGATGAGTGTGTGTATGGTTGTGTTAGTGAGTGAACAACTGTCTCAATAGTATCTTTATGAGTCACTACATATGTGTTAAACTAGTGTATGTGAGTATTGATGTATAAAACGGATGTATATAAGTAAGTATATGTGAGAGCGAGAAATTGTAAGAGTTCCTGTATAAATAAGTATGTGTTTCTAGAAGTGATTGTTTAAGAGAGTAAGTATGTGCATGATTCTGTAGAAGTAAGTGTAGTGGTGGGTATATAGCTGTATATGCAAGTAAATGAGTTTATTTGCATGTGTCAGTTTGTGTGTGAGTAACTCTATAGATGAGTGTCGGTGTGTAATAAGATGTATAGGTGTATGAGTACATATGATGAGTGAGTACATGTGCCTATATAGAACTGTTAGTTAATGACTGGATGTGTATGTAGATTTTGGAATTACTGAATAGGTTGTTCTAACTGGTATCTCCATTGTTTTGAAAATGTTAATTTCTATTTTTGAATGTGTGTATCAAGGGTTATATTACGCTGAGAGGAGGTCTGCCACTCTTTCATAAGGATGATATCCTCAGTGATGTCATGAGTGATGTCATTTGAGATGTCATCAGTGATGTCATGAGTGATGTCATAGACCATGTCATGAGTGATGTAATATGTGACATCATCAGCAGTGCATTGCGGGCGTGCGAGTTATAGTTAGATGAACTAACTATAACGGAGGAATTTCAATGGTTTTGTATGAGAGAAATGTCCAGCTAACTATAACATGGATGAAACCTATGGTTTTTTCATTGAATTTCTAAGGTTTTTTTAAATGCTAATTCCCAACTATAACATGGCTAAAACCTATGGTTTTTTCAATTAATTTCTAAGGTTTTTTAAATGCCATTTCCCAACTATAACGTGGCTGAAACCTATGTTTTTTTTCAGTGAATTTCTAAGGTTTTTTAATACTAATTCCTAACTATAACGTGCCTGAAACCTATGGTTTTTTCAGTGAATTTCAAAGGTTTTCTAAATAATAATTTATAAATGTATTAATTATTCTGTGTTTCTTTTTATACTAATTTCTTATATTTTTAATATAAATATTTATATTTATTTTATTTTTTAGATTATATTTCATATTCTTATTATAAAATACTAACAAAACTAAATTGCAAAATATTTTTTGGATTAATTATTGCTTGACTTCGATTGCAACCATAACACAACTCCAGCAAAGCTCTCGAGGCCGTATCCTCACAATGCTGTATCAATCCTTACACCTGCTTTAAGCATATGCAAGGTTTTGACGCAGCATAAGATCAAAAGTAACTGAATGAAATGTTATACATTTCACTCAGTCACTTTTAGGAGGCGTTGCTGCACCCCCTCCTGCACAGGAAAGCCTCCTTCTGGCGCAGGGCTTTACAATGTAATGCACTTTCCAGATGCATCACATTCTTAATACAACACACCATGGCACATCTTTTGCACCACCGCTGTGTCACAAAAGTGATGCAACGGCTGTGTAAAAGAGGCACAAGGGGATTGTAAATCCGCCCCTCACACATACAAATTCACCCAGTTTCACCAGCAACGCAAATTGAAGCACATATTTGTAACATATTTATGTACATATGTTACATTCAAGTGCTTCGGACATACTACAGTATACTATAGGTAAACACCTTATAGATTTATGCTGTAGCACTTCCTTATAGTTCTGCACTTACACATTCTCCATACACTAGTAATATATTCATTCATTCATTTATAAACTACACATTCATTCTAACAAACTTATACAGACTAACATAGAAATATAGAGTATTTCTTTGACCAATGAAGGTTGTTCTAAAAAGAACTGTTTTTTCTGTTTTTACTTTTCAATTTTTTTTGTGTTTTGCCAACAGGTTTTTTTTTTTAAACTAAAAAATTGAACTGGAACCCAAAAAGTATCAAACAGGAACAAAAGAATGAAAGAAAGACAAAAAACTGATGTTGAGGACAGTGGTGCTCCTGCATCCTGCTTTTCATCAGATCAATAGACTGTTCCCTATAACATAAAAGTCTATCGCAATGAATGCATACAATTTTAACGTCAGCAAAATCAGGATCAATTTGTGGGTGTGGACTGCTTGCTGAATATTCTGCTGCAGTAGTTGCTGTGCTTGGTGCAGAAGCAGGTGGGTTATCCTGCAACTTCCGTCTTGCAGCTCGAGCAAAGTTATTGGGGTGCAAGTTCTTCACGTCGCACCATATTTGCTGTGCCAAAGGAGTATTTTTTAGATGGATCACCCCTTGAAAGAGTTGTTTGGCAAATTTTACAGGTAACTTTTTGACCGTTAACCTTTTTTTGACCTGGAAAAGTAAAAAAATGCCAAATTAGAGCTTCTTTCCTCTTCTTTGGTGGTTCTTCAAGAATGAAACCTCCCTCTGAAGAACTGCTGGAAGAGGAGTCCATTGCTCTTATAAGGATCTTCCTTCTATTTGAAAAAATTGTCAGAAGAAATGATTCTTCTTAGAAAGTCAAAGTCGAATGATTATAATGGGACGGAACTTTCAACAGTTACAATAGAAAAACCTATGAAGCAATCAAATCTCTCCTTTTATAGTCACATGACTTTATGTACGCTTATGATGCACTTACGCAGCTGTTTCGATACCAGTACGCATTATGTTCTACCGCGATTTGTGTAATTGTTTTTAAAAGCAATATATGATTGTTAAAACTGTAAAAAAAAATGTTCAGTTATCCCAAATAATATCTTCTCTTAGTATGTACATTAAATATATGTTTTTAACCATATAGAAACATTGGCGCCTTTCGCGTACAGGGCGCCACACTTAACCTTAACCTTTGATGCGACACGTAACGTCAAACCATATTCGTACTGTATCCGCGGGTACACGCTGACTATGATTAGCAGTACATGTATGGTGCGATCACCCTCTCAGTGACAAATGAGAGCACAGGGCGCGCTAACGAGAATGATTAGAAGTAGTTACTTATTGGGGATCCGATTCTGTGCCTGCCTCTGCGCACATAATAACACCGCCCCCATCTCTCTTTGTTAATTGGTGGTGCACACACTCACACTTGCACACGCGCGGTCCACGCCCGCCCACACTCCCCACATGCCACCACCTAGCATGCTTGCTATCACTAAGCCTGGAAACCAATACATTAGCCAATGTGATGTTCCCCAAGGCCATCATTCTAATGGACCGCGAAAACGCTACCAATGATGCTCCTGGGCTTGGTTTGCTTAGCCCCCGAGGTTTCCATATAATACGAACACTGACGTGAGCACACTCTTTTGCCTGCCTGTGCTGCGGTGACAGACAGAGTATCGTAATCGATTTTACTGCAAACTCACAGCTCGAGCAGAGGAGGACTCCTGACACTCGACGTGGTATCACTACTGCTGCCGCCCAGCCACAATACCATAGGCGCGGAGGCGGCGCCCGCACCCAAAACACCCCAGACCCAGCGAAACTGCAGCCTTTGAAGACACGACAAAAGATGACAGAAGCAAAAGATGACAGAAGCAAAAGATGACAGTAGCAAAGGTAAGAGAAACCGTCATAACATCAGACTCCGCTGTAAATTGTATATGCACGAGGCTATTTTTTTCTTCATCATATGGCTCTCCTACCCCTTAATGCTTTAAAATTGTATGCACATAGTATAAAAGTTTCTATCTGCGTCATGAGGTCCTATACACCTCTAATTTTATAAATTATGCGTCCATAAATTTCTGTGTCTGTATTTCTGTAAAACGAGTTACGTTGCCTGCGCTGCATCACATTTGGCGATGCAGCGCAGGTAACGCTTAACTGTTTATATTTTTATACAAGGAGCAACAACAAAGAAAAGATTATGGAAAGAGAACAGCCTCATACTGAGGAGATTTTGGATATTACCTTGAGTGTAATTCAAGAACTAATCGTATCTATCACAGGCAATGAGAGTGAAGGGGGGAAATTAGTGCTCCAGACATGAGCTATGATTTCAAAGACGAAAGATTTGATACACACTTTCTAGAAGCATTAACTTATGTTGAAACTTTAGAACAAATGAATTCCGATACTGCTAACGAGAAAATTGATGTGCCTGATGAACTGATTCAAAGTCAAGGCCCTTTATTGTGCCTTTCTGTTCTAGCTACTACAGTGGCCGAAAGCAGTGGGAAATTTGCACACCTGCAGTCTTTTTTCACCGGGATTATCAATTATTCTTGAAGTAATTCAAAGTTCAGGCCCTTTATTGAACCTTCTTCGTAACTACTACCCATCAATGGCAGTGGGTAATTTGTACACTTGCATCCTTTTTTGCATCTTTTCTACCGCACAGTGTGTGTACTTTGTGCACTCGCCAAACTCCTTAGATGAGATACCCATTTCTCAGGCTCCGACTGCACAATCTAACGCACATTCTGTGTAATGAACTGGAAAACCAAACACCCACTTTCTTTACAAAGCAGTGGGTATTTTGTGCGTCTGCTCTTTCTTATTTTTCACCTTTTTTATCTTCCACTTAATCAACACATCATGTACACGCACACACACACCTACTTTCTACCTTTCTTTGCTATGGTTAACTTATCTTCTATTTCATATCCATATTCAAAATGCTGGCCGTTTATCGAACCTTTTTATTGTAGCTACTACCCCGGCCAAAGACAGTGGGAAGTTTGCACACTTACTGCCTTTCTTGCCTGGGATTATCAATTATTCTTCCATTTCATATTCTGATTCAAAGTCTTTTTTCGAGTCTTTTTGTTGTAGCTACTACCCCACCCGAAAGCAGTGGGAAATTTGCACACTTGCTGCCTTTCTTTCCTAGGGTTATCAAATACTCTTGAATTTCATATTCTAATTCAAACTCATGTCCCTTTATCAAGACTTTTTCATGTAGATATTGCACTGCCAGAAGGCAGTGGGAAATGTGTGCACTTGCTACCTTTATTAAGTGGGATTATCAATTATCCCTCTTAAAATTCAAATTCAAAGTGCAGGCCCTTTATTGAGCCTTTTTGGTAACTGTTACTCGTCAATGAGTAGGTAATTTGCGTACTGCCTACCGTTCATGTATAATAACAAGCATTGGAAATGCAATAGGTCTCGCATAAGGAAAGTTTGAGATATGGGTATTGTAAATGACACTTTTTTTTATTTATGTGTTGGTTTTGAAAGTAGCAAAATTAATAGCTTTGTCAGTTACAATGTCAATAGTTTTAACTTTTGCAAATGTGACACCTATAGCATTTGTAATTCAATGTGTGTTGTATTTACGTGACTTAGATGTATTGATATTACAAATAACAATGGCTTTTAATTTTGTAAATAATTAATACTTAAATAAAAGTTATTGTAATTTATAATGGCAATAGCTTAAACGTTTGTAAATAAATTTTGTGAAGATTATGTTCAGTGTATTTTATTGTGACGACAATCCAAGAACATTGCATTTGCACCTACACACACACAGAGCCACACACATGTAGATGTGGTGGTGGTGGTGGATGTGGGGGATATGGTGGTGGTGGATGTGGTGGTGGATGTGGTGGTGGTGGTGGATGTGGTGGTGGTGGTGGTGGATGTGGTGGTGGTGTTGGTGGAAGTTATCGATGTGGTGGTGGTGGTCGATGTGGTGGTGGTGGTGGATGTGGTGGTGGTGGTGGATGTGGTGGAGGTGGTCGATGTGGTGGTTGTGGTGGATGTGGTGGTGGTGGATGTGGTGGTTGTGGAAGTGGTGGTGGATGTGGTGGTGGAAGTGATGGTGGTGGGTGTGATGGTGGTGGGTGTGGTGGTGGTGGATGCGGTGGTGGATGAGGTGGTGGATGAGGTGGTGGATGAGGTGGTGGATGTGGTGGTGGATGCGGTGATGGATGTGGTGGTGGTGGTGAATGTGGTGGTGGTGGTGAATGTGGTGGTGGTGGTGGTGAATGTGGTGGTGGATGTGGTGGTGAATGTGGTGGTGGTGGTAAACGTGGTGGTGGTGGTGGATGTGGTGGTGGTGGATGCGGTAGAAGTGGTGGATGTGGTGGTGGATGTGGTGGTGGATGTGGTGGTTGTGGTGGATGTGGCGGTGGTGGATGTGGTGGTTGTGGTGGATGTGGCGGTGGTGGATGTGGTGGTGGTGGTGGATGTGGCGGTGGTGGATGTGGTGGTGGTGGATGTCATGGTGGATGTGGTGATGGTGGATGTGGTGGTGGAAGTGATGGTGGTGGGTGTGGTGGTGTGGATGAGGTGGTGGATGAGGTGGTGGATGAGGTGGTGGATGTGGTGGTGGTGGATGTGGTGGATGTGTTGGTGGATGTGTTGGTGGATGTGTTGGTGGATGTGTTGGTGGATGTGTTGGTGGATGTGTTGGTGGATGTGTTGGTGGATGTGTTGGTGGATGTGTTGGTGGATGTGTTGGTGGATGTGTTGGTGGATGTGTTGGTGGATGTGTTGGTGGATGTGTTGGTGGATGTGTTGGTGGATGTGTTGGTGGATGTGTTGGTGGATGTGTTGGTGGATGCGTTGGTGGATGCGTTGGTGGATGCGTTGGTGGATGCGTTGGTGGATGCGTTGGTGGATGCGTTGGTGGATGCGTTGGTGGATGCGTTGGTGGATGCGTTGGTGGATGCGTTGGTGGATGCGTTGGTGGATGCGTTGGTGGATGCGTTGGTGGATGCGGTGGTGGTGGATGCGGTGGTGGTGGATGCGGTGGTGGTGGATGCGGTGGTGGTGGATGCGGTGGTGGTGGATGCGGTGGTGGTGGATGCGGTGGTGGTGGATGCGGTGGTGGTGGATGCGGTGGTGGTGGATGCGGTGGTGGTGGATGCGGTGGTGGTGGATGCAGTGGTGGTGGATGTGGTGGTGGATGTGGTGGTGGATGTGGTGGTTGTGGTGGATGTGGCGGTGGTGGATGTGGTGGTTGTGGTGGTTGTGGTGGTGGTGGTGGTGGATGTGGTGGTGGTGGATGTGGCGGTGGCGGATGTGGTGGTGGTGGATGTGGCGGTGGATGTCATGGTGGATGTGGTGATGGTGGATGTGGTGGTGGAAGTGATGGTGGTGGGTGCGGTGGTGGTGGATGCGGTGGTGGATGAGGTGGTGGATGAGGTGGTGGATGAGGTGGTGGTGGATGCGGTGATGGATGTGGTGGTGAATGTGGTGGTGGTGGTAGATGCGGTGGAAGTGGTGGATGCGGTGGAAGTGGTGGATGTGGTGGATGTGGTGGATGTGGTGGATGTGGTGGATGTGGTGGATGTGGTGGATGTGGTGGATGTGGTGGATGTGGTGGTGGTGGATGTGGTGGTGGATGTGGTGGTGGATGTGTTGGTGGATGTGTTGGTGGATGTGTTGGTGGATGTGGTGGTGGATGTGGTGGTGGATGTGGTGGTGGATGTGGTGGTGGATGTGGTGGTGGATGTGGTGGTGGATGTGGCGGTGGTGGATGTGGTGGTGGTGGTGGATGTGGCGGTGGCGGATGTGGTGGTGGTGGATGTGGCGGTGGATGTCATGGTGGATGTGGTGATGGTGGATGTGGTGGTGGAAGTGATGGTGGTGGGTGTGGTGGTGGTGGATGCGGTGGTGGATGAGGTGGTGGATGAGGTGGTGGATGTGGTGGTGGATATGGTGGTGGATGTGGTGGTGGATGTGGTGGTGGTGGATGCGGTGGTGGATGTGGTGGTGGTGGTGAATGTGGTGGTGGTGGTGGATGCGGTGGTGGTGGATGTGGTGGTGGTGGATGCGGTGGAAGTGGTGGATGTGGTGGTGGATGTGGTGGTGGTGGTGGTGGATGTGGTGGATGTGGTGGTGGTGGTGGATGTGGCGGTGGTGGATGTGGCGGTGGTGGATGTGGTGGTGGTGGATGTGGTGGTGGTAGATGTGGTGGTGGATGTGATGGTGGATGTGGTGGTGGATGTGGTGATGGTGGATGCGGTGGTGGTGGATGCGGTGGTGGTGGTGGATGCGGTGGTGGTCGTGGTGGATGGGGTGGTGGTGGTGGTGGATGTGGTGGTGGATGTGGATTTCATGGTGGATGTGGAGGTGATGGTGGATGTGGAGGTGATGGTGGATGTGGTGGTGGAGGTGGTGATGGTGGATGCGGTGGTGGTGGATGCGGTGGTGGTGGTGGATGCGGTGGTGGTCGTGGTGGATGGGGTGGTGGTGGTGGTGGATGTGGTGGTGGATGTGGATTTCATGGTGGATGTGGAGGTGATGGTGGATGTGGAGGTGATGGTGGATGTGGAGATGATGGTGGATGTGATGGTGGATGTGATGGTGGATGTGATGGTGGATGCGGTGGTGGTGGATTTGATGATGGTAGATGCAGTGGTGGATGTGGTGGTGGTGGTGGATGTGGTGGTGGTGGTGGATGGGGTGGTGGTGGTGGATGGGGTGGTGGTGGTGGATGGGGTGGTGTTGGTGGATGGGGTGGTGTTGGTGGATGGGGTGGTGGTGGCTGATGTGGTGGTGGTGGTGGATGTGGTGGTGGATGTGGTGGATGTGGTGGTGGATGTGGTGGTGGTGGTGGATGTGGTGGTGGTGGTGGATGTGGTGGTGGTGGATGTGGTGGTGGTGGATGTGGTGGTGGTGGAGGTGGTCGATGTGGTGGTGAAAGTGGTGGTGGAAGTGATGGTGGTGGGTGTGGTGGTGGTGGATGCGGTGGTGGATGAGGTGGTGGATGTGGTGGTGGATGTGGTGGTGGATGTGGTGTTGATGGTGGAGGTGGTGGTGGAGGTGGTGATGGTGGATGCGGTGGTGGTGGATGCGGTGGTGGTGGTGGATGCGGTGGTGGTCCTGGTGGATGGGGTGGTGGTGGTGGTGGATGTGGTGGTGGATGTGGATTTCATGGTGGATGTGGAGGTGATGGTGGATGTGGAGGTGATGGTGGATGTGGAGATGATGGTGGATGTGATGGTGGATGTGGTGGTGGATGTGATGGTGGATGCGGTGGTGGTGGATTTGATGATGGTAGATGCAGTGGTGGATGTGGTGGTGGTGGTGGATGTGGTGGTGGTGGTGGATGGGGTGGTGGTGGTGGATGGGGTGGTGGTGGTGGATGGGGTGGTGTTGGTGGATGGGGTGGTGTTGGTGGATGGGGTGGTGGTGGCTGATGTGGTGGTGGTGGTGGATGTGGTGGTGGATGTGGTGGATGTGGTGGTGGATGTGGTGGTGGTGGTGGATGTGGTGGTGGTGGTGGATGTGGTGGTGGTGGATGTGGTGGTGGTGGATGTGGTGGTGGTGGAGGTGGTCGATGTGGTGGTGAAAGTGGTGGTGGAAGTGATGGTGGTGGGTGTGGTGGTGGTGGATGCGGTGGTGGATGAGGTGGTGGATGTGGTGGTGGATGTGGTGGTGGATGTGGTGGTGGTGGATGCGGTGATGGATGTGGTGGTGGTGGTGAATGTGGTGGTGGTGAATGTGGTGGTGGTGGTGGATGTGGTGGTGGTGGTGGATGCAGTGGAGGTGGATGCGGTGGTGGTGGATGTGGTGGTGGTGGATGCGGTGGATGCGGTGGATGTGGTGGATGCGGTGGATGTGGTGGTGGTGGATGTGGTGGTTGTGGATGTGGTAAAAGTGGTGGTGGAAGTGATGGTGCTGGGTGTGGTGGTGGTGGATGCGGTGGAGGATAAGGTGGTGGATGCGGTGGTGGATGTGGTCGTGGATGCGGTGGTGGATGTGGTGGTGGTGGATGTGCTGGTGGTGGATGTGGTGGTGGATGCGGTGGATGTGGTGGTGGATGAGGTGGTGGATGTGGTGGTGGATGTGGTGGTGGATGTGGTGGTGGATGTGGTGGTGGTGGATGCGGTGATGGATGTGGTGGTGGTGGTGGATGCGGTGGTGGTGGATGTGGTGGTGGATGTGCTGGTGGTGGATGTGGTGGTGGTGGATGCGGTGGATGTGGTGGTGGATGTGGTGGTGGATGTGGTGGTGGATGATGTGGTGGTGGATGTGGTGGTGGATGTGGTGGTGGTTGTGGTGGTGGTGGTTGAGGTGGTGGTGGTTGAGGTGGCAGTGGTGGATGTGGTGGTGGTGGATGTGGTGGTGGATGTGGCGGTGGATGTGGCGGTGGATGTGGCGGTGGATGTCATGGTGGATGTGGATGTGGTGGTGGAAGTGATGGTGGTGGGTGTGGTGGTGGTGGATGAGGTGGTGGATGAGGTGGTGGATGTGGTGGTGGATGAGGTGGTGGATGTGGTGGTGGATGTGGTGGTGGATGTGGTGGTGGATGTGGTGGTGAATGTGGTGGTGGATGTGGTGGTGGATGTGGTGGTGGATGTTTTGGTGGTGGATGCGGTGATGGATGTGGTGGTGGTGGTGAATGTGGTGGTGGTGGTGGATGCGGTGGTGGTGGATGTGGTGGTGGTGGATGTGGTGGTGGATGCGGTGGAAGTGGTGGATGTGGTGGTGGATGTGGTGGTGGTTGTGGTTGTGGTGGATGTGGCGGTGGTGGATGTGGTGGATGTGGTGGATGTGGTGGATGTGGCGGTGGTGGATGTGGCGGTGGTGGTGGATGTGGTGGTGGTGGTGGATGTGGTGGTGGTGGATGTGGTGGTGTATGTGATGGTGTATGTGGTGGTGGTGGATGTGGTGGTGTATGTGATGGTGTATGTGGTGGTGGATGTGGTGGTGGTGGTGGATGTGGTGGTGGTGGATGTGGTGGTGGTGGATGTGATGGTGGATGTGGTGGTGGATGTGGTGGTGGATGTGGTGGTGGATGTGGTAGTGGATGTGGTGGATGTGGTGGTGGATGCGGTGGTGGTGGATGTGGTGATGCTGGATGCGGTGGTGGAAGCGGTGGTGGATGGGGTAGTGGTGGTGGTGGATGGGGTGGTGGTGGATGGGGTGGTGGTGGATGTGGTGGATGGTGGTGGTGGATGTGGATGTCATGGTGGATGTGGAGGTGATGGTGGATGTGATGGTGGATGTGGTGGTGGTGGTGGATGTGATGGTGGATGTGGTGGTGGTGGTGGATGTGATGGTGGATGTGGTGGTGATGGTGGATGTGGTGGTGGATGTGGTGGTGGATGGGGTGGTGGTGGTGGATGGGGTGGTGGTGGATGTGGTGGTGGTGGATGTGGTGGTGCATGTGATGGTGGATGTGGTGTTGATGGTGGATGCGATGGTGGTGGATGTGGTGATGGTGGATGCGGTGGTGGTGGTGGATGCGATGGTGGATGTCATGGTGGATGTGGAGGTGATGGTGGATGTGGTGATGGTGGTGATGGTGGATGTGGTGGTGGATGCGGTGGTGGTGGATGTGGTGATGGTGGATGCAGTGGTGGATGTGGTGGTGGTGGTGGTGGATGGGGTGGTGGTGGTGGTGGTGTTGGTGGATGGGGTGGTGGTGGATGTGGTGGATGTGGTGGTGGTGGTGGATGGGGTGGTGGATGTAGTGGTGGTGGGTGTGGTGGATGTGGTGGTGGATGTGGTGGTGGATGTGGTGGTGATGATGGATGTGGTGGTGATGGTGGATGTGGTGGTGGATGCGGTGGTGGATGCGGTGGTGGATGCGGTGGGTGTGGTGGAGGTGGATGTGGTGGTGGATGCAGTGGTGGTGGTGGATGCGGTGGTGGTGGTGGATGCGGTGGTGGATGTGGTGGTGGTGGATGCGGTGATGGATGTGGTGGTGGTGGATGCGGTGATGGATGTGGTGGTGGTGGTGGATGCGGTGGTGGTGGATGTGGTGGTGGATGTGCTGGTGGTGGATGTGGTGGTGGATGCGGTGGATGTGGTGGTGGATGTGGTGGTGGATGTGGTTGTGGTGGTGGTGGTGGATGTGGCGGTGGTGGATGTGGTGGTGGATGTGGTGGTGGTGGTGGTGGTGGTTGTGGTGGTGGTGGTTGAGGTGGCAGTGGTGGATGTGGTGGTGGTGGATGTGGTGGTGGATGTCATGGTGGATGTGGATGTGGTGGTGGAAGTGATGGTGGTGGGTGTGGTGGTGGTGGATGAGGTGGTGGATGAGGTGGTGGAGGATGTGGTGGTGGATGAGGTGGTGGATGTGGTGGTGGATGTGGTGGTGGATGTGGTGGTGAATGTGGTGGTGGATGTGGTGGTGGATGTGGTGGTGGATGTGGTGGTGGATGTGGTGGTGGTGGATGCGGTGATGGATGTGGTGGTGGTGGTGAATGTGGTGGTGGTGGTGGATGTGGTGGTGGTGGATGTGGTGGTGGATGCGGTGGAAGTGGTGGATGTGGTGGATGTGGTGGTGGTTGTGGTTGTGGTGGATGTGGCGGTGGTGGATGTGGCGGTGGTGGATGTGGTGGATGTGGTGGATGTGGTGGATGTGGCGGTGGTGGATGTGGTGGATGTGGTGGATGTGGTGGTGGTGGTGGATGTGGTGGTGGTGGATGTGGTGGTGTATGTGATGGTGTATGTGGTGGTGGTGGTGGTGGATGTGGTGGTGTATGTGATGGTGTATGTGGTGGTGGATGTGGTGGTGGTGGTGGTGGTGGTGGTGGTGGTGGATGTGGTGGTGGTGGATGTGGTGGTGGTGGTGGTGGATGTGGTGGTGGATGTGGTGGTGGTGGATGTGGTGGTGGATGTGGTGGTGGATGTGGTGGTGGATGTGGTAGTGGATGTGGTGGTGGATGTGGTAGTGGATGTGGTAGTGGATGTGGTGTTGATGCGGTGGATGTGGTGGTGGATGCGGTGGTGGTGGATGTGGTGATGCTGGATGCGGTGGTGGAAGCGGTGGTGGATGGGGTAGTGGTGGTGGTGGATGGGGTGGTGGTGGATGGGGTGGTGGTGGATGTGGTGGATGGTGGTGGTGGATGTGGATGTCATGGTGGATGTGGAGGTGATGGTGGATGTGGTGGTGGTGGTGGATGTGATGGTGGATGTGGTGGTGGTGGTGGATGTGATGGTGGATGTGGTGGTGGTGGTGGATGTGATGGTGGATGTGGTGGTGATGGTGGATGTGGTGGTGGATGGGGTGGTGGTGGTGGATGGGGTGGTGGTGGTGGATGGGGTGGTGGTGGATGTGGTGGTGGTGGATGTGGTGGTGCATGTGATGGTGGATGTGGTGTTGATGGTGGATGCGATGGTGGTGGATGTGGTGATGGTGGATGCGGTGGTGGTGGTGGATGCGATGGTGGATGTCATGGTGGATGTGGAGGTGATGGTGGATGTGGTGGTGGATGCGGTGGTGGTGGATGTGGTGATGGTGGATGCAGTGGTGGATGTGGTGGTGGTGGTGGATGGGGTGGTGGTGGTGGTGGTGTTGGTGGATGGGGTGGTGGTGGATGTGGTGGATGTGGTGGTGGTGGTGGATGGGGTGGTGGATGTAGTGGTGGTGGGTGTGGTGGATGTGGATGTGGTGGTGATGGTGGATGTGGTGGTGATGGTGGATGTGGTGGTGATGGTGGATGTGGTGGTGGATGTGGTGGTGGATGCGGTGGTGGATGCGGTGGTGGATGCGGTGGAGGATGCGGTGGGTGTGGTGGCGGTGGATGTGGTGGTGGATGCAGTGGTGGTGGTGGATGCGGTGGTGGTGGTGGATGCGGTGGTGGATGTGGCGGTGGATGTCATGGTGGATGTGGAGGTGATGGTGGATGTGGATGTGGTGGTGGATGTGGTGGTGATGTTGGATGTGGTGGTGGATGTGGTGGTGGATGCGGTGGTGGATGCGGTGGTGGATGCGGTGGATGTGGTTGTGGTGGATGCGGTGGTGGTGGTGGATGTGGTGTTGATGGTGGATGTGGTGGTGTTTAGTGGGAATTTGCCGGACAATTTACATTAAGATGTTTTATACTTCATGGACATTTTCAGGGTTGTCTTTGCTTTGTTGTGAAAACTAAAGGGCAGACCGAAACGAAGATCTGAACCCATCTACCCTTGAACAACCAACATAGTACCATGGCACTCGTGCACTGCAATGCTTGCACCAAAATCTGCACAGAATGAGCAATGCAAACACATTTGCATGGATTGCTGCAGAAGCCCGTTTTGTGCAGCCATCCATCTGTGAAAATATTATATTTGCACTTAGAAGGTCGATGCAAAAAAAGCTCATGCAAAATTCACTGCACTTGTACAAAGTTTGCATAGTCTGGCCACACTCAGAAGTTTTTCGTTGTCCAGGCTGCAGTTACACGTGTGCTTACAAGCATCTTTCTGAGCGTGTACGTGTGTGTTTGAGAGAAAAACAGAGCGAGAGAGAGAGAGGGGCATAATATGAGAGAGAAACAGAGACAGTCATGAAGACAGATAGGCTGCGGAAAGAGTGACTGAAAGAAAAAGAGTAAAAGAAGGGGAACAGCAGAGAGAGTAATGAAAGCTGAGAGCAAAAAAAAATGTGCATGCAAAAGGGAGAACGAGAGTGCCACGGGGGCTAAGAGTAAATGTGTGTGTGTTTGAGCGTGCGAGTGAGAGAATACAAGAGACGAGTGAAATGTAAATGCGGGGGCCTTTGAAGTGAAGCTTCACTTGTGTGTGAGGAGTGCGGCTCGACTGAGCCAGAGCGCACGCTGGGGGAAGCTTGTGGGGCGGAGCTGCTGGGGAACAGATGGCAGATGGCTGGCGATTTGATGCTGTGCACGAGCATTTCACGGGCACAGCACCAAATCGCCAGCTAGTTAAACATCTGTTTAAGCCCCTTTATATCGAGCTCCCGCTCTCAATGCGCATGTGCGCATTGAGATAGGTCGCTCGACCTAAAAAGCTTAACAAAAGTCTACCAATATTAAAAAAGAACCACTATGCTCTATGTTTTTCAAATCTACTGTTTCTTATTTTAATTCAAAGTACAGACCCATTATTGACCCTTGTTGGTAACTACTACTCTTGAATTGCAGTGGATAACTTCCACACTTGCATCCTTTCTTATTTTTTCACATTATTCATCTTCCACTCAATCAACACATCATCTACACATACACACACACCTACTTGTAGCCTCTCTTGGCTATGGTTATCCACTACTCTTCTATTTCATATCTGTATTCAAAGAACAGGCCCTTTATCGAACCTTATTGTTGTAGCTACTAACCCAGGCGATGGCAGTGCAAAATGTGCACACATCCTCCCTTTCTTGGCTGACATTATCAAATACTCTTCAATTTCATATTCTGATTCAAACTCATGTCCCTTTATCAAACCTTTTTCATGTAGATATTGCACGGCCCGAAGGCAGTGAGAAATTTACACAGTTGCTGCCTTTCTTAGCTGGGCTTATCAATTATTTTTCTTCAAATTGGAATTCAAAGTGCAGGCCCTTTATTGAGCCTTCTTCATAACTATTACTCATCAATGGCAGTGGATAATTTGTGCACTTCCTGCCGTTCATGTATAATAAAAACCTTAATAAAAGTCTACCAATACAAAAGAAAGAGCCAGTATTGTCTATGGTTATCAAATCTTCTACTTTTTTATCCTAATTCAATGTACAGACCCTTTATTGAGCCTGCTTGGTAACTACTACTCGTGAATGGCAGTGGATAACTTCCACTTTTGCAGCCTTTCTTATTTTTTCACATTATTCATCTTCCACTCAATCAACACAACATCTACACACACACACACAACTACTTGCTGCCTTTCTTACCTATGGTTCTCAACTGTTCTTCTATTTCATATTCCTATTCAAAATGCAAGCCCTTTATGAAGCCTTTTTATAGTAACAACTAACCCAGCCGAAAACAGTAAGAAATTTGCATACGTGCTGCCTTTCTTCTCTGGGGTTATCAATCATTCTTCAATTTCATATTCTGATTCAAAGTCAAGGTCCTTTTTCAAGCCTTTTTGTTGTAGCTACTACCCCAGCCGAAAGCAGTGGGAAATTTGCACACTTGCTGCCTTTCTTGACTGCGGTTATCAATTATCCTTCTTGCAATACAAATTGAAAGTAAAGGCACTTTATTGAGCCTTCTTGGTAACTACTACCCGTGGGTAATTTGCACACTTTCAACCTTTCTTGTTTTTTTACATTATTCATCTTCCACTCAATCAACACAACATCTACACCAGGGGTCTCCAAACCAGTCCTGGAGGGCCAGATCCATGCTAGATTTTTAAAATAACTACATGTATCTCAATGGAGATATCCCAAAAATCTGGCATGGATCCGGCCCTCCAGGACCGGTTCGGAGACCCCTGATCTACACATACACACACACACACACCTACTTTCTACCTTTCTTGGCTGTGGTTAACAACTATTTTTCTATTTCATATCCATATTCAAAATGCAGGCCCTTTATCAAACCTTTTTGTTATAGCTACTAGCCCAGCCGATGGCAGTGTGAAATTTGCACACTTCCTGCCTTTCTTGGCTGGGATTATCAAACACTCTTGAATTTCATATTCTGATTCAAACTCAAGTCCCTTTATCAAGCCTTTTTCATGTAGATACTGCACTGCCAGAAGGCAGTGGGAAAATTTGCGCACTTCCTACCTTTCTTAGCTGGCCTTATCAATATTTTTTCTTAAAATTCAAAGTGCAGTTCTTCGTAACTATTACTCATCAATGGCAGTGGGTAATTTGTGACACTTCCTGTCGTTCATGCATAATAAAAAGCTTAATAAAAGTCTACCAATACTAAAAAAGAGCCAGTATGGTCTATGGTTAAATTATACTGTGTCCTCAGGTTATGCAAACAGTGACTAAATAGCTTTCATCCATCTTTCTGTCAACAACTGCCTTCAATCTACACTAAAGACAGCTGAGTTCACAACCTGAATTTAGCTTTCCTTCTACATTAAGGACAGGATTACATTTAACCTTGCTTTCTTAAGGCACACACAATTATACTGTATCCTGAGATTCTATTATCTGTGACTAAATGGCATTCATCGACCTTTGTGTCAACAACTGCCTTCAATCTACACTGCAGACAGCAGAGTTCACAACTTCAATTGAGCTTTCCTTCTACATTAAGGACTGCATTACATTCAACATTGTTTTCCTAATCACAAATACAATGCCATGTCCTCAGATTCTGTTATCTGTAACTAAATAGCATTCTTCAATCTATGTCACAACAACTGCCTTCAATCTACACTGCAGACAGCAGAGTTCACAACTTCAATTCAGCTTTCCTTCTACATTAAGGACAGCATTGCATTCAACCTTGCTTTCCTTAACCCAAACACAATTCTGCTGTGACCTCAAATTCTGTTATCTGCAACTAAATAGCATTCTTCAATCTTTGTATCAACTGCCTTCAATCTAACCTGCAGGTAGCAGGGTACACAACTTGCATTCAGCTTTCCTTCTACATAAAGGACAGCATTGTATTCAGCCTTGCTTGCCTTAAGGCAGAGACAATTATACTATGTCCTCACATTCTGTTAACTGTACACAATAGCATTCATCAATATTTGTATCGATTAGTACCTTCGATATACATTACGAACAGCAGGGTTCACAACTTCAATTCACTTTTGCATGTAAATTTCTCTTAGGTCTACAAAGAAGAGCCTTCAATAAATTCTGCGCTCACTAGAGTTCACAACTAGATACCAATACTGCCAGTAGTACAAAAAACATTCAATACAATCCTGATTTATTTAAAACAGACAAATTCACAATGTCCTCACATTTCCTTACAGTTTGTACATTAGGAAATCCAGCCTTCATTTCTTAAAATTATAGATGTTTCTACTGTATGTCTTCAGATTTTGTATTAAAAAAAGAGACAAAAGCATTCCTCCATTTCTGTGTCAACTACTGCCTTCGACCTACACTACTGACAAGAGGATTAACAATTTCAATTCACCTGTACATGTACACGAAGGACAACATTGAATGTAGCTTTGCTTTATTTAAGACAGACAATTGTACTGTGTCCACACATTCTGTTAACTGTGTCAAAATTGCATTCATTGATCCCTTTAATGAAGGCCAAAAGTAAATTGAAAAGAGAAAGTAACACATAATTTTTCAGACATTTTTCCTAGGAGAATGGAACGATAGATCAAGTTCTAAGCCTTTTTTTAATGACAAGTTATCTTCAGAGTAATGATTTGCATACAGATGACACTAGTATTCGTACCTATGAGGTTAGAAATGGTTGTACTATTGTGAAACACAAAATTGTTCCTAGAATTGCAAAAGAAGTGTTACCTGAGGAACTTTTAAAGACACGTTCTAAAACTCCAGTGAATACTTCCAATTGTAGTAGTATTTATACTGTAAGTTAGGAATCTATTAATTTTAATGCAACTTTTTACCTAAGTATAATACCAAAAGTGTTAAACAAAAGATTAAGATGTGGCACACACTAGACTCTTGCAGAGTGAGAGAAAATACTGGTTTGCAAAGTCATTCACTGCCTTGTCTTTCTAAAAAAGTATGCCAAAGTGTTTTTCACCAATTCAGAATGTTACCAGCTCATCATACTCAAATTACAAAATTAATCAGAACATTGTATTACGCAAAAATTCCAGCACTAAGATTAAAAAAAAAACATTTTTTGCATTTGTCACCCCGAGTGGGATGGGTATGCTCAGACGTGAGTCCCATGCACTCCATACCACTGGATTCAAGCAAGCCGGGCTGAAGACGGCTGGAATGCCAGAAACCGGTCCTCGGAAGCTTGTTTCCGGTCCAGGGAAGGCATGGCTTGGCAGTTCGGGCTGGACTGTTCCCATGCGGCAAAGGGTCAGACTGATTTGCATATGGCCATGTCTGAATTGGGGTGGCTGAGTGAGCTAAAGAATGGTGATGGATTAACCCCAGATCAGTTGACTGGGGGTGAGTGTTTGATTTGCTCAAACGCTCCGTCGATCATCCCCTTTTGTTTCGCAGCAGCATATTCAGCAAGCAATCCACACCCACAAATTAATTCTCCTTTCGGTGAAATTAACATTCTATGCATTTATTGTGATGAAGTTTTGTCTTACGAGCAACAGTCTATTGACCTAATAAAATGCATGGATCAGGAGCATCACTAAGCTCAACATTACTTTTTTGACATTATCTTCTAGTTAGTATGAACTACCTCAGCCGAAAGCAGTGCCTAAATTGCACACTTTCTGCCTTTCTTGACTAGTATTATCAATTATTCTTCAATATCACATTCTGATTGAACATCAAGGCCCTGCATCAAGCCTTTTTTTGTAACTACTTCCCCGGCTAAAGGCACTGGGTTATTTGCACACTTGCAGCCATTTTAATAAATGTATTCTTATAACATCTCATAACTTAATAGACCTCAAATAATTTCATCATGTATTTCATATACCTCATTATCAATTTCAAAACTTATATGATCATACTCGATGTTGATTTTCTGGAAGAATTACATGACATCTAACCTTTAATCTAGGAAATCACAGCTAATATCTCCAGCATTTATATCTTCCTCTTCATTCTCACTACTTGTAAAAAGTATGTTCAGCTCTTCTGTGACACTGTTACTAATTTCGAAAAGGTGTTCAAATTATGTTATTGATTTTCCATACTGATTTCTTCTGTTGTAGCTCCTTGTACATAAACACTTATTTTTATCTTTACTATAATATCAGCTCATGTGGCGATTCAGAAAAATTATATTAAATATTTATTTTTCAAATAAAACAATATTTTGTAGAGGAGTATATTCTATTTTAAAAACATTGGAAAATTAAATACAATAAATAGTGTCACTCTACATTGTGTCAAGTGCTTTATTTATCCTACCGACTGTGTTGCAAACTTAAAACAGAGACAACAGCAGTGCCCCCATTACGTTGTCAATTAGGGTGGAGTGAGGCAAACAAAAAACAACACTGCAACAGACTCTACGCTGTGGAACTCATTCTGAAGAGACGTAGAAACATACTGTAAATAAAACGGAATACAAGTAAAGAAAAAGAAAAAACATACATGCATGACAAAGTCACTGGACTAATACTCTGTTCCCCAACAGAAAAAAAGAATTATGCAAAAACTATATGTATGAATGTTTAAGGAGCTGCAAATGAACCCGTTCCCCGGGATTCAAGAAATATCATTAGGAACCGTGTGGGGAACACCAATGCCCACACGGTCCCAGCCGTCTCCCCGCATCCTTTGAGAGCCGGCATTGCTTTCTCAGAGAGAGCAGTTTATATGCTGCTCTCTAACGAAAAGCAATCTAATTCCTACTTGAAAGACACAGCAGCTTAACTTGCTCTCCCTTTCAAATAGGAAACCGGTTTGCTGTGCTAAAGTGGAAGCCGCGACGCTCTCGCCCTACCATACCAAACAGCATTGTCCCAGGGGTACACACCCTGGGACACTGCAGGAGTCGGCCCTGACACATGGTGGTCCCCAGAACAATCAAGAGCTCCAGAACGGAATCAGCGCTACTCCCTCCCAACATTAAAAAGCCCCGAAAAGTGGTAACCCCCGGAACTAGGAGGTCCGTGCCCTCACGGACACCCTGTTTTAAAGATTACTGCCCCAGGAAGGTGGCAGACTCCAGGGCATGTACGCCCCCTCGGCCACACTTCAAAATAAAACAAGCCTGCTAACATATCCTACTTTCAAGCGTTGACAGCTAATCAACATGCAACTCGTGATTGTACGTCAGCGTACGCTGCAATTTTTCCATTGTAAATAAAAAAAATATATAGAGCTTAAAAATCCATGAACGACCACCTAAGCAAGCATACAGGATCAGGATGTGTCTACCATGCCCCCTTTCCTTATTTCTCGCCTTTTTTTCTTTTATTCTGACCTTTTTTTTGTTTTGTTTTTTAACTGTTTTCTTGTGACTCGGTTTTAGCGACCAACAACACGGCTGCCAACACTTCCTGGTTTGGAGTGTCGACAGACAGTTGACAACCAATCAGCATGCACGTAAATATGCGTACTCCGCATATTTTCTATTCAAAATAAAAAAAATATACAGAGCTTAAAAATCCATAAACGACCCCCTGAGCAAGCCTACAGGATCAGGAGGTTTCTACCATGCCCCCTTTCCTTATTTCTCGCCTTTTTTCCTTTTCTTCTGACTCGGTTCTAGCGACCAACAACACGTCTGCCAACACTTCCTGGTTTGGAGTGTCGACAACCAATCAGCATGCAGCTCGGCGCGTACTGCGCCATTTTTCTATTCAAAATAAGATTTTAAAAAATAGCCTACAAATTCTAAACCTAACGCCTGACGAAGCCTAGAGGGTCAGGAGGGTTCTACCCTGCCCCCTTTCCTAATTTCTCAACTTTGTTTACTGTTTTCTTGTGACTCGCTTCTAGAGACGAACAAGATGGCTGCCAACACTTCCTGGTATCGAGTGTTCACAGACAGTTCACAACCAATCAGCATGCAGCTCCTGCTCGTAATTCTACGTATTTCCGTACGCGTACTCCACGATTTTTCTTTTTAAAAAAAAAAGAAAAATTGAGCCTAAACATCCATGTACAACCACCTGAGCAAGCGTAAAGGATCAAAATGTTTGTAGCCTACCCCCTTCCCTTATTTCTCAACTTTCTTTACTGTTTTCTTGTTCCTCGGTTCTACCGAGGCCCAAGATGGCCGCCAACACTTCCTGGTTTCGAGCGTTGACAGACAGTTGACAGCCAATCAGCATGCAGCTCGCGCTCGTAATTGAACGAATTTCCGTACGCGTGCTGCACCCTGTCTCTATATATCGCTATGATTTTACTTGCAATTTTCTCAGAAAAGTTCTGAACGAATTTACACCATTTAACAAAAAGCACAATCTGCGAACCGAACTCTCTCTGCCAAATTTCGTGTAATTCCGTTCAGCCGTTCGGGCTGTAGCCCTGGCTAAAGGTTCCTAAGGAAAATTGCATGGGGAAAACACGTTTAGGGACATCCCTTTTTTCTCGGCCCCCGCTTGACGAATCACCCACAAACTTTCAGGGAAGGAGCGGAATCGAGCAGGCCATTTTCTTGGAAAAATTCTCGAACATTCGTCCACCGGCGCCAAAGTTATTCCAAATAGAATGTTGTGGATTTCCTATGGAAACTAGGTCCTAACTATAACTACCTACTGGCGACTGCCAGTAGGTTTTATATATATATATATATATATATATATATATATGTATATATATGGATTTTTCCACAGCAGTTCACTTTAAAATATTTCTTGAATAAAATACCTGCTTCAAGGAGAAGAAAGCAAGTTGTCCGTTTCTCTGTCGTTGCGGAATGCAAACTAGGAGTGTTTGATCCGAATATATATATATATATATATATATATATATATATATATATATATTGCGCTCAGATTCTTTCGTGATGTCAAAGAATTATCCACACTCACGGGGTTGCTGTTTCCAAGGTTGCTGCGAATACCGCTTCACAGCGTCATTTCGAATTCCATTCCAATATATATATATATTATATATATATATATTTTTTTTAAGTGCTGAGTTGAGTAAACAGCAGCCCAGTGCTGCTGCTGTCCAGGGGGCTGCATGAAAAGGTTAGAAGGGATGAATGTGGCGGCCCCCGGGCCGCACTGTGACTATCACTGCCCTAGAGCAATCATCTGAAATTGATAAGCATCATTCAGAGGGTTTCCCATCATCATCTACCTGTTTTGTTTTTTAACAGATTCTGCGTGTTTTCAAACAATTTTTGACAAGCAATTAATCTAACCAATATAACTGCAACAGGTTGTATTCTAGCAAGATCATAAACCTTCAAACATCTCTCAAGTTTAGGATATAAATGCAGATCGCCAACAAGAAACAAATAGCATCAATCTCACCCAGTGTGTGAAGACTTTGGCCCTACAATCATTGTCCAATGAAACGAGTCCTGTGATGTTTGGTTCTTATTCATTTCAATGGTGACGGTAGCGGTTTGCTTTGTAGTTCATACAGAAATTCAGGTCTGTAGTGATGCTAGGAGATTATCCTCTTGGGATCATTCATGCGGAGTCCAAATCTGCTCCACTGTGATAGGGATTTCTTGACGAATTTTGTTCCTTGTCTTTCTCTTGACCTTTTTAGCTTGTCTTTGCCAGGACGGTCTTTTAAATAAGGGTTTTTGCTGCTTTTTCCAGTTCCAGATCTAAGTTCAGGAGTTTAAAATGCTTCCTCTCTAGTTGTGGACCAATGTAATATTGCCATGGAATAAGTACTGTAGCCTGAAAAGGAAGCCTCATCTGTAAGGAATTTGATCGGCTCTCAGATGATCAGTAGGTATTTTGAGAGATCAACATTTTGCCAACGTCAAGGCCCACAAGTCCTGAAACAGGACATCATTGTGCTCTTAATAGTATTCTGGGTTGAATGTGTGACATTGATCCTCATTCGGTCCATCACCTGTTGTTTTTGCAAACTCGCTATAAGTGTACTGGGGATGCCCAGACGTGGGTCCCAGGCACTCCACACCACTGGAGTCAAGCTAGCCGGGCTGATGAGAGGTGTTACCTCGAAACCGGTCCGGTCCTCGGATGCTTGATTCCGTTCTGGGAAGGACATGGCTTTTGTAGTTCGGACTGGACTGTTCCCATGGGGCACAGGGTCAGAGCTGATTTGCATATCGCCATTGTCTAACCCAGGGTGGTGTGGAGTGCAAAAAAACGATGGATTAGGACCCAGATCTTTTGACTGGGTTGAATGTGTGACATTGATCCTCATTCGGTCCATCACCTGTTGTTTTTGCAAACTCGCTATAAGTGTACTGGGGATGCCCAGACGTGGGTCCCAGGCACTCCACACCACTGGAGTCAAGCTAGCCGGGCTGATGAGAGGTGTTACCTCGAAACCGGTCCGGTCCTCGGATGCTTGATTCCGTTCTGGGAAGGACATGGCTTTTGTAGTTCGGACTGGACTGTTCCCATGGGGCACAGGGTCAGAGCTGATTTGCATATCGCCATTGTCTAACCCAGGGTGGTGTGGAGTGCAATGAAACGATGGATTAGGACCCAGATCTTTTGACTGGGTTGAATGTGTGACATTGATCCTCATTCGGTCCATCACCTGTTGTTTTTGCAAACTCGCTATAAGTGTACTGGGGATGCCCAGACGTGGGTCCCAGGCACTCCACACCACTGGAGTCAAGCTAGCCGGGCTGATGAGAGGTGTTACCTCGAAACCGGTCCGGTCCTCGGATGCTTGATTCCGTTCTGGGAAGGACATGGCTTTTGTAGTTCGGACTGGACTGTTCCCATGGGGCACAGGGTCAGAGCTGATTTGCATATCGCCATTGTCTAACCCAGGGTGGTGTGGAGTGCAAAAAAACGATGGATTAGGACCCAGATCTTTTGACTGGGTTGAATGTGTGACATTGATCCTCATTCGGTCCATCACCTGTTGTTTTTGCAAACACTCTTAATAGTATTCTGTCACGTTTCCGAGCCGCTTGCAGAATGTCCTCTTTGGCCTTGACAAAATGGACATACATCAGTGTTAGACGGAGACCGGGAGGGTCGGCCGAGGACAGGGGAGAGGCCTCTAGTGAGGACCGTCTCCAGCGATCGTACAGACAAGTAACTTCCCCCCCACAGATGGACACCACACAAGTATGAGGTCAACACTCTTTATATACGATTCTTGAAGTAAGGTTATCAGCGATACAGTGAGATCAGGACACGAGGGTCCTCTTAATTCTAGTCTCTGAAGGGGAAAGGGCAGCGGGACAGTCTTGGTACCGGTCTGGTACGGGTTGGCAAGATGGGTAGCTCACAATCCTCGAGCTCGGAGTTCTGGAAGGTCGGGCCACGGCAGCGCCAGCTGGCTAGGATGATCAGTCTCACTTGAGGAGGGCCGCGGCAGCGCCGGCCGGCAAAGGCGATGGTTCACACAAGGATGGGCCGCGGCAGCGCCAGCAGGTCCCGACGAAGGTGTAGGTTGCAGAGGGCCGCGGCAGCGCCAGCAGGCAGGAACGATGCTTCACAAGGATGGGCCGCGGCAGCGCCAGCAGTCAGTCAAGGATGAGTTCTTCAAGGTGTCTCTCGACTCCAGGATACAACTGCCTTCCTGCTCTGGAGCTGCCCCAGTTATAGGTCTGGTCTCCTTTGATGTCCGGACCCTCGCACTTGGAGGTCGGGAGGTCCGGGATGAGGGAGTCCAGACACCCAGCAGGGGTGTGGACCCAGCGCTCGGGGAGGTTGGGGGCGATCGGCACCTGGCGGGGGAGAGCCATCGACACTCCTTTCTCCCATTGACCTGCCAAGTGGTCTCTTCACCTCCCGGGTGGATGGTGGTGCCTCGATGTCGGGGCCTGGCCAGGCCCAGGGTTGGGGTCGAGCTGAGGCCACGCGGCCTCGTGGTGCAGTGTCCAAGATGGCGGCTGGGCCGGGGCAATGCTGCTGAAGGGGGCCCGGGCCGGCCGTTGTCGTGGTGTTCGGGAGCAGGCGTCCCGTTGGGGACGGGTTGCGGGTTGCTTGTGTGGGTTGCCGGGGTGGTTCTTCGGGTGACACCGGGAGAGCCGGTGTTCGGGTTCTTGTTATGCGGGGAGGGAGCGGCCCCTTCACGAGGCCTGTCCAACAATCAGACAATTATATTCCTGAGTTAGGCCCAGGTAGTAAAGCAGCTTATTTCTTACATTGTCCTCACAAATAACATTTTCAGCTATGACCTTTTGCACACATTTGCACGTACGACAATGTTGGATTTGCTTCTCTGAAACTATACTTTTACATCAAACTTCGAACAACATTATCACAATGCCCTGAACATCATATACAAGGTCTTGTTTCATACTACGTACAAATATCATCACTGTCTTCATGCCCTGGGAGACAGGCAGTTGCAGCGGGCATGGATCGTGAGTGGCGGTTCGGTGATGTAAAAAAACATAATATGAAAGTTAAAAAAACGTACCTTCCCGCACGTCGTCTGTCTCTTCTTTCCAGTGTCGAAATAGGAAGCAGCCAGGCTCCCTGCCCTAAGCCAATCACAACTTTGATCGGCGCTCAGCCAGGGAATGGGGGCCTGGACATGCTCTACACGCAGGCTGTAAAGCAGCCTGCATGATGAACATTTGAAGTGTGTATGACTGTTCTGGACGGCCCCAGAGGGTCGGCAAAACAATTATTACGCACTTTGAGTGGGCAAACCTCTCCCCCCCTGCTCTAAGAGCAGAGCAGCCCCACACGTCCCACAAAGCTCCGCAGCAGGAAAAAATACAAAGATAATACCCTTCGGTTATTATCGTTGTA
Source organism: Lissotriton vulgaris (assembly GCF_964263255.1). Taxonomy (NCBI): domain Eukaryota; kingdom Metazoa; phylum Chordata; class Amphibia; order Caudata; family Salamandridae; genus Lissotriton; species Lissotriton vulgaris. Next base: position 228,947,676 of record NC_141691.1, on the reverse strand, counting down.
TTTGTTCTTTCTTTTACTGCTTTGCAGCAGTGGGGCAATGCTCCTCCACCTTAGCGGAAGAGACACCACTGGCGTTCGGGCTATCTATATATCCATAACATCATTAATCTATGCGCACATCGCAAGGATGCTTTCTATTATAAAAGATGAGCATCCTGATAGATTGGTAAAGGAGGTGTTTCCACTGACACTGAGGGTCCTTACATGCTGAGGATTCACAACGAGTTGGTCTGACATTTTGTGATGGATGTCCAGTTAGTGACCAAGACGGGGTACTAGATTCTATCCCATCAGGTAATGGGGTTGGATCTTCCCTTGGGGGGATTTTAGACTCTACACCTACACACATTCTAGGTACACTTAGAGTAGGATTTTCAGAGTAGGAGTACACTAGATTAATGTCTTTTTTATCTGCCTGCATATATATATATTGTTTAGCACCATGGAAGAACTAGATCTACTATTCACGCTTTTGGTGCTTTAAATCTTGGTTATCTGCTTCTGCCTACTAATCATTGTAGCACAAGTATTTTATGCAAGAATAACATTGGTTCAATAAATATTATTGAAAACGTGCCACTGTGTATTCTCTGTTTTTTCTCTGAAAATATGTAAGCACGAGTGACTGAGCGAAAGGTTCCGACTGTTTCCACGATCCCGGAGGGGTCAAGGTGGTCATCTTCAGTGGTTGCCAGAGAACCATTAGCTCCCTGGTAGGTTAGGGGGGCTTACAGTGGGACAGTGAGCTAGCTTGTATATAGGGTCACATATTGTGCGGGACGTCCGGATTCAATCTTGACAACAGGGCCTTAGTTTATGTGGTCCAAACAATGCCCAGGTCCTACGGATTGGTACAAACTACATGACAAGGCGTTCGCTTATTGCTACTTTGGTAGGCAATGACTACCACTGTTCCCGGCTCCATCACTTTTTAGGGAAGTGTGCTGGATCTTCGCTACTTCTGCAATGGCATGGGTTCACCCATTGCTCAGCCTATCTCTTGGACTTAGTATCGTTTCAATGGAGGCCAAAGAGCCTTACACTATGTCTATTTATGGCTGCACAGAGTCCCCAGAGCACACCCATCCAGCGTACGAGCGTGAAGGAGGCTTACTCTCTGCCTTTTGTGACTGTCCAAGCCACAATGACTGACTGCGTCATCATAGAAGCCACCATTCACCAAGGCGGTGGTGGGGCTTTCGTCATCTCCAGACCAGGATCCTATTCTTCATTGGAAGAAAACCACTGCCTTGAGCATTCTGCTGCTCTTCCTGGCGAGGATTTAATCCAATCTGCACACAACTGTCATTTGCTTCCGCTAGGCCGGAGTAAAAAAAGGCCTGCTGCTAAGAGCTCATGGAGAATACACCTGGATGGGTCCACGTTGCAGCCACACCCCAACAAACATTCAAAATGTACCTTTTTTTATCCAATGTTGTATGCACATGAAAGTACATGTTCATATCAAAGTGATTATGCCCTGTGCACTGGAGCACAAGTTATGCCTTTATTCTCTCCTAACATTGTGTTGTCTTTACAACTGTTCACAAATTCAGTAAAACAATGTTTACAGTGATTATTACAAACATGCCATTAGAATTATGGTGATCGTTTATATTTACCATCTCTTGCCTGTTTAGATACACTTTATGTGTTGCATGACATCTGAAAAGAGACATTTATAATTAATCATTAGCATTTAAAGGTTCAGTGAACTGGTTGTGCACTCAGGTGAAATGTATCTATGATTGAGCTGTTGTCAGTGTGGAAGTTTTCCACATTTTAATTTTAACACGCCTCCTAGAAGGCAGAATCCAAGAGAAGGCCCTTGACTGGACCACGTCCTTCCTCTACGGCATAACCCAGAGAGTTTGCCTCCCACCCTTCCGATCCGAAGCCACTGACATCATCTGCGGCGTCCCCCAGGTCTCATCCCTCAGCCAGACGCAGTTCAACATCTACATGGCCCCCCTCGCTCAAGTGTCCCGCCATCACGACCTCAACATCATCTCCTACGCCGACGACACCCAGCTCATCCTCTCCCTCACCAAGGACCCACACACCCCCAAAACCAACCTCCACGACGGGAATGAAGTCCGTCGCCGACTTGATGAGGAGCAGCCGTCTGAAGCTGAACTCGGGCAAAACTGAGGTCCTCATCCTCGGGCCCGACCCCTCAGCCTGGGACGACTCCTAGTGGCCGACCACACTGGGAACAACACAGACACCCACCGACCATGCAAGCAACCTAGGTTTCCTTGACTCCTTCCTCTCCATGTCTAGGCAGGTCAACGCGGTCTCCTCCTCCTGCTACAACACCCTCAGCATGCTCCGCAGGATCTACAAGTGGATCCCTACCAAAACAAGAAGAACGGTGACACATGCCCTCGTCAGCAGCAGACTGGACTACGGCAACGCACTCTACGCAGGAATCCCAGGCAAACACCTACAACGACTACAACGCATCCAAAACGCCTCCGCCCAACTGATCGTCAACTTCCCCCGCTGCAGCCACATCACCCCCCAACTGAGAGACCTATACTGGCTCCCCGCCGACAAGAAGATCACCTTCAAGCTCCTCACCCACGCACACAACGCACTCCACAACGCCAGATCAGCCTACCTGAGCAGCAGACTCAGCTTCTACACCCCCACCCGCCAGCTCCGCTCCGCCAGCCTCGCCCTCGCTGCTATCCCCCGCATCCAACGCACGACCTCCGGCAGCATATCCTTCTCCTACCTCGCCGCCAAGACCTGGAACACCCTCCCTACCAACCTACGGCAGACCCAAGACCTACTCGCCTTCAGAAGACTCTTTAAGACCTGGCTCTTCGAGCAGTAGCAGCACCCCTCTCTCCCCTCAGCGCCTTGAGACACTCATGAGTAAGTAGCGCGTTTTAAAAGTACTCTGATTGATTGATATATATGTGCATTAATATTAGTAGTTCTGCGTTTTAATTCACAAGTGCATTATCACGAGTTATTGTAATTAAAACAAAATCATTATGTGTTTTTCTGGCTTAAACTAAACTAGGCCTTAGTGCAGTTTATTTTGTTTGACATTGTTCTCAAAGAATTTGCTGAAGAAAGCATTGTGCTAATTTACAAGGCTCTTACTGCCAGCATACTGTATTGTAGGTATTCACAATTGTTTTCTGTTCTTTAAGTAACTTGTTCGTTCTGACACCTTCGGGTGGCTTTAATTCAGAAGGAGCAAATCATTAGTTATGTAGTGGGTTAGTGCTAGGACGACAGGGTTATGAGACGTTTAAAAAAATATGAAATATGATTTGCCGCAATAAACCTTCAGGGCTTTCTGTGAATTCCTGACCTCATGGCTGACCTCATGGCTGTTCCCCTGACCTCTCCCTCACCCCGCCTGACCATACCTCTGGATTCAGTTAGCGCTGGGACGCTCTCGGGCAGCCATGCGCTCTATAAATCCCCTTCAAATTCAAATTCAAACTCCCTTTTTGAGTCAGTCATTTCTTATTTTTGACTGCATTTTTTAATGCTTTTTAAATCTTCTCTCTGTAGACACAATACCTCATATACTTTGAGGTTAACACAGTCCTTGACCTCTGCAATTTCGGGCTTACCACTGTTTTGCAGATTATCTAAGCGATAGCGCGCCAACACCAGTTACTCCCCATTTTGGTGGAGGAGGGATGTAAAGACATGGAAAGTGATTGTTGCCAGGCCAAAGAAGTTGTTCATGGATGGAAGTCTGAACTAGGTGCAAGTCTTCCGGAACTACTGGACCACATCCCCTTCAATTACCTAGTTTTGCTTGTTAGTCCATTTGTACCAAGGCTTAAATTTAACTTTGTCACAGGACAGGTGAACAGCTTAGTAATGTATTTCTATAGGGTGAACCTAGCCAAAATGCAGTGAAGCATTGTACACGCTCAAAGACTAGTATATCAGTAAGTTAAAAGAGAGATAGCTGGATGTGTCCTCAACTCTTTTTCCACAAATCAGATGCAGCATAGGGGTGGTGTCGAACAAATCCAAAGAGGATCAACAAATCAAGCGTTGACATGCCACTCAGCGTTTTATTCTATTGGTACCGATATACTCAGTGCTATTTAATTCAAACTGTCGAATGGTAACACTGATGATTTACAGTGGTGAAAAAAACTTAAAAATAACTTTTTACGGATACATAACTGTTACAGGTAGAAAGAACAGTGATGGGCTGCGAAGTTAATGCGGGAAATACATTCACCAGAAATGTTTCATAAAATCTCCCACTTTTCTCTTATGAAATGTAGGCATGCATGTAACATGCAAGGACATGCAGTTCCAGATTACGAGTATGGATTACCAGAAGCATTTAGTTCGTTAAATAACTAGGACTGGATACATTCGGCATTTTGACACGGGCTGACTACTTGGCAGCTATGCATCTACTCATAAAGTGCCCAAAATATGCCCGCTGAGAATGCATTTTACACACACACACTTTCCTGAGACCCTGCCATGCTCTGTTCGACTGCCAGTTGGTGGCGGTTGAGAGCGTCGACTGTGTCCCAACCAGCGCGCACTGCCTTCGCAGAAGGAGCAGATTATCCTCACCAGTAGAAAGTCGCCCTGCACCGGACACAGCGCTTCATCACCGGGAGGCGCTGCGTGAGGCGGCGCAGCCCAGCTCCAGCGACGCCATATCCGGCCCCGCCCACAGCGTGCGACCAACGAAAGTTAGGGAATCCCCGCCGTCCACAGGTCGTTTGTAAGCGCTCAAATTAATGCTAAATAACGTGTTTATATCGAAATAAAATTCATGCTTTGGTTTAGTTGCCCGAACGAGGCTAATCTACCACGGTTACTATAGATTCGCTCCGGACAAACAGTCTGGCTTCTTGTTGTCTTTCCTGTATCTTGAGTTGAGGATGTCCAACAGTGCCACCTACGGGTGGAAATATTAGCTGCTACAGTTCGGAGGCTTAATGCTGCTAAGTACATGTAGTTATTTATATATTTTGTTTCAAAGTTGCTACAGAGAAAAAAAAATCATTGGCAGAGCCAATAGCTCTCGCCCTTGGGACCTTATAAGTAATTAGTTATGTAATGCCCCAAAGATTGTGTGCATGGTATCTACACACCAGCAACTACGACGTATTGCCTTTACGAACGCATCCCCTAGTGGCGTTTCCTGTATCTCTGATTGCTATATTCAGCACTTAATAGGGAAATAGATACAATCTCAGGGGAATGTGAAGTGATTGGGGATACAGAGCAGCTGCTCCCACAAACGGGATATACATCACCGTCCGCTACTCGTCCCCTACTTCACCAACTTGAATTATTGTAATAAAACCAAGAGCTAAACACTGTGTCCTCTGCAAAAAGATGCGGAGGGCAAAGGGCTGCTGCCTCGGAATGAGGGGGAGTGTCGGCAGTGGGACAGGAAGCCGCTAATGATGCTGTTTTATATAGGGGCGATGGATGGAGTGGAAAGAGGGAGAATAAAATATGTCAGGAAGAGGGGAATTAGCAGATCAATGGCTCGTGATGCAATCCCCATGGGCATAATTTGCATCTCCAGGCATGTTTACTTTATGCCACTACCTTCATGGCCAAGGGTGCAAAGGGAAGTGTCAGGGATACCAACGCGCAAACCAGGCAGGCAGTTGTCACACCTGGCCATCTCAATTTGACTTTCACTCCTAAAATTATTAAACATAAGGCTGGCGTTTTGAGAGTTCATAGTATCGGAAAACATTGTGAGCATTTGCAGTGCATTGATCGACAATTAGCTTGTGCGCATGTATCATACTGTGTGTATAGGTTCTTATATTGATCCCGACATTCTTCTAAGCGCACAGTCCTAAATGTCCTCATACACAAAAAGAGCAGGGGAAAGGGAGAGAGAGAGATTGAGATTGGAGGTGTGCAGTCTTCTCAAATCTTTCAGATGGAGAATGGCCTTAAGAAAACCTTCCTTATGTCCGTACAGCAGGAGAATGCAGCTCATGTGTGTGGTTTAAAGCCTAGAAGGATATGGCCCAGTGGCGGCTGGTGACATTTAAAAGTGGTGAGGCGTAAAATTTGTGGTGGAGCACACCGCGGCGAGCTGGTGTAGCAAGTGAGCCCGAATGACCTAAGGTGGGGTTTGGGTGGGTTCTTTTTAAATGGGTGGGCAAATGGTACATTTTCAAGACTTTCGTAAGCCACTGTGCTAAATAGAAACAGGTCACTGCCTACCCTCAAACTCCCATCAGTTTCAAGACGCTATGGAGCAGACACGGCTGGCAGCAGTATCATGGCTCCTTTCTTGTACCTTCTCACAACCCCCCTCCTGTGTTGTGTTGCAAAAAGCACTATCATGCAGCCAAGGCAGAAAAAAGACATTAACAACGCCAATAGCGCTCTCATTGCCAAGACCTATTGCATTTACTACTGCTTATTTTATTTTCTACACAGCAATTCCCATGCTCCTCCGTTGCTCTCCTGCCTGTTCCTGTCCTGTTTGTTTTTCATTTTTTTGGACGCCCTGGAAACTGCAATGTGCTAATGGGATGCATCTTTATAATCTATAACGTCCTGTTACACTTATTTTCTCATTTAATTTACTGCTATAAGATGAGCACCTGCCATTTAGGAACCCTAATGTAAAAGTTAAAAAAATACATCCACCACAGTGTCATGACACATATATGTGCATACGTGGTGTGCTAATAAAAGTACACCTATGAATAACAAAAGTACATTGTTATCTTTCAGCATGTGTTGGTGGTAGATGCCTGTTTGTGTCGTGCACTTTTTTTGGCACGTTATGTTTTTTTTTTTAGACTTTATTTATATAGCGCAAATTAGACCCGAGACATAGGGTATCAAAGCGCCTTAGACAAGAACCAGTTTTGTTACATGAGGACACATTTATTTTTGTGAGGCACAGAGAGATTAAGTGATTTGCCCAGAATCACAGGATGTTTAGGTCAAAGGGGATGCAGTACAGAATACAGGGTGGAACAATGCAGGGTGGAGGGTGAGAAGAGTAGAGAGAAAAGGAGGAATAGGGCATTGCGGAACCCAAGATGAAAGGTGGAACAGAGGGGCAATTTAGGAGAAGTCAGATGGGAAATATGGAAAGGAAAGCAGCGCAGGGTCCAACATGGTGAGCAGCGAGACATGTGAGGCTGTCAGCATAGATGGTGCGAGCATAATACAGAATACTGTTCCTAATATTGTATCATCCATGTCTTCTTGTACAACCTGAATACCTGATTGCTAATTATTCCTTACATACTGCGTCAATGTTGTAAAGATATCGAAAATATCAATAAAGTTCTACTTGTAAAAAACAAATGACAATAACGTAAAGGATTCCAGGGGAACCTTCATGCAATGTCTGGAATCCCATGTAAGAAAAGCAGACACCGAGATGCACACGATTCACACGAGCACTGCAACTCAACACAGCTTGCATGTGTAGCACCTTTATGTAGGTTTTCATTCATTCTATAAGCGTTAAATATAAACAAGCATTGACAAACCATAGGTTTGGCTGTGAACAGCGCACTAGCACAGAGTCATGCAACAATAATAGTTCTAGGTGCGCAGGTTATGACTTGGTAAAATGGGGCCTAGGAGTAGTGGGCACAGCATGCCAGAAGGCAGCTGTACTGTTTTAATGGATTGAAAACTGTAGGGTTAATGAGACCTCACATTTGGCTATTTTGGAAGGAGGGGGAGTGTCAGTGTGCATATCCTGGGTCCCCATAGCTCCTCCGCAGCTGCTGCACATTCTCCTCTTTGCCTAGTGCCAACGCCGTGATGACCAGCCTGTGTTACCACAATCATGGGACTCGGCCCGCGCCATTAAAGACCTTGGGAGTTGGGTTCAAAAACTTAGCCACCCAGCACCCACCCTGGCGAGACTCTATTCTGCTTCCCCAACGCAGCTCTACTCTTTGAAAAATCATGCTCGCCTCAGCCTGTGCCTTACCAGGGCTGCTGGTGACTCCTGACTTCAGTTCACTAGACATTTGATTTAGTTATGAAAACCTCTCCCTGATGAATTGCCTTCCTACAAGCCTGTTCACGTTGGCCATTTCACTAATAAACACCACTACAACACTTAATGAATTATTAACGAGCAATTTGGGCTTATGAGGCCTCTGCGGATCTCCCGGAAGCAGATGAAGAGAATTGCCAGAAAACAGGAGGACATTCTTTTCTGTGTGGATGCTCCTATGAAGTTTAAAGCAAAATACAAGGCAAAACCCAGACTTACTAAACGTGTATGCGCTCGTGCGCGAGCTGGCTTTGAGTGGAATTCCAACACTAAATGGAATCATGATTTTCGCATGACATTTCCATGCAGAACATTGGTAATCTTTTGGCTATTTTGGGAGGAGGGGGGGTGGAGGAGTGTTAGCACATCCTGGGCCCCCGATAGCGCCTCGCAGCTGGGCAAAGAGGAGAATTTTCAGTAGCTGCGACCAGTGCCAACGCCGTAATTACCTGCCTGTGTTACCAGTACACAATCTTGGGACTCAGCCCGCACCATTAAAGACTTAGGGAATTCGGTCAAAAAACGTACCCACCCAGCACCCACCCTATCGAGACTCGAGTCTGCTTCCCCACTGCGGTTCTAAACATTGAAAAATGCCCGCCTGGGCCTTACCTGGGCTGCTGGTGACTCCTGAGTTCACTGGACTGCTCGTGGGACTGAAGTTCGTGACGCAGTGGCTTCTTTCCAGAAAGTTCCACCACCAGTCTGAGGAAGAGTCTGCACAGCTTCCCGCCTGTCACACCCCTTTCCCAACTCGTCACAGGGTGTGTCCCACCACGCCCTGTAATGAGTTGGGAAAGGGCTCTCCACTCTCTGATTGACGTGGAGGGTTAGCGATACCGGGCTTGGACTTAAAAAGCCCAGGGCTAACTTTCCCTCTACGCCATCAGGGGGTGGAGACTGGGCCCTGAAGCTATGTATTTGCTGAGCTGATGACATCACAGCCTTCAGGGCTGTGAGGTTGTCGGCCCGGCAAACACTAAGGCTCCTATGGGCACCCAAGGGGGAGCATGAAAGGGGACTGTCACGTGACGTGCCTCCAGCCGGCCACCACAAGGAACGAGCACTGTCACGGCAGTGGCGCAGGCGGTAATATACATATATATTATTTAACAAGAATGTTAGACATCATAAAAAAATGATATTTTTATTTTATTTTAAAAATTATGACCTTCTGAGTAATGGGGCCGAGTAAGGGGGCCGGAGCCCCGACGCCCTTAGGGAGAAACCGCCACTGCCAACTATATATCTGGAGCGATGAGGAAGGGAATGTTGTTAAACTCTTCGGCAGTATAAAGTACAAAGCCACAACTTCATCAATTACGACCATTTAAACCAGGTTACACAGAACCGGACAAGGTAGCTATATGGTGGCCGGTTATCGACAAAAGATTTGCAGGATGGACAAAATCCATGGCAACGACTTGGGACATCAACGTGGAGTAAAGGGCAGGTGTCCAGTGCGTCAACCGCACCTCTTATCTAGCTCCCGCTGCTCCTCTCCAGTCTCTGATCCCGATGTAAATACGGAAATTTGCAGCACCTGTAAGTCAGCACCAAGCAAGCACAGGGAGGAGCTCCAGGAGGAAAAAACAAAAAACAAGCAAAATAATCTGGCCAAAACTGTTAGGGGTACGTGACACACAAAAAAATAGCCCAAAGCAAGTCCAACCTACATAACGAAAAACACAAGCTAAACAAGCATTGGCCGCGCGGCCGTAAAAGTAACGCCACACGGCCGCGAAATGAAATTTAAAAAAACACAAATGGTGAAGCGAGTTGTGCGCGCACATGACGGGGAAAAGTGCTGTGCACGTCGCGTGCACGCTTGTGAGCGTAATAGCAAGCTGGTGGCCGACCTGGGTAGCACTTTTAAGCCAGCCGCCTACTCAATTTCTCGCAAGAGACGCGCATGCGCTGACTCTAGCGAGACCTAAAAAGTATTTGGATATATACTCAAACCCGTCCAGAACGATGCAGCCTGTGCTGCCAGAAACAGCATTACCTCATAATTCTATTACAAGACCGGAGGCTTCAGATTATGCTTTCTCTTTCGTTTACTGAAACATACATCAGGCAATACAAACGTTTTTAACATATAAACAAACTACATTTCCCAAAATGCCATGTTACTTCACCAATAACCATAGAGACTAGATCTATAAATGACACTCTTCATAGGAACACTTTCTCTTTCTTTGCAGCCGAGTTGAGCTTCCTTTTTAGGTCTTGCCTACGCAGCGCACATGCGCTACATATTAAAGAGACCTTTAGAAATCGCTCCAGGTTTGAAGGCAAAAACGTGCATGCGTTGCATTGCTTTAAATGGCACTGCTTGCAATTTTGGCAATTCCCTTGCGGGAGCAAGCGGCACAATGGCGTTAGTAATTATCACGCTCACTCCTGCAAGGGAAACGCTACGTGTCCCTGCCACGATTGAAGACGGCTCACATCTTTTACCGAAGACGCATTCCCACAAGGCTGCTGGCCCGTCAGCGGCTAGCGTTCACACTCCGGCTTGTTACTTGAATCTAGTTGCCAACAGTTTTTTGCAGCAAGCGTGCAGCCCATTCATGTGCTCCATGCCTGTTGCAGAAATCTATCCGCAACCAGATTCAATTAAAAAGCACATTGGTTGCACAGAAAGAAACTATTTTCGTAACATTCAGGTGTATTGATAATGATGAAATTCTTGACGGTGACAATGAAGACCCGTAGCTGAGGTGTTCATCCTCCCTCCACATCGCTAGGGTCGAAACGTCTTTCAAAAGGCAAGGGAAGGGGTGAAGGCATCAAGAAAGGGGGGATCGTCGACGTTTCGACCCTAGCGCTATCGAAGGAGGATCAACACCTCAGCTACGGGTCTTCCTCAGGACGGACAGAAGGAGGGGGGACCTAGACTGCAGAGAGACAGCGCCCCAACAATGAGGGTGGCCACCAATCAATGGTTTGCTCCAGTGATCCAAAGTTAAACACCTGATCTATCACTCATCCCTTACTGGAGAGGTCACAAGTAGGAAATGTATCCAAATAACCAACGGTGATTCTTGATTCTTGCAAACCAAAAAGAGCAATAGTAATTTTTATTGTTTATAACCAAAAAACGTCAGTCCTTTATTTCCAAGGCGTGGTCCTGTAATTAATAACACAGACCTCCTAGATGGGTGCCATCACCGCAGACCGCAGGGAACACTGGAGCACAGCATTAATTGGTGGCCATCCTGATTGTTGGGGCGCTGTCTCTCTGCAGTCTAGGTCCCCCCCTCCTTCTTGATGCCTGCACCCCTTCCCTTGCCTTTTGAAAGACTATAATCAAACCGTATGATTGATATATGTGGGGCAGGCACAACACTAAGGGAATAGAACCTTAGTCTTTGTCAGAATCATTGGATTATCTTTTTTCATTCATTTTTTTCTCTCTTTCACTTGAGCACAAACTTTTGCACTTTCTACTGTGCCTGGCAGAACTCCCCCAACCGTTGGGTTTCTGTAAATATGTATATATGAATATGAAATAAATTGCGAATTTATATTGCCATACAGAACTCAGTGTCATACAATCTGTTTTGGGTATTTTTGATAAGACTGCAAACGCATTTGGCTTGTTATTTTTCTTTCTCTTTCAGGATTAAGTCCTAAAAAGATCTCTCAGATGCAAAAATGAATATTACATTTAAATGTGTTAGATAAATTGTGTCTAGGACCACTTTGTTTTCTATACCATACTTTTAAAGAAAGACTGGGAACTTTGGGTCCATTTGGTATTTCTCTGACATTTAATAACACCTGAACCCCCAAACTGTCCCTGGCGTTGCTCCTCCTTTTCAGTACATTTTTCCATGCATCTCACCTCTCTGTTTCAGAGAATCCTAAAAGCAGTCATTGATATGCGTCCACCTCTTGTAGGGGTAAAATGAGACGGAGAATAGAATTAAGAAAGAGTTAAAATTCAGGATGAGTGAGCAGAAGAGAAATGATTAAAAGATGGAAAAAAGTTGAACAGAAATGAGACACCAGCAAAACCGCATAATTACACACAAACAACATATTTCAACTCCACAATCCACAACGTACCTCCAAACCGCACTATATAGTGTCACCACCTGAGAACCAAACATCATTCACCACCACCATTTTGCATGAGCGCACCACCGAAGCATCATGCCAGTCTACCCTTGTAATCTGGCATCTGTTGATTCTCCCCTAGTGTCCGTCCACTGCCCGTGTTCTAATTAAATTACTGTTTTGCAACATCCACTCCCCCGTTATTTATGTCCCCCTCCCCCATAACAAAAAGAAAATTATAACAAGCATGAGAACAGGCAGGAAGAAGTTGCCAACAGTGAAAGTACCAAAAAAGTAGAAGACATTTTTTATGTTAAAATCTTTTTTTAATCTGGTTTTTCAGTTGTATATAATGTCGTCTTCATTTGTATAAAGGTAACAAAAATGCTAAACACTTTTTATTGTAACTTTTCAACATATTGCACGGCAGCCACAATGCTCAGCAACATAGCCAAAAGTTCTGGCTAAAGACATAAGGTCCCAAAGGCGAGTCCAATTGGCTATGCCAAGGCTTGTTTCTTTAGGTCTCGCCTAAGTAGCGCGCATGCACTGATAGGAAAAAGACCTATAGAAATCGCTTCGGCTTTTCATCCAAAAACGTGCATGCATTGCATTGCTTTCAATGGCAATGCTTGCACGTTTGGCGATTCCATTGCAGGAGTGAGCTTTGGCAACATATGTTTGCTCGCTCCAGCAAGGAAACCGCTGTGTGTTCTCGCGCACTCCCCCCCACCCACTTAGCCCAGTAGTGTTACCCTTTTATGGCTACGGTTGTGTTTCAGCGCTTGTTAATACTGCCTACCAATATAAGGCGTAAGGGGCCATTCTAAATCCAGGCCACTGAGCAGATCATGTTGTTTTGGAAAATGACAAAAAACCAAACACACCCACCCGCACTTTCAAATATTTCTTTATTCGGCACTTGAAAAAATACCATAAAAATACATAAAATCAGTTAAAAATACGTTAAAAAACAATTAATTTATAACATTTCATTTCATTTTATCCAGAGTCTCTATATACAGGGCATTACAATCAACTCATCTCTCTCGAATTCCTTAACCTCACCGCCATCCTAATAAAACTCATGATACAGGACAGGGTATATGCATCATTGGCCTTCTGCAAGAACAATAAAGCTACCTTGGCGTGTTTAAACTTAGGTCGTTTCAGGATTCCCACCAGGAACTTACGCCTAGGTAAGGAGTAAAATGAGCATAGCAAAACAAAATGAAGGGTATCCTGCGGAGACCTATTGTCGCAGCCGCAGGTACCCTTCTGCTCAACCGTTAAGGTAAAACCAGAGGGATCAGGTTAAACCTAAACGGGTCATATAAAATCTGTCCTGTGCATTATGGATCAGTGAGAGATAGGGATCCCTTCCACTCTCCATTTTGAAAAATCTATAAGCTGCAACTGTGGATTTGCGCTCTTCAGTGGCCGCCCTACTTACAGTTGTCCATTCCCCAAACCTTTTCTTAACTGTCGTTTTATTCTGGGCAGTGAGGGCTTCAGGCTCAGTGAAGAGGTTCTTACAACCAATGACCTCTAAAGTACACTTTACATTTTTTAGCCAGGGGATAGAGCTCCCTTTGTCTCGATTCAACATTCTGTGATAATTTGTCTACTGAGGCCTGCCTCTGGGTTAGACCAGATTTTCACCCAGGCCAGAAGTGGCCTGATCTTAATCTGGTCTTCAATATAAGGTTCTCCCAGTTCCTCATGTATAATGTAGGCAGATGTGCTATGTGGAACTTTCAGTATCCTTCTAAAAAATGTGTTTTCCTCTGCCTGGACCTGATGTATGTTCACAAAACCCCAGACTTCCGCCCCATAGGCTGTCTTGGCGCAACATAATGATCTATACAAATCCATCACTTGCTCGGGCGACCATCTTCCCAGCCTTCTCCCATAACCCATTATAGCCCCAGATGAGGCCACCAGTTTTGCGCAGTGTTTGTCCACCAAAAGTCTGAACATTTGAAGCCCGTCAAATAGTACACCTAGATAGGAAAAGGACTGGACCAGACTGATTTTGTAAGTTCCTATCTTATAAGAACATTTTTTATCTAGTCTGGCCCCGCAAGCCTAACATATGATTTGTCCAGGTTTGCTGATAAGTCAAGTGTGGACATGAAACGTACCAATCCGTCAATCAGCCTCTGTAACCCCCGCGGTGTCTGGGCTAACAACACCACGTCATCCGCGTAAAGCAGGACGGGGACTGGACGGGTGCCTACTTGAGGAGAATCCACTCCAAGTTTGCATAATTCCCTGTCTCGGTTATTAATGTAAAGTGAAAACAAAAAAGGAGCTAAAATGCAGCCTGCCGCACTCCACTAGTGCATGGAAATGGTGAAGTCTTACTTTCGTCTTGGTTAAAGCGGACAGACGCAGTTGTGTTCAAGTACACGGCCTTAAGGATGTTGACTAAATCCTGGTCCCCCCCTAGGCCTATCATCAGGGCCCATAGCTTCTCCCTGTTCACATGATCAAATGCTGCGCTGAGGTCCATGAACCCCAAGTAGACCGCCTCCTTGCTGGCTATAGTATACTTAGCAACCAGCAAGTAGAGGTTCAGCCACTGGTCCGTGGTTGACCTTCCCTCCCTAAACCCATATTGCGTGTCCGTTATTACCTGGTGGGTGTCTGCCCATTCAGTCAGGCGGTTTAGGACAACACGACCCAGGACCTTCGCCGTGACATCAATCAGGGATATCGGGCGATAACATTGGGGGTCGTCCCGATTTCCTTTTTTAAATATTGGAACTATGGTTGCCGAGGACCAAGAGCGCGGCAGACCCGCCTCCACTGCTGCGTTCAGGACCCTCGTACTTTACTGAGGTATAGGTCGGGAGGAATGCCATCCGGGCCAGGTTCCTTATTTTTAGTTAGCCTCAGGATTGCCCCTTCCACTTCTGCCAGAGTAATCTCTGGCGGTACAGTCAATTTTAGCCTCTGCCCTTCATCGTTGTTAATTTCACCCGTATGGTTATATAGATTTTTAAAGTGGGAATACCACTGCTCTGGCAAAATGGTATTTAAAATTTGTGGGGCATTTGAGTCCTGGAAACATGGTTTATTTATAATTTTCCAAAACTCAGTCAAGTCAAGTCAAGTCAAGTCAGGAGATTTATATAACGCGCTACATACCCAGAGGGTCTCAAGGCGCTTGAGGAGGGTGAGGAGTTACTTGTCGAACATCCAGGTTTTAAGTTGCTTTCTGAATGTAAGGTGGTTCTGAGTGAGGCGAAGGTGAGTGGGAAGTGAGTTCCAAGTTTTAGCTGCCAGGTAGGAGAAGGATCTGCCTCCCATGGTGGTTTTGTTGATGCGAGGTACAGTTGCAAGGGCTTGGTTGGAGGATCGTAGTTGGCGGGAGGGGGTGTAGAAGGAAAGTCGTGAGTTGAGGCATTTGGGTCCAAGTTCGTAGAGTGCTTTGTGTGCGTGGGTTAGGAGGCGGAAAGTAATCCTCTTGTTAACGGGGAGCCAGTAGAGGTTTTTCAGGTGTCCAGAGATGTGGTCTTTACGCGCGATGTCTAGTATGAGTCTGGCTGACGCGTTCTGGATGCGTTGGAGTTTTTTCTGGAGTTTTGCGGTGGTACCGGCGTATAGGGTGTTTCCGTAGTCCAGGCGACTCGTGACCAGTGCGTGGGTGACCGTTTTTCTAGTTTCGGTGGGGATCCAGCGGAATGTTTTTTGAGCATGCGAAGAATATTGAAGCAAGAAGATGAGACGGCGTTGACTTGTCTGTTCATAGAAAGTGAGGAGTCCAGGATGACACCTAAGTTCCGTGCGTGGTCCGTCGGGATGGGTGCTTTTCCAAGGGCCTCTGGCCACCAAGAGTCATCTCAGGCGGAGGGGGAGGTGCCAAGGATGAGGACTTCAGTTTTGTCGGAGTTCAGTTTTAGACGGCTGTACTTCATCCACTCGGCTACTTCTTTCATTCCTTCATGTAGGTTAGTTTTGGCGGTGTTGGGGTCTTTGGTGAGTGATAGTATCAGTTGGGTGTCATCAGCGTAGGAGATGATGTTGAGGTTGTGTTGGCGTGCGATGGCCGCGGGGGGGCTCATATATACGTTGAAGAGGGTGGGACTGAGTGACGATCCTTGTGGCACGCCGCAGATGACTTCTGTGGCTTCTGATTTGAATGGTGGAAGGCGGACTCTCTGAGTTCTTCCGGCCAGGAACGAGGTGATCCATTCCAGTGCTTTTCCTTGGATTCCGATGTTTCTGAGGCGTTGTATTAAGGTGCTATGACAAACTGTGTCAAAGGCTGCGGAGAGGTCGAGGAGGATGAGGGCGACTGTGTCTCCGTTGTCTAGCAGAGTTCGAATGTCGTCAGTTGCTGCGATGAGTGCGGTCTCAGTGCTGTGTTTGGCTCGGAAGCCGGACTGTGAGGAGTCGAGGGACTTGTTGGTTTCGAGGAAGGCGGCGAGTTGGTTGTTGACAGCTTTCTCGATGACTTTGGCCGGGAATGGAAGGAGCGAGATGGGGTGGTAGTTTTTGAGTTCGGTGGGGTCAGCTGTGGGTTTCTTCAGAAGGGCGCTGAGTTCGGCATGTTTCCAACTTTCCGGGAAGATAGCGGAGTTGAGGGAGCAGTTGATGACGTCTCGGAGGTGCGGTGCTATAATGGAGTCTGCTTTGTTAAAGATGTGGTGAGGGCATGGGTCTGTGGGAGATCCTGAGTGGATGGAGTTCATCAGGTGGATGGTGTCCTCAGTGGAGATTGGGTTCCAGTCGTTGAGGATGTTCAAGGGGGGTTGGGGTCCTGCAGAGGGTTGGGTGGGTTGGTCTTCGGGTCGGTTGTCGAAGCTGTTGTGGATTTCTGCAATCTTGTTGTGGAAGAATGAGGCTAGGGAGTCGCAGAGGGCTTGAGAGGGGGTGATGTCGTTGGAGTTGGCTGAGGGGTTGGTAAATTCCTTGACGATGTTGAATAATTCCTTGCTGTTGTGGCCGTTGTTATCTAGTCGGTCTTTGAATGCGGCTTTCTTGGCAGACCGGATTAGTTGGTGGTGTATGCGGGTGGCGTTTTTGAAGGAGTCCCTTGTGCTGGAGTTTGGGTCTTTTTCCAGGCCTTCTCAAGGGAGCGACAGAGTTTCTTAGATTTCTTAAGATCATCGTTGAACCAGGAGGCCTTCTTGCTGCCTAGGTTGATTTGACGTTTTTTCAACGGTGCTAGGATGTCGGCGCTGTTGGATAGCCATTGGGTGAGGTTAATGGCTGCTTGGTCGGGGTTTGTGGAGTGGGCAGGGGGGTTTTGAAGAAGCGATGAGGAGATCTGGTCGATGGTGATTTTGTTCCAGTTTCTTCGCAGAGTGGGTTGAGGATGGTTGTTGGTTGTGGTCTTGTTGTAGGTAAAGTGAACGCAGCTGTGGTCCGTCCAGAGGAGAGCTGTGGTGTGGCTGAAGGAGACATGTTTGCTGGAGGTGAAGATAGGGTCGAGTGTGTGACCTGCGATGTGAGTCGGGGTAGTGACAAGTTGTTTAAGTCCGAGGTTGGCGAGATTGTCCGGAAGGGTGGTCTTCTATCTACGGCCTCCCTTAAGTCCACCCAAGCTTGCATTTGAAGGCTAGTTTTACGGGCTTTTAGTGCCTTCTTATATGTCAGCCTGCATTGGGCTATATAAATATTATCCCTGGGAAGTAATTTTAGGCTGAATTTAAGGTCTTTATGTGCCTTTGAGCATTCTTTATCAAACCATCTAGGTGTGGTAATAGTTAATATCCCAGTCCTAGTGGTCTTTAATAGTCCTTCAATGAGGTATGCCATCTCTTCGAATGCAGTTACTACCGTGGCCCCCTCAATATTGGGGTCGAAGCATACGTTTAGTGCGTCTGCCCCTGTGGTTATTAAGCTTTTATAAAAACTATCCTCATCTATTTTGGACTATCTAAGTCTCCTCCCTTGGTCTGATATCGTCTCCACCAATCCTACCCCACGTGATGCATTTTTAATAGTTTGGCCTTTTAGCTCTAACACCAGGGGGTTATGGTCGCTAAATATGCTACTTTCTATATCCGCCCTAATAACCCAGGCTTTAAGTGTAGGTGAGACCATGATATAGTCAATGTATGATCGACATCCTCTGCCCTTGAAGGTGGGTTTGAGCTCCCCGCCACTGCCCATTCCTACCAGGTCCATTGTGTGGACCAAATTGTGGCCTTTCAGCACCTTATCTAGCTCCACCCCTTCCGGAGAATGCAAGAAGTGTGGCTCTTTCTTGACTGTGCACCGTGACCAATCCTTGTTAAGTGGTCTTTGGGTCGCGCACAGATGACAATTAAAATCACCTACTAGAACTACAGATGGAGCTGCTACCGACTTTACCGTCGACACCGTCGACAACTGGGCATTTAGGCGAGATTCCAGTTCTTTTATTGTATTTCCCTTGCCATTTGCTCCCACCGCGTTGTACCAGTTAACCAGGGTGATGTTTACTTCTTTTGAGCGGAAGCCCACCGCCTGCATGTTCTGTGATGCCCAGTTGAGGTTGGACCAAACCCCTTGTATAAGAAGATCTACATATATGATCAACCCTCCCATGGCTCTCCCTGAAGGTGACCTTTGGGCAGGGACTGAGAAACACTTAAACCCTTCCAGGGAGAAATGGTTACAATCAATCATCCAGGTCTAATGAAGACATATAGCATGAAACCCAGTAATGTATTGCCTCCAGTCCTGTTCCTCATATTTGGCAGCAAGTCCTGCTACATTCCAAGATAATATTTTTAATCCGTCCTGCCCCACTGTTCTTCTTGCCCTGCCCATGAGGGGTTGAGTAGTCACGTTTCCCTCAAGTATCGTGATTTCATTTGGGTCAGCTACGTTATCTATATGTGTTAATTGGGTGCCTAAATAGGTACTATCTAGCCCCGTTATCTCAATCTCATCTGCAGTACATGGTTGTGAACTCTCTGCCATATTTACCCCCATGTCGTCCCCTCTCTGCAGTAACTCGTATTGGGATGTTTTAATCAGGGGTCACTTAATCTGTGCAGGGCTCTTATCCTTATCTTGTTTATGCCTAGGGTTTGTGTCTTTCCCTAGTCAATCCACTTCTTCTAGGGTTTACAGGGGGTCGAATCTGTTCTGGAGGTCAATCCCACCCTGGTTCCTCATGGCTACATAGTGAGATATACGGCTATGCCCAGCTAAGTTCCACTCCCTACCTCTCAGTCCATCCATGGCACTCCCCCGGTTATAGGCCCCTTTAGGGTAAAAGAAACTAAGGGGCATAGACCTGATGTTACTCGCCTCCGTAGTTGGGCCCCACCTTAGTATCTGGTCCACAACCTGCGTATTTCTAAAGTTCACCACCACACAATCCCCGATGTCATCCTTCCCACCCAGTTCACCCGCCGAACCATTAGTATTTCCCCGTTTCGTGACTACCAGAGGCCTGCATTTATTTAACCAGAACATGGTTTTGTTTTTGAGCTCGCCATAGGTCTCCGCCTGGTCTGGTCTCAGCACTGGAACTCCTGTGAGAATAATTACATAGGGTGCTGAGTCAGGAGGTAGGTTAAGGGTTACTGATGTGTTGGAGTGCCTCTTAGTAGCAGAATTCTCTAGTTGGCCCTGGTTCACGGGGGGGTCGAGGCTTGTCTATGGACCATTACCCAATGTGTGCCTTTTGGTGCTCCCTGGGGATCCTCCCTGCTGGTAGCGGGCAAACTCGGGGGGGCCTGTATCAAGCCTGCTGGTTGTTTGTTCGGGGGGGGGAGGTCAAGGGGTGTGTGATGGTGTTACTTTGGTCATTTCGGGGCTTGTTTATAGATGATATTTAGGCTTTCCTCTTTTCAGTTTCTATTTTTGGTAAATTCTGGTGGGGTTTTTTCAGTGTTTTCCAATGATTTCAATACCTTAAAAAACAGTGGTTATCAGTGGTTTCACATTTTCGCGCCATTAAAAACAACAGAGACCGTGTTTTTCTGGTAATCACCCCAATCTTTGTTGAACTTGGAAAGAATCTTTTTTGCAGAGCATTCGAAGTGACACTGCGTTCCATGTTTTCCAAAAGTCTGGTGTCAGTTTTCACCACTATTCCAGATGCTTGGTGATCGCGCTCTTTTCACACATACTTGTCACTGTACCTTGCATTGAATGTTTAAAGCCTGAGGTTTTGGCAATTCACCTACTATCAATAGTGACTCATTAGAAACTGAGGGCTGATGTATTAACTCCATCCATGCTCATGACGAGCTGAGCTCGTCATGAGGCACAGTGTTCCTGTGGAACGCTCACACGCGGGGATAATTCCCCTGCTGTGCTGAGCATTCCACGGGAACGGGTGTGGTCATGACGAGCTCAGCTCGTCATGAGCACACGAGCACTGTGCCTCATGACGAGCTGAGCTTGTCATGAGCACGCGGGTGCTGTGCGTGCCCCCCGCCCCCAGCACAGTGGGGAAATTACCCCTGCTGCAACGGGGCTAAGGGTTTTTACCCAGTCTCTGTGGGTAAATGTGATGACACATATTAGGAAAGATTCTTATGAAACCAGCCATTTTACCTATCAGTGAAAGAATCAAACGCAGCCAAAATATCAAATATGATTTTGATATTTTGTTATTCTCTACAATTGAACAGGACCTAAAACGCTTCTAAAACTTGCATCTTTACACCAAAGACCACAAAACTGAAAAAAACAATAGGAAGAAGAAACAATATTTTAGTGGCATCCCTAAACAACAAATCTCAAGCAGAATAATGTTAGTTCAGACTTTTTTCACTGCTAGCTTGTATAACAAAGATACATTGTATTGACCCCTTCAGGATGAAATAAAATGACTTTCACTCTCTTTTTCCTTTCTTTGAATGGCATTTAGTTTGTGGTTTTATCCTGCACAAATGTGGTTTGTGCAGGTGTTTTTTCAGTGTTTATATGTTTCAGTGGGGTTTTATCAGTTATTATAGGTTTAAACCTAAAACCGGACAGCCTAATGATATTTCTGAGCTAATGCTAATACCCTCCCCCAATGGGTTATTACCCAAGGAGGCAGGGTTGCTGCCACCGGCCGACCCCTTTGTTTTAACCAGAGTAATTACTTTATCCAACCTGCTGTGGATTAATTTAGTTTGGTTGGCGATAAGTTGTTCTAAGCGGTTCTGTAGGTTAGATATTATTTGGGCTACCCACATTCGGGGCGCTTGTGTGTTTAAATCGGCCCCTCCAAGAGACCTTGTTTCTGTGGTTGAAGTATCTAACGGGGCCTTACTCGGGGTGACTTTCTTACGCCTGGTCTTTTTCCTGTTAGTTTTCCTAATCTCGCTCGTTTGTGATGTTTCCCCCCTTGGTGTTGTCTCCTGTACCAGTAAAGTCCCCTCTTGTGCACAAGGGATATCAAATATCCCGAGGTCAGGGGAAGCCAGTAAAGATGTTTGGACTTCTGGATCTTGCTCCAGGCTTGGTAAAACAGGTTGCGGGGTTAATGAAAGGCGCATCTCCGTTCGCTCAATCTCGGATGCTACTTTCCCTAATGCTTGACGTAGCATTCTGTCAATAGCAGTTGGTTTATCCCGGATGGATATAGACATAACTTTAGATATACTACTATTTGAGGGACCCGGAGGAGTACCCTTGGGTAGTTTTGACGACCTTGTTTGCACTGCGCTTGCCATGTCCATGTGCTATTCGATTTTAATAAGTGGGGCAACAAGGGAATACCCAGGTTCAAAAACACTTTGCACAACTAAAGGTCCAGGCAATTACAGCTGCCCACTATCGCTCCCAAGTGTCTTTAGTCCCAGTGGTGACTCACAAGATCACCCGTTAGTTAATTAACAACGGTATTCCATGTACTGACCCGATTCTTGTCTAGTGGTATTCGCAGGCACTTCCCAATGCACAGAAGTTAGAGACCGGGCCCGTCCCGTCCTCCTCCGTCCCCGGACAGCCACAGACGGCCCGCCCGTTGCCCGGGCTTAGCTTGGCGCGTCCCGCGCGCGCCTCGCGGGGCGAGGTTCCCAACAGACCTTTATGCGCCTCCTGGCGCTGGGGCTTGACGTGTGTGGCGTCCTCGCCACTCCCGGGAGACTTGGGTGATGTAGTACAGATGTTTGGGCAGAGTCCGGCCCCTCAGGTGTCCAGCAGGGGGGGGAGCAACAGAGCAACCACCAACAATGGCGGCAGAGGTGGCGGAGCAAAGCCCGGCCCAACAACAAGGCGGCGGAGCAAAGCCCGGCCCAGCAGCACACCGACGGAGCAAAGCCCGGTCAGTGTTTGACGTTCCCAGAGAGCTCGGCCCCCAACAGACCTTTATGCGCCTCCTGGCACTGGGGCTTGACGTGTGCGGCGTCCTTGCCGCTCCCGGGAGACTTGGGTGATGTAGTCCGGATATTTGGGTAGAGTCCGGCCCCTCAGGTGTCCAGCAGGGGGGGGGAGCAACAGAGCAACCACCAACAATGGCAGCAGAGGCGGCGAAGCAAAGCCCGGCCCAACAACAAGGCGGCGGAGCAAAGCCCGGCCCAGCAGCACACCGACGGAGCAAAGCCCGGTCAGTGTTTGACGTTCCCACCCGCACTTCACGGTCAGGTAAAGACAAAGGCAGGTCTGCAGTGTATGGTTTTCACAGTAACCCGCTGAAAGAGAAAGCCCATCTCAGTGGCTGGACTATTCTTAAAATCAGACTTCGCGCTGCGCTGAACCACCAACTGAACAGTGGTGTAATGCAAAATGATGGGGCACATCCTGTGAAGGCACAGAGGGGCCTTTCAGCCCCCAATATCTCAAAAGTATTCAGAGGACCGCTGAAGGGTGGAGACCCTACTTTACTCTAGGGGCTTGTGTTAACACCCTGGTACTGAATACAGGTGTGCTACTTCAGGTACCCATAAACACCTTTGTGAATCAGCCCCACATCTCTGTTTAAGTACCCTACCAAAAGGCAGTAGGCAGCCCTAGGGTCACCTAGCTGCGTTCTGACACCAAATGCAAATATAATCAGCTGGGCATTTGCTCGCAAGTACCCCCAAGTGAACATAGCATGTCTATGGTTTAGAACAATAATAATATTACAAATCTCCTTCATGTTTGGTGGCTCACTGGGGAGAGAGCACATCACTGGCAGAGGAATGCAGCAGAAGTCCTGGAGAGCAATGGTTATTTCTGTTTTAAGCCAAGACCAAAAACTCTTAAGTTTGTGAGGGTTGACCCGAGGACCCCCGGCTCATGCTTTCATAAAACTGACAGGGAACAGGATGACTACCACAGCGGTGAGGTGCAGATGTGTCACTCGGCCGGGCGCAGATGAAAAGTGAAATTTCAAACTGATCAATGCATTAAAAAAAAAAAAGGTTGCTGATTTGGCAACTTTTTTTTCACATGTTCTTCATTTAGCCTATGCTGCTAGGAAATGGTAAGGCCTGTGTTTGGTTTGCTGTTGCTATAAATATATAACTAGGCAATTTGGAGCTCACTTTTCATCACTCAACATCGGATATTTGGTAAAAGGATCTTAAAAACATTGGCAGCCTCATCTATACAACACAATACCGCCGCATGCTCTAGAGCTCTCAAGAGCAATACATTTCCAAGTGTTAAGTTAGCAGAAGCAAAGTTTGTTATGCAACAGTATGTAGAGTGGCTTATGGTTGGTGGGACATTGCCACACCATTTCAGACACAGCAGGCACGACTGCCCGGGCTCCCTCTCACGCCCCTCTTCTCCAGGACTGCATGTGGGGGTCTTCTCCTTTGCACCCTGTCCATTTTCCCCCTGATTGGCATTGGCTGACCGCTACCTGGTTACTGAGGCCCTAGTGAGGTTGAGACATATTTGGGGGTATTTGAAGCCAAATCAGATTATGCTGTGCACGCCCAAGCCTAGGTAGGAATGAAGTGCAGTTGGTAATGCTGACTAAATATTTTCTTTCACTGTGCTACTTTCAATTGACTGGACTGCCCCCGTTTAGTCTGGAGAAAACTAAATCGGAATTCAAGTCGAGCTCATCACACAGACTTTTCAGGAAAAAAAAATTCAATGTTTTCTGAGGCCCTTCAAAATATTTACCCAACTACACCAATGAGTGTCAATGAGCATTTTCAATACAAAATAATCATGACTAATGATCGATGCAGACAGCAAAAAAAACAAGCATTGGCATAGCCAATAAGTCTTGCCTTTGGGGCCTTATAAGTATTTAGTTATGCAGCATAATATCCTTCCTTCAACAACATCAACTGTTACATGGCTTAACACTTATAAGGTCCCAAAGGCGAGACCTATTGGCTATGCCAATGTTTGTTTTTTCCCTGCAGATTTATATTGCGCAAACTTGACCCGAAGGTATTGGAACGCTTTACATGAGCACCGGTTACGTAACGCAAGAAAGCATTAATTTTTTTGGCTAGGTACGGGGATATTAAGTGATTTGCCCAGAATTTAAGGATGCAGAGTCGACCCCAAGGTTCGAACCTTGGTTTCCCAGCTCCAAAGTTGGCAGTCTAGCCGTCAGACCACACCCTCTCCCCTTGTTATAAGGTTTATTGCATTTCTGTTTTGGTTATATTGTGGTTGTGCTAATTAATTAATGCTAATACGTATTGTGAACAAAGGTTTTGTCAAGAAATTGCTTGTATACTTGCGCCGCATCTTGCATATTGCTGTGATGATAGGGTGGTGGCAAGATTGACTAAGGCAGTTATCGTTCTCGGCTAGCCACCACCAGAGTGCCTCATTCTTGCATGTTGCTGCCTAGATAACCGCACAGCATAACTGCGGTCCGCAGCGCCTTCCCTGGACGGGCCCGTATTTGTTTTGGAGCCGGAAGTCGCGTAGCCCAATTGGGCTAGTTTTGGGTTACTTTTGGGCTGTGCAATGCCTAGTAATGATTCCTCCTCGTTCCGTGCCGATTTTAAAAGCGGAACAGCACACAGCTCAGTTTGTGGTTGCCTCTGTGTGCATGGACGCCTTTCCTGGGATGCAGAATAAGGAAGGCCCAAGCCAGGTGCAGGTTTTTTACAAGGTTGGCTCCTCAACCCCCTCTGGTGGGCTGCAATAATAGTGATCACAGCGAGGCTGAGGAACAGTGGAATTAATTTGGCACACAGGGTTGCTCCCCCTTGACCAATTCCTTTGGAATTTTTGGACTTGCCTAAAAATTGTCTAGATCACTGGGAATTAATTAGCGATGGAAGACTGGGCCTATTTTGAGGAGGACAAGTACGGGTACTACGAGGAAGAGTAGGGTCCTCTCCTCGAAGGCAATCTGGTTGATGCCCAGGACGCATCAGTTAAACAATCTGTCAATAAGGTGGTAGAGGCAGCGGTTCCCCAGACTGTCAGCAAAGCCCTAGCAGCCGCCCTCAAGCCCATCATGGCGCAACTTGAAAGTTGTGGCGAAAAGGCTTGGGATGCAACCCTAAGAGTCGGTAGGACCAGCCGCGGCCACCTCAGGGGAAAAAGCTTAAGGTGAAACCAAGTCCTCGAACTGGCCGCATGCCCAGGCTCTGGCTAAGTTACCCCCAGTCTCTTCTGGGGATCCTCAGTACTCTGTAACTCCAGACCCGATCCCATCATCCAAAAAGGCCCAAGACACAGGCACCAACACAGACTCTACGAGGCATACCGCATTCCCTAAGAAGAAGAAAGCTAAGAGGGCACACTTAAATCCGTTGACGCCCTCCTTTTTCCAAGCCGCAACTCCTTTCGATTTTAATCCGTAGGACATTGTCCACTAGAGATCCTCGGACTGGGCCCCGCCCCCGGAAATAGTGGATTACTTACATCAACATTTGAGGAATAATTTTGACATGAAGGTTCGTAGTAAATTGAGATCCGAATGTCCTCGTCCAGACATCCCGATAAAGTAGCAGTTACGCCGGACATCGACCCAAACATGCTAACCTTTTTGAAAAAGTTTGCAAAGGGCCCCAAAAAGGGCCATGCGTGGCGCGGTTAACAGGATAAGCTCCTGGACGTCACTGGCCCCTTAGCAAATATCTTGGAGATGGCCTTAGTAGCCAAGGACACAGGTGCCCCGATCCAGACATTCTCGCAGGATGGACACAGCGTGACACTTGTTTACTGGGAAACGCGAACTGTGCCATTTCTACAGAACATAGGAAATCTCTTCTCATGAGGATGGACAACAACCTCACGGAGCTGGCTTCTACAGAGGCAGGCCCCTTGGCATAGGGAATACTGTTCGGCGATAGGTTAGTCAAAGACGTCTCCAAGTACGTCGAGACCTTCACCTCACTGGACAAGCCCAATCAAATATTGAGAAGGTCTTCCAAGCAGGCCTTCTTGGTCGGGCCGGGCAAGGAAGGGGTCACTCACCAGGCTGCCAATACTATCAGGGCCCTCCCAGAGGAGTATACGGTCGGGTAGAGGAGAGTACCAAGACAACACTAGAGGCACGTTCTACCCAACAAGATGATTAAGTCGTCGCCGGTACCACCGTGGAGGACAGGGGGGGAAACTTCCAACCCCAGATTACATCAGGTAAGAACAATGACTCCATTTCTATTTCCTCTGGGGGATCGCATTTGCCATTTGCGGGACAATTGGTCAGTCATTACTCAGGATGCTTGGGTTCTATAAACGGTACGGGGGTTTCGCATAGATTTCTTTCAAACCCCTATGCAAAATGTTACTCTCCTTCCTTTATCTTTTTCCCAACAAGACGACATTTTTATAGATCAAGAGGTTGGAGACTTGCTGGAGAAACTCATGGTACCTTATTGTGATGACAAACCCGAGGGTTTCTGCAGCAACATCTTCCTAGCTCAGAAGAGAGGAGGGGCTACAGACTGGTCTAAACCTGAAAGATTTCAACCAGTTCATCCTGTACAGGCATTTCAAAATGGAGGGGATACACTTACTAACAGATATTTTGAGGCAAAAGGACTGGATGGTCTGTCTAGACCTCAAGGATGCCTACCTAACGGTCCCGATCTTTCCCCCTCACCGCCGCTTCTTTCAGTTCCAATGGCGAGGCAGATGGCTGGAATATTTGGTCCTGCCTTTCGGTCTTTCCTCAGCTCCTCCGTGCTTTACAAGTTAATGTAGCCAGTGACCGCGCATCACAGAGAGCAGGGTATTCATCTAATAATTTATCTTAACAATATACTGATAATGGCTCCCTCCTTCTCCCTAACAGTCCAACATCTGCAGATGACAATGCACCTGTTAGAGAATCTGGTTTTTGTGATAAACAAGGAGAAATCAGTTCTGGTTCCAGTGCAATCATTGGAATTCTTATGTTTTGTAATCAGTTCTCAGACAACTCAACTCCAGTTTCCCAAAACCACATTGAGAGATATGAAGAAGGAATTGAAGGCAACTCTAGCCAAACAAGTCATGTCCCTAAGGGCGATTGCACGTTTAGTAGGCTTTCTAGCCTCATCAATCCAAGCAATCTTTCCGGGACGTGCACTCCAACGTCTGAAAATCCAAGACCTGCAGAACGCTCTTTCAAATTCAGACCAGGTTCCCCTCACAGATGAAGTCCGAGAAGAAGTCAAATGGTGGCTAGCCCAAGTGGATGTGTGGAACGTCAAGCAATTTTTGGGTTTCGCCCGGAGGTGGTCATAGAATCCGATGCCAGTTGGTCGAGTTGGGGAGCAATGTGTGGGTAGATTGCCACAGGGGGCAGATGGTCTCTCCAGGAGTTGTTGTTACACATCAACTGTCTCGAGCTCCTGGCTGTAACATTTGCGATTCGCACTCTCTCGCCCAGGAAAGTATCTTGTTGCATCCTCCTGAGGATGGACAACATCTCTGCGGGGAGATATATAAACAAACTGGGGGGCGAGATCCCCCAATGTTGGTGGAGATTGCCAAGGACTTTTGCCATTTCTGCCTGGCTCACCAAATAACGGTTGTAACGGAATACCTTCTGGGGAAAGACAACACAATAGCGGATTGGAACTCCTGTCACTTGAAGGATTACAGCAACTGGAAGCTTCATTCGTCTCTCTTCCAAATGGCCTTTACCACATAAACCTCTTTGCCTCCAGGCTAAATCACCAACTGGAGACATTTTTTAGTTGGAGACCGGATTCTCTGGCGAGAGTCAAGGATGCCTTTGTGCAGGATTGGTCAAAGACATTGAATTATGGCTTTCCTCCATTTGTCCTAATTCCAAATTGTTCAGCAAAGAGCGGAGATTGTACTAATCACCCCAATATGGAAGGCCCAACCCTGGTTTCTGTATATGCTGGAACTGACGTGCGACTTCCCTCTTCACCTTCAGTGGTCCCAG
This sequence comes from Lissotriton vulgaris, assembly GCF_964263255.1. Classification (NCBI taxonomy): domain Eukaryota; kingdom Metazoa; phylum Chordata; class Amphibia; order Caudata; family Salamandridae; genus Lissotriton; species Lissotriton vulgaris. The sequence goes on along the minus strand of NC_141691.1, from coordinate 228,919,384 downwards.
ATGATGCTCCAGGTCCCTCCGGGAGAATCACACCCTCTAGTTCTCTCGGGGCAGCTGTCCCTGAAAGCCTGGAGGCTTTCAGGCAACAGTGGTCATTGCCAGGAATTTCAAAAGAGGCTTTCAGCTTCATCCAACAGGCCTGGGCTCCCTCTACTAGAAAACGATACTGTTCAGCATGATGAGCATGGTTGGGTTGGTGCTTGGAGAAGTACGTGAATTCTGTGGAGGCAGACCTCTCATAAGTTGTGAATTTTCTATCCAAGAAAGCTGCAGAAGGATTGTCCTATAGATCGGTTAACAATTTCCGATCCGCTATCTCGGCTGGACATGCGCAGACAGAAGACCGATAGTTATGCATCTGGTGGTGTGTAAACTCTTAAAAAATAATACGTCTGGCAAACCCACCTGAGGCTAAGTATTCTTCTTTATGGGATGTGTCTAAGGTTCTAAATGTATTCGATAATTGGCCTAAAAATGATTTGCTCTCCAGGAAACAATTGTCTGCTAAATTAGCTATTCTTCTTTGTTTATCTGCCTGTCGACGTGTTTATGATGTTAGAGTCTTGGATTTAGATGTTAGAATATTCTTTCCTGAGGGGGTGTCATTTGTAATTTCTGCACGGGCCAAGATCTTTTTGCGGTCCATTGATTACAATGCATTTCCCCTGAATGATAAATTGTGCATAGTAAAATGTCTCAAAGTTTATGAGGAATGTACCCGACCTATCAGACCGGTCGGTTGTTCAAGATGGTTACTTGCTTTACAAAAGCACTTTAAGCCAGTTACCTCTGCTACTATTGCCAGGTAGCTCAGATAGATCATGACAGAGGCAGGCATCGACACTGAAATGTTTGGAGCATATTCCGTAAGAGGCGCTATGGTTTCAAAATCCTGTATGTTAGGGACCAGTATTCAAGATATAATGAGAGCAGCTGATTGGTCGTCTAGCTCAACATTTAAACAATTTTATTAGAAACCTGTGGGCGGTGTTGCTTCTGTGGTTCTAGATAAGTGTTGATCTAGCATAATCCGAAGCCTCTGGTCCTGTAATAGAATAATACATTTGCTAGCATTCGTGCCAAGAATTTTCGCTTCTATTAAGGACACAGAGACAAGGATTATCCTGCCCAGGGTACATGTCTTGTTGATAACTGTCGTGTTTTTACCCACCCTGAGATGATTGTTTATGACAGTTATTACCAAAGCTGTTTCTTTTTCAGGTTCAGAACAGAAAGGCGAGTAAACGATCGTTTTGAACCTCTTGGTAGTCGTGTTGTAAAGTATTCGCCTGCGGGGTCTGCAGTTGAGCCTACGACATCGCGGTTTGCTGTTTTTCAATAAACTCTAATTTTTCTTTGATAAAGGACAATTAATTCATGGACAATGCTCATTGGGCAAAGGAAGAGGAAGTGTATGTATGAAGAGTGTCATTTATAGGGCAAGTCTCTATGGTTATTGATAAAGTACCATGGCATTTTGGGAAATGCAGTTAGTTTATATGTGAAAAATGTTTTTATTGGCTGCTGTATGTTTCAGTAAAAGAAAGAGAAAGCATAATCCTCGCCTCTGTGTCCTTAATAGAATTGAAAGTTATTGGCGCAAATGGTAGCAGATTTTTTATTCTCCTCCATCTCTTTCCCGACATTACATCTAAGGAGACTTTACATGCTGGCAGACATCTCAAAGTTATACCTGCATCAAAGAAATCCGTTCACCTCCCATGCTGCCAAATACAAAAGCATTATCAATGCTATGTCTTAGTTTTATCTGTTCTGTTCAATTTAGTCCTGAAAACCCAGGAGTCACCCAATTGCACATACTCCCAAACTTGGCAGTTCACATTATATAGCTACCAAACACAAGACCATGCTCTCCTACAACCGTGTCCAGTGTTTTGGATGACTACATTACGACAATTTTGGCAACATGTTGGCCACAGTCAAGAACCACGCGTGTGCTGATTTTTAAAGGAGACAGTACATTAAAGCGCATGATGCAGATTGTGTAATGTGGAACCTTTGAACAGCTGACCCCACAGAGGACTCACTCTTCAGGCTAGTAGCAGCAAATGTAGATTTGGGCTGGATGTTCAGCACAATCTACATTTAAAGCTAAAGCTGAGAGACTATTTTTATCCCAGCACGAAGCACATGAGTGAACTGTGTGTGAGAGCCAATGCACCACCAGCGCAAGTTTCGCGAACCCTTTTCGCCGTAATTGTTAAGCATGCATTCAAATCAGTCTTCCATTCTGCACACCATGCATCTTGGAATCTCTCAAGGAGCAGGCGTTCCAGTCTGCATAGCGCGCTAGAACAATAATTGGATGTCAATAATGGGAACCATGTATCAACTTTTTTATTGACTGACTGTGTATATGTTTTTTAATAAAAATATTCTTTGTAATACATTCTAAATAAATCAGATTTATAAGAACCTGTTATACTAGTTTATCTATCCTGTACACTGCTTCACTGCACACAAACTTTGTGTTTCTATTATCAATCTGTTTTTGTACCTGATATCCATACAGGACCCCTAAGTTGCCTAGGTATTGTTATTTTGATCAATATTGTGCCCTGACCTAGGAACTTGTTACTAGTCTCAGGGGGTCCCTTTCTTATTTGCTCATCCGTACCTGCTCAAGCCACGCACCTCCGTGGGCGTGGCGGGGCGAGTCACGGGTTCGTTGGCCTCCTGGCTTCATTGCGAGTTCTGCTGAACTCTGTCTCTGGTCTCCGTCCTCTTCTCTTGCAGGAATGCCTGTATTCTCCACGTATGGAAAATGCCAGCCTCTCTCCTCTCCGGGTTTGTGACGCGCCGATAAACAGGAAGTTCCCTCAGATAGCGCGGGGTGACGTCATCGGTGGGCGGGGCCTCGCCCGACAGAAACCCACAGTTAAAGGAGCCGTCCTCTTGTTCGGGGTGTTGCGGGAGCAATAAAGTTTTATCTTCTGCTCTCCATTCGTCATGCTGGAAGGGGACAAGATTGGAGTCGTCACATGTAGTAGACCACCACTCAGGTACATCGTTCATCTGTTCGCTAGGCCGGCATACCCTGTCACACACCTCCCCCCCTGGTTGCTCCCGATCGGGGAGAGGGACGACCCTAGACAGGATATCCGCGTTCTCATTTTCGGACCCTTTTCGGTGACGTTCTTCAAAGGTATATGGCTGCAGAGACAAAAACCAGCGGAGGACTTTGGGGTTGTGTGATTTGTTCTGATACATCCAACGCAAGGGGGCATGGTCCGTGTACAGGATGAACGGTTTCCCTTCCAGGTAATATTGCAAGTTGTCAATGGCCCATTTAACAGCTAGACATTCCCTCTCTATGGTGGGGTATTTACACTCCCTGGGAAATAGTTTACGACTGACGTAGAGCACGGGATGTTCAAGACAGTCATTCCCCATTTGAGACAACACTGCTTCTAAGCCTGAATTTGAAGCATCCGTAAAAAGGATAAAAGTTTTGTTAAAAGTTAGGAGTGATGACGGGCCCTGGGGTGACAGCCTGTTTTAGGGACCTAAAGGCTTCCAGAGCTTCTGAGAAGGGATGTATGAGCTGTTGAGGTCGTACCTCTTTCCGTAGAAGGTTGGTTAACGGGGTGGCTAGATCCGCAAATTGGGGAATGAATCTCCGGTAATAACCTATTAGGCCCAGGAAGGCCTGCAATTCTCGTTTGTTGTTAGGGAATTCAGTGTTTGTTATGGCCTTCACCTTTTCTGCCTGAGGGGCAATCACACCGTCTCCCAGGACGTATACAAGATATTTTACTCGTGTGTAGGCAGCCCGTGATTTCTTCGCATTTATGTGCAGGCCAGCATCGCTGAGGGTACGCAATATGGTTTTCAGATGCTCCAAGTGATCATTCCATGTAGGGCTGAAGACCACAATGTCATCCAGATAGGCTGAGCAGAAGGAAGGATACGGTTGGAGTATGGTATTCATCAGCCTCTGAAAGGTGGCAGGTGCCCCGTAAAGACCGAAGGGGAGGACATTATATTCAAATAACCCAGCGTCGGTTGAGAAGGCGGTTTTCTTTCGGTCTGTTTCATGGAGGGGCACCTGCCAATAGCCTTTGGTCAGGTCAAATGTGGTGATGAACTTGGCATTACCCAGTTTCTCGATAAGTTCATCCACCCTCGGGATCGGATACGCGTCATAAGTAGAGATGGCGTTAATGGCACGGAAGTCTATACAAAAATGTTTTGATCCGTCCGGCTTCGGGACCATCACTATCGGGGATGACCCATCACTAGTGGAAGGCCGTATGACACCTAGTCTTAACATCTCTTCCACCTCTCTTCTTACATCTTTCCTTCTGGCTGACAGTATTCTATAGGGTCTTATTTTTATTGTCTTGCCCACTGGCGTTTCAATCCTGTGTTCGGCCAGAGTAGTCTTTCCTGGAACATCCCAAAAAATACTCGAAAAGGGGAGTAGTGTTTATTGTAGTTCTTTTCTCATTTGTAGCATAAGGTCTTCGTTAACCACAAGTCTTTCCAGAGTGGAGTCCTGGGAAAGGTTGGTAGGTAAGGAGAGATGTGCTTCCTTTGGTGGAGGGCCAAGCCACTTTTTCAACATGTTGATATAGTAGCATTGAGTTTTAGTAGGTGTGACTTGCACTCGATAAGTAGTGTATGTGTATGTATGTTCTTATATAGCGCTCGATGACCCGAAGGGTATCTCGGCGCTTGCCTTGGGAACCCGTCCTGGCTTTTCCCTGTGAGATAGCCCCTACAGGGCATCCCTAAGGTGAAAGCCAGGCATCCCGCCGCGGGGGGCCGTTGTGGAGATTAAGCAAGCTTAATGCCCAGAGTTGCAGAGTGAGAACCCATGATTAGAGCAGGCACCGAAGCGAGAATTATCAAGTCCTTGGACATTTGAGCTCAAGACCCTGCCGCGTCGGGAATTGAACCCTGGTCCCGGGTCTGACCTCTGCTTCAGGGTCTGCCTGCTCTACACCGTGAGCCACACTTCTCCACATGTTGCCTATGGTTTCTGTGACTGGATAGGGTCCCAGCCACTCACTTTGGAACTTGCGAGTGGAATAAGGCAACAACACGAGCACCCATTTTCCAAAAGAGAGAAGTCTCCACCTTTTTCCTCTGTCAGTGTATTTCTTTTTTCTATCTCTGCTTCTTTCCATATTCGAATACGCCAGATCCCGTAGTTTTCCTAGCTTGGATCTTAGTTGCTGGGTGTATTCCAACATTGTACGTTTATTTCCCTCTTCTTCAGCCTCCCACGCATCCTTGGTCATTTCTAGAAGAGACTGAGGCTGCCAACCATACAATAATTCAAAGGCCGAGCACCCCAGGCTGCTTTGCACTTGAGAACGCAATACATATAAGGCAAGGGGTAGGAGCCGGTCCCAATCCTGTCCTTCGACGCTGAGCATCTTCTTCAGTGTGGTCTTCAGGTATCGATTATACCTCTCCACGAGGCCGTCCGTCTGGGGGTGGTATACTGACATGCGGAGGTGGTGTATGTCCAAGGATCGGCAAACCTCCTTCATCAGGCGGGACACAAAGGGTTTTCCGAGGTCGATCAGTACTTCTTTGGGGAAACCGACCCTAGAAAATAGCTTAATGAATTTCTCTGCAATGTTCTTGGTGGTGGGGGCCCTAAGGGGAAATGCCTCAGGGAATCTGGTGGCATAGTCCATGATAACCAATGCATACAGGTTCCCTTTATATGTTTTAGGCAGTGGTCCTATCAAGTCCATACCAACTCTTTCTACAATGGGTAGCGGTTGGAGCGGTACTGCTGGTGGCTTCTGCATGTTCTTTTTTTGACCTATTTCACACGTCTCACAGTACTTCTTGGTATCCGTATAAATACCAGGCCAGAAGAAATGGCGCAGTATGTTGTCTGTGGTCTTCTCTGCCCCTGTATGCCCTGCAGTAAGGTGTGCGTGTGAAAAAAATAGGATTTGCTCTCTGAATGGTGTTGGGACCAATAGCTGGGCAGGATCACCTGCACGTCCTTCTCTATAAAGGAGGTCATTTTTAATAAGGAATCTAGGATATGAAAGGGATGGGTTGTCCTGGTTTCTGCGGTTATCCTCCCAAGCATTATACAAAGTGGGATCATTTCTTTGGGCAAAACGAAAACTACGGTCAAGTAGCCATGGTTCCGGGGAGATGAAAGCTGGAAGAGAGGCTGCCTGTACCCCTTTCTCCTTTCCTACCCTGCCCTGAAACAAGGAAAGAAACCTAGGATTATCAACCTCCAAGATTACTTCCTCTGGCAGGGAGTCCACCACTCCCATCCTCACCGTGCAAGGGCTTCGGTCTAAGGGTACCATGGTGACCAGGGCTACGGGGTAAGGTTTTACGTCCCCGTGCACACAACGTATGTGGACCAGTGAGTCAGGAATGATCTGGGAAGGCAGGATGATATTCCTCAGAACCACTGACTGCTTGCATCCTGAATCTAAAAGGGCCTTTACCATTTTACCATTCACCTGCACACGTACATAGAATGATGTCCCCAATTCTGCTGAATATAACAACGCCTTCGGAATGTACCCGACCTCCATCGGTTTCTCCGCTGGCTTCTTTCGGGGGCACATACGGGCTATATGGCCTCAATCCCCGCATTCAAAACACAGTGGCCCTTTAAAGGGGGACATCTCCATTCGTCCCATCTTGATTTTAGGATCAGCTTGAGGTTTTTTTTTTTTCGGGTTTCGGAGGCAGAGCACCTCAATGAGGTTTTTCTGAGTCCCAAGTCATAGTTCTCGGTTGTGCTCTCAAATGGATCTATGACAGAATTTCGACAGACAGAATTTCGACCTACACAAATATCGGCGTAATTATATCGATAGCAAAAATATCGACGCCCTATGTACAACATGGTAAGTACCAAAATATCGAAAAATTAATATCGATGTAAAAAATATCGTTGTTAAATATATCGATTTTTTTAAAATTTAAAATAACATAAAAAAACTGTAAATAATACATAATAATTACTTAAACATATTTAAATATATGTAATAATTGTTAAAAAAAATAATAATACATATTTAATAAAAAAAAAAAAATAATAAATAATATATAATATATAATTACTTAACAATAATTACTATTCCCACTCCAGTGGGTGCAACAGTAGGGAAAACTGACCCTGAACACTAAAAATACCCCTTTACCCAAAAACCTAAAACTGACCCTGAACCCTAAAAATACCCCTTTACCCATAAACTGAAAACTGACCCTGAACCCAAAAAATACCCCTTTACCAAAGAACTGAAAACTGACCCTGAACCCAAAAAATACCCATTTACCCAAAAACTGAAAACTGACCCTGAACCCTAAAAATACCCCTTTACCCAAAAACTGAAAACTGACCCTGAACCCTAAAAATACCCCTTTACCAAAGAACTGAAAACTGACCCTGAACTCAAAAAATACCCCTTTACCCAAAAACTGAAAACTGACCCTGAACCCTAAAAATACCCCTTTACCCATAAACTGAAAACTGACCCTGAACCCTAAAAATACCCCTTTACCAAAGAACTGAAAACTGACCCTGAACCCTAAAAATACCCCTTTACCCAAAAACTGAAAACTGACCCTGAACCCTAAAAATACCCCTTTACCAAAGAACTGAAAACTGACCCTGAACTTAAAAAATACCCCTTTACCCAAAAACTGAAAACTGACCCTGAACCCTAAAAATACCCCTTTACCCAAAAACTGAAAACTGACCCTAAACCCTAAAAATACCCCTTTATCCATAAACTGAAAACTGACCCTGAACCCTAAAAATACCCCTTTAGCAAAGAACTGAAAACTGACCCTGAACCCTAAAAATACCCCTTTACCAAAGAACTGAAAACTGACCCTGAACCCTAAAAATACCCCTTTACCAAAGAACTGAAAACTGACCCTGAACCCAAAAAATACCCCTTTACCCAAAAACTGAAAACTGACCCTGAACCCTAAAAAAACCCCTTTACCCAAAAACTGAAAACTGACCCTGAACCCTAAAAATACCCCTTTACCCAAAATTAATTAATATTACAAATACATTACTTCCCACCCTATTCCCCTATAAACCCACAACCCGCTCCAGTAGTAAAACATATAATTTAGTTAAAAATACACATAAATTATCAATTAATTAATCAATTAATCAATTAAAATAAATAATTGCCAATTAATATTTAATTGCAAAATAAATTAATCATTGAAAAATAATTATTTAATTACAAATAAATTACTTCCCACCCTATTCCCCTATAAACCCACAACCCGCTGTGGTAGTAAAACATAATTTAGTTAAAAATATACATAAATTATCAATTAATTAATCAATTAATCAATTAAAATAAATAATTGCCAATTAATATTTAATTGCAAAATAAATTAATCATTGAAAAATAATTATTTAATTACAAATAAATTACTTCCCACCCTATTCCCCTATAAACCCACAACCCGCTGTGGTAGTAAAACATAATTTAGTTAAAAATATACATACATTATCAATTAATTAATCAATTAATCAATTAAAATAAATAATTGCCAATTAATATTTAATTGCAAAATAAATTAATCATTGAAAAATAATTATTTAATTACAAATAAATTACTTCCCACCCTATTCCCCTATAAACCCACAACCCGCTGTGGTAGTAAAACATATTATTTACTCTTATATATTTTTAAATTATAAAAACATATTAAACACATATTATAACAATTAATTTAAATACTTAACTTATATTTCTAACACATATTAGTAAATCGAAATTACTTACATCGATATATATGCTATCGATATTAGTAATTTCGATATATGTGCTATCGATATTAGTAATTTCGATATTACTTACCTTAGGGTCGATATTCTGGCCATCGATATTCTGGACATCGATATTCTGTCCCATCGATATTAGCAACTCGATATTAGTGTAGGTCGAAATTAAGAACTCGATATTTTGACTGTTTACCCTCTCAAATAACTCGCAGCCATCTCGATGGCCTGTTCGGCGGTGAGGCTAGAATGTTGCTTCAACCACCTCTGGGTCCCGTATGGTAGTGTCTCTATGATTTGTTCCAGATACATTTTCGTCATTATCTCGTCCTTCGAACTGGTGGACGGTTTTAGCCACTTGTCAGCGGCCATTTTTAAGCGAAAGAAAAGTGTTTTGGGGTTTTCAAAGGGTACGCCCCGTTCCTTCCGGAACCTCACCTTGTAGGCCTCTGAGTCCAAGCCCAGATGATCAAGAATCACTTCTTTGATCCTGACATATGGTGTAGCCCCAGTGGGATTGGCGACCTGGTAAGCAAACTGCGCTTCCCCAGTCTGGAGAGGCACCAAAAAGAAAGGCCACTTTTGTGAAGTAGTGTGGCTTACTGGTTAGAGGCGGCAGACCCGAGAGCAGAGGACGGCCCGGGACCAGGGTTCGATTCCCGGCGCGGCAGGTTTCTGGACCAGGGTCAGCGGACTCGATAATTCTCTCGCCTCGGTGCCCACTCTGATCAGCGATCACACTCGGCAACTCTGGGCATTAGCTTGCCTCATCTTCACTAACGGCCCCACCAGACCGCCGGGGATGCCTGGTCTCACCCTGGAGATGCCCATTAAGGGACCATCTCTCAGGGAAGCCAGGAAGGGTTTCGCAGCGGTCGAAGCGCCTTGGGACCCTACGGGTAAGTAGTGCGCTATATAAATGCCTATACATTACATTACATTACATTCCTCGGGCCATCCACAAGCCTGCGCCGCCCTCTCAAAATTCAGGGGAATGTGGTTGGCCTCTTCGGATCCGAAGGCTCGGGGGTCCGTCCGAGATACAAAGGGCTCGGGTCGGAAAAGAAGAAAGAAAGAAGAAATAAACTATCAGGACTCTTGTCCTCAGAGCCAAGATCTGAGAGGGCCAGGAGAAAGTGAGGAGAAACACCAAACACACTGTGCACTGAGTGAGAGACAAAGGGAGGGGAACTGTGCTTGTGTGGAGGTGTTGTTGCTAGTATTTACAGGTATTTACAAGGTAGTGGGGTTTGGAGGTGACTGGGTGGTTTGACTACCCTCCTTTCTTCCCACCCACCCTGAGAACTTGCTCCGTACCTGCTCCAGCCACGCACCTCCGTGGGCGTGGCGAGTCGTGGGGTCGTTAGTCTCCTGGCTTCGTTGAGAGTTCCGCTGAACTCTGTCTCTGGTCTCCGTCCTCTTCTCTTGCCGGTATGCCTGTAGTCTCCATGTCTGGAAAATGCCACCCTCTCTCCTCTCCGGGCTTGTGACGCGCCGATAACCAAGAAGTTCCCTCAGATAGCGCGGGGTGCGTGCTGATGTCATCGGTGGGCGGGGCTTCGCCCGACAAGAACCCCTAGTTAAAGGAGCCGTGCTCTTGTTTGGGGTGTTGTTGGAGCAATAAAGTTTTATCTTCTGCTCTCCACTCGCCATGCTGGAAGGGGACAAGATTTGAGTCGTCACATGTAGGAGACCACCACTCAGGTACATCGCTCGTCTGTTCGCTAGGCCGGCATACCCTGTCACACATACCAAAATGCAACGTGTTAATTCCCGCCTCCATTTCTCTTGACACCAGTTAACCCACCGCCTATTCCATGGAGGAATTGATACAGGGCATTTACCAAGCACCTTAGTGCTTTTGGGGGCAATTGATATTGTCCTGACAGAAAAAGGTTTCTGTTAGAACATAACTTGGAGTTTGAAGGCAAATCTATATATGAACATTTACCCCCATATGAGATAGCGGAGGATGAAGAGGACATTCATGCATACCAGTTGGCTGTGAGAAAACTTGACATACAACCTAGCTGGATTGTGAACAGACAAGTTTTTTTTACTAGGAAACAAAATAAAGAGGAATGGATTGATTCCTATGTGGCGGCACAGCCAATGCTCGCAGCAAAGTGTGAGTTTCAAAATGTCACTTCTCAACCCAACTGAGATCAGTTTGTGGTGTGTTGTTGGGACACAAAGGTCCATTGATTCTGAAGAACCCTACACATATAGAAACCATTGATATTGTACAACGCATGAAAATTATCTCATAAGTCATGCAAAGAATTGACATGGAAAGAGCAGAATATGGTTGCTGTGGTCAAGGAGAATGGGAGTTTGAAACAAAAGGGGCAGTTCAAGAGGTCTATTAAGAAGGAAGAAGTTACGTGAGGATTCTTTAACTAAAAGAAAATTTGTTTGAGGTGCGGGTATCCTAATCACGCGTCCAATGGTCGTCCTTGTACAGGCAAGAATGTAAAGTGTAGGGCATGTCGGAAGATCAGGCAATTTGCTAATGTCTGTCAACTAGCAAAGGATAAGGTGAATAAGGTGCCTGATAGAGTGACCAGTGATAGCTCAGAGGATGAACTAAGCGGAGAAAGGGAGGTGGTACTGGTTGTTGAGGATGGCAAACCTGACTGTGTAGACCCTTAGGAAAATATCATAGTTGATGGGAATGTGTGGAAGCTTTTCATTGACTAGGGAGCATGGATGACAATGATCACTGATGAATTATGGAATCAGAGGTGGGGTGATAAGCAACTGCTCCCACCAGATAGAAACCCAGCAACATATGATGGCAGAAGGATAGAGCTCACTGGATCTTTTGAAAGTCGCATGGAATTCAAGGAAAAAAAGTGATATTTGGAAAGGTATAGGTCTAGAAAAAGGCCTGAACATATTACGATGGTACTATCAGGTTTATTCTGCATGACTCAGACATTAAGGAGGGTCAAGTATCGCTAGTCACTAATAGTGTACCCATCGAGGTTGAAAAAGGGGTGGAACCTGCGTCCGTTGACCAAGATTCCAACAGCAGTTGGACTGAAAAGTATAAGGCAGTATTCAATGATACGTTGAGGAGGATCAGAGGGTTCAAACACAAAATCAAAGTACAGTGTGGAGTCTCCCCTGTTAAACACAAGTTGAGAAATGTGCCTAGTAGTTTTCGAGAAGATTTAGCAGAGATACTCAGGAAAATGTGTGAGGATGGGGCAATCAAACCCATTGACTCAGCACTATGGTTATCCTCATAAGGGATAGCAACATAGAAGAAAGGTCAACTGAGGTTTGTGTTGATTTGAGGAGCCTAAATAAGGCAATATGGGTAGACTCTCAACTTCTTCTTTGCATAGATGATATCACTATGTTTGCAGGCGCAAAAGTATTTAGCAAAATCAAATTGGTGTCTCTTACCATCAAGTCGAACTAGATGGGTCCTCCAAACATTTGATAGCAGTTGTGTCACTAATAGGCACATATCAGGTCAAACGGATGCCTTTCGGATTGCTATCTGCTGCCTTTGTTTTCCAGAGGGTGATGGCGAATGTATTATAGGGAATGATCAGACTAGTTGTGGCATTCCAGAATGCCATCCTGGTTGCAGGGAAGATCCTTAAGGCCATAATAAACGTAGGCATATTGTACTGAAAAGGTTGGAACAGTTTGGAATATAAGCAAATGTTAAAGAAATGCGAGTTTACAAAAAGTTGCATAGAATATTTAGGCCATGTTCTTTCTGAAAGAGGGGCAAATACTAGACCAGGTCTGGTAGAAACTATAACAAAAGCTCACAGTCTGAAAAGCAAAGAACATGTTATATCCATTTTAGGAGTTTGTAAGTTTATAAAGAATTTTTCAACCAAAACTGTTAATTTGAGGGAGCTTCTCAGAAAGAGAAAAGTTCATCTGGAGTGATATGTGCAAGGATGGATTTGTGGCTTTAAAAAATTACATAGTGGCTGCGGGGGTACTGGCACCATTTGCTCCCACAAGGGAGTGTATTATTAAGGTGGACGCAAGTAATGACAGTCTGGATTTCACATTTGCTCAGAAAAAAGTGTGTGGCAATGAGATTACTGTGGATTTCACCACCAGGTCATTGAAGGGAAACAGAAAAATATTTTCGATCATAGAAAAATAACTCTTGTCCTGTTGCTGGGGGGTCTAACATTTTAAATGTTTTATATGGGGGGGGAGGAAATGTACCCTAAAAACTGATCACAAGCCATTGGTGAACTTACTTGGAGGCCTGTGATCAAAGATCACACCCCCTAGGTTGGCCAGACTGAGCTCCAAACTCCTCCAGTATAATTTCCACATTGAGTACATTCTTAGTGGAAAAAACAGCTGAGCTGATTATTTATCACTGCTTTGATGTGGAGCAACTCATGAATTGGAACAAAGAATCTGAAGAGTGCTAGATAGCCAATATTGATGTTTGTCAAGATAAACTGTTTACTGAGGATGAGTGGATTGTCCAAATATCTGGTGATGAAGAACTTGAGAGCCTAAAAAAAATATCTAAACGAGGGATGGCCTAAGGAGAAAGCTTTGCTATAAAGATAACCTTATTTCAGAGTAGCACAAGAGCGGTCTGTAGAGAGAAATGGGATGTTAATGTGTGGTGACAAATGTATTCCCCCTAACGGTTTAAGAGAAAAATTATTTTGTGTGGGCATGAGGGACATCTGGGACAAACCATTACCAAAAGAAAGATTAGGGATAGTTATTGGTGGCCGGGAGCTGGATACAGGAATCATTGATCCATACAGCATTTTATCACAAGATTTAAGTTGGTTTTATGGAAGCGCCCAACACTGTCACAGTCAACGTTTCTAAAGAAATAGTTTTTAAGAGAAGGTGTTCCCTTAAGAAACTATATTCGATAACAGAGGCTAGTTGGTTTCGAAAGAAATGTAGGAGTTTCTAGGAAACATTGTGAAAACAACAAACACATAGCATTATATCATAAAAAATTAATCGTACATTGGTGGACCACATTTAATGGTCTGTCCAAAATAAAATTGAACCAGTTGATGCAGTGCAAAGTATGATGTGCTCCGATCGCTCACGCTCATCCCCTAATGCTGTTTCGGGTTTGTGTCCTTTTGAAGTAATGAGCGAACGATTACCAACGTCCAAATTATGTCACGAGTGGTTGATGGAGTTTAAACAAAAATCGGTCCATGCTTATTCTGTGACAAGATAATACAACCCAGAGTAAAAGCATTTAAAGATAAAATTAAAGATGGTTATGATACTAAACACAAGGTTAAAGAGGCTAGGAGTGAGATTAAAGTAGGTTTCTGGGCAAGTATGAGAGATCCTACCTATGTGGTCAAAGGGAATTCCAAATTCAGGTTTCCAGTGATGGTGGAAGCAGTAACCAGGAGTGCTATGTGTACAAAAGACAGTGAATGGTGGAACAAAAGCAGAGAAGTGAAGATAAAACAGTGAGAGTGCAACCGTGAAGGAGTGGGTGCTCCATTCTTTCGTCGTTCGGTTGATAGGTCTGTTTTTCACAGTGAGCGTAGGGGAAGCCTAAATGAAGTGAAGGTCAATTGCCCAGCAGCAGTAAGAAGCGAATGAGTGGTGTTGAAACCAGCAAGATAAAGAGACGTTTAATGGGTGGTTCAATATTCACGTATGTTGGAGAAGCCCATAAGAGTCTTTTTCGTGGCTTGGAGAGCAAAGATGGTGGTGTGAGCTCTCTTCGACTTGAACGGACACTTCACTACAAAATCTTTGTATATTTGGCATCCTTTGCAACTGGTTAAAGCAGAGAAACATCCATCTAACAACAAGGCATGCATGAAATATAAGAACACTCATAACGGGGGACAGCGGAACACAGATCATATTTGCAACCCCACGAGACAATGTGGTGAGACCTGCCGCAATGTATAACCAGAAGGGATAGATTTGAAGGATATGTTATGAGAAATATGTTACAACCCTGCTTAGTTTCCTGCTATAAACCTGTTAGACCTATCATCCTAGATAGTTGTCTTATGTTTCGACAATGCATAGTTCCCTACTATAATCCTGTTAGACCTATCATCCTAGATAGCTGTCCCTGAGAGTAGTGCATCGTTTTCTTGTTATCGCCATGCACATTATTCATTTAGGTGTGGTCTATACTAATTGTTGATCCTTTTGCTTGCTTACGCTTATGTTTTTACTCTGTATTTATTTTCACCTTTTCTTATTTTGTGGTCTAGGGATTACTTGCAAACTATGCTCACTCGAGTTTAAGTTCCAATTGGGGCACAACACACTACAAACATATGACCATGCTCATATGCCTCCTAATTACCAGAGCTTCATGACATTCAGGGCTCTCTAATTTGGTCATGCAAGCTGCTGTACTAATAGATGGGATTAAAATCCAAACAATATCAACTGAAAATCGAGAATGATTAATCCAATCCAAAAGTCTATTACATTTATATCATTGAATGTTAAAGACCTTAACCACCGGGTCAAAAGTAAAAACATTTTTCACTATATTTATAAACAAAAGGCTGACATCACCCTGCTACAGGAAACAAAAATAGATGCCAAGCTTGCTGACTCACTCAAAGGCACCCACTTCTCAGATGTAACCTGTTCAGCTGAGGTTCTTTGAAATCTGAACCTGTGTTTAAAATATCATTATTCTGCTATGATTTTGATATCAGAGAAACGAAAATGGCAAGTTTTATATCTGTGTGTATTTTCATCACGATACAATGATGAATGCAGAAGTTATTGACAAATTCATTCTGAGCCCACAGGTTCTATGTTGTGAACAGCAGCCATCTTAGGTGTTGCCCTTTACATAGGCATATACATGAGCCAATGATTCTGGTAGAGCAAGTATTAAAGGACACGTACCCCCTTAGCTTGAATGCTTCCCATTTGACCTGAACAGGCTGAATCTGCCTACGTGATGTTGGCCTCACCAAACCAGTCCATGCCCTCTAGTCAATCTATATTAAAGATCTGAGCAACTTGTTGTGTACATTGGCCTGAGCAAGATTAGAAGGCCGAATACAGTAGCCATGCCTGTTTATGACCCACAAGCATTCCTTATCCTACATTTCTATCTTCCACACCTGGCTCTGTTTCTCTTCTTCTGGGCTTTTACAATGGAGAGGTGACCGTTTATATGATGGGGAGGAAACCAGTTCTATTGTGAGTTTCTCCGGCCTGCACAGGAAAATATGTGAAGTTTGACATATGTTCATGATGGAAGATGGGTTGGACAGTTTGGGCAAGCAAATTGGTATTTGTAATTATAACATGCTTTGTTAGTAACATGGGAGTGACCTACAATAATGTGTTTCAAAGCAAGAATGTGAGCCTAGGGCCAAACTTTTTGTATAAAAAGCCTGCCTGAGAAAGCTCAGGCAGGCTCCCTCTTTCAGTTGTAAAACTACGGTTGGACGACGAAGCCTCATAATTAATTATAATAAAGATGTCTTTTAATTTTACAGATTGGCTGTCAATTCCTTTGCTGCTTTATTATGCAAACTGCTGGATAGATCTCTGGTGGGGAGAGTGAGTCATTTTCTACTTTTCCCACAGCTTCTATCGGGAAGAAAAATGGGGTAATAACACGGATCTAAAAAAAAACCTAATTAAACCTAATTTCGCATTATATTGATAAACAAGAAAGATGAGTCACCTCCAAACTACAAAAGAAATTAGTCTTCTTTGTAACAAACATGAAAGCCCCCACAAATGATGATACAGATTTTTGGGAAGACCTATAGGAAAACATTAATCAAATCCCAGACACAGCTACCTCAATCATTTTAATCTCCCACTGGATTCCAACATTCACAGAAATTCATCTTGCCAATTCAAACCAAACATCACACAAGGCTCTCAAAAACCTCTGTAATAGGTTCAATATGATAGATGCCTGGAGATTGCAGAATCTGACCGAAAGATTATACATTCTATTTTTTTCCACATAATTCATACTCTCGCATAGATTACTTTTTAATATCAGGGTATGCTATAAACAAGATAGACCAAACAACAATAGAACCGAGAGTGATATCTGATCACTCGTGCATTACACTAACACTCATAGACTTGACCACCCCACTGAAAGAACCACTATGGAGGTTCAATGAAGATGTCCTATCCTCGGCACAGAATAAAAATGCAATTGAAGATGCAATCAAAAACGACTTGATTGAAAATAAAGAAAACAAGACATCACATTTAGTAGGATGGGAAGCATTAGGGGAGTGATTATAAAAATAACATCAAATATGAATAAGGAAGCAAACTCACAACTACTTAAGCTAGAGAATGATATTTTCAATATGGAAACATTGCATATTTAAAAAACTTAACCAGAAACCTTAAACAAGATCATATATAAAAATAAGACTACAATAAAATAGTTAGTACTAGAGCAGGTATCTGGATTAATAAGCTGAAAAGTCTTCGACGCTGTGAATCTAATAAAGCAGGGAAGACACTAGCCTTGAACTTAAAATTTAAAAGCAAGAGGTATGTTATCAACGCAATTAAAGATAGTTCGGGCAACCTGAAAAGTATCCATCAGAACATCAAACAATGCCTCGACAAAGTCTTACTCATTACTTTAAATGACGAGGAAAGGGACGATCAATGGTCACATCACTATGGAAGAATTAGAAATCGGCATCAAAAAATTCAAATCAGGCAAAGCGCCGGGCCTGTATGGTTATAATGCCACATTTGATAAAATGTTCGCCAAACATCTAAGACAACCACTACTACTCTTACATGACCACTTTACATCCTCTGGACAAATATCAGGAATACCGGCCAAAGCTATAATTACAGTCATCCCAAAGGAAGGTAAAGATATTCTATTAACTAAGAACTATAGACCAATCTCCATAATAAATCTTGACTGTAAAATATATGCAATGATCTTAGCTAAACGATTACAGAAACACATCGCCAAACTTATTCACACCTCCCAAACAGGATTCCTAAAAGAAAGACTATCTAGTGATAACACCAGGATTTTCTGCCACACAATTGAAAGAGCGAATCTGCTTAACACACCGACTGTCGCCATAAACCTCGATGTAGAAAAAGCCTTCAATAAGGTCGATCAGCCCTTCTTACACGTGAAACATAAGAAATGTAACTTAGGAGACTCCTTAATTCGCATGATCATGGCATTATATTAAGCCCCAAGGGCGAGGGTCAGAGCAGGAGGAGCTATCTCTTCTTCGTTCCCATTAAAACAGGGTATCAGACAAGGGTGTCCCTTGTCTCCCACGCTCTTCCTATTAGCAATTGAACCATTCCTTCTAAAGGGAAACCAGAATATCCCGGGTATAGACTCCGGAACAACGAATTTCAAAGTTGCAGCACATGTAGATGACGTACTAGTGGTCTCAAAGGACACAAATAATGTAAACAAGGACCCCCTGTTAAGAAACTGAATTCGTAATACAGGGAAATAAACAATGTGAGAGAAGTAATCGAATATCAATGCAAAAAGGGAGAAAAAGTATGAAAAGCACACAACCAATTAAAAAACACAAGATTGCATTTATTTTTATATACACATATTCATATTAAAAACATTTAATAACCAAGCATAACAATCTAATAATTACATAAACAACTCAGTAGTACATTAATCATATGTTTGTAACACAATTACACGAAAAGGTCATAAAACAGTGGCAAACAATGTTAATCAATCATATGTTTGTAACACAATTGCACAAAAAGGTCATAAAACAGTGGCAAACAATGTTAATCACAAAAAGGTCATAAAACAGTGGCAAACAATGTTAATCCACAAAAAGGTCATAAAACAGTGGCAAACAATGTTAATCAACAAAAAGGTCATAAAACAGTGGCAAAGAATGTTAATCACAAAAAGGTCATAAAACAGTGGCAAACAATGTTAATCACAAAAAGGTCATAAAACAGTGGCAAACAATGTTAATCACAAAAAGGTCATAAAACAGTGGCAAACAATGTTAATCCACAAAAAGGTCATAAAACAGTGACCTTTTTGTGCAATTGTGTTACAAACATATGATTGATTAACATTGTTTGCCACTGTTTTACGACCTTTTCGTGTAATTGTGTTACAAACATATGATTAATGTACTACTGAGTTGTTTATGTAATTATTAGATTATTATGCTTTGTTATTAAATGTTTTTAATATGAATATGTGTATATAAAAATAAATGCAATCTTGTCTTTTTTAATTGGTTGTGTGCTTTTCATACTTTTTCTCCCTTTTTGCATTGATATTCGATTACTTCTCTCACATTGCTCAAAGGACACAAACACAGCTATACCGACTATACCGGCTCTCAGGAGATCTATTCAAGATTTTGCAGAGGTCTCAGGCCTCAACAAGGACAAAACAGAAGTTAAATTACTTAATCTATGTAGCAGTAGAGAAATTCAGGGTGAATCGGGGTTGGCGTGGAGACAGGTACGATTTAAATACCTAGGAATAGAATTCTCAAACAACCTTTTCACAGCCCTAGTAGAAAATGAGAATATTACCTATAAAAAAAAACTATTGAATGGATGTCACCAAAATTTCTAACATGGTGGTGTTGTGTAATTCCTATAAACCTATATAGGATCTGCATGTTTAAACAACATACACTATAGGATTGATGTCAGACTGATTCTAGACACCCTTAATAGGTATGTTAGCCTGTATACCAGCTAGCTCACACTGCCACTAGAAATCCTCTTACCTAGGAGAGGATAGTTCTTGGCAACTATCGAACATGACAACCCTGAACCCTCAGGAAAGTGGAAACAGTGCAATACTTTTCACTCAGTCACTCGTGCTCACTTTGTCTCAGAGAGATGCACAGAAGAAACTATGGGACATTTTTTCCATAAGCATTTATTGAAACAGCGTCATTCTAGTGTAAAATAGGTGTGCTGAAACAACTATTAGACAGTACCAGATATAAAAGATTATAAGCACTAACAGAGTAAAAGTATGGTAGATTTCTACCATCGTGCTAAAACAATGAATACAGGTAAGTATATAAAATACTTGACAGTAGTAAATGCGTACTCCTACGATGCAACCCTAACTAGATGTACCTAAGTGTACCTAGCATATATGTGGTTGTAAAGCCAATAATCCCTCTAGGATAAAGTCAACCCTATTACCTGAAGTGAGAGACTGTGGGACCCTGTCTTGGTCTCGAGATGGACACCCGCAAGGGTTGTCAGATCACTGAGAGCTGGAGTGTCAGTGTGTCAGCATAGAAGTCCTTTTCTCCTTTTACTACCTCAGCAATTTAGCAAGGTATGGTGTATATATACCCAAATTGGTGCCCTTGCTATGTCATGTCAGACACAAGTGACGGAAGGAATGACGCTTATACATAGTTGTTAGACCTGGCATCATTGGCGTGAGTCTCCCTTATGTATTCCATTTTGTCGGATTGCCTCCTTTGTTTTTGACATGTTTTTGCTTGTTATATGCTTTTGGGCACAGTGCCACTGCTATTCAGTGCCACAATTTAACAAGTTCTCCCTATGTTAAATTGTAGTACTGATTAGTGACTCCATAATTGGGTTATTTGATTTACTTGCTCTTCTTCGGCTGTCAGGCAGAACCACCTTGGCAGGAATGGTGGCCGGTTTGCATGTCCCCCCCTTCCTCCTCCTCTTTGGCCGCTAAAAACCTCGGGGTTAAAATCGATAACACCCTTGCCTTGAAAACACAGATCACAGGTCTCACGGGTACCTGTTTTGGTCTATTAAAAATGATGTGTAAATTCCTTCCTATGCTCCCTTTGGCCCACAGGAAGCTGACAGTTCAAGCTCTGATCTGTTCCAGGCTTGACTATTCAAATATCCTCTACCTGGGTTTGCCGGACTATCTCTTGCACAAACTCCAGGTTGTACAAAATTCTGCGGCAAGAGCCATCTTCGGCCTACCCCGGCATGCCAGATCATCTGAGTTGCTTTCCTCCCTGCACTGGCTTCCGATCAAGAAGCGAATCATATTCAAAGCACTTACTCTGGCCCATAAGGCACTCCATCTGGTAGGGGCCTCATACATTCAGAAACGGATTTCTTTCTACAAGCCCACCAGATCTCTCCGGTCGGAAAATCTTAGCCTGGCAATTGTACCTCCCATTAAGAAAGTCAGAATAGGTGGACGTTCTTTTAAATATCTCGCCCCCAAATTATGGAACTCCCTTCCCGCTGATCTCCGCCACACTCCCAATTTGTTTGCCTTCAGAAAGGCCTTGAAAACCTGGCTTTTTCATTAGTAATTCTGCTATGTTTCTGTTGTCCTTCTCCTTTTTTCAGTAATGGGTCAGAAAGCGCCGGGACACTCCTTGGAGTAGCCGTGCGCTATATAAGTCACCCATTAACATTAACATTAACATTAACTTGTCAGACCCTAGTACAGTGCAGCATGTGTGCCCAGGGCTTGTAAATCAAATGGTGCTGGTGAGCTTACAACACTGGTTGTCCCACCCACAGAAGCAGCTTGTTAAGTGTGTCTCAGGCTTGCCATTGCAAGGCCTGTGTGCAGTCTGTGACTGCTATGTCGACTTGGCCAGTGCACCAACTTGCCAGTCTCTAAACCTTCCCTTTGCTTCATATCAAACACCCCTATGGTAGGCCCAAGGGCAGGGTGCATTGTAAGTATAAGGTAAGACACGCTCTGGTGTGTGTAGCAAGTCCTAATGGTGTATTACAGCCATTTTCATTTTTCACTATTGCAAGGCTACCTGTTCTCCATAGGCCAGAATGGGCAGTTAGATTATTACATTTTATAATCCTAAGTGACTCAGGGAACATGGAAGAAATTCAAATTTAGTATCCCTGAACTCAGAATGATAAAATACGTCTTTTAGTAAAGTTGGTTTTAACATTGATTTTGAGAATACCACTTTTAGAAAATAGGTATTTTCTTGCCTAACTATCCAAAGCCTGCCTCTGCTAGATTGTGTATTCCTTGTCTGGAGTTTGAGTAACCTGGCTGGGGGATTCCAAGAGACCGAATGAGTCAGCCCAGTGGTGAATAGGGAGATTTGCATCTAGACGGGAGGGAGGAGTTGCACCTGGGACCTGAATAGAACTGGGCCTTCCCTCCACAATGCTGGCTCCACCTCCTGGTGTGCAGCTGATGTCTCTGCCCTGCACTGAAAAAGAAGAGAAGGAATCATGTCAGTGATCCAGAGCAGTGCTTTCCCTCCACAATGTTGGCTCCACCTACTGTGGGATGTCTGATGTTTCTGCCCTGCACTGTGAAAGGTAAGAAGGAGTCCTGTAAACAAAGTGCTCAAGAACTGGTTTGGACTGGGCAAAGGTCCCTCTGCCTTCAGAGAACAAAGAGAAAAGTAGTATAAATATTGGGACTCAGACCCAAGAACTTTAGATCACTTCTGGGAACAAGACAAACCTTTTGCCAAGGAGAAGAACCAAGAAAGCTGCAGGAGTTTGGACTGCCCCTCTGCCAGGCCAGTGTGCTGTTTGCTGGGTTGGCCTGCAGTGGTTTCTTTATTGCCAAGGGAAAGGAGAAGGAACTTTTTAAGGACTTTCATCATCTTACATATTCTCCAAGGTTCTTGAATTTGTGCTACCCTCCTGCTGAAGTCTCAGGGACAAAAGACTTCATCTCCAGCTCCCCCCTGAATTTCCTTGCTGGGAATTCTAACTGCTGAAGCCTAGTTGTCGCTGGGAGATGGAAGCGTGACGCAATGAGAAGAAGCATGTCTCCGCCGCAGCTGAAATCGTTGCACCGCCAGAGAAGATTGTCGCCGCCGCATCTCCCAGAAAGCTTGTCTTCGTCAAAGCTACCTGCTGTCGCATCACCGGAGAAGCGTGACTCCATCGAGAGAGTCCCCATCGCATCATCGGAGAAGCATGTGGCAGGGCCCGTCGCGGCTCCAAAGAACAGAGTTGTCGCAAGGCTGCCAGGGCGTCTACGCATCGTCATCGCATCGTTGCATCAAGGGCGCCATCTTCTCGCTTCGCACCAGGATTATCGCATCGCATTGAGGCGCCATCTTGCGCATCGCAACCGGCCCGCAAGTCGAGAACCTACGCATCATCCCTGCACCGGCAAGGATCACAGTGCTTTCCCCAATCTATGCAAGCATTGAGGCACAACGCATCATCCCCCCCGGATTACGTAACCGACGCATCTCCCCTTTTGCAAGCCTTTTGTTCATTTTGCGTTACGCATCCAGGTAAGCATGGGCGAATTTTGCGGATCTCGCGTTCGCGAATTTTGCGGATTTGCGAACTCGCAATCCGCAAAATCCGCGAATTCCCACGAATTTGCGGATTTTATTTTTTTGTGTGTTCGCAATTGTTTCTGCCAGTTTGCGAGGATTTGGTACTAGTTCGCAATTGCGAACTTACTTGTCGGCTCGCAACGGTCGCGACTATGTTGTTTCTACGTCTGGTTCATCATCACAGCCTCCCAGCACCCTCTGTTTCACCACTGGCACCCTCTCTTTGACCCATGCCACCCTCTGTTACATCAATGCCACCCTCTGGTTCATCATCACTGTAGAAGATGGGGGGGAAAGCAAGCCCACCTGCCCTGCTTGAACTGACATGAATTAATTTGGGGTTAGTTTATTAACAACACCTGCCCTGCCCCAACTGACAATAATGAATTAGGGGCTAATTAATGTGTCACTGAAAGAATTTCAAGTTCCAGCCTGGCACCTGCTTGTCTGCTCCTTTAGCTGTAAATCAGGACCTTTGTGGCATACAGTTAAGGTCAGAGCAGGGTCACACAATAGTTGCAAGCAGGCAACCGAATTCTGGAGGGCCCCCTCAGGAAGCACTACAAAGAATCGTTACAAATCATGAGGTTGACCTTTTGCACCTGCTCATTGCTTTTGCTTTTGCTGAAATCGTTTTTCGGTTTTTTCGCGCTATTAGCGGGGCGCGGCGTCGTGCGAAACCGACCGCGGAAGCCGCCAATTCGTGCGAATGAGCATTTTATTTTTTTGCGGCTTGTTGTTTCGCGAGTTTTTTTGCAGTATTCGCGAGCCGCTTGCAGCGCAACACGCGAATTTACCCCAAGGTCGAGTACTGGCGCGGCCATTTTGTTTGCGTGACGTATTTCCGTTTCCGCCCGCTATGTATAATCTCGCGCAGTAAGCGCATTGCGAGTAGAGGTTCGCACGAGATCGCGCGGGAAATCTAGAGGTTCGCACGAGATCGCGAGGAAAATCTCGCACGAACTTACTTTCGCGCTCGTGAACGGGCGCAGGCCATCTTGTTTTTCATTCATTTCCTGTGTCTGGGCATGGTGTTTAATCCTCTTGGTATCTTTGCCATCCTTTGCTTGTTTTCAGTTTTTTTTTTACGATTTTGCTTCTTATCTATCCCTCTCTTTTCCTAGCTGTATATTTTTGTCTTTTCTGCTATTTTTCTTTACTTTTAAACTACTTTTTTTAACTCTTTTCTTTTCTTCTTCCCTATCCTATTCTTTCTTAATTTTCTACTTCTTCCTACCTTACCTGCCCAGACCATGGTCAAGCCAGGCGCCGTGAAGCTGCCCAGGCACTTGAGGGCCGCAGCGGCGGCGGGGAGTAGTGCTGGACCCAGTGCCAGGACAGCATGCGGGAGATTGAGGGGGGAGCAGGTGACGCGACGGGAGATATTCAGCCCGGAGGAAGTGGGCGCGCTGGTCTACTTCGTCCAGCGCCGCCTGCCCAGGACCATCGCGGGAGGCGGCAGGATCGCGGCCGGCGGCTACAACATGCGGGAGCGCCGGAAGCGGTGGGAGAAGGTGTGCTGGGCCATATCCCACCTCTACGGGGTCCAGCGCACCTACAGCCAGGTCACCCATCGCTGGACGGACCTCCTGGACTGCGAGCGCGACCTGCTGGACCAGCTCGGCTTGGAGATCCCCGGGCTTGGTGAGTAGTAGTAGCCATTTAATCACTCACTACTATGATGTTTTCTCCTGCTCTGTGTTGTTGTATTGCAAATATTTGTTTTTTACATGGAGCAAGCCAATAATGCCGCTGATGACGATTACATTGTAGTTAAATTATATTTCAAAATCTTCTGTGCATTTCAGGTGCACTGCTCTCCTTCTCAGTGGCGTTGCTACTATGCTTATTTGTTTTCTATTTCGTGGTCTCATTGGCCTGAGTAACTATTATGTATGAGTGGTAAACATCCTTTACCACGCAACCGTTACAACGCGGTATGTAACAACGTGGTTTTAACAACGCAAGTCATTATGTCGACTTGCACTGGAGGGCGCTCTAGACTAAGGAATAGTGTGAATTACTATTCCAACACCTTCCCTACTGTACGTAGGCTGGAGTTGGAATAGTAATTTGCACTATTCCTAAATCCAGCACCCCCCAGTGCAAGTCGACATAATGACTTGCGTTGTTAAAACCACGTTGTAACATACCGCGTTGTAACGGTATGCGTCGTATCGACATACATCCTGTATGAGTGTACTTTACAGAACTGCGTAATGCTAGACACTAGGGGGCAGATTACATTTACAAGCCCCTTGCGCCACGTTTACGTTGCCTTGCGTGACGCAACAGCGGCGTAAACGTGCCGCATCCCTGCGAGTCATTTACAGCATGACGCATCTAGGGAGATGCGTCACGTTATAAAGCCATGGGCCTGCACCACAATGGGTGCGTTCCTAGTACGCAGGGTGGGCGGTCCGGCGGCTGTGCGCCTCGCAAAATTGCCTGCGTGAAATCTACAAGATTTAACGCAGGCACTTCTGCGACGCTGCTACGTCAATTCAATTCCTTATGTCTGCTCGAAGCAGGCTAAAGGACTGACACAGCATGTTAAGTATTGGGTGGCCCTGAGAATTACTGGAGTTGCATTGCGTTGGCGACGTGACTCCAGCGATGCGCCGCTCTTACGTGACGAGATGCGTCACGCAAGTGCCTACCCTTGCGCCAGGGCGCGCCGCATTGTAAATGAGGCGCATCTGCCGTGTCGCAAGGGTAGTTTTGCGTGACGCATTTGATCTGGCGCATCTCTGGAGATGCGCCAGAACGCGTAAGTAAGTATGCCCCTAAGGGGCAGAATTGCAATTACCGTCGCATCCCTGCAAAGTAGCAGGGATGCGCCATTAATTGTGCGGCCCGCTACCACCACCAAACATGGTGCGCCGTATTTGCAATGCGGCGCACCATGGGCCCAAAACGTCACCGAAGCTTTACTGCTGGAGTTGCGTCACAACGATGGCGCAGCTCCAGCAATGCTCTGGGTTACCCTATCTCCCCAATGCTGGGTCAAGCCGTACGTCTGCTTCAAGCAGGTGCAGGGTTTGTGTGACGCATCATTGTCCTAAAGGTGACTGATTGAAATTTTGTAGATTTCCCTCAGCCACTATTAGGATGTGTTCCAGCGCAGGAATGCCCTCCCTTGCGCCGGAACGCCCCCTGATGGCGCAGGGCTTTATAACGGGATGCATCTCCCAAATGCGTCACGTTGTTATAATATTATACGCCGCACCATGGCGCCCTTTTTTGTTTAGCTGCTGCTTCACAAAAGTCACGCAAGAACGGCGCAAAAGAGCCGCAAGGGGCTTAAATCTCCCCCTTCCTTTGTACCCCTGACAATAAGAAAAATAGTGGCGGTGGATTGATAGTTTGACTATTTAAATGACTGGTAATGTAGCAGGCAACTGTTAGTGTTGTCACTGATCTGACTGAAATCACAATGGAGTTTGTCTGTCACTATGCGTCTTGCCTGCGGACTGCTGCCTGCCAGTCCTAGGTGAACGTTTCAGTACTTTGTTTAGTGAGTTACGTGACTTTCGAAGTCACAGGTCCGCAAATAAATGAAAACTAACCCTAATCAATATAATTTCGCGGAAATATTTTGTTATTGTTCTTTTGAAATGTTTGATTTGGTTGACATTGACAAGCAACAATCATCCATGTTTTCTGTTCTTTCTTTCATGTTGTACGTCAGCTCCCCCCAGGGGCGAGAGGAGGACACAGGAGCAGCAGGCGGCGGATGCTGTTCAACAGGGCCAGGATCGGGCAGGCGAGGGCTCCTCTGCTGGCCCCAGTAAGTTTTCATTTTAGACTAGTACCTATTTTTCCTAGCGTTCCTCATTTGACTTTTTTCAAAATTGTCTTTGCTCTTCTTGTAGACTGTATCTAAATTCTTATCCTGCCTCTACTATGACTCCCTGTGGTATTACTAGATTATTCTTATTAGTCTGTCTGTGTAGCTAACTAAGATTGCACGGTTGGCGAAACTCCCATGATTCTAGTCAGCAATAGCTCAATCAACTTAGTGCAGTCCTCTGGGATTGTCCATAATGTCTTTTGAAGTGTTCTATCTGGACTCATGCTTGCAAAAATTGCAAAACCTTTCGCTCAGTCACTCTAGTCTGGACCAAAAAACACAGATTGTATTTAAGTTTAAAAGCTTTATTAAAAGTAAACACATTTATTAAAATGAAGTCATAATAAAACTAAACGTTTAACTGATCATGGAAAAGTGGTTAGTGCTGACGATTAATTGAAGGCATTTCTTGTGGTCGAGCCGAGCTCTCACCTCGTTTCAACTTGCTCTTGTTGTTAGAAGTCCATCTTCTGTCTGTGTGGAGAAAAATGGTGCGTGTTAAAAAAACAGCCTTCATCCGTTGTGCCAAAAAGTGCAGCAAGACAACCTTCCCTGGAAAAAGGGACATTTTTTTAAACTTTAACGTAGACAGTCACAAATTACATTGTTTTCACATGTCTTCATTCCCAGACCAAAGACTAGTGAGTGCTTTATTCTAACATTCTTAAATGTACTTTGTAGGTGGAACATCTGGTGGCGGGGCCAGTGTGGAGGTGGTGGTGCTCGACACGGAGGCGGAGGGCGATTCTTCAGGGGAGGAGGCGGCGGCTGTGAGAGTTGAGACGGTGGTGGTGGCGGCCAGAGGTAAGCTCTTATATATTCCTTACTTATTGAGATTGAAGACTAGCTGGGAAGGCAAGAATATGAGATGCATGGCTGGGTGAATGATGAAGCAATGATGGGTGGAAGGACAACAGCCTGGGTGGGTGACACAGAAACTGTATGTGTCCATATACCTGGATCATGCTACTATCTGACTCTTAGATAGCATATGTGTATCTAGAGCAGGGGTACTCCTAGTATGGCCCGCGGGCCGGTGGTGGCCCGGCAAGCCTTCCTTGGCGGTGCGCAGACCTTGCAGACAATCACTGCTCCCCCGGCCCCCACAGAGCAGAGGCTTTTTTGTATTTCACCTGTTAGCGCCCCTGCATCTCCACTCTGACAATCACTGCTCCCCCGGCCCCCACAGAGCAGAGTGGAGATGCAAGGCCACAAAGAGGTGAAATAGAACAAAGCCTCTGCTCTGTGGGGCCGGGCAAGCAGTGATTGTCAGGGTGGAGAAGCAGGGGCGCTACAACAAACAAAGCCTCAATAATATGTTAATGGTCTTTTAAAGACCTGTTAAGTACTTTGGTGTTGTTGTCTGTGTGTGCGCGTTGAGGAAGCGGTCTCAACCCGGGCTGAAGGCTGACACAGATAGACACACACACAGTGACATGACAGAGGGGGAGGGAGAGGGAGGGCAGGAGGGAGAGAGAGATGGAGAGGGAGGGCAGGAGGGAGAGC
This sequence comes from Lissotriton vulgaris, assembly GCF_964263255.1. NCBI lineage: Eukaryota > Metazoa > Chordata > Amphibia > Caudata > Salamandridae > Lissotriton > Lissotriton vulgaris. The sequence goes on along the minus strand of NC_141691.1, from coordinate 228,890,991 downwards.
AGGAGGGAGAGAGATGTATGTAAATGCTGGGTCTGGTGGCTCAGTGGATGAGGGCATCTGCTGCAGGGACCTGTGTGCAACCTCATGGTCACAAGTTATCGTTTTGCTTTAGCCCCGCCCCCTCTGACTCCACCCCCACCAGTGCGGCCCTCGGCCCCAAACTACACTGTAAATGTAGCCCCTGAGAGAAAGTTTGTGAGTACCCATGATCTAGAGAGAGTAGACGGTCAGTGGATGAACTAAGTGTAACTTTGAAGAGCATGTAACACTGCACCCGCACGTCCGTTCCAGTGTAGGAAAGGCAAGGAAAAGAACTTTTAATTTTGTCCAAATACTACCATCAATAGTAGCAGTAGTTTGTATTGCAAGCACTGCATAGATCCGGTTATTACGGTGGCCACTCCCTACCTCTCTTAATAAGTTTAGTAGTACTCAGTCATTCATGTGTGGATGTATCACTGGTCACTCAATAAAAAGCAAAGCACCTAAAGTCATGCCATATATAAGCAAAAACATCCCATGTGAAGTGATAGATAATCAGATTATTTATCTTCTTCAATTTTCCATTTCTAGTACTCATTTCCACTGTAGGGTGAAAGTTAAATTAATTAAGCAGTAGCCCTTGAGTTGTAACAGAGTATTCTCAGTGCCACCCGTAATAGAAAAGTAAGAGCTTCACCACCTGCATGTACTGGACAGGTACAGTAACGCAACGCAAGTCTAGGTCACTCCTCATGGCGTGCGTCTCTTTTTCTCGGGTGCAAGTTTACTGCGCTGCCATTATGCCGGCTTGCAGAAGATAACGTACCAATTTTCCAAAACAAGAGACAAGAAGAAGAATAAGACTGGTGTACTTTCATAGTCGACTCCAATGGAAGTCCATAGTGCTCGTAGAATTTGTTCCTTAAACTCCCACTAATGTTAGAGCAAGGATGAAGAAGTGTGAGGTTAGATAGATACTGGCCTCAATAGTTATGTAATGCGTTTGCAAGTTGCTAGTTGTAGTGCAACACAAATTTCTGCTGAATGATTGAGTTAATCTTAAAGAGCATTGGTTACAGACTATGTCTTTCTTTCTTCATATAGGTTCTCCTTCCAAACGAACAAGGAGGAAGGAGCTGGCTAGAGCGGCCCGGCAACGGCGGATCGATGCCACTGTGGCCGAATATCGGCGGCTGGTGGCCCTGGAGGACGAAGAAAGTGTGCAGTCGACCACAACAACTACGTCGTCTGCATCGGCCTCCGTTCCCCCACGGGCTGCCAGTGCCACCCAGCACAGTGGTCCACCCAGACTGAGCCGGGCTGCCAAAGCCAAACGCCACCGCCGAGTAGCAAGGACAACAGCTACAGCTTCCTCTCACAGCCGTTGCACCTACAAGGCATTGAAGGCACGCCTGCGCCGCCGTACCCTGATGGTGTCCCGCCTCCAGCAGGAGCTCCACCACTTTTCCAACCAGTTGGAGGGGCTCCGCGTAGAGCACGCCTTGCTCCGCCAGGAGCATGATGCCCTGGCCAAAAAAGTTGACAGCATCCACCCATAGTGTCCCTTGCCCCTTTTTTAGAGACTTTTGGGGGGTGGGAATTGGGAGTTGGGTTTTTGGGGACTTTTGAAGGACAATAGTTGGGGTTAGGGAGGGTCTTGCGGGAGATTATTTTGTTAGGGATATAAATATACTTTTTCAAACTTTATCTGAGCATACCCGTTTCTTACTGCTTGCCTGGCGGGTGGGGGTTTAACAGTGACTTTGTTTTCCTGAAAGTTTAGTTCCATTTTCTTCCTTTAAGTGTAAATGCCCAAATGTTTTCAACACTAAGTGCCTCTCACAGACTAAGTGAAGTGAATCCAAGAGTCCTAGGACTTTAGTAGTACTACCTTCAGTCTCTCGTCTCTCGTACTAATACTCCATTATACCCCCAAACCACCTGTGTTTGAAAGTAGGGCTAGACCCAGGGCTGGCTCCACGGGAAACAGCGAATAAGGTTGGCAATCTTGGTCGGATAAAATTTCCTAATAGCGGTGGTACTAGTGGTGTGACACAGTGGCAGTTGCATGCCTATGAAAAAAAAAGAAAATGAAATCTGGTTTGTCCTCCTGAGCAATTCAACGGTACAACTGAGAATATAGCAGGTGACAGAAGTACAGTAGAACAGTGCCACATTGTAGCCTAACAAATGGTAATGTATAACTACTAATTCGGTTGAAGTTCTTTCACATTAGCAATGGTTCTTTGTCAAGCAGAGTAAGAATATATCCTCTGATTTCTTCACCAGCCTGTTGCTATCACCTTATCCTCCCCAGCAAGTGTGTGGATTTATTGCTGTAATTTAGTCACACATCAATCAAAACCACACAGCCCGGGGGAAGAGGGTTAGGGTTTGAAAAATGGATGGGTACGGGGGTTTTTGGGAAAGGTTTTGGGAGACAAGAAAAAATAGCACAGCATAGACAAAGAATTGTGAACATAAACAATTCTTTGGGTACAAACCTATCCATCAATCTTTGAAAGTGCATGCACTACTGCATGCATGTCAGTGAAAAGTAAGTAGTACATTCGACAACTGTGGAAGAAAGAATGCGACAGTACAGGGCCTGTGTGGAATTATTGATAACGATATTCAACATAAGGTCTCTGTACTTAGCCAGATACCCGAGAGCCTTGCTGGTCACTATAAATCCATTCACAACAACACTCAGTGGGGTTGGTCTGGAAGGTATAGTAGATAGAAAAGGAGAAATTGCTTTTTTTCTAGGTGTCCCCTCACTCACCAGGGTTGCCCCTTGGTGACATGCTTCATCATTGGGGCCATCCCAGTCCTCTACGGCCTGGGGCGTGCTGCGACTTGCGAATTACGTAGGAGCACTTACAAATGACTATGTGTGGTGCAGATGTGATAGTGGAGTGGACTAAGTGATGTGTTAAGGAATCAATTTCGAAGCAGAGAGAGATCCAAGAAATGCAGTCACAGTCAGAGAAAAAGGCAAGGGATACTGTATCTATGTGGTTTTAGTGGTCCTGTTGGAAGTGGTAAGTAAGTTGCCTGCAGAAAAAAAATCCTCCTATTAGCGGCACTCCTCCATTGCAGCCGACGCTTCGTCCATCGATGTTGGTCACCAGAAGACACCCTGTCCACTGCCTGCCTGATGCTGAATTGTGGCTCGCTACTGTGAAGCCTGACTCCATCCTTTTTTCCCCATTGCAGAGACTGAAACCCGGCCTGTAATTATTCAACGAAAAACAGGAAGTGATATAATATTACAACACCACTGATAAATAAATATAAGGTATGTAGGCTGTGGAGTGCAAAAACAGTCACAATTTGATTTTCCTAGTAGACAGTACAATATTTTTGAAAGTGCGTACTCTGAGTCACCTTTTGAAGGATAAATAAGTATGGGCAAATTAATGTAGCGGATCTTGCCCCTCAAGCTAGGTGTACTGTAAACTGTGTTTTAGAACAAAATTAGATCTTCCTAGCAGTGCTCCCACCCAGACCCTTACTAAAGCCAGTCGCAAAAATGTAGAAGACCCCCAATCAAATCTCAAAAAACGAGGCCTAGCAGAAAACTGGTGACAAAACTTACTTTGAAATTAAAAGTAGGCCGAAGTACCCCCTTCCTAATTACCCCTTACCCACCGTGGATTGCATTCAAACCACTTGCAAGCAACCAAGCAAAAGTAGCCATAGCCAGCATCGCTCCAAGACTCGAAATCCCCCCCACTCAAACACATGCAATAGAAATACTGCTAACCCTAACGAACCCTAAGTTAAGAATAGTGGCAAAGGCTTTCTTTAACTATGCCAAATCCCCCCTTTCCCACCATGGATTTTCTTCAAATGACTTGCAACCAAAATTACACATTCTCACGCGTGCTCTAAGACCCCAGAACTCAGTTGCAAAAATCTAGAACACCCCGAAACACATGCAATCCTGCTGCTAGGGCTAACCCTAACGAACCCTAAGTTACAAAAAGTGCCAAAAGGCTTTTCCGCAAGGATTTTGTCCCAACCACTTCTACCCGATATTAGACCTTCCCAGGAATGCCCCAAGACACGCCAACCCACCCGCCAAGAAGCATAACACCCCCAAACAGGCCAAAAGCATAATCTCATACTTGCAATATTTCTCGGCCTTCGGTCCAAACGCGCTGCGTAGATAGGCCATAAGTCGGGGTTGCCACCACTAAGCATGGGCGGAAAATCCGTTACGCTCGCGGATTTTGCGGATTTTCGGGAAATCCGCAATCCGCGAGATTTGCGAATTTCCCGCAAAATCCGCAAATCCGCGAGCAGCGGATTTTGCTCGCACTGCTCGCACTGTTCGCGTGAGTTCGCGCCCCGCGAATAAGTGCAAAATTGCAGAAATACGATCTTAGCAAAACTGAAAGTAACTACTTACCAGGTTCAAAAGTTCAGGCACATCATTAGTAGCCATTTCCTGTAGTGCTTCCTGAGGGGCCCCTCCAGAGTTCAGTTGCCAGTTGAAACTATTATGTGACCCTGCTCTGAACCTCAGAATAGTTACACATATGCCACAAAGGTCCTGAATTACAGCTAAGGGAGACAAGCAGGAGCCAGGCTGGAAGTTAAAATCCATTAATCAGCCCCTAATTCATTATTGTCAGTTGGGGCAGGGCAGGTGTTGTAACTAATTTTGCAACAATGAAAGCACTTAGCAAGTGCAAAAGATCACTAATCAGGGCGCACTAAGGAAGCAGGTGCCAGCTAAAAAAATATTCTGTGACACATTAATCAGCCCCAAATTAATTCAGGTCACTTGAGGCAGGGAAGGTGTGCTTTGCTTTGCCGAAAATAATGTACACTGGACAACCAGAGGGTGTGGTGATGAAACAGAGGGTGGCATGGGTGGGCCAGAGGGTGGCATGAGTAGTCAGAGAGTGGCAGTGGTGACAGAGAGTGGCAGTGATGAAGAAGAGTGTCCCAAACAGGCTGGACACGTAGAAACAACAACAAGTTAGCAAAACTTGCGACCCGACAGGTAAGTTCGCAAATTGCGAAATTGTAAAAACCCTCGCGAACTGGCAGAAACACGGGCGAACACAAAAAAAAAAAAATCCGCAAATTCGCGGGAATTCGCGGATTTTGCGGATTGCGAATCCGCAAATCCGCAAAATTCGCGGATTGCCAATCCGCAAAATCCGCTCATGCTTAGCCACCACGGATTTCCTGAAAAGCAAATGCAATCAAGATTAGAGTGTCCCAGCAGTGCTCCCAGACCACGAAACTCACCCACAAACACCAGGAAGCCCCCCAAACAGGCCCCCGAAAACGCTACATTGAGCAAAATTTCAGAAATAGCCCAAAAAAAATCGGCCTGGATTTTGTCCCAACCACTTCTACCCGGTATTAGACCTTCCCAGGAATGCCCCAAGACACGCCAACCCACCCGCCAAGAAGCATAACACCCCCAAACAGGCCAAAAGCAAAATCTCATACTTGCAATATTTCTCGGCCTTCGGTCCAAACGCGCTGCGTAGCTAGGCCATAAGTCGGGGTTGCCACGACGGATTTCCTGAAAAGCAAATGCAATCAAGATTAGAGTGTCCCAGCAGAGCTCCCAGACCACGAAACTCACCCACAAACACCAGGAAGCCCCCCAAACAGGCCCCCAAAAACGCTACATTGAGCAAAATGTCAGAAATAGCCCAAAAAATAATCGCCCTGGATTTTGTCCCAACCACTTCTACCCGGTATTAGACCTTCCCAGGAATGCCCCAAGACACGCCAACCCACCCGCCAAGAAGCATAACACCCCCAAACAGGCCTAAAGCAAAATCTCATACTTGCAATATTTCTCGGCCTTCGGTCCAAACGCGCTGCGTAGCTAGGCCATAAGTCGGGGTTGCCACGACAGATTTCCTGAAAAGCAAATGCAATCAAGATTAGAGTGTCCCAGCAGTGCTCCCAGACCACGAAACTCACCCACAAACACCAGGAAGCCCCCCAAACAGGCCCCCGAAAACACTACATTGAGCAAAATGTCAGAAATAGCCAAAAAAAAATCGGCCTGGATTTTGTCCCAACCACTTCTACCCGGTATTAGACCTTCCCAGGAATGCCCCAAGACACGCCAACCCACCCGCCAAGAAGCATAACACCCCCAAACAGGCCTAAAGCAAAATCTCATACTTGCAATATTTCTCGGCCTTCGGTCCAAACGCGCTGCGTAGCTAGGCCATAAGTCGGGGTTGCCACGACGGATTTCCTGAAAAGCAAATGCAATCAAGATTAGAGTGTCCCAGCAGTGCTCCCAGACCACGAAACTCACCCACAAACACCAGGAAGCCCCCCAAACAGGCCCCCGAAAACGCTACATTGAGCAAAATGTCAGAAATAGCCAAAAAATAATCGGCCTGGATTTTGTCCCAACCACTTCTACCCGGTATTAGACCTTCCCAGGAATGCCCCAAGACCCGCCAACCCACCCGCCAAGAAGCATAACACCCCCAAACAGGCCAAAAGCAAAATCTCATACTTGCAATATTTCTCGGCCTTCGGTCCAAACGCGCTGCGTAGCTAGGCCATAAGTCGGGGTTGCCACGACGGATTTCCTGAAAAGCAAATGCAATCAAGATTAGAGTGTCCCAGCAATGCTCCCAGACCACGAAACTCACCCACAAACAGACGGAACCTTCCCTAAGAGCACCTAAAAGGCAAGCAAGTCATCAAAAACACAAAAAAATTTCTTCCTGGGATTTGGTCCAAACCACTTTTATCCGGTATTAGAGCTTCCCAACAATGGTCCCAGAGCCGTCAACTCACCTGCAAAGAGGTACAACAACACCCCCACAAGTGCTGAGTCTTTCTTCATTGGGCGTAAACCAGCCCTCTGGTTTGATGGAAATAGGAGTCTGGAGGAGGAGGATAGAGGAGCATGTTCTTCTGAACTTGTGAACCTGAGGAATGCAGACTGCGGCAATTTCAAATCAATTAGCAAACCAGCGAAGACAGTTCTGCTGATGGGCTTGATTTTGTGATTATCTGATTAAAGTTTGAAATATATTAACTGTGCACAACAAAGAAAGACAGACACACAGGAATAAAAGTGAATAGGGACGAAAAAGAAAGTTATTGATTCGTTGTCTCATTTTCAGGGCTCAGTATCACGGTCCAGGAATGAGAATAAGGCTTCGTCATCATACTCTGCGAATTCAGGCAGGGTGAGCTCAGTGTCACCTGACAGAGTAGAAATTCCCTCATCTATGTTGCTGGCCACCTCCTCTTCATCCGGCACGCTCTCTCGTACTCTGAAATCTGGTGGTATGAGGTGCTGATTCATCTTGATCATTGTTAACCTCTCCACATTTTTGGGCGAGAGGCGGCTCCGTTTGGGAGTTACAATGCCACCAGCCGCACTGAAAACCCGTTCAGAAGACACGCTTGCGAGTGGGCAAGACAAGTAGTTTAAAGCCAGGTTGGTGAGCTGTGGCCACAATTCTTTTTTCCCATGCCAATACGCCAATGGGTCAGAATTAACATAGACCTCTGTTGAGTCATTCAGATAGTCCTTCACCATCGACTCAAGGTCCTCATCCAATGTTCCTCCACTTTGCTTAGCTCTTGCTGTGCCTCTGACCTTTTGAGAACCAAACCCACGCAGAGCTAGCCAATCCTCTTCAGCCTCCAATGTTTCTGTTGTGTTTCGTGCAGATGATCCGGTTGCCGGTGTCTTTAACGGCTGAGAGGTCACTTGTGCCACAGCCACAGGTGCAGAAGTGGATTGTTTTGACTGGGGATGGCCTGCTGATGTACTGCCATTTCCTTCAATTTCCAGCCGTTCTGTTTCAAACCTCTTGGCTGACAAGGCTAGCCAACGTTTGTACTTTGGAACATGTTCATCATCAAAAGGAAAGAATGCTTGGCCTGCCAGCGCCTTTTTGTAGCGTGGATCCAGAATAGTAGCACAAATGTAATGCTGTTCTGAGTGGATCTTTTTAAGACGTTCATCACCTTGTAGGAGCTGTAATAATTGCTCAGCCAGAAGCAAAGAGTCTTGGTTTTTGTCATCTTTTTCAAACACAGAACACACCTCCTTCAGTTGGTCCTCCAGCATGTACAACAATGGGATAGCTTTTCCCAAATTAGAGTCCTCCTTGCTGACTGCACGCGTGAAGAACTCAAAAGGACGAAGCATGCGTGTCAGGCTTTGAACTATGTTCCATTGCGGCCCACCCATCCTCAGCTCCTCTGTACCCTCTGTAAGGAAATATTGATCGAGTTCCGTATACTGCTCATACAGACGCTCAAGCATGTAGAAGGTTGAGTTCCAACGTGTTACCACCTCCTGGATGAGTGCTTTCACTGGCATTTGACGTTGATATAGCAGGCTCCTCAGCTGCTTCCGGGCCTTAAAAGAATGGCTGAAATGCTTGCACATTTTTCGGCAGGTGTCCAATACACTGTACGCTGCACTGCCTTTATAACCCAAGAATTTTTGGACAACCAGGTTTATACAGTGCGCCAAACACGGCACTCTGAAATAGTAACCGTCCCTCATGGCCTTAACTATATTGGCGCCATTGTCCGTGGAAACATAACCAACCTTGCGTTTTAGTGGGGACAGCCAGTTAAGGACCTTTGTGTTAAAGACATCCAAAATGTTTTCTGCTGTGTGACGTTTCTCCAAACCAAACATGGCTAGTGTTGCATGTTTCCGAGCAGCTTTAAAAACAATGTTCGTGTCAACACCTGTGTTTAGCTTTGCTTTAGCCCCTGAAAAAGAGACCCAGTGTGCAGTGATGCACATGTAATCAGCGCCTGCGCCACTGGTCCACATGTCTGTTGTCAGATGTATAGTGTGAACAGCACTCTTCTGCAAAGCTGCCCCAATCACCTTCAGAACATCTTCATGTAGTGCTGGAACCGCAACTCGGGCAAAATAGAACCGGCTAGGAACCTTCCATTTAGGGCAGAGCGCTGCCACTGATTCTAGAAATCCAACCCCTTCTACAAAAGAAAAAGGGAGAAGGTCCAGAGCTAGCATTTTAGCCAGCTTAGTGTTATACAGACGCGTCATTGGGTGGTTGCGTTCATATTGCGCTTCTGTAAACAACATCTTTTTAATGTTGCCCTGGACCAAGGATTTACGGGATGATGATGATATCTTCGACCCAGTTACGCTCGCTGATGAACTTTTCCGCATTGATGTCTCACTCTCTCCTACACTCTTAGTGTGGCTCACATGGGGTGTGCTGCTGACAGGGGTACTGGGTGTAAGTGAAGTGTTTGAATCGTCTTCTTCCTCCTCGTCATTATCAGATGAAACAGCATTACGTGCAATTCCGGCTTCCTCGATCGCCTGTAGGTGCGCAAACCATTTGACAGCGTGCTTTCTTTCAAGATGACCTCTCTGGCCTCCGGTACCATAGTTGGAACCCAATTTACCACGACTAACTCGAAGCTTACACATGCTACAAATGGCTACGGTTTCATTTTTTGGGCAAACACTAAAGAAGTCCCAAACTGCAGACTTGAAATGTCTTTGGGGGCCGGAGGAGGCGGCGATACTGGTGGTGGTGGTCCTGCTGCTAATGCCAGATGAAGTGGAGGATGTGGATTGCCGAACTTCAGTACGTTTTGCACTTTCACCACCACGAATTGAGGTCGAGGACGAGGTGGGTACCTTCTTGCGAGGAAGAAATATGGAAGCGGTAGGTTTTGGTGTACTACTTAACTCCAAATCTAATGATTCCATTTCCATTGCCTCCTCGCCGACATCATCATCACGCTCAGCAGCTTCTCGGGATAGGGTCAAAATGTCTCTTTGCTGCATGCCCGGTGGGGCTGCAGTGACCTTTGTGATGACTGGCTCGTCGTCATCGTGAGAGGCTTCATCACCAGCAGTATCTGTCACTTCTTGTTGAGCCTCATCACACTCCATAGGTATGAGTTTTTGGACGACCTTCCTTTTACGCTTAGGTACCTGTGTCAGATCATGGTGTGCCTCACTGTCAGACCGCAGTTGTGGTTCCCAAGACAGATCACTTGCATCAGAACGAGGTGGGCTTGAAGAAGATGTAGACACCCCCCTTGATCTTTTCCTTGCTAGGGATGTGGAAGACAATGAATGATCATCAGGAGGAGTGGCTTCCAATGATACCTCGGCTTCATTGTCGATTTCCTGATGTGCCCCTACTTCGGGAGGAACAACTATTGTGGGCACTTGTGAACCTCCATGCACCTTTGCTTGCGCATCTCCTTTTGCTGCCTCTCCTTCCACATGTACTTGGGCGTGTACTTGCACATGGTGTTGTTGTTGCGGCTGTGGTTGTTCAACACTTGTCAGATGAGTTACAACAACCTGTGTTGATTCAGGGACATTGCTGCTACTTTCTTGCGATGAGCCAACATCACTGGTCGATGGTGATTGGAGAAGTACACTGACTGCCTCTGAAGCACTCAAGGGCTTTGACTTAAGTTGGCGTGGTGGTGGAGGCACTGAACCCAATGGAGCAGGGGTGCTGCTCCCAGCTTGGTCCCCAGCAGATCCTGCTGCTGCAGGCGTACTTTTTTTTTTCTCCCAAAAAACGTGGCGGGTGGCACACCAGCCTTCTTGGTAACTTGCTTCTTCTGCTCCTTACTTGCAACTTTCTTGCTAGAGGAGCTACGGAGACCTTTTTTTGGGGCCATCTTCTTCAGAGCAGGTCAGACAGCAGGCCGCAGTTGCACGAATTGTAGAGTTGTCTGAGGCCAGACGTGACGTCGCGTGACGTTATGCTGCACACACACACCGCTGCAGGACTTCTTCCTGGCACTGGTGGTTCTCTTGAGTCTTGTGCACCTAAAAAAAATGGAAGACAGAGGAACATCAGTTCAGTTATACAGCACAAAAAAAATCGAAAAACACTGCAAAATCAGCACAATCCCAATCCATCCATGCCCTCCATAATGTTTAAATTCAAGACAACCCACAGAAAGACTAGGCCCATGCAAGACTCACTACCCCTGGGCATAAATAAAGGTTGAAAAGTAGGCAAAATGGTTGCAGGCCTAACAACAAAGCCTGCATTCAAAATGGCCACTTGCCTGCCAGCACATGGCCAGTGCCTGTAGCTGCACTCAAAATGGCCACCAGCCACATGGCCTGTCCCTCCCCATGAACACCCCCAAAAATCGAAAAACACTGCAAAATCAGCACAATCCCATTCCATCCATGCCCTCCATGATGTTTAAGTTCAAGACAACCCACAGAAAGACTAGGCCCATGCAAGACTCACTACCCCTGGGCATAAATAAAGGTTAAAAAGTAGGCAAAATGGTTGGAGGCCTAACAACAAAGCCTGCATTCAAAATGGCCACTTGCCTGCCAGCACATGGCCAGTGCCTGTAGCTGCACTCAAAATGGCCACCAGCCACATGGCCTGTCCCTCCCCATGAACACCCCCAAAAATCGAAAAACACTGCAAAATCAGCACAATCCCATTCCATCCATGCCCTCCATGATGTTTAAGTTCAAGACAGCCCACAGAAAGACTAGGCCCATGCTAGACTCAAATACCCCTGGTGAAAAGGCCACAAGTACAGGCCCAAAAAACGAAAATCACTGAAAAATCAGCACAATCCCATTCCATCCATGGCCTCCATGATGTTTAAATTCAAGACAACCCACAGAAAGACTAGGCCCATGCAAGACTCACTACCCCTGGGCATAAATAAAGGTTGAAAAGTAGGCAAAATGGTTGCAGGCCTAACAACAAAGCCTGCATTCAAAATGGCCACTTGCCTGCCAGCACATGGCCAGTGCCTGTAGCTGCACTCAAAATGGCCACCAGCCACATAGCCTGTCCCTCCCCATGAACACCCCCAAAAATCGAAAAACACTGCAAAATCAGCACAATCCCATTCCATCCATGCCCTCCATGATGTTTAAGTTCAAGACAACCCACAGAAAGACTAGGCCCATGCAAGACTCACTACCCCTAGGCATAAATAAAGGTTGAAAAGTAGGCAAAATGGTTGGAGGCCTAACAACAAAGCCTGCATTCAAAATGGCCACTTGCCTGCCAGCACATGGCCAGTGCCTGTAGCTGCACTCAAAATGGCCACCAGCCACATGGCCTGTCCCTCCCCATGAACACCCCCAAAAATCGAAAAACACTGCAAAATCAGCACAATCCCATTCCATCCATGCCCTCCATGATGTTTAAGTTCAAGACAGCCCACAGAAAGACTAGGCCCATGCTAGACTCAAATACCCCTGGTGAAAAGGCCACAAGTACAGGCCCAAAAAACGAAAATCACTTAAAAATCAGCACAATCCCATTCCATCCATGGCCTCCATGATGTTTAATTCAAGACAACCCACAGAAAGACACGGCCCATGCAAGACTCACTACCCCTGGGCATAAATAAAGGTTGAAAAGTAGGCAAAATGGTTGCAGGCCTAACAACAAAGCCTGCATTCAAAATGGCCACTTGCCTGCCAGCACATGGCCAGTGCCTGTAGCTGCACTCAAAATGGCCACCAGCCACATGGCCTGTCCCTCCCCATGAACACCCCCAAAAATCGAAAAACACTGCAAAATCAGCACAATCCCATTCCATCCATGCCCTCCATGATGTTTAAGTTCAAGACAGCCCACAGAAAGACTAGGCCCATGCTAGACTCAAATACCCCTGGTGAAAAGGCCACAAGTACAGGCCCAAAAAACGAAAATCACTGAAAAATCAGCACAATCCCATTCCATCCATGGCCTCCATGATGTTTAAATTCAAGACAACCCACAGAAAGACTAGGCCCATGCAAGACTCACTACCCCTGGGCATAAATAAAGGTTGAAAAGTAGGCAAAATAGTTGCAGGCCTAACAACAAAGCCTGCATTCAAAATTGGCACTTGCCTGCCAGCACATGGCCAGTGCCTGTAGCTGCACTCAAAATGGCCACCAGCCACATGGCCTGTCCCTCCCCATGAACACCCCCAAAAATCGAAAAACACTGCAAAATCAGCACAATCCCATTCCATCCATGCCCTCCATGATGTTTAAGTTCAAGACAGCCCACAGAAAGACTAGGCCCATGCTAGACTCAAATACCCCTGGTGAAAAGGCCACACGTACAGGCCCAAAAAACGAAAATCACTGAAAAATCAGCACAATCCCATTCCATCCATGGCCCCCATGATGTTTAAATTCAAGACAACCCACAGAAAGACTAGGCCCATGCAAGACTCACTACCCCTGGGCATAAATAAAGGTTGAAAAGTAGGCAAAATGGTTGCAGGCCTAACAACAAAGCCTGCATTCAAAATGGCCACTTGCCTGCAAACACATGGCCAGTGCCTGTAGCTGCACTCAAAATGGCCACCAGCCACATGGCCTGTCCCTCCCCATGAACACCCCCAACAATCGAAAAACACTGCAAAATCAGCACAATCCCATTCCATCCATGGCCTCCATGATGTTTAAGTTCAAGACAGCCCACAGAAAGACTAGGCCCATGCTAGACTCAAATACCCCTGGTGAAAAGGCCACAAGTACAGGCCCAAAAAATGAAAATCACTGAAAAATCAGCACAATCCCATTCCATCCATGGCCTCCATGATGTTTAAATTCAAGACAACAACTGGGGGAGGAGCCAAGATGGCGACCGGAGCGGACCTGTAGGCTCCCGGCTCCGCCAGTCCGTTTTTGCCGTGCTGACATCCTGATCCCAATCCTGGCACACTCGACGGCAGATTGTGTGCGAAACGGCGCTGATCACGGCGGTGCTCTCCCGGACCCTGGACCTGCCCGGCAGCCGAAGATATTTGCCTCCTAGCCCCCGGCCCTGGACCCCGCTCCCGTGGGCTCCTCCTTCCGTGCCTCTGGGACCTGTTGCCGGCCGGAGTGCTCCGCCGGCGCTGGCTGCAGTGAAACCGGCGTGGCCCCTGCGAGGCGCTGCCCGAGCCTAGTCACCTGGGATAGCACGATGTGGACTGAGAGAGGGCAGTGTTTACGGAGCTGTGGACCCCCATCGTAGCGGAGCCTTTGTCCGAGGCGGCAGGTACGGGGATAGGACTGTTCGGCCATTTTGGGTCGCACTTCGTTTATTGACCCCATGCCTCGCTACCCGGGACTGCCGAGGAGCGTCTGACCTGCACGAATTGTCTTTGGGGCACGGAGCGTAATAATCAGCCAGCGACTACAGGGGGGTGCGCTGGTGCTCTCCTACAACCTGTGCCCGTCGTGGAACCTGGTCACGATGGCTCAGTGCGCCGCCATGTCTTGTGGGGAACTGAGCCCGTCCACGCCGGAGACCAGTGCTGCCCAGGCTACAGGGGAACCCGAGACTCGAGGGATCCCCCGGGGACACAAGACCCGGGGGCTACAGCCTGTGATTTCCCTTGGCGCTGTCCTGTCAGCCCTGTGTGACCTCCGCTCAGAAGTGCGCCACTGCTACCGGGAACTGGGGGACAAGCTGGACCGCATGGCATCTACGTTGGGCTGGGGCACTAATGCCTCGGATTTGCAAAGCTGCCGCCTGCCATTGCCTGCACCGTGTGGGGCACCGACGATCTCTCCTGCATGCTGCACATCTGAGCTCACTGTCTACTTCGCTGACGCCCAGGATTACCAGCCTGATGACTCCCCTCGGGACACTTTGTTTCCCCTCCAAGAGATGCGTGCAACATTGTGGCCAGACTCTCTATTGTGTGTGCCTCGAAAACTGTCTGCAATGTCGCGGCTGCCTTCTCCTCCTGCGCTGTGCCTCTTGCCTATCCTGAATAAAACATCGTGTACTCCTGGTGTACTTATGGAACGTTCTGCTGCACTCGACGGACTCCCTGATGTCTCATTGTGGCCATTTTGTGCTCCTTTATTGTTGTCCTCTGTCCTCTCGCCATTTTGCTCCTTTGTTCTGTGGTGGGCGGGCCTCTCTTGGGCAACGCGTCTGAGTGAGTATCCACGTTCGGGTCAGGGCTAGGCTGCTTTTCCCTGTTGTTGGCTGCTGGGCTGGTGGACCGGGATTTGGGGATGTATCTTGTGTTCAGATTACTTGATCGCTGTTGCTTACTGCTTCGCTCCTACAATGCCTTAATGCTTGCCGATTCTCCTGAACTTGGGGTGGAAGATGTATTACAACTGGCGGGGACCGGGTTGCCTGGAATTTAACCTCCTCCTGTCCTCTTTTTTGTCTTTGAGAGTTGAAGATTAGGGTGACCTTCTCTCTCTCTCTAAATCACATGGTACATTTTTTTTTCTTTCTTTCTTTCTCCTTCTTTCTTCTCGCTATATTTCGGGTTTATTGGGCGACAGACACACTGCTGGGGGGGGGCAGGCCGTAGCCTCCGCATGCGTGTAGGGTGGGGGGTTAGTAGTTAGAACTTAGTCATTATTTCTATGGTGCCTTCTTTTATTCCTATTTTTTATTTTCACTTTCGGTCTGGGTCCATGTCTAGTTTACTAGGGGTTAGGTGGCGGCAGGGATCGGGCGGTGCACGAAGGGGGTCTTCTATTCGACTCTGAGGATAGGTGCCTTACTGCCCGGGGGGAACTCACTGGTTGGTGTTCATATCCTGCATATATGTTTGACACTATGGTTTTGCTCCTCCCGCATGGATCCTTCTTTGTTTCTTTTATAAGACTTGATACAGTACGATTTGTTATAATGCTTGCTTAAAAAACCTTTTAAAATTAACCTTAATCGATTCTGGCGACAGGGTACTATGTTGATCAAAGTGTAATTTAATGGTTGCTTACAATGGGGAGTACTGCTATGTCGCTGTAACGTTGCATTGGTGCTTAACTTTGTCTGTGGCCGGCCGGCAGGTTGTAGGCCCGTATTTGTTCTGATTTGATGCACAATAAAGGTTTTCAAAAATTAAAAAAAAATAATAATAATTCAAGACAACCCACAGAAAGACTAGGCCCATGCAAGACTCACTACCCCTAAGCATAAATAAAGGTTGAAAAGTAGGCAAAATGGTTGCAGGCCTAACAACAAAGCCTGCATTCAAAATGGCCACTTGCCTGCCAGCACATGGCCAGTGCCTGTAGCTGCACTCAAAATCGCCACCAGCCACATGGCCTGTCCCTCCCCATGAACACCCCCAAAAATCGAAAAACACTGCAAAATCAGCACAATCCCATTCCATCCATGCCATCCATGATGTTTAAGTTCAAACTAGCCCACAGAAAGACTAGGCCCATGCTAGACTCAAATACCCCTGGTGAAAAGGCCACAAGTACAGCCCCAAAAAACGAAAATGACTGAAAAATCAGCACAATCCCAATCCATCCATGCCCTCCATGATGTTTAAATTCAAGACAACCTACAGAAAGACTAGGCCCATGCTAGACCCAAATACCCCTGGTGAAAAGGCCACAAGTACAGCCCCAAAAAACGAAAATCACTGAAAAATCAGCACAATCCCAATCCATCCATGGCCTCCATGATGTTTAAGTTAAAGACAACCCACAGAAAGACTCAGTCCACCCACCACTGAGTACCCCTGGGCAAAAGGCCCCAAAACAGCCCAAAAATCGAAAATTCCAAAATTTTAGTTGCAGCAACTGTAATGCCCCAAACAAACTTACTTGTAAAATTTCTAATCCAACAGTGATCCAAAGAAAGTCAAAAAGGCCTCAAATCCAAATATCCAGCAGCATCCACAAAAAGTAATCCTTCCAGCTCCAGATCGAAATGAAAAGTGACCAGGAGATGGACAAAGCACTGGGAGGAGCCTGCTGAACAGGAACAGGAAGTTGAAGACTGTGGGGCACTTCCTTCCTCCCACCCCCCTGCCCCCCTCCCCAAAATGGACTCCTCGCTAAAAAAGTGCAGGCAAATGTCAAACTAAGGAGTTATTCAGATAAAAATCATCATTTCTAGAAGGTTTATGCTGCTTGCTGGTGGATTTCTTGTGCAGAATTGCAAATTTTATATTTTCGCTCGCCGCATCTCAAATCTCGCAATTGCGAAGTACCGCGAGACGTGATCTCGCCGTACTCGCGTTGACAAACTATCGCTGGCAAGCCGTGATGACGTAATCGCGCTCGCCAATTCCCGCGGGATCACACAGCAAGATCCAAAATGGCGCAGCACTCGCAAACTATCGAGAAAAACAACTCGGCAAACGATGATAAACGCCGCGCGCCGCAAAAATTGTATCACCAACGCCGCGCGCCGCAAAAAAAATCCGCTGCGTGAGAATTTGCGGATTTTGCGGGAAATTCGCAAATCTCGCGGATTGGGAATTTCCCAAAAATCCGCAAAATCCGCGAGCGTAACGGATTTTCCGCCCATGCTTACATCCAGGTACTTTGTTGAGAACTTTGTCGCATTTATTACCAATTTGAACTAAGTAACTTTTACCATCTTTAAGTCAATCTTAAGTACAGTATTCTGGATTTTTGTCGTTTGTGGTCTTGTGTTAAGTCTATATAAAGAATACTTATTTTTTATAAAACCTGTGTTGTGGCCATCTGTAGTGTTTTCACTGTATTACTGTCTATATTCACAAATGCTTAACAGACTGCCTCTGAGATAAGCCGGTCTGCTCGTGCCAAGCTACCCATGGGGTGAGCAGGGGCTATTTAGTAGTGTAATCCCCTTATCCTGACTTAGAAATAAGGGTCCCTATTTGGACAAAGGTGAATACCATTGCCAAATAGAGACCCCAGATCTAACAATAGTTATAATGCAGGAGATGGTGTCCTGCTGTGTCCTGATGTGATTCCAAGAATCCTCCTGTATAATGAAGGAGGCTAGTTTTCAGAGAAATCCTCAGGCATTACCGTAAGTAGGTGAAAGGTCAGTACTTAAACCGTTATGTAGTGTAATTGTAGGGGAGAATACAGGTGAAAGTTTGGGTGACTACCTGAGCCTATATTGGGGTACCTACATAACACACATTTTGAAGTGTGGGGGCGACATGTAGCCCCACCTCCAGCCGCACTGCTGTAATGCGCTATATTTTTCACATCGGTTAATTAAAGTTTTCTACAAGTAATCCGTGTTTTCCAATTTTCCAATTTTACAATTTCAAACTTTAACTTTCAAGCGTTTAGTCCAATCCACACGCAGACATGCTTATGCAATTTCCCAAGCTTCTTATGTTACTGTAGTGCCCAACCGGGCCGCATACTGAAACACAGCTAGTGCATTATTCGTTCCAGGCAGTATTTATTAAAAACCTGATGCATTTCAGGCCAAAGCCCTTCTTCATGGGTAACTATAGGTACCGAAAAAATATTTACCATTAGCATGTTGTACATTTAAGTGTAGACAGTACATCAGTTTTATCTGTTGCTTAAAAACTGTTAACCATGCATTGTTAAATTCCTTAACAAATATTCTGTATCACAATTGATTGCATCAATGTTCAATCTTTATGTTAAATAACTCGAAAACCTACTCCCCTTATTTTGAAATGACAATGGTTTCATCACTATTCGCTATGTGGCTTCTTCCATTATTTCCAAACACCCCTCCTCTCTCTCATGTCTCCCTTCTACAATCTTCCATCCCCACCATTTTTATCTCTCTCCACCGGTTTGTGAATGCTCTTAATTTACCTCTGTTTTCTTTACTTATCAATCGTTATTCCAACTCACGTCCATTATTTACAACCACGTTTTTTGATTTTGCTTCATCCATCACCCCTTTCTTGTCTCGCTCGAACTCACTCATTAATTTTAACTTTTGCAAATTTTAGCATCACTTCAAACTGGTTTTCAATCCCCCACAGGAAATAATTTGTACCTGCCATGTTGTTTAAAACCCAAATTCTCCTCCTCTGTCTCACATCTTCAAAAAGTCATTGGGCATACCCTTACTTCCGTCCGTTATAATCCCATTCACATCTTCTTCCTCCCCTCAATTTCGTTAAGTAATACACCACTGCATTCTACCTCCCCTCACGTTGAGCTACTACATATCCCATGATGCAATAAATTCGTCCGGATCGGATCGAGAGATTATCATTACGTGTACTAAATGTGACCAAAATTCAACAACATAATTAACAGTGAAAACAATATTCAATACAGATTTGCATTAGGTAATTGACTCATATTTCATGTCCATTTCCCTATTCACCAACACGGACTGGCTTAACAAACCAAGTTGTTACATCTTGCATGTGGATGATTCAGTTCCTCTGAACATTTTTTCTTTTGTCCATTTTCTTTCTGTGGGTGCAATCCTTAAAGCGTGTGTTTTCTAAGAGTAAATACAAATACATTTGGATGAAATAGAAGTGCATCCAACTTTCTCACTGATCAGTACCTACATAACACCCACTCCTCATCCGACTGGACATACTAAAAATTCTAACGTACATCTAAAAGTAGTCGCAACTATTAATAAGTCCATTAAAAATAGTACTTAAAAAAGTAACATTTCTAAAAAAAAATACAAAAAGAGAAGTGAAGTCTGTACTAAATATGTTCATATATATAGTCCAAACAATGAGTGACTGACAGCCATGCAGTTTAGAAAAGTGTCTAATGTTTAAAACTCCAAATTTGGTTGGTTTTGAAAAAGCCAAATTTTCCCAGCACACGATGAGTCAAATGGCTGGGAGATGCAACATTACTGTTGCCTGCAATCACAGACAACGGTCTCCGCAACACCTCGCAGATCAGGTCAATTGAGCACAGATGTTCCTCTGTATTCACCAGAGCCACTGGTGGGGATGTGCGAGTCATCCAAGGCCCGAGTATTCGTTGGGGTGCCAGGAGCTGAAGCGTCCTATGGTGGTTCTAAGATTGCAGACATCAACATTGGAATATGCTGAGGACACTGCAGAACATGGGCCGTTATCGGGTCCAGTAAAGCATCAACGTCCGGTGGCGCAATTGTCTGAAGTGTTAGACAGAGATCCAACACGCATTCATGTCCACAGAACAGGCATCAGAGGACAGGCAGAATACAGTCGGTCCAGAATGGTCTAAATGACAAGAATCAGGACTCGCTCAGTTCTTGAAGACAAGGTGTGCCCAGATGGATTACCATGTGATCACGGTAAGAGAATTGTCTCCATCACCTTGGTGACTGGGACATCCATTGCGTAGCACAAAAATGACAATCAGGATACCTGCCATTAGAAACAGGATCATAGGAAGCCCCCCAAAAACGCTTCAGAATACGGAGTGTATGAAGTTGAGTATAACTCCAAGGATTGTCTGAAAGGTGATTAAAAGTCCAGAACCTATGGTCTTAATTAGGTAGACAATACCAGTCATATCAGACATGTTAAAGATACGTTTTACCATTTCTCTGAAATGGAAAGGGCAGTTTGTTCGTACTAGTGCCTGTATCTCAGCAGAGGACCTTGCAACCTGGAGATCATAAGTTTCCCAGGCGGAGGTTAAGGGCACTGAGGTAATTTGAATTTTATGGTAAATTATGTCCCCTAACGTAGACCCCAACGGCTCCATGTACGTGCTTCAAGTACATGTAATTTCCCTCCATGACCAGCTATGAAGACGCAAATACATTTGCGTCCAACGTTAACATGTCCTCTTTCAGATGCACCATGAATGGATCGAGAATTCAGTTCTTAAGTATGCCTTGCCACCGTCTTTACATGGTGCACTTTCACGTATTCCTGGCTCTATTGAGTTAGGCCCTGATTTCTGCCATCGAGCCCTTTCTGCCTTCCTGCCTTCTGCCTCTGAAAGCCGCAGCATGGATCTGTATCCATGACCTCTGCCTTACTCCCTGCGCGGCGAGCGGTGCCCGGCTCGGCCTGCTTGCCTGCCAAGACTGTATTCAGCCTTCAAGTTATCTGCTCCGCTCCTCG
This sequence comes from Lissotriton vulgaris, assembly GCF_964263255.1. NCBI lineage: Eukaryota > Metazoa > Chordata > Amphibia > Caudata > Salamandridae > Lissotriton > Lissotriton vulgaris. The sequence continues at coordinate 228,870,243 of NC_141691.1, read as the reverse complement.
AAAATACATTCCTGTCTAGTGATTTAGGTAAACATCCTCCCAGCTGCAGAGCAAAGGGCCCGGCCTTTCTCTCTCCATGCAAGTAATTCACTGCTCCTGTTACCATGGTAGGCCCATGGCCCCTAGCACTACACGCAGACACGTAGGCGCATATGCACGCATTAGCAGTCAGTATAGAATAGCCTCTGCCCGAGAGACCTCTCCTTCTAGATAATACAGTTCCTCAAACACAAGATATCAGATATGATTAGGTTTAGATTGTCCTGACACGCCAGACTTCTGTCTCCTCTTTTGGAAGCTAAATGTCAAGTCCCCTCCACCCTCCAGTTCCACGTCAATCACACGTCATGTTACCTGCGCGCGCATCCAGCCATGTATTTCTGCTGACACTGCAGGATTCCTCTATGAATCCACCTACTTGTGACACTTTCATGTGACGTCTCTAGCACACACCTCTGTGTACGCCATTGTGCACGCTTTCTGTTACGCCTTCTGTTACGTACATGTGTTCTTATCTTGTTTCTCTCAGCTGTTACGCCTTTTGTATCCATCACCATTATATGCATTGACTATATATATTGTACACTGTCAATAAAGTATTGTCTATCCCTTCCTGAACCTTCGTGGTGATGGAACATGATACCTGGTTCGAACCAATTCCATTTTATGGAATAAACCCTTTATAAACTCAGATGCCACGGACTCTGCCTCTCATTTTTCGATTGAGTTAATTTATTGAACTTTACCGCATAGAAATTCAGCATAGGTAAATCTTTATTTACCACATAATTTGGCGCCCGAATAGGGACCCCTCCCCCACCTTACACGCCGGCGGTGCGTTGCAGGCCTAGCCCCCTGCCACAGCCGTGACGGACAATTACGCGTACCCGCAGGATTTCCTGTATCTCCATCAGGCCAACGGAGGTGACTGAGACTGCGATCGACACCCAGACGAGGCGGTGAGGAGTGCGGAGGATCCCGACCAGAGCCCAGCCAAAAGAGCAAGGTCCGAGGAGTCTAGATGCCCACCAGTTCCGAAGTATCTACGTCACGAGTCTAGTCAAGTCCAGTCCGGTCCAGTCCAGTGTCGAGTTTCCGAGGCCTTCCGTTCCGTGCTTCCCGGTGAGTACCGTTGCTGGGGATGCATCAAGACGGGTGCATTAATTTGTGTCCGGTCAAGACGGGTTTGGGTACACAGACCCGGTCTGCACTGTTTTAGCAGTGTATCTGTACTGTTTAGCAGTATATCCAGTATCCAGTTATCTAGTTATTCTAGTTATTGTTGTTCGTTTTCGAAATGTTAAAATGTGTTTTAATGTCGTGGTATGAGTGATTGTTTTGACCTTCATTACTGTGTTTATTGTATTAATTGTGTTCAAGTTCGAGTAAGTATCAAGTATCAGGGTTCAGAATGCCTCTGTTCTCTAAGCTGAGACAGATAGGAACTAGAAAAGGAATACTCGAGGAAGCTGTTCCCATCCCACCCAGGGACACTCCCGGATATTTTATGTACCACAAGCACGGCTTAGACGCCGTATTATACCTCGACTTGTGGGTGGATTACACCAAGGACTTAGAGGAGAATCAGAAATGGCCCGCTACTGGGACATGGGATGCCGAGTGCATCATGAGAGTAGAGGAAGCATTATGGAAAAAGAAAGCCAGACAATCACAGAAAGATGCCATTGAATTATGGCGTAAAGAATCACATAGACGGACAGAGAAAGCACTCAGAAAAGCAGAGAAAAGTAGAGAGGATTCTGAAAAAGCCAAAGAAAAGGAACTACTAGAAGAAGGAGAACGAGTCAGAATAGAACAACACGACAGAAAGAGTAATGCCATTATGACAGGACTGTATCCAGTCCTGGCCGAGGGCCTGCCCAAGGCGACCCCGGGAACACCGAATAATCTGCCCCCTCCATTGGTTCCGACTAAATTACGTCACAAGACTGCAGCAGATATTTTTCTTTCTTCCTATTTAGACGATGTAGCTTCCGAATATACCAATGTTCCACCTGCACCTATACCACCCACTGATCGCCTTCCCCAACGACAGACCACTCCTCCAAAACTTCCTGCACCCCCTACTAATCCGCTTAATCCTTTTGGAATTCCGTTACAGCCACCACTGACCCTACAGACAGATCATGCTCAAGCCTCCGCCTCAGGAGGTGCGTTAGGGGGTTACCATACCCCGCCACCAGTACGCCGATTAAGTATTAGAGAACTAGCAATGGAACGTACTCCGAAACCAGTCACAATTGAAAAGCTTAAAGAGTTTCTTACAGACTGTAGATATGATCCAATACCAGGCAAAGACGGTTGCATGATATTAGCCTCAACACGTATAAGACGTGCTGCAAACTTTTTAGTTCTATTTCCAGGAATGCAAGATTATCTAGACAGGATATATCATTTTGTTCAGACTGGGGAGGGTCAGGAATGTATTCACGAGGCCATGGCACATCAGAAAGTAGACACTCAAGGTGTACTATTAAGATTCCTCATAAATTGTTTCATAAGAGAACGAGACCGGCCTGGTGTAAATAAAGAAGAGATGGAGGTACTAACTACATGGGGTCAGAATATTGCAGACGGAAAACATGATAAACAAAAATGCATAGAGGCCATGTACAGGAAAATCCGTAAAGAAATAATAGTATTCCATGCAAAAGAGAAAGCGGAAAGGGAAGCAGAATCAGACGTGAATAAATCCTCAGAGGAGGATGAGCCAGAAGATAAAGGAACGATAGCATATGTAGGAAAGGGTAGACCCTTTAATAAAACGATACGCCCAGAAAGCAAGAGACTTTTTCACTCTGCCATGTCAAACCCGAGGACTCCTGAACATCTGTTTCAGGCTACCGATAAAATACTTCAAGAACGAATGGGGTACCATGTACTCGATTCCATGGATGAACAAGAATTAGCCAGGTCAGCAGTACAATGGGCTGACAATTCCGATAAATATAATGATGACGCAGTAGCGCAAACCTTTTTGAACCTTTCCCCAGACGAACAGCGACTAGCTGGTATGTACATGATACAGCACCTTCTTATATTATATAAAAGCCAACATTCTGATCCAGGTCCCCTACCGGATATACTAGTAGAATTACTCATGAATAAATGGAGAGGCCTAGGTACCGATTTAATTAAAGTAATTTTAGAACATAGACACAGATATAGTGCTTTCCTGAATACACAGTTTGTTCCAGCTCCACCCCCAGAAAGAAAAATGTTTTATATAGACAGACAGAATCCCTTACGAGAAGTGCACCCAGTCAGGAATGATGATAATACCCTTAGACGTGTGTTTGTGTACACGCCCATAACTAAAATGGAATTATTGGAAATGAAGAAAATAGTGCCTAGTCATGATAAGGACCCAGCAGGTTTCCACCGTGAGATTAAAGACATGTTACTCATGGGAGATTATACCTACCCTGACATTATGAAAATATTGAAAGTACTACTGCCTGCCGGTATTTACGAGAAACTGAAAGAAAAAGAATGGGAGGTGGGTGACAAAAAGATAGATTGGGCTGCATTAGAAAATGAAGAAGAGACTCGAACCCCAGGTTTAGGTCTTGGGGATAAAACTAAAGCATTACCAGGATTATTAGTACAGGTTTTGCCACGATTGTTAGCAACTAAAAAGGAGGACTGGGATGCAATCTCAGCCTGCAAACAGAAACCCGATGAAGACACTAGTGATTTTTATTCCCGATTTGAGAAATGTTTTATCATTCATAGTGGCCTGAAAGCAAGTAGCGAGTCATTTCCGCATCTTTTTGTATCCAAATTAGTCGAGAATTCACTGCCCCAGGTTAAGAACCGTGTACTGAAAGTCGAGAGCACATGGCAAGCTAATTCGCCTTCACAAATGTTACAGATGTTACAGTATCACCAGAACAGAATTAGGGAAGAACATGATCAAGAACAGAGACGTATGAAAGACACGAAAATGAAAATGCTAGTTGCTCAGTCCGTTCCATCTGACGGTAGTAAAAAGGGTATGACACAGTCCAATAATTCGGCAGCTCCTGTTAAAGGGACATGCAATTATTGTAAACAGCCAGGTCACTATGTAAACGATTGTGCAGTTCTGAAACATAATATATCCACAGGTAAAACTAAAGAGAGACCACGTCAACCTAGACAAGACCAGGTCCAACAACAAGTACCACAGAATATACAGCCTATGCAAGCTCCACAACAGACAGTACAGACTGTAGCGGTACCTCAGCCACAGCCCATGGCCGCAACACAACATGCAACACAGCAGATGTACCAATATACACAAACTGATTATCCAGATTACCAGCGATACACATGAAACAGCCTAGAGAGGGAGGTTGGCCTGCCTCTTATTGAGGTTCCTGTAGATCAAGAGGGTCCTTATGTACATAGTCAGGTATTAGGGAAAGATAGAAAGTTTTTGATTGACACAGGGGCAAGCAGGACGACAATAAGTCACGACGAGGTTCCAGGGGCACCCCTCTCAGGCTCACAGAATGTTTCCCTTGGATTTTCAGGAAAGCCCATTGTTAATGAAGTATCGAAACCAGTTCCCCTTGCAGTTGGTCCATTGACACGTACTACAGATTTATTACTCACGAAATCATGTCCAGAAAACTTGTTAGGTATCAAGACTTTGAAAGCTCTAGGGGCTGTAATCTGTTGCTCTCCGGAAGGAGTGAGATTGTTTCTGCGTGACTTTAAGGGTCACTATGTGTTGAGAGATATTGATTCCAGATTACAAGATGTTCCTGCACATTTATGGGCACAAGGCCCCACTGATGTAGGTTGTATGCACATTACTCCATATCGTGTCACACTCAAGCCAGGAGTAGTACTACCACACATTCGACAATACAAGTTACCACCAGATGCTGTAGTGGCTTTACTGAAAATAATTGACGAGCTCATTGCACAGGGAGTGGTTGTAGAAACTGACTCAAATCTCTGTAACTCCCCTATCATTCCAATTCTTAAACGTACTGACCCAAATGCACCCCCAGTTTATCGATTAGTGATCGATTTACGAGAACTGAATAAATGCATTGTACCACAATATCCCGTGGTCCCAGACATTTCATCTCTATTGACTGCCATTGATTCCGAAGCAACGTTCTTTACTGTAATTGATCTGAAGAACGCCTTCTTTAGTGTCCCCATTGATCCGGAAAGCCAATATCTCTTCGGATTCTGTTTAAATGGCCGAAGCTTCAAATTTGAACGCGCACCTCAAGGATTCACAGAAAGCCACAGCATTTATAGCCAAGCATTGAAAAGACAACTTGACAGTATTCACATGCCTGACAACACTGCCCTACTTCAGTATGTCGATGATCTACTGATCACCGCCCGAAGCGAACCTGAATGTGAACAAGCATCACTGACGGTTTTGCATTTCCTGGCTGACAAGGGACACAAAGTGTCTCCTTTAAAGTTACAATTCTGTGTTCAGCAAGTGGTGTACCTTGGGCACTTGCTGTCCAAAGGGGGGAGACAGCTGACACCTGACCGTATCCAGTTAATTGTGAACATGTCACAACCCACGACACAAAAGGAGGTGCGGGCCTTTATAGGCCTCACTTCTTACTGCAGACAATGGATCCCTCAGTACGCATTTCTAGCCAAGCCATTCATACAGTTGACAACCCAGGAGGCAGCGACATCGACTGTCCTCCCTTGGACTCAGGAACATACACAAGCTTTTGAAGACCTAAAGAAAGCCTTATGTCAAGCACCTGTTTTAGCGACACCATGTTACAGTAAGCCTTTTACACTTTTTGTCACAGAACGCGAAGGTACTGCATTGTCAGTACTCGCCCAGGATCAAGCAGGTTCACACAAACCGTGTGCTTATTTTTCTAGTACATTAGATCCAGTAGCCCAGGCTCTGCCTGCGTGCTTGAAATCTGTAGCAGCAACAGCTCTAGCGATTAGACAAAGTGATTCCATAGTATTAGGACATCAATTGACAGTACAGGTTCCACATTCCGTGGAAGTTCTTTTGAACCGAACACAGACCCAGCACTTGACTATAGCACGACTGACAGGTTATGAATTGACATTGTTTCAGCCACACATAGAAATCAGACGCTGTAATACACTGAATCCTGCTACACTTTTGTCATTAAGTGAGACAGACCCTTTGGCACATGATTGTGTTGAAGTCATTACCATTACGACGAAACCCAGACAAGACTTGACAGATATCGCATTACCAGATCCAGACCTGACACTTTATGTGGATGGTTCATGTATGAGAACAAGTACAGGAGAGTTAGTGGCCGCATATGCAGTCACGACAGAAACTGAAGTCATAGAAACACATCGCATTGACACCCTGTCAGCTCAAGCAGCAGAGCTCATCGCTCTGACCCAAGTCTGCATTCAAGCCAAGAATAAGAAAGTTAACATATACACAGATTCCCGTTATGCCTTCGGAGTTGTACACGACTTCGGAGTTCTCTGGCAAGAGAGAGGTTTCTTAACTTCTCACGGTGCCAAAATCCAGCATGGACCCCTCATTCAAGCTCTGTTAGAAGCAATACATTTGCCTACAGCCATAGCCATCATGAAGTGTAAGGCACATACGAAAGTCACAGATACCATTTCCCAGGGTAACGACCTGGCAGATCGAACAGCCAAGCATACAGCTCAGACTCATACTCACACAACTGACATGACAAAGACAATAGTCCCGACACCGACACATTGCATGACAGTTAGGGATCCCGCCCTAGATGTAATTGACATACAGACACATGCTACACCAGACGAAATCAAGAAATGGACTGAACTAGGAGGGATCCAGACAGAACAGGGATGGATGACGAAGGGAAAAGCCACATGGTTTCTCCCCGACTCTATGGTTCAAGTTATCATTAATACAGCACATAGTCCTGCACATTTAGGAGAAAAAGTCATGCTAGATAGTATTCAAAACCTTTGGTTCAATAAGCATTTACGAGCAGCAGCAAAACAGAAAGTGCGCACTTGCATGATCTGTTGTCAGTTCAACCCAGGTAAAGGCGTTCCCGTCGAGCAAGGTGGATTCTATCCTCCCGATTACCCTTTTGAAGTCCTCCAGATGGATTATATCCAGATGGAACGTTGTCGCGGATTCAAGTACGTCCTCGTAGTTGTATGTGCACTTTCCTGATGGACAGAAGCATATCCAGTCCCAGATTACACTGCTCCGACCACTGCCAAGCAGCTGGTACGTGAATTCTTCCCACGGTATGGTTTGCCCCGTGTCGTGTACTCAGATAACGGTCAGCCATTCTCGTCCGAGCTTATGAAGCAGGTATCACTCCTGCTAGGATATCAGTGGAAGTTCCATTGTGTCCGACACCCCGAAGCAGCAGGTCTCGTAGAGAGACATAACCAGACCCTGAAAACACGCCTTGCTAAGATCTGTGCCGAGAAAGGCGTAGACTGGATAGTTGCATTACCTGTAGCACTCTTTTACATGAGAATGGTAGCTCACTCAAGAACAGGGCTATCCCCGTACGAGGTGGTCTTTGGCAGACCACCGAATATGTGGGGGACGCCTCTGCCTCGTAAGATTACAGATGTTGATTGTAATATGCTGACAGATTACCTTGCCTCCTTGATGTCTGCACTACAATCTTGTCGTTCACAGGTAGCTGCAGCCTTTCCCGACAACACCGAGGTGAAGCCACACGAGATCATTCCGGGGGACCTTGTCTATATCAGGAACTTTGATCGGAAGAGTCCGCTGGAGCCCCGCTGGCAGGCGCCGAAGCTTGTTTTATTGACCACGAGGACCGCAGTGAAGGTGGAGGGCCGAAAAGGGTGGCTCCACTCCAGCCACGTAAAAAAATTTCATGGACTGCCGCCAAACATAGACTCCCAGCCCGGCCCCATTCCAGTGACTGATACTAAACTCCCCCTGGCAGAGAAAACTCCTCAGGAGGAGTATAAGCTAAAGTTGAGATCTAGCAAGTCAGACAGTTTAATTGTTTAAGTCCCCCTCGGGTGAAGCGGTTAGACAGGTTCCTGACATGTATAAGTTAGATCCCAATAGAGAGAGAGATAGACAGAAACAGATCAAGAAAAAGAAATATTGTAAATCTGTCCGCAGGTATTGCATTGTTGCATTATTGATTATGTTTTTTCTGAGTCTTTTGATTATTGCTGCAGGTTTATTGCTACACATGTATTTACCTATTTTCACACGTGCACATTCTTCCTCAAATGACACTGTCGAGCATACTTTCAGTGAATTACCCCCTCACGAGTTATCATACCGACTTGCGCTGCGCAACAATACCTTCATTAGTATGTTACATCACTCTCATCAGACCAGCAACGCTACAAATTGTTGGATATGTGGCCGACTCCCCCCCTTTCAGAAATACAAGGGAGTTCTGCCCCTCTTTCCGTACCCGTCTACACACAATGGTTCCTGTGGTGCATGGTTTAGTTTAATAAATTCTTTAGATTCTGATGCCATACTTTATAAGGGAGATTGGGTCTGGGGAGATCTGAACGTAGTTATGCATAAAGCCTGTTACCCTAACAAGGAGGGTCTTCCACAAAGGACAGGGACCGATCTAGAAAATGAAGTATATGGATTAGGTAATTATACACTTAACCTCATGATTCTGAATGTCCAAGCCGATACCAGACCAGACTTACCCTCTATGTCAGTGTTACCAGTTAAAGGTGAATTATGTGTCAGAAAGAATGGTTCAGTACACCTAGGTCATAGTGAATGTAATACTGTGATCGAATTCAGTGATAAAGGCAAGTCTACATTCAAAGCTACCCGCCATTCCTATTTCATTTGTGGTCAGACAGCCTATATACGTTTGCCACTAGATTGGGATGGGACATGTTACATTGCATTCCTTCTGCCACCTGTTTTTCTAGCTCCACCTGATTATCATAAGAACTCCCGTCTAGTACCTAATAGACCCAAGAGAGAACTCCCGATTGTCGACTATACTGAAACGGCATGGGAACGATACACAGATTTCAATAAAGGTTTCTTTCCCTATTTAGGAGCTGTCTTCAATAGCAAATCAATACGTCACTTGACCAGAACTCTCGAAGCAGTAGTGAATGAAACTACTTCCGCCCTTGGCAACTAAACAGAGGAACAGTCTGCGATGAGACTTGTTGTTCTTCAAAATCGTCTTGTTCTTGACGTCATCCTAGCTGATAGGGGCGGAGCTTGTAGAGTCATCGGATCGAGTTGCTGTGTTTTCATTCCAGAAAACGCACCGTCAGTATATAGAGCCATAACCCGTCTCCATAAGATTGCAAGTCAGATACACCAGAATCCAGGCACCTGGACATGGTCCGGTTGGTTCTGGAGCGTGTTATCAGCCTGGGGATGGAAAGTCCTATCCTTCCTCGGAATAGCCCTTCTCATAGTATTCAGTTGTTGCCTATGTATACAATGTGGGCCAGCGATTTGCGGCTTGTGCGCCACATCATGTCTTCCTCATCCAAGTCCACGTTCTAAATCCCGCCTGAAAAAGGAAGAGCAAATGGTGTTACATGAACAAATAGATAGACTAATGAAGATCGATATATCATGAAGGGTCCGTAGGGGACAAGGAGGGAATGAGGTAATTTGAATTTTATGGTAAATTATGTCCCCTAACGTAGACCTCAACGGCTCCATGTACGTGCTTCAAGTACATGTAATTTACCTCCATGACCAGCTATGAAGACGCAAATACATTTGCGTCCAACGTTAACATGTCCTCTTTCAGATGCACCATGAATGGATCGAGAATTCAGTTCTTAAGTATGCCTTGCCCCCGTCTTTACATGGTGCACTTTCACGTATTCCTGGCTCTATTGAGTTAGGCCCTGATTTCTGCCATCGAGCCCTTTCTGCCTTCCTGCCTTCTGCCTCTGAAAGCCGCAGCCTGGATCTGTATCCATGACCTCTGCCTTACTCCCTGCGCGGCGAGCGGTGCCCGGCTCGGCCTGCTTGCCTGCCAAGACTGTATTCAGCCTTCAAGTTATCTGCTCCGCTCCTCGAAAATACATTCCTGTCTAGTGATTTAGGTAAACATCCTCCCAGCTGCAGAGCAAAGGGCCCGGCCTTTCTGTCTCCATGCAAGTAATTCACTGCTCCTGTTACCATGGTAGGCCCATGGCCCCTAGCACTACACGCAGACACGTAGGCGCATATGCACGCATTAGCAGTCAGTATAGAATAGCCTCTGCCCGAGAGACCTCTCCTTCTAGATAATACAGTTCCTCAAACACAAGATATCAGATATGATTAGGTTTAGATTGTCCTGACACGCCAGACTTCTGTCTCCTCTTTCGGAAGCTAAATGTCAAGTCCCCTCCACCCTCCAGTTCCACGTCAATCACACGTCATGTTACCTGCGCGCGCATCTAGCCATGTATTTCTGCTGACACTGCAGGATTCCTCTATGAATCCACCTACTTGTGACACTTTCATGTGACGTCTCTAGCACACACCTCCGTGTACGCCATTGTGCACGCCTTCTGTTACGCCTTCTGTTACGTACATGTGTTCTTATCTCGTTTCTCTCAGCTGTTGCGCCTTTTGTATCCATCACCATTATATGCATTGACTATATATATTGTACACTGTCAATAAAGTATTGTCTATCCCTTCCTGAACCTTCGTGGTGATGGAACATGATACCTGGTTCGAACCAATTCCATTTTATGGAATAAACCCTTTATAAACTCAGATGCCACGGACTCTGCCTCTCATTTTTCGATTGAGTTAATTTATTGAACTTTACCGCATAGAAATTCAGCATAGGTAAATCTTTATTTACCACAGCACGGTTTGCTGTAAAAGCATGGCTTTCATTCTGCTCAGAGTATCAAATGGTATAAAGGAAACATTCAACGAAGGCCATAACGGCGCCTCCCTAATTGTGTGGGTCGGTGGAAGTAACCCTGAAGCTTACAGTGACAGGATATATAACGCCTGGGAGCATCCTTGATCATTCAGCATCAAGTAACTACCATTTGAAAGTAACTTGAACACCGGATTAATCATGGCAGCTGGGATTCGTTTCAAGTGACAGAATTAGTTTTCAACCTCACCATTACAGGCCCCATGAAGCATGATATCCTGGCATATGAGAGATGAACTTAAGGAATTCTCGCAGTTGGTACCGCTAAGGAACACTTCCATGTCCCCTTCCCTGCATCAAAATCTGTACGGCAATTCCCAAGATTCCTTAATGAATTCCCTACCCATCGCTTCATATCTGCCTGCCTGTTGTTGTTCCAGGCAATACTGAAACTGGAAAGTAGTAACCGGTAGTGTTATATGGCCATGATTTATCCATTCTGTGGATGGTGACTTTGCCACAGTAAAAGGTAATTTGCCAAGTTTTTCAATATGCAGCCTTGTATATTTTGCTCCCCTTGGTGCCATCATTATCTGCTTCTCAGTTAGATTGTATGCAGAAAATAGGGGCGTACTGTTGATAAATCACCAAGGCACACAACCAGCGTGCAATGATTGCAGCGTCCAGCTTAATAACATAATAGAACAAAGTTGAGATTGTCTGTGTTGTAGTATGGACAAGTCCTGTTCTAGTATATCAATAGCAGAAGACACAATGTTGCCCAGTGAATAAATCCTGGATGTCAATGTATTCATACCATTGTCAACTACTGCTAACGCCTTTTCTAGGTTAATTTTATCTATTTTACGAAGTCTCTCCACAGATTCTGGTTCAGAGGTTTTCCAGATTTCATTATAGACAGTGTAATAGAAACATTTCTGACATGGCTTTCGGGGACCTAGTAAAAAATACCTTAAATCCACCTCATCTGACTGTAAGGATAAGTGCTGTTTCACCTGGGACAGTGTTGAGGTTTTTATCCAATTGAGGCATAAAAACCCAAACACTGTAGAATGTCACTAACCCCAGATGTTCTCTTTGTACATATCGTGGGTCAAGACAATGGATACTTAACACTTCGGTTGTACCCTTGAATCTTGATAACATCTGTTTGTGTCTGTGAGACAAACTAAGCATCCCTTCCAATTGGGGTCTGAAGTATTGTACTTCATGATGTCATCTATTGTATCCCCTCCTCTTGATGTAAAATTAATGTGTGATGGTGTGGGAATCCGAGATGTGATCAAATCCTTGTTCTTGGCTAATCCAAAACAGGTAGTTTGTTGCAAGGTTTCATTCAAAAAGATGATTTGCTGTGGGATGAGGCATGCTCTAAATAGTGCTTCTGTTCCCTGAATTTGCCATGCCTCAGTACCCCAGATTGATTTTGTGTCTATAGTGTCCTTCCATTAGTTGAAACCCTGTTCAGACAGTTGGCCAATAAAGGATGCAGAATAAATCTGTTTGGTGCTAGTCCGCATATTTTTTCTGTGCAGTTGTAGGTGCAACCTTATAGCAATACGAGGTCGGGTCAGAAGTGTTAAACCGTGAGAAATATAAAAACTTCTGTGCAAATGTTTTTGAATTAACCATCAGTGGTGTTGGGCAATGTTCCCATTGGTTGTAAGAAAAAACATTACGTGGGATACTGGATTTGTGTAAAAAGTGATGACCATAATGTTGGTAACAGTCAAAGACAGATGTTTCCTCTAACATTTTATTTGAAAATGCAGCGGATTGTTCCAAATCAGACAACATATTATTTACAGTTTCAAAATACCAATCATCAGAAAATGTAATGGAGGTAATGATATAATTTAGAGAAATTTTAAATAAATGTGGGGTTTTCAAAAGTACAGTATGGCCAAATACATCATAATCAACCTTGTTTCAAAAAATACCATTAGGAAGTGGAACAGATATAATGTTCACGAAAAACAAGTCTCTTTGTTCCCAATGAGATGATGTATGAGGTTTCAGGACCAAGTTCACATTGGATACAGCAGAGCATTCTGGGAGATATTTTCCATTCACAAGCAAGCAAGCAAAAGAAAGTTACTAGGCAATCCAGAACAGAGAAAACAATATTCCAGTTATGATCCAGAGTTGAAGCCTAGGTGATACTAAGTAAGTCTTTCAGAAAACTGTAGAATTCACACATTTTTTGCTTATGGGAAACTGGAGCTGGCGTTGTCTCAGGTTCACTGGGATCAAGAGAGAAGGTATCAAATTGATTAAGTAGCCAAATGCAGTTTGATCTATCTTTGGTAGCTCAACAGGTTTTGTTGAACCGGCCGGTGTCTCATCTTGAAGAATATTGATGTAGACTTCAGTGTTTGGCCGAATTTATATTGGTCTTTCATTTGTGTTTTGAATTTCTGTTTCAGGAGGAACGAGTTCAATTTCATTGTTGGAAATTCCATCACTTGGTATTGGTGACTCTTCGAATGTTATGAGTCTTTCCGTCTGAACTTCCTGTATGGTAGTGAGAGGAGAGTGTTGGCTATCCAGGAGCCCAAGAGGCCTACTATTCAGTTTTGGACACATAGTGTGGTTTGATCAGATCAATGGAGACAAATCTCTTTTAATTTTTGCCAGCAAGAGATGGAAGAAGTACTGTTCTTGTTCCTTCGACAGGCCAGGATAGGTACAGTCTTTCTGCATGATGCCCAAAGTTTTTCTTGTCCTCGATCATTTCTCTGACCGGATACCTTACTTTTAAGATCTAGACAGGTCTTGCCATTACAGATTTGACTTCCCCAGCGGCGGTGCGTTTTACCTGCACATTGTTTAGTAGTGCCCAGGATCTATTCAGATCCGGTTAAGCGGACAAATGTTTATTGATATTTATTTATTTACTACATTTGTATGGCGCAACAGTTACCCTGAGGGTTTCCCGGCGCCTCGGAGTTATGTTAGCTGAACCGAAGACAGACCGTGAACACTATTGGTTAAACAACCATGTTTTAACTCCCTTACAGAATTGGGGATAGCTCGTTTCAAGACGAAGATTGAGTGGAAGTGAGTTCCATAGGACCGGCGCCATATGAGTGAAAGAGCGACCTCCCAGGCGTGCCCGTTTATATCGTGGAACTACAAATTTAGCCTGGGACAGGGATCGAAGGTTTCGGGAAGGGATATATCTCTGTGCCAACTTACATAGATAAGTGGGAGCTTCCTTCTTGTCAATCCGAAACATGTAACAGAGTGCTTTAAATGTTATTCTGTTCACTATTTTTAACCAGTGCAATTTTTTCAGGTGGTTTCAAATGGTTTTTCATCCGCCACTGTGCTTTTATAATCGAGATCGTCCCAAATAGGACCTAGTCAGTCAGTCAGTCAGTTCAAGTTAATCGGATACAATAGTAGCCATAAAAGCACAGAATATGAATATATCACAATAATTAAAAAAGATAAAAATTCCATGTACATATATCCAAAATAGCTAGTGCAAATATATAAATACGTCATAATGATTTAAAAGGTAAAATTCCATGTACTTATATCCTAAGTGGCTAGTGCAAAAACGATCATCATATTGATATATACAACTAATTATTTAAACAGATTACGTAAATATCTAGAAACCATCATAGACCTATGAGCCCTTATTGCAGTTTTAAGAAAAGTGCCAGTGTGAAAAATCAATTCAACATTGTCTAAGTCTAGCATGTGGTGATATGCTGCCTCCAGAGTAATTGGTCTTCGCTTATTAAAATATTGGTAAAGCAACTGTTTAGAATATTTAAAATAGTATTTACAGAAAAATATAAAATGCATAGTGGTTTGCTCGCTCCTATCATCACAAGGGCACAAAGTTTGATTACAGTTTTTGCTATAGCCCAGTGGGAAACAGAGTACAAATCGGATTGTGCCTGCTCTTAATCATAACAAGATGCTCCTTTCCCAGTGGCTCATTTGTAAGGTCAAGTACATGCAAAGCGGGTAACAGTGCTGGTCTATGGCCATATAGTTTCACTCGAGAGTTTTCCTGGACTCCACCACCACCAGCTCGTTGTTGTATAGTAAATACAGAGCGTTCTGTAGTTCTTTTTTAGGGACTGATTCAGCTGATATGGGGTCCAGGAAAAGACTTTCTTTATTTATACCACGCAAACTGAAAAGGACACCGCATAGCCATGGGACACCGCTTAGCCATGGGATTTCTAGGCCTTTGTCACACTGTAGACAATCCTTAATAATCTGTTTCAGAAGTGCCGCTTCATTCTTCCACACTGATACCCACATAAGTGCTGGCCGTGCTTGAATAAAATCAGTTATAAAATTAATATTAAGCTCTTTGTGACATATATATTGGGGGGTTGAGATTGGGGTGCTCAGTAATTTCCTGCAAAACCTATTCTCTTCTTGCTGGATTGCTGAGCAATTAACAGTTCCCCAAATCTTTGCGCCGTATGTTGCCACCGGGGCGCATTGTAGTTTGTATATTTTCTGTACTGCTAAAAGAGCACCCGTGGTCTTAGGGCGAAGTAAGCTTAAATTTGAGTTGGTGGCCTTTGAGAACTTGCTCCTGGTGTGAGCTAAGTGCTCGCTCCAGGAGCAGTTCGCAGCAAAGGCCAACCCTAATTAGACAAATGATTTCACCGAGGTCAGTTTTTGACCATCTATTGTGATCGTTCCTATTTCGCGCTTTCCTGGACCACTGCTCATAAGAAAAGATTTTTTTAAATTTACCCGAAGGTCTAGCTCTTTCATATAATTATTAAAATTTTGGACAAGAAGACGCAAAGAGTTTGGGGTACGGCCTAAGAGGACCGTATCATCTGCGTAAAGAAGTTACGGGATGGGCTCTTTATTAACATATGGGACATCTTTAGTAGCCATTTTTAGAGAGGTGTTCAGCCCATTTATATATATAATAAAAATCAGGGGTGCCAACATGCATCCTTGTCTGACACCCCTGTCAATGTCAATGGTCCCCCAAACCTCTCCTCCCATCCTTATCCTTACTTGGGCCTGGAGGTCTCTGTGTAAGTATGCTAGGAAGTTAACCAATGTTTCATCCAACCCACCTGCCAAAAGGATGGCCCACAGCGTTGACCTATTGACTAGATCAAAAGCTGTGGATAAATCCATAAAGGCCATATAGATGGGGGTCCTCCTTGCAATGGTGTATTTTCCCACAATTACATTTAAATTAAGGCATTGTTCGACGGTACCCACCTTTCCCCTGAACCACAGCTGGCATGGGTCCAATATAGCATTTTCTTCTGTCCATCCCACAATTTTGTTATATAGAACTCTTCCTAAAAGTTTAAAGGTGTTATCTATAAGGGAGATGGGTCTATAGTTGCACAGAAGGGATCTATCTCCCTTCTTAAAAATCTGGACTATAATATTTCTTGCCCAGGTCTCGGGTATTTTAGTCAAAGTTAAATTATTAAAAACATTCAAAAGTAGAGGGGCCCAAAAATCCGGGTTCCACTTAATTAAATCGATGGGGAGCCCGTCTGGACTCTGCACCTTATTAGCTGGACTCTGGTTAATAGCTTCTGTGACTTCTAAAATACTTATATCTATGGGGGCCGGGCTCCCTGGGGTTAAAGTTGCCTCGCATGGGGGTGGAGGGGTATAGATACCCGAGAAATGTCCCACCTATTCCTCACTAGCTATATTACAGCTAATAGGTGTTGAAGACTGGCTCATAGAACGGACGTCCCTAACTGCTGCTCAAAAAATGTTGCCCTTATTCTGGCTAGTAGCTTCAGACAGTTTATCCCAACGGTCGATCAGGAGGTCCTTCTTCCTGTCGTTAATTGCCTTTGTATAATTTTTTCTGGCCAGTTTGACTTCTGTTATACACCTCGCAGTGGCTGAGAGGGCCCTAGGTAAATTCCTGTTTGCTAGTGAGCAATCCTGGCTGAACCATCTAGGGTTAGGACCTAGTAAGGAGTGACACCCCTTAGAGAACTTCTTGGCATATTGTCGAGGGCTCGTTGTACCCCATATAAGTGATTGCCCCAACTACCACCCAAACCAAACACTCTTGCTGTAAAAGATTGATTTAAGACTCAGTTTTTACTCTCCTCTCTGTGCCATCCTGAGGGAAATTCGGTTGTGGAGTACAACAATGCTACACCCAAACCTTCCATGGTTTCCTTGTAATCCCTCGAGCTAAACGTGGGCCCAAGGTCAGAATGTAATGTGCCAACTGCGTATGTCCCTATAAAAACTCTAAAATCTTTTATAACTGTTCGGGCGTCAGCCGAGCGCTGAGGCCATAACCATAGGAATCTTGAGCAGGAATTCACTGCCACCAAGATATACTTATCCAATTGTAGGGGGCCGCAGTGGTCCAAATAGACACAAGCGAGAGGTCTGCCTGATATTAGTAGTGTCTGCGCTGGAGGCGGCACGGTGGAACCCTTCATCTGCTGGCAGATGTCGCATTTTAAGACCAAATTCCTCGTCCGTTTTGTTAACTAGGCCACCAATAGCGTTGTTTTAGTAAAAAACAATCACAGTAACTCTTGCATGTGCAGAACCTAGACACTCATGTGCAGCTAGTATTAAGCCTAATTTGCGATCCATGTTTTGTATTACTCTATCCCCCACTCCTGAAATCTGAGCATATGGAATGTTGTTTGCATCTAACTTGTAGGAGTATTTCAGTGGAAAACCTTTCAGTGAGGCTGTGCTGTTTTTGCGTGAAGCAGTGACAGATACCATTTTCTGTCCGTCTATTCTCGTTTTTGAATGAGTGATTGCAGCTACGGCAGCAGTACGTACAGCCCCCTTTGCGGCTTTATCAGCCAATGAATTCCCTTCAACGTGAACGCCATCACATTGATGATTCAGCGTGTGTATCACGCGAGCTCTTGGTAGTTCATTTTTCAACTACTCAGCTACCTGTTCCCATAGCATTTACTGCTTAAATGTGCCACCTTTTGAGTCTTTAAACCCATTTTGACCCCAGTAATGAAGATATTCGCTGTATAACTGGACACAATGAAAAGAATTGCACACAATAAGTGTGGGGAATTCTCGATCCGTATTTATTAGTGCCAGTAATAGGGCTTTTAGTTCTGCCAGCTGAGCCATACAGTCTCCTAGAGACCATATCTTTGTATCGTTGTAATAAAACTTGCTATCCTGCATACGACCCTTTACAATCGCAGGCACTGTATTGCTGTTCACTTCCTATGGCTGGCTGAGTAGATCCATCAGTGTAAATAATATATTCATTCTGTTCTAGAGGCATAATTTAATTTGATAGAGCAGGAATTCTTGTGTTTTTAGCCTTGGGTAATATCTGTATTCTACATCTGTTGCATTGAGAGAATTAGCCCATTGTATCCATCTTGGATGTAAGGCTTTAGCATTAGGAACGCTAGCCTTTGTAGCAGCTTCTAAGGCTTGTACCGGAGTTGTTGTTATTATTTGTTTCCCCTGAGCCAGTGCACTTTCTCTCACTACAGTAGTCTGTACTACTGTCAGGATTTTCTCTGTAGAAGCAAAGCACTTTTCAGGGTTTGTAAACAAATGTGAATTGTAAGCTATAGGTACTGTTTTGCCTTGAATGAAGGTTAGTTAAGTGTACCCAGATTGAACCGCTATAACGCGGATCACCAGGATGCGGACCTTTACCCATGTCTGCAAGTGTTTTGAAACTATCATGTCAGCGTGTAGGGAACAAAGGATATCTCTGTGTTCTTGTGTCAAATGCCTATATGAAAAATCAGGTCTTATTAAGTAATAGAAAGGTTTTACTCTTTCTGCGTAATCCAAAATGTATGTTCTACCAAAATTTAAGAATCCCAATATGTAGTGTAAGTTTTTCAGCGATTTTGGAGGTTGGAGCAGCGCACACTTTTCTAAAAAGTTAGCTGCCAGACTTTTACCTTCACTTGAGAGCTCGTATCCCCAAAATAGGACATTGAAGTGGGCTTTTTTAAATTAATTTTTTAAAACACATTTTATTTTGTCATGGTACATATAGGCTGCATAGCTCCGTAACCCGGAGACTGTTGCACACATCCATTATACAACAAAGATGACGGTGACGTTTAGTTATGGCAGAACTGTAACAGAACAATCCCTTCCCCCACCCCTGATTGCACTCATGCCGCCCTAGAACAAAGATAACGTCCATGGGACCATACACCAAGCCCGTCCATCACCTCCCATAACACTGCCTTCACACGCCCATCAATCCGGCAGGCGAACATCCCCCTCCGGTGGCGGATCCAGGTCTAATCCCCGATAATCTGCCCACCTTTTCCAAATCTTGTAATGCTTACGGGGGCACCCATTGGCAATGAAGACTTGCTGTTCAAGCCCCATGCAAAAATCCAACCCATTCCTCCATGCAGCCAATGACGGAGCTTGGGGAGCCCTCCACGCCCTGGCAATATCCCTCTTTGCCAGCGTAAGCCCCAACAACAAGAGGTGTTGCTTGTGTCCATTGCCCCCAACTCCCTCCATGACACGTAGCAGGGCCAAGTGCGGCATTTAGGGAAGCTTGCATCCCAGCACCTCCGATAAGCAGGAGAACACCCCCCTCCAAAAGTGATGCAGCGAGAGACAACTCCAGACCATATGCAGAAAATCACCCTCCTCTGACCTACAGCGAAGACACACCGGGGACCCAATCATACCTGCCCTCCACAAACGCACCCTTGTGAAATACACTCAATGTAAATATTTGAATTGTATCAGTCGCAGGTGCGTGGCTATTGCTGCCCCCGCGGGCTTGCTAGTGCCTCTCCCCAATCTAACACTTCCAGTTCACCCACCTAGCTCTCCCATGCTGCCTTGAGCCGCTGCAGTTTCACAGAACAATGAATTACCAAAGTTTGATATATGCGGGAGATCTTCCCGTCTGGCAATTCCCCCATAAAGACCTTTGCTTCAATGGGACTAAAGTCGGGGAGAGATTCCAGGCCCTCCAGACTAGGCGCCAGCGCATGCCGTAACTGCAGATATCTAAAGAACTGTAAGCATGGCATCCCATACTCGTCCCGTAGCTCTTGGAAAGACTTAAGCGTCAGATCTGTCATCACATCCCCGAGGACAGAGATTACAATAGAATCCCATTTCTGAAAGCCCTGCAAGGCCGCCAATTGAGGCAGACGCCCATTGCCCCAGAGAGGAGACATCCCACCACCCCATCCTGCTCTGGGCCCGCCGCCAGACATGAAACACCACCTGCGTGACCGAGGGCAAGGGTCTCCGATGCAGTGCGGAGTACAACAGTGTGTGCAGGGGTATGTTGCCCATTGGGTGCCGCTCCACCGCGTAGGCCGGATCACTCCCATCTCCGTACCACCAGTCGTTCAGGACCAGTAGATGTACTGCCTGGTAGTACGAGAGGACATCCGAGGTAGCAAGACCACCAGTGAACATTGACAGAAAACAGGTACGTAGGGCCACTCTGACAGCGCCACACCCCCACAAGAACCATCCCAGTGCCGAATTAACCTGCTGAAACCAACAGGGTGAAATCTGGTAGTGATGATTTTGTAACTGATATAGGAGACGGGGCAGGGCAACCATCTTGAAGATGGCCGACCTGCCATATATGGATCCCGGGTGCGATCCCACACGGGGGCCAGATTACAATCCCTGGATACCGCTGGGACATCAGACAGAAAGACCCCCAAATACTTTATACCATCCGATGCCAATTGAAGCGCTGAGGCCCAGTCACCTACCCTCGATCCACCCCCTAACACCCACAATGTGGACTTGCACTTGTTCATATATAGCCCAGAGGTCTCGCCAAATATCTGAAGGATGCGCATCAGCCGCGGCCCGACCTGTCTAAGTCAGTTAGGAAAAACAGGATATCGTGCGCTTATAGAGCTATTTTATCTGTTAGACCGGCGCCCATCGGAAATCCCGAAACTGGGCATCTATCTGCACCCAGGCCGCCAGCAGCTCCATGGCAAGTGCAAATAGATAAGGGGAGAGGGGACAGCCCTGGCGTGTGCCCCGTCGAATCGAGAAGGAGCGAGATATCGCCCCCCCTACCCGCACCGACGCCGTGAGGCCCGTATAGAGCAGCTGCAGATAGGCCAGGAAGCGCGGACCAAGATTGAGCCTCTGCAGCAGAGCAAACAGGTACACCCAATTCAGGGAATCAAAAGCTCTATCCATGTCAGCCAACAGCAACACTGCCGGATCCACAAGCCGCCCACTGGTCGATACTGCAACATGCGCACGTCTAATGTTATGGCGGGTCGCCCTCTGAGACATAAATCCAGCCTGATCCGGATGCACCAATGCTGTGATATGTGGCTTGAGACCGTTGGCCAAGGCCTTGGCTAACACTTTCACTTCAACATTGATAAGGGAAATGGGGCGATACGATGCATGTTCCTCCGGGGGTCTGCCCGGTTTGAGAAATACTACCACCTCCGCATGTCTCCAGTCCGAGGGAAGCAAGCCGCACCCCCTCCGCCTCCTCCACCACCGGCCAAAAATGAGGGGCTAGTTGCACAAAAAAGAGCTTAAAAAACTCACTAGGCTATTTTAGATTTTTTAAAGTTGAATTCCTAGCCCTAGAGGCAAACCCCCAAGTTATGTTGCTCACTCTGGCCAAGTGATCCTTTAAATCATCATGTGTCAGATACATATCATCTACATAGGACAATGCCTCTTCATCCAAATTCTGAAGTAGCTGTGCTACCCTTGCTGAAAACAGCCAGTGACTATTTCATACCCTTTGGGGACTCGAAAAAATTGCCCCTGAGAGCCTAGCACAAAACATGCTGTTGAATACCTGCTTTCAGGTGCTATATTTTGGCAGAAAAATCCATTTGAGATTTCTAGTGTTTTGTATTTTTTACACACAATGTTATTTATGAATGCGGCACTATGTGCATTCTGTTCTGCAAATGTTTTAGCGCATGTGTTCAGATGTCTATAGTCTAAAACTAGACAATATGAATTATCGGGTTTCATTATGGGAAACAAAGGATTATTCATGGAGGAAGTGCAAGTTTCAATAACTCCCTGCTATTCAAGTTGATCCAAAATCTCCCTGACCAGTTTTTCCGCTTCTTGTTTTATTGGGTATTGTCTCTGTGGAGTTGGAGTAGTTTTTACTAGGATTATATGGCGAGGTGAATCCCACCCAACATGGTTGCGGTAAAGTGCTGGAGCAAGGGCTACCACCCACTCCTGTGCGTATGTGTGTTTTAAGTATTTTGGAACAAGATCATAAAAAGCCAGTAAAATAACCGTTTCTCCCTTTGGGCAATTCATAACAATTGCAGGCGGGCAATTTTTCTCAGCTAAAAGGATGTCATAGCCATAAGCCAGGTTCTCCCAAAATAAACTTTGAACTTTTCTGCATTTGCCCCCCTCCATTGGGAGTGTTATTTCATGTAACCTATGCGGGACTCTCACCGTTGTATCAGGTGTTTCCACCATGATGTGCTCATTCAACTCCGCTGTCACCAGAAATTCCATTAGGTTCTGGCGAGCTATTGTTACTTTTTCTGCACTGTCTAACATCCTCACAGCCCATTCCCCGTTCAGAAGTTGAATCCTCAGAATTCTGGGCATGTCTAACTTTAAGACCTGATACTTTCTTCTTTTTAAATTCAGGTTTTGATTTTGGCTTGTCTACTTTTTTTAGAAGTGTAGTCTGAAGCGCGTTACGTGTCTCTGGACTTTATATGCTCTTCTTGTCTGTGTTCTGACCATCCTTCTCTCTTTCAGAGTTTCTTGGTGAACCCTGAAAGGAACAAGAGAAACTTGTATCAGTATTCTGATACCCATCAGGTTTTTGTAATGTTATCTCTATACCTAAGGTTCTACCTCCTTTCGGAGGGCTCATGTTGCGGACACCCACGCCTGGATTGAGATCTATGCTTTTGTTTTTTATTGTTATTATCCCATTTCTTCTTGGAAGAATCAGGTGCTTGCTCGGTGTTCTTTTATTCAGGACCACCCATGAGTTGAGGTTTTATTGCTCTAGCTCCCACACTATCTCAACCTAATTCAGCGTAGGTGTAAGTGATAATTTTAGGTAATTTATGTTCCTGTTGTAAAGGAGCGAAATCCTTCAGGCATTGGTGTATTGCCCCTGCTGCTGCATCCCCTTTTATATTTGCTAATATTATAGCTGATACCTGGGCAAAATGACCTAATAATTTAATCCCTAAGTTCAGAGCAGGTTCTGCTCCATACGCAGTTTGTATTTGTCTTAATATGTCTGGTATTACTGCTAATGACAGGATACCATGAATTCTGGTATATATGGAAGGAAAACTGTACCCCAAGAGGTACAATCCTCTATTTGGGGAGCTATCCCCATTGGCATGCAGACTGTTCGCATTCTGTGTTTCTCTTGAGGACTTGTGTGTGGAAATACTGCCTCTAGCCGTGGTGTTTTCTGAGCTATCCAGAATGGCATTTGCTCATGTTTAGTGGGCATTTTAACCATAACTGTGTTTGTGGTGTTATTTTAGTTGTAGAACCCTGAATTTGACTTGTCCTGTAACTCTTGTTGTCTGAAGTGTGAGTGTTCTCATTACGAACTGTGTCAGGTTTCTGTAAAGTTGTATTATTTCTTTATGAAGTGGACGTAAGTCTGCCACTGGCATTGAATCAATGTCTGGATGTGGTGTATAAGCCGCCAGGACTGGCCAAGTGGCTTCATCTCTTCCGAGCAGACCTAGTCTTGTGGAAATCCACAAAATTGATGTACATAAGCGGCGTTCATTTGCCTTTTCCCATTCCCCTCCCTGTACGCACCACGAATATCGTGAGGCGTTGACCGCTTCACTCCGCCAGTAAAGGCCCGTGCCCGCATGTACCTGACAGCCATTTTAGGCACCATGGCCTCTTTGCCCGCTCATTGAAATCCCCGGCTTCCCTCCTGCGTGCATTTGAACACCCCCCCACTCTCAAATGACCCTCTCCCTCCGCGCACCCTGGCTGCCCCCTCCCTCACATGCACAAGTCCGCATGACCCTGTCCTTGGGAGTCACGGCCGCGCCTGACCAACACCTCCTTTCCTTTCATGAATAACCCCTCTGTTGGTAAACCCTCCCTCCGCGATTGACTGTCCACACAGGTCCGAGGCCATCGCCTAAGCCGGGAGATACTGTTTACTGCCCCTTATTGTATGGAGTCACTCCTCTTCAAAGGACCCACTATTGATCCTGGCCTCCCCACCCCCTGGGGTACGATCAGGCGCACACATCCTAAGAATCGGCGGAACACTCAGCTGCGTGATTGCCCCCTCCTCTTATCAGCAGGTTAAGGGCCTCTATTGTGGATATATGTGGGGTGGGATTGACACGAGGATTACGGGGATGTCTTTTCCTTGTTTCACAATGTCGTTATTGTAATAAGGAATGTTTGTAAGGTATAAAAGGCGATGTCTCAGAGAACTTGTTAGAGCACCTCCCGAAAGACACTGTGTTTCGTGTCCGAAATGACAGGCTCTCCTCATGAGTAATAAATCCTGTTCTTTTGATTCCTGCTTCCAGCGCCCGTCTCTTTATTTGGTAAATATTCAGAATGGGAACTAAGAGGCGTCTTGCGCCAGCCGCCCGGGCATCGATAGTAATATGGGCTCACTTTCAACAATTGGCGTCCCAACGCGGGGTCCATCAGTGACATAAGGTCCAGTAAGAGAGATCCAGACGATGAGGTGAACATCTAAATGATTGGAGTATACCTGCCTTGAGAGGGCCCTCGTCCGGCTGCCGATTGAATGAACTTCACCGATTCTGAACGGACCTCTCTCGAGTGACCTATTGTCCTGACTGGAAACCCACAGGAATGCCGCATGGAGTAAGAGAACGATCGGGCGCTGGAAAGGGAAGACGAAGAACTGTCCGCATGGTCCGGTCCGGGTAAGATTAAGTAGTGCGTTTTTACGCCTGATTGGTAGGATGGTTTTATCCATCTGATTGATTGATTGATTGATTGTATTGGAATCGGTATTTAAATACTGATATTGTTTGTTTATTGGTTCATTTAGCTTTGGTTGCTACTTGAAATATTGGTTCTCTTCTTGAGAACGAGACATTCTCTGTTTGCAAACAGCGGCGAATAGGAACGTTCGTCTCTCTTTGCAGATAGAGAAGGGTAGGTAATGCCCCTTTATGATTCGTCATGCCTACCTTTCTCCCCACTGATTGTTTGTTATCGATTTTCATCGATTGTTGCTCTTTGAGATATTCTCTGTCTGCAAACAAGAGGAATAGGAATATTCCGTCTCCCTTTGCAAGCAGAGAAGGGTAGGTAATGCCCCTTTATGATTCGTCATGCCTACCTTTCTCCCCACTGATTGTTTGATATCGATTAAATATCGATTGTTGCTCTTTGAGATCTTCCCTGTCCACAAACAGAGACGAATAGGAATATTCTGTCTCCCTTTGCAGATAGCGAAGGGCAGGTAATGCAAACGTTTGTCCCCATTGTAATCAGTCATGCCTGTTTTTCTCCCCACTGATTGATTGATTGACTGGACATTGTTGTCCAAGGAATTGTTCGTTTGAGGTATTTTCTGTTTGCAAATAACGTGGAATAGAAATATTCTGTCTAGTCTTTGCAAGTAGTAAAGGGTAGGTTATGCCCCTTTATGACTCGTCAGGCCTACCCACTCCCCACTGATTGACTATTTATTGGGGCTAGCTCACCTGGTCCGCCCAGGAGGCTACCCTAATGAAGGGACATATGCTCCCCACTTATTGACCATTTATTGGAGGTAGGCCATCTGGTCCGTCCAGGAGGCTACCCTAGTAATTGGAGGTACGTCATTTGGTCCGTCCAGGATGATACCCTAATGAAGGGACATGTGTTCCCCACTGATTGATAATCTAGTTCCACCCGGACCATTTATTGGAGGTAACTCATCTGGTCCGTCCAGGAGTACCCCTAATGAAAGGACATATAAAAATATGAAGTGATCACCGTACCCTGTTAACAGAAACTTTAGCTTGAAACACGCTAAGGAAAGGAAGGAAAAATAAAAGAAATCGGGCTAAGTCAGTAACCCCCTGATGAGCTTTCGACTTCACTAAAAATAAGAAACATTAGGAATAGTTCGTAATAAGAAATATAAAATGGCGAAAGCTTGACGGCAAGACAGCCACGAAGTAGCTAGGCTCCGCTGCCTATTCCTGCTCCAAACATGTCTGCCTCACTGCCCACCACGCCCAAATAACGGTAACATGAAATAGATACAAATCAATAGATACCTACCCCTATTCCGGAAGCTCCCGAAGTGCAACAGGTCCGCGGTTACGCCCATCCGGAAGGCGAGGCCTCAGCGCGTGCAGAGCAGGGCCTGGCTGGCCGCCATCGGAAGGGGAGGCTGTAGGACGGACCGCCCGAAAATCGTAATGGTCTCCCCTTTTCCCCTCTTCTGCTGCCCTGCAGGCCATGGGGGGGGGGATGTCTTGCCTCTGCCCCCCCCCTCTCTTGCCTGATCCGGCCATCATCAAAGACCGAAGCCAAGGCGAGGGGGGGTCCCTTGTCGGCAGCGCTTCTTTCAGCAATAATGGCTGCGACAACACTTCTTTCTTTTCAATTATGGCTTGGACAACACTGGAAAGTTGCAGGTAGCCCCTTCAGCGGCAACGCTTGAGAGTTGCAGGTAGTCCCGGCTGGTCTGGCCGCAACGGAAAGTCCAAGAACAATGGCGCCTGGTAGGCCGAAAAGGGGGGGATGTCTTGCTGCCTCCGACCCCCCCCCCATCTTCATTGCCTGGCACGGCCATACCAAAGCGCTGGAGCCGAAGAACGGCGCGGGGTCGCTGGAAGGGGGAGGCGGCGCGAACAAGCCTCCCCCACCTCCCTCCAGGTGGAGGCTTCCAGCGACACCCCAACGCTCCTGCTTGAAGAGGGTCCATATCAAAAAGCGGGTTTTCTTGCCCGGGACGGGCACACGCCCTGTGCTCCTCAACCTTGAAGATTCTAAAAGAGCCGGGGGGGCCGACCTCTCCACGAGGCGCCCCCCGCCCCCGTCCTCCGATGGAGCCACGAGACGTCGGCGCACTCCTGCTGGCGCCAGCCTCAGTTTGGAAATGACTAAAATCCTGCAAAGATACAGATTTGTTCAGTTCCGGTGGAACACCAAAATGACCCGGTAGGAAAGATTGTTGCCTCCCTCCCCACTTTTGACTGATGGTTCATATCGCTAGTCTGTTACCCCATTGCGAAAAACTTTTTGAACTGCCAAAAGAGGTTCTGGTCCAACCACGAGTCAGTGGAGGCATTCTGACTATACTGGGACCTGCCTGACCTCGCCCAAAATGGCGCCGATACAAAATGAAACTTTCAAACTCCTTGTTGCACCCTGATTGCTCAGCCTTGAGGCTCCAAGATATGTATGCAGCTTTTGGACGATGAAAGTAGATAAGATGGATATTGATTATGTGCTCGGAAAAGAAAGCGATATAAGATGGATATTGATTATGTGTTGGGACAGTGAACTGATTTAGGGTGGGTACTGATTATGTGTTGGGAGCAATGAATTGGTATAAAATAGGCACTGATTGAGCATTTGGACAATGAATTGATATACGTTAGGTATTGAGTAAATAGTTGGACAATGAGATGATATTATTGAAAGCTTGAATTCTTGACACGCATTATACTCGCCCCGTAAGAAAGTTCGATACGATTTTATTGCACTGCTGCACTTTATGAAATGAATGGCCACCAACTTCGTTCCTCTTATGCACAGTTCCAGTCTGCTCCGTAGCCGGCCCACTGGGTTGTAGGCCCGTATTTGTGCGCCAACATTTTTAATTAAAGGTATTTTGAAAAAGAAAGTATAACTGTAGCGGTTGCATTAATGAGTTTCGAATGTGTTACTACTGTCTCCAATATAAGCGAAAAATAAGCAGCTTTATTAAGGTTGAAGGGTAAAAAGGCCCAATACTTAAGCAGTTACATTATATGCCACAGATAGCAGGAAAAAGTTTTAGATGCCCTTAAGCAATACCGAGGAAATGCCACCTGACCACCACCCTTACACATGACCTAAAAGGCCACGCTCGAGTGATTCATGTAGATACGCAGACCATCGATGATTGTCTACCCAACACTACTGGACCCTCTGGGCTTAAACGCCGAGATGGTAGAGAATGAACCCCGTGGAGATAGGTCGAGTATGAGGTAGGTAAAAACATTTTTTTCAGATTTATGCGCGTTGATGTGTTTTGAATGCTACCCCCACCCCCTTCTTCTCCTCCCTTCTGCAGGTCACGTTGGAACATCGGTTGAAGTATGGAGGAGGGATGATCGAACGACCGATGAAAGGGGAAGGAGGGGATCTGAGCATAATACTTATGCTAACGAGTTTTGAAAGACATAGACTTAGATATGACTGTTCCTCCTTAGAACGTAGCGACTAGGAGGATGGACTGACTTAGAAACTTGACGGGTTAGTACTGTATGACGGAATTTGACTCGAACCAGCACGCCAGATAGTGCAACTATGACGTTTAACTAGATAGGGAAAGGACAAGGAAAAGTTCCGGGGTAAGGTTTACCTAGGCACCACCCGTCTGGGATAGTAGGAATGTTGTTGATGTTCAAAATGTACCACCTCCTTCTCGCACTCTTATAGATATAGCCAAGCTGTCCGACTGTTCTCCCGATCAATACCCTCCGTTGCCTCAGCCTGGAGACCTTCTCGCCAAAAGAAGAAACTCAAAAGTAGTTTAAGATCCAACCGTGGGCAATAGCCCGACCAGGTTAATCTCTGACCGGCTGACCGAGGTGTAAGTATTAGCAATCGAGAACGCTCGCAAAGATAGCAAGCGAGAGGACAAAGGAGGAAAAGGTAAAAAGAGCTCAGCACGTAGATAAATAGGATACAAAAGATGCGCAGCATGCAGAAAGAGATCTTTATGGCCAATAACTGTTCTATGTTTTGTCGTGAATCTCTTTGTATGTAATACATGTACTGTCTTCCTTCGACTGAGTTTGTGTGTATGTAATATATGGGTTTATGTCTCCCCTCTGTTCGCGTCTCTTTGTTACCTGACCCCTGCTGTTCTGTGTTGTGAGTGCACTAAATGACCTATTACCGTACACGTCTCTCTCTCTCTCTTTCTCTCTCTCCCTCTCTATCTCCCTACCTTTCTCTCTCTCTACATGTCATACGTGTACCGAATGGCTCGTTTAGGTTGCGGACGACTCTCACTCTCTACGAGAGTCCCCCTGTTCCCTCTTCCCTTTTTGTGGTAAAATTGTGCCCCCGCTGGCACCAGTCTAATTGGAAACTTATTGAACGCGAAGGTGTTCAGCGAAATTGAAAGAAACTAAAACGATTGTAACTTGCCATATTACTACCTCTCCTTTCTGCAAAATGAATGAACTCGAATTGACTAAGAAAGAAAGGACAGGTAAGACGACTAATGTCCCCTAATCTGGCCTTTTATAGGGGAACTATATGTCAATGGCATCCTATTTATTAGTTCGTTAGAGATACAAGCGCCAATGTCCAGATTGACCCCCAATGCCCAGATTGCCCCACCCCTTTGCACTCAAGCGCGAATGCCCGAAGCGTCCCCGCCCCACCTGATTGACCCCAGCTGCTGTCCCCGATGTATAACTGATGACCATGAGCAACTATCGCCCCTCGAGAAAAACCTGTTTAACACTGTCTTTCGATGATTGCACCCCCGCTCTGCTTGAAAGAGTTAGCCAGCCAGGGAAATGTAAGACTGTTAAGGCTCGGGTTAGAAGGACGAGTCTCCCCTGAATGTTGACTGTTAAGGCTCAGGTTAGAAGGACGAGTCTCCCCTGAATGTTGCCAATTTTGGAGTTATTGATGAAATACGCAAGTGATAGGAGTCTGATCTCTGTCCATATGTGTCATGAATGAACGCCGATTAGACTTGGTGCGAACACAGTAGAAATACCCACATACTTACTTCATGGTAATAGACTTCTGACTATGACCAATGAGCATAACCCCCAGGTGCCAGGATTGCGAGTGGAATTCAAATGTAAAAATCTCTTCTCCTGCCAGTTCTCTAAAACTTGTTTTTACCCATTCAAAGATATACGATCACCGGAGGATAAGGGTCGGACGTGACGCACAGCCTGGCTGCAGATCATGAGACACATGCGACCTTGACCAAAGGTGGAGCCACAGCGCAACAAGATACGGGACGAGGCAGCACTCTCAAACGCGGTAAACGAAAGGATGAAGGGCTGTCCTGAAGCTCTCTATCCGCTAACCCACGTGTGCCTGAAGCCTCCGTCCCCCTTTTCGAGCCCGATTGATGGGCCTGCTTGCTCGTTATCCTTTGCTCCCTTGGTCCCTTTGGTGTGTCCCAGGAAATCTGACCCCACTCCGCCCTCTCTTCCATCGACTATTGAACCACACACCCTCTTTTCCACGTGACTTTTTGCCGAAAGGAAGAACAGCATTTAGGTGGAAATGGGGTTATGCCACGGAAATATAGGTGCCGAGCATAAGGCGCCGCTAAAAAGGATTGGTTAGGGAACAGGACTGTGGTCTAACAGCAGAGGACAGACCGCACCTTGCAACGCGAAAGGTTAAATCCGAGCTGGACCTATAGCTCCACCGCCGGTGCTCAACAGCGCCAATGAAAGGACATGGACTAGAGCCTACCAGTGATGGCTCACTGCTAAAAAGACACTGTGACGAAGAGATCATATGTATTGGACTGAATTCCTCACCAACTACTTGGTCAAAATGTTCATTGGTCACATTTTTTGAGAAAGTCAGAAGCATTTATGCTATGTAGTACGTTTGAACGTTAGGAACCCAACAAATGCAATTTCCTATGTGCTGCATTCTGCCAATCGCATCGACTGTTCATGGTTATATGCAATATGTTAGTATTGACAAATGCTATTTCATCAACCACACATGTTTATATGTACGCCCATCAATTAGGAAATGAACTTTGTTATGTAAAAAGCGGCGACTGTGGAAATTCACAAAATTGATGTACATAAGCGGCATTCATTTGCCTTTTCCCATTCCCCTCCCCGTACCCACCACGAATATCGTGAGGCGTTGACCACTTCACTCCGCCAGTAAAGGCCCGTGCCCGCATGTACCTGACAGCCATTTTAGGCACCATGGCCTCTTTGCCCGCTCATTGAAATCCCCGGCTTCCCTCCTGCGCGCATTTGAACACCCCCCCCCCCCACTCTCAAATGACCCTCTCCCTCCGCGCACCCTGGCTGCCCCCTCCCTCACATGCACAAGTCCGCATGACCCTGTCCTTGGGAGTCACGGCCGCGCCTGACCAACACCTCCTTTCCTTTCATGAATAACCCCTCTGTTGGTAAACCCTCCCTTCGCGATTGACTGTCCACACAGGTCCGAGGCCATCGCCTAAGCCGGGAGATACTGTTTACTGCTCCTTATTGTATGGAGTCACTCCTCTTCAAAGGACCCACTATTGATCCTGGCCTCCCCACCCCCTGGGGTACGATCAGGCGCACACATCCTAAGAATCGGCGGAACACTCAGCTGCGTGATTGCCCCCTCCTCTTATCAGCAGGTTAAGGGCCTCTATTGTGGATATATGTGGGGTGGGATTGACACGAGGATTACGGGGATGTCTTTTCCTTGTTTCACAATGTCGTTATTGTAATAAGGAATGTTTGTAAGGTATAAAAGGCGATGTCTCAGAGAACTTGTTAGAGCACCTCCCGAAAGACACTGTGTTTCGTGTCCGAAATGACAGGCTCTCCTCATGAGTAATAAATCCTGTTCTTGTGATTCCTGCTTCCAGCGCCCGTCTCTTTATTTGGTAAATATTCAGAATGGGAACTAAGAGGCGTCTTGCGCCAGCCGCCCGGGCATCGATAGTAATATGGGCTCACTTTCAACAGTCTTACTTTGTCCTTTGTGTGGGGGAGGGTGCCTTTAAACCAGTTTATGTGAGCCTGGTAGTTGAGCAGAACTTTAATGTTCTCATACGGACAGTATTTCTCTTGTGTTTCATCTTCAGTGTAAGAATTAATTGCATTTGATTGCGCATCTGCTTGCGGAAATTTAATCAATGAATAGAATACCTCCATTCTATATGATTTGTGAGCCTCAGTCACTAATGTGACTGGCTCACCCTTAGCTGTCACTCCAAAGTTAGCTAGTCTTAAGGTAAGGGCAGTTCTAACATTTTCTGAAATATTAATTTCCCCTACTAGTTCTTCCTCAACTACCGCACGTTGTGCTCGACACAGCAGCATTTTCTTCAATCATTGTTGAAAAAGTTTCAAGGAAGAGTTTCAAGGAAACTGAGATAAGGTTTTATGCACAATAAGAAGAAAAATGTCTACAAGCTTGATAAACCTACAGCCAATACATAGGATATGCCTACTCAGCTGTGGCGGATAGTTCCCTTCCCACTCCAGATGTCTCTGGGTAAATGTGAGTAGGGGTTTCTAAGAATATCACGACTGAACTACTCAGATTTGACCGTTAAATAAGTACCAAACCAACGCTGGCAGCGCTATGTTGTGTAGTTCCTATAAACTTATATAGGATCTGCACGTTTAGACAACATACACTATGGGATTGGTGTCAGACTGATTCTAGACACCCCTATCGGGTAAGTTAGTCTGTATACCAGCAAGCTCACAGTGCCTCTGGAAACCCCTCTTACCAAGGAGAGAATAGTTATTGGGAACTTTCAGACATGACAACCCTGATCCCTCAGGATTATGGAAACAGTGCAATACTTTTCGCTCAGTCACTTGTGCTCACTTTGTCTCTTAGAGATAACCAGAATAAATGATGGGAATGTTTTTCAATAAGCATTTATTAAACCAGCATCATTCTAGTGTAAAATAGGTGTGCTGAAATAACCGTTAAACAGTAACAGATATAAATGATTATAAGCACTAAGAGTAAAAGGATGGTAGATTTCTACCATTGTGCTAAACAATGAATACAGGCAAACATATAAAATACATGAAAGTAGTAAATGCGTACTCCTACGATGCGACCCTAACTAGATGTACCTAAGTGTACCTAGCATGTATGTGGGTGTAAAGCTAAGAATCCCTCTGGGATATAGCCAACCCCAAAACCTGAAGTGAGAGACTGTGGGACCCCATCTTGGTCTCGAGATGAATACCCCGCAAGGGATATCAGACTACTGCGAGCTGGACTGTATGCATGCAGAAGCCACAGCGTCTCGCATCAGTGTGTCGGCATGGAAATTATTTTCTCCTCTTACTACCGCAGCAAGATATGGTGTATATATACCCAAATTGGTACCCTCAGGGTATATACCTTGCTTTGTCATGTCGGACTAGGATGACAGGAGGAATAACCCTTGTACATAGTTATTATGCACAGAAAACCCCATGTAATTTAGGCATTATCGTAACTAGGTAAATGGTCAGTACTAAAACCGTTATATAGTGTAATGGTAGAGGAGAATATAGGTGAAAGGTTAGGTGACTACCTGAGCCTATATTGGGGTACCTATATGAAACATAACAGTGAAGTAGGGTGGAAACAGTTACAATTATGATAATGCCTCTGATCAACTACTTCATTAGCATGCTACCTATGATACTACCAGAAACTTAAAAAACAATTGATAAGGACTCTAATGGAATCTTATGGCAAGGGAAGAAACCAAGGATTTTTTTAGACAAACTCAGACTAGCTAAGAACCAAGGAGGAGTCGGCTACCACATTTTAAGATTTACCAGACGGCCTACCCATGTAAGCAAGGTGCTGTATGGTTTCAGGAAAAGTTTGAATGCAAACCCCAGTGGCTAGAAGTGGAAAATACCTTGATAAATATATTCCACTCCCAGCCATCATGACCATGCGCATTCCCTTTTTACAGCACTCAAAATATATTATTCAAAACACTGAAAAAGCTTTGCCTAGTCTAGACATACACTCCAACATTAAATGGGTGTATTGAACCTGATGGCGATATGGTACAACCCCAAAATTTAAATAGATAAACAGTCAATATATTGGCGAGAGTGATCACAACAAGGCATGAACCTGATTAAAGATCTATAAGAGGATAACATTCCCATACCATTCTCAATCATTAAAAGGGAGAGGTTTAACTGACAGACTTTTATAATTTTTTTTAACTTGAAGTACAGACTACTAAATTAGCTCTGAAGCTTCGCCCCTCCTTTCTTCCTACCAAACTGACCCACCTATCAAATGACAGGCAAATGGTATCAAAAATCTATACCACATAAAGCCCATATGATCTCAGTAAAGAAATGGGAATCTGAACCATATAGTAAGGGAATAGGATTTGACTGGGAGCAAATCCATTTAATACCTTTCAAAAATAAAATATCTCCCACAGTAATCCAGACAAAGTACGTGATTTAAATAGGAACGATTGGACCCCAGCCAGACTACACAAGCTCATTCTTATCCAATCCCCACAATGTTGGAATTCTAATTCACTAATAGGGTTCTCCCACACATGCTTCTTTTTTGCCCGATGTTGCAACACTTTTGGGACAGGATCTTTGAGTGTAAAACTGACTCTAGCATTCCATTTAATTGGGGTCAGTATCCTCCTCAGGCAAGTGACTGTTTTAGGATCACCATTCCTACTGTAATTCGTGCCCTTCCCTCCATTAGTGGTGATCTAAATGTATGAGTCTTGCGTACAGTATGAGTGCATACTGTGAATTCTAATCATGAAACATTGCCTTCCCCACCCACGCTATGCCCTCCCCAACTGGACATAGGCGATACACAGAACTGAAGACCCCTCCCAGAAGCTCTGTTCCCTTTACAAGGAGGTTTCCCCCGCATTTTCTCTTAGACACAGTATTCAGTGCAGAGCTGGATATAGCCATAGAGGAATTCGTTGATACCAATATTGGCTCAGTTGAATATTTTTCCAGTCTGGGAAACATTCAAAGTGTACATTAGAGGGTTAGCCATATCCAAGCCTTCAGGAGTCCTCCGCTCAAGCAGAAACAGATTGTCGTCGCTCAAGAGTCAATTAGGTAGATTTGAACAAGAGCCCAAACCTCTGACGCATTAAAGAAAGCACTTGAGGAGCACCATGAGGTTGCGGATAGTGAGCTAAAACATATGGGCAAATATGCGATAGCCAAAACCTATGGGGAGGGGGGGGAGGGGAGACCAGGCTCAGCGCTTGCAGCGCTGGCACATCACCAAAGAGAGTCTGGCTTAGTTACCAAGCTGCGGGATTCGAGTGGTGATCTGCTGAGATACCCAATAGAGATAGCCAATAGGTTCATCAGGTATTATTCAGATCTATATGGCACTAAGGTGGTGACAGATGAAATTGCCATTCAGGACTACCTGGAACATATACAACTTCTGTGGCTTACAAACGGGCACAGGGAGGATCTCATTAGACTGCTAGACCACTTCGAAATACTGACTGCACTCAACGCTATGCATGATGGGAGCGCCCTAGGGCAAGATGGGCTCACAGTATGCTTTTAAAAAACTTATAAAGACCGGTTGATTCTGAATTTGTGCACTTTGTTTAGTATTACATCGTTTTTATTGAAGGAGCATTACAGAATAAGCATACACAAAGACATATCTGTGACATTACTTGAAGTATCGTAACCAAAGCATAGTACACTAGGTAAATGGCATCCAAGCATCAGTCACAGGCCAAAGCAATGTAATATGTAAAAACGTATAACCCCCTCATGAACACATCAAAAAGCAAGAAGGGGAAAACAAAAAAGGAGGAAAAACACCTGCACCCCAAAGCCCCACCCCACCCTCTCCCCCTACACAACACCTCCCCAACCCACCCCACCCCGCGGTCCAGTCCATCAAATTTGAGCCAAGCCTTCCTCTTCCATCCTATTTCCCACCGTCCGTGTCAGAGAGACGCAACAATCTAAGGTATCGTGGGCAGGTGACCTCGCGAAACTCTGAAGACAACAGGGACAAAAAGGGCTGCCATAGTTCTGCATATTTCGCTCCCTCCCCTGCTGCTGTTAAAGAAAGTTTTTCCATGCCTAGCACCATCCATACACGGTGGAGCCATCCATGCATCGTGGGCGCACTCGCTGTCCGCCAGTGAGCTACAATGTTCTGCAATGCTGAGCCCAGCGCAATTGCGATCAGGCGACCTCTACGGGAGCTCATTGGGTACATCAGAGGGTTCGATAGCCCCAGAAGGACGTATGATGGTAGACGGGGAATCTCCGTATCAAAATGTGTATCCACCTCATCTAACACCTGTTTCCAATAGCCCCGAAGATGTGTTCAGACCCAGAGCAAATGCACCAGATTCCCCACCTGTCCACAACCCCGCCAGCATAGCGCCTCCTTTGTGTGATCCATTTCGTGAAGCCGTTCAGGGGTGTAACACCAATATGTTACGATTTTTGTAAGGGTGTCTGTAAGTCCCATTTGGTAGGCGGAATGACGCGCCCTATAATAAATGCCTTCTTATTCTGTACGAGTAAAATTCCTACCCTCTCCCAGCAAGCCCTACTAGCGCTGTAGAGGTATGCATATTTATTCAGTAGCATCTTATATAGGTCAGAAATTAATTTCTTGTCAGTCTTACGGGTAATTAACCAATATTCGTAGGGAGTAAGCCGTCTGTCTGCTCCGGAGCGAACTTGCTCACTCAGGGCCCAGTGACGTGCCTGCATTTAACAGAGTCTTTCCCCTTCCGACAGCTCAAATTCTTGACGAAGATAAGAGAAGGAAATCACCCCATCCGCTGCATATAGATGATAAAGGAATCGACATCCTGCCGCTCGCCAGCCCGCGAAGCCCACGGCGTCTTACCCCGGCGTGAAGTCCGGATTATCTAAGATAGGAGTAAGTGGGGACAGAAAGGTAGTAAGGACATGGTTAATATTCGTCTTATCCCATATCTCCTTCGGAACCCTAGTGATGTATGAGGTGTACAAATTGGGGGGTCTGTGGTGCTTACGCAAAAAGGGGACTTCCTGTAAAGGTCTGCCGGCCACTGTCTGGTCTTGAAAAAGCCAATGTTTTTCTGACTCCCATTTGCTCCACTACACCAAGAGACGGAGCTGAGCCGCCTGAAAATATAATGACAAGTCTGGAAGGCCAATCCCTCCAGCTTCCGGCTGAAGCACTGCTATTCGAAGTTTAAGGCGTGGTTTTCTCCCGTTCCAAATAAATTGGGCCAATTCAGATTGTGTCTGCTTTATCCAGTCTTTGGGAAGTCGTAGAGGAATAGTGCGAAATAGATATAAAACCTGCGGTAGAATCGTCATTTTTATTGCTGCAACCCTGCCCAGCCAGGAAAAAGGGTACTGCTTCCACTGCCCCAGTTCCTTCCGTATCTTGGCTCGTAACTGAGCATAATTGATATCCACCGTATCTCTCAAAGACGGGGCCAGCTTGATCCCCAAGTATGGGACCGCCTCAGTTGCCCAATGAATGGGAAATTCCTTAGCTAGTAGCTCCCGGGTGCGCTTCTCCAAAGATAGATCTAGTGCTACCGATTTGCTCAAGTTGACCTTTAATACGGAGATCCGGACAAATGCTTCCAGATCTTGCATACAGGCCGGTAAAGCGGCCGCGGGCTGCGATAACGATATCAGGACGTCATCAGCATACAGGCTTATCGTATGCACGTAGCTCCCAAATTTAATCCCTGTGACCTCTGGGTTGCACCTTAGTTTCTGCGCAAGGGGCTCCATATAGAGAACGAAGAGGAGGGGCGATAATGGGAATCCCTGCCTCGTTCCCCGCTCTATAGCAAACCGCGGGGAAGTGTAACCATTAACTCGTACTGTCGGGTATTTATAACAATTCAATACATGAGTACGAAACTTCGGTCCCAAACCAGCCTTCTCCAGGACCTTTGCTAAATAGGGCCAATGGACCCTATCAAATGCCTTTTTGGCGTCTATAGCCAACATCAAGCATTCCCCAGATGTCTGAGCTTGCCTTTTCAATAAGATGTAGGGCCCTCTTTGTGTTTCCGAGGTCTGGCGTTCAGGGATGAAGCCAGCCTGATCCAGATCAATCAGGCCTCCAATATGTGTCCTGATTCGTGCCGCTAAAATCCCCGTATACAGTTTCAAATCGACGTTAAGAAGGGAGATGGGACGGTAAGCCTCACAACGTATCCGATCCTTTCCCGGTTTCAGGATGACCGCAATTGAGGCCTCCAGGAGGTCACTCGAGATCGCGCCAGTCTCGGCGAAGGAATTAAAAAGAGGCACCAATAAGGGAACTATCTGCGCACAAAATGTTTTATAAAAACTAGCTGGGGACCCGTCAGGGCCCGGAGTTTTGGCCGTTTTTAAGCGGGAGATGGCCGCTATAATCTCTTCCGGCCTAATGGCGGTTTCCAGAAGATCCGCTTGCTCCCGCCAAAGTGTCGGAAGGGAGACAGAATCTAAAAAGACCTCCTCCTCCGCCTACCCGTGGGCTCACCAGCGTAAACGTTGGCATAGAAATCCCTAAATGCTCCAGCTATTGCATGATCTTCTGTGACAGGCCTCCCAACCCTCCCAACTATCTCTCGCACTATCTGCCGCTGTCTCGTCTCCCTCAACTTATGTGCCAACAACCTCCCACATCTATCCCCACCCGTATAGAAGGCGTGGCACAAATGGAGGGTAGCAAATTCTGCTCTATCCTGGTCGAATGCCACTAATTGTTGCCGAACTGCCATCAGCTGCCGCCAAATTCTGGGTGCCCCCGTCCTCTGGTGCATTTGCTCTAGCTCCCTAATCTGATGTGTGAGGTCATCCCGCTTGCGCTGTCTCTCTACATTATCCGCGTCCAAAATAGCTATAAATTCACCTCTGAGGACCGCTTTCAAGGCTGCCCACTGAGTCGCCAGGGTGGTTCATGTGTTACCATTATGTGAGAGATAGTCTGTGAAAGTGCGCTGTATTCGGGAGATCACATCTTTCCGTTGGAGTAGTGCCTCTCTGAGACGCCATGTCCGCTGCATGCGCTGAATATGGGGGAGAGCAAGTCTGACAATTACAGGGGCATTGTCCGACAAGGAGGCAACTCCAATCTCCACCTTCGTGGCCAAGGCTTATGTGAGCAATGTAGCAAGCAAATAATCCAATCTGGCATATGTTTTATGCACAGGTGAGAAGTAGGAGTATTCCCGCTCCCCCGGGTGAAAATTTCGACATAGATGCCTAAAGCCTAATTCATGCAACCTGGCTAAACTCTCGCCCGTGAGCGCCGCTGCATGTGTGGTACGCTGGCAGGACCTATCTAGAACGTTCTCAAATACCAGGTTAAGGCCCCCCTCCCCTAGCAGAAGGTGGCAGTCCGATGTAGAAGTGGCCTCTGTAAGCATTGTGTTAAAAAAACTCTCTTGCCCCTCATTTGGTGCGTAAACCGATCCAATAGAGAAAAGGGTAGAGCCTAAAGAAAATCTATAGAGGAAAGCGTCCCTTAGTCTCCGCCAGTTTATCCAGAACCTGCCCCTTAAATTTCTGAGACACAAGAATGGCCACCCCTGCTGTCTTAGTGGAATTAGAGGAGAAAAACTGTAGGGGAAACTTTCTAGACCAAAGACGTTGGCAGTCTTGCAGTAAGAGGTGTGTCTCCTGCAGAAGGGAAATGTCTGCGTGAGTTTGTTCCAGAGAGAGTAGCACTGCCCTATGCTTAACTGGATTATTCAATTCTCTCACATTAAGAGTGAGTATTTTCAATTCCGCTACTGGCATCTAATCACTATGTATTGAGTATCCAGTGAAGCATACTGACCGCTGAAAGGCCCCACACCCCCTCCTGCAATCAATCGCCCCCTGCTGCGGACCTGGGCAATCAAAAACCCACCTATGCTCCCGATGGACTAAGGACCAATAAACCCACCCCCCTACCTCCCCAACCTACCAAACTCCCCAAAAAAGATATACATTATTTCCGAATAGTGTGTCCATCATCCGTAGATGCGTGGCAATACAACAATACGGGGAACTCAAGCAATCCCACCACTCCCCCTCCCACCGCCGGCCATTGCCAAGAAAGAAATGTACACATTAGAGGCTATGCAATCCGAAGGTTCAGCCACAAAGAGGCGGAGCCAACTCTGTCGCCGCCATTTCCACCGCTGCCCGCTGGCCTTCCTCGATCAGTGCCACAGGGGGAGCCTCGCCCGTCGCCTCCTCCTCTGCTGTTGCCATTGCCGTTTGGAGTCATCCCTGTCAGTCGTCCGGTTAGGTTCCTCCTTGTCCTCAGACGGCACTTCGATGCCCAGAAGCCTACACGCCTCCGTCAGGGACCTCAGCTGGTAAACTTTATTGTCTCATCTAAACCATAGCCTGAACAGGTGACCCCAGCTATAGGGAATATTGCGTTGCCGCAGCAGTGTTTTAACCGGCTTGAAGGTTGTGCGCTTCTGCAGAGTGAGGGCAGATAAGACTTGAAATAGGATCGGTGAGTGGTCCCCAAAGGTAAGAGCGTTCAGCTTACGTGCCTTTTGAAGGATCTCTTCCTTTGTGCAGAAGTCTTGGACACAAACTAAAATATAAGGAGGTGGGGCGGAAGCCGAGCGCGGTGGCCCCACCCGATGTGTCCTGTTGATACGCAGCCAGCATCAGAGGGGTGTCCCAATATGTGATTAAACAGGTCTCGAGCGAAACGGTAGAGATCTTTTGTGTCCTCAGACACTTTCACGCCCCTAATCCTGATATTATGGCGTCAGGAACGGTTTTCTAAATCCTCCAAGTGTGTCTGAAGGTCCACTTGCTGATCATGAATACGAATGATTTAGTGCTATAATGCCTCCATTTCTGCATCCCGGCCCTTACCCTTGCCCTCTAGGTCAGCCACATGTTCCCCTATAGCGTCCGTGTCTCATCGGACCTCCTTGATCTCCTCCTTGAGTTCTCGCTTCAAAGTGTGTATGTTGTCTCGTAGGGTGTTAAATAGGGATTCAAGAAAGGATTTAGTGATAGGCTCTGAACTGTCCGACTGGCCTGAGGCAGGCGGACTGGCAGCCATTGCCACAGGTTCGGTCTGCTTCTCCGCCGGTCCTTTAGAAAACAGGTCCTTGATGGTTTTATCCCTCTGACCTCTGGCTGAGGACATCGCCCGCAGCAGCCCACCCCCAGGCTCCGGGCAGTAAAAGGCCCCCCCACCCCCAGAAGCCGAACCGGCTGCGATTCCTGCGCGAAGTCCGCCTATCCTTCCCTACCCAAAAAATATGCCACCGGAGGGTGTCTCCGCTGATCGGAACAGTCTCACTGACTCTCAAGATGGTTGATCAATAAATTAACTGCTGAGCCCTGTAATGGCAGAGTTTTTGGCTTTATTTAGCAGTGATATAGATCATTAATCTTGCTCGCATCTAGTATAGGTATTCTTAGCCTGTGTTGGCCCTTTTAAGCCCTTTTTTCCAGATCTAGAAGAGGATAGCTGCTTAATATGCCTTTATTCTTGACTTTAACCTGTCTATTGCCTATTGGCTTTGACATATTAGACACATTGGTATGGTTTATGTAGGTATTCTGACAGAGCTAAGGAGCATTTCACCCCTTTCAGGCCTACAGGCCTAGAGCTAGAGGGACTCCATCTTGATGAAGCTGAGAGGCTTTTCAGGGCAAAGGCAAAGTTTATAGTTAAGGCTGTTGTTCGCTTGGAGAGAACCGGTTCAGGCTGGCCCTTATCGAAGGAATGTATTTTTCCCCACTCCGAAGACACAACTTCAGGCTGGCCAGCTGGGAACGTGTCCTTGGTACGGGGAGGTACAAGAATTTGGTGGGCGGCAGGTTACTGGCCGTAACTTTCCATGAAAGGACAAGCTTCCATATTAGCGAGCTACGGGAGAGGAGGAGTGTTCATTCCAGCTTGTGTGCAGTTCAGTTCAGTTTGGAGGTCAGTCCAGCGTGGTGTGCAGTTCAGCGTGGTGCTCAGAACAGCTTGGAGCACAGAACAGCTGGGAGCTCAGTTCAGTTTGGAGCTCAGAACAGCTTGCAGAGAGAGAGAGGATGTCTGCTGGAGCTGCAGAATAGAGTGCAGTTCTTAAATGGAGAAAGAAGGCAGACGATTGCTGAAGATGAGGAGACAGAAAGCAGTGCAGAGAGCATCAAAGAAGGCTGTCAGCTGGAGCAATTGGACCAGAGGCGTGGTGATGCGGTGAAGGAGGGAGAGACAGAGAGAGCCCTAATCCCACCAGAGGCAGAGAGAGAGCCCTAATCCCACCAGAGGCAGAGAGAAATCTTACTTCTAATAGGTGAGGTAGTCTGAACCAATCACACTTACATCTTAATCTTATCTTTATTCCCTAGGCTTTTGCATTGTTAATCTTTTCCCTTTCAGCGGATTGTTCCTGTTATGTTTAATCTTTTCTCTTTCAGCGGTGTGTTCTACCTATAGTCTTTGTCAGTTACATATCTGTATATGTGTATTTTACTATTGTAATAATAAACATCCCCATAACTACAGTGCATGAGTTCTTTTATGATAAAGTTATCCTGGCTTCAAGCCAGTTGCTGTTGAGCCACTGATGAATCAGAAGGGAGTAGGAGCGCTTAAA
Source organism: Lissotriton vulgaris (assembly GCF_964263255.1). Lineage (NCBI taxonomy): Eukaryota > Metazoa > Chordata > Amphibia > Caudata > Salamandridae > Lissotriton > Lissotriton vulgaris. Next base: position 228,827,910 of record NC_141691.1, on the reverse strand, counting down.
TCAAGAAATAACTCAATCACATAGTGTGTATCCCATGCAGTGAGGGTAATCCCCTTTTCTAGTAGTATTACTGTTTGAACAGATGCTACCCCTGATCAGGTAAGTAATAGTGAGGGAGAGAGGAGACCTGCAACTAAGGGACCACACCCTCCCATAATTCTGTAAACAGCGTCTTCTGTTCCAAAGCATAGGTAACCTTTTTCCTCCTAGTCAGATGTTATAGCCAGAACAGATGTTGCCCCTGATCCGGTAAGTCTGAATGAATAGGGAGAACAGGGAGCCCTTGAGCTGGGGAATTGTTGACACTAAGTAATTGGCTAACTCCCATAATATTATTGTAGTAGTAGACCCTTAGTGATATATATGTATAGGTGTTCATAGGAATGTGGTCGTCGTTGATATGCGGCGTTAGTGAGAACACTGGGTGGGAGACCAGTGTCGATACCCACAAGATTGTGGCTTGAATAAGTGAGAGCGCTGGGAGGTTGAACTAGCGTGGAGATCGACAGGATTGTTGATCGTTTGGAAAAGGGAGCATTGGGTTCTGCAGGCCCATGTGTAGTCTCACCGGATTGTGCGCAATATCTGCCCTAGGGTAGACCGGTCTGAGTGGCCACGAGACCAACTGATGTGAATAAGTGTGGTGTAGGGTATGGATATCCCTAGTAATCAGTGAGTATTTTTAGTATCCCTATAGATTTAGTGGTGTTTTTAATAATATGAGCTTGTATATTGCGAGTTCCCCATCCTCAGGTAGGTACCAGGTGCCTGGATAGGTGGTCCTGAGGAGGGAAGGTGAGTACGTTCTGGCTGGGTTGGAGGGGCCCCTGGGGGCTGATCCCACCTACTCAGAAAATCCAGCCATTACATCTGGCGTCTACGAACAGTTTACGAAGCCTGTGTGCCTGGCCATGTGCTTAGATTGTTTCCCATGTGTTGTGTGGGAGTGCCCTGAGCGCCAGACATTACATCTGGCGTCTACGAACAGTTTACGAAACCTTTGTGACCTTGCCATGTGCTTAGAGAGGTTCCTGGCCATGTGCTTAGAGAGGTTCCCATGTGTTGTGAGTGAGTGCCATGAACGCCATAACATCTGGCGTAGTCGAACGGTTTACCTATCCTGTGTGTCCTGACCATGTGCTTAGAGAGTTTCCCATGTGTTCTGAGGGAGTGCCCTGAACGCCGGTTCCATCTGGCGTAATGTTGCAGTTTATGTAGCCTGTTAGACCTATGGGCTTGAACAGTTGCAGCGTGAGGAGATTGCATTACATCATGGCATTTGGTTTATTCAGGGTGGAAGGAATGGTTTTCATCTTGGTGTTTAAACTGTCAGAGTTGAAGGATGGCATTACATGAGGAAGCCAGTTACATCTTTGTGATGGTCCAATTGTATAAATGTGTGTAAAAAATGCTTTTAAATTGCCCATTAAATTGCTTGCTGCATTTGCTTATGCTGTGCAATGTGAAATGTGTTCATTGTAATATGATCTGTGGGGTTCTTTGAATATAGCTCCTTGTAAATATGACTTGTGAATAGCGCCATATTATTGTGGCTTATGAGGTGCATGTTCTCATGTTGATCTGCTGTGTTGCTTGTGAATGGTGCTTTGAATATATTCCTTGTGAAAAGCGTGTCGTTTTTTGAGTTTGTTTACTGTCTTGTAAATATGGCTTGTGAATAGCGCCATATTAATGTGGCTTGTGAGGTGCATGTTCTTATGTTAATCTGCTGTGTTCCTTGTGCATTGCGCCTTGGATTTATTGTTTGTGAAAAGCTTGTCTTGTAAATATGGCTTGTGAATAGCGCCATGTGGTCATGGCTTGGATGGAGCATGTTATCATTACGTTAGGCAGGGGAGAGCTGGATCTCTCTCGGGTGCTTGGGGATAACGTTTTTGAAAATATGTGTACGTGTTAGCTGTGAACGTGAAGAAATGTGCTCATGACTTTCCCATGTATCTGCAGTTGTTGGGAAATGATTCTGCTTGAGCTGCCAAAGGGTTAATATCTTGAGTTGAGATGGCAGTCTTTATTTTTTACATGCTGTCAACATGCATGGTTATCTGACCTGACTATAAAAGTCAGTGGATTATTTGATGGTTTGATTTTGACTTTATTTTTGGTTCCTTGGTCTGCCTATGTGCTTTGTCAACCTCTTGACGGGAAGGTACCATCTTGTGTTTTGCGAAGGGTTCTGTTCATTTCACATTCTTTTTGAAATGCGTCTACGAATTTTTGTGTGGGTTTGCCTTGGAACTGATGTGGTTATAAATCAACCAGTCGGATTACGGAGAAGGCTGTGTTCTTTTAAGATGAGTGAAATGTTAAAAAGATGGCCCGTTAGAGTGCACGCTACGGAGCTGTTTTCATTAATTATTTCTTTAAGGGTTTCCATCTAGACAGGAATGTGCTATTGCAATGATCACAGGTTGAGAATAATCAATCTTGCCCGACAGTGCGTGGTAACATGTGCTTTTAATTAGTGGAAGGCAACCATGTGCCTTTGAAAAAAAATGTTAAAATGTAACATTATTATTTTCCCATATGTAAATTAAAATGTATTCTTTTATAAATGTGTCAGCAAAACCTTTTTTATTATGTTCACCAACTCAGTTAGAAAATAGTACGCTGTTTAATAGTGTGTGAATGTGGCCCTTTTATTACGCTGGCTTGAATGGCCTGCATGTTAAATTACACTGTAATGTAAAATGATATAATGCCCCTGGTTGAGTTAAATACAATGTTGAAATGTATCTGCATTTTATGTTGTTTTACAAATTATTTCTCCTTCAGCAGCTGACAATGGACCATGTTAATTCGTTTTTTTTCCCAAATGCAGAATGTATAATTTTGTGTGCAAAACTGAGTTGCCCCTTTCTAAATAAGTGCCCATATTTTAAATGTCTTGCCTTTAGCTGAATTAGTTAGACAAAAGTCTTTTTAGAAATTGGAGCTTTTAATTGGCAGTACACTGTAACAGAATTGTTTTTTTTTTTTAAATGCTAGCTTCCGTTAGTCTGAAAATCAGGCCTGAGAATAGGCAAAGGTATTTGTTTGTCGACCTTGGCAGACCAGCTGGTTTGTGCAGACGAGTTTTTTTTTTCCCTTCATTCTGCAGGTTTCGATCACGTCCCTGTTCGTTATGATTGGCTACAATCCAATTTTCTTCCGCGAACGGCTTGTTTATTTAAGGGAGGGGCTGGCTTAGAGAGGCTCATCATTTGGCGGTAATCCAAAGTAGCCTCACACTGTAGCCTGGCTCCTGCTCTGAAAGGAGGGGCTGGCTTAGAGAGGATTAGGGTATGTTAGGCCCTGCAAAATATTATTAAAAGTTAAATTTTGAATGTTTTTAATTAATTAGGATATTTTCTTTTCAATAATGAAAGGCACCCGGGGTGCTTTTTAAATGGAAAATTTTATTTTGCAAGAATAATGATACTTGTTCTCTTGTTCCTAGGATTGCTGTGGTTGTGGTTCTGCGTGGGTCCGTCCCCCTTCCACTTCCTTTTCTTGTTTTAGCTTTTTACTTTCATGTTTTTATTTTATTTTATTATTTTTGGATGATGGAATCAGACCAGACCAGACCGGACCGGTGATGGATGGCCGCATTGGAGGAAGTGTCCGGATACCGAGGATGCAGGGTGGTGGCCTACACTGAAGAATTTGGACTGAGTTACATAATTCCTTGGCCTGCATTTTTTGTTGACATCACTACGAGCAGGCCCCACTTTAAAAAAAAAAAAAAACACAAACATGTTTTATTTGGGACAGAATTATACATGTATTTTGATGCATAATCCCTTGGACAAGCAGGCCCCACTTTTAAAGCAAAAAAACATGTCACCTATTATAGTTTTTCTGTTTTCTTCAAAACAGTTTTTGCCAATGAAGGACTTTTTTGAATGGTGGTGCACACATGTGTTCCACAGTGTGATTTAAAATGGTTGTTTTGTTCTTATAAGCTTGATGTTACACCAGCTATCTTGTAGAAATGGGGTTGTTGTTTCTTTACTGTTCTTACATTTTCACCTTGATTGATCAAAGGGTGGTTACCTTACATTTTGGATTGTTCTGGGAGGTGTGTCTTTTAGTATGATTATGTATTAATGTTTATCCAGACCTTGCAACAGTTTGTCATGTTTACTTCTCAGATTTCACTTTAAATTGACAAATGTTAGTAGGTAGGCCTCATTTAGGCCCATTGTTATTTTCATCCCACAAACACCCCATTGTCTTATTTTCGATCCCACACAAACAAGCCTCCTACACTCTCAATAGATTTCATGAGTCATATTAGCTTTCAGTTGACTAGTAGGTAGGGCTCATTTTAGGCCCTTTCTTTGTTTCTCATTAGGAGTTGAAACACATTTAGTTCTTAAGTTGACAATAGTAGGTAGGCCTCATTTAGGCTTAGTTGTCCGAAGTAGGCCCCATTTAGGCCCCTTGCTGTTTTCATTCAACACATAAGTCCCTACATCACTAGATTTCAACCAGTTATCATTAGAAGTTGAGGCACATTTAGTTTGATGTGCTTTTGGTTAGTTTCTGTTGTTATCAGATCCAATCTCAGATATGTTTCAGCATTCAAGTCAAGGGTGCTTTGATTTGTTTTCAGTTTGGTTGTTAGGTTTGATTCCTACAATTGAGTTTCAGTGGTTTCTTTGTGGTGTGTGTTGATAGATTGGTGTTGTGTTTGTTATCTGGATGTTTATTGTTTGTAAGATGTTCGCAAGATAAGGATCTAAGGGTGGATGGCAGAGTTATTTAGCAGTGATATAGATCTTAATCTTGCTCACATCTAGGATAGGTATTTTTAGCCTATGTTGGATAGATTATGTTGATGTTTGTTTAGATGGTTGTTGTTGTTTATTGATGCTCGCAAGATAAGGATCTAGGGGTGCAATGTAATGGCAGAGTTTTTGGCTTTATTTAGCAGTGATATAGATCATTAATCTTGCTCGCATCTAGTATAGGTATTCTTAGCCTGTGTTGGCCCTTTTAAGCCCTTTTTTCCAGATCTAGAAGAGGATAGCTGCTTAATATGCCTTTATTCTTGACTTTAACCTGTCTATTGCCTATTGGCTTTGACATATTAGACACATTGGTATGGTTTATGTAGGTATTCTGACAGAGCTAAGGAGCATTTCACCCCTTTCAGGCCTACAGGCCTAGAGCTAGAGGGACTCCATCTTGATGAAGCTGAGAGGCTTTTCAGGGCAAAGGCAAAGTTTATAGTTAAGGCTGTTGTTCGCTTGGAGAGAACCGGTTCAGGCTGGCCCTTATCGAAGGAATGTATTTTTCCCCACTCCGAAGACACAACTTCAGGCTGGCCAGCTGGGAACGTGTCCTTGGTACGGGGAGGTACAAGAATTTGGTGGGCGGCAGGTTACTGGCCGTAACTTTCCATGAAAGGACAAGCTTCCATATTAGCGAGCTACAGGAGAGGAGGAGTGTTCATTCCAGCTTGTGTGCAGTTCAGTTCAGTTTGGAGGTCAGTCCAGCGTGGTGTGCAGTTCAGCGTGGTGCTCAGAACAGCTTGGAGCACAGAACAGCTGGGAGCTCAGTTCAGCTTGGAGCTCAGAACAGCTTGCAGAGAGAGAGAGGATGTCTGCTGGAGCTGCAGAATAGAGTGCAGTTCTTAAATGGAGAAAGAAGGCAGACGATTGCTGAAGATGAGGAGAGAGAAAGCAGTGCAGAGAGCATCAAAGAAGGCTGTCAGCTGGAGCAATTGGACCAGAGGCGTGGTGATGTGGTGAAGGAGGGAGAGACAGAGAGAGCCCTAATCCCACCAGAGGCAGAGAGAGAGCCCTAATCCCACCAGAGGCAGAGAGAAATCTTCCTTCTAATAGGTGAGGTAGTCTGAACCAATCACACTTACATCTTAATCTTATCTTTATTCCCTAGGCTTTTGCATTGTTAATCTTTTCCCTTTCAGCTGAGTGTTCCTGTTATGTTTAATCTTTTCTCTTTCAGCGGTGTGTTCTACCTATAGTCTTTGTCAGTTACATATCTGTATATGTGTATTTTACTATTGTAATAATAAACATCCCCATAACTACAGTGCATGAGTTCTTTTATGATAAAGTTATCCTGGCTTCAAGCCAGTTGCTGTTGAGCCACTGATGAATCAGAAGGGAGTAGGAGCGCTTAAATCAAGAAATAACTCAATCACATAGTGTGTATCCCATGCAGTGAGGGTAATCCCCTTTTCTAGTAGTATTACTGTTTGAACAGATGCTACCCCTGATCAGGTAAGTAATAGTGAGGGAGAGAGGAGACCTGCAACTAAGGGACCACACCCTCCCATAATTCTGTAAACAGCGTCTTCTGTTCCAAAGCATAGGTAACCTTTTTCCTCCTAGTCAGATGTTATAGCCAGAACAGATGTTGCCCCTGATCCGGTAAGTCTGAATGAATAGGGAGAACAGGGAGCCCTTGAGCTGGGGAATTGTTGACACTAAGTAATTGGCTAACTCCCATAATATTATTGTAGTAGTAGACCCTTAGTGATATATATGTATAGGTGTTCATAGGAATGTGGTCGTCGTTGATATGCGGCGTTAGTGAGAACACTGGGTGGGAGACCAGTGTTGATACCCACAAGATTGTGGCTTGAATAAGTGAGAGCGCTGGGAGGTTGAACTAGCGTGGAGATCGACAGGATTGTTGATCGTTTGGAAAAGGGAGCATTGGGTTCTGCAGGCCCATGTGTAGTCGCACCGGATTGTGCGCAATATCTGCCCTAGGGTAGACCGGTCTGAGTGGCCGCGAGACCAACTGATGTGAATAAGTGTGGTGTAGGGTATGGATATCCCTAGTAATCAGTGAGTATTTTTAGTATCCCTATAGATTTAGTGGTGTTTTTAATAATATGAGCTTGTATATTGCGAGTTCCCCATCCTCAGGTAGGTACCAGGTGCCTGGATAGGTGGTCCTGAGGAGGGAAGGTGAGTACGTTCTGGCTGGGTTGGAGGGGCCCCTGGGTGCTGATCCCACCTACTCAGAAAATCCAGCCATTACAAGCCCCCAGCCGGGTCCAAGAGAGTGACCACCGACCCACAATGTTGCCTGTCGGACCTGACACAGCGACTACTCGAGGGTCCTCATCCATTGTGTCCGCCTCCAGCTAGGCCGTCCTGCGCTACCTCGTCTCCAACCGAGCTCCACCAAAGCCCCTCCGTGACCAGGGGGCCACCTCCAGTGCAGGCCGCCTATCCCACGAGCCCCACCACCCAGCTGAAGAATGGGGCCCTTCACAGTCACCAGAGCTCCTCAGCACTGAAGTCCCATACACACCGCCTGTACTGCGCTCCCACTGCCGACAGCCGAGGGCCATCCACGGCTCACAGCTCCTCTCTTGCTAGGCCCAGCGGAGCGGCCTACCTCACACCCCAACCGGGCCTGGTCCCCACCAGGGGATATCTGCTCTCTTCGTAGGCTCAAGCAATTCTCAGGCCTCCCGGCTTATGTGAGATGCGCACACAGTCTATACCGGGGCGAATGGGTGTAGAGCGGCTCCTTCATCTCTCTCAACAAGTCCAAGAAGCCCCACCAGCCACTGCCTCAAGGGCCGAACACTGCCTGCCCCCGCGGCCGACCAGAACCATCACTGTGCTCTATGTGCCCCAAGCCACCGCATGCACAGGCCGCCCACCGGGCCGATCCATCGGGCCTCACCTCTTCTCTTCTCCCAGGGGCTCCGGTCTTCAGCTGCCTCCCTCAGGACCGCCTCGAAAACCACTGGGCCCCCGCTCTGCTCTTCTCATAAGCCACCGGTAGGAAGGTGAAAAAATGGCGGCCAGCTGACAGCAGACTCTATCGCCGCCTCTGCCGAGCCTCGTGCAGGGATCTGTGTGGATCGGGTCTCACCCCGGTGGGTCCGCAGCAGCTCCCAGGAGGTCCCGCCTCCGGAGACTCGCGCGGGCTGGAGTCACCGCACCGTGAGCAGAGCTCCTCCGGGGCAGGCTCGACCAGGCTCTGCGGACTCCGGGCCCGACTCTGCCCACGCCCCCTTGCTCCTCAGCGATGCCGGCCAGGCGTGCAGGCTGCGCCGTCTATCGCAGTAGACCAGCCGCGAATGCTCTCCTCCGGCAGTCAGCAACACCAGGGACTGCAAGGGACACCAGGCGGGCCGAAAAACAGGCTGATGAAGGGCTCCAGAAAGCGATAGCCCGTGCTAAGAAAGGACGGCGGAGGGAGCTCGGGAAAGCATGTCCGCTCACGCCACAATCTTGGCCACGCCCCTGTGCAATTTGTTTAAAGAGATGGGGAGAAGGGTGCGATGCCCCAATCGATGATGGAGGCCTTAATAGTTACTTTATTGAAGCTGGGGAAGCCCCCAAACGAATGCATACCTATAGTCCACTATCGCCTCTGAATATTGGATACTAAAATATTTGCAAATAGGCAGACATCATTGATCCCGATATTAGTAGGGCCAGAGCAGGCGGGATTTGTTCTGGGACACACCTTATTATATAACTTGAGAACTGTGTTTGGCACCACTCAGCATGTAAGGCTTGAGATTAAGGTGGCTGCTTTTTTTTGGAACACAGAGAAAGCGTTTGATTCTGTGGAATGGGCCTTTATGGATCAGGTATTACGATGTATGGGAGTGGGTGAGGTTTTTCTTAAGCTGGTGTCAGTACTCTATAATCAACCAGAAGCGAGGAGTCACATCACCTATTAGGATATTATGGGGCACACGGCCGGGCTGTCCATTGTCCCCGCTGTTATAGGCCATTGGTGTGCGCCTTAAGAGAATACCACGGACACAGAGGGATCCGCTTTCCGAACAACAACCCTATAGTGTCGGCGTACGCGGATTACATGCAACTCTATGTACGAGAACCTGGGTCTAACCTAACACCGCTAATTAATGAAGTGATTAAGTTTGGAGGAGGTCTCCGGTTTAAGAATTAGTTGGACTAGATCAATTGTATTTCCTTTGACACCGGGCACAACACCGGTGGCTCTGGACTTCCCTATGCAGTGGTCTTCTGACCCTGTGGGTTATTCAGGGGTGCAGGTCCATACAAATTCAGAGCTGGTGATCAGTGCGAAATATGGCAAAGTTATTGCTATACTTGAGGAAGGTATTGACCACTGGATTTGCCTGCCTTCATCCCTAATAGGTTGTATCTCCTTGATGAAGATGATTGCCTTACCCAGATTTTTATTTCTCTTTTTAAATATCCCAATGGTTCTTATGAAACAGAGATTATACGCTCTCTAATGGTGAAATTAGCTTGGGCTGGTAAACATCTGCAGGTCAAATGGGACAAATCCTACACTTCCCTATTCCATGGGTGGCCTTGGTGCTCCTGATCTAGAGTTATTTAATAGAGTAGCTCAGTGTTCACATACACATTATTGGATACATGGGCTGCAGAATCCCCCTCATCTGCAGATAGTGATCGAACCTGACCCACTCCCTCAGAGACTGTTTCGGAACCCTATCAGACGTAATGGCATACTAGATTGTTAATTCAACAGTGCATGCTTGGCAGGACCTATTAAAAAGACAAGCTGGCGCACTTTTATCCTCCCCCTATTGCCTGTGGAATGGTGCTATTGGCTACCAATGAGTGTGGATAGAGAGGTGGTACAGGCTTTACCGTCACTCAACATCTCTGCCATGCGCGATTTATTTTCCAAGGGCAAGGACCATGCATAGGCCGAGGTAGCAACTGAGGGACAGGATTTCACCCCACTCGCGCAGTTCCATTCTTATAGGTTTAGGCATGCGCTGCATGCTCTGCTTGACAATGTCCTTCAGGAACCTCCTAAATGACTTCACCTCTCTTGCGGTCTAAATCTCCCAATAAGCTAGTATCTACCATATATGATATGTTGCAAGAATTCAGGAGAACACACTATATTAAAGCTAGGTTGGAATGGCAAAGTGATCTAGGGGTAACACTAGATTACGTCAAGTGGAGGTATTGCTGCGAGGTAACTCAGGTCTCACTAAATGGAAGGTACAGACTCATACATTTCAAGTTCCTCAACAGAGTGTATTATACTCTGGAGAGACTGCGCCGATATGGTCTGAGAAATGCAAAAACAACAGTTGATGGACAGAATGCAGAACAATGTCATACATTCACCCCAGTACAGAGATCTGGGCCTACATCCATCGTTTTTTTGCTCACCATGCCATTCCAGTTTGAACCCAGCCATATGCAAAACATTAACACAGAGAAAAAATATTTTTGGGTTTCAAAAAGCACACATTGCCACCCACAGTAGTCCCTGGCACTGGAAAAAAAACTACTTTTTGTGCTGATATGCTCCTTGTGAAAGAGCAGAATTCGGTCACAGAGAGCGAAACCACACCAGAGAGAGAGAATTTTAATAAAAACAAAAGGTCTTGCTTAACATTAGACCCAATTAGAGGTCAGATTCTTAAAGAAAGTCACAAAAGTGCACCCATGGTATATGTCCTTGTATTAGTGCAGATTTACGCCTTTCATGAATTTACGAATATTTACTGAAGTAGGCCAGAAAATGGTACTTCCAGAAAATATTTGTGAACTGTATTTTAGCAAGAGCAAATATGCATGTTTAGAGTTGCTCATTTGACACTCTGCTGAGCGTTTACAAGTATATTTTTTCTAAAGCCCCTTTTTTCCCTAATCTGGAAGAAGATTTTCTTCTGCCCTTGTCAGCAGTAAATTTATACTCCTGTTGAAAAAGGATAAAACATTTCAGTTAGTTGGTTTGCACAGATTCAAAAGGGCATTCCAACCCTGAAATTATTGTTAACCGCTACCTCCAGCCCCAGTATGTAGATCTGCGGAAATGTGGCAAAATCAGTATACTGCTAGTATTCAAACCCTACTACAGTATTAGCCCTGGTAGAATCGGAGAGGTTATTATCAGAGCTCTTTTATAATGAGATTGCTGCCATAATTGGTCACCACACTACGTGGCACCCAAGGGATACGTGGATTTTTTAAAGGACACGTAGATGTATGAAGGATCCTGTCCCATGGATGAGTAGATATTTTATTAAATTCTACACCCCTTCTGAGATAGATAGTTAGAAGTCCATGCAACTTGCCAATCATGGACTTGCAAAAGCTGAATGGCCAGTATAAAATGATACAGAAAGTATAAGAAATTAACAGTATAGTCATTCCATCCTGTACAGTGGTACTAATTCCAGCTTCAATATTGTTTCAGATCCCCTGTGATGCTGTCTGGTTCACCGTGGTTGATTTTTGCCAAGCCTTCTCTCTCTTACGTTGCATAAGGATAGTCAACATTTTTTTTCTTATCAGCTCCAAAATAGAATTTTGGTATGGTGCAGAGTTCCAGAAGGGTATACAGAGAGCCCATTGATCTACAATCAGATCTTGAAAGAATCTCAAGTCATTGCAAATGCCATATAAATCTGTTCTTGTACAGTATATCAATAACCTGCTTGTGGTGCCAAGTACACAAGAAGCTGGTAAACAGGATACAATTGCTCTGCTAAATCATTTAGCTGAGAACAGACACAAGGTGTCCCTGGGCAAGTTGCAATACTCAAAAATAAGTCCTATACGTAGGACATCACATTGAGAAAGAAGCAAGGAAGGTGTCACAAGAGATGATTATTACTATTTTGAAAATCCAGCTAAAACGCATAGAGAAGTTAGAATGTGTAGTTGAATGGTGGGTTACTATAGACAGTGGATACTCAACTTTTCCCTAATGGCCAAGCCTTTATTAAGGCTGGCACACAAAGATGTGACTGATCCATTTTGAGGGGGCATCAATTGCTTAAAAGCAGTCCTTGAGCTGAGAAAGTCTCTGTTGTGCCCCAGCATTTGGAATGCCGGATTACAGTAAAATTCTCTCTCAGTGCTTACTCAATTGCATGCAGACTCTCAAAGACCTGTGGCATATTTCTCAACTACCCTTGACCCTGTAGCTGCAGGTCTGCCGAACTGTCTTAAGCTGAGGTTGGTGTCAGTATTGAGAGAAGCAAGAATTTAGTCATGGGACATCTTCTTATGATGAGGTCTCGCATTCAGTGGCGATTTTGCCTAATCGCACCAAGACTCCATATATGACCAACAGCAGGCTTACAAAGTACAAAGAATTGATTCTTGCTGCTGAAAATGTGGTTCTACAAAGATATCAGACTCTTAATACCGCTTCACTGCTACCATTGCCAGAAAATTAAATTGATGGGGAAGAGGGTGAGCATGACCTTTGTGATGTCACAGATTTGTGCACCAAGCCAAGACCTAATATTATCATTAAGGATGAACTCCTTGATGAGCCAGATTATTGGTTTAGGGCTCATGTTTAAGAGATTGGAGAAGTGTGGCTCACTGGTTAGAGCAGGCAGACCCTGAAGCAGAGGTCAGACCCGGGACCAGGGTTCAATTCCTGACGCGGCAGGGTCTTGAGCTCAAATGTCCACGTACTCGATAATTCTCGCTTCGGTGCCTGACCTAATCATGGGTTCACACTCTGCAACTCTGGGCATTACGCTTGCTTAATCTCCACAACGGCCCCCCGCGGCGGGATGCCTGGCTTTCACCTTGGGGATGCCCATTAGGGGCGATCTCACAGGGAAAAGCCAGGACGGGTTCCCAAGGCAAGCGCCGAGATGCCTCCGGGTAGTCGAGCGCTATATAAGAACATACAAAAAAAAAAAAAAAGATAATGAGGGGTATTTGTACCTAACGTAAATGGTCTGTTCAATTCAGGAAGTTGTACAAGCCTGGCTTCAAGGTGTCACCTCTGCTCAGGTAGCAGAACTGGTCACCCTACCCACAGATTGTTATATTTCAGACCAATTGAGGGTTACAACATTTACAAATACTCAATATGGATTTTGGGTGGTCTCTGACTTTGAACAGTTATGGTCGCAGAGGGAATTCATGAATTCAGCAGGAGCTCCTATCCAGATCTGAGAATATGTGATTAGACAGGTGGAAGCTTTACAATTGTCACAAGAAATTTCAGTTATTAAATGTGTAACCTACAGGAGTGGGAATGACTACATGACCATTGGAAACTGATATGCCGAAAAAGTTGATGGTATTGTAACTGTGGCATGCACATTTAACAGAGAGTATGCAAATGGATCTGTTGAAAACACTGCTTTTTCTATGCTGTTGTCTGTAACTGAGAAAATCAAGAGATTGCAGGAGGAAGTGTCAGAAGCGGAAAGACAAGGGTAGGTCGGAGCAGGATTTGTTAAGAACACAAATGAGATTTGGGTTTCAGAAGACAGAAGACCTGTGTTACGTGACAGTCTGTTATTTCCAATGACTAGACATTTTCATGGACCCGCACACATAAGGAGGGATGCCTTGGTGAGGTTCTTTAGGCAGAGTTGGTTCAATCGCCGATTTAGAGTTTTAGCTGAGGAATTGTGTCACAGATGCGTGACATGTCAGCAAATGAATGTAGGGAGAAGAACTTTTGTAACCATGAGTACCCTTTAACAGAATGCAATTGGACTTTATTGAGATGCCTGTCCATAACAGGCTGAAATATATCCTGGTCTTAGTATGTATTTCGCTCTATTTGTGGAAGACTCCCAACGCAGAGGAATGACAGTCTTACTGTAGCCGAACTGCTGTTGTGTGAACTCATATCATGACTCAGATATCCGGTTTCTCTTGAGCTAGACAGAGGAACTCATTTTAATAATGAGATCCTTAGAATCCTGTGTATGGCACTACAAGTGCAACAGCGATTACACTGTAGCTACAGGCTTGAAGCTTCAGGAATTGTTGAACACATTTTTGGGAGATTGAGGTCTCATTTGGCCAAAGTATGTGCATACACTTCTCTAAAATGGCCAGGTGCTTTGCCTTTAGTGGTGACGAGTCTCTGAAGTACTCCTGACAGAAGAACAGGATTGTCACCACATGAAATACTCATGGGACATGCCATGTGACTTCTTGCGGATGCACTTGTATATATCACAGATGACATGATTCTCCACTATTGCAAAGGACTGGCTGATGTGGTGCATTCTGTTTCTCACCAGGTTGAAGCTTTTACTGCCTTTCCGAACCAAGAACCAAGGACAGTGATTAGTCCTGGCAACTGGGTCCTAGTATAATATTGTTTGGGTTCAAAGTGTAAAGGATCCTACCAGGTGATCCTGATCACCAACACTGCAGTTAAAGATGGTGGACTACCTAACTGGATCCATGCCTCCGATATCCAAAGAGTGAGTGCCCGCTCAACAAAGTGGTGACGCTGGAAACAAGTCTGCAACTTCCTGTGCATGGATGTTTTGAAGGCCCAGAGAAGGGTGTCATAATCCAGAGTTCTCCCGCTCTCCAGTTACCCAACATCTCGCAGAGTGATGTGGCAGTGTATCCGTGGGGGTGGGGACCGAGACCAGAGAGGGATGATGCTGTAGAGCAAGCACAGGTGTAAACGAGTGTCCATGAAGAAGAAATGAGGGAAGAGGAGACGGAAATCTCAAAAGAGAGAAAAATGGCCAAAGAACAGTGAGCAGTTAAGATCCAGTGTGTTCGTTGAACGCATACTGCAAACCATCATCAAAGAAACAGAATCAAGTGGTGTGAGCGACACAGAAGATCAACAGAACCCAGGAGATCAAAAAGAGCAAGTGTATGCTGTCATAGGTATTCTGCACCTGAGTATACTTATACTGACAGTGTGTCCAATTCGAGAGCCTATCACCAAAATGAAATGAGAACAGAACCACTTGAACCCCCATGATATGCCACATCATCACAGTATGCAATACATCTTTGAAACTAATCCATCATTGAGCTTGACTCATTGACATTTGATTGATTCAATTAGGCAATACAATTGCTTCTTCAAACAAAAACTGTCAGAACGGAGTTATTGAAAAGACTGTAAAATACAATATATGAATTCATAAGGAAAATACAAATAAATAAGAAGATTCCTTAGGTCCAAGGCTGCAGTTGAAAAACATGGTTGCAATTTCTGAAAGAAGGAGGAGTGGGGTTAGGGATGCCTCTTGAAGACTGCAGGAAAAATATAAGCTGAATGAAATCATAGCAGATTGTCAACAACGAGTTGTGCTCATTTTGCACAAGTAGAATAAAAATGCAGAATATTTCAAGTCTACTGCTGCTATATAATAATTAAAATCTGACTGTAGACAATCATATGTTTCTTTACCAAGCATAGATGTAGGACAGTGATTCCTGTAACACTAATATCGATGTGTTAGTCTGCATAATCCTTTTAGTTATAGGAGTATTATTCCTGGGATAGGCATCCTTAGATCTACCCCTGCACGTACATCACCTGCACATTCGATAGATGAGATTTTTCGAGAGATGAGAACTAAAGACTTCATTTATAAATGTTTCATAGAAAGGTTTCACATCGAACATTTCTTCCAGATTAATTCAAGAATACACACATGCTTAAGATACAAAAGATTGATATGTTTGCGTACAAGTACCTGCTTCACCAACTGAGGATGTGACTTACCATCACATTCCACTTTCATATGCAGTTACCTGTAGTATATTGCAGAGTATATTTTGTAGACAGAATTGTTTTGAATGTTATTTCTCTAATTATGACTTTATCCTTTCTGAGGTTTCCCTTCACAAGAGAATTAATCCTCACCCAAAGGCAAATGAGGTAGAAACAGTTTTGTTTTTCTTTAAATCCCCTACTAAAATAGATATTTGTAAGGCATACGAACGCGATTTGTGATGTTAAACGAGCCCATTAGAGAAGAAATTCATGCAACCTTTAGAGGAAAGGAGAGATCATGTATTTCATGAGACAGCAGAAAAGGTAGCTGTTTTAACCCTTTCGCTGCTAGGCCTCCCGCCCCCCGTGCTAAGCCATGTATCAACAAAGGGTTTGTGGTGCTGAAATTACCATCTTGCCAGCTTTCAGTAACAGGCAGTCTTTTGTCAGAAAACCAACATTTTCTACACAGTTTTGGCATTTTACTGGGATATAGCGTATTTTTTCTACATTTTGTGCTTTTAACCTCCTTCCACTTAGTGGAAGAAATGGGTGTGAAAGCAATAATGGATCCCAAAAAGCTAAACATTTCTGAGAAGTAGACCACATTCTGAATTCAGCAAGGGGTCATTTGTGTAGATCCTTTAAGGTTTCTTTTTATAGAAACTATCTGAGAAGTAGACCACATTTTGAATTCAGCAAGGGGTCATTTGTGTAGATCCTTCAAGGTTTCTTTTTATAGAAACTAACAGTTGAAAATAAGAAATATTGAAAATGAGTTTTGTGCCAACGTTTTCACATCTAACTACTTCCAAGTATGACAGAATCTTTAAAGCAATATACTGTTACATCCGCTGGTCCCTTCTGGTTGTGGATATATATAGGACTTGTAGGTTCACCAAGAACCCGAGAAACCCAAAGCCATTAACTGAGCTGTGCCTTGCAATGGTTTTTCATTGCGTAAGGGGTATATGGCAATTCAATTGGTAAAATATAAAAGAGTGAAAAATAGGTACACAATTCTGTGTTCCCTAACTCTCCCAATAAAAATGGTATCTCACTTGTGTGGGTAGGCCTAGTGCCCACAACAGGAAACAGCCCAAAACGCACCATGGACACATCACATTTTTCCAGTGAAAAACGACCCTTTTTTTGCAATGTGCCTAGCTGTGGATTTTGAACCCCAGCAAACCTACAAATTAAAAAAAATATATACACCCAGGGGAATCTAGGATGGGGTGACGTGTGTCTCTCACCAGGTTCTGTTAACCAGAATCCCTTGCAAACCTCAGACTTTGTCAAAAATCACACATTTTCCTCACATTTCTGTGATGGAAAGTTCTGGAATGTAATGTAATGTAATTTGCAAGTTTATATAGCGCATAAATCACCCTAAGGTCTCAGAGCGCTAGCAGGTCCACTGACAGAGGCAATGTGCGGAGGTTAGTAAAGCCAAATGTAGTTTTTTACGGAATCTCATGTGATTGAGTTTAGTCTTAAGACAGAGAGGAAGGGCATTCCAGGCCTCTGGGGCAGTTTTACTAAAAGCCCTGTCACCATTTCTGACGGTTCGGACTTTAGGAACCGTAAGTTGTTGGTTGGACGATCTGAGTGTACGGGCCCTGTTGTAGAATTTGAGTTTGTTACCCAAATAAGATGGTCCTTGTCCATTGATGTTTTTATGAACCAGGCAACATAGTTTGAATTTTATGCGTTTTTTGACGGGAAGCCAATGCAAGGTTTTAAGGCAAGGCAGAGAAGGTGAACGGGAAGGAAGGTCAAGCACCAATCTGGCTGCCGTATTCTGCACTACCTGGAGTTTTGCCAGAAGATTTTCATTGATGGAGGCTAACAGGGCATTCCCATAGTCGATCCGACTAACGATGAGGCCTTGAACTAGAGGCATGCAAGAGGATTGGGGGATCCATTTGAAGATTTTCTTTAGGCTGCGCATTATTCCAAAGCAGGTGCCAGTTACTCTGTTGACATGTTCAGCCATGGACAACTTAATGTCCACTATAACCCCTAAGTTCCTGACTAATGTCTTAAGAGCGGGACACGTACCCAGAGTGGTTGGCCACCATTCTTCTGACCAGATCCTATTGGCCTTTCCAAAGAGTACAATCTCGGTTTTACTAGCGTTTAACATAAAAATAATTGCTGGATATCCAGTCGTGTATTGCAATCATGCATTTTTTTAAATCTTATTTTGGTCTCATTAGGATCTGGACCGATGGTAACCAAAAGCTGGGTGTCGTCAGCATAAGATACAGTTCCAAAACCAAAGGCTTGGATCACTTTGGCCAGAGGGGACACATATAGGTTAAAAAGCGTAGGGCTCAATTTTGATCCTTGGGGTACACCTTTATCATTTCCTTGATAGTCCGAGAAATGTTTTCCTACTTGGACCCTAGAGGGCCTGTTAGACAGATAGCTCTTAAGCCAAAGCAGGTCGGGCTCTCAACACCAATCTCTGTCAAATGTTCTATCAATATGTGATGCGAGATGGTGTCGAAGGCCGCCGACAAATCGAGCAGGACCAGTATGGCGGACTGTCAAACGTCCAAAGTCATCCTGGCTTTGTCCACTATTTCGAGCAAGGCAGTCTCAGTGCTGTGAAACGCCCTAAAGCCAGACTGAGTAGGATCCTGAAGCTTGTTTGTCTCCAAGTAGGAGCCTAATTGCTTGTTTACCAAGGATTCTATTATTTTACCAAATAGTGGCAGAAGAGAAATGGGGCGGTAGTTCGAAAGTTGTTTTGCATCGGCTGAGGGCTTTTTCAGATTGGTCTAATTATCGCCTCCTTCCAGTGCAGAGGAACCGAGGCGTGGAACAAGGAAAGATTCAGAATTTTTGTTAACACAGGGTGATAGCAAGAGCAATTTTTTGAAGGATCTGGGAGGATGCTGGATCAGTTAGGGGAACCTGACTATCTTGTGTCGGGCAATGTTTACTTCAATTTCTGAGAAGGGTAGGAATTCTCTAAGACCTGTATCTGGGAGATCAGATTCCATGTAAATTTCAGCTGATTGGAATATTGTCTGGGCGGGAAGAGCTGATTGAGGAAAGGATTTATGAATATCCTTAATTTTATCATGAAAATAGGAGGCTACAGAATTAACCCACTCCTGTGAGGCCATTGGGTAGGGCTGACAGGCAGGAGGATTAGTGAATTCTTTTATTATTTTAAACAATTCTTTCTGAGAGTTTGCTGCCTGGTGGATCCTATGCCCCCAGTAATCCTTTTTTTCGCTTTGGCTATTTCTATCATATAAAGTCAATGTAAGTCTTTGTATTGTTGTTTATCAGAATGAGCTTTAGTTTTACACCATTTCCTTTCTGCTGACCTTATAGAAAGTTTGATTTCTTCCAAGTTCAGAGTGAATGTAGGAAGGTGGTTACCCGACTATGGTTACCCCACATTTTTTGCCTTGTGTTTAGCTGGTTATCGACTTAGTTGGCCTGGTTCCCTGCTAATCAGGGTCCAAGGCTATCTGCTCTCTCTGTAAAATGGATTCCATGTACCCTAGGTGCATAACTAAATTGGCTTAGGTCACCTGATCAGCCCCTGTACAGAGCACTATAGGTGCCCAGGGCATAGGTGGCTCACTGGTTAGATTAGGCAGACCTGGAAGCAGAGGTCAGCCCGGGACCAGGGTTTAATTCCCGGCTCAGCGGGGTCTTGAGTCCTAAAAATGTCCATGGACTTGACAATTCTCGCTCCGGTGCCTACTCGATTCACGGGTTCACACTCTGCGACTCTGGGCAATAGCTTGCTTAATCTCCACAACGGCCCCTCGTGGCGGGATGCCTGGCTTTCACCTTGCGAATACCCTGCCGGGGTTATCTCACAGGGGAATACCAGGACGGGTTCCCTAAGCAAGCGCTTAGAAACCGCTCGGTGATTTGCGCTATATAAATTCCTGTACATTTACATTTACATAGGTGCGTCCAAAGCCTACCAGGGGTTGCAGCATATCTTTTGCCACCCCTGGCTGGCTATCCAAAATTGACACAACTGGCTGATCACTCAGCTGGGGCAAGGTGGTGTAATCACCCCTTGCTTAGATATAGTATGCCTATATCTAAACCTATCTGGACACATATATACCTATCAGTCACTCCTATGGCAGGCCTTAACAATCCTGGAGGCAGAGTGCTTGGTTTTATGTGAGATGGTGCTCTAGCATGAGCTGAGCCTGTCTGCAGCTGTCGGGACCAATTCCCTGAGCTGTTCCGGGATAATGCCATACCATATACTCTTAAGTGCATTATAATCCTTGAGGTTATATGTTAACTTTGGTTTGGCTTTATCAAAACATGTTGTGTAAGGTGTCATACGATTTGGAATACTACCCCCTCGCCAGTCCTGGCAACGGGGGTAGCATTCCACCCCTCTAGAGGGAGACGACATGTTACTTTGCTAAAACACGGTTGATTTTAAAAGAGCCTCAGATCCACAAAATGGATGCTTCTGCCACAGACACAAGTCTGACCTCCTGCTGCTGACCGAAACTCAGCAGAGGAGGCCTGGACAAGGGCTTTCCTGTCGCAGGGAGGTGTTACACCACCCCAGACAGGAGATAGTGGATTGTAGCAGGGAGGTTTGAAAGAAACCAGACACTGCCTGGGGAGCACAAGGCTGCCCCTTGCATAATCCGGCCAAACCGGTTCTGGGGCACACCAGCCCCTGTCCCAGCGTGACCTGGATCAAAGGTAAAGGGGTGTATCCACCCCCTTCCTGGTTCCCACCCATAGGAGGGGACCTAGCAGGTAATCCAGCCCCCTAGATTGGTATAAGAATGGGAGTAGTGCCAAGGCACTCAGATTATCCCGATGAAACATAAGAAACGAAACTCTGGATCCTTCGACATCCTACTCAACGTAGAAGACTGAAGAATCTCCCTTGTGGTCAAGGAGTGACCACCCTGTGCAAACAGGCACCATCCAGCACCTCGACATCTGCTTTGTTGCAGTTCCCGCCGGAACTCGAGCGACAGAGTTCGACGAGATCAAGCTTGCCTGCCTTCTTACAGCCCGATCCACAGTCCCTGCAGAGCCGAGACCCGTGGAGGCGACCGGAAGCGTGGGGCATGCCATCTTGAAAAGACCACGAGACGCTGACTGTGCAGCCCACACGTGACCATCGAAGCTGTACACCGGGGTTTGAGAAGCCCCAACCCTGAGCCACTTTTGCACCGAAGCTCACCCCTCTACACTCGACGATTGCTGCTTTGGGCCCTTCTGCTTTCTTTGGCTCGACGCGTTGGCCCGGTCACTTGCCAGCTGGCTTGTGGCCCCTGTGCCGGCGAAAACCTAAAACCGACTTGTGATTCTGGTTGCTCAAGACTTGCACCAGCTCCTCTGAAAAGGAGCACCCGCTCTGACCCTCCTGGTCCGAGTGAGAAGCAATCTTCCAGTCCTGCGTGGATTGCTCTTGCCAAGTGTTGTTTTCTCCGATCTTGAAGCCGACAGTGCCGACGGTGAGAGCCTGTGTGGGACAGCTCGTGACCCGATCGGGACGTCGCAGATGCCCCAGAGCCCACGTGGCAGTGGAGAGAAGCTCCTCGACAACCACCTGATTGCGCCCAGCATTGCCTGGTTCCGTCCTGGTTCCACCCTAGTCACTGCTGAGTGACCCAGACTCTGTCCCCTCTGCTTTCAGGTACTTTCCTACTCGGATCCATCCTTGGATCACACCGGACACTTCTCCTACACATTGCCTGCAGCATCTTCAGCTTCAAGCACCAACAACCTGCGTGACGAAACCCGACGCCACTTCGACCCTATGCACCCGCTTCCTGTGGGTGAGGTAACTCAGCAACCCCGGTGTTCCCACACTGGTACACACCTCTAGAGACTGTGTCTAAAGTTTTGTCCTTCTAGGTTCAGCGGAAGTATCCTTAAACTCTATTTGTTTAACTTTTACGCACAATTGTGCTTTAAGCGCTGCACCCGAATCCCGCGGGCTTTTCCCGACTTCAGCATTGCTTGTCCCGACTGCTCCTAGCGATTCCCTAGGCCCTAGGCCTAACCACTGTTCGATTGGTATCTCTTATACCACTTTCTTAATATATGGTTTGAGTGGCCACCCGCCCTCATCCATAATTGTGCAACTTTCATATGTTATACTGTGCTTTTGATTTAACGCTTGTGCCACTTTGCTCGTAAAGAGTACTGGGGATTATTTTAGAAATAAACGCATATATTTTTATAATATATACTTGTGTGGTGTCCTTTCATTTGATATTACAGGATTGTGATTGGTAAAACAGCTCGCTTAACACGACCTCTTGAGTTTAGCCTTTCAGGCTGCTTAGTCCATGCTACCCCTAGGATAGCTTGTCTATAAGGTTGACTTACAACCAGACACCATAAGGGATTGTTTGGACTGAGACAAGGTGGTTCCAGAATTGGAAACATCATATATCAGGCCAACTTCTCACATTGGTGTGCAGCAGTGCGGATTTGAGCTTGCTGTTGTTTTACCATTGCAATCTTTTTATCAAATTGAAAGATCACATCAAGTACCTTAGGTACATATAAATCAAAAGCTTAGCATATTTAAGTTCTACTGAACTTAGTAGTTGTAGGTTAAAGGGATTAGCACACCCTGACTAAAACTCACTAGCAAGGTCCAGTAGGAAAACACTTAGTGTAGGTAAGTGCACCACTTGCACCTCACTAGCAGTCATGTCTGACACAGGTGTAGCCTCTGGCTCTCAGCCTGTGACAGTTGACCAGACCAAGGCAACTTCCAGATATGACACCCTCAGCCACAGAGACCTGAGTACCTTGTGTACTGTAAGGGGGCTGAAAAAGGGTCACAACCCTACCATTCCTATCCTGATTGCCATCCTGGAGAAGGATGACCTTGAGCAAGCTAGCATAGCTCCCTTAAGATCAGGAGATAGAGTGAAACCCCAAGAGAATGAGAATAGCACCCCAGAGAATGAGGTGGACCCTGAACCACATAATGATGAAGATTCAGATCTAGATCAAGGGAATATCCAGGTACCTGTGGGAAGGCTTAGCCAAACCAACTTGGACCTACCTGGAAATGGAGGGCCAGCACCTCCCCAGAGTACAAAGCAGAACTGTTCCAGGCAATAGAAGGGTGAGATCTCCCTCAATGGATTCTCACATTTCTAGTGTCTACAGAAACTCTCAAAGGGGAACGACTTCCCCCCGGAGAAGAGAACATAAGGCCAAGTTGAGAGCTGTAGAACTCCAGATAGAGAGGGAAGAGTTAGCCCTGGCCCAAGCTAAACTTGCTTTAGCAAGGGAACAGAAAATGTGTGGCTTAGATGCCACTGGTGGCAGCAACAATATTCCTAGAGAGAAAGACAGGTCCTATAATACTAGAAACCTGACAAAGATTGTGCCCCCCCTACACAAAAGGGGATGACATTTACAAGTGGATAACTGCTCTTGAGAGAGCCTGCATGGTATAGCAGGTTCCTGAGGAACAGTGGGCAGCAATCTTATGGTACTCCTTTTCAGAGAAAGGGAGAGATAAGCTCCTCACTGTCAGACATGAGGATGCTAAAAATTACACAGTCCTGAAGAGTGCTCTAATAGATGGGTTTGGCTTAACCACTGAACAGTACAGGTTGAAGTTCAGAGACACCCAGAAGACACAGACACAGGACTGGACTGATGTTGTAGATTGTGCTACTAAGGCTCTGGAGGGTTGGCTACATGGCAGCAAAGTACATGACTTCACAGGATTGTATAATTTGATTATGAGGGAGCAGATCCTAAGTAATTGTCAGAACCAGCTCTTACACCAGCACCTGGTGGACTCAGATTTGCCCTCTCCCCAAGAATTGGGAAAGAGGGCAGATAAATGGGTCAGAACCAGGATTAGGCCTAAGAATGAGGACAATAACCAGAAGAAGGAGTCTACCAAGCCTCAAGATAAGGGTGGGGATAAAAGTAAAGAAAAGACTTACCCAGGGCCCCAAAACTCCAAGGATGGGGTGGGTCCCAAGACACTTCATCTACCCAGAAAAAGCCATACTGTCATGTCTGTAAAAAGACTGGCCATTGGAAATTAGACAGCTGTTGTCCAAAGAATGGCAATAAAGAGAATATACCTCCAAAGCCAGCTCCAACATCTCCTGTTACTGTCAGCAGTAATCCCCCAGGAAGTGGGAGCACACCCAGGAATCTGGGTGGGTTTACTTTTGGAGCACAGGTGGACCCTGGCCTATCCAGGTCCCCATCCCCAAATGAACTTGTTTATGAGACTGGCATGGGGTTTGCCAACTTCTCTGATTGCCCAAATACCTTGAGCAAATATAGACAAGAACCCATCATCAATGGTTTGAAAGTTGAAGCCTTTAGAGACACAGGGGCTAGCATCACCATGGTGGCTGACTGTATAGTCCCCTCTAAGCAGCTTTTACCAGGTGCCACATGCCAGGTAACAAACATTGATGGAATACAAACAAATCATCCCATGGCAGTAGTAAGTCTCAGCTGGGGAGGTGTCACTGGCCCAAAGAGAGTGGCAGTATCACCAAACTTGCCTGTAGACTGTCTACTAGGTAATGATTTGGAAATCTCAGCCTGGGCTGAGGTTGAACAGGAAATCCATTCTAGAATGGTAAATGCCAACTGAAAGGTTAGTGGGGCTGTAATGGATACAGCCCCAACCCAAGATGTCCTTCCTGAAAAGGTTGGTAGGGCTGTGCAAGACTCAGCCCCATCTTTAGCAGAAGCTCTTCCTAAACAGAATAGAAAAGCTGTTATGATAACAGCAGAAACCCAAACTGAGTCTCCTCCTGAAAAGGTTGGTGGGGCTGTGATGGCCACAGCCCAAACTCAAACAGATATGCGTGTTGTGAAGCCTGAAATGATGGATCACTCCACCCAAACCGAGAGCATGGAGGAGGAAGAGAAATCTCCCCCTCACCAGACATTAGGACAGGATCAGCCTCCTCAGGGAACTGATCTTACCCCTGATGAAGGAACTGCCCCAGAGGTTGTTAGGCCTGGCCTGACAGAGCCTCTGATGGCAGTGGACCCTTCTCAGGTGAGACCCAGTCTGGAGCAGGTAACCTGCCCCTCTCTACCTTGCCGTAGTCAGCCCAGGGCTGCAGAGGACAAGAAGGATAGTGAGACCCAGAGGGCCCCCTATCAAATAAAGCAACCCCATCAACAGATTAGGGGCACCAAAACTAGTAGCCCTAGTAAGGTGAAAACTTTAAAAACTCCTGAGGGGAGCCCCCTTAAAAGTAGTTAGGGACCTCCCACAGATGGATTCTGTTGGGCACAGCCAAACCTGGGACCCAAAGGGCCCAAACCTGAACTGTCCCTCCAGTAAGCCAAAACAAGGGACCCAGCCTCCAGCTTTAGGTAGCCAGAGGTTGACCCTGAGAGCACAGTGCAACTCAGTTGAAGAAAGAAAGGCACACATGGTGGAAGATAATTGGAGGAAGCTGAGCCCTAAATTAGTGGATCCTCACTTCAATACTCCATATCCAAACCAGCCTTTAATTTTGCATAAACACACCCAAGGTAGTGATTCCCTATGGTGGAGACCCTCTAATACCCCAAGGGTGAGGGACTGCTTAGTGGACCATGAGACAGGGGGTACCCATGCTAGTGCAGGTACTTCCTTATATGGCCACTCAGGCAATATAGGCTTACCTGGACAAGGATAGCCTTATCTCCTTTCGTTTGGGGGTGGGGGGGGGGGGGGGTGTAGGAAGGTGGCTACCTGACTATGGTTACCCCAGATTTTTTGCCTTGTGTTTAGCTGGTTTTCGACTTAGTTGGCCTGGTTCCCTGCTAATCAGGGTCCCAGGCTATCTGCTCTCTCTGTAAAATGGATTCCATGTACCCTAGGTGCATAACTAAATTGGCTTGGGTCACCTTATCAGCCCCTGTACAGAGCACTATAGGTGCCCAGGGCATAGGTGCATCCAAGGCCTACCAGGGGCTGCAGCATATCTTTTGCCACCCCTGGCTGGCTATCCAAAATTGACACAACTGGCTGATCACTCAGCTGGGGCAAGGTGGTGTAATCACCCCCTTGCTTAGATTTAGTATGCCTATATCTAAACGTATCTGGACACATATATACCTATCAGTCACTCCTATGGCAGGCCTTAACAATCCTGGAGGCAGAGTGCTTGGTTTTATGTGAGATGGTGCTCTAGCATGAGCTGAGCCTGTCTGCAGCTGTCGGGACCAATTCCCTAAGCTGTTCCGGGATAATGCCATACCATATACTCTTAAGTGCATTATAATCCTCGCGGTTATATGTTAACTTTGGTTTGACTTTATCAAAACATGTCGTGTAAGGTGTCATATGATTTGGAATACTACCCCCTCGCCAGTCCTGGTGACGGGGGTAGCATTCCACCCCTCTAGAGGGAGACAACATGTTACTTTACTAAAACGCGGTTGATTTTAAAAGAGCCTCAGATCCACAAAATGGATGCTTCTGCCACAGACACAAGTCTGACCTCCTGCTGCTGACCGAAACTCAGCAGAGGAGGCCTGGACAAAGGCTTTCCTGTCGCAGGGATGTGTTACACCACCCCAGACAGGAGATAGTGGATTGTAGCAGGGAGGTTTGAAAGAAACCAGACACTGCCTGGGGAGCACAAGGCTGCCCCTTGCATAATCCGGCCAAACCGGTTTTGGGGCACACCAGCCCCTGTCCCAGCGCGGCCTGGATCAAAGGGAAAGGGGTGTACCCACCCCCTTCCTGGGTCCCACCCATAGGAGGGGACCAAGCAGGTAATCCAGCCCCCTAGATTGGTATAAGAATGGGAGCAGTGCCAACGCACTCAGATTATCCTGATGAAACATAAGAAACGAAACTGGATTCTTCGACATCCTACTCAACGTAGAAGACTGAAGAATCTCCCTTGTGGTCAAGGAGTGACCACCCTGTGCAAACAGGCACCATCCAGCACCTCGACGTCTGCTTTGTTGCAGTTCCCGCCGGAACTCGAGCGACAGAGATCGACGAGATTAAGCTTGCCTGCCTTCTTACAGCCCAATCCACAGTCCCTGCAGAGCTGAGACCCGTGGAGGCAACCGGAAGCGTGCGGCACGTCATCTTGAAAAGACCACGAGACGCTGACTGTGCAGCCCACGAGTGACCCTCGAAGCTGTACACCGGGGTTTGAGAAGCCCCAACCCTGAGCCACTTGTGCACCGAAGCTCACCCCTCTACACTCGACGAGTGCTGCGTGGGGCCCTTCTGCTTTCTTTGGCTCAACGCGTTGGCCCGGTCACTTGCCAGCTGGCTTGTGGCCCCTGTGCCGGCGAAAACCTAAAACCGACTTGTGATTCTGGTTGCTCCAGACTTGCACCAGCTCCTATGAAAAGGATCACCCGCTCTGACCCTCCTGGTCCGAGTGAGAAGCAATCTTCCAGTCCTGCGTGGATTGCTCTTGCCAAGTGTTGTTTGCTCTGATCTTTAAGCCGACAGCGCCAACGGTGAGAGCCTGCGTGGGACAGCTCGTGACCCGCTCCTGGATGTCGCAGATGCCCCAGAGCCCACGTGGCAGCGGAGAGAAGCTCCTCGACAACCACCTGATTGCGCCCGACATTGCCTGGTTCCGTCCTGGTTCCACCCTGGTCACTGCTGAGTGACCCAGACTCTGTCCCCTCTGCTTTCAGGTACTTTTCTACTCTGATCCACCCTTGAATCACACAGGACACTTCTCCTTCACATCGCCTGCAGCATCTTCAGCTTCAAGCACCAACAACCTGCGTGACGAAACCAGACGCCACTTCGACCCTATGCACCCGCTTCCTGTGGGTGAGGTAACTCAGCAACGCCGGTGTTCCCACACTGGTACACACCTCTAGTGTCTGTGTCTAAAGTTTTGTCCTTCTAGGTTCAGCTGAAGTATCCCTAAACTCTATTTGTGTAACTTTTACGCACCATTGACTTTGCATTGGTGCATGCGTGTGCTTTAAGCGCTGCACTCGAATCCCGCGGGCTTTTCCCGACTTCAGCATTGCTTGTCCCGACTGCTCCCAGCGATGCCCTAGGCCTAACCACTGTTCGATTGATATCTCTTATACCACTTTCTTAATATATGGTTTGAGTGGCCACCCGCCCTCATCCATAATTGTGCAACTTTCATATGTTATACTGTGCTTTTGATTTAACGCTTGTGCTCCTTTGCTCATAAAGAGTACTGGGGATTATTTTAGAAATAAACACATATATTTTTATAATATATACTTGTGTGGTGTCCTTTCATTTGATATTACAGGATTGTAATTGGTAAAACAGCTTGCTTAACACGACCTCTTGAGTTTAGCCTTTCAGGCTGCTTAGTCCATGCTACCCCTAGGATAGCTTGTCTATAAGGTTGACTTACAACCAGACACCATAAGGGATTGTTTGGACTGAGACAAGGAGGTTCCAGAATTGGAAACATCATATATCAGGCCAAACTCTCACAGTGAACATGGAAGAATTTTGGAAAGTGGCTTGGATTCTTTCAAAGGTGCAATTAGATCTAAGGCCGAGGAGATGGCACATTCGAGATTTAAAGCTGCTGTGTTTGGATTGGTATACATAGTATCTGTGTGGATCCACCAACTTCCACCCATCTTGCATTCATCCAAGATTCTGGTTAAAAATGAAACTCCCCTTGTGTGGGTGGGGCAAGTGTCCACGGCAGGGAAAGCCCAAAACATATTGTGGAGACATCAAGATTACCCTTCACAAAACAACCTGGTTTTACAAGGGGGGTCACCTAGGATTTTGGCCCCGGGCCAGGCGGCCATCTAGGGAAACCTACCATAACCAGACATTTCTGAAAACTAGACACCTTGGGGAGTCCAGGGAGGTATGGCTTGCGTGGATCCTCCAACATTTTCCTACCCAAAATCACCTGCAGACATCAAATTTAGCTGAAAAATAATATTTTCTCTGTGTGGGAAAGTTGTGGGATCACCAGGATGGCACAAATTTCCTACTACCCAGCGTTCCCCCAGGTTTCCTGATAAAAGTGGTACCTCACTTGTGTGGGTAGGCTAAGTAGCCGTGACAGGCAAAGGCCCAAGACATATTGTGGAGACATCATAATTATCTATCACAAAAGGACCTGGATTTGCAAGGGGAGCACCTGCGTTTTTGGTCCCGGGCTCAGTGGCCATCTAGAGAAACTTACCAAACCCACACATTTCTGAAAACTAGACACCAAAGTGTGATCCCAGCCAGAAATATGAGGAAAATTTGATTTTTTTCTGCTAAATTTCAGATTTGTTGGGGGATCCACACAAGCCATACCTCCATGTCCCTAGTTTTCAGAAATTTCTGGGTTTGGTAGGTTTCCCTAGATGGCCACCGAGCCTGGCACAAAACCTGGGAGACCCCCCTTGCAAAACCAGTTTTTTTTGTGCTAGGTAATTTTGATGTCTCAACAACATATTTTGGGCCCTTCCCTGCCACAGGCACTTAGCCCACCCACACAAGTGAGGTACTATTTTTATTGGGAGACTTTGGGGAATACAGGGTGGGTGGAAGTTTGTGGATGCACGCAGATTCCAGAACTTTCTATCACAGAAATGTGAGGAAAATGTGATTTTTTTCCAGCTAAATTTGAGGTTTGCAGGTGATTCTGGGTAGCAAAATGTTGGGGGATCCGCGCAGGCCATACCTCTCTGGACTCCCCTGTGTGTCTAGTTTTCGGAAATGTCTGGGTTTGGTAGGTTTCCCTAGATGGCTGCTGAGCCCAGGACCAAAAACTCAGGTGACTCCCTTGAAAAACTAGGTCATTTTGTGATAGATAGGTGGGCACCTGCGTTTTTGGTCCGGGTGTGCAGATATCTAGGGGAGTCTAAAAAACCCAGACATTTCTGAAAACTACACACCTGTGGGAGTCCAGGGAGGTGTGGCTTGCATGAATACCCCCACGGCACACATTTCTTACCACTCACCATTCCCCTCAGTCTCCTGATAAAAATGACACCTTACTTATGTGCATTGGCCAAGTGCCTATGACATGGAAGGGACAAAAATGTGTAGAGCTTGAGGGGGGACCAAAGAGGGTCCAAAAGGGTCGTTTTTTAATACTTTTTAGGCTGACTCTACTTTGGGCACCCACACAAGTGAGGTATCATTTTTCTCGAGAGACCAAGAGGAACGCTGGGTTGTAGGAAATGTGTGCCTGTGTGGTGATGCTACCGCTTATCCACACAGAAATGTGAGATAAATGTGACTTTGTAAGTAAATTTGAGGTTTGCAGGGGATTCTGGGTAAGAAAATGCTGGGAAATCGATGTAAGTCACACTGCCATTCAAGAGTCGGTACACGCACACCACCATCCATGCACACCACCAGCCAAGCGACATCCACGCACACCTCCAGCCATGCACCATTCACACACTACTAGCTAGGCGCCATCCATGCACACTGCCTGCCAAGCGCTACACATGTACACGCAAGCCAAATTCTATCCATGCACACAGTCAGCCAAGCACAATTCTGCGCTCTGTCAGCCGAGCACAATCCCCACTCCCCGCAAGGCAGATTGCTGCTCAACCAGCCCTGGGATGGGGGTGGGGAGGGCGTGCTAGTAGCTCCGCTACTGCTTTTGATACTGGGGGCCGATATTGCAGCACTGCTGCAAAAGCAGGCCCCCACAGCCAGAAAACCGGCTACCCAACCCTCCGACGCACAGGGGAAACGCACGTGCCCGCTATGGCCAGTCCGCCCCTGCAGCCAACCACCATCCATGCACACAGCCAGCTAAGCGCCACTCCAAGCACACCACCAGGCAAGCACCAATCTACACTTACCATCATCAAGCACAAGTCCACCCACACCATTAGCCAAGTGCAGGTCCACACACCGCAAGCACAATGCCAGTAAAAGGTCAGGCTATTGCCCCCATCTGCCTCCTGGGAGGGGTAAACACTGGATTTTTTAGGGGATGTGGTGGCATTCCCATTTTGGGCAGCTCCCACCCCTATATACATAAAAAAAAATCCCCGATGGCTAGTGTGCTTTCTGCCCCCTTAGAGGGTGGGGGCAGATCAGGGGCTACTGCCCCATCTGTCACCCAGAGGAGACTGAAAGACTGGCAATTGTTTTATGTGGGGATGGGGGCATTGGCATGCCCATTTTGGGCAGCCCCCACCACTACTTATTAAAAAAAAACTATTCCTGGTGTCTTGTGGGCTTTTTGCCTCCGAGGGGCAGATCAGGGGCTATTGCCCCCCATATGCCTCCTAGGGGGACAGAAAGACAGTGGACTTTTGGGGGGGGGCATTGGAATGCCCATTTTGGCCAGGCTCCACCCCTATATACATTTAAAAAGAAATCCCTGGTGCCTAGTGTGCTCTCTGTCCCTGGGGAGCAGATTGGGGGCTATTGCCCCTATCTGCCCCCCAGGGGGGGGGGGACAGGAAGACTGAATATGCCAGACATCAATTGGGGGGAGCAAATGCCCATGCCCAAGGGGTTGCTCCCCCCTCCCTGGTGTTCAGTGTGTAGATCCCTGCTTAGGGAACGCCCCAGGATCAGCTTGGAGGGGTACCATTGGAAAGGAGACATTCACCGTTTTCCAATTATACCTCTCCTGTGTGTCTACATGCTTTGGTGGAATCTAAGATAGCTCCATGAGCACGTAGAAAGTGAAACTGAAATGAGCTTTTTGTCTCATTTAAGTTTCCATATCCCTGAAATGACGTCAGCGCAACAGTGTGCTGATTGCTATTTCAGAGAAACCAGGCTCAACACTGTGGGGGGGGGGGGGAATCCCTCTGGTGCCCGCACCAGAGGGATTTCCAGTGCCATCGCATTGGACGCGTGGCAGCAGTTTGACGCTTTTGCTTCAAACGGCTCCGGTGCATCCGACACATGGAACGTGTTAAAGAATGTGTGGAAAAAGGAGGAAGATGAGAACAAAGGGAAATTGGTTTATCCTAGATTGAAATCATAGACAACAAAAAGGAAAGTTATGTTTTTGCAAGAGAAGAAATTACATTAGCACTAGACACATGGCAATAAGTAGTTATGAACACATATTTAAAGTTCTTGGTGGGTGTGTTCAAATATTAACAGAAGAAAAATCTGTTATCCCTGGAGTATACTTTGTATGTGAACCGGACACATATTTCCAACTGCCCACTGATTGGGGAGGTGTTTGTAGTTTAGTTTTATTATTCCCAAAAATGTAGCATGTGAATAGTATAGAAGCTTTAATGATTAATCCATCTCACACACAAAGACGTAGTACTAATGATAAAACACAATTAGTGGGAGATATTTTTGGTGCTATTATTCCTCCTATAACCACAAAAGGTATCCAGGAGTCAGTGTTTTGCTCGAGACTAACTACTATGTGACTTGAGCTGTGCAAGTTTAAGTGTAAACCGACATTCAGTATGCAACTAAGGGCAGGAAATATTCCCATCAGTCGCCGATCTGTACCACCATTTTTTCATCATTTGGGGACTCCATACCCTGGAGTTAGTACACAGAACTGGTCACACTGTGAATAGTGGGAGGACTGTGTGAGTATAAAGACCGATGTGAGTGGTGTCTTAAAAATGATGTCGGCAAGGTTTACACTTAAGGGAAGCAGTGCAGTGAGGGATGAGTGAGAGTGAGTAAAATTAGGTGGACACGAGTAGAAGAATAATTTATTGATTTCTCTCGGACCCCTAAGACTAAAAATAGGTGCAAAAAGGTAGATTTGACAATATATCTACATGCAAGTGGTCAACATGTTTCTGCATATATCAGGGGTGTTCCCTATGCATTCTTCAGGACCATGGTTGCGCTACTGCTTGCTTACATAAGTGAGAAATAAAAGTTAAAAATGGAAAATTTTCACCTGAAAAGCAGGTGTAGAATCTCCGCCACAGTCCAATACTTGTGGGGAAGGCGCCTCACCTCACCTGGCAGGAGCTCAGGTAGAAAAGGAGCACTGCTCTCTCCGTCAGTGTCTCCAAACGTCCCTCTGGGCTCTTCTGACCACTTGCATGTAGATATATTGTCAAATCTACCTTTTTGCACCTATTTTTAGTCTTAGGGGTCCGAGAGAAATCAATAAATTATTCTTCTACTCGTGTCCACCTAATTTTACTCACTCTCACTCATCCCTCACTGCACTGCTTCCCTTAAGTGTAAACCTTGCCGACATCATTTTTAAGACACCACTCACATCGGTCTTTATACTCACACAGTCCTCCCACTATTCACAGTGTGACCAGTTCTGTGTACTAACTCCAGGGTATGGAGTCCCCAAATGATGAAAAAATGGTGGTACAGATCGGCGACTGATGGGAATATTTCCTGCCCTTAGTTGCATACTGAATGTCGGTTTACACTTAAACTTGCACAGCTCAAGTCACATAGTAGTTAGTCTCGAGCAAAACACTGACTCCTGGATACCTTTTGTGGTTATAGGTATATGATTGGGGCATGTATCCAGTATAGAGTCGTTAAACAGCCCTCAGACCCTCCCCTAAGTAGTTTTGTTTCGCTATTATTCCTCCACCAGTAGTCCTAAATGATGAAAAAATCAGAAGGCTTTCTACAGTAGTTGATAAATAAGACACTAATACATCTGGTGCTTTGATGGCTTACAGAATTAGTAGCTATTAAATAAATGGCTTTGGATATAGTGTTAGGAGAGAAAGGCGGAGTCTGTAAGATGTTGAAAGTTCAACTTTGTTGCTCATACATACCAGACAAGTGCAAGGAGAGACGAATATGCTAAACACATTTCTGATTGAAAACCTTTAAGTTAATTTAAGAATTTAGAAACAACTTGTGTGTGGGAACCTTAGACAAAGAAGTTTCTGTTATAGGGAGTTGGCTTGCAAACATTGGTAATGGATTTGTAGGTGCTATATTAAAGCCTATTTTGAATATTGATATTTCTTTAATTTGATTATTTGCTTTATATATGGGTTTCAGATGTTTCTTAGCCAGGAAGAAAAAGGCAAGTAGAAATGGAGAAGAGAAAAAGTAAGGCTTACAAAGAGGTGAAGCAGATGCAAAACTTGAAGGGTAAAATTGATGATTCAGCTGGTAGATTAAGTGTTCTTTAAAGATTAATTTGTGTGTAATGTAATGGCTATTCTAGCGTTCAGAGGGGAAGGGATTAATGTAGTGTAATTCTTAATTTTTGAACTAAAATGCATTTTTTTAACAAAGCTGCAATTGACCATGTTAAATAACATGCACATTTAACAATTTGATTTGTAGTAAGTAACCACACTTAGCTATTACAAGTCATCACTCGAGTTAATATGATGTAATGAAATGAGTTAGCCTAACATTAATGCCATTTAAAATGTCAACTTTACAAGTAAAGCTAGGAGGCCTGCTTTCATATGTACGCAGTTGTTTTCCACAATATGTTTTTTCTTTTTCTTCTCACAGCAGATGCTGTATTTTTCAAGAAGCCTTTTGTTAGCTAGTGAATAAGTATTTGTTATGTATCAGCCAACTGAGAGTGAGGTTCTCACTGGGAGGAGAGGAAGATGGCAGGAAGTGCACTTCATGGGGAGAGCGGACTAAACCACAAGATTCTGTCCAATGTAACAACTCAAGGATATAGTCATGTTTGCACCATTGTGATAGCCTGAGAAACATAGGAGTTTACCTGCTCCCAGAGCTTGGTAGAAAATGATTGGTTCACAGGAGTGGGAACCAACTGAAATGTTGCAACTAATCTTTTGTTTAATTATATTAGCATGTGTTCCTTAGACTGGAGAGGGCTTGGATTCCAGGACTCCCCTGCTTACAGTCTCTCTCATACTTTATGCATTAGAGATATGTTCACTGATTTTGGATGAGAAAATCAATCGCACCTCTACACATCCCCACAATTGGAGTGCAAAGGCTTCATCCCTAGCCATTCTTATTCGCTCATTAAAAACCTTCATTTGGTTTTCTGAAGCGGAAACCTTATCCTGTTTGCTTAAACTGGACACCTTTCTCAACTTAGCTTAATTTAAAATAGGGATATTTCTTTAAGGAAAACCCTTGTATATTTGGCATCCTATTCTTACTGTTTTATTTTATCTTATTTTGAAATATTGATATCTTAATTATCTAAATCTGTAAAATTGATGTACTGATCGGATTCTTTCAATTTCTTAAGAAATTTAACTTATTTCAGTTCTTTTTGTTGTTTCCTGTGAAATCCTGATTGGTCTGCACGGTCTATGGAAATTCATGTAAATGATAGCTCCTTATCCACTCTCTTCATCAACTAACAAAGGCCAATGCAACCAATGGTGGGGGTTGTTTGATGATTATACCCAATGTTTGAGATATAAGAATCCCCGCTCCATCACCGGCAATCTGCCTTTATCAGCATTAGAAGATGCAAGTACGCTCTGCCCTTCCAGCCAAGAAAACTTAAACTATCCCCTACCATATTAAGGCAGGTCGCAATGTCTTGGGCTAACCTTACTGGTTCTTTGACACCTGGTCCCATTCAGCTAATCTTTGCATGCGGTGATATGACCAGCAATCTACCTTTATTGGCTTTAGAAGATGAAAGCATGCTGAACCCTTGGAGCACCCTGTATATCTACACCATATTGAGGCTGGTCACATTGTCTCTGGCCAGCCTTATTGAAACCTAGCAAATTGGTCCAGTCTTGCTGAAGACCCGCCAACTGCATTGATCAGCATTAGAAGAAGAAAGTATGCTGTGCCTGCCAGGTGCTCATGTAAAGTGCTCTGATACCCGACACCTTCGGGTCAAGTTTGCTCTATATAAAACTCCAGAAAGAAAAATGGAAAGTGTTGGCAAAAGATCGCTGGATGCCTTACTTTGCCATGGTTTGTTTTTGTGTTACATGCAGAGCTATGAATTGGGTCTCAGACTTGTGAAGCTTTGTTTGTTTGTTTGTTTATTGTTTTATAGAGTGCAAACTTGACCCGTTAGGGTATCAGAGCGCTTTACAGGAGATCACATTAGTCAAGGAAACACATTAAGGGTAGGGGACAAGTATTTACAGTTACATTTAAATAGCTCCAGATACGGCCCCAGGTTTCCTGATGAGGTAGCTTGGTATTCCGAAGGGAGTCGCTAGCCAGTAGTAAGTCAACGTCTATGTGTTTGTAGGATGCAGCATTTAGCGGAGGAATTTACCCATAAGGAAGGCTTTGGCCTCCTTTTTGAAATATGCCAAAGAGGGGATTCTTCTGATGGCAGGCGGGAAAGAGTTCCATATTCTTGGGCGGATCCAGAGAAAGCCCGGTTAAAGGTTTTCCGGAACCGAGCAGGTTGGAGTAAGAGGTCTCTGGTGGACCGGGTATTTCTGATTCCATCAGATATCACCAGTTTCTGTGCGAGATAAGCCGGGGACTTTGAGTATAAGGCCTTGTGTGTAATGCAGGCCAGTTTGAGTTGTATTCTGGTCTCAAGGGGAAGCCAGTTCAATGCTTTCAGTTGTGGGGTTATATGGTCAAATTTTTTTGAGCTTGTAAGAAGTCGGGCGGCAGAATTGAGGCAGGCTCTGAAAGGTGCCAGGGAGATCATGGGTAAATCAGAGAGAGTGGAGTATCCATATTCCAATCTAGAGATTACCAGTGCTTGGAATGCACTTTTTAAATCGGTAGTGTCAAGCGATTTGTGCAGAGTATCTGTCCTGGCCTCACAATCATGAGACTCAAGAATTTTGCTCAACAGATCTGCAAAATCGCTGTCCAGCCCTTTCGGGTTGTTTAAGCAATAGATGAGTGCACCTATTTAGGCAGAAGATTTAGTGTTCCTGTGTGTTTTTTATGTAGTACATAGAGACCCTGATGCATACCATTTTTTCAAGCATTTTGAGCACCAACTCTACTGTTGTCAGTTCTCATAGATTTATATGCTGGAGTAAATATTGTGTGGTCCATTTCCTCTTACTCTTAAGCCCTAGCAGGTGGGCTCCACACCTCAAAATGGTTGAGTGCATTGTAATGACTACTTATGGCTCTGGGTGTGCAAAAGGTCTGCCCAGTTACAGATTGCATTTTTCCGTCATTGAATTTGGCGATGTACCGGTAGTGATGATACAAGATACTCCCATGCCCTCTTCACTTTCTGCCCTGGTTTGTTATACACTCTTGAAGTGGACTTATATTTGCATTCAGAACCAATTAAATGAATGAGGCCATCATCCCTAACAGTTTGATCACCATTCTCACAAACAAAGTTTGTGGCGTCTGGTTAAGAGGACTGAGGAAAACAAATAAAGAAATGGGTACTGCATTAATTAATCTCAGTCACTTACTCTGGGCGCCAGTCCAGTCTGTTTATCCATGATGCCACCTCAAACCAGTCATATGCAAATCAGCTTTGTTCCAGTCCCACCAGGAACAGTCAAGCCCAAACAGCCAGACCTGGTCCCCTTAGAACAGGAATACACAAGCTTTCTCAGACCAGTTTCAGCCTATTTGGGCCTTGTTAGTAGGGTGCAGCTTGAGTCTTACAGCATACTAAGCGTGGGGCCTGCGCCTGGGCATACCTGTTGCAATTAGGGTATCACTTGTAGGGAAGTAAATAAATGATGGGTAGATTGCTTGAATTAATTATCGTTTTTTGTCCACCAGGCCACCTCAGATGGGATCCAGGTATAATGAAATCAGAATTCATTCTTTTCCAATAGGAAAAGTTCAGCCCAAACTGCCAGGAGATATCCTCTCGTAACAGTCACTACTATATAAAACTTTATAAATAAATAAACAAACACAAGGTGAAACATTAAAGACGTGACAGGGTGAGGAGGAGCTGCAGCAAATGGGCCAAAATCACAAGTAAGCAGTCAATGGACAGCGGGAGAGAAGAAACGCTGCAAGTGAAAGAGTAGGGGAGGCACGGCCTAGCGGCCGTGCAATCAAGAAGTGAGGGGGCGGGAGAGTAGGCAAGGCAGGCGGCTGGGGCCATGTGCACACGCTTTTAAGCTCAATGCGCATGCACATTGAGCTTAAAAGTCACGGGCACTGCAAGGAATCGCCACGATTCCTTGCAAGTTGGATAAAGAGTCGATGAGCCCCCATAGTCTCGCTTGCTCGATGCGCATGCGCATCGACAGGCGAGACCTAAAAACAGCTGTTACCGCCTACCGCTGTGAGACGCTGCCTTTTGGGGCGGGTTGCTGTCAGCGGGCTAAGGGGGCTGAGCCTGCAAACTGTCTGGTACATCTTATCCTGCTGGCGCCCCCTATCCGCTGTGCGGGCACGGACATCCATCAGCATCAGCAGCTTCTGCTCTTGCCCGCCTTTGCCCACTCCTACACATCCGAGCACCTGGCTGCTCTCACCAATGCTGCGGAGCCACTGGTAAAGACCTGGCCACACAGGATCTGAGACAGCGGGCAGCAGTTCCAATTTTAGCCTAACTGCATGTTGCTTTGCAAACGTTACACACAGCACATTTGTTTTTGGGCCACAATATTCTTTTAGAAATATGCTGCATGTTATTATTCAGTTCTCCTTCCTGGGACTCCGTCTGAATATTTTTTACAAGGTCGAACAACACTGTGCCTGTTTTTACTGTGATCGGTTAGCAACAGCGCTTGGCATTTAGACACAACACAGAGAAACAGCTGCTGTGAGGCACCTCGTATCATATACACATAGACTTGATTTTTGAAAACTGAGAGGAGGATTCTAGCAGAAGAGAAAGGTCCCGGGATAAGCGTGCAAGCTTTGCGCGACCTGAGATGCAGACCATGTAACAAAGGCCAGGTATGGGGGCCGGTTCTAATCCCAG
Organism: Lissotriton vulgaris; assembly: GCF_964263255.1. NCBI lineage: Eukaryota > Metazoa > Chordata > Amphibia > Caudata > Salamandridae > Lissotriton > Lissotriton vulgaris. The sequence continues at coordinate 228,789,739 of NC_141691.1, read as the reverse complement.
AGGTCATGGATATATCACTGTGCTCACATAGTGAGGGGAAGCTTAGGCAGATTCCCCATGGTAGAGCTTTTCATTGTATACAATTTACTCATAATGCAGATTACTCTTTTTAATCTTTTTATGATTTTGATTTCTCATCGTTATTTTTTTATTTTTAGTTCACAGTAGGTGCGACTCACAAGAGAGCGCAGCTGGGGTAGCTGGACCCCTGTTTGATTTTTGTTTACCCCCTCTTTTACCTCCCTTCTGCCCTCGCACATTAGCGCCTGCGGCCACGCCCCCTCGTACCCTCAATCCCATCCCCAGCTGCCAGACTACAAAGCCGGACCTCTAGTGTGTCCTCGCAGCCTTCAGTAGCTATGTGGACACCGCTGAATGAATGTTCAGTTTCTTTATATCCTTGTAAGAACCAGCGTGCTTGGGGGGTGCCTGGCTCCTGACTATAACCACCATCTTCGAAAGGCTGGCTACCCTTAGATTCCTTCATGCTGTGCACTAGGAGCACTTTTAAAGTTGTTTCCTTGTAGGCACTAGTATGACCTGGAGTTGCCTGGCTCCCGATTTATCCATCATTCCAGTAAGACGGTTTTTATTCTTTTTATGATTTCTATTATCATCGTTTTTAAAATGTTGTTGTTGTTCACAGTAGCTGCTAATCACAAGAGAGCTTGTGAATGCAGCTGGGGTAGCTGAACTCCCGTTTGATTTTTATTTGCCCCCACTTTTACCTCTCTTCTGCCCTGACGCATTAGCGCCTGCGGCCACGCCCTCAATCCCACCCCCAGATACCAGACTACAAAGCAGGATATCTAGTGCATCCATACCAAAGGCAAGCCTGTTTTCGCCCGGATCGCGCCTAGTGCAAGCCACTATGCTGGTTTCGGCACAGACATTCAACAAAGGACCTGACGCCACTATCCAAGGGAAATGCTGTTACAACTCAGACCCAAAGGTAACTCTTACCCCGGAGCACGCTATGATCCATATTTGCAAAATGGTTCGCCATGCTGCCCGCATTGCGAACAGACCTTTAATTTTCTAGCTTTGCTCAATGATAGGTGTTCTTACCCCACCCCAGCATCTCACAAGGTGAAAAGAACGCGGGCTTCTTGTGTACTTGTTATCGTAGGAACTCTCACAAAGAACGCCTTACTATTTCAAAACTTTATCGAAGTTCATCAGATAGATTTGGCCTTTGTTATGGAAACTTGGGCAGATGCTTCCTCTGATCCAGACCTGCTCCAGGCTCTTCCCGAAGGTTTTAAGATCCATAGAATGAACAGAGTTGGGAAAAGAGGGAGGAATAGCCCTAAATGTCAGAACCAGCCTCAAGTCATGGTTCAAGCCTCTTACTGAAAATTTAGACTTTGAGGCTTGTAAAAAGGGGTGCAAAGACAACCAGTAACCAAAGACCCTTTTGTGTTGCCCGGCGGTATCGCCTCTATGACCCACCAATATTAATCAATGAAGAAGCAGGCGCTGGAGACTGAAAGGCAGGAAACGAGGGTTTATTCTCTCCGGAGGAGAACACATCAATTCAGACAGCAAGTATCGTCACGAGGTGCTCTAACTGCATCTCTGAGGCCTGGCCTCTTATACCCAGGTTTTATGATCTTTATTGCACGTAACACATTCTTGCAACACTTTGATATGTGAAAGAACATCCTCGGAATCTCCCCGCCAGGCCCGTTCCCACATACATTTACAGTTGAATTCCTCACCCCGATCACAACAGGTGGTGATTATCGCGCAGCAGGACATTCCGCTGATTCACGGAATGTGTGGGGTTTGATCGGATCTCAAGGGGTGGGGGCTTTGATCGGCTCGAGGGTCTTTTGATGGGGAGGGGAGGCTTCCTACTGTACGGGGTAATAAACAGTATCCGCAGGGCCAGGTGGAGGCTTGGGAACAAGGAAGACAGACGGGCACACAGGAAAAAGGGGGTTTGCATCAAAGGGCCTGAGACTATGAAAGGAATGAAGGGAGGTGTCGCGCTGAGAACAGGATGGGATTCTGTGGCAGAGCTGCGCTGAAGAGAGGTTTATGACCCAAGGCATGTGAGAGCGAGGGGGTTGTCAGCGTGCGGGGGATGCCTGCGAGGATAGGAGAGCGAGAGACGCGCTGGCCATCAGCGAGGGGCAGAGGGGCCATGGTGCTCGAAATGGCTGCCGCTTACGCGCAAGACACGTGAAAGCAGGAGTGATCAGTGCGTGGGGGTGCTTGTGTAGGTGAAGAGCCGTGCCGGGGGGTCAGGGGTGTGTAGAAGGTGGGTCTGGTCAAGACAGCTAAAGTGGTGGGTGTGTGCGACAGAGAGTGTGGCATCGGGGCAAAAGGGAAGATGGCGCAGATAATGTTCATCAAAACGTATTAATTTTCCACAGTCCTCCCTTTAACATTTCTAAGACATCTTGCTGGCCTATTTCCTATCTATGTCTACCGTTGTGGTCATAAGTAAGGAAGTGATAACCCAGGTGAAGAAAAACATCACATTTTTAAAATCTTTTCATCCAATGGGCGGGCTCATCGTTAAGATCTGTTGCAGGAAAGTCATAGTAATGCAATGTCAGACAAAAATTATGCAGTGAGAGCATTGGGTACAGATCATAGATGCTTGTAATCATTTGGAATAGGAGCCGATAGGTTACCACGTAAGTAGGTTCTTTTTGTACTCGGTTGGAGCATAGTCAATTCAATGGTGGTTGGGAGAGAAATGGGACATAGTAAAAACAATAATCAGTGTTCCCAGTGTCGTATGGTCGTGGACCATTATTAGTCAGTTCTCAGCATTCTTTGTCGTCTTCCGTTGGCACTGTTGAACACCGGTATTACAATTCGTTCGTTAGCAGGAATGTCCACGTGGGTTGAGCCGTTGGAGGTCTGCGGGCAGGAGAGTGTCTTTTGTATTGTTTCGCCAGACCTCATGGGAGAAATGCGTTACGGTTTTGGAGCAGATGCATTTTCTTCCATTAATCCAGAGAGTGGTCATTAGAAGGAGATAGAAAAGGATTGTGACGAAGGGTGCAATTGTCTTTGAGTTGTGGAGTCTGTCTGTTCTTGGGTTCCTGTGGTGGGTATTTCCTGTTGCTTCCATCATCTTCAAGGTGCTCGGTACCGGGCAGAACCACATACTTCGTTTGGCTTTTCTTTGGGGTGACCCTTGGTGGTGTTTTTAGGTCACGTGTTCTGAGATTTAACACAGTTCGTGGTCTACTTAGTCGGGGCTCCCTCCTCTTTGACGCAGGAAATACCCTTCTCTGTATGGCACAGTAGGATTTAGAGGATTTTGAAAGTTCAGGTGGAGGGAGGGTGTGTGGGTGAATAGTCCTTATGGCAGGTCGGAGGAGGAGGGGATGGAGCAGGGCCAGGTCGGGAACAGACCAGGGAGCCGGAAAATTTTAGACAGGCGAGTCCATAATCATGTTCAGGGAGCGGGGACCTTTCGGCACGCGTCGGTCATAGAGCAGGGGCCTCAGGTCAGCCCCTTTCCTTTAGTTTCGTCGGAAACAGTGCCTTGTCCTGCGACTCCTTACTGTGGTGGTCTCGCCTTGGCCTCCGTCGCTGAGGTTCCACGATCTGTAGTCAGGCCGCGTGCTCCCACATCCGGTCTCTTTCTCCTCCGACAGTGGTACCCTTAAATAAGTTTGAAAAGACAGTCTTTAGAGATTTTGCAGAGGAAGGTAATTACGTAAATCTATTTCTCTCCCAACACCAAGCAACTCGGGTAAAAATCCGCAACATTGACGTCTGCAGCCAACGTATGAACAATTGATGATGGGTTTGCTGGATTCCCAACAACTTCCCTTTGTGGTTATTTCTTTGCCCCTTTGTCAGTTCATTACATTCATTTGTCGTGGTACGAGGTCTGATACCCATTCTTTGCATTCGTTTATTACTGTCATGTCAGTTCTCCTGGTAGTGACCCATTTCCCTAGTACGAGTCTTGCAATGCTTGACCGGTCTCCAGGGCTTTGTATGTTATGGAAAAGTGTAACGTGTTATTCACCATGGTCTGATAGATATCTTTCTGAGGAACGAACATAGGCTAAACGATTTTTCATCATATCAATGCATCCTGTCTTTTGGCTAAACATTTTACTTTCGACAGCTTTACTTGCAACAAGTTCTTTCTTTTTTTTTTTTTTTTTTTGACTTAATTCTAACTTCGCAAACATTACTCTAAATTCTACATAGTTTCTTACAACCTGGCTATTTTATTAAAAACTCGGACTTGCGATGGCTGTTCAACCCACCCTTGGGGTGAGTGGGGTCTAATGGGAAAACAACTAGGAGTATAGCGAACTGGGGCAAGGGACATTTTTAAATTCTCGTCCCGGGCAGCAGATACAAAACTGGGGGCATTCTGGGAAGACGGGGGTGTCTCGATCATTTTTTTACTGTTTGGGTGTTGAGATAGTTTCGGGACAGGGAAGGTCGCGTTTACCAGAAACATTTTATCATGGATGCCACTGACAAGTAGTTCCCTCAAAATGGGTCAGATTAGAGAACCTTGGTCGTCTTACCTGTCCCTTTCTTTTAGGTCAATCTAGGTTTCATCAATATTTAGCAGAAAAGGAGAGGTAGTAACGTGGTATCGATGCAATTTATATTTAAGACAAATTTGTGCAAATACTTGTGGTATTTGGAGCCAATCAGGTGGTGCACCAGGTGTAGTGGTTCGCCAATTAGGTGCCAGTTGCTAGGAAGAGCGAAAGAGTGGAGGAGAGAGCGAGAGAGAGAGAGAGAGAGAGAGCGAGAGAGAGAGAGAGAGAGAGCGAGAGAGAGAGAGATCAACAATAGGCTAAATAGTACACGTGTGACATGGAGAGTGGCCATGTACTATTTAGGCTATTCAGCGTATTACCCAACATGAAACATTTTGGGTTTGTGTTAGAATGTAGAAAGCATGCAGTTAGGGACGGAAGAGCATTAGGCCAAGTATATAAGGACATGCATTGAGTCGGGAGTCTTTAGGAGCCATCTTGCAGCGTAGGTCCGCTTCATGTATTCGGACATGGTATGGCTCCAGATCTTTTTCCATACCTTAGTCGTTATTCCAATGTAACCTGTAGAGGGAGAAAAAGGAAGAAAGGGAGGGGGAACAACATTCGAGCATATCAAATGTACGGGCACGAAAGTTATTTACTTACCACATACTCGTACTTATCTTCTCGGGATATAATCCCTAGGGTCCTGGTTTCTGAAGTCAAGGGGGGCGGGCAAGGTGATAGGTTGTTCATGGGGGGTTCGAGGGTGGCATTATAGATCGTGTGTGGGGAAACGCTAAAAAGGAATCAGAGGCGTCTAGCGCGAGGTACCTGGTTTTGTAGATGTATCTAGCCACCGAGATCCTTAAATTATTCCTAAAACTGTGATGTTCTAAGGCATATCGGTTCTTCGATCAACCCTGTCCCTTAGTACCTTCGACCACCATACCTTTATAACATTCTATCATTCACACCGCTTTACTTTACCCATTCTCAGAAGTCGAGGTCCTTCTTCATGCGTTAGTTCCTGAGCCTAGTTGCATATTTGGAGGCAGCGTATCATACCTTTTGATTCGATCATCCATCCGGGGCCGAATAATCATTTTCTAATAACCTTGAAAAGAGAGCAAAAACTGTTGCGCACAGAATAGCCCTCCCGCCAATTCCCACATTTACAAAAGTATGCGATACCTGTTCATAGTTTGGAAAACCTTTATTTGTGTAATCGTTCAGTAAGTAAATATGTGAATGCAATCGTATTTGGTCGGACACGGCGATGGCTGAAGCATATACAGTAGGGGGGGGCTATTTGCAGTATTTAAAAACATTGAAAAACGTCTACTTAGTTATTTGCAAGAAACTGAAAAAACGTCTTTTAATAATTGAGGGATCATAGGGTATTTATTCCATAAATTGAAACACAGTCAGACTAATCACATTTCCTAGAGGTATACCGTGGGCGTGCGCCGCAAGCTACGTTATGTATCGGTCACAATAAATATCATATAAATCGTACATTGAAATCAACATTTTAACGGGATCTTTTCAAATGTTCGCCAAGTGAACCCCCCTCCCTTTTTCATCAAGTGCACAAAGGTTCACATACATAACTCAGAACATTAAGTCTTGTTAGTCAAAGAACACCACGAGGTGTCCGTTAGTTCCTATTTGATACCGGCGCCATTTTAGGCGAGGTTGGTTTAGTCCGGAAGTAGTATCAAGGGAAAAAATTTCTCCGACGATTGGCGGTTGGACCAGAGTCCCTTTCGGCAGTTCAATAACCTGTGCTAACAGAGGGGCTGGTGGTGTGGACCGTCAATCAAAAAAGGGGGGGGGGGAGGGAGGCAGAATCTTTCTTACCGGGTCGCGTTGATGCTCAGCCGGAACTTACTTGAGTTCGTTAGCCCACAATGTTCCCAGGTGGTTCAGACTGAAGCTGGTGCTGACACGAGGGCACCACCATCTTGTGGCTATATCATGGTCGTTACGTTTGTGATCAAGGCAGTTGTTCCCCGTCGGAAGCCTGTGGAGGCCGAGGGCTTCTGGGACTCTGGTAGAATCTTCAAAGCTGTGGGGATGTTGTCGGAGGTGGGGGCCCATGCCCAGGTGGGCGAGTGCCCGAGTTGCAATTCCGGACACAGTTACTCCAGCGGCCTAGACCCGCCTTCCAGAGGGCCCAGACGCCATTTTGAGACCCTGCAGCCGCCGCCCTTCGTCGTGTCTTTCAGGAGTGGAAGAAACTTCTTGTGGCGACAGACAGAACACCATGCTGTTGGAGCAGGACATTTGGTTCGGGGCGCCGGGGTGCAGCTGTGGAGCCTTCACCTGAGGAGGTGAGGGAGGCTCGTCCGTGCCGCCTTCCTCTCCCGGCGCATCCCACGCCGTCCCTTTGAATCAGGGGTGCACATGATGACCACCCTACACCCCTGACTCCGACTCTTGGGGGACCACTGTATGTCCGGTGCTGCGCAAGTATGCCCGTCGGACATTGTATGTTCTGTGCTGCGAAAATAGGCCCGTTGAACATTGTACGTTCTGTGCTACGGAAATAGGTCCGTCAGGCATTGTACGTCCTGTGCTCCGCAAATAGATCTGCGGCCCGGCTGGAGGATTTTGGCGCCGGGCCGGGGCTGGGAAACCTCCTACCTGTGGAGGTGGGAGAGGTTCGTCCGTGTCGCCTCTCCCTCCCAGCCCACCCTGCATCAGTTCGAAGGAGGAATTCGTGATGGCCGGACCAGGCGATACGAGGGAGGGGGTCATCTGCATCCGCCCCCTCCCTACTAGTGGCCCAGGGGATGTTACCCCAGGAAGGACAGCATGGGAAGACCATTTCAAGTCGGCTGGTGTAGCCCCCCGTACCTTCTCGCCGGCGATTTCGTTTGGGCTGTGGTCGTTGGCAGGCCCCGCCCCACACGTGCTGTGTGTTTCACCTTCCGGATGGGCGGGACCGTTGACTTGTTACAGTTTGAGAACTTCCGGAGTAAGCGTAATATGTTTTGTATTGTTCCTATTAGTACAGTTTGCTTTAAAGAATGTTTTACTAGTTTTTTTATTTTTTTATTTATCGTTGGTTGTGTGTTATCTTTATCGTAATTAAACCCTAAGTTATATAACAGATGCTTGGTTTCCTTGAGTCCTTTTTCTAACGGGGGATTGTCTACGCGGGCCTGTAATTGCTTCTGTTTTTTCAGAGTGGGGGGGGGGGGCAACAGGGAGCAGTCAGTCCCAGAACTCAGACATGTCGTTGAAATTTGTCTGACGAAATCTGTGCCATCGAGCATAATCAAACGTGGTGGTTCTATCCGTCCTGTCCGTGTTAGTCTGATTTGTTTTTATCTCGTGCCTTCTCCCTTTCTGCCGACCTGTTATTTCTGTCGACCCTCCACTCTTACCTATGTTCTGTAGAGTCGGACATTGGGCTTTCCAGTGCCCGAGACATCTACAAAAAGCACATTGGTTTTGCCTCAAATCTGTTCGTCCTGTGCATAGTGTCGGGGGATTACTTTTGGGTCGTTGTGTCTCGGGGTTGTCCCGTCGGCACATCCCTTCACACCGTTCTCTTTTTGTGTCTAATCCTCGGAACTGTGTCGTTGCTGGCCCTTCCTTTTGCCTACCAGACGTTTGGAGGGTTGCCTGTCGCGTTTCTTTAACTACCTTGACTTCGTCTCTTTCCTTTCGTTGCGTAGCTTCTCTGCGCCACATACCGAGACTATCGAGCATAATAGGCGTTGTTTTATTATTACAAAGGGCTATTTCCACCATTTCTATTTTGTCTAAATCGAAGGATCCTATCAGCGGCCATTGTTTTTCTTGGTTTGCTCTGGTATACTTGTGCCATAGCTTACTATAGGCTATGGTAATTAATCCATACTTTGTGAACATTTCTTTATTAGGGGTGCCTTCCAGCGGAGCTAGATGGTCCACCTCTAATAAACGGTCCGGGCTGAACCAGCTATCCTTCAGTGGGGAGAAGACAGGCATGACGGATCACAATGGGGATAATAGTCAGCACTACCTATCTTATCACTGTGTGCAAAGACTAGACAGAATATTTCTATTCTACGTTGTTTGCAGACAGTGAATACCTCATGAACCAATATCGGGCAATCAATGTTTGGTCAATAGATAAAAAAACAATGGTCAATGGGGAGAATAAGTAGGCCCGCAAAGGTTTGCGTCACCTACCCTTTCACAATCTGCAAAGAGGGGGACCTATTCTTTCCCTGTTTGCAGACAGAGAATCTCCAGGAGACAATCCGTAACAGTTAATCAATGGGGAAGGGCAATTGATCAGTGGGGGAGAAAGATAGGCACGACGGGTGCGTTACCTATCCTTCACTGCTTGCAAAGAGAGAGCCGGTTGTTTCTCCGTTTGCCGACAGCGAAACTCCAAATAAATTAACAAAAAGTAATACTAGTATTTTCCATCAATTATCAATTATTTCGCGATTTGTCGTGTTTACACGACCTTACCCGGACCGTATGGACAGTTTCTTGTCTTCCGAATCCAGCGCCCGATCGTCCTCTTTCCTTCGTATTCCTCGTGGCACTCCTGATGGTTCCCAGTCAGGACCGTAGATCACTCGAGAGAGGTCTGTTCGGAACCAGTGAAGTTCGGATGATCGGCTGTCAGACGAGGGTCTATCGGACAGGGTACCTTCCGATCGTTGCAGTTGTTCACTCTGTCGTCAGGACCTCTCCCACTGGATCCACGAGTCGCTGATGGGCCCCACGCTTGGGACGCCAATTGTAAAAAGGGGTGCAAAGACAACCAGTAACCAAAGACCCTTTTGTGTTGCCCGGCGGTATCGCCTCTATGACCCACCAATATTAATCAATGAAGAAGCAGGCGCTGGAGACTGAAAGGCAGGAAACGAGGGTTTATTCTCTCCGGAGGAGAACACATCAATTCAGACAGCAAGTATCGTCACGAGGTGCTCTAACCGCATCTCTGAGGCCTGGCCTCTTATACCCAGGTTTTATGATCTTTATTGCACGTAACACATTCTTGCAACACTTTGATATGTGAAAGAACATCCTCGGAATCTCCCCGCCAGGCCCGTTCCCACATACATTTACAGTTGAATTCCTCACCCCGATCACAACAGGTGGTGATTATCGCGCAGCAGGACATTCCGCTGATTCACGGAATGTGTGGGGTTTGATCGGATCTCGAGGGGTGGGGGCTTTGATCGGCTCGAGGGTCTTTTGATGGGGAGGGGAGGCTTCCTACTGTACGGGGTAATAAACAGTATCCGCAGGGCCAGGTGGAGGCTTGGGAACAAGGAAGACAGACGGGCACACAGGAAAAAGGGGGTTTGCATCAAAGGGCCTGAGACTATGAAAGGAATGAAGGGAGGTGTCGCGCTGAGAACAGGATGGGATTCTGTGGCAGAGCTGCGCTGAAGAGAGGTTTATGACCCAAGGCATGTGAGAGCGAGGGGGTTGTCAGCGTGCGGGGGATGCCTGCGAGGATAGGAGAGCGAGAGACGCGCTGGCCATCAGCGAGGGGCAGAGGGGCCATGGTGCTCGAAATGGCTGCCGCTTACGCGCAAGACACGTGAAAGCAGGAGTGATCAGTGCGTGGGGGTGCTTGTGTAGGCGAAGAGCCGTGCCGGGGGGTCAGGGGTGTGTAGAGGGTGGGTCTGGTTAAGACAGCTAAAGTGGTGGGTGTGTGCGACAGAGAGTGTGGCATCAGGGCAAAAGGGAAGATGGCGCAGATAATGTTCATCAAAACGTATTAATTTTCCACAGGCTCTGGCTCGAATTGGATAGTCAAAACAGTTTTAATGGCATATTACTCTTTCATCCTCCAAGAACTAAATATTAATTTCTTGATAAGTTAGGTCAACTTTTAGAAGCCAAAACCGGGGAATATAACTTCTGCATTTTAGGAGACTTCAATTTCCACTTGGAAAATGTCTCAGACTGTGAAACTGAAGCACTCCTTGACCAAATGGCCAGCCTAGGACTCAGACAAATTGTTAAATGGTCAACACACACAGCAGGGCATTGTCTGGATGGAATACTTTCGGATAATCCAAATCTAGAAAGGACCAGATCACTTCACTCAATTTTATTGGATTATAAAGCGATTATGTTTGAAATGTCATTCCCACAAAAACTGTCCGTAAAACTTAAAGGTAAGGTAACTACTAATCGATCATGGAACAAGATCGAGGCAGAGCAATTAAAAATTGTGCTCACTCAATCATTACAGAACTCCCCCCCACTTAGATTTTACACTGGTGAACTCATTATTGGATTGATTCCACAGCCCAGCAGCTTGTCCCATTGGTTAGCCACTGCCACCATAGGCAATCACCGTCAGAACCCTGGTTTAATGACTCACTTAGAGCTCAAAAACAAATTGGCCGCAGGTTGGAAAGGAAAAGGAGATAAGATGACAATTCTCAGACAAAAACAGATTTTAAATTATCCATCAAAATCTAATCTTGAAGAAAAAAAACATCCTACTTCACAGAAAAAATTGAAGCAACCAACGCTTGTTTGAAAATTGTATTCACTACTATCAAAAGCTTCGGGATCCCCATGATCATAAAGCTAGCCAACAATTCTTTAACTCACTAGCTGCGTCATTTCAGCAAATGGTTAAATCCGTTTATGATGCTTTTTCACCCCAGGTCAATTGTTGGGCCCAGTCTCTGCCTCATCCCAGCCATTTATCTCCTCTGCTATCCATCCATGGAGGCCCGGCAATGCCAATGCTTTAGTCATTCCCCACCTTAACCTTAGATCAGATTATAAAAATAATCTTAGTAGTTAAGTCAGGATCCCCCACGGACATGTGCCCTCTGAGAATCATTCATCTATCCCAAGAGATTGTAGCAACATCTCTACTGCCTAGCTATAATCTTCTTTACATCATGACATTTCCCATTGAATGGAAAAAGGCATCCATATTGTCACTCTTAAAAAAATCTAACTTGGATATCAATGACACTCTTAACTACAGGCCAATTTTGCGACTGCTATTTCCAGCAAAGATAATAGAAAAGAATATCAATCTAGAACTAACCACCTTCATCTCTGATAATGGCATTTTCGATCCATCTCAATATGGATTTTGGTCTCATCACAGCCCCGAACTGGCCCTGATCACAGCCACTGAAAAGATTAGACAAACCTTAGATGGTGGTGGGAGCACAGCCCTGATCCTGTTCGCTCAATCAGCGGCTTTTGACATGGTCAACCACGATGTGTTGGTTGACCGTCTATCGTTACTCAGTATCAGAGACAAAGCGCTCTCCCTTCAAAGCTCTTTTTTGTCAGATCGGTCCCAAGTGGTGGCACTTGGAGAATTCAACCCGCCCCCCCCTTTCCTCTTCTCTGTAGAGTTCCACAGGGCTTATCTCTAAGCCCTACCTTAGTCAATCTGTACGACACTCCCTTGGCCAAACTAATTAAAAGCTATGGCTTTAACCTGGTTTCCTATGCGGATGATACACAGATAATCATGTAAATCAATAGTGCACCTGATGCAACAGCAATCAGATTTCATGACTGCATGGGTCACATAGGAAATTGGATGCAAGACAACTGTCTTAAATTATACTCATCAAAGACTGAAGTCCTTCCCTTCAGGAACTCGTCTTCAATCTGCGCAGACATCAATTGGGCCCTCTGCCAGTCCCTTCAAATTAAGTAAAAAATCTTTTTTTTTTTTACACCAATCTATCATTTGAAACTCGGATCAATCACACTACTTCCACCTGCTTCTTCTTACTCAAAGTCCCGAAGAAGGTGCTTCCTTTTATCCCTTTTGAGAAAAACAGTGGTCACTGTATTTATTGCATCTAGGCTTGACTATTGTAATGCGCTATTTCCTAGTGCGAGCAAGCGAAGCATTCGTAAGCTACAGATAGCACAAAATGCAGTCCGTTTAGGGCTTTCGTGCTTCGATTCTGTCCTAAGGACCTAACACAATTGCACTGGTTGCCAATCGCGATGCGTATTCAATTCCAGGGGCGGTGCGTCCATTAGGGCGCTTGGGCGTTGCCCCACTGAGCGTTGCCGTCTCTCTCTAACTCTGGCAGCAATCCCTGTATCCCAGGCCGCAAGAGCTGGAGGCAGTCGGCTTTGAAGGGGGAGGGGCAGCACTCGAGAAGGGGAGTTCAGCTGCAAGACAGGGTCTGATAATGAATGATATCCGTGAAAACGAATAAAGAATATTTAAACAAAAAATCTTTTTAGTGTCTTTTTCTTTATATATATATCTCTCTTACTATCCCCCTCAAGGACAGAGAAACCCCTTAAAGAAAAATATTCCTAAGGGGAACCAATGTCCCTGTGTGATTTCTGGAAGGAAAGGACAATCTTATCTTTTTTGTAATAGGACCCTCACTCACCACTAATTGGTGACATGCTTCATCATTGGGTCCCCGCTGGGGTGGCCGAATGCCCCCCCCCCCCAGCATGCTACACGCCTGATTTACAGCGGAGCGGGATGTGGTGAGTGCAACAGTGCCCAAATTAAGGTGTGAGTGTAACTGTGGGTGTAAAATTAAAAAATACAAGGTTGTTGCCTATACAAAAATCTTTAATACCGGCCAACCTGTATTAGGTTAAAAACAAAGTGGCGGACAGCTAGGTTCTGTCTTAGGAAACCTGTGTCCTTTAAAACATACAACTGGTCAACATGTTTCTGCTGCTACCACTGCAAATTCGCTCAGCATTCGTCAGGACCTAAATTATGTCCTCCGGTGCTGTACACGCGCTAAGGCGCACCCTCCCGTGAGGCTCTAAATGTGAAAAATTCTTTTGAAGTTTAGACCTTAAGTAATACTTCCAAGGAGACAGCAGCCCAGAGTGCAGGTACAATGCGGGGAGTCGCGAGTGCTCCAATAGAAGACATCCGCGCTGTGTCGACCCACGGGGAGAGTTTTTTGCTCTCGTAACATTTTTTGTGCCCCTGCAAATCGCAGTGAGCTACCACGGCTACTAACCGTGAATAACACTATATGGTCTAAACTTCAAAAGAATTTTTCACATTTAGAGCCTCAGATTTTTTGTTTAAATATTCTTTATTCGTTTTCACTTAGTCACTCCTTAGTTGTTGTTAATATATTGACTGGGGTACAGGAGTGCCTGCTCATGCCCTTTCTCTCTAGTTGTTATTTGATAATGATTGACATCCACCATAACAGTATCATTATCACAGCAGGTGGACCTTGCAAGCGCACAGCAGGAATGCGAATGTTCTGTTTAGGGCTTAACCATTTTGCACCAGCCCTGAACATGCGCACACTAGGCTGTTCATTAGAAGAGCGAGGGTTGTTCCACATCGTTCTTCAAATGAGCAGCCTAGTGCACATGTGCTGGCTGGTCCCAAAAAATGTTAAGCCTTAAACAGAACATGTGCGTGACTGCTGAAGCATATTCTGGCGCTGCTGCTGGAGCAGCGTCTGGATTGGCTGAGAGCAGGCAGTACTTGCCAAGGCGCCAACGGGACCTCGGCCCAGGAGTACTCGCAGCAGAGGCGGCGCGGATCTGGTAAGTTCTGTTTGTTTAATATTAATAATAGTGCTTTATTGTAACCTTCGCCGCATGCGACCCCTCGTCCCCCCCCCTCCCGGAATATGGAACGCGACCTGTGACTATCCCTAATCCCTAATATAGTCAGAACCTCGGAGGTAGTAGGAGAGATGCAACGATTCCTCGCCCAGCCCCACTCCGAATCGCGAAGGGTGTGGGTGATGGAAACAGTCCTAGAGAAAAGCAGAAGTTTTAATACATAGATGCACGTGATAAAAAAACTCTGCTTCCCACACCATGCCTTCCCTTGTCCCCCCTCGGCTCTCTCTCTCGAGTCTTGTGGGTTGATGGAAGTACACCGAGGCTCTCACGGTAGAGACAGGCCAGGTGGACACAGTACAGGCCGCCACAGGCCTGTTTTTGTGAGGCAGGTTGAGGTGCTGCTGTGCCACTCAGTTGCTTCCTGTGGACTTGGAAGAAACCCCCAAAATGTACAACGTGATTTTTATTAGTGACCGCATTAAGAGATATTGGATGTGCAATGTTTCTTTTTTTAGCGTACAGAATACCTCACCAAGGGGGGCAGGAGACCGATCCTTTCAATTTGATTCACACATCCAATACAATGTTTTTAAAAACCTGATAAGTGTTTGAGGGTAACATGTGGGTCTCCCTTTAAAGGAATCACGGTTTGTGATGGCGCAGAATTTCAAAGGAATCATTCCAAGGCAAAGCTCTAAAGTTTGGGAGATCGCCCTGCACAATATCAGCAGAGTTTAAACGATAATGGCCAAGCACATGTCTTCCAGATCTCTCATAGAATAAGGTGACGTACGAAAATAACCTTCAGTTGATAGAAACAGGTTGCTCTTGGCAGTCAAGGCCATTTCGATGCACGTAGGGTTCGAGCAATGAGGACACAGATGTTTAAAGATGTAATGTTAATAGTGCAGCAGCCGAAGTAGCACCCGCCAGGCCCAGGAGAAAGGGGGTGCGGCTGCACCCCCATACTCCTGGGGGTGGCTAGGCGCCAAAAGGAAATAGATAGAAACCCTTCTGCAATGGAACTAGTCTGAAAACAGGATCATGCAATGGATTGAAGGGGCAGTATCATGATGGCTTTGTTGGCTGACCACCTGTTTCTATGCACCTGCAGTGTGTAAAGTAATTCCGTTTTGCCCAATATTTCTCCTTACAGCTTCTTTTCACACAAGAGGGTTTGAAAACCTTGAGCAATATTTGTTTCTTCCTGTTTCTAGCCCGGGCTATCCAAACAAAGGCACTAAGTAAGAGAAATATTGTATTAAATATGGATCTACAGTCTGAAAGTATGGGGCTTGCCAAATGATTTATCTGTCTCACTGTCTGTTTTGCTATCTTTGCTCAGTACCTTGATTCACTATTGCACATTCACGTGTATGTGTTTACTTACCTTGATATATTTTGCTCACTTGGGTAGGTACTCGATATGCCCCTCTTCAGCGAAGCAAGCAGGACACTGGCAGTTGCTCTCCACACCTTGTCTGGGGTACTAAGCACTATATAAATGCAATGTCATTCAATATCACAAAAAATGGAATTGCAATTCTAAGTGTGTACCTGTACTATTCGTTCCTTCAGTGCTTCTAGACATACATTTCCTTCAATAGGTGTTACTTTTTAAAGGTGTAATCGTTCAGGCTGCATGTACTAGCAAGAGAAAATGTAAGCCCACCATACTAGTCATCTACAGTTGTACCTCATTTTGACCCTAGAACTCATTACTAATGGAGTGCAATTAAGAATCTTTACCCACAAAACTGTGAGGTACTCAGAAATGCGTTGTATCTTTAAGTCTGTTTTGGCTTTGTGTTTATACTGAATAAGCAGCCACCTATGTTATATGACCTCTCTTTATAAATGTAATAACTGCACTTTCACAATTGCTTTATTAGCCTTCCGGCTTCCCAAATTTGCTAAAAAATGCACCATTTGTCCACTCTTTTCTTCAAAATGGTCTTGGTCGGAGAACCCGAACCCTTCCGTAGGTTGTTCCGGCTCACTTGCTACGCTCGCTCTCTGCGGTGCAGTATGACAAAAATGTTACGCCCCACCACTTTCAAATGGCACCAGCCACCACTGCTCAAAGTTTTATGTATAGCCTTCAAAGCTTTTCATGGTTGTGGTCTGGTGCAATTGTCACTCCATTTTAAACAGTATACCCTGACCAGATCACTTAGGTTGGTTGATTGTGGAAGCTTGAATATACCTAGAGTGCACAAAGTAAATTGGGGGGGGGAGGGGGTAAAAGTTTCACCTACACTACAACTAGACTTTGGAACTCACTGCCAAAAGCTTTGATAAAAGAAACCAATCTGTTTAAATTTAGGAGAGGACTGAAAACTTGGCCTTTTTAGATTGTGAGTTCAGTGTAATACCTCTAATTCCACTAGTTTAAAAGTAGCGCCTAGACACCCTTGGGTATATGCAGCACTTTACAAATACTTAATTTAATTTCATATTCTGCTCAGTTGTATGGGTTTTCTAAGTGCAGCACAGTTGCTTCATAATAGAGCACGATAGTTTCAAAAAATATTCTAAACTTCCCTCATGTCTTTCCTTTGTATATTATAGACATGAATGAGTGAGAAAAATAAAGGTGATGATCTGTTTCCATGATTCCCCTGGGGACAAGAGAGTTGTGTTCTGGTGTGCCAATTTACCTGTTACTCTGGGAAGGTTAGGAGGGCAGGTAGGCTCTATGAGCTAATCGTATTAGGGCCCATAGGTGCTGATGTGGTATGGTGACTCAATTCCTATATTCTGACGTCCTGCGGTCCCAGGCATAGTTCTGTTTCCAAACAGAATCCCTGCAACACTTCCTCTAAAATCACCTCTTCAAATGCTAATTTGAATGTGCTTGAATCCCATACCTATTTGTATTCTCCTTTATCGTACATCCGTTTTCCCAGACACTTCTACAATTCCTGCTTTAAGCCACTCGAAAGTGTCAGATTTCATTTTCCAAAGCCTAGATTAATGTAGGCCCTGGACTGCACATATACCAGCTTTGCTCCTTCTTTTAGTGCCACAAACTCGTTCAAACCAAACCTCTTTCTCGAAGCCTGTCTTTAAGTAGGCGTTAATCAATCACGCTTCAATCCTTTTCACGAAGTCTCACCCTCTCCCAACCTTAATACTGTTTTTTTGTTGGAATGGTGCACTGGTCCCTTTTCCAAAGCCTAGGAGAGAAGAAAGTGAAGGAGTGCTTATGTCGATTTGTTGTGACTGTTTTGATATGTGCAACCAAGACAGAGTGTCTATTCTGGTCACTATGGCCTTCTACAGGGTTTTCAGAGCATCATACCTCTGCCCCCTCCCCGAATAGAGCCCTCTGCTTCTTGATGAGAATAGCTGTGAGCCTCCTTGGTCAATATTATTTGTTTGGACTAATCTTCTAGCACCATCATCACCCTTCAATCCCTGTTTCAGTGCTGTCTTGAAGTTCTTCTTCAAAGGTCCATTGAGGAACCTCAGATGAGGCTCTGTGTTCCATTTAAGCATAACATGTCCAACAATAATCTCTTCCAAGTTTTATGATTTTCTTGCACTACAATGCTTGCTTCACACACAAGACATTTGTCCTCAACATGATTCTTTGCCAAATAAAGGTTACAGGCCTTAGATGCGTTTTTCCATCCTCTACCCCACTACAAGTTGAGTTAACCTCATATGACCTAATCAGTCAGCTGACAAAGTTCTATTTTTGAGTCGAAAAGTTCTTCGAATAGTTCTCCAGTCTCCCTCTTAAAGACACTCTCTCTCCTCTGCAATGTAGAGTTACTTTGCCTCTGCCAATAAACAGGGCTGATATACTAGGCCGAAATTAATTCTAAATTGTTTACCTAAGGTGGAGTCTGTGAACCTGTGTACAGTAGGTTCTAAAGGGCAAGAACTGCGCCATGTGCAGAAGGCATAACATCTTTGCTCCAAGAACACATGCTGCAAACATGTTCAGTACATCAACATAAGTGAGAGACTTGTGATCTATAAACATGTTTTGGCCATTAATTGTTGTAGCTCACAAGTCGTTGGCTCGTGGTGATTAAAACATGTCTATTTGATTATCTAACATATGCGTTAAATCCATCAGTTTTAAAAAGCAGTGAACATCACTTTTAGCTAGGGTCCTTTCAGAAACCACTGTGAAACACGGCAACAGCGTCATTTAAAACACATTTTATCCCAATGAGTCATAACATTTAATTGTAAACAAGATGTGAAAATATGCATTTCAAAAGTGAGGATTACATTTTGTTGTATATACAAATATAAAAAGGAGTACATTTAGCAATTCAAAGAACCAACGTCCGTTCACCAGCACCAGTTTAGGCGCATTGTTAAGAATATGCAATATATTGAGTAGCCATAAATCACTCAATTTATGACAATCCAGGATACAACTCATAATGTTACAGTAAGTGCAATATTTTACATAAAATAAAACAAAACTGACAGTGTGTAGAGGAGGTACTTCCTTGAAAGGCACACAACTGATTATGCTCTGTCAAATGATCCCATTCAGTTCCATTTACCTGCGGAACAGAACTAAGCACTTTCACACAAAAATGACAAGTAAAACGTTTTGATTATGGCCGGGCTAAAATGCAAAACTAATTACGTTTATAGTCTGCGCAGAAAAAATAAAATCCATTGTGAAGTAATGAGGTTGAACGATCCTTATCTTACGACTTGGTAACCCACTCATTTGGAAAAACTATATTCAACTTCTATTCAAACGTGTATTATTGGAGACGTACAAATTAGTCGATGTTAAAAAGTGCAACTTTCTAGTGTTTTTTTCTGGAGAGAACATATTTTTGAGTTTCTGCCTCTTTCCAAACTATATGCGCTTCGTGTTTGTTTCTGTAAACCACTGCATCCTTCAACACAGGGGTGGTGCCTGGCAGATTTTAAAGACAACTACTTAGTAAGCGAAAGTCCTATTTAGATACATTTATGTCCGCTTCGCTCGTATGGATATCCTGGAGATTTGTTAGCTCTGGCCTTCCCAGATCAAGGCCAGACTTCACTGCTTTACAATGTATATTTCATTCCAGCTTCAATTTTAGATGGTGGCACAGAAACCGCGAAGACAACTTTTGGTTTCATATGCAAGCAATGGTGTAGGATGTAAAGATAAAGCATTGAAGAGGCCACCCCACTGCTGCAAATGGAAGGTCCATGCCAAGGGTTTGTATAGAGCAAGATGTGGTCATACAGCTCGGAAAAGATTTCTATGCTAAAGATTCATTGCAAAGCGAGAACAGACGACGGTTTCCCACAAGGCATTTGTCTATCAAAGCCAAAAAGGGGACATTCACTTGCATCCTTTGGAAATAAGTGCCAGGGCAGGCACCGAGTGTTCCCTTTTGGCGCCCTCGAGCCAGCACGTGATGCTTCATAAGGGTAGGGGCCAAAGGTCATGCCCCTGGGTTGTTGCCTATAAACAGCCATGACAAGGTTCCACCACCATGACTTGCAAAGCCTTACTACAAAGACCACACATTTAGCCACGCCTGGTGAATAACACCTGCTCAAAAGTCATTAACATGGCTGCATTAGCACGTCCAGTGCTGCGTTCCAATTTAGTATTAACGAGGTAATATATAGAGGAAATACATGTAACATTTGGCACTAGTGTAAAATACCAAAGCAGCAATATAACACTGTTACTGCATTTGAATAATACTGCATTGCATGATTAAAATACAGGGCACGCTTTGATCAAGAAAAGTCGCAAGCCTTTAGCATGTTCAAAGACATCACTGTAGCTGGACAGACGTTTAAAAGACATAAATAAGTCCTGCATTCATGACGAGGGACCCGTTTCGGTACACCACGCTGTTTGCCTCGTGAACATAGCTGGTGATGTGCGGCCTTGTTATGGCAATAGCCCTTGAACCCAAAGGCAGTGATGCTGAATACGGCGAGCCATCTGCTACTGGACAATCTGAGGCATTTCACTCCAAGCTTTGGCCTTTTTCTTCGCCAGGGATAGCCAGGGCGGCTCGGCAGAACTCTGTCCTGTGGCCTGGTGGCCGGGGTGCTGGCGCGTTCCTTTCTCCACGGCGGGAGCTGGAGTTGTGGCTGGAGGTGCAGGCCCAACAGAAGCTGAAATATTACAACAGTGCCACGTCATTGAGCGTCTTTAAACATATAGTAAAATCTGATGACAAAGCACGTTTTCTGCATACACAACTAATGTCCATCACATCATACTATGACAAACGTGCACTATACAAATATCAAATAAGAGACTGTAAAATGCAGCAGTAATCAGGTATTTAGAATATTTGACTACAAGCAGATGAATGATTCATTTACTTACTGGTAATCTTCATTACTCCGAATAACATTTTTCAAGTACCAATATTTACTTCTATGAATTGTGTCCACTCTCTACCTAGGTACCACATGACATAGCTGGGAACAATCGGAAGGTTTAAAGAAATTTCCCCCGCACTTCCCTCTCCAAGCCCATCCAAACATTCTGGTGTAAAGAGAATTGGAGCTCAAAACACTTCCTGGAGGACCCAAGCTACAAAAAGGGGATTCAGATTGTCGTGTTCTAATCTAGGACCCCGATCAATACTGTGACCTTATGCCCCTATACGGCTATAATCCACTTGTACCCCTATATTGGCATAAACGATCAAGAGTGATATTTCAGAAACTCGTCTCTGGCCTAACATGATCAGAGCCACATTTCAGAATCTCTTCCTCTGCAACTTCCTCTGCAGCTCATTAGAGCAAATGACACAGCAGAAGCCACTATCTAAGATTCCTAGATTACACTCCAAGTTCTTCAACAAGATAAAACTCAGCAACCTGGGAAAACCCCGCTTGCTATGTTTTGATTAGTAATAGAACTTTAATGAGCACTAAGAGACGATCACTTCCTAGTGACATCTTTATTGACGCCTTATGTCCAAAAACGTACGTCAAACCAGGCACCTTTCAGGTATAAATATTACCAACGTTGCCTTAAGCAAACGCTGATGTTACTACTGCTGTTGCTGTCTCAACGACATCAATGATAGCGATGGTGTGGTGAACATAGGTGCAGAACAGCTGTCCCCTGCAGAGCCCAGCAGATGCAAGCTGCCCACGGACGCTGCCCCTCCTCCTCCTCGACGCACTGAGAGAGACGCTGTCTTTTCTCCTGCCGAGAAAATCCAGCTCCGGCGTTTCCAGCCTACTCTTGCGAGTGACTGGGATATCGAGTCCTGGAAGGAGATACAAGACCTCCAACATTCTATTTCAGAGGTATGGTGTTGACTAAACCCTTAGAGAGAATTCTTGAAGCAAACCTTGGCAAAACCAACTTAACTAAAACTGCTACTTACTTACTCCCTCCCAAGTATTAGGCTTAGGTCAGGTACACTGGGGTAGGCGTAGTTAGAAGCACCAGTTGAGTACGTTAGCCTAATGTATATATGAATGTATATATGTTTTATTCATTTTAAACCATTGTATGGCTAAGAAACCATGTCAATGCTTTTACAGTATTATTTTGCAATCCTCATTTTACTGTACGCACCTTTTACAATAACAAGTCTTGCAATTGTGGCAATTCATTTCTCTTGCATGAGAAGAAAGACTGTTCAATAAATAATACCTTTTTATTGAAAACGCCCGTCTCTCTATTCTCTGCACTTTGGTGAAAGTAATCTGCACAAAACTGACTGAGTAAAATAACTGTCTATTGTTTCACACGACTCTAGAGATTGACTCTAATTCTAAGGAGCAAAGTTGTCATGTTTATGCGGTTGTTGGAAAACTGAATCCCTTCTTGTCTGTACCAGGGAAGCTGATCACTTCCTATTCAGTCAAGAAAGTTTCCAGTGACCTCTGAGCTAGTTGGTAACAAACCCAATTAAGTTTAGCATAGTCAGTGGAGACCTGGAAGATCGACACTTCTACGTCCATACTACTATTTATGTTATTCCAATGCGCAGGGCCTATTGGGAAAATAGAAACTACACTACATGGCGCCCAACGTTTGGTAAGGCGATAAAACTAACGCAAGACGTTAGAGTAACTCAGTCGTGCATTTTTCACACAGACCCCTTTCTACCGTAAATACTCCAATAGACGTCTGGAGTGGGTGAAAGGTTAAAATCCGCCCGAACTTAGTAGGAAGAGATTCCTATATAAAGCTCTGGTTTATTCAACGTTGAAGGATACAGTGTTCCAAAATATTGTGCACCTAATCTTTGTCTCCTTGGAGACCTGCTCTGCAAACCTTGCATTGATACAATGCCAGGAGAAAACGGAACCGCTGCACCCGCAGTAAATGCGACTGAGCAGGGTCCCGACGGTACTACTGAACCGGGTGCAATAATCATCCGGCACATTTAAGAAAATCTATAACGTCAAAACTTATAGAAAATGGACTGACCACACAAGGATGCACAGTCGTCTTCGTGATAGAGGCACACGAATATCGGCAGACAGAGGTATTCTATTCATGGATAAAATTTCCAGTAGAAAACGCTGCAACACACGAGTTCCACTATTACAAAATAGGGGATCCACCGGAAGAGTACGCTCCTTCCGAGGAGATTGAAATCCCATTAAAATTCCAAGAACACCTGCTCTGGTTTAAAGGCGCCCTAAAACACAATGATCATATTACCAGGCTCGGTCCACTAGGTAGACCAGGAGCAACGTGGCCGGTTCTAGCCAGCTACACACCACATCCGGACATTGCAAAAATGTCTAGAGAAGAATTTTTAGCACAGCTAAAAACATTAATTAAAATACATAGGCAATTAGTCCAATATGTAATGCGGACTGCCACAGTCCAAACAGCTGTTAATACACCACAGCTGACCCCTCATCAGGGGAACACAAATAAAATTACACCACAGAACATACATTCATGTCTTGGTAAAACACCCATAAAACGGGAACAAATTCCTTTCTGGTTAGCGCAGAAAATTACTCAAATAGAGGCAGAATTTCCGAATACTACCCCTATTGAGAAACACAGAATCTTGACCATCTGCCTTCCAATGGGGGTCGCACCACACATGGAGGACTGTGACACTTGGGGTACAGTCATTGCTTCCATTTACACAAAAACACATGGTGTCCCGTCAATGGCGGTAATACCAGAAGTGCTGAAACAGATTCAGAATGAATACGGTCCAGAACCTGCTTTAATTCTTGGTATGAAATTACTGAAAGACTTCAAGCAGGTCTCGGCTATATTATTAGCCAATATAAAAGGAGAAGCAGCATCTGTGGCGATCCGCCAGAAGTTGAAGGAAACAGATATAACAGATCAACCAATTGAGCTTGCCAGAATTATAGAAAAATGTTATGAAGAACTAGGTAGAGGCAGCTAGGGTGGAAAACCAGTAAAGCCCCAACTGCTCGAAAATCCTGAAAAATTATTAAAAATAATTCAAACACTCCTAAAAAGAGCTGGGATGGAAATAAACAATCCACTCCCAAAGAAAAAGTTTTCCAGTCCAGAGGAAGGTCTCCTCGACGGAGGGAAAGAACTCCGACTCGAGAA
The DNA here is from genome assembly GCF_964263255.1 of Lissotriton vulgaris. Lineage (NCBI taxonomy): Eukaryota > Metazoa > Chordata > Amphibia > Caudata > Salamandridae > Lissotriton > Lissotriton vulgaris. The sequence continues at coordinate 228,766,192 of NC_141691.1, read as the reverse complement.
CTCCAGTCTCCCCAGAGGGAGCCCTCTGAGAAAATATATAACCTTAGAAATAGGGATAATTTGAAGAAGCCTGATAGATATCAAAGTATTGATACACGTCCCTCTCGATCTTTTTCGCAGAAATCGGAAAGAAGAGGACGGTCAGACCCAGGAGAGCACACCAAGTCCAAAGACAAGGAACCTGCTCAAAGTAAAAAGTGACAATTTCCAAGAAAGAAGGTAGCCAGTATTAGAGTAATCGAACATGCCGAGAATACTAAGGACACAGTTGAAAAACGGGGAGTGGGCACAGACAATGCTAGACAGTGCAGCAGAAATCACCATAGCTCGCAAGATCCTGATGAGTCATCTGGAGACAGTGGACACGAATGAATACATTCAAGTAGAAACTGCCGACACCAGAGTTAGCGAGCCCCATACGATATACGAAATAACACTGCGTATAGAGGGTGGTAAGACCAGGAAAATAAGGGGTCTATTTTGGGATAAACTCTCAAAAGGCTATGGCATTCTGTTAGCTGAAAAGGATTGGCCCCCAGAGTTTGTCAGGGAGTGCCCTCGTGGCGAAGAAATGATTATGCCTGCCTTGTCGAATCACATTCCGATTCACAAAAAATATACTTATGCAAGGAAATGGGCAATAGCCCAGGCACCAGCATTATATAAAAATCATGTAGGATGGGATGAGGATTCTCCTCCTCACAAAATCCAGTTAAAAAGTCAACCGACTGCCCAAAGGCAGTATCCCATTAAGCAAGAAGATAAAAAACAAGTCAGGGAGATTTTAGATCAACTTGAATACCAAGGGGTGATTGAAACCTGCACCTCTCAAATGAACAATCCTTCGTTTCCTGTCTCCAAACAATTCATATCGTCTAGTTTTGGACTACAGACACCTTAACGCATGTTGCAAAACATTTGCAGTACAAAATTCGCATAGTGCTGCACTAATGAATAACATAGTTAGGAAAAAATATAAAACAACATTAGACATATCTAATGGTTTCTTTTGTCAAAATATTGCACCAGAAAGCAGATACTTGACCGCTTTCTCAGTAATGGGGTTTCAGAAAAATTTCTGTAGGCTCCCACAGGGATTCAAGAACAGCCCAGGACTATTTTCAGCCAGAGTAACAGAGTTACTACAAATGTATGATGATGAGGCATTATCTTACGTAGATGATATCTATCTAACAGACGGAGACTTTGGAACTCACTTGAAAAGAGTGAACACCATTATACTTGGGTTCGCAGCAGAGGGTTACAAATTCAACTTTAAAAAGTCTCGAATTGCCCATCTGACCGTATTATTTTTAGGATACGAATTGTCAAGTGAAGGAAAAAGCCTAGCGGACAACTTCTTAGAAAAGTGCGCTGTGCTGTGCTCCAAGCTCCAAAAACGCTGAAGAATTTACAATCGATTCTAGGTTTTCTGAATTTCGGAAGAACATACATTCTAAATTATGCGGAGAGGGTTAAACCTCTCTACGAATTAATTAAACCTGATTTTAAACCAATCACTTGGACTCAAAAACACACAGAAATGTTGAGATCACTGCAAACAGACATGTTAGCAAAAACAAAATTAGATACACGTGACAACACACGCAATCTTATAATCCGAATCATCCCAGGAAGATGCGGATTCACATACCTAACCTCTAATGAGGGAGAAAAGGTACCAATTTCAATTAAATCTCACTTGTACACACAAGCAGAAAAAACATTCAGTCCAACAGAAAAAACTGTGAAAGCAGTAGAAACTGCATTAGCGAATGAACGAGAACTAGCGCATGGCAAAAGGATTAATGTCCTCACAGCGGAATCCGCCTTCGAGGCGCTATTCAGCCCAGTAAACCTGCCTACAGTGTCACTGGATCGGAAATGGATACAGTGTATAGATTCTCTTGGAGCGGAAGATGTGAAATACTATTTCGCCCCGCAATTCGAAAAACTGAATGAATTGACTTATGAAGAAGAATATCCTCTGCCAATCGAACTTCTGCCTCTCCCACAGTACGCCTGTATAATCTATACAGATAGATGTGTACAGCATTTCAACGTAGAGAACAAATCCTATGATGCTGCCTGTGCGATTGTTAAAGGTCGTTGGCTGTGCGGTAAATTCAGACCGAAAATAACAAAAACTGAATCAGTTAGAAACTGTTCGGCTCAGAGCTGAAATCAGATGTTTAAAGATGGCGCTTGAAAATGCAGAACGTGAATTCCCGACACTAATCGTGTGCGATTCGCATTTTTGCGTCAACTCTTAAAATAAGTTACAGAGCTGGATTCAAAATGATTACAAAGATGACACAGGTGCCACAATAAAGCATAAAATGCTTTGGAAACAGGTAGCTCTTTTACAGGAAGAACTACAAAAGACTCACGTGATACACACTCTGAGTCATCAACGTGATGGCGTTCACGTTGCAGGGAATTCCTTGGCTAATACAGCCACAGCGGAAGCAACTAAACCGGCTTCCGTAGCCACAAAAAAGCGTTCAGAAAAATACATAGAAGGGGAAACCATGCTGGCAGTCAAAGCGTCCGTAAAAGGCGACTGTGCAGCACTACCCGTGAACTATCCACTCAATTATGCATACGTAATTGATGCAAACTCCGTTCCTTTTGCTCGAATCCCTGAAGTGGGGGATAGGGTAATTCCAAACATGAACAGGAGAGGTTTCCTATTACAGGAAGCACATATGGGGTTGGGTCTGAGACACCAAACAATCAGGGACTCTCTGAGAGAACTGCAATCAGAGTACTGGTGGCCGGAAATGAGTGAAGGAATTAATGATTTTGCAAAAAAATTATGAAGAACCGGCCAGTGTAGTGTCAGGAACCCTAATAGAAAGCATAAGGCGATCTATCCGCGCAATCAAACAAGAGAAACGCGCCCCATTGTATATCATTAAGACAAAACACACTTAAAAAATGTGGCCCTAACGCTCGGCTAACGCCAGAACGGTTATAAAAGATCTGCGAGTCTTTATCGGCACATACGCAATTGCCATGTTCCATTCTGACCAGGGTCCTGCTTTCAGCTCTCGAGCTTACAAGCAGGCCATGGCCAGCATGGGCGTTGGCTTGCGGTATTCTTGTCCGTCACACCCCGGAGGGAACAGTGTGGTAGAAAGAAAAAAACGGGACATAAAGCAATCTATAACAGCGAAGGTATTAGGTTCGGGTGCTGGGTGGGTCAAACATTTAATAAGTGTCCAGTTAAGTCTTAACAATTTGCCAAGAAATTCTCTAAAAGGTTTTAGCCCATATGAACTATTGTTCGGAACTAGAATGCAAATTCAGGACTTAGATAGTCGGGTATCAGTGGTAGAAGATAAGAAAACAGACTTTGACATCAAAGATCGTTTGGCTGTTTTACAGGACTTGAATGAAACAAGAAAATCCTTAAGCAACATAAAGTTAAAGCAACAGCCAACTACCACTGACGAGACACCTCCAGCCTCAGCAAGGCCTGTCTGGATTCCAAAGATTGGGGATCTAGTCAGAGAAAAAATAGTGGTGAAGAAGGAATTTGGGCCTTCTTACAGAAAAGCAGTACCTGTCTTAGCAATCAACGGAACAAGATCAGTAGTACTACCGCCCCTTGCTGGTAAAAAGGAGAACAGAGTTGTATCAATCAACCTGGTAAAACCACAAGCATGTGGCCTATAATCAACAGTAGGCCCAGTGGACTCCCGAGAAACAACAGAATACCCAAACTTGCAACAATCCAAGAGGTTCAAACTGAAAGACTAATCACATTCGATAAGCCTGCAGTGCACAGAGAGGGACTACACAATAATGCCATGGAACTCATGCCTCTTGAAACACAGATTGAAACAGTTCGTCAAGAAACACCAGTCTACAATGATGTGGCATCAGAATGTGCTACTGAAAGACAAATTGAAAGAACAATTCCAACAATTGACAGAACTGCCTCTGGCTACTTCATCAACTTTGATAACTTTTCTGAGGATCAAAGCAACCCCGAAGTGATGCCAGAAACAAAGACTTTTAAAGAAAAAGCAACAGAACTCTTTCATCAACTCAAGGAAGTTTACCTCATATCTCCATGGTTAGAGTTCTGGTTTGGTCTAGGTGTATTTTTCCTCCTGCTTTGGCTCATCATGGCACTTTGTTTGGGAAAATTTATTGAGGGAAAATACAGTTCAATGGACACAGCAAGTCAGAACATCAACTTAGTCCTAAAACCACACAAATCATCCCACGTGACGAAAAGAGAACTATCAACAGTAAATGTCACAGCCATTCCAATACCCGGGGGGTAGTATGGGACAAAACGGACTATGAAATCTATGGTCCGGTCGAAATCCTGAAATATCCTCATCAATTCAAGGTTTCATTAAGTTACTTTGTAAAACCGAGTACATTTTCTGATGATTGGGATTTTGAAAGTATTAATAATATGATGTCTGATTTAGTGTTGTCAGCAAGATTTACAGAACATGATTATTTGCAAGGTTCGTCTAGTTATGAACAGATGTTCTGCTACACACACTATGGTGACCACTACTTGCATAAATCTGCACAACCTAGAAATGTTTTTAAATATAACCAATGGGAACATTGCGCTACTCCACCTAAAAGCAGTTCGAAAACATTCTATGAGAAATTTCAGTACTTCTCAGGGTTTAACACCAGTGATGCAGAAACGTTTTATTATAAACTGTTAGATAAAACAGGATTGAAAACTATGCTGACAAATACTAAATTGATATATTCAGAAGCATTTTATGAAAAAATTATGACATTTGGTTTTGATTATTGGAGAAATAACATTGAAACAAAAACCATCTGGGGTACAAAAGAGTGGCAGGTACAAGGCCTAGAAGCACTATTTCGAGCCTGCATGATCCCAGAGCAAATAATGTTTTTAAATGAAACAATTCAACAAACATCCTGTCTTGGCCTAGCTAAGATCAAAGACCTTAACAAACCGTCTATTCCAAAGCCGATACCTGATAATGCAACAACAGATATTGAAATAGACGTATCAAAAATTTTACATCTAAACAGAACACATCCTGATTGGAAAAAGTGGTTAATCTGGCCTACTGACACGAATAACTGTCAAGATAGATTCCTGAATAAAACACAGGGGTTAACAATGACCAGACAAGACCCTCGATACTCCCAGAGACAACATCCAGGGATAGTAACAACATACAGTGTAGGGACACTGTGCCTTGAATGGCTAGAATCATCCACACTGGCTGAAATTAAGCAACACTTATCTTTACTTCAAGATGGTGCTGATTTGCGCGATTTTATTATGGGACCACGCAAACAGCGTCAAAAGCGTTTCATAGCGACCAGTATATATGCGGCTTACAACGAGGCTTGGAAAATAACACAAATTGAAACAGCTGAAAAATTACGAGAAATTGATCGTATTAATTTGGAAAAATCACTTTCTGTAGTAGACAATGGGTTAATGACTGTCTTCCAGAATATATTCACTGGACAATATTGTATCATCTGCCATAGATATAATAGACAAAGACTTGCTAATGTTACAGCATGGCCAGTCACAATTGCGTTCTATTGTACAGTTAGGCTGGACGCTGCAAAATCTTCGTTCAGGTTATGTGCCTTGGCGTTTAATCAACACAACGTTATTGTTTTCCATCTTTAACCTTACTGATAAACAAATCAGCTTGGCACAGAAAGGAGCAGACTATATAATCCTGAGCATCGAAAAACTTGAGAGATTACCTTTGACAATGTCAGAAAGTCCTGTCATTGAACGGATAATACACGGAATTATCACTATTCCGATAACAACTTTCCGATTTAAAAATTGCCTTGAATACATGCCTACTGGCCAGTATGAACGATTGGGTAAATGATACATTAAGTCAGCATGGAAATTACCATACACACACACATGCTATAGTGACAGCAACAAAAATGTATTTCTTAGTGGTGAAAACTGCAAACATTCACTAAGTGGTATACTTTTGTGCCAGGGTATTAATTTACACGGAGCCTGTGAAGGTAATTCAAACAACCTTTCATGCCACCAACATGTCACACCTGCAACGCAGATAGAGCCTTTCTTTATGCAACTCTCGAATGGGATTTACATTCTAAGAACGGATCACAGCTGTTGTGGCCTTTTGCCAGGGAAAGCATATCTCGTAAGCGTAACTTCCATGGTCAAATGCTGTATGCAAGCATTGTTTCCAAACGGCCCTGGAGACACTGAGACTCCCATATGGCCTCGTTTGAATTTCTCTTCTATACGAATTGATACTTTAAGCAGAATGAAGTCTGTGCTTTTGCAGACAACAGTGCCCATCATGTCATCAAAAGAGACGTATGATCTCCTAGTTGCAAGGACAACATCAGAGATTCATGACCTTTTATCAACAAATTGCCCCGTGCATTTCACAGAAATGCTTAGCCAAATTCTTAACATGTCTAGTGCCATAGGCATCCCAGGCGTATTTAGGACCATTTTTACGGGACTGCTAACACCATTCAAAGCAATTCTAGGAATCATTCCTAATTTTGTCCATTCAGTCTTTGGCGGCATACCCCTTATTTTGGGACTTGTAGCAGGGATTTTATTTTTGACCCTCCTGCTCCGATATGGCAAGCCAAAACTCAGACATGACTCCTACAAGGATGGAAGAAACGATTCTAGCAGTACGCTACCGGGACAGAATAACTAGAGTCCTTGGATTGGCCAGGCTGAGAGATCTGAACATGACCTGGTTTCTTTCATTCAGACCTATATGGCAGACCTGCATCTTACCTATGCTTCGATGTATGCTATGCGGAGATGAGTGCGTGTTGGACATCTGTCTTACACTTCCATCAGCAGTACCAATGGATATCGATACTTTGCTAAGTCCTATAACTTCTCACGCATTGTGTTGTCCCCAGCGGCTACCAATCCTGATGACGGCATTCGTTGAGACTCCTGTGCTACGACTAGGTGGTGACAGTGGAGCGAGAAATAAAAGCAACATCACCCAGGTACGACCTTCTGTGAGCATTGCTGATCCAGACTTTGATGATAGCAATCATTCTCACACCTGCCAAGTTACAGCGTTATCGAACTTGGTCGACCTGTCACCTGATTTTGTAGACCAATTCTTTGAGAGCCTGTCTGATATGATGTTCTCCCCCCGAACAGAAACAATAAATTTTGAAAAGCATTCCGACACACAGCGTTCCCATGAACTCTGAATTCGGCCTTCAGTTTTGATCAACAAAAACTGCTAAAAAGCGTTGGAAGTCTATTCCCCCGTTCACCTTGAACATTATTTTTTTTAATAGAACACTTTTTCAAAATATTTACCTTTTTTCTGGCACGAAATTCTTTGCTTAAAGTAGACCTATTCATAAAGAACAGAAGCTTCTATTTTTAGATACTTCTAGAGACATAATAACTTTACATTAGCCTCTAGCACATGTTACAGCAATGCATTTCTATGTGATGAAATTATCTCGCCTTTCTTTTCTGTATTAAGAGATATTTCATGTGTAATTTTTTCACAAAATCGTTCATTTATTACATATGCTATAATTTTGAATGATTTCTATGCTTAAAGACGTACAGTACATCCATGTATTTGGAATACGCCATTTCAAATGCAAATAAGTATTTTGGGGTGGGTAATGTTACACATGCATCTTTTGCTATAGTTTTTAGTAATTTGATGGACATATTGACTATCCTGTACAAATTAGAAGAATTATACTTTGAAGGATGTCTATCTTGAACCAAGGCTTGTTTAGAAACACATTTAGTTTCTTTAACTTCATTAACAATCTAAACTTCCCTGATGCTTTCTAGACGAGAAACACAACGGAATAGAAGCCTTCCCCTTTTTAGGTCGAGACCTGCGTAGGCTGCGCTTGCGCAGTCGCGGGGAGAGTTCTTATGTCTCCTGGAGTGGGGGCTTGAACCCGCCCCTCTTCTCCATTGGGTGGCTTCCTAAACGGAGGCCAGCCATTGGAGGAGAGGGGCGTCACTCCGTTCAAGCCCCGTCTTTTTGGGATTCGGGGGGTGTGTTTTTTACTTTATTTCGCTTTTCTTCCTCTCCTCTTCCCATTGGCTGGAATTTTACCTTCCAGCCAATGGGAAGAGGAGAGAAAGAAAAACACGCCCCCGAATCCCAAAATGAGGCTGCGTTTCTCCGAGTCATTTCTGCATCGCCTCGGAGAAACATGGTGGTGTTCAGGGACACCCTCCCTTTCGCGGAGGTCCCAGTCTATTGGTAAACACAAAGCTTTTTCAAACCATTCTTGGCAAATGATCCTACACGCTGCTCGTTTTAGCTAGGCCCGGTCCTGTGTGAAAGCTTTCGTGGAACGGACTGTGAGTGGGCTGGGCGAGAGAGCCCGACTTCTCTCTTGGAAGGAGTTCTTCGGGGTGGAGACGAGAGCAGGCCAGGGCGCCGCCCTCTCTTTGAACAAGCTGGTGCAATGGGTCGTTGAGGGAGGGGGAGAGCGAGCCAGGTTGGTTGGCCCCTGAGGTGAGGTCCGGTTTGGTTTCCTCAAAGTTATGAAAGGGCCCATTGTCCGCGTGAAGCGAGCCGGCTCCGCCGGAGCTGGCAGGAAGCTGACGCGATCTGCTCGGGAATGAGTTCGAGGCATTTGCCGGGCAGAGCTCAGCCCCCATTACACTGCTGCGACGCCAGAGGCACAGGAGTCGGAGTGGATTTGGAGACTACACTGCGTCTAGGCCCATCCACGCGCCTTCTGTGGAGAGGATCCGATCAATCCAGCCCTGAAATAACTCCGGACAGTCTGATGCAGCGCCTGGAAGAGCAGGGCCAGGTTTTCGGTTCAACCCACTCGACCCATCTTGGAGCTCGTAGCATCACTATCTAAATGCTCCGTTTTTAATTTCTTTAACATATTGTTGCTAAAGCAGTCTGGATTGTGCACCTGTGCTGAGGTGCTTGGCGTTGGTGCATTAAGCTCCTATATCACTCGGCTCTTTCAGAGTTATCGGGGTTTTCGACGTCCCCCCCTGAGCCCCGGACCGATGAGCATCTTGGGCCTTCAGTTCCAGGTGAAGATGATGTACTGGAAGCTGAAGCTGTGGCAGCTGACCTGGAAGTCCCTCTTGCCGGCGCGAGCTCGTTGGAAAAGTAGGGCATCTTCTGGAGCTGCGCCATGCGGACGGAGCTCGGAGTAGGTGCCCTGTGCACTCTGTCATCATGGCCACAAGTTAGGGAGATATTTAAAAGGTCGCTTGGAATTTGGGGCTCTGAAATTGTGATTGGACTGTGGCTCTAATGAGCTCAAATTGTTAACTTCTGCCCTCCCGCTGCCATATTTATACTCTATGTTGTAGAGGAACCACAACGTGTGTCATAGCTGTTTTTTTTAATTGTTTATTTTTTTAATTAACTTGTGTGCTTTCAAGGAACCCATTGCATGGCACTTTTGCACATATCCTAAACATGTCCTCTTTGTTATCTGCACTTTCAACTCTCTTTATCCCCTTCCCCACCGGCTTTTGAGGCAACAATATAAGCCATTGGTTCTCTTTGCAATCTTATTTCTCTCCCTTGTGAGATTTCTGAATTCACAAATGTAAGGGTCAAGGAAGGTCACTAGGTATGTTTAAGTTGCTTTTACGCCTGGATCAAGACAGAGCAAGTGATTGTGATTTATTAAGTGTGTCATGTACTTGCACAAGTTCGTTTTATGTATTGTTTTGTAACTGTATTTATATAGTGCTTACTACCCCTGACAAGGTGTGGTTGGGTGAAAGGAGTTAGTTAGTGGATGAATGGAGTGGAGTGGTGGCTGGGTGGATGGATGGATGGACTTAGTGGGTGGATGAAGTGTGAGTGTGTGTGTGTGTGGCTGTGTGTGTGTGGCTGTAGCTCTGTGTGTGTCTGTGGCTCTGTAGGTATGTATGTGTGTGGGACTCTGTGTGGGTCTGTGTATTTATGTGTGGCATTTGCGAGAGATTAAGCTATTGGCATTGTAAATGACAATGCCATTTATTTATCTGTTTTCAATACCAACACATAAATAAAAATGTTGTCATTTACAATGCCAATAGCTCTAACTTTTTCAAAGGCGAGACTGTTGCATTGTAAATGCTTGTTGGTCTTTTGGAACCGGTACGATTGCATCTTTCTGCACCAGCGCTGCGATCTCATGGGAAAGGGGCACCTTTTTGGACTTTTCCGACTTTCTCTTTCTATGATTCGTAAGACACATGCCTCAGAAAAGGCTCGTTGCCACTTCTGGAGAAAAAAAAGAAAGTTGTCCTACTGGGAGCTCGGCATAGTCAGAAGCGATTCCTGGGTTTCGAAGAATTGGGAGGCTTCGGCTTCGAAATCTGAATATATTGAGCTGATCTGTTACCCCCCTGAAACTGGAAGTAAAGTCCCAGCTGACGTCTTTTTCTAGGCGTCTTATAAGACAGGATTGGCTGGGCATGCTTCTGGTTTTTAAAGTCTTTATGAAGCATATCTACCAATTGGTCACCAAATAACGTACTTCTCGTAAATGGCATGTTTAGTATACCAGATTTTTAAGCACAATCAATATTTCCAGTAACTCAAGTATATATGATGTCGAGGAGCAACAGAAGAAGCAATAGAAGGGGCTGATGCTTTCAGAATATCACAGGAGACATCTGCAAGAAATTTAACCTGCATTTACATGTTTTAAAACAATTCTCAACATTGCAACCCATCCTGAATGATTGGAAGTTTTTGACAAGGGGTTGAGAGACAGATACAGCATAAATAGTAGCACATAGAGCCAAATTTAATCCTTCAAAGGTTTTACTTAAAGAAGCCTCTACCTTACGATCCACAATCTGAAATTTCTTTCTTGGTCATAAAAGCAAAACGGCTTGCTAAATTAGCCAGCATAGAGTCGATTTTGATATACACTGAAATCTCCATGTCACCCTTCGCCAAGGATTTGAATTTTGCTCCTATAAGGTTCCATTTACTAAAAGGACCAATAAAGAAAAAACATTTCTCCAGAGTGGAGTATCAGGATACAGATACATTTCTTATGGTCTTTTGTGAGACCAAGCTTAATCCCTTCTTTAAAGGGGTAATATATTGTAGAAATAAACATATTTATCCCCAGTGCTGCATCCCTAACAATCACCAGCATATTACTGCTTTGTATGCAATGCATTAAGACTTGAAGATGGTGGGAGCGTGGCTTTGAGCCCAGACAAGATGGCCACCTGAAGTGTGAGCACCCGCAGCTTGGGGAGATCGTATCAATTTATCTCCCTCAATCTATTGCAATTTACCCTATATAAGGCAGAGCAGTACTCCAGATGACCTACTAAGAAAGGAAACAGTTTTTGAAGCTCCTGGGCCCTTGCCTTACGGCAATTACTACCTGATCTCTGGATTCTCAGCAGAGCTAGAGGAGTGAGAAAATGGCACCTGTGGCACCACAAGGATCGGCTCACCTGACACGATCTTACCACCCAAAGTGCCTGCCGATCCTCTGAATGAAGATATGCACTGAACTGAAAGGAGATGAAGCACTCGCACCCATCACTTATTTCGCAACCCTTATGTGCAGCCCTCCTCCAGAGGCCCGGCGTGATCGAGAATGGCAAGATGGCCCTGCAGAACTGCACATCCATACACGCCCACTACCAGTGACTCGCAGTACCAGTAGAACTTTTAGGAACATCCTCCGTAGAACTGTAAGGTAGGACATTTACTTACAGAGCCAACATGTTCACACCAGTCCTCTCCCCGCAGTGATTTTGCGTCTCCGGCACGTGCACCGCTGGTGCGGGGCCGACATGAGGGCTTAGATCTGCACCATGCCTGTGCTCCCCAGTATATGTCCAGCACCAAAGGCCTGTGCGCACAAAGGCTAAGCACTCACCCCAGTTTCCCCAGTCTCAAATAAGAACTATGCAAGGCCGGCATGAGGGCTTCGATCTGCACCCTCACATGCCTGTGCACAAATGCACAGGTTCGTCACTAAGGCTGGTGAGCATAAAGTCTAAGTAAATTAAGGACCTTATTACAAATCAGCAGCTCCGACTAACATATCGCTGAGGCTAGGCCCTCCGTATCATGCTACTGCATACTTTAACTGCTACTGCACACTTGTACGAGAACAATTCAACTGTCTTCTCTTGTCCGGGTGCTGGGCTTGTGATGTGTTTCTCTTGCGGACTCACAGAATACTATTAAATAACTGTGCAATGCTGCACAGCCTTGTTCGCAAGACAAAGGCCAGGGCCTCTCTGTAGAAATGGAACCCTAGTTAATGGCTAGATCAAACTTCAACCTAACACAGCCTCTGACACAATCTCCATCTCATCGCACATAGGGTATCTCTTGCAAAGATTAAAATGATAGATGTTTAAGTATGTTCAAATGCATTCTCAATGTTCATTGCCTCCCCTCAACTATGCTCAGCTTGTCATAGTCACTGTATCTGTTCTCACCAGCACGCTTATCAAATAGTAACAATGAAACTTTCTATGAGGGATTTGTAACTGTCGCCCTTCCATATTACGTTTTTGTTCATACTTGTACAATTTTAGGGTGACTGTACTTCGCATCGATCAGCTCTTTAATCAATCAGACGTCTAATTAATTCTCTGATCTGCAATGTACTGAATTAATATACTTTTTGATTGAGCTTTGATGCAGTCACAGCTGTTATGCCTTAGACATTTGTAATGTTTGTTAAACTTTTGTTTCATAATGCCTGCTTACTCGTACGTTTTCTGTGCACACTATCAGCCCAAAAGGCGCTCAAAGCAGCTCCAAATGATCGTCAACCAATGTCAATTGAATAACACTAAATTAGCCTCCCAGCGACAAGAGTTGCTAATTCCCAAAAGCAAAGACCAGAAAGAAAAAGAGCCCATTAGATTTATTACCAAGTATAACAGTCAAGCTTGGGAGGTCAGGAAAAGTCTGAAAAAATTCTGGAAAAGGTTTTGAAGAGTGATGAAGATTTGAGAGAAGATGTAGGAGAATATCCTTTCCTTACATTCAGAAAAGCGAAATCCCTACGGGATTCCCTAAGTAGGAGTCTGGTTAATCAAATCAAAAAACGTACTGATATATTGTTTTTTTTTTACTATGCAACCAGTGTAAAGCATGCAAATTCAGTGCCTGTTGCAAATCTATAACACTATGCAAAGACAAACCACCATAAAATATCAAGAAACATTTGACCTGTAATACTGAGTTTGTTGTTTATGCATTGAAGTGTCCCTGTGTAAAATGTAAATGTACATGTATTTATATAGCGCAAATCACCGACACGGTATCTAAGCGCTTACTTAGGGAACCCGTCCTGGTATTCCCCTGTGAGATATCCCCGGCAGGGTATCCACAAGGTGAGAGCCAGGCATCCCACCGCGAGGGGCCGTTGTGGAGATTAAGCAAGCTATTGCCCAGAGTCGCAGAGTGTGAACCCATGAATCGAGTAGGCACCGCAGCGAGAATTGTCGAGTCCGTGGACATTTTAGGACTCGCCGAGCCGGGAATTGAACCCTGGTCCCGGGCTGACCTCCAGGTCTGCCTCCTCTAACCAGTGAGCCACACTTCTCCACTTCTCCTGTGAAAGAATTTATATAGGGAGAACGATCCATAAAGCCAAAAAGAGGGTACTTGAACATCTTCGGGGTATAAAGAAAAATGACAAGCAATACCCTGTGGCTCGTCATTTCAGTACATGCCACAATCAGAATGCTAATCTGCTCAAATTCGCCATCCTTAACTGCATACCTCCAAGAGAGAGAGGAGATAATAGGACAGTAGAATTAAGGCGACTTGAGTCCAGAATGATTGTCAAATACAATAATTTGTCCCCTATGGGTTTGAATTTGGACGAAGAAATGTCCGTTCATTTAGGATAGGAGTTGCGGTTGCAGCTGTTCTCATATTCCAACTTGATGCTTTTTAAGGTTTTTTGTTGTTTATATTTTAGTAATTTGGTGCACTTCGAGCATTGGTTTTAATATAAGTATCTCTGTCTGGTCTATTGTAGATACTAATGGGGAATGCAGAAGAGCTTTAAAATCTATCGACACATCAGCAGATGAATTTGTCACTTCTTTGTGCGTGGTGATTTTTAGCTCACTAGAGCAGGACTTCTCGTACTCAAGCAATTCCTGAGGATCTAGCCACATGATGGTAGATAGGGGTGTTTCTTGATTTATCAATTGTAAATAATCATGTTCACATGTTTGCCCGCTGGGGCTGAATTTTTTGACAATACTATGTCCTTTCTTAAAATGGGATAACAACAATGGAATAACAACCACATAGTTAGATTTCCCACAAATGTACACACTTCAATGTTAAGACTCTTTGCAAGGACTTGTCCAGTTGCCCATACATACAATGTGGCAATAGTGCACCAGGATTGTCTCATGTTGGCTTACTTGCACATGATGTCGGCGTTTTTCACTCTATATAAATGTACAATTCACATATTTTATCAAATGCATTTCCTGCAATGTGTGTATGAACTACAACTTTATTAACACAAACAAGGGCGACCAGCAGAAGCACAGAAGCATGTTTTTCATGTTTATTATTATGCACACGTAATTAAGCAATTGTTTCTTTAAAAGAAAGTGAAAATGCACTGAACCCTTCCCGTGAGAAAGGAGTGACGCAACTCCGAAACGCGTCTGGACCTAGTGTTGCAATAAACACGTTTTTGTTAATTGAGGCCATGGCTCCGGTGTTTTCCTTGCCAAAATAACTACTTCACTGGAATATATAAATATATATATATATATATATATATTCCGAACAAGTCCACTCCAATTGCGGCTAGACAAACGACCAGCACACCTTGCCTTCAGTATCAAAAAGGTTCATTTCAAGCCCCTTCCCCACTCAACAGACACGTTTCGCCCGGAGGCTTCGTCAGTGTTCACCCGTGTTTAGATATCAAACGCCATTTAAAGCCCACATTTTCGTAAACACAAATGACGGTTTGTTGTTGTTTTTTACATTGTGTGGCGGCCATCTTATAGTGTGCAAATACGCAACAGTATTACATTTCATGGCGTAGGTATTCAGTAAAGTGCTCAGTGCAAAATGTTAAAAAACCATAAGGTGCTCAATGAATTATATTGTTTTTCAAAAGTGCATGCAGGTATATATTTTTAATTGGCAAACATATCGATTTCTGCCTAGTGTAAGTTCAATTCTTTTCGGTTTGTTACAATGTTGTTGATACATCTAGGTAGTACTTCATCCCACAATTGTGCCCTGAATGGGCTATCCAACCCTCTCTTTGTGTTTTGCTTACTTACTGGCCTGGATGGGCTAAGGGAAGGGAGGGAAGGGGGGGGGGGACGGGAGAGTGTTCCAGTGTAAAAAAAAAAAAATATATATATATATATATATATATATGCGGATGCGCTGGGCACAATAAAATTAATTTAATATCTGCACCAGCAAATTTTGGGTCTACTCTTCGTCATTTCAGCCTGCTAAGGGTCAGCGAGTGGTGGTGACGATCTTCTGTATATATATATATATATATATATATATATATATATATATATATATATATATATATATATATCTATCTTTGCTCCTGCTGCACTTAGTTCACGCACTCATGCACGGGTGCTGTATTTGCGGAAAGTGCTACCGCAAAATATAACGCTCCTCGTTCCCTTTCCTCTTTCAAAGAGACACAGCACTCACCGGGGGAAAGTCGTAGATTTTATTTTGACTTTCAAACGCACCAGACGCGTTTCAGCATACGCCTTCCTCTGTGGTACCACAGAGGAACGCGTCTAGTGCGTATGAAAGTCAAAATAAAATCTACAACTTTCCCCCCGTCAGTGCTCTCTCTCTTTGAAAGAAGAAAGGGGACGAGGAGCGTTATATATATATATTCAATAAGAGAGGACAACGCCATGTGCAGATTAAAGATTTTATTTTCTTGCCGCAACCAAACGCGTTTCAACTGCTCCGCAGTCTTGTTCACTGGTAAAAGTCTCTTGGCGTCGTCATCTCTTATTGAATGTTGAAGACTTGACTCGAAGGGGCAAAGAATGCTCGAGTAAGAACGAGTAATATATATATATATATATATATATATATATATATATATATAAATGTCAAAACAAAACCCTTTCAGGCATAAAGTGACGCATAAATTATGCAAAAAAGAAGGAGAGAACTCTGGGTAGTTCTCAAGTTTAGGTGGAAAGCTTTCCACCTAAACTTGAGAACTACCCAGAGTTCTCTCCTTCTTTTTTGCATATATATAGATCTATCTATATCAAAAGGCAGATGGGTCATTTCACAAATAACCAAACACAAACAGAAAATCATTCATTGTAAACATGAATGCGCCCACCTCTGACTGCCCCTCATTCTGGGTCAATCTAATAAAAAAAATTCAAAAAGGCTTTAATATACTCTTAGGAGGCGACTTTAACCTTCCTATGGACCTACTGTTAGATAGATAGATTATCCCTCTGCAAACTTAGACCAGGAGATCCCACAAACAAATGAAAAATGTATGCATGGCAGATAATCTAACAGATCTATGGAGGCTATTCATCCTCAAAGGTAGTGAGTACACTTTCTACTCCCGACCAGTTAGCTCTCATTTAAGGATCAATTATAATCGATTATATCCTAAATAACCAGAAACTTACACCTTCTAGCTCCAATCCCAAGATTGAACCCATCATTATCTTGGATCATGCCCGTATTTCATTTGACATTACAATAGCCAACGTCCAAAACCAAGATAGACTATTGTGTCTCAACACGATGCTACTAAATGAACCAACCAGTAGTGAAGAAATATGCTTTGTAAATGTTAATTACTTCAAAGAAAACACCTCTCTGGAGATCTCTCCAGAAATACCCTGGGAAGCCATGAAAGCAACAAGCAAGGGAGAATGATCAGTATCATGATCAACAAACACAAGACAGCCAACATAAAACTTGAAGAATTAGAATCTAAAGTGAAACAGCTGGAGCGCATTCTAGTCTCCAAACACTCCACCGGAATGTTCAACAAACTGAAACCCTAAATTACCAATACAATAAACTAATAAAAAGCGAGTTAGCTCACATATGGCTGTACACCAACAAAGCAAAAAAGTTATGTGAATTAAACAAAGCCAGGAAATTCCTAGCCAACTACCTAAAGGTCAAAAGCCAGAACTACACAATATTTGCAATCAAGAGCAAATCTAGCATAATAGAAATGGAGACTAGAAACAGAGCCATCTGCTTTGCACAATACTATAAAGAATGATAGAATCCTGATTGGCAACCAGGTATCACAGATTGGCAAAAATCCCTTCAAAATAACAAACTCCGCTGAATTATAAAGGTGGACCAGACCGCACTACACACACTGTTTGAAATACAAGAAATAGATAAGGCAATGTAAACAAGCAAAATAAAGCGCTGGGGCCCTGATGGCTTCGTAAGTAGTTTTTACAAAACCTTGAAGCCACAACTAACACTGCACCTAAAATCCCTCTTTGATTTTTATTCCTCTAACGGCAAAACAGGTCTGAATGTTTCAGAGGCTATAATAACAGTTATCCACAAGACAGCAAAGACCCATTAGGTTACAAAAACTATAGGCTAATATTCCTACTTAATGTAGATTGTAAAAACTATGCAAAAAATCCTAGCTAGAAAATTGGAAAAATGACTCCCCTCACCAATACATACCTCACAAACTGGCTTTATAAAGTGAAGACTTGCCTCTTATAACATCAGACTCTCAGCTTCTTTGCTCTACTCCCTGGGATTGGCTATGGCCTTGGATGCCGAAAAGGCTTTTGACAAAGTATATTGGCCTTTCCTATGATCAGTAATCTGCAAGTTCCAACTAGGACTGTCCTTTGAATAGGTGGTATTCATACTATATGGGAACCAATCGGTCAGAGTAAGGATAAAACTGTTCCTTTTCTGAGAGGTTCAAACTATCCCAAGGCATGAGGCAAGGATACCCCCTCTCCCCATTACTCTTTCTCCTAGCCATTGAGACCCTACTAACTGAAAAACATCCCATTTGACTCGAAACCTACAAGGTGGCAGCATATGCTGATGATGTCCTCATCTTATTCAAAGATGCAGACACAGCCATACCCGAAATCCTAAACCTGATAAATGCCTATGCTAAAGCTTCTGGCTACACATTGAACAAATAGAGGTCTTCCCTCTAAACCCCTTCTGCATCTCTGCAACTCACGGCAATATTAACCTCAAATGGCAAAAGGATCACCTACATCCATTAACCATCACCTTGGGGCTACAACTCTGTAACTTGCTGCCTGACTCTTATACTGATATGGAAAACGCTCTTCTTAAAAAAATACAGACCCTCATCGAGACATGGTCACCCAAACACATGACCTGGTGGGGCAGATTGGATTACACTAAAATTCTAATAGCACCGCAGGTAAACTTCATTATAAGCATTTTCCCACTCCAGCTTGCTGTTCCCTTTTTAAAACTCCTCAACAAGACAATCATCTAATTTATTTAGCACAGTAAAAGGCCCAGAATCTCAACCAAATTGCTATTACTGGACAAAGAAAAAGGTGTGGTCGGTCTCTTCAAATTAAAAAAACTACAAATTGCCTTCATATTCAAATAATCCATACATTGGATGCACTTGAACCCTTTGCTCCCCACCTCATTTATCTGGGCAGACATTGAGAGAGTTCTCTTCTCCCTGTTCACCCGCTAGCTGCTATCTCACTGAAACACTTTAAGCACCCGCACTCATTAAATATAATCAGAGACACTATACTGGCAGTTAAACACAAGGACAGAAAATGTATTGTCAAACTCAAACATTCTTCCTACACCTTGCTATAAAGCTACTAATAAAAATTAACGATAAAACCGTCCACAGGCACACCTGGCCATCAAATAACATTTTATACATTAAAGATCGATCGAGCCAATCCGATTAACTTCTCACTCTTACAAACAACCTTCAACATCCCTGACAAGGAATTCTACAACTTTCTAAAATTCAAAGTTGCAATTAACGCTTCCAGAACCCACAAAATCCAAGCATTATAAAGAAATTAGCTCTGGTCGCATCTCAAGACCACTAAGTCTCTAAACTCAATACAATCCTTCAGGAACACATTCCCAAATCCACACAAAAGTCCCATAACAAGTGGTCCACCTCCTGCCTTAAAGAAGGTTACACTCATCTATTTGCGAAGAATTGGTCCCACATATGGAAACGTGACTAAGCTCAAAATCTCCCCCATCATCTCACAGTGTAAATACTGGGTGTTATATAGATCATTCTGGACTCCAGACAAACTCTTTAGACTGGGTCTATTAAACTTAGACAAATTCTGGACCTGCTTAACCGAGGTCGGTGACCTCAAACACATAATATTTTCTTGCCCTATACTAAAAACTGTGTGCAAAGTTAGAAAGTTCAAGCCTGGAATAAAATGAATAGGACAAACTTGATTGACATTTTAGACAGATCTTGCCACTCAAAAAATCCTGAAAGATTCAAGCCTAACAGTAAGGACATATTTTGCGTAATTATGAGTCTCAATTGCCAAGCTCGCTCCAGTTAAAATCATTAAAAACCATAGAAGTCCCTCAGCCCCTTGGTTCTCTCCTCAGCTTAAGGAATTAAAACAAAAATGTAGAAGGCAGGAGGAAAGATTATCTGAAGGAAGAGAAGGCCAGATACAATGAATACATTCAAGATTATAAACATCAGATTGTTACCGTAAAGACTAAATATTTCTTGGAGCAAATCCACTCAAAGAACTCCACCAGGAACTTTTTACAGCAGGTCAGATTCTTTCCAGGCTTTACTCTAGCTGTGGAAATCCAACAATAGAACAACACAACACTACACACACAACCAGGTTATGTGTGACGCACCTTTCTCGTGGCAACATGCCTGCCCTCCCAAAGTAAAGCTTAATGTACGAGCTCCTAGCTCTCTTGATGTGCACTTCCACTACCCCTGCTGTTCCCAAGGAGCGTTCCCAATGATCAAAGTAACATTTTCTACCCACTGTGGATTGCACCACCCCATATGAATATTAAAACAAAATATGTTAATGAATTGATAAATGTCCATCCAGTGGTAATCTGTCCTATGAATTTGTATGAATAAAGAAGATTAAAGAAAATTTGAAATCAGAATACCACTGGATGGACTTTTCTCATTCCATTAACATATTTTGTTTTGATATTCATATGGGGTGGTGCAATCCACAATGGGTAGAACATTTGACTCTAGTTGTACTATGGCTCCCTGGCAACTCTTCTATGGTCCATTAGCAGAATTCTTTACAAACAAGGTGGAGGATATTCACGGCAAACTAAATGATAAGGTTGGACCTCTGGGTTAACAAGTATAGCCCCCATTTAAAACACCTTCTGTAGGTTTCCCCCTCTTACTGAGGAAAAAGTAGAATCACTTATCTGCCAAATGAAATCAGGGGCTCCACCCGACTCCTGCTCTCCGAAAATTGTCAATGATATAGCAGTGGTAGTTGCCCCCCTCCCCCTACTATGTTATTTAATACCATCATTGATTCTGGTCTTTTTCCTTTAGAGCGTAAAAATGCTTCTATCCTCTCTTTGCTGAAGAAACCCTTGATAGATCCAAAAGAGGCAAAGAATTATCATCCTATCTCTCACTTACCCTTATGGGCAAAAAGTCTTGAAAAGGACATGAAAATTGCACTTTCTCAATTTTTGGAGGCAAATGAGATCTTGGATTCAGCATAATTTGGGATCAGGCAAAGTTACAACACTGAATCTGCCCTAGTTGCAGCTACAGAGGGGCTGAGAAGTACTTTGGATAACGGGGGAAGGAGGCGATGATCCTGCTGGATCCATCGGCAGCCTTCGACACCAAATTGGAATTGGCTGTTCAGCTCTTGAGCTGTTTCGTTCTTTTCTCTCTGACAGAGAGAAATCGGTTTCCCTGGGGTACTTTACATCCAAGTCCAACTCACTGCCATGTGAGGTCCCTCAGGGTTAATCGCTGAACCCTACACTTTTTAATATTAATGCGGCCGGCACACCTGACAAGATCGATCCATCCACTCCTTTGATTTTACCCCAGTGGCATAAGCAGATGACACTTATTGTTGAGACCATCTCGAATGATGTCGATGAGACTGCACATCGCTTTAACTTCACCGTCTGTGACCTTACAATGGAGGGTTCCCTCTTCACAGACGGTACTAAATTTGTAAAAATGTAAATGTAAATTGATACTTGTATAGTGCACTACTCACGCGCAAGGGTCTCAAGGCGCTTGTACGAATACTGCTGTGGAACCCATCCTGGCTTTCCCTGTGAGGCGTCCACTCCTGGGCACCCCCAAGGTGGAGGCCAGGCATCCTTAGCGTTGTGGGGGCCGTTGTGGAGATTAAGCAAGCTATTGCCCAGAGTTGCAGAGTGGGACTCCATGATTGGAATAGGCACCGAGGCGAGAATTATCAGGTCCGTGGAATTTTTGAGCCCAAGACCCACCCAGGCGGGGAATTGAACCCTGGTCCTGGGCTAGACCTCTGCATCAGGGTCTGCCGCTCTAATCATTGAGCCACACTTCTCCAAATTTTGGCGTTGTGACGAACATACGAACTGTAAAACGAAATATACTGTCTACGCCATTCAATGTCCCTGCAATAAGGTGTACATCGGGAAGACCACGCAGGAGGTCCGACAAAGAATCATCCAACACCGTTCAAGGATCAACAACAAGAACCTAACAGCACCGCTGGTGTCCCACTTCCTACAACACAAGCACTCTGCGAATGACATCAGATGGACTGTGCTTGCAGTTATCAGGGGCGGCAGTGGGGACCCAGACACACGCCTTTCACAGAAAGAGGCTTATCTCATCCTGAAGTTTGATACATCCAACTCTGGTCTGAATGAACTGTCTGAACTTGGGAATCTGTAATCCATTCCCGGTTTTCTACCGTTTTACCCCCTTTCTACCTGCACCTCATGTGCCCACTTCTTCGTTGAGCTGATTTGAGCCGTGCTGTTTAATTGCTTGTCAACCCTTTTGTCTTATTACAATTTCACACAAAAAACTTCTTTCAAAAAATCCCCTTTATTTTTCGCAAACAATGGTGGTGTCAGGCGAGTTTTCAGTCATTCAATAACAACCTCATCCCCCGTCTTCAGTGACATCCTTGTACCCCGGGCAGTGATTTTTATTTAAAATACACTCTTGATGTAGCAGGTGAGTTCCAATCATTATTACTCTCAGCATGGACACCCTTTTTAGTTTTCACACCGCGGAACTACAAGTACCAGCAACTGCTGGGTCCGCTCTTTGTCTGCCCTCGATTTCCATGGCCTGAGCCGTTCTAGCCCATTCTCCTGTTAAACACACCGCAGCCGGCCCGCGCAATCATACACCAACTGATGCCGGCAGCGGAATGGATTGAATGCAGCTCCCGTTCGAGTAAGTGAAAAAGCCTTGACCTTGACACACACCAGCTATGGCCCGTGAATGTTTGTTAACACTCTCCGCTTTACATCTTGCGGTCTAGCGTAGGAGAGTCTCGACTCCTGCGACCTCCGGACTCTTCCCCGGGCGTCTCCGTCTACCCGCAGTCATATTCAAGTGCAGGTAGGACATGACCCTATTTTTTGTCCCAATTTCTGTCTATGATTGCTTGCAGCCGCTGGGGTACTGTGCACTCTAGCCCTGACCGCTCCTTTCTATTTAGTATTTTAGAAAAGGTGAGCAGCTCCACCCATCGACTCCGGACTAATTCCCGGGCGTCCTGACCCACGTGTCTTCTTCCCCCTGCTTCTACATCCAAGTGCAGGTAGGACATGGGACCGTTATGCTGGCATTTTAACATCCGTGTCTGTGTACTCATGGGGACCCTTTGAACTGAGTAGTCCTGACCGCCACCAACCCTTGTCTTTCAGAAAATTCACACGAAGTGAAGTCAATCTCCACTCTCGCAGTCCCTGTGCGCTCTTTGCAGGTAAATCGCAATAATCTTTCCTTTTCCAGTCAGGGAGGGCACTTATGTATTCGCACCATTAGTTTGACACCACTCCCCAATTTTTTTACAGTGAAGAACTCACCCAGTCCCCGTCCTGAGGAGAACCTTTTAATTATCTACGGTTCGAAACGCGTTGACCCCCAGCCTGTGACAAGAAAGAAGGGTGCAGCCAGGGACTAATTAATACCACTGCCGTGGGCCCTAGCTGTCAATCCTGAAAACACTTTATCACAGGTCTTGTGAGACAGGCAGGCAGTTTCATTGTATTCTTAGTTCCGCCTGTCCATTGGTATATAAGTTTAAGGACTGGTTCTTTTTGTGTAATGCTCTTTTTTGTGTCATGTTTCCTATGTTTCAATTTGTTTTGTATGTAACAACTATGTTATAAGTTGTATGTTGGTGTTGTGAATTTTGAGTATCTATTTTGAACATTTTTTACACATGTATATATTGCGCACATAATTGTCTGTTGTTGATTCGACTGTCTTGACAAAGTATTCCTTTAAAGACATCTGGACAAATCTATGAAACTTAATTAAAAATGAAAATAAATCTTTTGTAATACAAAACTTGTGGTTCACGCAGCACAAACTGGCTGAGTGTGTCCTAACTTATTACAAAACAAACCTGACTAGCCACTTTGTTCTGTTTTGCGATTGTTGAGGTCCAGGCTAGTCAGTTTTAGGACCCAATACCTTCTTTTGTTCACAACATCGCTTTAACATCTGCATGGGCGCTTTTGGGGACTGAATGAGCAACAACAGCCTTATATTGAACTCTGACCAAACTGAGGTTCGCATCTTCGATAATGGCCCTGCCTGTTGGGATCAATCAGGGTGGCCTCAGATGCTTGGTTCTCTTCCCACTCCGGTAACCTCGGTCAGGAATCTAAGAATAATTTTTGATCCTGACTTATCCTTTAAAAACAAACTTACATCTTATTGTTTTTTCCTCTTGTACATGATAAGGAAAATTCTCCCTTTCATTCCGTATAAACTTCAAAGATCAGTGGTTATGGCGATGGTGCTGTCACGGCTCGACTATTGTAATACCCTTTATTTGGGCACCCACAGGCGTACCCTGAAGAAACTCCAATGCCTACAGAATGTAGCAGCTTGACTTCTAAAGAAAATTCCCAAGTTCAAGCCAGTCTCTGAGGCACTACGAGAGCTTCATTGGCTCTCTGTAAAGAAGAGAGTCCTGTTCAATGCCTTATGTCCGGCAGATAAGACTGTACGGTAACGGCCCAGCATATCTGAAAAATAACCTAGCTTGGTATGGTCCTAGAAGAACCTTGAGCTCGACTAACTCTAATACAATTAATATCAGCAAAATCAGAAGGGGGAAATGGGGAGGTAGGAGCTCTACACCACAGCACAACTTTGGAATAACCTACCTGTACACCTCAGTGGCCAGTCTAATTTATTCAGTTTTAGTAACCATCATAAAAGATGGTTATGCTTCTGCCCAGCGCAGCCATTGGCCCCTCAATAGATTTGATCCACTGTTATTTGCTGTCTCTATTTGTTGATCCTTCTTTAAAGTAATCTTTAGCTCAAGTTGGTCCCTATCTCGATGTAGTAGATATTAGCACCAAGACACCATTGGCATTCGTGCGCTTTACAAACAACTCAATATCAATATCTATGCTGTATTCGTACTGGGAAGAAATCAGCAAAAACAACAACAACCTCACATGCTTAGGCCCCTGGATTCTTCTCAAACACCCCCCGCCCCACGTAAAGCAGAACTTCTACTATTTGACTTACTATTCACATTAGGAGTCATGTGATTAGAAAGACTTTAAATCTATAACTTACCACACTTGGTGGCCCTGGGTACGCTTTTTCAGAAACTCGGACAACATTATTCACAACCAAAACTTCTACCACAGCAGATCTAGACTGATCTGGTTATCCTTGGACGTTTAATTACAGACACTCACACCCCCCGATCTGGGTCCCTAGCTGAACACCACTTAACCACTCTCCATTCACAATTAGGTTATTGGGATATCCCCCCACCCAACCCACCTCCTTACTCCTTCCCTCTTTTACTATTCCTCTTTCTAACTTACACTTTCTTCTCTACTCTCCCCTCACACAGGAAGTATATCACCACCCAATCATGAGAGCTATTCATGGCAGCTAGAATATCCAATTAATTTTGCTGATTTGATTTATCCAATTAATTTTGTTGGTTTGATCTGCAACGCCTTCACATTATCATGTATAAAATCTACAAATGTCTTTATTGGCTTCTCATGCAAATAGCACTGTAGTTTTGTTACTTCTCATTTTACTTGTATTGCCGTTCTCTTAATGCTTTCACATGAAAGTGTAAATACAATGTTAAAATAAAAAATACAAAGACTTGAAGATGCTTTAGGCTTGGAGTAGCAGCCAATATAGGTCTTTAAGGTTGGGTGATATGTCAAGGAATGTCTTCAGCTCTTTGACGAAGCATGCTCCTTTGTAGTACTTGAGATGAACCTTGTACTCCTCAGTTTAGGTTGCTGTCTCCGTCTACATAACAAACCAAGGTTTACATAGTTATTCTAAAATCTGCTTATTCGGCAGATAGGGTATGACTTTGCTCAGGCTTAATACAAGGCAGTCTGTTCATCTTTGCAATTTGAGTGTTAAAGAAAATGTCCAAAGCTGATTTGAGGGGAGAATCTTTGTAGTTATATTTGTTGAGCTAGTCTGGGATTTGGACTTTTTGTTTACATGGTTTGTGAGAATGATTTCTTTCTTGATAGGGTATGACTTCACATCAGCACTTGCCAATCATGTTTGACTGATGGGTAGGTTGTATGAGCTAGGACGAATCAGGTCTGCTTTGCAGATGAATTTAATTGTGAAGAGGGTAGACCATTGAAGGACTCCACAGGTCATTGGGAACAATGGTAGTGGCATGTGTTTGTCTAACCAAAACGGATTAGCAAGAGAAATAAGATACAATCGGCTGGTGCCCATAACGGCTTTGCAATCTAAGAAGTGAATTGGTTTCTGTGACGAATCCCCAGTCGACCCTTGGTGTGTTTGTAACATGAAAAGTGACCTCACAGTATAGTTGACAAAATGATCAAAGATATAAAGAAAAAAAAACACTGTCATATCAAATCAAGGGAAAGAAATTGTTAATGTTATCCAAGCTAAATGCAAAAAAAGAAAAAACAAAGAAAAAAAACAATGCAATATGAAATAATTGTAAAATAAATGCCAATTGTTATTCTATGGGAAATGCAAAAAGCACAAAGAAAAAAAGAAACCCTTAGGCACAATCTTTATCTGCCCTGTAGGAGAGAGTTTTGACAAAAGCTGATGGTTGGTCCCGCTAAAAATGTTCACGGTTGGACACAGAGTAGTTTCTAGAGATTGAAAATATTTATTGTGGCAAGCTTGGAAAATGTTTCTATTATGGTTGAGTGGTTCTGCTGTAGCCTCAAATGTCCTGAAAAACAAAATGGAAATGTTTGCTGTGATGAGACTGCTGAGCCATGTCTATTTTGTCCAACTTGGCAACTTTATAAATCTCCATTTTCAAGTAAGAGTTCTGCCATAACTGCTTCTTTGAAGAATAGAATTCAAATCTCCAGAACTGGAGTAGGAGTCAAGAAACAAACAATAAAAGAAACAAAACAAAATGGATCCAACAAAGAATAGGCAGGCAGGCTGCAATTACCCCTCCCCAATCAAATAAAAAAAAGAACAACCATTTAGCAGTCAGGAAAAGGTAACAATTAGTATCATTCCAACGCGTAAAGTGATGAAAGGTCAAGGTACAAGTTCAGGCCTCTGAGTAACATGGGGCTGAGAAGTGCAATAATGCTGCGTCTCCTTGGTTCCTGTCAAATGCATCCACAATTGCAGTAAGAGCATGCAGGGTTCACCTTTTTACAGTGTACTATAGCAGGTTACAGGCTGCTGAAAACACTTGGAGCAAATCGCCATGTTAGATATGTCCGACGAGGCTGCCTGGAAACAAGTGACATGCACGCTCATGCGCACACGGCTGCAGGGAGAAACCAATGGCTGAGTGACCTCATGTTTTATGGTTGTTGGTCAAACCTCAGTGCTGCTGTTGGCACTGCCTTTCAAAACAAGCCCTATGTCATCTCTTAACCTTTTGACTTTTGTAGTCCCCAATGAATCACCATTGGAAGCGGAGGTCTCTGGCCTAAGCAATTTCCACTATCTGAACCTCAAAACAATACACAAAACAAAGAAACCATTAAATTTCAAACAAAACCACAAATTATGAAAAGTGTATTCATTTCACAAGCAAAACAAACACAAAAAGCTCATTTTAAATTTTAATGGGAAGGTTGCACCTTTTCAAAATTTGGGGTCAGATGTGCCAACCGACTTACAAAAAGAGGTCAGAAAGTGTGAACCGACTATGGGCTCAAAGACTGGTTCTCAAAATAAGGAATAGCAGGGGACTGCAGAATGGATACTCATTAGACAGGTTTCCTGTTGCGACCACCAGTAATTATCTATAATTACCGGGATGGTATCATGCAAGGCACAGCAGTCCACAATCCCTGACCCCCATCCCATATCTGTGATTCAATGCCAAAAGGATTTTTTAGCAGCCTGAGCTCTTTAAAGGAGCTGGGGCTACTTTTGCCCCAACAGGGCCCCTCCCCCCTTTGCGAATCAGTTACCACGCCAACTTGTGAGCCTGTAAATGATCTATCGTTTGCGACCAGAACTGGGGTTGCAAACAACTAATAAATACATTACCAATTTGCAATTTATAAGTAAGACTCAAAACAAGTCCCTTTTTGCAATTCGGAAAAAAAATTCTGACTGAGAAAATGGGGTCAGTACATATGAAAAAGAGATTTTGCTGTCACAAACCCTACAAAAAAAGATAGCACATCTTGCACTTCGTGAAATGCTAGACTCTAGTGAAGTAGTGTGGCTCACTGGTTAGAGGCGGCAGACCCGAGAGCAGAGGACGGCCCGGGACCAGGGTTCGATTCCCGGCGCGGCAGGTTTCTGGACCAGGGTCAGCGGACTCGATAATTCTCTCGCCTCGGTGCCCACTCTGATCAGCGATCACACTCGGCAACTCTGGGCATTAGCTTGCCTCGTCTTCACTAACGGCCCCACCAGACCGCCGGGGATGCCTGGTCTCACCCTGGAGATACCCATTAAGGGACCATCTCTCAGGGAAGCCAGGAAGGGTTTCGCAGCGGTCGAAGCGCCTTGGGACCCTACGGGTAAGTAGTGCGCTATATAAAATGCCAATACATCTAGTAATTAACTTTGTTTTATTCCTTCTTTTGCATGCTCTCTTTTTATATGCACATATCAGTACTTCAACTGATGCCACCAATCATCCATACTAAATTCTATTTTCTTAAATTGTGCTGATACCACAAATCAAGATAAGAATACAAACTTAATTTTTAGCTCCGATTTCAATTTCCTTCACAATTACAGTGTGTTCTAACATTTTCAATTTTGTATGTATGCTTATTTTATTACCTTGCTAATATTATTTAATTTTCTAAATAATGGTGGACCCTTGAATAGGCATTGCCGTCCTCTAGGGGTACATGGACCACAGGTTAAGAACCACTACCCTATGAGAGACCAACGTAGGTAAGTAGTAAGGAGGGAATGAAAGCCGAAATGTAGTACTTAAGAACCTAAAACAAAGGAGATGCACTACCCAAATCAGGGATTAAGAACAGCAACTTATCCATATCAATAGAAAGTTGACTAGATCACGAGGAAGGACTTTTTGTGATGTCATCGGTGCTCGGCCTCTAATGACTCTTACATGCTCTATTGTTTATGAAGTTTTATTGAAACTATTGTTTACCTACGTTTTGCCTTAAAATCCAATAATGCTGTAGAACCTACAACTACAAAATAGCAAACAGTTCATAAACAACACATGACACTGAAAAAATATGCTTGCTAATTGACCATTCATGCTGTCCCAAAACCCAGAAGCAACAATTAATATGGAAAAGATATGTTGTTGCCCAACATTAAAATCAAATTTTACCTGCTGTGGGTGAAACATCAAGCAAGGGCTTTTCTTGTTCGTCATTGCTGATAAAACCACTTTTTCTGAACCCTTCTTCGTTTTCATCATTTATTACCTAAAATTAAATGGATTTAATCATGAATGGAGACAAATAATAAACAAAGCATCACCCTTACATGTCATCTCACTTCCAGAATCTGGAGACAGATAAGTGCTACAACGTTTGACAATTTCTTTGTCTACTGAAGACTTTCTGGTCTGTCACAGTGATATCATAATTTCCCGTATCAAATGATCTGACTGGTTAAGTACACAAAAAGTTACTCTTCCCCATTCAAATGCTAAAGCACACTTTTCACACTCCATCAAAGTGTTGTTGTTCTTTAACAGCATTCAAATATGTTGGCCCTTGCTGGAGAGAGGGGGAGCATCTCTCATTGCTCTTACCAAACATTCCTCAGGTTTCACAACTTCCTTTCACACACGGTGACCACAGCAATCCCCCAACACTTTCAAAAGCAACTTGTCATGGGCCACAGTTTCTTTTCCACTCATACATACATAATCCAGAAGTCACCGGACCCCGCCATCCCTCTGAGCAATGCATGGAATGGGTTCATCATTGGAAAACGTCTATAGCCAGTCAAAATGGAATCTTCTTAAAACAATAAGCCCCTTGCAGTGCCAAAAACTAGAATAAGGGGTTAGAATCCTTGTGCATTTCTATCTGTCGTTAACTGAAGTTTTGTTTAGAGTTACACATATTGTGACCTTTTCCAACAACGCTATTACCATGCTTATGTTCAGAAAGTGATGGCGGTCAATCAAGATGTTAGCATTTAAATCATAGAATTTAACCCACTGAGCATATAGTCTTGCATGCTAGGACCACTTGGACCAACCATTATTGAACTCTCAATTTAAAAATCTCTTAAGTTCTCTCATAAATTGTCTCAAAGTTGTGAAGGTACTTTTTTGCACTTTATGAGCACACGTGCTGGACAATTCATTTAGGTCATTTTTATGCTTATAGCTTGTCAGTATGCCTAACTACTCACTTAAGATCCCTTGAACCTTGTGTTCTTATTTGATCTTGATCACACTTGCCACTTCAAGAACTCAGCAAACTCCTTTGCTCTACAAAGCCAAACAAGCAAGAACAGTCTTTGACCACATATACAGTGCATTGAGCTTAACCCCCTTAAACCTTAATCATGTCACACTCACTTCATCAATTTTTACACTATAAAAAAGTGAACGGACGTTCCCCAGCATGAAAAACAATCATCTTCACCAACTTTAACAGCAGCCTTCCCCTTACAATGACTACCTTCGATGTTCACTCATCCCCCACTGCTTCACACATCTTTAAGTAAACTCTTTGGATACATCTCAAAGACAAGACAGGACATGTTTTGACACTTCCCAAATGAATCCTGCTACCACCTTATATAGTATGCATTGGATTTACTTAGCTGCTTTCCCGTTATGCCTGGTTTGTCATCTCCTTAGCCTTTACCTCCGAGTGAAGGGTATGAAACCCATCTCCCCTAATACTGTGCACAGTTATTAACGTCATGTATAGTGCAGGAAACTCAATGCCATGCTCCATCTCAATTGCAATCTGTAAACTGGGGTCTTCGTCTTGTACTTTTGTTTCTCTTTTTCTCTATGGACTGGTCCATGATCATCTCATCCTGGAGGTCCTCATATTGGTAACTGCATGTGATCACCAAATCTTAGAGTGTTTGCACATACCACTCGGTTGCCTCTCTGTTAAAAATGTGTCTCTCCAGGATAACGTTCTTGGCAGGGTTAAAGCTTTTGTCCACAACTGTTCTGGCTTTTGTATATTCATCCACCTGTCCACTTGTTCGCTCGGTGAATGTTTAAATGTTCTTCTACTCTCTGGACCAAAGCTGTGCCTAAAAAATGCAAATGTTCTTTCTGAAGCGTATACATCCCCAGCTATGGCATCAAGTTAGGCCTCCTTCCTGGAAGTGCTGATGGTTTTACCTTCTGTGTTTTAATTCCTAAACTGCTATCTAGCATGCTAATGAATTATTCTGTAGTCGTTGCCTGTACCACTAAATTCTACAAATACTTTCAAATCCTGTAGAATTTCAAGAGACTAGTCAAGTTCCAGAATATTACCCCTCCTCTGGTTCTTCTCTGGAAGCAGCCTGTATCTACAACAGTAAAGTCACAAAATGCCCATGATAGAAAGTAAAGTTTTAGGTCGAGCTTGGAGAGTGCATGCGCTGCTCTACGAGGCATGCTGTATTCAGGTATGGACTTGAAGATCCGTCCACTCTCAGCCCATATTGTTTTATTTGTTTGTGTCATTGTCCACTGTAAACTGTGGCTGTTCATTGGTCAATAGGCTTAGTAGTCCCTCCTCAGTACCACCTTGTCTCATTTTGTAACCTTCCATGGCAGCACCCCCTGTTACGTGTGTTATTACTCCATAGGCTTTAATTACAGCCAAGTACTATTTTTTCAAATAGCAATAGGTCTTGCATTTGAGAGAGTTTAAGCTATTGGCATTGTACATGATAATGCTTTTTATTTATCGGTTTTAAAAACACCACATACATAAAAGGCATTGTCATTTACAATGGCAATAGCTCAAACTCTCATAAATGCAAGATCTATTGCATTGCAAATGATTGTTATGGTTTTTTCGGTTCTTAACCTGGGTCACTTGCAACTACGTACCAGAGTATAATAAGATAATTTTAGAAGCGGTGGATCCATACCCACCTTATTTTTTGTATACAAGGATTCAGAATTAACATGTGAGGTTCTTGATCGCAACTGAATGGAAATCTTGATTGGTTCAAAGACTTTTAATCTGTTAAGGTACTGTAGAATTAAGTACAAGTGGATAATAGCTGCATAAATATAAACACACTAATATGGAACCTGTAAAGACACATTTTCTACTATGCAATAACAATGGTTTGGCAGAGGAGAATATGAGTTTACTCACTGCATGCACTCTGGAGAAAGAAGATGGCCAGAGAGTTCCTTCTTTCTCATGTCAAGAAGTGTGCCTGCTCAACCATCAAGTCAAATGACTGCTTTTGAACCCTGTATTTACAGGTGCCTGCGCCCGGGCAGCTCGGCAGTGCACGCAGGTATACACTTTAACTGCATCTTTCATACCCTCTGCTTGAATGTAGAGGCTTGTTTGGTGGGTAAGATGCTTGTGGGCTGCCTTTTGAGGTCATATACAGTGTGTGTTTACATTGGAAGTAGTAGGATTGCGGATTTCAGCACAAAATGGTGTTTTCCCATTCTTAGGGGTAAGGTCATTCTGGATTTTCAATTGCTGAAACAGTCCCTTGGTGTGCATCCCCACCAACATATTATAATTTCATCCTGGTAGATTTTCTGGCTGCAAAATACATTTAGCACACAGCCCTGCTTGATCTGCCAGGAGATGAGCGTACTGTGCTCAGAATATCTTGGGCCCATTAAAATGCTTTGGCCATCATTCATCTCCTTATTTGTGCTCTGCCTAGGACAGTCCTGCAATTGCATAGCTCTGTGATGTAATCCAAAAGAAGTCCAGAGGTAGCCATTAGATAGGTAATAAGTAATAGGTTTATTCAGCTTAGTTACAGGTCAGGTTTAGATGGTAAGTAGAAGATGTAATGATGAGCCCCACCAGGAGCAACAACTTTACTGCTCAGCCCACACTCTCCAATTGTCTCTCTCTCTCCACTCCAGCAGGAACTCCAGCATTCCACCCCCTCAGCAAGCATTCTAACATTCCACATACACATCACATTCATACTGGCTGAGCAGCAGGGAATGGGTAACCAGAGAAAGGAAGCATTATAAGAAATCCAGGTATAACACATCCCCTTCCCTAGGGTAAACAATAAATAAGGATTTCTACAACAATGCACAATAAAAGTAAAGTGCGAAAGATAAATATACAATGTACAAATATTAATTGCAAATTTGAGTTCTTTATAATAGAAATAAAGTACGAAAGAGAAATACGCAATATACAAATGATGATTCACTCACCACTCACCCCCTTCTGCACACAACAAATACCTTTCCAACAATATTGAACAAAAAAGCAGTGGTAATATTGTGCAGGACTGGGAGAATGGATGACACCAATGAGGTGTAATACTCTCACCGCTCACCCCGTTCTGCACACCACACACCTGAGACAAGCAGTCTCAGGTAAAGACACAGTACAGGGTACATGACCCATCAACGAACCCCTAGGTAAACAAATGTACAGGGTACAAGACCCCTCAATGCACCCCTAGGTAAACAAATGTACAGGATACACGACCCCTCAATGCACCCCTAGGTAAACAATTGTACAGGGTACATGACCCTCAACACACACCTATGTAAAACCAACTGCACAAGGTAGACCCTTGAACGCACATCCCCAAGTAAAACAACTACATAGGGTGCACAACCACTCGACACACCCCTAGGTAAAACAAAGAGACAGTTGGAGTATGTAGGCTGAGCACAAGGATGCTGCTCCTGCTAGGGCTCATCAATACATCATCTACTTACCATCTATACCGGACCTGTAACTAAGCTAAATAAACCTATTTCTCGTTACCTCTGGACATCTTTTGGGTTACATCAATAGGACTCACAAAATGTGAAATGGCCTTCTTAGGACTCAATATTTTTAGTACTTTCTTGTCAATTTGCTTCATAGTCTTCCCCCTTCTGTGTGAAATCCTAGGAATTCCTCTATGAACAAGAGACTCATTTTGTTTGCCACAGAATATGATTTCTAAACATGCGCCCACCCCATCTTGATTGACACTGGCTTCTCACCAGTGCTCCTTATTAGATAGATGAATAGAGAACACCTTGTGCCTTTAGTTTTATTTGTTCCAACTTCTCATGAACCTCTGCTACACCAACACAGATGTCTGAAAGGACTCCAGAAGTATTCCCTAAAAACGTTTGACTAAGCCTAGAACTCTAGAGGATTGCTTTGAAAGTAATAGACGTTCCACTTGCCCTTGTAATTAGGAGGCAGACCCAGACGAGGAGGACAGGAGCAAGGCCCGTGGAAGGATCCTTGTTTTGAGGTTCCTGGGTCCAAGCTTTGTAGTCAGAATGGTTTTCACCAGGACATACATGGACACAATTAGAAACGTTAAACGTTTAACTGTTGTGCTAGTACATACAAACAATGCTCAGATGGACACCCCCCATATCACAGACTACCTTCAAAAAATAACCATAACATCGACAAAAAAAAATGACATCGCTTTTACTGTTCCCACATCGTACCTGGCTCTAGAGCGCAAGAGCTGCAACTTGGTTTAGAATACTAAACGTTGCAGATGAAGGTACTGTCCACATTCATGTGGCACACAGATATCAGTACATACATGCTTTGGGGTTGCCTTATATGATGTTGCCAAGCTCCAACATAATTTACAGTTTAAACACAACATGGAATGCTAAGCAGTTTAGAAGGTGTCAGTCACAGGATAAAACAAGCTTGTACATCATACCTTCCCAGTGGCGGTTGCCGTCTCTGTTGCACTCTGTTCTTTGGCAAGAGGATGCTCCTGGAAACCTTTCTGCTTCAGCTTTGCCATAGAGATCCACACAGGCTCTGAGGGTGCATTCGTCATTGGCTTGTTTATGCTTTTTTCTATAGAGAGAGGAACTACTGTTACTGTATTCAATTTAAATCTGTCATTTGGTAAAGAAACGGATAGAGGTGAATACTAATTATTAACCAGCAGTGTGCTTCTCAGCACCCATATCGGAATTTGTTAGCCGCACATCTTGAATCTCATGCTGACTAAACAGCTATAAGTAAGCTAAACAACAAAATATATTTTTAAAATCTAGATTTGTTTTCGGAGTACAACAATTGAAAGATAACTAAAGTACTTCACTATTCTAATCTTTTCATGCTTGCGTTCACCAGGGCCAAATTAGTCCTTTATCTTTCTATGGATGTTAAGCTGAGAGTGATTGGATACAATGCTACAGTACGGCTAAATCACAGAAGCAATCACTGTATTTAATAAAAGTTATTAAAGATTGATCATTTTAGTTTTACAAGAGAAAAACATCTGGTAAGAAAAACTCATTTCTGCATAAGTATTGGAAGTGATTAGCCACACTTGGGTACGATAAACTCTGCACCCCTCCATGTTTTCCCACGTGAATTTTGGCAGGTTATATATGGCTGCATGAACATGGATGACCTCTTCTAGCTTTATCCAACACAGAAAAAGTAGTCTTGCTTGAAGCGACCCCGTGATACAGCATCATGTGGGGCCTGCCTACAAACGTATCCAGTAAACCGCTCCTAGTGGATGACCGCTCTGTTCATAGAGTGATAGCCACTTATCTTCCTACTTCCAGCAGTATGCTGATGGTATTTATGGAGAGATTATTTGCTCATATAGAGATTTGTCTAAAAAAAGCGAAATGCTGGAATGTGCAGCACAAGAACCACTATGAATAAAAGGTGCCAGTCTCTGCCCCAGTGCTGGAAGCATAACTTCTACCAAATAAGAAAATGAAACACTTGAAGGCAGCCACAAGTGAAAATGTGGACGCTGACTGGCCTATTCCAATTAAATTTAGTAAACTGGGGATTAAAAATCTGCAGACGACAATGGGCAGCATTAGTCACTCAAATGTCTTGGACAACACAGTATAGGAAAAGAAACTGTAAAAGCCGGAAAATTCCTTTGTTCTTCATAACAAAGAAGACAACAATCCGCAATGCAGTTAGTCGAAGGATCATCTGCAGACATAGTAACACATCGTGAGGAGTCTTGGCTAATTCTCAACACTATCTTAAGATCTTTCTGCCTCACTGTCACTCTCTTCCATTCGCAATGCACCCTCAGGATATTTGTACCTGGGGTCTACGGTTTTATAAAGCAAGGTAATACTATTTCTACTGAAAGGCAAGACGTTGAACACAAAAAAGGTACAGAGCGGGGCAAGAGACGATTGTGGCCAGAGAGCTGCAATCCCCAAAGGTGAAATAAGCACTAGTGCTGCTATGCTCAACATAGAAGAAACTTCGGCTCCACCCAGAGAAGATGCCAAAATGGCTGGATCTATGCAACAGAGAAAGAGGCACATTACAGGAAGCAGCACCCTATTAGGATGGGAGAGACTGTAAAATGCCTACAGTATTGCATTTTCCGAAGGGAGCAAATTCCATGAGTGTGCCCACAAAGTTTATGAGAAGAGTAAGTACCACAAGGGATAATTGTGGATTTTATATTTGGGGAAACCTCCAAACCACTTGTGAAAACTGCAAGGTCGCTCTGAAGATGTAATGGGACTATTGTGCCCCATTACTTGAGGAACAATTTAGCATAGAAACAAGGAACAGCATACTAAAGCATAACCAAAGCCAAAAAGCCAAAAAGTCTCACTTTTAAAAGATGAGAGGTGAACTATTGGCAATAACAATACCCCTTTTGCACAGGCATTGTCAAAAAGAAAAGAAATCCAAATGCCTCAAGCTTGAGCGTGGGAAAACCAGCAAATGAGAAGAGAGCAAATAAAGCCATGCAGTTCTCTAGAGTGGTAAAAGAAAAATGAAAAAGTAGCTTCCTCATATAAGAGTGGAAGGATACAACTCAGCCAATAAAATGATGGGAAAGTAGAAATGTTCCAGAGGTGGGACATACATGGGAATTGGGAAGAAGGATAGAGAAAAAAGCCAATCAGGAAGCTGTCAATGCATGGTGGGCAAAATCCCATTGTTTTACAGTTTCATGGAATGATCTGAAGAAGTCAGGACTAGAGAAAATGTTTGCAAAACATAAGGCTTTACACACACCTTAATAAATACTATGCATTAAATTACAATTATATGTAACCCTTGAGATGGAAACATCTTTGGTTATGCATCTTGTGGGTTCTGAAACCTATAACCACAATGCCCACAACTACACCAGAAGCAACATCACAATGTAACGTTTGTGTGCCTATTGGCTTTGCAAAGATGCCACTACATTAGTAAACGTAACAAAATGATATATTTCACCACAACAATTCCATGGAAGGGACACTACCAATAGTCGTCAATAACATGCATAACATAGTTTAAACCTGCATTGCCAACCAACACCCTAGTTAATAATGCCTAATATTCAAAAACATGTCTCAGATTCGGCCTTGCAGTGTTATTGAACTGTTGTTGCAATCTTGGATCAACAGGGCTCTCTACACTCACAAGCCCACAGACAGAAGTACAGTCTCAGGAAGTGCTATAAAAGTTAATGAAACCTCTAGCAGGGGTATCGTTCAAGCACCTAGGAAGGCTTAAGGATTGTATTTAGGAAACACCTTTTGGGGGCTACTGTACTCCTGGCATAACATAAATATGCATTGATTAGTGACTGGACACACTAGTAGCAAGTTCAAAAAAGTTTGAAAAAAATAAGTTGAGAAGGGACAAAGAGGTCTGGTGAAAAAATAGCAATACAATATTTGGCCAGGCATTCTGCAAATAAGATGATACATCAACAGTTCTTAATCCCGTGCTCACTACGCCACTGAGTCAGGCTATCCTGGCTGATGAAGGCTGATAGACAGAAACCGGTCCTAGGATGCTTGATTTCCGTCCAGGGAAGACATGGCTTGGCAGTTCGGTCTGGACTGTTCCCATGAGGCACAGGGTCAAGACTGATTTGCATATGGCCATGTCTGAACTGGAGTGGCTTGGTGAGTAAAATAACGATGGATTAAACCCAGATCTGTGGCTGGGGGGGAATGTTTTGCCACTGTGCAACATTCCGTCCATCATCATGTGTGTTTTGCTGTTCACCCTATGTGGAAAGGGTATGCCCAAATGTGGGTCCCAGGCTCACTATGCCACTGGAGTTAAGCTATCCTGGCTGATGAAGGCTGATAGCCAGAAACCGGTCCTAGGATGCTTGATAGTTCGGTCTGGACTGTTCCCATGAGGCACAGGGTCAAGACTGATTTGCATATGGCCATGTATGAACTGGGGTGGCTTGGCGAGCAAAATAACGATGGATTAGACCCAGATCTGTGACTAGGGGTTCATGTTTTGCCATTGTGCAACATTCCGTCCATCATCTTGTGTGTTTTGCTGTACACACTTCTTTTAGCCATCTGTTAAGTTCCTGTTTTGAATATTGTTCAATGGGAGGCAATGCTAGCAATCTTGGAGTGGGTAATGGGGAGCCACTGGTGAAGTGGGTCATGGTAAGGGAGAGACAAAAGAAGGCAGAGGGCGAAAGGGTACAGAGTCTCATCTGGTAAATTAAACTAAGTTCAACAAAGGGCCGGGATGGACAGGTCTACAATGAGTGAGATGATATCTCGATGAAAAGGACACTCTGATGAAATCATAGGAATTAATGTAATATATGTATCTGTTTGCTCTGCTTGTATGGTTTGTTTTACAAATCGAATAAAAGCTTAAAAAAAAAAAGACACGTACACATGCAAAATCAATAAAAAAAGGAACAATGAGTGACATGATGAATGAACAGCACGATGAGTCAGAACTAATCATAAAAAGATGAATACCATAAAATTTACTGTTTTCTGCAAAGGCTAGGGCACGTATCACGTTATGCAGAGCCTTACACTTCGGCAGGTAGTCAGTAGGTAAATTGGTATGTCAGCCATTCAATATTTAGTGGAAATGTTTGTGTGCATTAGCATGCCTTTTCAAACATGCAGGCAATCACCACTCTTTTAATCTACGGTGTAATTAAGTGTGCTGCTTCTGTAATTAATCAGACAGGGAGAAGAGCAAAAGACAAATATAAGATAGAATCAAAACCAAAACAAGCACTCGCAATGCCAACACGTCTGGTATTGGCTGTCAACCTTTTAGCAATGCTTGTTTGTCATGGTTTTTAGAAAAGGCGCTGAGCCCTCGCCATTATAAAATAAAACGACTAAAAGCAAAAATATTTTGCTCTCAGAAAGCACACATTTCCATAGAAGTACTCAAAGGAACTACTTTGTGTGCAGATGCGCTCCCTGTGAAAGAGCGAAATGCTGTCACTCACAGTGAAGTCAACCAATGGGTAAAGTGGACTGACCTACTGCCTCATGCTGTACGTTGTAGTGAGGTGGACGAAAAATGTGAATGACAACAGAAAAATTAACATAGTGGACTGGCTGAAAGTCCCTATAAGTATATAGTATAGTAAAATCAAAATCTCTTTACAATCGTACAATATTGTGAATAATTCGAAAGCAAACCTATGGTCTTTTTCCCTTTTACATACTGTATGGAAAATCCTAATCAAGGGAGAAAGGCACAGTAAACTA
Source organism: Lissotriton vulgaris (assembly GCF_964263255.1). Classification (NCBI taxonomy): domain Eukaryota; kingdom Metazoa; phylum Chordata; class Amphibia; order Caudata; family Salamandridae; genus Lissotriton; species Lissotriton vulgaris. The sequence goes on along the minus strand of NC_141691.1, from coordinate 228,726,855 downwards.
AACATTCTTCACTACTAAAAATAGAGACAAATGTAATTCTCATGGTAATCTGACAATCAGTTGCAAATGAGTTCTCAGCAACCATTTAAAGAACATAAATGGAACCATTACCTAGGCTCTTGGGGGTGTGATTTTTCTTTGGCAGTTCTTCAGGACTGGTACTATGAAGATCTTTTTCTTCCTGGAGATCAGACTGATGCAATGAAGATTTTCTGAGGCCTACATTTATTTGTAATGTCTTTCCAGCATTTTCCGACTTTTGAAGGTCTTTGACAAGAGACACCTGCTGGACAGAAGAATCAGGTTTTTGGGAGTCACTAACATTTTCATCACTGTGTTTTGAGAAAGAGGATGCTCTTTTCAGCCTGACACCAAATGGAAGTTCAGTGCTCTCAGATATGCTGTCACACTGTTTTTTCGGCGTGCGCGGAATGTCTGTATTGATGTCAATGTCTACAGATGAACTCGGAGAAGATGCTGATCTCACTCTACCCAGGCATGTCTGCTCCTCTGTGGTTTTTTCAAAAAGTTCTGCTTTTATAGTTGAGGTTGAAGCGCATCTAACAGCGGAGTCTTCCTTTGCACTGGATCCCCCAGATATAGATCTTTGCCACGCAGGAGCAATAGTGAATCTGACTGGTGTTGTAGTTGATTTGTGCTGCTTTTTTGCCATTTCATCTGATGCTTTACTTGTTTTGGTCGTCTGTGTGCATGTTACTGGTATCTGATGAGTCCCAGCACGGTTATCAGAAACAGGAGGTGCTTCAAAATCACTTCCACTCACCTGACTGATGCGTTCCATAGAAGTATTAGACTTATTTAGTGCATTTTTCACTGTACCATTGTTACGATTATCCACTACAACTTTATGTGGTGTATCAGTCCCTTCTTGAAATGAATGTGTACTTAAAAGCGAGCCATCAATGGGAATAGACTGCTGCAAGTTACTTTGTGCTTCTTCCTTGGTATCCAAGGGCTGAGCTTCTTTGGATGACAGTTCCTGAGGTGAGGGTTGATGATCTTCCACTGTTAATGATTTGATTTTTGGAGCAACGTTCTCTAAAGAGTCACAAAATGCAACCTCTTTTTCAGCAGGAGTTCTTGATTTGAGCAGTTGAATTTTGGTATTATCTACTGAAAGATCTGTTTCAGACACGATTACATTGCTCTCATTACCTGAAGTTGCGGTCACATCTGCTCCTGATGAAATGGTTCTAGCCAGTGCTTTATTTTCACTTTGGATTGCAGGTCTTAAGGAGTATTCCTGGTCTGCTTTTGATGCCAGTTCATTTCTGTGGGTATTTGGTTCACTCATATCACTAATTAGAACTGATGCCAACCCTGTATCGGTCTGGATTATGGCGGATTCTATTACCATTTCTGAAGTGACATTGAATTCAATACTACTTGAGGCTGTTGTGTGTTCCTGTATCTGAGACTCGCCCGTAGACCCAGATTCATGATAGTCCACTATATTTTCCTCTTCAATCAAATCCTCAGCTACACCATCTTCTTTCTTCCTATATCCAGGAATGCAAGATTCAGGAGTAGATACATTTTCATCAAATGGGTAAAATATTTCTGTGTCTTCTAGAGAAGACTTATTTTGTGCTGCTACATTCTCAGTCACTTCTGAAGGAGTTCTGCTTGCATGCTGAGGGTGCTCCGCAGTATCCGACGTATGTGCATCACCAGAAATCCCAGACACTTGCTCTTCGTTGACAATGTTACCTAACCCAAGAAAAAGAGAATCTAATTAAAAGTGGAAATATCAGGAACAGGTAATCTGCAAGCTGAAGCGCAAGTGTTTTTAATGTTGCAAAATTAGGATGTTGTTACCAATGTTAGCAAAGGCAGATTAAAGAATTTTATCAACTAAAAATGATGAACAGTAGATGTTGTCTTTATATCACTGATTTCATTGGTGCAAGTGGAATGGTCATTGCCACTCGATGTATGTGCTACAGTCACAGCAACCCGTTTATCCAAACACACAGACTTCCAGTCTGTGATGAAGTACTACCCAAACCACCTAGAAATTGAAGCGATTTTCTCATATTTGAATACAACTCAAAATAAGTGGCGAACCGGCAAAGTTCTTTTTTTTTCAATTGTCTACATTTATTTCACACCAATCAGCCAATTTCTAAGCAAGCTAAGCCATACCACGGCAATCCTTTCTGGACGATCAAACCACAAAACTGGAATTTTCTACATTTGCAGCTCGAATCAAACAGTAATAAACCATATCCAAACTTCATATTTCTTTCATGCCATCACGTAATTAGCAGTGAGTGTGGAAAGGGGCGACCACTCGGTCCCCCCGAACGTATGGATGAGTGCCTCGATCCCCCCGGGAAGCCATTTTTGGGCGGGAGGCGCGTCTCGGCTGGTATGCCCGAAGCGGCGTAGCCGGGGCGCGCCTTTTCCCGCCCTAGAGTGGGCTGGCCTAGACACCGACGCAGCCAGCCACGCCCCCGGGGCGGGCAGGGGCGGGTTTTCGCCCGCCCTGAAGACGGATAAAAGAAGGCGCAAGACCAGAAGACGTCCTCTTGTTCTTGTGCTCCGAAGCTGCACCTCCTCGCTACACGTGAGCTCGGGACGGAACGAAGAGCCAATTTTGAGCGTTTTGATCTTTTTCTTTGTCTTCTAGATACTTCCTCGGAGAGATGCCCAAGAAAGGCGCAAAAAGAATGACGACCGATCAGATGGTGCGGGCCCTTTGCAAAGAAGTGTCCGACATAAAGAAACGGTTGGCGGAGCGAGATGGGGAGGAGGGTTCGGGCACCCCGCCGGCTGGAGGGAGACCTAAGAGGCCGAGAAAGGTTCCAGCCGGTGGGGCCGTCCCGGTTCCCTCTGCCCCGCTCGAGGCGCCGACCCCAGTACCGATGGAGGGGAATCCAATCCCCGTTGTCGTCACCCCGACATCCAAGGAAGACATGCCCCCCGAGCTGGCAGCACAGCTAGCAGCATGGTTGGGGGATAGTAGTGATGGCGCCACGGCTGCCGAAGCACAGGCGCTGATAAAAGGGCTTCGTGAGAAGAAAGAGGCAGCTAGAGTGGCTACGCCGTTGGCGGGGATAGACAAGCCGCAAGCGGCAGAAGCTGCGTCCGGTGCAGGTAAGCGGCCATTGCCGATTGCAAGGGACGAGTCAGCACCCTCTCGTAGAGAGAGATTAGGACAACATGTGCCTTTAGCTATAAAGGAAAAGATATGGGCGGGGGAGTACGTGAATATTTTTTCCCTGCTTGTTGATCATTATGATGTGGAACATGTAAAAAGTCAGAAGGACTTAATGCATCCGAGTGTTTGGCGCGCAAAGATGGCCGCCTTTAAGGTAAATGAGAACATTGGCAACTGGGGCAATGCATGGGGTATTTTCACATCAATTTTGGGGGAACGTAGGCCCGAGTTGCTTCCTGAGTTTCCCGTTTATCAATCACGAATTATGGGTTACTCGACAGCGTATCAAGGTAACCATTGGTTTTGTTATGACAATTTGTTCAGGAAAGAAAAGGAACATAACAAGGGTTTGACTTGGGATTGTTACGATTCTTTAACATGGGATAAGATGAAAGAATCGGGAATGTTAAGAATGCCATTGGTCGGGAGCACTGTTGTTGATTACTCCCGCCAAAATGTGGGGACGCCCTTTCGACCAAGTACGAGCACCGACGACCAGTCGAGGCCCGCAGGCAATACAGGGAGAAAGGGTTTCTGTTTTAATTTTAACAAGGGGAAGTGTACCAGGCCTCCGGGATCGTGTAAATTCAAACATGAGTGTAGTACGTGTGGGTCGTCCCATCCTGAGTCATCGTGCAGAGCCAGAACGAGTGAGAATGGGGGTAAGGGAGGCGCCAAACAGGTCTAAGCTAGGCCGAGGGGCGCCTTTACCAACCCCGATTGATACCTTGGCAATGATTCCCTGGCTCAGCGAATACCCGGATCGCACTTCTGCCGGGGTGCTGCGGAACGGTTTTACACATGGTTTCCGCATCCCGGTAGGGGACTTTCAGGGTGTAGGGATGTGCAAAAATCAACTTTCCGTTTTACAACATGCATCTGTAGTGCAAGAAAAAATTCAGAAAGAGGTTAGCCGGGGACGGGTCGCCGGCCCGTTTAGTGAGCCCCCGGTACCGGATTTCGTTTGTTCTCCGTTAGGGGTGGTCCCCAAGAAGGACCCGGGTGAGTTTCGTTTGATTCATAATCTATCTTCTCCATATGGTCTTTCGGTGAACGACGCAATTGAGCCAGAAGTTTGTTCGGTGCGATACGCATCTTTTGATGAGGCGGTAGCCATCTTGAATCGCCTGGGGCACGGGACGTTGATGGCGAAATCTGATATCGAGTCAGCGTTCCGGTTGCTTCCGGTACACCCAGACGATCAGCGTCTTCTGGGATTCGGGTTCCAGGGGTCATTTTACATGGATAGGTGTATGCCAATGGGATGCTCTATATCATGTGCTTACTTTGAGCAATTCAGTACTTTCCTGCAATGGGTGTTCACTAAGAAAACGGGTTTCCGAAATGTAATGCACTACCTTGACGATTTTCTGTTCCTTGGCCCCGCCGGTACTTCCGAATGTGCCCGGGCCTTAGCTGAATTCTGTGTGTTAATGGATCATCTTGGCGTGCCATTGGCACCAGGTAAAACTATGGGTCCCACGACTTGCCTCGAGTTTTTGGGGATCGAGTTGGACTCAAGGGAGGGGTGCTTCCGTTTACCAGCTAGCAAAGTGTCGAAATTCAGGGCAGCCCTCCAAGTATGTTTAAAGGCATCCAAAGTTACACTGCATCAGTTGCAACAGTTAGTGGGAAAGTTGAACTTTGCCTTGAGGGTGATACCAATGGCTCGCCCCTTTTCCCGCTCAATTGCCCAAGCGATGGTTGGCTTAAAGGAGGGTCATCATCGCACAAGGTTATCGGCCGAGGTCCGCCAGGACATGCGAATTTGGTTAGCATTCTTGGCGGACTTCAATGGCCGGGTCGTCTGGAACAAGCCAGCCGTCTCCTCTGAAGAGCTTGGGCTGTGGACAGACTCAGCAGGAAGCGTAGGTTTTGGCGCCATCTTCGGCACAAAATGGTCGGCACAAAAGTGGCCCCTATGGTGGCACGAGAAGGGGCTGACAAGTAACATCGCTTTCCTCGAACTATTTCCCATTCTGGTGGCCCTGAGAACCTGGCCAGAAGGGTTCAGAGATCATTCTGTTGTGTTCTGGTCCGACAATATGACCGTGGTAGAATGCATCAATAGTCAGGCAGCCCGTTGTAAGTTGATTTTGAGGCTCCTCAAAGAAATTGTCTTACTGTGTATGCAACTGAACGTAGTATTCAGAGCAAAACATGTCCCAGGGGTGATGAATCAGGCTGCTGATGCACTGTCTCGTTTTCACATGCAGGCTTTCTCGGGTTTCCTTCCTTCAGCGGACCCGGAGCCGGCACCCTTCCCCGAAGCTCTCTGGTCTCTCGGTGCCCCGAACTTCGTCACCTCGTGGGAGAGAGTCTAGCACCCAGGACAAGGAAGGCATATGAAGGGGCGTTCCAGGCCTATTTAGCCTTTTTGGGGGCAGAGAGAGGAGGACTTTGGGGTCAGGAGGAGTTGGTAGTACTTTTTCTGATGTCCTTACGTAGGGCTGGGAAATCGGTGGCTACGGCCCAAAGGCATCGTGCCGCCATTTCCTTTGTTGCCAGGGCCCATGGCATCCTGGACCCAACAGCGTCTTTCACGGTACAAAAAGCGCTACGTGGGTGGCAACGTCTAGAGGGTCGCAGAGTAGATGTACGACGACCGATAGGTCTAGACAGGTTGTCCCAGTTACTGGTCACGCTCCCGAACACATGCTCGTCCCCGTTCGAGACCTGTTTGTTCCGGACTGCATTTACGCTGGCATTTCACGGGGCTATGAGAGTTAGTGAGCTGGTTGCAAGGAACAAACGGGACGTGACGGGGGGCTTGTGCAGGGAGCATGTCCAGATCAGGGGTGATGCGATGATTGTCTCCTTTCTCAGGTCCAAGACTGACCAAGATGGGAGAGGGGACTGCACGATCATCCGCAGGAACCTCGACTCATCCATGTGTCCGGTACAGTGCTTAGAAGATTACCTAGCACGAAGGGTGGCATCATGGGGAGGGACATTGTTGAGGCATGCAGACGCCACCCCGCTGACGAGGTTTCAGTTTCAACGGGTGCTTGCAATGGCCATTGCTGCAGCGGGCTTGGACCCGGGCGAATTTGGGACCCACTCCTTTCGTATAGGGGCTGCCACTGAAGCTACAGCCAGAGGTCTTAATGTAGAACAAGTGAAACGTGTGGGGCGCTGGTCCTCCAATTGTTATAAGAGGTACGTGCGATTGCACATGTTGTGAAACTGTAATCATGTACTCACGCCTCTTGTTTTTGTTTGTTTTCAGTTGCGCAAGCCTACGCGGCAGGGCAGACTGAGCAGTCGACCCAACACCAGGTCAGCGGTCGCACGTCACCGGCTGTGAGGAAGGAGGTTTGGGTCGTGGGCCACTCATACGTGAGACGGGCTGCAGACGTATTCAAAGCAGGTGACATGGTTCACGTACCTGAGGAATACGGGTACAGAGTGTCCTTCTACGGAAGGGGCGGTCTCTGTATTGACCAGTTTCAGGAATTTTTTGAGGGCTTGTTAGAGCGGATGAGGTCACCGCCGTCCATAGTCATAGTACATTTGGGGGGCAATGATTTGGTCACCACCGGTAGACGACTTCTCCTGGAGGCTATGCTTTCCACGGTAAGTTGGTTAGCGAGGAGAGTTCCGGGGTGCCTAATTGCGTGGTCTCATATGATCCCACGAAAAGTGTGGCGGGGGGCTATCTCGATCCCTGCTTTGAATCATTCGGTTAGAAAATTGAATAACAAAGTGAGTAGGTTGTTCCGTTCCAAGGCATTGCATTCGATCTCGCATAATTGTATTAATGATGACAGTATGTATCTGGGGGATGGTGTGCATTTGTCGAGGGCGGGGAATGAGTTACTCATAGGAGACTTCCTAGCCTGGTTAAAATCTTTGGAACATGACCTTTAGGTAGGAGTTTTGTGGGGGGTCCGGATAGCCGGTCAACTATCCGGACCTGTGGCGGTAAGGTCATGATCGGTGAGCACTAATTGGTAGATCCCTATGAGTGGGCGTCACCCAACACGGATGGGAGCGCTCGGGAGAGGTGGCCATTGGCCCCTCAGTGGGGAGGCGGTCCCGTCTAAGGGCGGGTCGCCGGAAGTAAAGGAAAGGCGGTCAAGGCCCCTTCCTTTGTAGGAGGGGTTACAGCCCCCTCCTGGGGAATTTCCCGGGGCTAGTGTCATCTGCGACGGCAGATGCGGTAAGTTGTGTGGGGTGGGGAGAGGTCAACGATACCTTCTAGATACCACACACAAGTGTTCGAACGACCTTTAAATGGCGTCGAGTCTTAAGTGCCCCCGTCAAGTCAAGGGAAATTGTTAGTAGTTGCACTTGTGGTAAGCCCCTGTGCCATCGCCCCTCCTAAGTGGGAGGGGTAAGTCTGGTTAGGGATCTTGACACCGGTTATGACCTTGCCGTTGGCCCTTAAACGTTAGGATGTACAATTTCAGTATTCTTAGAGAATGTTTTGTAGGATGCTAGTTCGGCTAGGAGAACCTCTGTATTAGAGATTATGTTAAGGTTAGCCAAACATCGTAATGTGATAATGAAATTGTACATAACATGAAAACGTTTAATGTTTTAATCTTTTGTTTTAATAAATACGGCCGGGATGGTCACTCCATCCCACATCCAAAAACTTTAAGAACAGTTTCCGGTTTCCCTTCCTTTTGGGGATTGTGTTGAGAGGGGGTGGCGGGTATCTCAGCCATATGGAAAGGGGCGACCACTCGGTCCCCCCGAACGTATGGATGAGTGCCTCGATCCCCCCGGGAAGCCATTTTTGGGCGGGAGGCGCGTCTCGGCTGGTATGCCCGAAGCGGCGTAGCCGGGGCGCGCCTTTTCCCGCCCTAGAGTGGGCTGGCCTAGACACCGACGCAGCCAGCCACGCCCCCGGGGCGGGCAGGGGCGGGTTTTCGCCCGCCCTGAAGACGGATAAAAGAAGGCGCAAGACCAGAAGACGTCCTCTTGTTCTTGTGCTCCGAAGCTGCACCTCCTCGCTACACGTGAGCTCGGGACGGAACGAAGAGCCAATTTTGACCCACCCACCAGCCCCTGAGGACAGCAAAGTTGTTGTGCAATAAAGTGAATTGATAAGTTTGTTTTTCCGTTTCGTTTACAGGCTATAACAGTAGCAGTTTGTAGTTAATAAAGATGGTGAATATCGTTTAGGTTGTTATGATTAAAGTGATTTGATGTGATGTTGCATTTTAGCATGTTCCTTCGGTCGTAGCGACCAATGTTTTCATAGGTTGAAGAACTGTCGTATTTATTTTTTGGTAGGCGGTAAGGTCATGATCGGTGAGCACTAATTGGTAGATCCCTATGAGTGGGCGTCACCCAACACGGATGGGAGCGCTCGGGAGAGGTGGCCATTGGCCCCTCAGTGGGGAGGCGGTCCCGTCTAAGGGCGGGTCGCCGGAAGTAAAGGAAAGGCGGTCAAGGCCCCTTCCTTTGTAGGAGGGGTTACAGCCCCCTCCTGGGGAATTTCCCGGGGCTAGTGTCATCTGCGACGGCAGATGCGGTAAGTTGTGTGGGGTGGGGAGAGGTCAACGATACCTTCTAGATACCACACACAAGTGTTCGAACGACCTTTAAATGGCGTCGAGTCTTAAGTGCCCCCGTCAAGTCAAGGGAAATTGTTAGTAGTTGCACTTGTGGTAAGCCCCTGTGCCATCGCCCCTCCTAAGTGGGAGGGGTAAGTCTGGTTAGGGATCTTGACACCGGTTATGACCTTGCCGTTGGCCCTTAAACGTTAGGATGTACAATTTCAGTATTCTTAGAGAATGTTTTGTAGGATGCTAGTTCGGCTAGGAGAACCTCTGTATTAGAGATTATGTTAAGGTTAGCCAAACATCGTAATGTGATAATGAAATTGTACATAACATGAAAACGTTTAATGTTTTAATCTTTTGTTTTAATAAATACGGCCGGGATGGTCACTCCATCCCACATCCAAAAACTTTAAGAACAGTTTCCGGTTTCCCTTCCTTTTGGGGATTGTGTTGAGAGGGGGTGGCGGGTATCTCAGCCATATGTCATCAGATCTCCCCAACTAAATAATCCTGCGCTGCAGCGGCGCACGTGGCCAATGCTTTTTCATTTACAAATATAGTGGAACCCGGACAACTAAAAAATGACTATTAACAAATGAAAAGTGGGATATGGAGATTTTATGTAAAGCGCATCTGCACATGTATTACTTCGAAGAATTGTGTACGGGCAGAAAAACGGAACGGGTCTCTTTATCCAGTCCTGCACAACTAGCAACCACGAACTGCAAGCATTGTAAAACATTGCTTCGATTGATGACGTCTGACTGGGTTTTGAGAAGTATTGTGAAATTATTCACCGGATTGTTCTTTTAAATATAAAAACAGGATTAAAACAACTTGCTGACTGGGTACATAACAATGTTGTGTACCTTTTCAGAGCAACAAAGGATGCTGGTGCTTGGCGTAAGCATGGCCAACACATCTCATCTGCATTTTTCCAGTCAATGCAGAGCCAATAAAGATTTCAGGGACTTTAAGAGCATTTATTACCTTCAGAACTTGGGTCAAACGGGCTAGCTTCAAGTAGTTGCTCTGTGCTACTTTCTTCTTCTGATAACCTTGGCAACTGCTCTCTTGCTGCTCGCGCCTCCTATAAAAGATTTAACAAAATAATGTACGTGTCTACTTTTTTGACATCACAGAAAGTAACCATAACATTTCCATCAGTGAGACCATTACAAGTCACACCCTCGATCCAAAAAAAAAAATACACAAGCTGCTCATAGGTATCCTGATCTGACGAGCATTTATGTCTAAATCAATATGTTCAGAGGGATCTCGTCCTGTGTAGACGAGATCTAGAACACAATGTGAACCGAAACAATGCGTAGGGCATTTCACACAGAACCACAAACTTGTATAATTTTGCTCAGGGTATCGTTTTAAGCTGAATGAGGCACAATTACCTGTAGTGACGTTTTCATAGCCAACTGCTAAAAAGCAACATTACAGGGTAAAAAATAAATAGTGACAATGGTATTTATACCTGTTGAGCTATTGATACCCTGATATTGAGAACTGGTTGCCTAGTAGAATGCATTTTCCCAACTATTGCATTATCTTGGTATTGGATTTGGCCGGACTGGGAAACACAAACCAGCCCTGGCAATTCAGTTGGACTGGGCTCAGGGGGGAGGATGTGCTAGCGAGAAGCACTGATGCTGATTTTGTTACAGGGGACCAATATTGCAGCACTGCAGCAAAACCGGCCCCCAGTAACAAAAAAAAATGGCCCCAACCACTCAAAAACCGGCCACCCACACTTCAGGCCCACCTGGAAAACATCCATACACAAATGACTTGGTTACATAGAACACTGCAACTTTTTAGAGTTAGATCAAAAAATGGGTATTTGTATACTCCTAGATAAGGCTACACTCATTTTTTAGTCATGGCCACCATCAGGTGTTCTTTTCTAAACAAGTTTTCAACCAACCACACAAAGTCTCATATCTATCCAAGAAACAAGGGGGAGAGGAGTCCGAAAGTACCTCAAGTAAGCACAATCCGTAGAGATACTGGTTGGTACTCGCCAGTTTGCTCACCTTGTCATCATTGGTAACTGCTCATGGATATTGTCATGCAATCTGTGCAGGTAGATCATATTGGCTCAGACTCACCAGCCTCAAACCAGAAGCACTACATCGTGGTCTGAATTTGCCGTTTTCAGGGAACCCACTCTTTGGGTCACATGCAGATGACGAGAAGTCCCAAATGAAAACTGGGATGGACACCTTAAAGGCTGTTGGCCTAGAAAAGTGGAGAGAATATCGTAGGTGGCACAGACCCTATAACAGGAGAAATTTTCCTCAGAGCATTTAAACCTCTCATTGGTCTCACCAACACCACCAACAGGAGTCGAAACAGCCCCTTCACCCACGAAAACCATCAAGAGGTAGGGGAACACTGCAGCAGTCCGCCTTCACTGGACAACCTCTGGCAAAGCAATGCGCCTTTACTTCCTCTTCCTCAGTTTTCCACTCCAGTGGGGTGGGGGTAGTACTAACAAGCACCTGGCAGTGTGGTGCTTAATAACAAAAGACAACTGAGTCTTAAGTATTGCTCAGAATGGTTATTCTCTTCACTTCAGATCTCCTACTCCTTCAGTTTCACCATCTAAAACATCGCTTTTTCAGAAAGACTTAATGCAAAGGGATGTCAACAATCTACTGCAGGAGGATGCAGTGGATGATGTTCCTCATCATCAGAACGGGTTGGGCATTTATTCCCGATATTTGTGGTGCCGAAAATAGGACTAAACAAAGAATTCAGACCTGTATTTGATCTTTGAGTACTAAACAAATACATAAAGAAGATCAGAATGTTGGTGTAACACCAGATATACCCTCAACTTTACCAAGGAGACTGGTTGTTCAGCAGACCTCCAAGACACTTCCTTTCATTTTCCAATAATAGTAAAAGCTCAAAAATATCAGTTTCAGAGTAGGCACAAACCATTATCTATACTAAGTTCTGCCTGTTGGGCTAGTCAACCCCTTGAACACCCACAACATGCATGGCAGTTGTTACAGTGTGACTAAGGAAACAAAAAATCTTGGTCTATGCTTACCTGGATGACTGGCTAATGAAACGCATATCAGCAATAGAGACAGAGAAACATTTCAAGTATTGCCTCAGAACAATAACCAACCTGGATCTGCAGGTAAACCTCAAAAAGTTTACTACCCACCCAACTCAAAAGATATTATACGTTGGAGCAATCCTTAAAACTCAGTCAGGAAAAGTGTATCCTTCAGAGGAGAGGGTATTATCAATCAGTCTGAAGTGTCAATATCTTATGCACACATCATCCAAAGGTGCAGCAGATCACCTCTCTACTGTGGGTCAATGACTTCTTGCATCTTTCTAGTTCCACATGCAAGGCTTCACATGAGGTCGTTACAACAATGCCTAGAGGATCGATGGCATCCTTTCTCGGATCACTGGGAGAACAAACTGACCTCTCACAGCATGAAAAACAATCTCTTCCAAGGTGGAATCAACCGAAGAACTTATTAGTAGGGATACCATTCCATCGGCTAATTAAAACTTTGATCACAGGCGCCTCTCACCAAGGTTGGGGCGATCACATGGGACTCCTGCAAACTCAAGGGGTATGGTCGGACAAAGAGAGACTTATCACATCAATCTTCTAGAATTGAATGAGGTCCTTCTGGCCCTGAAGTCGTTTTTTCCATTAATAACAACAAACTCTCTGCTTGTTCAGACTGACAATACAACAGCAATGCAGTACCTGCACAAGCAAGGAGGAATTCATTCTCGACCCCTGTCTCTAGACGCTCCAGCCATCTGGAAATGGTTAATAACCAGGACCCTAACCATAACAGCTATTCATCTCACCGGTGCTGAGAATGTTCTGGCACATTCGCTCAGCTGAGTATTTCAAGAAAAGCACAACTGGGTTATAAATGACAAAGTCTTGCAAGACATTTTTCGAGAGTGGGGCTATGTGCAAATAGATTGGTTTGCGGGTGTGAACAACAAATAATGCCACGGCTACGCATCCAGGTTCTCCCAACCAGGGTCAAAAGGGAATGGCCTTTTGATAGACTGGTGAGGAAAATTTCTATAGACAGCCCTCCCGGCTGGCTACACCATGTACTCTCATCACCGGAACACTAGAGGCGGAGGCATCGCAGTGGCGGTTAAATCTTGCTATCCCTGCACCTGGAAACCCACCACCATAGTAGGGTGTGAGAGCGCGCACTTTAACATCATGGTGAGCCCCCACTTTACCTTCTCGGGATTATTAATCTATAGGCCGCCTGGTCCTGAGGGCGCCTTCTGTCGCAGCCTTCCGGAGGTTGTCGCTTCACTAGTCATGAAAACGGTCAATTTCACGATCATTGGCGACCTTAATCTGCACATGGAAGCCCCTCTTGCCAACTCGGTCCACTGTTTATTGGCCGATCTTGAAGCATTCCAACTTAGCCAACTAGTACAAGCACCTACCCATATTGGTGGACACTTGTTAGATCCCTTCATGACGAACCTCACCACCAATATATCTGTGCTCCATCCGAGACCCATGGCCTGGACCGATCACTATTTGATCGAAGTCCACATTCTTACTTCTACTTCTTCCCCCAGAAATAATGCTTCTGATACCCTCAAACGCCCTTGGAGAAAGTTAGATCTTGAGCACTTTCATCAGTTATTGATGAAACATCATCCCCAACCACCTACAGAGGTCTCTCGTGGGTATGACAATTTTTGTGAATGGTTAAATCATTCATTGGATACCCTTATACCGGCCAGGAGGTGTAAGACTAGATCGAGTCCCTCTAGCCCTTGGTTCGACGAATCTCTCAAAAAGCTTAAATCTTCCTGCAAAAAAGCAGAACGCGCATGGCGCAAAAATTATGATGCTGACCTTAAGTCAGCCTACAGAGCCTGCACCAGAGTCTACCATCGGGCTATCTGTTCAGCTAGGGCTGCTTTCTATTCTCTGGAGATCAAGAACAGCACTAATCCCACCAAGGTCATCTTTAGGGTTTGCAATGACCTCACAAGCAAAAAGACTGATACCACTACTCTTGAAGCCTCATTGGCTCAGTGCGAGGATCTGGCCTCATTTTTTGTTGAAAAGGTGGAAGCTATCTATAGGTTTTTTCTGCAGTCCCCCATCACAGAGAACATCACTGTATCTACAGTTGCTAAGCCATTGCTTATCATCCCTAGCCCTACTCTGGAGGAGTTTAATGCTTTGACGACTAAGGTCAAATCCGGCTCCCCGGACGATCCTATGAGACCTATTCAATTCCGGGAACTCGCCCAGTGCTGCTATCCTGCAATGCACAGTTTGATGGATCTGTCCTTTACTACCGGTAGTGTTCCTAGGGCATGGAAGCAGGCGACCGTCATCCCTATTCTCAAAAAGCCTGAATCTGAACACTAACGGCCGATCTCCCTTCTTCCCTGGCTCGCTAAATTAGCAGAATCTCATGCCAATCGCATTTTATCTTCACATCTGCAAGAAGCTAATATTCTGGATAACTCCCAGAATGGGTTTCGAGCGGGCCATAGCACCAAGACAGCGCTCTTGGTTATGGTGGAACATATTAGGAGGATGTTGGACCAGGGTCAGACGGCGGTACTGATCCTATTGGATCTTAGTGCCGCCTTTGATGCGGTCTCCCATCAGATCCTCCTACACCGTCTCATGGAGGCCGGAGTTGGAGAGTTAGCCCTGGAATGGTTTCGATCCTTCCTTGCGGATCGAACCTTTAAAGTATCCACTCCCCCCCTTTGTTTCGGCCTCTCGTTCCATCCATCAGGGCGTCCCGCAGGGTTCGGCCCTCAGCCCTACCCTTTTCAATTTATATGTTCAGCCACTGGCGGAGGTAGCCCATAGCTTCGGTCTCACCATGGTGTCATACGCCGATGACACACAGCTGGCGGTGGCACTTAATGGTGATTCCAACATGGATGCCCCTACCTTTCAGTCAGCCCTTAAAGCTGTGGCAGGCTGGATGGCTAACAACCGACTCCAACTTAATGCCTCTAAGACCGAGGTTATTATTTTTGGTAGGGAAAGCGGACTCTGGGGAGATCAGATGGCCACCATTGAATTGGGCCCTGCTCCCATCCCCGTGGCCGAAGTCAGAAATCTCGGGGTATGGCTTGATGATAAACTCTCCTTCACATCCCACACTAAGCGTGTAGCTGGTACCTGTTTTGGTGCTCTGCGGTGCCTCCGACCCATCTTCAAGTTTTTTGATGCGGCTATCAGACAGATCATAGTCCAAGCTCTGGTTCTTACCAGATTGGACTACGCCAGCTCCTTGTTTTTGGGTGTGAACCAAGCTGAATTGGCTCGCCTTCAGAGGGTGCAAAATGCGGCGGCCAGGATGCTGGTTGGCCTTCCAAAATTTGTGTCTGCTCGCCGCACTAGCCAAGACCTCCATTGGCTACCTGTGGGGCAAAGAATTAAGTTTAAAGCTCTCTGTCTAACTTTTAAAATTCTTAAGTCTGCCTCCCCTCCTATTCTATCGCAGACAATTCAACACTATGTTCCCTCCAGAGCCCTTCGTCCCTCAGGTGCAAATCTTGCCATAGTGCCACGCTTTAAAAGAGCCAGAATGGGTGGTCGCTCTTTCTCAGTGTTGGCGGCAGCACTCTGGAATTCTTTTCCTGCCACTCTCCGCTCCATTCCTGAGTTGCTCCCTTTTAGGAAGGCTCTGAAAACCTTCCTATTTTCTTCAGTTTAGCTTTCTCACTTGGTCTACTCTTGCCGTGTTGTGTTTACCATCTCCGGAAAGCGCCGGGACGCCTCTTGGCTGCGGCATCTGCGCGCTATACAAGAAAAAAAAAAAAAATAATAATAATTTCCCCCAATTCGTCTCAAACCGACAGCGGTCATCAAATTCTACAAGTCCAAAACTAGATCGATAATGAGAGCACCTGAATGGCCTCGACATTGCTGGTTAACGAATCTTCTTCACCTGAGAGAGCTACCACACAAGAGATTGCCGTGCAGATAGGATCTTCAATACAAGTTCGGAGGCCGGATTTTGCACCTAAAACTTCCATTATTGAGTGTGGCCCCTTGGCACCAGAATTCCTGCAATATGGCCATCTAGATCTTCCACAAGAGTGCACAAACATTCTAAGAGAAGCCAAGACTCACTCCACCACAAAATCCTATGCAGTCAAGTGGACGAGATTTTGCATTTGGTGCATCCAGAAGAACCACAACCATTCCTCCCGTCAAGAAGATGTACTAATATCATTTGTTCTTCATTTAGCAAGGTTTTTCTTCCAGTTTTTTTCTATTAAAGTTACTGCCTATAGGACTTCACCATCACAAACCTCCTTCTTTAAAATACCCGTGATTAAATATTTTCTAGAAGGCCTTAAAAAGGGGTTTCCAACAGTTACATTCATTTCTCCTTGGGAAGTAAGCATCGTTCTTTCTAAATTAATGAGGCTTCTCTTTGAATCCTTACTCAGCGCCACTTTACAACATCTTACATGGAACGCAGATTTCCAAGTTTCTATTACCTCTGTGTGTAGAAATAAAGAGATTTGGGCTCGAAGCACCACTGAACCTTTCGCTGTATTTCATAGTAATAGTATAGTTATGAGAGTACACCCCTGTTTTCTCTCTAAGGTGGTTTCAGAATTCCACATTAACCAATTCAGTGCTCGAAAAATCATAAAATTGTTACTAGACAGGTAGGTCTAGTAAGTTAAAATATCTACTCGACCCAACTGTAATGCACTTGACCTCCGTCTGTGAAAGCCAAGCAAATGTGACAAGTTAACTAGATTTAAGGGCATTTTAATTGCTCATTGCTCATTCAAAGCAATAAAGATACCTTTAAATCTTGCTATCTTGTCACATTTACTCTACTTTCAGAGACAGAGGTCTAAAGTCAGTTTGTCTTCCTACTCCACAGAAAGGGCGAGTAGGACCTAAAAATAGCTCGTCCTAATTAAATATCACAAACATAAGTGGGTGAGTGGATTTTTCAAACCCTGCAGTGAAATTCCTTGCCACTTTTTTCCCTAATCCATCAACGCCAGTAGAAAAGTCATTGCATTCTCTGGACATTAAAAGAGTCCTGAAATTGTATCTAGACAAAACCAAGGCTATAAGACTATGGTCCAACCCATAAAGGCTTGCCTTCTTGTAAGCAATCTATTTCTAGATGGGTTGCATCATACATTATTCTTTAATACCAGATAGCAAAAAACCCAGTCTTGTGAGGCCTAAAGCACATTATACATGGGGAAAGGATGCTACCATAGCCCTTCTTTGAAATGTTCCAATTTCAGAGATATGTAAGGCAGCTACTTGGTGATCGGTTCATACATTCACTAGACACTACTGCCTAGATTAAGACTTTAGAGCAGATACTCAAGTAGGGCAGGCTTCTTTAAGGAACCTTTTTTATGTTAACAAACGTTATTGAGCCTTTATTCAGAGTGCATTACATCATGACAAATGGTCGTGGCATTTTCCATTTTACATTGTGGTGCAACATAACCCATTATTCACAATGGTTGAGTATACAGACTTTAACCCTTGTAATCATCAGTTCCAGGACATAACCTTTTTGGGTGATTGTTGCAGCTGTTTTTATTTTATGTCGCCTGTTTGTGAAATTGGCTTGCTATTTTATTCAGTGTTTATGACTATTGATGAGGATCCCCTGGACAATAAGGAAACGTTACCTGTATTCCTAGTTATCTTTCATGGAAATCCTCATCAAAGTCATAAGCAACACTTCCACTTCTCCGAACTGGAACTATTACAGCTCTCAACAATTGCTTCAACCAAGGAGTCCCAATTTCTGTAAAAATGATCTGAACTGTCACCTGTGAGGCATGAGGGAACAAAGGGGCTACTGGGAAGTTCTTAAAGGCACAGTGCCGGTGTACTATTCTGTGCTTTGCATTGCAACCTATTGGTTTACAAAGTTTCATATTCCTTTTCTTTGTGCTTTCAAATAGGTTTGTGAAAGATTTTCTATAGTCGCCTTTTTTAATGTAACGTATGTCTATATAACTGGCTTCTTTTTAAAATAAAGATTCAATTAAATCTGGCCAATTTTAGCCTACTTAAAGCAGCCAACATATTTAAATTACTATGGTACATATTGGTATACATATATTTATTTATTTATAAAGTTTCATATAGCGCGAACATGATGCAGAAGGATATCAGAGCGCTTTACAATTGGATGGAAGGGGAGGTAACAATCACAGTACAGGTATCAGATAGGAATACTAAAACAACTGGCTATATATATCTTAGAAATGGCCTTATATGAAAAAAGAGGGAGGGAAAAAAAAAAGAGTCCGGTCGGAGGATATGGGCCCCAATAATAGAATGGAAAAGGAGACTGGGAGAGATTTAAGATGAATTAAGGGGAAAACCAAACGCAATTAAAACTATAAGATATCTCTTAAAAAAAAAAAAAGGAATACTAAAACACTTATCAAATAGGATTACCAAACCAAAAGGTTACAGCCAAAATGGGTCAGCAAAGAATAAGATAATAAAATGGTACATAGCAAGTTAGGAGGGGAGCAGAAGATTCGTAAAAACAAGAATAGCACATTTGAAATTGTTCCTGTATGCCCACAATACAGTGCTGATGTCTTTGATGAGGATTCGCCTGGAAGAGAACTAGAATTACAGGTGAGTAGCTTTTCCTTCTTCTGAAAGTCACGATATGAATGTAATCAAGACCTAGCCAAACCCGGTATTATGCTGAGGTTTAATGGTGTATTCCAGACAATACTTGATTATGGGTATAGCAATTGTATTGTAAAATTATTCATGCCCACTCCCTCTTCATGGAGTAACAGACTTGTGAATTTGTGAGAGAATCCTTATTACATTTATTTTTCCCTGTGCTAATCAAGTGTAGTACTTTGAATTGAGTCTGAATGGGAAGTTATGGGTTTGATGAAATTGTCTGGAAATGCTAGTACAGAGAATTTTTATACAAAAATAACTGCCATTTAATCAAAAGGTATGTTGTTGCTCAAATTTACTTCTTGTCCCAAGTTGTAAAAGGCCAACATTCTTCATAACAAAAGTGGGGATTTTCCATAAATATTGTCCAGGGTGGTAGCAGCACGTAAGTGAAAATGAGAAATGATACAATTCCTACCTCGTCCAATAATTACTACCCAATGAAAGCTTTTTGAAAGCCATCCATAGTAAGCAAAACATAGATAATATGTCACCCTGGATCAAGAAGGGATACATTATTTGTCTGCATCGTTATATCCTACTCTGACTACTGCACACCATCCATGAGACCTAGTCTGCAGAGTTGAAAGTAAAAAACGTTTTCATATCATGAAAATACAAAGTGTGCCAATGATTTTGCACTCAATGAAAAAAGCTTTCCGGCATTTCATGCAATATGACATCCCTCAGCTTTACACCAAGCTATCGTGGCGTAAGAGACTTACCCCTGCAATCTTGCTCCTTTTGGCACGTTCTCTGTGTCTCCGTGGATTTACACAGATCTTGTGTCTTGCTGCAGAATTATCAAGACAGCCCAAGGTACTGGCAGGGAGGTCAAAATCCACAGGAAGCAGGATGGAGGACAACGGGCTAATGGGTCTGGACAATGACTCCGAAGAAAGCTGTAATAATGGAGTAAAATGCCATTACTGTTGTTATGCTGTCTTTCACAATATTACCTGTGCTGCTAGCACCAATTAGCACCAGCAATGCCTTCTCGTGATCGCTACATCCGTACAATAATTAGTCCAAGATGCTCTCACACACTTTCCAATTCATGTAGCGCAGGGGTCTCCAAACTGGGCCGGATCCATGCCAGATTTTTAAAATTACTACATGTATCTCAATGGGGATATCCAAAAAATCTGGAATGGATCCGGCCCTCCAGGACCGGTTTGGAGACCCCTGATGTAGTGCATTCCTTTATTGGAATGCAAGTATTAACTTTTATTTCTAAGTGCATATTGCTTTACATAAAACATGTAAACATCTTATAATATTTTTTAAAGAAGAAACAGAAAAACATCTCAATTCAAACCTCAACAAATGTGCCTGTAATTTAACAATTGTTTTAAAGATTAATGTACATCGCAGCAGACTATATGATCGACAGCTGCCATTAGAACTCATCAGATCCTCATTTCACACCTGATTACTAGCACAATCAATGATTTCCATTATTCCCTCGATGCCTTACAAAATCGGATTGATATGGTGAACTGTTCCAATCTTATGAATGCAGCACCTAGGTATTCTACGACCTTGCACCAGCTGTTGGGCTACCGCGGCTGCCCAAAATCAGGGATTTATTAAAATGAAACTCTTAAGGTGTCTCTGCATGCTTTTGAGCAGTGGAGCTCTGCTGCATATCTTAAAGAGTGACTTTTTTTTAAGATACTGATGGATATTGTTTGTAGTATTCTTTATGACACTGCACTTCTCTCTTCACTATCATCACTCATAGACTGAAATGCTTTAGAGGTCCATTGTTGCCACTAGTAGTTCTGACGGTTGCATATCAACTCACATTTCCTAACAGCAAGTGGTTCTTGAATGAAGCCTGTAATCAATTTGTAAGGTGCATGTATCACTAACTCGGCGATAAATGCAACATTGTTCTTCTTACAGAGGGTGATTCTAGGGATCTGCCTGCAATGGAGCAAATGATGTCCATGTTCAGACCTCCAGTTGGGCGGAACACCAAACTGTACGCCCACAAGCTAGACCAGACACAATCAAAGCTAACACAGCAACAAAAGCGCTTGACATCGATGGGTTTAATTGAAACAAATGCATACCACCACTGAGCTTGCACTACATTGCTGCTTTTTGCAACTAGCCGGATCTACTGCATGTTATCATCTATCACTATCCACAGTTTATTTACAGAAAACATTTAATTGGTCTTTTTCCTGCCTTCAGATTTCCAATATCTTGCTTTTTAAACAGACCATGATCTACATTTATGTTTACTTTATTGCTAATTTGTGGAATCTGTCTAATGTATTTAACGTTTAAAATATGTAATGTATTTACGAATAAATCAACTTCTTGGGAAACAATCTAGCACAAGCATAACATCAGCATATAGCACACTTGGGATATGGCCAAACCACAAATTTAACCTAAACATTTTAAACTAGTTTAGGGCCAGGTCAAAGTCTGCTAGAATGAGTGAGAGGAGCAAAAGTTAACCGTGCTCGTCTTAATACCCTCGATTGTGACCCATGTTTTACAACAACGTCATTCATTATTACTCAGGGGTTTCCCAAACAGTGTACTTTCCTACAGCTTGGAATACTCGAAGCTTGTCAAACTTATCGATCTTTTACGATCTAAAATGTGTCTTCTCTAAGAGAAATGTTGTAGTGGCAGTTGTGACGCCACGAGGGCCCGATGCATGGGATGCTTTGATCGAACAAAGTATGTTCCCTTAGATGCCTGATGCAGGTCAGCTCGGATTGCTCCTTGGGCAGTAGGCGTCTCTGGACAAACAAAGCAATACCACTGCTGAGCACATGCAACCCATCCTTGCTCACGAATCACTCTTTGCTCTTTCCTTTCCTCATCCTGCTTGATATCCGTCAGCAGAACGTCTGAAATGTTTCGGTTACAATTCTTCTGTGTGCATGAAGTATTACAATGGAATTTGCACAGCATCGCCAAAGAAAAGGTGCGTAGTTCTGTAAAAGTGAGCATGCTTTAACATGCATGCATTTAAATCCATAATATTGCAGGGGCTAGTTCCTTAATAAAAAAAATAAGTTACCCTAATGCTGCAAAAATACTTCAACTGCGGTGAAGCACACGACAGCAAAAGGCAGCTGGCAGGCCGTGCCCAGAAAATAACTGAAATGCCCGTGAAGGATGAGGGAGCAACAGAGAAATGAGTGGAGGGAACCAACAGGGATGGGGAGTATAACAGAGCCGGGTGGGGAGAGGAGTAGCAAAGCAACACACAGAGCTGCAGGTGTGTAAGAGAGGGAAAGAGGGTGGCAGGGCAAATCAGAGCAAAGATCATGTAGGCAGGGTGGAAGCAAATGGAAGTGGGATAGGGAGCAGTGGAGGAGCTTTAAACGGGGAGGGTGGGGAGATAAATAACTGCATGGGTAGGGGAAACAACGGACAAAGTGGAAGGTTTGGGAATCGGGTAGAAGGTTTTGAGGGGGGGGGGTGATAGCACAAGAGAGAGCAAGAAAAAAGTGCGCTCTCGAGGAGGGCTTAAAGAAAAAGAACAAACGTAGTACCCTGAATGTGAGTAGAGTCATCCAATCAAAAGCATGGTAAAGAATCTATGCTCTAGGGGAGGGACAAACACAAGAAGAAAAAGGCAAACCATCAAATAAGAAGCTAGTAAATTACAGTGGCAAGAAAGCCAACCAATGGTAAGCAACGAGCTGGCTCTAAGCCCACGTAACGTTTTTGATGTGGTTCAAAAGAGGTCAATCAACAAGAACAAAAAAACAAAGGATGAAGAATTATTTTTACTAGTCAACGGTGATGCAAACCCTTTTTGTCAATTCACAATTTTGGGCACAATTGTAAATTCCCCAATGATTGTCACCATTTTGTGTTTTACGTTTGGAACTAGTTTTGTTTTCGTTTACTTATGTTGTTTATGCCACCATAAAGTCCATATAAGTATTAGACCCCAGTAGATAAACTGATATTACAATTTTCTATTCCATAAAGTAATCATTACTCACAGCATTTTAATCATCAAAACCATTACAAAAAAGCAACCGGAGTTGCTAGCCCAATGTTATTTAAAACAAACAAATATTCAAAATCATCATTCACTTTACGTATTCATTCCGACAGCGTCCAGCAAAGGTGCAAACAGATTTTTACTCTCTACTGTCATAACACGCAGCTAATGTCTAAAAGGTCATTAAGAACTCTATGTACGCAATTAAAGAATGTCAGAGAAAAAACATACACAACGTACGAGTACCCAAAACACCCCAAGACCAGCAGCTGCAGGAACCTACAAAACAAAGGACTTAGCAGAGCCAGTAGATACTAAACTGCAGCTTGTTCTTCCTTCAAATTATAACAATGTCCCTAAGTTCAGATGTCAAAATGGTTAGGTGTTCACTGATGTCTCACCTCCCTAGATGCCTCTGCTACTAATGTCAGTGTGCATCCACACATATCATACATTCACGGCCATAAGGCAGGCTGTGGAAGGAGGCCCTATTCTGCATCTGTCATGCATACCCTAGTGCTGGCGTCCTGTTGGAATATGCTGCTCGTGTTGATGCTGAGATGGGCCCGGTGCTGCCTACAAGCTTGTGATTTGCTTTTGCGTGTCATCCAACAGCACCTGGAACATGATGGTCCGCTCCGTGCACCTTTGGTATCATGAAGTATTGGTGCAATAAAGTATTCCCAGTGGTTGTGTTTTGGGTTAGCATATGTGCTGGTACCCCAAGTCTGGCTTGCATGTAGCTGCCTATTGGTGGTAAATGCGTTGCTGAACATTCCTTATAGCTCATCCTGTTACTTGGCTTCGATGGCTCCTAGGATAAAGGGTGTTTGTTGGGTGGTGGCCTTGTGGTCCTTTCGGGTGTATGTCTTCTGTGACGCTATGTAGGAGTACCTGTGGCTTTTCTCTGCAGTATGCGACCGCATGTGCAACTGCTTACATATTTTAAAGAACGTGGTTACGTCTATCGATGGTGCAATGAGGGCAGGAGCACCAAGACCCAGTGGTGGAGGGGTCATTGAACAGTTATCATTGCTGTATTTTACTACCAGCTACATGAAAGCTGGGCATGTCCTGCTTTGCAGCCTTCAGGTCAGCTTGAAGGCGGGCAGCAAGTGTTGGCTTTCAGACAAGGTAACCTCTTCGGAGGGCACAATAGAATGCTGGTGTCTTGATTAATAGCACCATTTTTAGGTCTCGCCTATGCATTGCGCATGCGCTGCATAGGAGAGAGACCTAATGCCAGCGGCACAGCTTTGGGGGCAAAGATGTGCACGTGTTGCATTGCCTGCAATGACAATACGTGCACGTCTGGCGATTTCCTTGCGGGAGCGAGCAGCGCCATATGGTGGCGCCATATGGTTGTATGCTCCGCAAGGGAATCGCGCAGGCCCCCTCCCCCTGCTGCCACGTGAGGCGCCCGCTTCATTTAATATGGTGTTCCCGGAAAGCATAGTTGCCACGGTGGGCATTTCCCCCTTTTCTCTCCATCCACCCTTGAGCCACCCTTTAGTCATCAGCATTATTCATTCATTAATGAAAATGTGGTTGTTCTGTTGATGTGCTTTAGAATATAACTCACGCTCGTATTTTATGAAGCAGTTCCAGTAACTCAGCGTAATCGTCCATGAGCTATTTTGGTTTGTTGTGCTTGTGGCAAATAAAGCTTTTCACTGAAGAAGGCACCGGAGTTCTTGATAGGAACCTTCAGAGACCCAGACACTTCCTTTTCCGCAACCCAGAGAGGCAACAACATTCACAATGTGCATTGTGCAAAACAGTGCTTTGCATTCCCTTAACACCACTGTGGTGTCAAGAGAAATATAATGGAAATTTCTGCACTCAGAAAAAGATGGAGCAAATCCATTTTTACCATTCTGCACCTTGCAAAATAGAAATGGAGAAAACATGGTTCACCCCAAAAGTAAGCCGGGTAACAAAGGGAGCAGAGTGTTAATCTAGGTTTCCTGTCCCCATCCCATAAACATTAGAGGAAATAAATATGTATCCACATTCAAATGGGAGAGAGTTCAGACTAATTAGTACCCGTTATTTACAGTGTCTTCGGATGACATAAGTACTGTATGAGGCGCTACATGACAAACAAGTTTGCAGTAAGCTTCACGCTAAATCAGTTTCCCTCATTTAATTATGCCTAAGCAGCTAAAAAGAGCAACATATGTATGTTTTATTAGTGACCAAAAGTTACTCATGGGCCGTGTCTTCTTTGACAAACTCTATCACACAACTAAAGTAATGTGCCGCACTTTTTGGAATGTTTTAACCATCCCTTTCTGCCAGTTTGCTCTTGTGCAAATGTGTTCATGTAAAATGTTGGACTAAAACGTGTTTGCTCTAATCCTCGTGACAAAAGCAACACAAATTATGGGGGGGGGGGATGGAAGTGCATGTGACGTTTTAGAAGTGCTTCACCTACCCATCGATCACAGGGGTCGTAGCCACCATTATTCTTAGTGCCTGGTCTCGGAAGCCGTCTGCATCGATGAACTTAAGGAAGGCGCAGCATCATTTCCCCTCAGGACGTGCAGTCAGTCGATGGGACCGGACCTGGCTTAGAGTCTCACCTGACTTGCCCAGTCTGTGCGCGCTGCTTCTCTGGCACCTGGGCTACAGGTCTATCACCCTTGACTGCAGGGAAGCGATGCCTCAGCTGAGCAGGAGCAGTTAATATGCCACTATCTAGGCGGAAGCCTTGCTTCATCGTGACACTTTTATTAACTACATATACCGGAGAATGATTTCCTTGAAGTGGGCGGGCTTTGGATTTTTGGCCCCACCTGAGCGGTCACACCTACCCCTCCTCAGCAGCGGAAACACATATCTGGGCCCGCCCCCCAGTGATACGTGCAATTTGAAAACCCTACCTTTTCTCCCGGTTTTTGCCCTGTCTTGTTTAGCTCACTAAAACACAAGCATTGGTAAATGCATTAAGTGTTGCGATGACGTGATTAATAATAAGTTGTTTTTTGTGGTTTTCAGTTCGAGTATCCTCTGAACCCTGCCATATTTGGACAACCCCCACAGCTTTTCTGTAGCCCCTCCTACTGAAAGTGAAGCAATGTCTGGAGTCTTATCTCCAGCACCTGGGTTTTTCACAGGTCTTTGACAGACCATTTACATATTTAGATACCTTTTTAAACTGTTTAACAAGGCTTTGATTTTTTATTTCTGGTCTCCATAACCCCTGGGCCACCGCTCTGCTTATTTATTACATTTGGATGTTACTTTTATTGCCATAGTGTGAGAATGCATTTCATGAAAAGAAATATAAAGTAGGGTATCTAAAAGAAAAATACCAGCCATTTGTAAAGAACCTGCAAAGGCCTCTAATTGACACTAAATTGGGGTATAAATAAAATATGTATTTCTTTGTAATGTGACTTTTCTGTCTTTGTTCACTTTAATTATCAGTCATGGATCATTCAGGCAGCCCTAGAACACAATTAACAAGCATTGACATTGCCAATAGGTCTCGCCTTTGGGACCTTATAAGTGTTAAGCCATGCAACAGTTAATATTGTTGCAGTAAGGATATTGTGCTGCATAACTAAATACTTATATGGTCCCAAAGGCGAGACCTATTGGCTATGCCAATGGTTGTTAACTGGGTTGCCTTTACAGGTAGACTTTATAGAAGAAATAACGGAAGCGAGAGTGTCAACTAAATTTTGCGAGGGAATAACCGCATTTCCCATCGTCTTGGGTTGTGCAAGGACATGTACTGTCTTGTACCGCTGATTAGATGAGCGAGGTAATAGCAGCATCAAAGACAAAGCAAAAACATTTCGGCTGTCTGTAATTGTCAACAGAAGCAGCATTTGGCCTCATTGTATGACCTAAGCCAGCTCGCCTACATCCTCCCGGAGGTTTTTTTTGTTCTCTGCTTCAAGCATCGGAAAAACCGACCAGGGTTCAATAAACATGAATTAGTCAACCTTTTCAAGACGTGTTAGAGTGTTTAACAAAATTTCTAGCGTCTAACTGAAGGCCCTTAAAATCTTAGAAGTAGAACAAATGCCAACTTTAGCCTCATTTATTGAGAAAATATTTTTTATGTCATGGGCTATTTCTTGAAAAGACAGATTCTTCCAGGGTCTTTTGCCTATTTTAGTTATGGTTGTAGTAGGAACATTAATAGACAATGTTATTAAACAGTGGTCGAAACAAGTCATGGGGTCAGGCACCCAATATTAGGCTTATATTTAGCATGGAAACCCAGATCAACAGTAAGTCCAGCAGAACGCATGGGGCAGCAGACCGCGCCATAATAGAGATGGAAAATCTTCATATTTTGATGGAAAGTGTATTAACAGGGGCAGATAATATAAAAACGCCAAAGCCCGCCAACTCATCACAACGTGGAACAGGGCATCATCAATTCATGAAGCCGGGTGTAAAAAGAAATCCACATAAATGTTAAACGGAAGGTACAAGATGAAACTCAAAGTACATTTTTAGAGAGTTTCAGGGAAAAAGGAGAAAGCAAACATGTATAACTGACTGATTACTACTGAGGCAGTTGAAGTTAGCGGAGACTAAATCATTCACAAGAGATGAACCATCACCAGTCTACCAAGGGCATCTGCAGATTTCTATTCTCAAACAAGAAAGAAATAATCCCTCTGTTCAATTGGAGGGTGTAGATGGGCCATAAGGAAATGAGAGGAGATGTTAGCACTCGAAACAGCAATGGAGAGAAGTATGGAGGCAGTGATGGCCGTGGAGGAGTGAGCATGAAAGCCCTTTTCTTGGGTAAGGTGTAGCAGTCCTGGCACAGATCATGACCCAATGTGAAATGGTGCTTTTGTTCACTGCCTTGCCCTTCGTAGTTCCTGTGAAGCTCATACAGAGGTGATCATCGTCTCTATCCTGTCAAGTGCGGTCATTGTGGTAGAATATTGCATTCCTGTGGTCCAGTCTACGCAGCAGCAGTTCCTCCTTCGTTGGATGGGGAGTAGGGAAGAACAATGGAAGAGTAATAGAATGGCTCAAATGAAAGGCAGAAACTACCTACAATGGGAAGGATGGGCAAGTACAGAGGATTGACTTATTGGGGTAGAAAACCATAAAAGGCAGGACAACCGAGATGACATGATGTTCATTGATTACAGGGGCTTGCTTAGGTGATCACCAACAGGAAACAAATAAAGTGAATCTGTAAGAAAATTTAAATACTAGTGGGGATATAATTTAAGAACAGCTTGTCAGGAAGACAAATGGAGGCTGGTAGCCAAATAACCTTTCAGTGTAAATACTCCAGACTTTGCTGGACCAGAGAGAGCGAGGCATAGGACAATAGAAAAGGATTCACACCTTCAGACTTGCACCCCTTAACAGTTTTAGAGCAGCAACCCTCATGAATAGATTTTTTAGCAGATTTTCTAGCAGCCAAGATAATGTCCACAACTTCAGCAGGAAAGTAGAAGAATAGCTAGCAATTCTCAATCACCACACATGGAGATTCAGCATTAGAGGATTGGGGTGTAGGACCTGACCATCCTCCTGCGAAAGCAGGTCCACCCTTTCATGAGAGAGGAAGTAGT
This sequence comes from Lissotriton vulgaris, assembly GCF_964263255.1. Taxonomy (NCBI): domain Eukaryota; kingdom Metazoa; phylum Chordata; class Amphibia; order Caudata; family Salamandridae; genus Lissotriton; species Lissotriton vulgaris. Next base: position 228,698,873 of record NC_141691.1, on the reverse strand, counting down.
GGTCACCGGCTGAATGCCAAAAACTGATGTAACAGATCTTCCTTAGCCAATATCTGCTTATCAGCTGCGCTCAGTCAGAGGAAATGTGCACAGAAGGCCCGAAAAATAACTGCAGCTGAAGGCCTTCACCTGGGAACCATTCAGAGCAAACTTTATGGCACAAAACTTAGGACACTTCTTGTTCTGTGCCGTGGTAGGGGGATTAGTGTATGGACACTCTAATCTGAAGAAGATTACTTATGATCTGATATTTTTGGGCCCTTACTGTGAATCCTGAGTAATGAACTAGGAGGATTGGGAGATGGAAGTAGGCATCCTGTAAGGCTAGGCACACCCTAATTCCAGACATTGAGGCCAGAAGAACTTTGGTCTAGGACAGCATCTTCATTATGTCCTGCCAAATCAAAAGGTTAAAAGGGCATAAGTTGAGGATGAATCACATATCCCAGCCATTATTGTTAACCAGGAAGAAGAGGGTGTAAAACACTATTTTTATCTTCCACAGTCCCCACCTCTCTTTGCTCAGTAAGATGAGGACTTCTGCCTCCAATATCGAGGCACGTTCTGGAGAGCACAGTCTGGTCGAGCGGGGGCAGTCAGGAGGAGAGGACTAGCTAGATGATCCAATGATCCATGATGATCAGTTCCCAATGGATTAAAAAGTAGGAGACCGCTCAACCAACCTCCCAACCAACCAGAAGATGGTATGGGTGAAGAGTCAGATGTTTAGCCAGCAGAGTATGGTGGAAGGACTGGATCTGGTGCTGTTGATGATGGAGGTCCCTAGTTTCATCCCTGTATTGAAGGAAGAGGCACACCTCTTGGGCTATTCGGAGCAAATGTAAATGCTGTGTTAGCCCTGCTCTGAGGTTCGCACCTTGGAGTACACAGTCTTGCTTGGTAGAATATGCCCAGTTAGTAAGTCATAGCTCTGCATTTTTTAAGTGTTTCAGGGAGGAGTCGGCCTTCTTTCCAAATAGCTGCTTGCACTCGGAAAAACATGTCCATGAGGGTGCCTGAACATCTCCTGAGAAGCCAGTGGAACACAAGATAAAGTGGTATGGGAACGTGATAGCCATGTTTGAGGACCAAGCCAAGGTGCATGCAGGATCCTGGCTGCACTTCAGAATCTAATTGAAGATGTACAAGCCACTGCCTACCAAGTCAGAAAATGGCTCTTTCCTGTAGTCTGACAGGTTGATCACCGTAAGCTTCACTAGTTACCACAAGGCTGTGGAAATGTAAAATCTGATTCTTTTGTTTTTTAATTAAGCTGTGCTTTATTGACTCTCACCCCTGCCCTGTTTTCAGCCTGGCTCTATCCTTGACACTGCACTTGCATTAAAACATTGGTAGAGAATCTAGATTGGGTCATTGTAGGCTGAATAACAATGCAAAGTCAGCACAGAAGAACAGCTAGTGCCTGCACTGTGTTTTCACGGAATGGTTAATCCATAAGTAAAATCTACTCAGATAGCATATCTTGTTATTCAGTCTTAGGACGTAGCAATTGCACAAGACACAGAGGCTGTCGATTCTTGCCTTACCTCATTTATGTGTTTTTCCCAAAGCTCTAATTACCACTGGGCGTCCCTTGTTCGTGATCTCTTGCTATTAAAACCCATGTAACTATCGTTCAGTGTGCTCTCTCCTTGAGTATCTCCATGGTGCTCATTGGATGGGAACCCATTCATGAATGATTAATAAATGACCTATGGTTTGAACTTTGCTCCAGTGTTGAATCCTCCTTACTTATTAAGAACCTGTGGCGAAGTGGTGACCCTGCACCAGCAAATAATTAATAATTTGCTCCAGGGCGTGGACACAGCAGCCTAAGAGGCAGATGGCATTCACCGAGTAAGGGGAGAGATTGGCTGAGGTGATGACTTTACCGCCTATAGAGTCCAGCTGTGGGATAGGCGTTATGGTTCTGTTTCGAGGAATACCCCATGGCCACTGGACTTTCTGGAGAAGAGTGTGGCCACAGACAGTTAGTTTAACCCCGAGCAGGTCTATATCTGTGGACTTCTGGGTCTGAAAATTATTTCTCAAACATAGCCAAAACAGGATCCAGAAACACCAAACCAAAGCAGAGCAAATATCATGATCCATGGCATGCACTTATCTCCTCGTGCTTAACTTGAGAAATACAGCATTCCAAACTGTCTGAAGGAGAGTGCATTCAAGAGCAGGAAAGGTTTGCACTGCGCATGGAGTTTTTGTTCACCACTTGGAGAAAGGGTTCATATCTTCACTAGACATGCTATGCAAAATGTTCCAGTTCAGTCAAGGAAATTTCATGTCCCTTGAAGCCCCAGGACTCCAGAGGGATGTAAAGCAGTGGTGGACACTTTGAAGTGACAACGTATAAGCTCCTAATGGGCCCACAGTGTTTTTAAGTAATCCATATACAGAGTTGCTGCAGCTGTGACCTTGTTTGACATTTACAGACGGTTATTTTTATTGGAAGTCGATGAAAGATTTACCTGGAACTAAAAAAAAGTATTGTAGCAAACTATTTGTGTTCTACAAGTTCCAAAAGTTATTTCAGAAGTTATTTGAGGATTATTAACTGCTAAATTGTGCATCCTGTTATTTCTATGAGAGGAGCAAGAAGACCCTCATCAATTTACAGGTTTTGATATTCAGATGATTTAAAGGTATTAACAAGTGTGCAAAAGTGATTCCTTACTGTGAAGTGAACTCTACAGTACCAATGTACCTTGCTTATATTTCAGTTGATGAAGCAGGATCATTACAATAATTTCAATAACACAGTGAGTAAACATACCACTGAAGGTAGTTGTTTGTAGTTTGAGACACGTAACACCCATACACTTTTCACAATCATTTCATAGTTGACAACTGTATTTAAGCTCTAGAAGACATAGTTTTATCAGTCATAGAGTTGGTGAAATGGATATTGCTTAAAGATATATCCTACATCATCTTAGGAATCAGGTTCTATAGCAAAGTCAATCAGCTCAAAAAAGGCTCCCTCTTGTATTTGTGTGTCCAGCAACTCCCAACAAAGAAAGTGCCCAGCTGTGTGACCAGGTAGAGTGGTGACATCTAGTGTCTCTGTTTCCTCTTTTTTCTCATTCCCCGAGCCTACTTCTAACCAACATATCATCCTTGCGTGGCTTTCAGTGTGTTCTTAGAAGCATGAAAGCTCACATAGCTCCTTTTCGATCTGGATAAGTGATTCATTTGTAAAAGCATGAGTGACTGTGTCCGAAGCTCTTGTCAGAAGCCCGGGGCTAGCGTTATAACATGTCAACTCCTACCTCTTTAAAATCGACAAGCAAACACCCATACCTCTATTTCACTTGTGCAGGTTCCTACATTCTCCCTTTATGAGGGTTTTCCGTCTTTCTCTTTTCCACCTTATTTTTCCCTCTCTATGTCTTGGGAAATGTCGGACGAGGAAAAATAAGTGTAGGTCACAAAACATTAGTGCCGCTAGCCCCCACCAGCAATCATCAGCTCAAGTTAAACACTGATCTGGACAAAAATTGTAGTGCATTTAGTGAATTGTAGTGCATTAGAGAACAAAGTGGGGAGTAGAAGAAAATGCAGGAGAATGATAGTGTTGAGAGAAAAGAGATTGGAAGAAGAAGAAAAGAAGATTAAATAAGCTTTAAGAATATTGGACGAAAGTGGAGAGGAACAGAAGAAGGAAAGGGATAAAAGGGGAGGGGTGGAAAGGAAAACAAGCTGAAGAGCATGATGGGGAACTTAATAACGAAGGAAAAGAAAAGATAAGAAAGAGGGTACAGAAAGTGTGGTGATAGCAGAGCAATGAGGGGAACAGAACCAGCTGGAGATAAATGACTAGGCCTGACGCAAAGGCAGTTATGTGGCAAACCAAGCATACTAGCCAGATGCGGTATTATCACTTATTATTGTTGAGACCAAGATCTTACTAAACCCAACTTCCCTCACTCAGCTACAAGCATTAGTATGAAATTACATTATCAACTGGTGCGCACATTTCTCTTCGAATTAAAAGTTATTTTACAGTTAAATAACTTGCGTGTACACCTTACACGGTTTCTTGGCCCTGCTCCACGAGGGACTCGGCTGGTGTAAGATTTAGGAATGAAACACTTCATCACTCTTCATCTCAGCACACTGCTGCCTTGACCCCATTTTTGGGATTTCTGTGTTTAGAACAACGTGTCCATATTTGGACACTCAACCAGAGCATAACAGGTCATCAGCGCAACCCGTGCTGCATATTGGCCTGCAGATTTAAGGTGTGAAGGACTTTGCTTTTCCATGCTGTGCTCGTCCTCCCCTTCATCACTTCACTGATTTTGTGCACATTTTTAGCACTCTTAGTGGTAAATTCAGCTACGTTATATTTGCCTAGCTAGTTCATGCACAAAAATGCACATGAGGCATTTCGCAACTTTTACTCTATCTGTGCCTAGGGAGAAGTTTCATCTGCCACACAATCATCTGCAAGGGAACAGAAACAGGAGTCACTAAAACAACAGGTGGAAAGGGGAGATGAAAAAACGTTTAATAGATACCAGTGTATTCCTTTAGTAAAAAGATCGGGGATTTATTTTTTGGGTCTGTGGCCCTAAGTCACAAAACACGTCAAAAACCCACTCCCTTAGGACAAAGCCCAGGGTTTTTAAGGTAAGAAACCTGCTTCCTTACGTTTAGTCCTGCTTTTGGAGCCACTTGCTGGATTTAATGTGGATTACAAAGGATCCCAGGAATATTAAAAATTTACTACAATAATAGACTTCTTCGAATTCTAAAATGCGCAAAATGTGCGCCTGCTGAATTTTCACCAAGTGGAAAGTTTATTTGTGTAAATGTGACATGTACATTTAGGTTTCCCAAATCAGAAATTATTTTTTTACAGTGACAAAGCCATTACCTTACAAATTCATTACAGATTTTTTGGGGGAAGGGTTCCCTAACTGGACTTTACCACTTTAGGTCAAACTAAGAAATACCCCAAAACCTCTGTCTGACCAATTTGCCAATCTAGAAATTCGATTTCAAATGTCACATTTTTTTGGTTTCTGAAATTCACTTGAACGTCGTAAAATTCCACCAACCACGACTTGCAATTTACCTGGTTATTTTGTGCTCCTGCTTTGTGAATCTCAGCCTGCTTCTTTGGGTGATTAATGCTTTTAGGTGCTTTTGAGATTTGTAGATCATAAGGAGAGTAATTTTTTTTTTCTGTTCAGCAAGTTTTGTGATATTCTGGTTATTTTTTCCATGCATCTATTATTTGTTTGTGCGCATGAGACCTGTGCTCTTGTTTGCAGACAAACTTTGAGAAAAAAATATTGTGTCGACAAAATATTGTTTCAAGAATATAGAGGACAAAAATACTGTGAAGGTAAGTTACTATAGGAAAGCAAAGTTTTACTATATATAACCCCCCATCTACGTAACTTGAAGATATATATATATATATATATATATATATATATATATATATATATATATATATATACGTGTGTGTGTGTGTATATCTTCAAGGTACATGGATGTGGAGTTAAGAACAGTAAATCTATACTTCCCTATTTGCAGTTACTTTCTCGATATTTTGATCCGCCATATTTTTGACCCGATATTCTGTCTACACGATATTTGTCTTTCTGACGTTCTGTCAGTGATCCTTGCTTTTTGTAATCTGTAAAACGGGCCAGAACCCGCAGCCCTCCAGCTCAGCACAACCAGAGAGAGAACCACAAACAGAGATGTCTTCGGCGTCAGGCTCTAGTGTATACACGGAAAGTGGATCCGAATATGAGGATGAGGATGCCACAACACTGACAATGGGTGAGGAGCTTGAGTACATCAGTAAGACAAGAAGGGATACGTTACGCTCAGCTGGTAAACCACAACCGGCAAAAAACGGACAAGGAGCAGGCGGGAGCGGAGGGCCGCCCAGAGGAAACGCAACAAAGCGAGGGGGACGGGGCAGGGGTGCTTGGAACAACAAACGGGGAACCAAAAAGTAGAAGCACAAGAAATGAACACGGATTCGAACACTATAATAAACCTAGCAAACATTGATCTGACAATGGCGGAGAAACAACTGCTGTCACTTGGTTTATCATATTGCCCTGAGAGCAATTTTCACTATACAAAAACCAGGGCGGATGTGTTCAAATTTATCCGTAAATTGAAATTACGAAAATTTCACAAAACGCAGCCTACCAATAAATCAAAAAACAAGGGTACACAAGAAGATCCATTGGCAGACAATATAAATTTGGCAGCAGGAGATTACGAGCTGCTAACATCTGTTCAAGAAATAATAAATACCCGATTGGCTTCCCCAAACATTTTGGAGTCACAAAACGCAGAAAGTTCCCAAGATTTTCCAGTTCTAAATTCACAACAAGCAATGAGTCTGGTAAATAAGAAACCGGACACACCGTTTAAAAGAAAATCTAAGTTTGTTCCAATTACAACTAAGGATACAATTGATGTTTTCAATGATACTGTAGTTGCGCAAATCAAGAAACTGCACACAAAGATTCAAATGACCAAGAAAAGAAGGACTAAGGAACAAATTCAATATGACAATCTAATGGATAGATTAAAAAATGATAATCAAGTGGTTATAAGAAATTCGGACAAGGGAGGAAATATTGTGCTGTGGCCTTTAGCACAATATCTCTCTGAAGCAAATAAACAGCTCAGTGATGTCCAGTGTTACCACCATAGCTCACCCATGAAATACAAACAGATGCAAGATGAATTGGCTAGCAAACTACTGGCATGGAAAAGTTTGGGGCTTTTGGACATGGAGGAGTTCAAGTTCCTAAAAAAAGAACATCCACGTACGCCAGTAATTTATTTCATTGCCAAAATTCATAAGAACAAAGAAACACCCCCAGGAAGACCAATCATCGCAGCATGTGATGGACCCCTGGAAAATCTCTCGCAGTATATAGACTTCTTTTTACAAGAACATGTGCATCAACTAAAGTCATATGTGAAAGACACAGGGGACTTCCTATCCAAGATAGCTAAAGTTAAATGGGAAACAGGGTATCTTTTACTAACTCTGGATGTTTCTTCATTATACACTTGTATCCGTAACAGGGATGGGATGAAAGCTATACAATACTTTTTATCCAGAAGACCTATTGAATTCACTATGCACAACAAAATGTTAAAGGACATGCTTTTGTTTTGTTTGGAACACAACTTTTTCCTCTTCAACAAGCAAATGTACCGTCAGGTTCAGGGTGTTGCCATGGGGGCCAGCTTCTCCCCCAGTTATGCCTGTCTGTTTATGGGCTGGTGGGAGGAGTTGGTCCTCAGGGAGGCATATCAGGATATCTGTACCAATAATATAATATCTTACTTACGGTATATTGATGACTTGATCATTGTGTGGAAAGGCAGTAAACAGGAGGCGCAGAGCTTCATAGATAGCATCAATGTGAATGACATCAATTTGAGTTTTACATCTGACATAAGCGATAAACAGGTTTCCTTCCTGGATGTCCTAGTTACAATTGAGGAAGGCAAGATAAAGACCACCCTGTACAGAAAACAGACTGCAGGGAATACCCTTTTACACGCTAGCAGCGCACATCCGAGCCATCTTATCCACAGCATCCCCTATGGGGAAATGCTGCGGTTACGTAGAATATGCAGCGATGAAGGGGAACTCAGGAGGTGTCAACAGGAGAGTAAGTGTAGGTTCCTTGCAAGAGGCTATAGCGCTAAGGTAATTGATGCGGCAATGGCCAAATCAAGGTTAAAATCAAGAGAAGAACTCCTACTAAACGCAGAAATGTTGACGGTAGAAAACACCAGTAGCACAACAATGTCTGACGGGGCACCCAGACTTATTATGAGCTATAACCGCCAACATAGGGAATTGCGAAAAATTATCCAACGCAACTGGCACCTTGTAAAAGAGGATCCGGTTATTGGAGACTCTCTTCCAGAATACCCCGCCATCACCTATAGAAAAGCAACATCTATGGGGGATGTTCTTGTAAGATGCAGTCCAGAATATAAGGACAGTACAGGCTTGTCCCTAGCGCGCAAAGGGTTTTACAAGTGCTCCAGCTGTAAAGCATGTTCCTTTGGAGTGAACAAAACTTCCTTCTTAACAGCTTTCAGCTCCAAACCACAATATATCAAGTTTCACTTGACATGCAAGAGTGATTTTGTGGTATACATTCTTGAGTGCACCTGTAATTTAAAATACGTGGGCAGTACTAAGCTTCCAAGCCATAAGAGGATATTACAACATATTAGGGCGATCACCAACAACGACCCGAATTATCCCGTGGCAAGACACTTCCACGAAGTCCATGGTGGCAATCTGAAAGACCTAAGATATTACATCATAGATACAGTCCCCGCGCAGAGAAGAGGAGGGGATAGGGAAGGCATGCTTCGCAGGCTTGAGACTCATTATATCCTGTCCTTAGATACTAAGCAGCCAAAAGGTCTTAATAGGACGGAAGATTTGTATACATTTTTGGAATGAGTACCAAATAGTATTAGCCTTTAAGAAAAAGCGCATTCTTGCACTTTGCTCATCAGTTTAATATATGAGGACATATAAGTTTGAATTTCCATTCATTTCGGGTTGTAAATATCCAATGAATTGATTTTGTATTGTAAATAATGAATTTTATATGAGGATAAAGACATATGTACATATATATATATTTTTGATACTCCATAAGGGATTTTTAACTATTTATGCAATTTTAATGAAACTATGAGTGGATTGATCAAATATCATTATTTACAACTTCAGTAATTATGATCAATTGTGGGAAGCACTCGTATGTACAATTGTATTGAATTGCAATTATTTATTTGGTTAGAACCTTTGGAGAGTGATAGATGTATATATGATACTTACCTTGGATTTGTCTTGTAAGAACATTGGAAATAACTATTAATTTTTTCTGAACTGCTTTTTGGAAAGGTATCTTCATGTGTTCATAATTAATTTTTGAAAAAATATTTTCGTTATGCACATGGGTTATCATTTTAGTCTAGGGACAAAGAGGTTTTTCTTTCTATCACATTTTTGATAAATGTTTTAGTATAAATTCTCTTTAGTTAGATTCACGGGGATGCACTAAAGTATTAATACGAATGGACAATCAAAAAACAGTACATATTATCTATCTGTATTATACAAGAAACACTTTGAAAGAATGAATTTTCATTCGTTTCAACAAATGTATTTTACAATTACTTTTTGCATTTTGTATTTTACGTACCACACTTTGATAATAATGAAGAAAGACGCAAAACAGTATTCTTTCTATGTCCATTTGTATGCACTGGCACTTTAAAAGGAGGTGTACTCCATGACACTGTTGTCATGTGATCAAGGCAGGGATCTGCCGAAACGCGTCGTGGCTGACATGGTTGCACTTTGAAGCTAAATAATAAAAAAGACAAGCACGAAAACTGGGTCTACCTCGTCCTTGCTGGTGTGTGGCTGTAGTTCTCTTGTGGAGACGGAGGCGAGCTCTTGCAACATATATATATATATATATATATATACGTGTGTGTGTGTGTATATCTTCAAGGTACATGGATGTGGAGTTAAGAACAGTAAATCTATACTTCCCTATTTGCAGTTACTTTCTCGATATTTTGATCCGCCATATTTTTGACCCGATATTCTGTCTACACGATATTTGTCTTTCTGACGTTCTGTCAGTGATCCTTGCTTTTTGTAATCTGTATGTATTTGTGCCCCCTGGGAGGTGAAGTTCAAAACTGATCTAATATGGCTGTCATCTGTTGGATTGTGTGTCTAACATTCAGCCAGATGTTTTAAGTTTTTCTGTGATTTTTAGTGCCATTATTTAGACAATATTTGTTTATTCGAGATTTATGTGGGAGTAAATAAATGTATGTATATGAGAAAGATAATTTTTTGAAAGTAGAATCTGGCTGTCCTCTTACGGACAAAACCTGCTCTTACCTCACCACAGCGAAGAGGAGGTGTACCTTGAAGAGAGAGTCCTGAAAGATAACTTGCCAGTCAGGGATTTGTCAACGGTGACTGAAGTATAAGGCACCAGATTTTGTGCTAATTGGAGGTAGGGTATATGCTATAAAAACAGGTCTTAGATTACACCCTAAAGTCTCAGAGAAAGGCATGGTCCCTGCTGTACTTAAATTACATCTGTGAGCAACCATGGATGCATAGTTGCATGCATTATTTTTTTTATTATCTTATTTCTTATTTAGTTACTGTGCACACATCAGGGAGATCCTACAAAATCCAAGATGTGTCGTGATCAACAACCACATTACACATTTCTGTGACAAGGCAGTCAGGGATTCAATGGCTCTCTGATCTCCTGTGAACACAAGGAACCCAGCAATCACACACCACAACTCTTCTCAGGGAGTGAAGTGACCATGTACAGGTTCCTCCATTCAACTACGGCATCCTGCCTACACAAAACGGCCCTTGGCCCAGTCCCGCTATTTAGTATCCAATAGCCCACGCTACACTGGCTGCGGGTCTGGTATTGCTTTCATTTTTCCACTGGGGTTTGAACCAATCCCTGTCTGGGGTCCCAAGCCTTCCTGTGCAATTAGGAACACTGCCCCGTTGGGACACTGCCCACTCAAGTCCACATCCTCCTTTCAACTTTGCCACATCACACAAGATTGAAGAAACAGCCTGCAGCATCCAAGTGCATTTATAAAAGTAAAGATTCTCACTTTATATGGAAATTTCGGCATAAACACATTTAGGGATTTGGGACCTCTGGTCCGACCGCCTTATTATGATGCGGCTGAACACTGTTTGGTCAGATACTCACATTTCTCTTTCGGAGCTTGTGCTATGGGCATAAACCGGCCGTAATACAGGTTTCCATAAAGAACTGGGGGAGTGTGTAAAACCCCATGGTGCCTGGCATACAGTGCATGATTTTACAGGGGGTCACCCTGGGTACCCCCTCGGCCAACAACCATAGGCCGCGGAGGCAAGGGGGCCCTTCCAGGGGATCCCAAAGTCACTTTCGGACACCCTTTGCATGTCAGAAAGGCTGTCACGGAAAGGCTGTGGGAAACCTACCTCGTAAGCCTGACGGCAGAAATGCTGTTAATAGGGGCCTATGGTGCATTTCCAACCGCCTAGAAGACTCAGAGAGCCGGTCAGAACCACGTCAGAAAGACCGGCTGGATCACGCTCCGACCGCCAACATGGTAATTTGGCGGTCGGATCCCAAACCGAACGGCTGGGTCAGAAAGTCTCCGACCGCGGTGGGAAAGCGTCCAACTAGCAGTCAGAGGCTTACCAACCGACATCTTAATCGGCCCCTTAGAGTCAAGGGGTGTGCGTAATTGTTCAGCACTCACTGTACTCCCCTTGCCCATTTTATTCACCATAGACTTGATGCATGTCTATCAAGGAGATAGCAAGCTTGCTCCATCTGGTTAAGCGTGCTTCCACCATTATGAATTACCACGGACAGGTTGTGGAACTTCCAGTGGGCTTTTCCTAGGTTATCATTTATGTCGGTACCAGCTGCTACTTCTTTGGTTCCTCCTACATAAACTTCCCAAAGGGTTCCTCTACTTCATTCTCCTTTCAGCACGATCCCATTGGGGAATCTCTGATCCAGAACCACCCAAAAAAGGTAAACAGGTATTCCTGAAAGTCAGTATTGATTTTTTCCCCTGTGTAAACACCTCAATGTATTAAGTTTTATCGCAGCAAAAACATTTTCTTATGTTCTCCCTGCCATTCAACTTCAAATGTAGTAATTTAACAGCAATGGGATTCTGCTCTCTTTGTATAGTAGAGAACAACAATGAAAAACATTTCCACTTACTATCTTTTGAGCATTCACTATTGTTACTGATGAAGTTCCTTAGTTACAATTTTCACAGAAAATAGGAAAATATAGTTAATCCTTTTTTAGATAACCAAGGTAGAATTTTGAAGTTTACTAGCATTATTAGTGATGGCGCAAGGTTTCACACGTAAAAGTGACTTGCCCGTACTCAACCCTCTCGATAATAATATTAATGTACTAATTAACATGTTTTGTTTTAATATTGCATTACACGACATATTAGGCATCTAGGAGAAGCTTGCCAATGTGCTTTTACTAACTATAATCCGCTTGCACTAAAATGGCTGCTGCTACGTGGGATTTTCTACTGCGCATGCGTCTGTCATGCCCACGTGACATGCTTTGTGGGAAAACTTCTGCTTCTGCGCAATAGAACTAAGACGGCTGTTATGTGTCCTAACGTGCAGGAAGCTTGCATCGCTGCTTTGCTAAGCTGTTTGTTTTCGCTTAATATTTAATGCAATAGTATTGGATATAATAATGGGAATAGAGTAGAAAGAAGTGGTATACAGAGCATTCATTTATTTTGTGTCTATAAAACTTTTTCTTTTCCATTTTTACATGTAATGAAACGGGTCTAAATGCTTTGCTGAACTCAATCTTTGGAGAAACTGCGCCTGCGCGACAAGTCTTGAAGCCACAGAAGCTGTAGCCTTGAATCTAGGCCAAGACGGATATGGAAGGTGGAAAAGAGTGAACTCCTTGCCTTGCCTTGCAAGAGGAAGCTGAATTGATTAAAATGTTTTAAAAATGATTATTGATGCATTTCACTACCGGGCGGAATAAAGAACGTGGGTAGATAAAGTTATGGGAGGGAAACGACTTGGATGCATGATTGACAAGCTACTTCAAGAAAAATATGGTGTGATGGCTACTCCTCGTTCTTTGTCCAATAAAATTGTGAGATTGACACATTTGCAACATTTGGGGGTGGTACACTGACCTGAAAAATAGTATAACTAGGGTAGGCTTAGCTAGTTAGATTGTCTGACCTGTCTGAATAGCTGACCTGTCACTGACCCAACGCACTCAATAGGTGATCAGGAGCAGAGTTGCTGGCGGAGCACTCTGTCAGAAAATTCGACAACCCAATCGGGGTTCTGGGAAGGAGATCGATGACCCAATCGTAGTGCGACTGCAGAGAGGGTTCACAATGCAGGCGTTTTGAATTTTAGCTGCTTAGCCTGTGGTGGCCCTATCCTGATCCTATTTGGTCCGTAACCTCTCCTGATTCTGGCTTGCACCTGTTCTTTCCTGCTGGCACCTATACTTTGGGATACTTATTTTTTGGCTCAGCCTATGACCAGGGTTGGTCATCACACCGTTCTAAGTAACTATACAGTGTGGGTTTGTCATTATACTGTTTTCCCTTTCTCTTACCCACCCCTTTGTTTAAATGCTTAACATTTTCTCACCAAATCATTTGAAATGTTTATATTTTAATATCTGCATTAGTCTAAACAGAATAAGAAATTAATTTGAGTTTCATGTTTTATACGTTTTCAAAGATTTAATTAGATAAAGATTTTAAACCTTTCCCGAGTTTGTGGTCATTTATGAAATGCTAAATGTTATTATTACTACCTATTCTCTCTTTAACTCCCTTGATCCTTTAGGACTATAGGTATCGGTGACTTGGATTGGTAAGATAAATGGTATAAAAACCAAACTGTAAAAATCCTAATTGATTGAGTGTAGGTTTACCTTTTTAATGAATACATAGATATATGGGCCCAGGTGAGTATGTTGAGCAGGTGAACCCGCACTCTATCAGTTATTTTGGTAGCAGAGGCAAGGTTAGGGATTAGTGTAGATAGGTAGTTAGTAAATATTGACTACTGATTGATTATGATGTATTAACCAAAACTGTTCGTACCGGTTTTTATGTTTTGTCTGGAAACCCCGGGGCAGAATAACAGGTGGTAAATGGAAACCATTCTGTAGTGAGGTCACTTGTCAGTGAAGTAAGTTCATGGTTAGGAAAAACCGGAAGCACTGTTTTAGGGATTTTTCTGTATAAATGTGTGAATAATTGATAGCAAAGAGTTCGCTAGTAAAACTTTGGTGTGATATCACCTAGAAAGGGTCACACTGGAGAAGTAGCAGGTTCTTTTACACTTGATTGACAGCAAAGGGGTTAGTTGGTGAAACTTTGGTCTTGCATAGCCTAGAAAGGGTAAGCCAGAGGGATTAACAGGTTCTCCGATGCTTGCGTGAAAGGTAGGCGGAAGGGATCTACTTGTAGTGAATAAAGAGTAAACTGAAGGGAGTTACTCGCAGTGAATAAAGTCATTTCTTTCCTTTAAATTAGTTACGCAGACACAGTGGTGAATGATTTTATGTTGTAGATTAATAAAATGAACATTTAAAAGTGAATCAAAGTAAACTCTTGTATTACCTTGCAAAGGAGGGAGTCAGTTGCGGAGCCCTGACGCCCTGGTATTGGTTGAGTCAGTAGGTGTGTAGCTGAGGTAATTTTGTAAAAGAGGGGAGAGTACAGGAGCGTGAGAACTCGTCTCACGTTAAAAGCCGCGCAACCATTGGTTGGATATATTTTGGATTCTAATTGCCGATTGGTCATTGAAAGTAAGAAACGCTTTGGCATTGGAAGTTTCTCAAACAAACTGAGTGTCATTACAAAGTAAAGCGGCATAAAATATATGTGGCATTTAGATCCTGACCAGATAGAAAATATCTAGGGTTTGCTAAAGAACAGATGATAAGAGGGGGACCTTATATCATGTACGGAGATAAAAGGAAAATGTCATTTGTCAAGAAAGTTAAACGTTTCTTTTAAAAGGATAAACCGATTAAAACCAGAGAAGGGATTATTATTCCACCACCAAATACGCCTGCATCATACAGGATGGATGAAAGGGGCTACCATACTTGCATATGGTTAGAAAACTGGATAGAATACACAAAAGATGATGGAAATTTGGAATTTCCAGAAAATGGTACCTTTAATGGTATAGTTTTATATAATCTAAGAGCATGCATGAATGAATGAATGAATTAGATCCAAGACCTAGGTTAACCCAATATGAAGCATTGGAGGAATGGGAAACAGAGGCTTTTGAGCGAGACAGATCCAGAAGTGATAAAAGAATAAGTAAATGTTATCCTAAATTTCCTAAAGAAACAAGAGATAAGCAGATGAAACAATGGAGACAGTCTATGCTGGTGGAAGGATTATATCCTGTCTGAGCATTAGAAGAACAAACAGGGAGTAAAAGTACTGAGAAAAATAAAAATTTAATGACAGGTGCTGATCCGGAAGATGATGATTTGGAGGATTTATTAATGAAAAATCTGCCACCTTAAAATGAAGTGCAGAATCAGATAAATGCTAGTGCTCCGTTTTTAAAGCCACCTTTAGTTCCAGAAGTATTACATGAGGCATCATTGGAAAAAGTGCTGCAGGAAAAGGAGCAAGAAGCAATAATTAAGCAAAGGAATGAGTTAATTCAGAAAAGTAAACAGTTAAATATTAGTCCTGAAGCCTTAACAATTCCAGTGACTATAGGTCCAGTTGTTCCTTTATATGGAGAAAAACAGACTAGTCCCAGACCTCCTGTTTTAACTACATCTGTAGTGCAGCCAAGGAAAGAAACATTAATAGTGGATGACCAAGCAAGTGAATGTGGGTTAGAAATGTCTTTGATGGGTTTACCTAGAAGAGCACCAGTAAGTAGCTCGGCTAAGAAAACCACACCTGTAAATACTAGAGAGGTACAAATCGTAATCTCTTCAGGTACGAGAAGTGCAACTGTAGTTATGTACAGAAGAAATTGAAAGATGGTCCCGAGAAATAGAAAAACCAAAATCACAGTCAAAGACATTGGATATTTTTAAATTAAGAGTTGAATTAGAATAAATGATTGCTGGAAATGTGGGATTAGATCGATTGAATATATTAAATGAAGATGAATTGTTGTTTATATGTCGAAGTATTACTTGAAATACAATAACATTTCACGAAAAATTAACAAGTTTAGCAAGTGAAATGGGGATTGACATTGGTAAATCAAAAGTGTTGCAGAAACCATATTGAGCTGAACTTTCTGACAAAGATTTAAAAAATATGAATGTATTGGATCGTAAATTACAAATAAAAGAACTGTCATCATTGTTGCAAAAATGGGGTGACATAGACAGATGGAAAGCTAGATGGTTAAAGAAAAAGGAAGAAGATCAAGGGAAAAGCACTGTATCAGAATATATGTTGAAAGAAACAGAAAAAGTGGAAAGGTTGTGCCCAATGAGAGAAGTACCAGGTGGAGGTTATGTGCATGTTCCATGGTCCCAACAAGATATATTGTCATTTACAAATGAATTTCCAAAACTCAGAGAGAAACCTGTAGATTGGTACAGATAGGTCGAGAGATTTGTAAAGGTTTCAAAAGAGTTATTAAAAGATCTAGATGGGTTATTCAACATAGTTGTTCCTGTCGATTTATGGACAGAATGTAAAATTGCAGTAAACTGGCCAAATGAGGAGTATACTAGAGACCCGAAAACAGGAGCACCATCAGACGCAGTGATGAGGATCATAATCAGGTTATACTGTACTTGAAAGGGAAAGTACCTCCAAAAGATGCAAACTGGACTAGAATAGACAGAACTACTCAGAATGAAGCTGAATCTGTGCATGCATATTATGAACGTCTTTTACAAGTTTTTAAACAGTATAGTGGTTTAGAAAATATTGACACCAAAGATAGGACACGGTTTGTGTCTGGACTAAGACCAGAAATTTCACAATGGATTAAGGATAATAAAATCTGTTGGCAGGCCAAACCTGTAGATGAAATACTGAAATATGCAAAATATTGGGAAGACGAATTAGATAATAAACAAAAGAATTTGGAAGAAAAAGTAATGTGGGCACAGGTAAAATTAGCAGAGCAACAAGAACTTCAATTGAAAAACATTCAGATCCAAGGAGATGGAAATGGTAATAAACCTGGAGGAAAATGTAATCGAGAGGAGGCTAAAACGAAATTTCCTTGTCATGGGTGCGGCAAGTTGAGGCATTGGAAGAACGAGTGTAAGGCTGTGCTAAATAATAATGATTTGAATCCACAGACGCAGAATGAGGTATCGAAAAAGCAGCAAAAACAGGTAATACAAAATCAGTTACCATTGGCACCTATGCCTTACGATAAAGTTAGAAATAGAACACATTTGAATGTATTCGCAAATCTATTACTACACTATGTAGAGGCAATGGAATTAAGCGATTGCTATGTATGTATGGAGCTACCATTGTCTGTAGCGGAAGGCGTCACTTATCATTTGCCCCTGACTTATGGTATTTTGTGTAGTATTTTAGCTAGATTATTTTACAAGAAAGGACCCTTACAATATTATTATTCTAATTTAGATGTGATTTTCTCTGAACTTCCTATTCATAGTTGCCTGAATCCTGTACATAGTAAAGGTAACATAGCTTGTTATATAGGAGAATATTTTCTAACAATAGGTAAAATAGATCTAGCTGAAGCACACATGAATAATTTAACATGCATTTTACACGAAGAAGAGAAGATATTTTTTTTTATTTGAGAAAAGGAGAGAGGATTTCCAAAGAAAAGCTACAGAACAGAAACGAAAGATTCCTAAATGGGCAGAAAATAAAGAATACCCTTTGAATGGTAAAACTCCTGCTGCGATGTTGCTGGACTTTGAAAAGAAAGGGAAACTCTGTCTCCACAGGGAAAGAACAAGTTATTATAACAATATATTCATTGGTTTCAGTGAATGTGAACACAATTATAAAATAATTGGAGGTTGGGGTTTCAAAGATGGAACTGAACCAGTGTTTCCTGGAATTTATTATATATGAGGGAACAAAGCGTATTACAAATTGCCTGATCATTGGTATGGGAGTTGCTATTTTGAAATAGTATTCCCAAAAGTATACCATATAAATAGAATCACTGGAAGTAATGAAGATACTAATGGACTAATACGTAGTAAAAGAGCTAGTATAGCAGAAATTGTAGGTGACATATTTAGTGCATTGATACCTTCAGTGGGAGTGGTTTTAAATACTCAAAGAATTTACAAATTATCGACAGTGGTAGATCGTTTATCGACAGACACTGCTGGAGGTTTCTTAATGATTAATACAGAACTAGTTGCGGTAAGATCAATGGTTTTACAAAATCGACTTGCTCTTGATGCATTGTTGGCAAAAGAGGGCGGAGTCTGCAGAATGCTGAAAGCGCAACATTGTTGCACTTAAATACCTGACAAAAGTGTAGAACTGAAAGGGTATGTAAGGAATATTACATATTTAGAAAAAGAACTTAAACCACTGGAGGTTAATAGTGCATGGAAGAGACTAAAAGATGGTCTTTTCTCTATAGGTAGTTGGTTTTCTAATGTAGGGAAAAGTTTTGTAGGTAAAATACGGATGCCAATGGTGGGAATAGCCTTAATAATTTTAGAGATAATTTGTTGCAGATGTCGTAAACAAAAAGACATATACAATAAATAAAAAGGGAAAGAAAAGAAATAGCAATGAAATAGAATTAGAAGAATATAATAGACATTTATACAAAAAGCTGAAAGACCTCCATATGAAAAATGAAAAGAATATTAACAGAAAGTTTGAAGAAATTGAGATGGGTGAAGTGTAAAAGTTGGCATCTGTTTCATTAATTGATGATGATATAAAATATCATCAAAGAGGGGATTGATGGAGCAAGGTTTCACACGTAAAAGTGACTTACTCGTACTCAACCCTCTCAATAATAATATTAATGTACTAATTAACATGTTTAGTTTTATTAATATTGCATTACACGACATATTAGGCATCTAGGGGAAGCTTGCCAATGTGCTTTTACTAACTATAATACACTTGCACTAAAATGGCTGCTGCTACGCTGGATTTTCTACTGCGCATGCGTCTGTCATGCCCACGTGACATGCTTGGTGGGAAAACATCTGCTTCTGCGCAATAGAACTAAGATGGCCATTATGTGTCCTAACGTGCAGGAAGCTTGCATCGCTGCTTTGCTAAGCGGTATGTTTTCGCTTAATATTTAATGCAATAGTATAAAATATAATAATGGGAATGGAGTAGAAAGAAGTGGTATACAGAGCATTCATTTATTCTGTGTCTCTAAAACTTTTTCTTTTCTAGTTTTACATGTTCTAAAACGGGCCTAAATGCTTTGCTGAACTACATCTTTGGAGAAACTGCACCTGCGCGACAAGTCTTGAAGCCACAGAAGCTGTAGCCTTGAACCTAGGCCAAGACGGACATGGAAGGCAGAAAAGAGTGAACTCCTTGCCTTGCCGGAGGAAGCTGAATTGATTAAAATGTTTTTAAAATGATTATTGATACATTTCACTACCAGGCGGAATAAAGAACATGGGTAGATAAAGTTATGGGAAGGAAACTACTTGAATACATGATTGACAAGCTACTTCAAGAAAAATATGGTGTGATGGCTACTCCTCGTTCTTTGTCCAATAAAATAGTGGGATTCACACATTTGCAAGATTTGGGGGTGGTACAATGACCTGAAAAATAGTATAACTAGGGTATGCTTAGCTAGTTAGTCTGTCCGACTTATATGAATAGCTGACCTGTCACTGACCCAACGCACTCAATAGGTGATCGGGAGCAGAGTTGCTGGCGGAGCACTCTGTCAGAAAATTCGATAACCCAATCAGAGTTCTGGGAAGGAGATCGATGACCCAATCGGGGTGCGACTGTTAGCTGCAGAGAGGGTTTACAACGCAGGCGTTTTGAACTTTAGCTGTGGTGGTGCTGGTCTTAGCCTGTGGTGGTCCTACCCTGATCCAATTTGGTCCATAACCGGTCCTGATTCTGGCTTGCACCTGTTCTTTCCTGCTGGCATCTATACTTTAGGATACTTATTTTTTGACTCAGCCTATGACCAGGGTTGGTCATCACACCGTTCTAGGTAACTATAAAGTGTGGGTTTGTCATTATACTGTTTTCCCTTTCTCTTACCCACCCTTTGTTTAAATGCTTAACAACATTTTATCTCCAAATCATTTGAAATGTTTATATTGCATTAGTCTAAACAGAATAAGAAATTAATTTGAGTTTCTGGTTTTATAAGTTTTCAAACATTTACTCAGATAAAGATTATAAACCTTTCCCGAGTTTGTGGTCATTTATGAAATGCTAAATGGTATTATTGCTAAAATTCTTCTGGAATTTCGTGAGATCAGTTTCCCACCTGATTGCGTCTGGCAATCAGTCTCACATTTGAAAGTGATGAGGTGTAAATGTTTGGTATGACTTTGATATAGTATGAGACGCGGGCAAGTTTAATGGACAAATGTGGGGTAGAGGCGGGATCCTCCTCCAGAACAATTTTTTTTTTAAAAGATCTACACATCTTCAACCACCCATTTTCAGCACCCTCTTTTCACTCTTCCTGAATGGACTTCCTTGCATCTCCCTCACTTCACCACACCCAAACATACACAGTACTCACATTTAAGCAATTTATTTTACATTTGCCCGGTAAATATTTTGCTATCTGTGCGCACCGTTCACACAAATTTTCACAAAATTGCAATTACAACTGGAATATGTGGCCATAGTTGTGTGTGCTCTGCATAGAGGCCAACCCACTGACAGGCACTTTGCTTTGGCTTCAGCGTCACAGCTCTCAGTCAAAGCCCCTCAAACACCTGCACAGCTTAAAGTATGCACAGAAAAAAATACAGACAAAATATAACATGATTGCATAGCTAACGCTTTAGGGAGGCAAGATTAAGTAAAACTTGAACTAAGAGAGGAACTAAATCGTAGACACATTGCCTTAACGTTTTTAACACTCATTGTTCATAAATCAATCCATGTTTTTGGCATTAGTGTTGTTCAGGGCATGAAGATCGGGCTAGTTTTAGTCATACAGCAGATAAAGGTCTATTGCAAGCACATATTTCGTCTTTGCCCTTGACGCTGATATTTATATCAACTTCACAAGGGAAGAAGAACACAGGTCTGCTAGTATTTTGCATCCATTTTACAGGGGAACAAATGCTGCAGCTCCACTTCTAACAGTGCCAGCGATGTGCAGCCAGGACCTTTCATGTCACAGTGAGGTAGGTTAAAGGTGGCGAGTGGTCTCAGAACAAAATACATAATAGAAGATTAGCATTCCAGCACTTACCATTACCAAGGAAGAGCCACCAAAACACGGTCCTATGTGTGACGAATGGGAAAAGGTGGGATCTGTGCCCGAGAGGACCGACTGCGGCTCTCATGCAGGGAGGGAGAATCCAACACCCCAAACCATGACGCCGACAGCGTCACTGGCCTGTAGAGAATACTACCATGGACTACAATGGCAATGATCTCTTATAAAGGGCTTTATAACTGTAAGCCCGGTATCATGCATCTCAGTTCAGAAAGTTGATTTAGTGCCTGGCTTTAGTCTCCTGATTCAGAGCAAGGTGGGGCAGGCAGATCAGACTTAAATACATCTATATGTTAATAGATACGATCATATCTCTTAATACATTGATCTAATTACAGAGGGCAGCTCCAGAGCCCTAATGGAGAATCCGCCCCTGCTTCATCGCAAAGTCTTCCAGGCTTTACCTTGGTCAATTAAATATGAAGATGCCTACCAGGCACTGATATATATAATAAAGTAGTGGGACATTTATATTTTGCTGTGGCTCCCACCGGTAACAAAGGTTGGGGAAGTCTCTGTGCCACAGCTAAAGTTTTTCCAAGCCAGCCACCATATGGACAACAAATTCAAATCTGTCAAAAGCTTTTTTTTTTTTACTTGCTATGTCTGTTGTCTCTTATATGTAGCTTGGGTGTCGGCTCTATGATCTCAGGGAGGTTACAAGGGCAGTGTGGTTTGAATTCCATGTGTGAGTGCTCATTGATTCTGTAGAGCTTAGGAGCTTTAAGGCAGAGGTTGCCGGATGTGCATGATCATGGCAAATTAGCAGCCAGTTGTATTACCTTCATGGGATGATGTGATCATGATGGCATTATCAACATTCAGCAATAGGCAAGCGCAGAGACAGGCTTTGCACACTTCAACCAAAATGAGTTGATTTCGGTACACTCAATCAATCAATCACAGGAATTTGTATAGCGCGCTACTCACCCGTAAGGGTCTCAAGGGGGGGGTGGGTCGCTACTGTTCAAACAGCCAGGTCTTGAGTTGTTTCCTGAAGGAGAGGTGATCCAGGGTCAGCCGTAGGTGAATGGGGAGGGAGTTCCATGTCTTGGCTGCCAGGTAGGAGAAGGATCTTCCTCAGACGGTGGATTTCCGAGTTCGTGGGACGGAGGCGAGGGCGAGGCTGGCGGATCGGATTTGGCGGGTGGGTGTGTAGAAAGTGAGGCAGCTGTTGAGGTACTTCGGGCCTGTGTCGTGGAGAGCCTTGTGTACGTGGGGGAGGAGTCTAAACGTGATTCTCTTGTTGACGGGGAGCCAGTGCAGATCTTTCAGGTGGGCGTTGATGTGGCTGCGACGAGGGATGTCCAGGATGAGTCATGCTGAGGCGTTCTGAATGCGCTGGAGTCTTTTCTGGAGTGTGGCGGGCGTAGAGGGCGTTCCCGTAGTCCAGACGGCTGGTGACGAGGGCCTGGGTGACCGTCTTCCTGGTTTCTGTGGGGATCCATCGGAAGATCTTCCGGAGCATGCGCAGGGTGTTGAAGCAGGATGATGAGACTGCGTTCACTTGCTTGGTCATCGTGAGGGAGGAGACCAGGATGAAGCCCAGGTTGGGAGCGTGGTCCGTTGGTTTGGGTGCGCTGCCCAGGGCAGGGGGCCACCAGGAGTCGTCCCACACGGAGGGAGATGGTCCGAGGATGAGGACTTCTGTCTTGTCTGAGTTCAGTTTCAGACGGCTGATCTTCATCCATTCTGCGACGTCTCTCATTCCTTCCTGGAGGTTGGCTTTGGCGGTGGCGGGGTCGTTGGTGAGGGAGAAGATCAGCTGGGTGTCGTCGGCGTAGGAGATGATGTTGAGGTTGTGTTGGTGTGCGATGGCTGCGAGAGGGCGCATGTAGACGTTGAAGAGGGTGGGACTGAGTGAGGATCCTTGCGGGATGCCGCAGATGACTTCGGTGGCCACGGATCAGAACGGGGGGAGGCGGACTCTCTGGGATCTTCCGGCGAGGAAAGAGATGATCCACTCCAGGGCGATCCTTGGATACCGGTGTTGCTTAGGCGCTGTATCAGGGTGCGGTGGCATACGGTGTCGAAGGCTGCTGAGAGGTCTAGGAGGATGAGGGCAGCAGTTTCCCGTTTTCAAGCATAAAAGATACCTCGAGATGTTTGTACATTGTGCTGCTTCAGTTGCAGCAGTGTCTTACTTCTTATTTATCTACTCTGTAGATCTTAAGGTTACTGCAGCCTTCCTTCTCCTCAGACTTTGTATCTAAACATCTTGATTGTCATCTGTTTTTCCGAAGCCAGTATTTGTCTAACATATGCAAGTGTCGCCCAATATGGTATTATCAGGCACAAAGTGAACTTCTGGACCTCTTATTTCTAGCCATCCCACCAGGCTTATGATAGTGTTTTTCATATAAAATGCTTTTGCATTTTATTGACATTAATATGTAAGCACGCAAAGTTATTAACTGTGTATTATTCATGTTTATAGCTATTGTAGGTCTGCATTTTAAATTGGCTAACATCTGATTTGCATAGTGTCAAAAATCTGAATATTTTAGTAATAGGAAAAGCTGAACTTACAATTAGAAATTGCGATGTGTCCGTGTTTTCTTTCCCATGTGAAGTTTTCCCTTTTCAGGATTATTGCATAATGTCTTAATTAGCTGCAACTGCAGAGGACAGGCTGCTCCAATGTATCTTGTTATGAGGCACATAACTAAGTTTGAAGGGTTCTTAGGCTTAGAGAAGCAGTATTGTAAAGGATTCTGAGAAACGAATGAACTTGAGATTGGATCTTCATGTTCTAACCTGATTGGACGGTTTCATGCAAACCATGTGTAGGTGTAACAAAATGTTAGAAAGTTGCGATTTCAGGTAGTCGGATGTAGAAGAGAGAAGGGACAGGGTCTCCTGGATTTTGCGAATAGAGTAGGACACTTCTTGGGAGAACTGATTTACTTAACTTTCTTTAGAGATGAATTTATAATAATGTGTCCGCTTACTTATATGACTTTGACTGATTTGAACTTCATATTGACAAACGCATTCATAAATTGAATATTCATTGATCTTTATTTGATGATTTTGCAGGCTGCAAACATTTTAACCTTTAATAAAGGTGCCTGATTTTAAATAGGTACCATTCTCTGTCTTTCTAGTAGAGCCAAATGAGCTTCACATTATTTAATGCATAGATTGAATGACTTGCCTAAGTTGTGGATTTCGATTAACTGATAGCTTTTTATGGGCCCCGAATCTAAATGAAAAAAAAAGCGCTAACACTTACATGACGACCCCCACGCCACTGTGAGAGCTCGAATCCCTAGGTAAGAGTGTTGGCTGCTAGCTTTTGAACTTGAGAGTTTTGGTCATGATGCAGAGCTCCATATCCAGTGGACCAGTAGGGTTTGTCCTTCAGACACTATGGGATATCGTAGGGAATTTAGTATCTGGAGGGAGAGAGGATATTGGACCGGAGGAGATTTGAGGGAAGGCTGCGGTGGAGATGGAGGCAAACTAGAATGTTTGAATAGGATGCTTGTTCATGAATAAAGTCTTACTGGAGAACCTAGGATGCGTCATGTAGCACTTCACACACTAGCACGTTCTCTCTATAAACGGTATTTATACGGTTTCTCTCTGTGCACCTCCTCCTAGCATACATACAGAATGCGGTTCTATGTTGCAGATTGTGAACACGTGAACAGATTTGAAATACTCCAACAACCCATCGGGGATGAAAAACAACTATGGCCTCTATAACATACATAGTTTTTAAACTGTGACAAGATGTTTGTGGATTTCTAAGTATTTGCAGACTACAATTCACAGAAGTAATGGATTGGGTTGGGGTTGATTACACACAGTAATAAAGAGCATGTACCGTACACAATTCTCCAGTTGCAGCTGGGGAAACATCTGAATCAAAGGCAGAAATAATGTGTAACATCCTGTCAAGTTCAATGCATGATTAAAAACACAGTGTTTACTAGTGATGTAGGCACAAACACGGTCTGAAAATAACTAATTGAAAATGCTGCTTTTCATCTGCAAATGAAATGAATCTGACTGCACATGCATGTCCATGATACGTGTAACTTCAGTTAGAATGTGCAATGGGCAATACCTTTAGCTAAATATGGAGTACTCAGCCATGTTCGACCAGGTATCACTGGAATGTCTTTACAACCTCTTTAGATCTGTCACACAGACAGTTTTAGCTTCCTCCAGTCCCACACAACCAAAAAAGTAATACATAAAAATAGATGTGGGGCTTATTAGCAAACTGGAATTGGATTTTCTAAAGAATGACTATCCCACGACTCCCCAACTATACCTAATGCCCAAGGTACACAAGAACGCACACCAGCCACCAGGGAGACCAATAATCTCGGCTATAGGAAGCCTGTTTGAAAATACGAGTGTGTTTATAGATCATTTCCTACAACCATTTGTGCGTGAATTACCAGCCTTTATAAAAGACACTGGAGACTTTCTTACAAAAATGTATGACTTTGGTTGGAGTGATGAGTATGTATTCATGACGCTTGATGTGCAGTCACTATACACCAGTATTAGGCACAATGATGGCTTAAAGGCACTGCAACACTATTTAGGCATAAGACCTATATCCCTACACCAACACACATGTATGTTGTTAGAGATGGCCGAATGGTGGCTTAAGAATAATACATTCATTTTCAAAAGGCTATTCTACAAATAAACCCAAGGTTCGGCCATGGGTACTTGCTTCTCCCCCAGCTATGTCAATCTGCACATGGCCTGGTGGGAGGAGCAAGTACTTGGGGTGCAAATCCAACGCCAAATGCCAGACAATGTAATACTGTACAGAAGGTTTATAGATGACATTTTCATTCTATGGAAAGGCTCAATAGAAAGTGTGACATCATTTGCATCAGAGATCAATGACAATTGCTTAAACCTAACATTCACCTGCACCACGAGCACAACATCAATCCAGTTTTTAGACTTAGAACTCTTTGTGGCACACAATAAAATTCAAACCTGTACATTCAGGAAGCCCACAGCGGGAAATGCAATACTAAATGCCCAGAGAGTTCACCCTACTAAACTCAAGGAATCAATATCCTATACAGAGTGTCTCAGAATGACACGTAATTGTAGCAGGGAGGAGGATTTGGTAAATGCTAAAGAAAACCTCTTCATGGGATTAAGAAATAGGGGTCACAAAAATGAGACACTTAACAAGGTAGAGAGAAAGTGTGGGGAAAAAAAACAGAAAAGACCTCCTTGTTCCAAGGAAAGAGGGAAATTCAAACACCAAGGAGCAAACCACACACAACACCCCTAGACTAATCACAGGCTATAACTTGTATCACGCCAATCTGAGTAGGATTTTAACAGGCACTGGCCTTTGATACTGAATGACCCGAGTTTAGGTCCCATCTGTGACAAGTCTCCTGCAGTCACGGTTAGGAAGGCCAAATCAATGAGGAGCCAACTAGTGTGCAATGCCCCTACGAACATCAAAGCCACCACGTGGCTTCAAGCCCAAAAATAATTCAGGAAGTGTGCAAAATGCAAAGCCTGCAAACATGGAATCAATACCACCACAGTTAAGCTACCTTTTAGACACTCACCATACACCATCAGAGGGAGTTACACGTGGAAGACAGAATTTGCCGTCTGAGCGCTGGAATGCACATGTGGAAAAATGTATGTGGGCAGCACGATACACCAGGTACACGTAAGAATATCTCAGCATTTAAGGGCTATCACAAATGACGACCAGGCATATCCAGTGGCCAGACATATAAACTCAACATTCAGGGAACACACAAGACTAAACGTACTTTGTTATTGACAGCATACCCAAGAATATCAGAGGTGGGAATCGACAACTGGCATTAAGACGACTCGAGTCTAGATATATTATCTTGCTGGACTCGAAGATTCCCAATGGGTTGAACGCGGATGAGGCTCTTAATGTGCACCTCTAATCCTAAACTGCTTGTCCTGTAATTCTTTGACCACTCCGTAATACAACTGATGTTCACCCACATTATTAGCATAAGTCTCGCTTTGACACAACACACACATCACACGTTTATTATATAATGTTTTAAACAACACAGTAACACACGAGCAATTCACACTCTAGGTGTTAATATGGTCACATTCACCCAAATTCACATGTAAACACTAAATTACCTTGTGTGCACACCGCAGCCATAGGTAGGAGTCAGCGCTATACCCTCTTGGGTAGGATTCAAATGGCAGGATTGTGTATAAACGACCCGAGCAACCAGTCTTGACTAGATTAGAAACAAGTTAGGCACAGTGACACAGGCGCGCTAGACAGCAATTAGACACATGAGAAAGACTTGAGAGTGCATACATGATGGGACGCTTTCCGGACAAAAGGGCGCGGAAAGCTCCTTTAAGGTCACACAATAGACACATACCTAATAACCAAACTGCCCCTCTGACACACACTATCAGTAAGCGGGTAACTAGCGATATTGCATAAATTGGGGTGATAAGAATGACCACGCAAATACACAGAGGCTCTAAATTGCATGTTTTATTAACAACTTCACATTTTTTTGTTTATTAATTTTGTACATAAAATTCAATGCATTTATAATTTGGACAGCGCCGAGTTGGCAAATGTGAAGTAACATTGAGTCTAACTTTGCATAACATGTTAATGCGATTTACAATAGCTTCCATTGAGTGATGTTATTTTACAGAAAAACTCTCCTATGTTGTTTGGGAATGACATGACAGGGTTGCCATGACGATCTGAACTAGTTGAAACCTGTCAAATGCATGAGTACATAGCAGTGGATTTTATAAATGTAGATGTAGTGAGCAAGGCGGTTGCATACCGCCAAAACGCGTCTGGGCTGTAAATCGGAATAAAGAAATATTACTTTGGATTATATTCACGGAGTCAACGCCTTCTTTGATAAAAAACTTTGGACTGGTGCTCGATAAAAATAGATATATGTAAACATATATATATATATTTTTTATTGGTATTTAAAATCATACATGACAACAAAACAAAAGAACTTACAATGCCAGTACATAAGGAAAAGCAATAAGTCAAAAAAATGTGCAGGTACATTCCACAGTGTAAAGCAATAATCACACCAGAGTGTCACGTCGTCAACAGAAAAGATACATCCTTTAATGGCTGTAGAGTTGATAGTCCGCCTGTGGGTCATAGGGTAGAACCATCTAAGACATGGTGATAAATTGATAGCATTTCACAATAATCCCACAGGCCCCCCCAGCATCTCCCACCCACCTAGCATCTTTTTCGACACAGCACACATTAAACCATAGCCTATGTCTGAAGAAGCGCACAGCTATTCGTCCACTTTGCTAGCCTTGTCAGCTTCCCCCACATTGTCTCTCTGCCACTTCAGGAATGGTTCCCATATGTCTCGCGTCCTGGAGGCCGCAGGCATCACCCCCCAAAAGGTGCCCAGTTGTGTGTGGCCATAGATGACGTCAGCAAGCCAAGCTTTGATTGTGGGCACCCTCCTTCTCCCCCAGTTTACGGCCACCTGACGTTTGGCGTATAACAGCAGCATAGCGTGCAATTTCCGGGACTTGGGTGGGGTGTGTTGGACATATCCCAGTATTGCCAATTCAGGGGACGGGGTGTCAACACGACCTAGCACACTGCTAATGGTGTCAAACACCGAGGACCAGTAGTCCGTTAATCTCTCACATGCCCACGCCATGTGTAAAAATGGAAGCTGGGGAGTATTGACATCTCCAACAACGGTCCTCCTCGAGGAGACCCATCCTGTGCAAGCTGATCGGAGTCCTGTAAAAGCGATGCAGGAAATTAAAATGTATCAGCCGCAGCCTGTAGTTTGGGGACAGTTCAGTCATTTGCCCGCAGCAGAAGGACCACTGTTCCTCCGTGAGCGGGGGGTCGAGCTCGGTATTCCACTTTTCCAAGGCTGTGATCTGCACTAGAGGCGCTGCTCTCTGTATCTGCCGATATATCCTAGTGATCAATTTGCGCGGAGATGGAGAACCCACCACCGCTTCCAGCGCATGAAACACCGGGGGAGCTCGTGGAAATTCACTGCACAATGCCTGGCAGGCAGACTTCAGTCTATGATACAAGAAATATGTAAACATATTTAGAGGGGCTCTAAGTTAGCCCTGTCCATACAATATTATTTTATATATGTCTCAATCTTTCTCTCGGCTACTGCTCCCTCTCTTTCCCCCATGTCTCCCTTTAACAGGTTTCATGCACCTATTCTTCCACTTCAGACCCGTTCTACAACTCCTTACAGGGCTGGAAGGCAAGCAACCATCACTAGATTACACTTGCCTAAGTTTGTATCGTCATCTATTATCACATATTCTTCAGATGACCCCTTTCAAACTTATAGATGCTATTTCTTTTTATATGCCCTTTTATTTTGCTAGTTTTAAACTCTGAGAGAAACACTAATTCCTGGACCCAATCATCTCGAGCAGTGCTTATTTTGTAAAAGAATGAGGGCTGGTGCCAAAAGCTCACCTCAGAAGGTCGTGGCTGGTGCTTTTAAATGTCAGTGCACCGAATACCAAGACTGCGCTGTCTCGAACCCACCTCTTGTCTCTTTAATCCACCACCAGACACTCCCTGCTCCTTTATCTCATTTGTCGGGCATCTGAAGTTCTCATTAAGGTATGTGACTGTTCCAGTTTCCTTGCTTCTGCTATGCCATCATTTATACGTTGGATGGGCCTATTGAGGTCTCTCATCTTTGTTTACATTTTTCCAGAGACTCCTATGGTTCCCCCTGCGGATGAAGTAGCCTCCTAGGCCAATGTGGGATTGGATTCCATGTATTCAAATATATACATTTTTCTGCTGGCTGTCCTGTGCGCAATAGGTACTAGCCTTGTTTCCTCTTTTTACTTTGGTCACTTTTTTGGTTATTGGATGGCTTGTCACTCGTTTTAGAATATGCTCCAACCCTTTTTTGTGCACAATAATCGCTTGAACTCGGTGGCCACTTGTGGTGTTGTTTGTCGGTATTTTTACTGGTGAGATGAGTGTTTCTTTTGCTGTGTGGGATTTAAGATGTCCTTTTGCGGTTCCTTCTTTCCTGTTTTTCTTGCTTCTTTGACGTTATCTTTGGTATTGAGCTTCCTGGCAATTTGGCACTGCATTATCACAGACGGGTGAGATTTGGAATTGGCATTGATATTTTGTTGTAATAAATCCCTTGTACATATTATTATCCTAGTACCCATGTCCTGATGAAGCCTTAAAGACATCCGGCTGAAACGCGACCGCGTCGACACCTCGTTTATAAGGAGTGCCCATCGTTCTACAAATTAGTTGAAGTTTTGTTTTTTTGCGCCCGATGAACAGATTGTGTAGAGAATTGATAACTCTGGCGCATATTGTAGGACTTCCCTGTTAGGATGTATTTCACTCGAAGTTAGGAGTGGATACTGCGATAAATACCTTTGTGTACATATTTTTAGGGTACACGTATGTATAGATAGATTGTTATGTACAGTTTGCAATTGTGATTTGTATATATTGTGTTGTTGTAATGTTATATATATTTTTTCCTTTATTTATGTTTGCTTTTGGGGCCACTCTTTTTGATGACTTGCGTATATGTTGAATTGAATTTTTAAACATGAATGCCTTATAATACTGGTAAGCAACAGGATAATTAATTATTTCTTGTTTGTAATTAAATGGTTGATTGATCCCGCAGTACCAGTTTTCTCTACTTTTTCATCTTCGAATGTCCCCTGCTCAGGTACGGGTGGGTAATTTGGGCAGAACCCCTATTATATTTTCTAGTAACCTTTATTTCACTCTTGCAGGTTCCTTCTCTCTCCCTCCCTTTGTGACAGTTTTTTAGTCATTCTCTTCTCCCGTTTTTACACTTTGTTTTATCTCCTCTTTTGCTCTTTGGTTAATGTCTTATGTGGAAAGTTAAGTGACAGTCCCCAAAAATGAGTGTTGTGAGCCCCACCGACAACAATTGGCTCATACTAAGCACTAATCCCAACTCGCTATGCCAATGCAAGCCCAGCACACCACACTTGTTCTTAAAGAGCTTGAGCGGCTACAAAGTTCAAGCATATCATGGCTAGTGGTTTATCCTGAACACCCAAGCAACCTGGCCCAATTGAAAGCTAATTCACCAAATCCCAGTTCAATAGGGCAGAGAAAAACAACCCACTTTAAGCATCTCTGTACCATTCTGCTAAACCTGGGACTACTTTCCAACAGTGTTACCTGCATGCCAAAGCCAATGTATAGCAGCCAGTGTGTGAGAGTCCAACATCTCCTAGCCCATCTGTTGTGGCATCTAAAATCACCAACTCGTCCACAT
Organism: Lissotriton vulgaris; assembly: GCF_964263255.1. NCBI lineage: Eukaryota > Metazoa > Chordata > Amphibia > Caudata > Salamandridae > Lissotriton > Lissotriton vulgaris. Next base: position 228,667,496 of record NC_141691.1, on the reverse strand, counting down.
ATTTGATAGCAATACTCCTTTGCAAGGGATTCAATTGGCTGCACCCAGAAACACCATAATGCTACAAAAGTGAAAAGCCATAGTGCAATAGGACAAGCACCCACCACCAACGCTAACCACCTCAAACTGATATCATCCACCTTGTAAGATCAGCAACAGAGCAAAAACGCACTTTTGCCCGGTTTCACTGTGGAGAGGGATGACCTCCTGCAGAGCTAGCGGTATGCTCTAAGCTTCGGCCTCAAAAGTATCTGATTTATCAAAAAGAGCTTAAGAATGGACAAAACAACTGAAACGTTATCCAGAGCACATACTCTGAGTTTGGCTCCATTCAGTGCACTGGCCTTCGTTCAGGTCAGTACACTCCATGTTCCACGAATATCTTTGAAGCATTGCAGCTTCCTATTCTCTCCAGGACTCATCTTGAAAATATGCTGGAGGGACCACCCAGAATGAAAGTCAGCCAATGAAGCACGGTTGAGGCATTGTTCATTTTCTGAAAATACACTTATAACAACACTTCTTCAAAGCATGTGCTTCTTGACAGCTGCAGGGATTCCATCGGAGTCTGCTCAGTTTTAGAGTCATTCCTTCTATTGAGTGAGGCAACGTCGACACCCTGCCTCTTTGTATTCAAGTCAAACGGCCTATAACTATTTGCAAGTACACAAAGAAGCCTTCCATTACATTTAATTTTATTATTATTATTATTATTATTTATTTTTGTACAGCGCGTAGTCACCCGGAGGTATCCCAGCGCTAACGAGATCCTATCTCCTAAATTAGGAGGAACAGAGGAGAAAGAGGGGGAAGAAAAGAGGAAGGGGGGGGGCAGAGGAGATCAGGATTAGGACATGTAAGATTCACTGGGGGAAAAGGTGAGTTTTGAGCCGTTTCCTGAAGCGGAGATATTGTGGTTCGAGTCGTAGGTCGCGGGGGAGTGAGTTCCAGAGTCGTGCAGCATGGATTGAGAAACGTCTTCCTCCTGACCGGGCTTTCTTGAATCTGGGGATAGCAATGAAGTTTTCCGTGTCCGATCGGAGGGATCTTGAGGGTTTGTAGGATGTGATGAGTTTCCCAAGAACAGGGGGGCCTTGATTTTGTAGTAATTTGTGAGCTAGACACAGGGCCTTGAATTTGACCCGCTCCCTTATGGGAAGCCAGTGGAGGAGTTTAAGGGCCGGTTTGGCCGAGGCTCTGGCAGGGGTCTTTGTGAGAATCCGGGCCGCAGTGTTCTGGATTCTCTGGAGCTTGTTCAGCGTCGGTTCGGGGGCGCCCAGGTAGATCACATTGCTGTAATCAAGCCTCGAGAGTACGAGGCCTTGAATTAGCAGCTTTTGGGAGTTGGTGGGCAAGAGGGGCAGGACTTTCCTTAGCGATTTCAGGAGCCCGAAGCAAGTCCCGACTACTTTCTTTGCCTGCACGGTAAACGAGAGGTCGGTGTCAAGCCACACTCCCAGACTTTTCACTTCTTCTTTAGGTTCGGGAGGAGGGCCCAGACAGGCTGGCCAGATATTCAGGGAGAGTGTAAGTCCTTTCGGGCCGAGGAGCAAAACCTCCGTTTTCGAACCATTTAATTTTAGGGCTGAGGTGTTCATCCAGCTTTGGACCTGCGCCAGGCAGTTATGTAAGTCTGCTGGTTGTTGTCTGGGGTGAGATAGTGATACAACTAATTGTGTATCGTCAGCGTAACTGACGACGCTCACTCCGAATGGGATGATAACCTCCTCCAATGTGGACATATAGATATTAAATAATGTGGGGCTCAGGGAGGAGCCCTGGGGCACGCCACATTGGAGGGGAACTTCGGAGGAGCGGGCGTTATTCTCCCAGATCTGGTAGGTCCGTTGATCCAGAAAAGATGAGAGCCAGGCTAGGGCCGAGCCCTCTATACCAGCTCCCTTGAGTCTTTTAATGAGGAGTTGGTGGTTGACAGTATCGAAGGCCGCACTTAGGTCGAGGAGGATCACTGCCACTGATCCTCCTCCGTCCAATAGCGCTCTGGCCTCCTCTACCGCTGCTAGGAAGGCGATGTCCGTGCCCTGCCCTGGACGAAAGCCCGTCTGGAAACTTTTTAATATGTTGTTGGCCTCCAGGAACTGGGAAAGTTTTTTATTAACCAGTTTTTCAGCAATCTTGCTGATTCCTGGGAGTAGGGAAATGGGCCTAAAGTTAGCCAGGTTTTCGGGATCAAGCGAGGGTTTCTTTAGCAGAGCTTTCACGACTGCCGCCTTCCAGCTCGGGGGTACAACTCCCTGTTGGAGTGAATTGTTGATCAGATGAGTCAAAGGGGGAATAATCGTGGGGGCTACCTCCTTGAGGATTCGAAGCGGGCGGAATCCCTGGGAGAGCCACTTTTTATGGATTTTAACGTGTTTCCCACTTCTTCGGTCGTGACTAGACCCCAAGAGGAGAGACAGCTAGTTGTAGTTCTCCCTACCGCTACTAGGACCATCTTCATGTTCTTGGGGTGTACTTCCACTGGGAGCTACTGGCGTGAATACCGGATTTGAAATTCGAAAACTTACTGGTTTTACATTGTAGCACTGAAAAAGAAAAGATAACTTTCAGTGCTGTGAGGTCACCCGAGGCCTCCTCCTGTCTTTTCGGGGCCATAAGGAAACAAGCATTGGCATAGCCAATAGGTCTCACCTATGGGACCTTGTAAGTAAAAAAAAAATAATAATGAAGTTTAAGACTTCACGTTTACATTTACTTCGTACTTAGGATGCAGTAAATGTAAATGTGAAGTCTTACTTCAGTTTTTTTTTTACTTACAAGGTTCCAAAGGCGAGACTTATTGGCTATGCCAATGCTTGTTGTTTCTTTGCAAGCGATGAATCCTTGAACATGTTGCAGAGGTCAAGTACACTGTCGCACCTTGCCTCCAGGCTGAACAGCCAATCAGGAGAAACAAAAATGCACTGTTTTGATACTCGGCAAGCTTGCAATAAGATAAACCAATGTGAAAGCCTTCTAATTTGTCAACCATTCAAAAAAAAGAGAAATTAATAAAAAAGAGTTAAGATGTTGTGTTCCTATAACAAAAGGAAGAGAAGACTGCCGATATATTGCCACCTTCTTCATTAGTCTTGGACAATAACATTGTAACATTTATAACACTTTCGTAATATGTTGCATGCAAGTAGTAAGGGTGTGCATCTACACTAAACTATGACTCTATATCATAAAATATAAACTGAAATAATTTTGACTACCGAGTAGAAGTCTTAATTACCACCCAATGTAATCGCATTCATTCCACTGATGGCCCAAAAATGAACGTCCAAACCAGCCGTGCGACATAAATGAACGCCCAATCCAGCCCTGCAAGGATTCTAACCAAGGCCTTCCACGTTACATGCATATAGCAGGCACAATGACACTGAAACCTTCTCCACAAACTGCATGACTTGATTTCACAAATATCTCTACAACATGCAAACGAACCCACTGTGCTATCTTACTAGGTTTTAAACATGCCATATGCACCTAATGCGCACAGTATACCCACTCACTTGTTTTATGATCATTCAAACCTGGGATTAGGAGTTGATAAACAGATGACAGCAGCAAGTGTACAAACCATCATGGCTGCATTATATCATAAAATATAACAGGCACACGTGTAGCCAGTGCCATCGTGAGTCAGATATACATGACCAGCAGTCCAGAAACGGCTATGCTATTAAGGCTCAGGGACTCAAACCACCAATCGCGGCAAAATAAGTGCAACTTAATCTTGCTCTGTTAAAGATGGCAAACTTGACCATTTTACCATTCATGACACATAAAATTAGCATTACTGACCAGCATGAATAACAAACCAATATTCATGCATGAGCTTGTTCATATGCTAAGCAGATGGAGCCAAGTATCCACAAAAAAACACAAAACGGGAAGAAAGAAATGCAACAAAAATACGTAGAACAAAGACTACAAAGCCCAACTCCACCTGCAGGGAAAACTGCTGTGAATTCAGAGTATACTGACCATCTCCGGTTAATAATTATCGAAGTCTGTGACTATGAGAGTAAGCACAAAGGGCATAGTGGTGATATTATCTGGATCGGAATCCCTAAATGTGCCCCACATAAAAAAATAAAAAAGCTCATCCACATTCGGTTATATTCTTTGCATCCTGGTATCTGGAGTGTTTAAACAGGATGACTACTACAAATCCCAGATCACGCAGGAACAAAATGGGTGATCTTGCTAAACTCAGCATTGGATAATTCAAGAACTAGACTAGAATGTGGAACAACTGAAAGTCGGCTAAATTGGATAGCAATGTATCCTGCAACCTAATGTTTAACGAGTTAGAAAAAATGATGCACATTATATTCCCGGATGATTAACGCTGAATATTGTGCAATTTGATTCTTGAACCTGTAGCGTTTAGAATACCGATTATAAATATACCCAATAATATGTTCATATAAGCTATGTGAGTCCTAGTTAAGTGACATACTACTGTGTTAATTTTATGATAGCTCTTGGTTAGCTAGTTACTTCAAAAACTACCAACACTGCTCAGTGGCTGTTCTGATGACAGCTCTGAAATGGAACAGAATGTGTACGCCTTGCACTTCTCACTCGGTGTGAGCGAAAGTTCAACCCGGACTCCTCATTTTTGCATCTTACTTGCAAAGTACATCCAAAGATCTGACAAACTTGAATGACCTCAAAGACCCAGAACACTTAAAAAAATCTGCAGACTACCACCCAACCCACATTACTCAAACTGTGCAGTCTATAAACCTTCGTACCACTCTCCTCAGCTGCAGCTTCCCTGTGCTTGACACTAGAAACATGTTTCTTGATGAAGACTCAGAAGATCCAGAGTGACCGCCGACCCCGGCTCACTTCCAGGGAAGGGCAAGCACAGGCGACTCACTAGTAGTGATCGCGTCTGCCATGTTAAAGTAACCCTTTTTCAGCCACGGTAAAAAGAATTGCGAAGAAAATAGCATGCGCATAAATTCCTGATACAAATAGAAACTCGCCACAAGAAAAAAGAAAAAGGTGCATTTTATCCTAATAAAGATTCAAATAACTTATAGAACTCAACACTTCTAGATAATACATATTTCTTTTTCAATAAAGCGAATGTACAATTTTTCTCTTCTTAGTAGGTTACTCTCTTTACTTAAGATAAAAAAAACTGTCAGTTTTCTTTACAAACCGAATCTATTGCAATACTAATAGACCAAGTTAAAATGGCCGCTAAGTTCGTACCCTAGAAAGGGTGGGTTGCATGCTCCCGTCGAAGACTCGCTTTAATATTGTGTAACCAGGAGCGGGCCGTCTTATTGGCTAACTTTTTTCAATAACAAAAAAATACAAGCATTGGCCGCGTGGCAGTAAAGCCGTGCGGTAGTGAAAGTGGCAGCAGGGGGAGGGGGCATGGGCGATTTCCTTTCAGAAGCGTGCCACCATATGGTGACCCGTGCTCCCGAAAGGAAAATTGCCAAGATGTGCACGCGTTGCACTTTTTTTTGTGGAAAAAAGCTCTGCCGATGGCATTAGGTCCCCTCCTAAGCAGTGCATGTGCGCTGCGTAGGCGAGACCCAAAAAGAGGTACAGCAATTGTTGGGTTTTTAAAGCCCTGTGGTGGAAGTTGGGGGGTGGGAAGGGGTGTACAGACAGAACCGTGAGTGCAGGACTTTTACTCGATGAGCCACTGACAGTGTAGCACCAGAGGTGGTGGAGGGAGAAGTGGCAGGAAATCAAGTACAGGGTTTTATAAAAATAATTTAGACAAGGGGTGTGCGACATCGCATAATTTGATTTTGCATTATAATAAATTTCAGCAAAAGTATGCAAAAATAAATCAAAATTCAAAACTGGAATTTGGTGCTGTATTTTAGAGCTAAATTTGTACTTGTGCCTATTTTGGACGCGAGGATACATTTTGTGCTACATAAAATAGTGCAAAAAAGACAAAATCACGGAACAGCCACTGCTCGTATCCGTCTTGAGTTCCTGCGCAATCGCAGTACATTTTTACAGCGAATGGCGCGTGTGTTTGTTAAATTTTTATCATGAATAGCTCGTAATTTCAAATGTGGCATAATAGTGTGATTTCGAGAATTTCTCTTAACAAGATTAATGCAAAATTAATGAATTTACACCTATGAGGCAGACATACAGAGAGAGCTGATTACCACATGTTGGCAAATGGTGTAAAATGCCGGGTATAGATTTAAAAAATATATATTTTAGTGGCAGCGAAGAGAGCACTACTGAAGGTGGTCGTGGTGGATGGCAGAACGCTGGGTATTCTGTGTGTGTATTATTTTTGTACCTATAATCATTAACATTTGATGCTTAAATTTGACTTTTATGTGATCACTTCTAAATGAATTGTTATGGGTTTGCCTATGTATTCTCAATACAATTCAAACAGCAATCAAGTAATGTGAATCTGCACTGGCATATATATGAAGGTTCAACATAAATATTAAAAAAATATCTTTGTAATAATCTTGGTACAACTGCATCTGCGAGGTCAAACATATATGTCGGGGGAGAAAAGCAGCTACTCCAGTGCTTCCTGCAACCCAATCAAACAGCCCCTTCGACAGGTTCTCACCCAGTCTCCTAGGTCAGGGCAACATAACACAAGCATTTGCAAAGGGCATGTTCATCCCTTAAGGCATTTTGGTGCTGAATAACTGGTGTTTGTGGTTAACCAACTAAACAATATTACATTTTTCAACCTCAGAAGAATGATGTGGCTAAGTGAACTTGCCGGGATGTGAACCTGCGGCCATGACATCAAACACAGATTTCTGGAGTGGTTGCATGAAGTCAGAGCTACCAGACACAGCAGGAAAACACTGTGCACCCTTGGCCCACACCATCCATCACAGTTTGAAAGATGTGGGCACAAGGTACGTCAGCTCCCACTCGCACGCTGGCACACTCACTCACAAAAGAAGCAACTTTTATTCTCAGTCAAAACAAGCATTTACAATGCAACGGTTTCGCCTTTGTAAAAGTTAGAGCTATTGGCATTGTAAATGACAATTTTATTTATGTGTTGGTTTTGAAAACAGATAAATAAATGGCATTGTCATTTACAATGCCAATCGCTTAATCTCTCGCAAATGCGAGACCTATTGCATTTGCACCCACACACACAGAGAGCCACACACACACACACACACACACAGAGCCACCCACACATAGAGCCACCTACAAAATAAAAGCTAGCCACACAGACAGAGCCCCAACACACACAGAGCCCCAACGCGCACAGAGCCCCAACGCGCACAGAGCCCCAACGCGCACAGAGCCCCAACGCGCACAGAGCCCCAACGCACACAGAGGGAGAGTGTGTGAGAGTGAGGGAAGGAAGGATAGAGGAAGGGAGGAAGAGAGAGAGGGAGGGAAGGATCGAGGGAGGGAGGAAGAGAGAGAGGGAGAGTGGGAGGGAGGGAGGGAAGGATAGAGGGCGGGAGGAAGAGAGAGAGAGGGAGGGAAGGATCGAGGGAGGAAGAGAGAGAGGGAGAGTGGGAGGGAGGGAAGGATAGAGGGAGGGAGGAAGAGAGATGGGAGGGAGGAAGAGACATAGGGAGGGAGGGAAGGAGGGAGAGAGAGAGAGGGAAGGAATCGGGAAAGAGAAAGAGGGAGGGAGGGAAGGAGAGAGAGAGGGAAGGAGGGAGAGGGTGGGAGGGAAGGAGGGAGAGAGTGGGAGGGAAGGAGGGAGAGAGAGAGAGGGAGGGAGGGGAGCCCAGCAATTCACTTACTTTGACTTCCGCTTGGCTTTTATGATTAGGTGACGGACTGAACAATCCAGATTCGAGAAAGTGTCTAAGATTCTTCACAGAAAGATTCCTTCCTCCCCTCCCCCGCACTCCAGTGCCTCTCTCGTCCCTTAAAATTTCAGAAGTAAAAACAAACTTTACTCAGCCTTCCAAATATTTAAACAAAAACGCCGATCTGTAGCACCCAGGATGAAACTGTCTAACACAAAGTTGGCAAGGGGTATGTCATTACAGGGGTAAAGTACAGAGAGTGCTTTAATTGGTTTTATCCGGTGGCATGTGTACAAAAGTTCGATTGAGTCTGAAGGCAAACTGTTCGTGGGGACATTCAGATCCTATAACAACATCCCTGCTCTAAAACCACGGGAAGAAAATGGCTAGCATTCTTTAAAAATGAAACACTTTCTAAAGACGAAAAAAAAGAGAGAGAAGCACAGAAATAGCTTTTCCTGTAACGGTCTTCAAGCAGCAGCTCAAACAGTGTAGAGGAGACACAGGCAGCTAACGACAGACAGTGAGTAAAGTTGAGGGATGCGCCGGCTGCAGACGCAGGTGTGACTCCGGTGTGACATTTCCACCCACACTCCGCACATGCGTCGACGACACCCTGAGCGTTATGACACTGCGCACACCTTATGCAGTGAGTTTGGGGACAAAGGAAGCGCCGAGGCAAGGGGGAGGAAGCGAATCAATCACAGGTCACGTCCCTGCACGCAAAGCAGCTGATGATGCAACGATGCGTGTAAAGGAATACGGACAGCATTATGGCTTTTAGGTGAAGGCATAGCCAAAATGATGAAAATGAACTCTATTATAATTAAATGTTGATAAATTTATCCTAAGGATATCCTGAAATTCTTGCACGAACAGTACACTTTTTTGATCTTTAAGCTGCTGCTTTAATTATGCTGGTTGACCTGACCTGCCTTTCCTTTTCCCCTCAGTGCTTGCTCTGGTAGCAGACATTGTGACCTCAGCGTGCAACTGTAATAAGTTATTACAGTTGTCATTTCTTTAAAATCAGCGAGTGGGTGTGTCACCAAGTCACCTATTATAAAGAAATGAGCAATGGGGTTTTTATACAGGGTTTGCAGCATCCCATATATTATAATCGACTGAACTAAACACAATTAGTTGTTATCCAGCGCACACACCCTAAATTGACGTTTTATATAAGCGATGGCGAAAAAAAGGAAAAATAAAATATTTGTCAAGGGTCACACAATTTGGCTTCTTTCAATGGGCGCACCCTCAACACCCGCGCGATCTCACCCTCTTTGAGTCTCAAAAAGTGGAGAAAAATCAACAGGTAACATTTAGTAGGTGTGTGCCTTCACTGAGTAGAGAAGGGCACTGTCTACAACACACATATATCACCCTCCAAATGTTGCATGCTGGTGTGACTTTATAAAAAACACGAAAGGGCATACGCATGAAGCCTTTCTCGTAGCAATGCTGGCTGTTGCACAACTAGCGCCAAGTCTCTTATGTAACTTTACATGAGGGGAGTTACGCAAGAGTGACAGTCCTTTGCTATACACAGCCAGTGCCCTATAAACACCAGCCTGCCACAGAGCAGTGTAAACAGTATTGTATAACTGCATCGCCTATGATGGTTGCGCGCCTTCATGTAAACGAGCTGCTCCCGTCCTAGGAGTCTTTTTTTTGGCAAGTGAACATTTGCCTTCCGGTCACGGACCAACGCCAGCAGCCAAAGAGTTAGATTAAAAAAATTAAAAAAGGAGCGCTGTAAAATCGGATTGCCAGAGCCAAAATGAGAGGGTTTAAATGATGTGGCGGGAAAAGCGCTAGAAAGCTGGCATGGGCTCGGGTGACGGCATTTTTACTGTGTTTAGTAACTGGAGACACGGCGCAGCCCTGCAGCCCCGCCGGGAGCCTGACACAGAATGTGCAATCCCACAAAACCCTTCATGCCGAGGGGACAGCTCATCGGCGCATTCCTGCAATCTCACCCCAAGCCCGGTGCCCAATCGGCTCAGTCACGCGTTCCGCCGCCAGGACACCTCAGGCGACTTACAGCCCTAATTTATATAGAAATAATTCCGAGCCCTCCAGGGCTGGGCGTCTGCTGGATGCCCCGGGACACCTGCCAGCCTGCTCCCCGGGCGGATAGAGAGATAAAAGGTGCGGGACTGACGGACATGATGGGTGAATCACCGAGCACAGGTCACGGTGATAAAGTATCCGGAAGCAAAACACGGCATGGTCTCTGTCACTGTGCCAAAGTATGAAATCACTGCTAAGGTTGAAGCATGACGCAGCAGCATTACTTGTAATGGCAAACGGAAACAGATGAGAAGCGGAGGGGCGAGGGGAGGGGAGGAAGAAATAAAAAGCCAAAAGGAAAGGACGAGGGAGAGAATGGGAAAGTAACAAGAATGAAAGTGAAGTGTAGGCACGAAGGAAACAAAATTAAAATGGAGGAAATAAAAATGTAGAGATAAGAGGTGGGAACAAGGAAGGATATAAAACTGGGAGACAAAGAGGAAAAAAGTCAGGTCCCGGGCCGGCAGCCAATCACAGCGCGGCCCGGGAAATGACGTCACAGGAGTGTCCCGGGCCGGCAGCCAATCACAGCGCGGCCCGGGACAAAGGGGCGGGACTTAAAAAAAGCCCGAGAAACGCCCCCGAATCGCGTTTTTCCGAGAAAGCGTGATTGACAGCCTCTGTCTCCCAATGGCTAGCCTCCATTTATGGAGCTAGCCAATGGGAAACAGAGGCGGTCCGAACATCCATACTGTTGACAAAAGTTTTCGATCTGGGAGGGGCACTTAGTGCCCTCGCCAGGTTGAAACCTAAAAACACACAGCCAACTGGGAACAAGTAGCATTCAATCTGCAAGTGTGAACTGGGATTCCTGGTCGAGCAAGAAGCAACCAACTGAAATCAGACCCCAGTCACCCATCAAACAAGGCGTTCAGGTGAGAGAGGAGGGAGAATCGCTGCCCTGAGTTGAAACCCTTCCATTGTCAGTTAAAAGTCATCCATCCTATGGCCAATAACAAGCCAATCAACATTTACTCATACTGTATGATAATCATTAACACGATATTACTCCAACTATAAACTTGATATTCTTGTGACTATGCATGAACTCAAGAGAATTCACTTAGTGTTCGCATCTGCGCTCTACTGCACAGCTTTCGCAAGTGAACACTGTTCCAAGGAAGAGGCTGTGGGTTCAATATGAGGTTTACAGTTCTTAGAACCAGCAGACCCGAAATCTAAACCTAGCTTCAGCATTCGTCCTTGCCAGCCATCTTCAAAACCAACTGCATCATCTACAAAGCCATCACGACCAGCACCCTGGCCTATCTCATTGACACATTCACCACCTCTGTGGCTTTTGGCACACCCACAGGCAGGACAGCATCAGACTGGAGACTAAGTAGTATTAAAAAAAGAAAGAACCAGGTAGGAGGCATCTACATCTACGCACCCAGGGTTAGAATGACATCCACAAAGCCTGCCAAAAACCCAGCCCCAATTTACGAAGGAGGTAGAGGCTCACCTCTTTAAAAAGCACTACACCATGCACCAGTGGCAGTCCAGGTTCAACCTTTGAAACCACTGCTCCTCACATCACGCACTGTCTTGGACCCTGCACAGCTTTCAGCTGCCTTCTGGCTACGTTTGGGCTAGATAAACAGTGTATATCTACACACAGAGCATGACTGTATTCTCAAATTGAAAACATATGTAATGTGAATAAAAAATATGCATTGGCAAAGCTGACCAGTCTGAATTTAATGTGGAATGCATGTACACAGCATTTGTGCATGCCTGCGCAAGCTTATTTAAGCCAGCCAAGTTGGGTATGCCAATGTTTATCGGTGTATTCGGCCGCTCCAGTGTACTATTTGAAGGTTGTGATTAAAAGATGAAAAAACCCTACTGCCATGAAAAAATAACAACAAAAAATTACGTGTGATAGATCATTTTACAAGGTGTTAACGATCCCATAATACATTGCAATGGAAGCACAAAATAGGAGGCGGAATTATACAACCAAATGCGAATAGCTTGAAGTTAGAATAGATACTAATAGGCATACAAACAAAAATTGTAGAAATTGGTCATGCACAATAAGCTGTCTCTTGAAATCTAAACACCCATTTGGGGTCTTGTGTTGTGCAAATGACATGCATTAGAACAGTAGTACATTCATTCTGGTTCGCGTTAGAAAGTTTCAACTCGAACCCCCACACCATGCCTATTTACGGCTCTCTCAGGTTCCGAATGTTCCGGGTAGAACAAAAATGTCTCTCCAATACACAACCAAACTCCTTAGACCTGAGACTGTCTGGACTGTATCAAATGTATAAAGGAAGGAGCAGTTATGGGTAAAACAATGATCAAAACCAGCAATACATTCCGAAGTTACCTGTTCATCTTCACTGTCCGTTCCGCCTAAACTCAGAGAACTTCGGTGCTCCACAGGCTTAAATGACTGCAAGTCAAAACAAAAAACATGAAGTCTTTGGAAGTACTGGCCTTTTGCATACATATGAAAAACAATGAAGAGCACGAAAGACACCTCATCTTTGATGCACTACTGTTAAATCTTGCATACTGCATTTGTGTTCAATAGTGTGCTACACAATGAATGGGTGGCAGAGTGGGTGTTTGCAGAAGCACTGCTGAGGGGTTTGTTTTTAGTTTTTATGTTTCAACCATTCAGTCCTTTTTGTAGGTTATTTTGTATCATATACACACACACAGACGTTATGTTATTGTATTTTTAGCACACACATACATACTTGTGGGGATTACATCGAGTAAAAACCATTGGCCACGCCAATATTTTTGGCTTAAGAATGAAAGTGCCTCTTGTGTCATTGATCTGTTTAGGCACTCATGAAGTCCTCATACATGCACATTGTCACTCATCTATGCACTCATACATTCATTCATCCATCCATCCATCCATCCATCCACAGCCTTATTCTTGCTTTCATTCTCTGACACAACCGCAATAAAACAGACACAAACTCAACAACGTATGCAAGGTAAATTTTAAGAACAAAAGCAGGAGAAAGAAAGCATGCTGCCCTCTACACACGACGGGCAAATGCTTACAATAATGAAACTAAACATAGCAGTTGCTGATGGTATTGCAAAGGTATAGTAAACATGTAAACAGTCTACCACCGTTTTAAAGTTCAAGCATGGTGCCACATGTATAACCAATGGACTGGTCAACTTGGAATGGTAAAACAATGATTCACTATGAAAAACAGCATTCCAAAATGGTATACTGCCCATATTGACTTTAGAGGTAGTGGCCACATGGGATGCGACGCACTGCACATGAAATGAGCAGCAAGCAAGCAAATCGTTAGCACTGCCTGGAGAGCTGTAGCATCCTCTTAATACACATTAAAATAAAAAGAGAAGCAGCAAAGAAATTAAAGGGAACAATCAAACGAGAAAATTCAAAATGAAAGGATTGTCAAACCAGCCCGACACTGACGCACAATAATTTTCAGGTGAATGTACCCCTGTAATAAGAAAATGCCATCATTCACAATGCAAGCGAGTCAATGACAGATGTAGACTGAACCAGTACCCCATGCAGTACGCAGTCATATATGGAAGCAGTGTAGAAATGATACTCTGACATATCAATGGCAGAACAGAGCTGACCCAAAGGCCCCCTATGTATCTATCTGAAAATACTTATATATATATATATATATATATATATATATATATATATATATATCCACACACATACAATGTATTTATTTCCCACAAGGCAACCATCAGACGTACAGTCATAAATTCATAGTATACAAATTTACAGCTGGCAAAGCAAAGTTGCAAAATACTATGGGCCAGATGCACGACCTGCCAAATAGCGCCTCGTAATTGCGTCGCATTGGCGTCTCACAGTTTGCGAGGTGCTATTTGGCATGTACAACAGTGTGTTTAACATTGTTTTCGATTCTCAATGGGGTCGCAAATTGAGAGGCTCACGAATATTAACGAGCCTCTCGCAATTTGCGAGCCCATTGGGAATGACAGGCCCTCCCAGGGATGGTGGCTTGCTGGGCTCAGCAGACCACCATGTCTGGTACTGCTTTTAAATAAAGCAGCTTAAAAAAAAAAAAACGAGTCACTTTTTCCTTAAAGGAAAACGGAATGCATTTGAAAAAGAAAAAATGAAACGTTTTTGTTTAATTTTTTTTAAGGGCAGTCATTGGTCCCTGGGACCACTGCCTGCCCTTAAAAAATAAAATTGCATGCATTTGCAAAGGGGAAGGGGTCCCTTATGGACACCTTCCCTTTTTCGAATGCCTTACCTCCTACTTGTATTAGGTGGTAATTTGCGTGTGCTTTGCGACTGCAATAGCGGTCACAATACATTGGTACATAGCTGTGCGGTCGCTATTAGGAAGGGAACGCCCCTTCCTAATAGCGAGTCGCAAAACAATATTTTGTGAGTCGCAATTTATTTACGACTCACAAAATACAGTTTGTACATGGGCCCATGCTTTTTAGCATGCGCAAACAGGTCTACGAACGGTTTATGCATGCTAAAAAGCATTGTACATCTGGCGCCTATATCTCTTAAAATGGCGTAACAGGGATTCTGACTGACAAACCATTGGTACTAAAGATTTGCATTGAGGGAGCAGCCAGCACCATTACCCTTGCCTACTTTAGAAATCTATGGGATTCTATATAACAAAAACCTAATTGTAGGCCTTCTTTCAGAATATTAACAATCCGCCCTTAGATGCCTCTTTACTTTAACGTATGCTTTTCACAATTAATATATCAGGCCTACTGCCCTTATCGTAACATTTAATAACAATCAGGGATACAGCCTTGGCTTGTCACCATTAACCATCATAAGCCCATTGTATGGAATTTAAGCTTTCTGGCATACAGTCCTGGAAACAGAAATGAATACACAATTACAGCTAGCAAAGCAAAATATTCTCTTGCCTAAGAGTCTGAGACAGATTATTGTAGTGCATATCTTCTATCCCCAGTTTGTTTGGGTAGATCACTAACAACAAAACTCTTGCCTACTACGGTGATCTGCGAAATTCCATATAACAAAATACCTTCCGAAAGGCTTTAGCATAGTGTAATACCAATCCATAATTAAAAGTCTATTGTTTTTGACACTTGCTTTTCACATAAGGTTGGTGAAGCCTACTGACTGCACACAGCTATGATCACAGGTTTGACACCTTAACCAACTCAGTCCTGCTATAAAGAGTATTAACTTTGCCACAAGTCACAAATGTGCAGTACAAGCAGTCTTTTTAGTGACAGCATACAAATGTGGCCCAATCAAATCCTGCACCCAGGGAAACCAACATGTGGATAGAGCCAAACCCTTCTCTCAGTGGCACTCTCACATTTCTTTTTTGTTCAAGCCAGAACTAAAAATCCATGATCATCACTGTAGGTCTGGGCTCTCAAATCTAAAACTCCACTTTAAAGCCTGACTTTAATGACTGTTCTCCTCCCAGATGTGCTACTACATTACAATGTCATGTTTCTTCCCCCTTAAAGTTCAAGTTCAGGCAGCCATACTGCTGCTGGCTCATGAGGCTGCATAAATAAACACATGACGCTACATAAATAAACACAATGATCATGGCTGAATGGGGGGCAATAACTTTTTAGGTCTCGCTTGCAAAATCTTTTCCTTCTTAAAACTTTTTTTTAAATGCTTAGCAACGCCAATTATTTACCATTGGTTAGCTTCACGTCACTCTCATTTCTTTGCTTTTCATTGGTCTGCTTGGGCCGGTTTCATTTTCTCCTTCATGAGTTTGTCCCTTCTAGGGTGCATGGACCACGTAAAGATTAATAGCTTAGTTCATGTCCTTCTGCTGCTCATGTTCTGATTCAGGTACTTTAAAAACAATCCTGCTTCCTTCATTGTTGGTGCTTCCTAATAATCGTTGCTTGCCTGTTGTTGCGAGTGCAGCCTAGCTTTAAGGTTTCATGAGTGTTGCATTCGATTTGCATAAAGATTTTTGTGGCTGCAATGGAGTATTCTTCAGCATCCATTAAATTGTTGGAAATCTTTCTTTTAGGTCATTATTTGCTTTTGATGGCTGTTTCAGTTTTGATAATTCCTGCTTCAATGAATTCAGATGTCAGAGTACTTTGGCCATGTAAGGTTTAGCTTAATTTGTAATATATTCTGTGAAAATTACTATATGCTCGCTTGCTCATCTTGTGAAAGGCTCTTCAACCCATTTAGAACTGTTTCCTCTGACATAACTATTGCAGTCTCAGAGAATCTTTATTGTTACACCGAGGTCTTAAATGCTGCTGAGCTCACTTTATTTCAGTCTCCCCTGGCCGACTTCATCCTCTTCTGCTGGGCACGTGTGTTTTATGCTGATCCACTTTGCTGGATCGAAAGAAAGTAAAGCAGTGATTGAAAATATGCCAGCGGTGTCACGATGTGACCTTTTAGACATATGTTCTTCAGCACTGCAAAGTTACCCAGATCTATGCTGTAGTGTCATGTGAGTTAGCAATGACTGACCCTTTTGGCTCCTGATGGACTCTGTAGAACTGTGACATAAGTGCTGGAGTGTACCGAAATTAAGGGAGGTTTGGAATGTTGAGTTTGCGGTTAGACACAGAAGAATAAAACTTTGCTACGCCAAGCTCCATGTTTGGTGCAGTCATTAGCGGGTACCCAGACTGGGGTGGATGCTACACCTGGCGACGATACAAGGGGTAAGAAACACGAAATCTGCTCTCCCAGAGAGCTTGCTATGGTCCAGGAAACTTCTTGTGTGTGCCACGTGTGCCTCAGTGAAAGTGCAGAATTAACATTTTACATATGTGGAGTCAAAGCACAACTGTGTAAAGCAATTGAAGATAACAAAAGCTTTACTGGGAAGAATACATTGTTGGCCTAGAACTTGATGGCAAGGATGTAAAAAGAGGTACAGCGCTACTAACCAACTTAAAACTATACATCATGCGGAGTGATGACGTTATAGATGGATACTGAAAGGATTTGAAAGAGCAGCAAATCACGCTAGCAAACAGCAAGGTAATGCTGCGATCAGAAGTTCTCCGAGGGAGTGATCCACCAGGTGACAGACATTACAAAGAGATGCCTAACAACAAAGAAACTGAAATACAAGAAACGGTCATCTGCTCTCAGAACTGAGACAAGAGAGTCATCATACCACAACGCTGGGTGAAGTGGATCCAGAAGAATATGCAACAGCCCGACCCACGAGAAAGGTTCTATTCTTGACCTGATCATCTCCAAAGAGGAATCTATCCAACCCGAGTCCATCCAACCCTGTGACTGGTCAGATCATCATATTATCACATTCTTCATCAATGAAAAAGTTAAAGTTAACCGGGCTCAATTCTCCAAGCCCAAAGTCTGGAAAAGAGACATGAAGAAACTCAACCCAAACTCCCTACCCCTTAACAGTTGCAATCTCCTACTTCCACCGACAGGCGATACGGATGTTCAAACCTTGACTAACCACTATCTCAACGCTATGACCACGATAATTAATGAGGCTGCACCTATGCAGCTAAAAAGAGTCTCTACAAAAAGCTCCAATCCATGGTACGACGGGAGTCTCAATGAGGATAGACGAGACGTGCGAATGGCAGAGCGCACCTGGAGATCAGCTCCCTCTGCAATGCACCTAGAAGATCTGAAGAAAAAGAGAAACGCCTACTTCAGGAAAATAAAACGCTCAAAATCAGACTTCTTCAGCCTCCAGCTCGACCAAGCGAAAAACCGCCCGAGAAAACTGTTTGAGCTAATCAGATCGCAATCCAAGGATCAACCCCAACCACTCAACACGGTGCGTGAGGCTCCCTCCTGTGAAGACTTCGCTGCTTTCTTCATCCAAAAAACTGACAACATAAAGAGCGATCTCCTCACTGACGCAAGCCTCTACTCCAAACCCCAGTGCCTAGCACCAATTGAACCAAAAAACAATGCTACATGGTCAACTTTTGGCGCATACTCGGAAGAAGAAATTGGCAAACTGCTCAGCACCCTGAAACCATCCAATCACCTCACAGACCCCCTTCCTGCTACCGCAGTAAAAGACTTTACCCCTTTGCTTCTCCCTCTCTGGACTAAAATTATCAACAGCTCTCTCCAACAAGGAAGCATACCCGACTCTCTCAAAGTTGGTCAAGTCACACCTCTACTAAAGAAACCTACAGCCGACCCCTCTGATCTCAACAATTACCGGCCCATTACCAATATTCCCACTCTCGCCAAACTGCTGGAAAAATGCGCACAACTACAATTGACTAAACACATTGAACAATTTGATCTCCTCAACCCTCACCAGTCAGGCTTCCGAGCAGGACACAGTACAGAAACTGCTATGACTCACTTAATTGACGACGCACTTCAAATGCTGGACCAAAACGACACCTGCCTCCTCATCCTTCTGGATCTCTCTTCAGCATTCAACACCGTTAAACATGAGAATTTACTAGATCTACTAAAGACAAGAATGGGTTTATCTGGAACTGTTCTCAAGTGGTTCACTTCCTTTCTTAACAACAGGACGCAGAAATTCAAGAGCAACAACCTGATGTCCTCGCCAATACCTGTAACGCTAGGCGTCCCCCAAGGATCCTCTCTATCCCCAAATTTGTTCAACCTAGTCATGGAACCTCTCACCACCCTGCTACAAGCATCCAATGTACACTTTCACATGTACACCGATGACACTCAACTTTATCTCAAATTACAATCCCCCAAAGACATCTTGCTACTGAACTCAACGATCAGAGACACCCAATCCTGGCTTGCCGACAATCATCTCAAACTCAATGCCCTGAAAACAGAGTTCCTTCTGATCTCACCACCAGCGAAGATCTCCACTACGCAAATTTGGCTTAAACACCTAACTGCACTCAATGTACAACCCACCATCGTGGACTCAGCAAAATCTTTAGGCATAACACTCGACACCAATCTCAACATGCAGCAACATATCAGCAAGGCAACAAAGGGAGCGAACTTCCAGATCAATACCCTGAGGAAACTTAAACCCTTCCTCCCAGCCAAAGACTTCCAAACCGCAGTGCAAGCTCTAGTCATCCCTCAAATTGAATACGGCAGCACCGCCCTCTGCGGACTCCCCCTAACTACAACCGCACCACTGAGAGCTTCTCTAAACGCTGCAGCGAGACTCATCACTGGGTCAAAAAAGCACTCCCATATTACCCCTGACTTGAAATCCCTGAACTGGCTGCCTTTTGAAGCCAGAATACATATGAAAATCGCCTGCATGACACACAAGGCGGTACACCTAAACTCACCCTGCTACCTCGCTCAGAAACTGACAATCTCAGGCGGAGCGAGAAACACTAGAGGCGCAAACAATCTTCTGCTGAAACCTCGAAGATTCCGAAGGAAAAAACATATAAGCGCTCCTTCTCAGGAATGGCGCCTAGGATCTGGAACTCACTCCCTCCCGAAACCAGGCTCATCTCCTCCACTACACTCTTTAAAAAAGAAGTAAAAGCTATCCTCATGGCTAAATACACTTGAACTATTATCTCGAACTCTCTTAATACTCTGCTCCAATCTGTACTACATGTTTGACCCCTCTGCTTATTTGTATGAGTTGTCTTATTATTCACATGACTGGCTTTGCAGCCACCTATTTGTACTGTTTGATTTATTGATTTGTATGTCTGACTTTGCTCCCTCATGTACCCCTCTATGTAAAGCGCTCTGATATCTGCAAAGATCTTGTCCGCGCTATATAAAACTTTCTAAATAAAAAATAAATAAATAAGAGCCCAGGGTTGTGTTTATGGAGCTGTCCATACGAGAAGCAGCACCCAACCAAAGCTGCCGAGTGGTGTTCATAACAACTCCAGAGGTCTTCGAAGATTGAAAGCTGAGAGCGCCGATTGAAATTAGTTTTTTTTCCAATGGAGACCATGAAAGAGGCCACGTTTCCTTGTTTTTATCAAAGATGACCCAGAGGCCAGCATGTGACAAGGCTTCCGAGATGGGTTGTATAAACAAGATCACCAAGCAGCATCAGAAAAAAACACTACTTTCCACATCAGTAAGGTTCACCAATCGTTGCAATGCCGCCACCTTCCTGAAACCACCACCACCATTCGATAACGCCAAGAAGCAGAATACTGGCGATAGATGACTGCTTGGATAGAGATATTTGATGATTTCATTGATGAGGTAGAGGGCATTGCTAAAAAGATTATCAAATACCTTAAGAATCTTGCAGTGAAGGTGTAAAAGAAGTCATAATGAAAATGCTGTGAGCTGAAGAGAATTACATACTGTAAAATCAAAAAAGCCTTAAATCTCATGTTCAATCCAATGCCAAATGTAGATTACGAAAGATACATTTTCAGCAAGATTGACAGAAATTTGGTGAAATTATCAACAAATTTGTTGAGAGACTGCATACGCTCAAACACTGAAAGTCCAATTAATTTAATGACTAGGAAGCTATACGTCTCAGAGTTATTAATGGATACCTATTAGATTCATTCAGACGGCAAATGCTGAGAGAAACTCTTAGCCTCGAGCAAGTTCTCAGAGCTGCCAGAGCTGAGGGTCTTGTCGATCGACAAGCTGCCGACATAGAGGCCGGAGGTGCCCAGAGTGAGTCAGTCATGAATATAAAATTAATCCAAAACAAGGCAGAAGGACACAGAGTGATGTCTCCACAGAAAAATAAGTTGTGCTTCAGGTGTGAATCTTCGTTTCCACTTGAGGGTTAATGTCCCGCTCTTGGATAGATCTGCAAAGGCTGTGGAAAGGAGACCAATTTTGTGATGGTTCGCAAAGCGAAGGATAGCTACACCCACAGTTCAGTACTTTCATGCTTTGGTCAAAAGAACTCCATTGCAGACCTAAATCGGTTTTCTGATAGAGTTATATCTTCAGTAATGTGGTGCTTTCATATACAGGTTTGTTGGTATGTGTGCTCTAATGTTTGGTTTGTGCACCTGGTGGTCTTCTTTAATTTGGTACTAGCCATCTGGGAAGATTGGTATCAATGTGTCCTATTTGAAGTATGCATCTGAGGTATACTGTTTGGTTCGAGCCTTCTGTACCCCTTTAAACCAGACCAATTGTGAGGTGTTGGTTCAGATCAGTATATGATCATCATGTAGTGATATACTGTTCCATGAAGTCCAGTACTATTGTGTGTTCGGTGACGACCAACCTTACAGGGGTATCTGAGCTGTGTTGGTTGTGTCTGCATTGTACCATACCATACCATACCATAATATTAATATACAATGACAGGTCATACCATACAATAAAATGACAAATCATACCATAGTTTACAATGACAGGCCAGACCATAACATACAAAATAATTTTGTAGCAGCTGGCTAAAAAACATTGACAGAGTCGACAGATCTACATAAGCGAGACCTAGACCTATTGATATTGCCAATGATTGTTTTGTAGAAGCGCATAAATTCTGCACAAACAAACCATGTACTCCTGGCTGCCACCACATAATGTCTGACAAAACATGTTAATCACAATATCTGGCCGGAGCTGCACTGTCAAGTCGGACCTAAAAAGAACAACTCTCAGTGTCTGGAGAGCTCAGTTAGATGAAGAATAAAATAGTCAAGTTTCCAACACAGGAAACTGGAAACGTCTAGAAGCAAGAGACGGATAGGGGGAATTCTTCTGTGACTTATAACTTTAACGAAAGGGGTGAAGAAAATAGGTAGAATCACTTTGCTCGCTCTCCCATTTACCAACTAGGTATATTGGAGGCACTTCTGGAGATGAAGAACAGATTGACAACACACACATGGTCGCTGGGTGGATCTATCTGAGATGATATGAAGTTGCAAAGAAATGGCTATGCTGGTATTAAGTCATATTAACAAAGGAAAGCTAAGTACTCCCATGGAATAATTCAGGTCGGCGGGCCTCACAGAAATTACAAGGTTGATACACCCTCTCCCATTTACTGATGCACCGCATATGACTAAATGCAAGAACGATAATAAGCGTGAATATCGAGAAAGATTTTGTAATGCAGCGTAAAACTAATTTTTCACAATGATGACTTAAACATGCACACTCAATTGCTCAAAATTGAAGACATTAATTCTGTCTAGGCTACTTGCCCAGAGGCTCCCTAATGCATCAGTTTTTTCACTTAACCAGAGTCATGCAGTTTTTCGTCTGCACTGGAATCCTTCCTTAAGATTTTTCAGGGAAGAAAGCAAGTACTTTGATTTCACAGCATACCACTGAACAACCACCAATTCCCTTTTTAAGGGGCCTGTTCAACAGTCCTTTACATGCAACTGCTAATGATAATCAGTCAAAATTACATTGAGATTTACTACATGAATTGTTACTGGGTTTTTTTCACTTACAGTTTGTGGAGTCACATTTCTTCACTTATTATGTCGTTATGAAATTAATGGTACCTAGTTTATGTTAAGAAAATTAGCACATTGTAGATACAGCTAAAGCTTTCGATTGAGTACATTGGGGGTGTCTCTGGAAAACTTAAAAGCTTCAGATTTCCACAGAACGTGGTAACTGATGTGCAGAACCTCTATAGAATGCCCAAAGCTAGAGTGCTGATTAACATAAAGCTCTCCGAGTGATCCCAAATTACCAGGGGTAAGAGACAGGGGTGTCCCCTGTCTCCTCTTCTTTTCAATCTGTATATTGAGCTGTTAGCGCATCAGAGCAGATCTTACCATAACCCACTTTAAGTTAGTTGGGTTGGAGACTAAATTAGCGCTTTATGCAGATGATATGGGGTTATATACAACTAACCCACATGTGGCAATCCCTAAGCTGATGGGGGGGGGGAGAACGTTTCAGTAAGGTTTCAGGATATAAGGTAAAAGCTGACAAAACCAAAGTTATGGATTGTAATCAAGGAAATAATAGCTGGGGGGGGGGGTAAAATCTCAAATGAGATACCTTGGAATTTTAATAACACAGAGGCTTGATGATATTCCAGCAGCTAATTCGAAAAAAGTGAGTCAGGAAATCAGGAGTCTTTTGATAAGATGGGCAATCTACCACTAAATATCTGTGGCAGATTTTATATCTATGGCAGAGCTAAAGGTAGCTTTCTTTGGGCGTTGAAGGGACCCAGGATTGCATGGAAAATGTTGAGGAGAAGGCTGGGGGTGAAGGGATTAGCTCTTCTGGGCATGCTTATCTATAGTTATGCTTTTAATTTTAAGAATTATTGTATGTTAGCAAATAGACCAGATAGCTCCCCAATTGGGAGACTCTTTGAGGTAATGCTTGGAGGATTTGGGCAGTCTTATTTTTTATTTAAATATGGGGACCCGAAATATTTTAAAAGGTCAGGCTGAAGGTTTAAAAACGGCCCTGATAGCATGGGTATATTTCAGGAGAAGGCTTGATATACCTTACCATACTTCTGCGGCACCTATTTGGGATTCCCCAGGCACCCCATTTTTTTGATAGACCAGCTCAGTCAACCCTTAAAATCTGCGGGCATAGTTCTCTGGGTCGACCTTAGAACAGGATCCAGCTTAATGGACTGGGATGTGCTAAGAAATTCCACAAAGGGTCAGCTAACAAGATTTAAATATTATCAGTTGCAAGCATGGTGGGCCACTCAAGAGTGGGATGAAGAGGAGTATGAGTCATGGTTGGAACAGAGGTTGTGAATTGGGCCGCTAAGGAAAGAGGTTTCAAATTGGTACTTGGACTTTTTGGAGGCGGACGATAAGAGCATGTCAGATTTATCTAGTATATGGGAAGAGGCAGAGCTGGAGGGAGATCTGAAGCAAATGTGTCAAGTATCCTTTTCCATTCAATATTCAGTGGTGAAACCTGCCTCACTTAAGAGAAATCATCTGTTTACCACCCATAGGGTATACTAATCTCCATCTAAACTTTCTAGAGTAACTGAGAAAGTATATGACTGTCCGAAGTGTACGCTCTCATTGGCAGATGTGTGCATATGTTTATGCAATGTCCGAGAATTGCCTCTTTCTGGATATCAGTATGCAATTTCATTAGAGAAGTGATCAGACAACAAACAGAGGTAACCCCCAACTCATATTCTTTGGGCTACATTCAGAAGCAAGTTTACGAACACACGCCACCATATCAAAATTGGTCTTCTATGTGATCCTGTTGGGGAGACGTGAGATATGTAAGCTGCGGAAATCAGAAAACCCTCAACTTATAACTGACTGCCTCAGAGGTATTAAGTATTCGAGCCAGGCTGATATTGCTAGCAATGTCAAAAGCCTGGAGAGGGTATGGGCTCTGTATGTAAACTGAAAACAACAATAACATGGGTTCAATGATTAAGCCTTATATGCTGGAGGTCCCAGATTCTTTCTTCACTGTTTCTGTAGGAGGGAGATGAGCAAGGAAACAGCATTATTCTCTGCTTGGGAAGGGATACCATCTCTCATAGCGGAGAGGAGAGCTATACCAGCAAGAAACATGGCGGGATGAACTGTTCCCATTGATTCAGCCAATCAGAAGACTAAGCAGATATTCAATAAATACTGTTAACTGCCTGTGTTTTCTAAATATGGAATGGAGAACCCTTGAATCAAGAGGGGCTATGACCTAAAACAAATCAGTGCCTCACCATCTTCCCAGAAAAACTAAGAAAAATCAGCAGCCCCAGTATCAAGACATTCAAAGAGGTGAGGGCTCTGGTGTCCAAGAAATAAAGAGAAAGGCGCAACGGGGACTGCAGTATATCTAGTGCTGAAGAACACCTACACCAGGCTCATCAAACCATGGTCTTTTCTTTCTGTTAGTATTTGATATCTGGTAAATGCTGCTGCTTGAGCTGGGGCGGCCAGCAAGGCTCATGGGTGGGGGGTTGGCGCAAGGGGTCAATGGGGAGAGGGAGTTGCGGGGGAGAGGGAAGAGGGAATACCAAAAAACTTACCTTGATGCCGAATCCCACATCTCTGCTCCCTGTCTCCTACTCTAGTAACAGGAAGCAGGCAGCTAGGCTCCCTACCCTAAGCCAATCACAAAGCTGCAATACAGCATTGCGATTGGTCTGAGCACCGTGACAATGCTCAGCAAAGGGCTGGAGGGATGGGCATGTTCTCCATGCAGGCTGTAATGCAGCATGCATTGAGAACGGGGAAAGTGCATGACTTGTTTGGGCAGCCCAAGAATGCCGACCAGTCATTGCGCACTTAGAAGTGGGCAAACCACTCCTCCACTGCTCCGAGAGCAGAGTAGCCCCGCCCACCAAGCAGAAGGACACGAAGCATAAAATGAGAATAACTAACGTATTATCATTTTATGTTTCTACTTGCCACTGCTTAAAGCAGTGGGGAGACGCTCCTCCGCTCTAGCAGAGAAGCCGCCACTGTGGTTGAGACCCTGACAATACCCTGCAACTGAGTTCATCTGCTAGCATGCCTCTGCTCTCACATATTCATGTCCTCTGCATGTGGCCTGGGCCGGGAACGGAATCCAATAAATAGCCACAGAATGTCATGAAACAAAGGGCACACAAAGAAGATCAAGTAATTCTTCAAATTCTTTCTTGTACAAAGAACTTAGTTTGGTCTTGAAACTTGACACCAGTTTCTTGAACACCTCTTGTAGCTCTGAGTCTCTTTAATCTCTTCAAATTCCTCTGGAAGCTGCTGAGCATTTTCTAATTGATGAGTCTACTGTTTGCGAAATACACAAGAAGTTTCCCATGTGGCTGCTCAACAAGTAACCTACAAGCAATCATGCTCTGAAAAGTGACAGAAGCTGCACCCGTAATTCCGTAAGAGCAAATTATCCTAGTGTGGTGCAAGTAAAATTTGAAGGCTCTCTCAACTTCAGTAGTACACCACATTGTTGCCAAGTTAGGAAAGGAGAAACAACATGAGTAATCCGCAAACCTGAAAGAAACTCTGGTAAGAACCAAGTTGAGTCCTTAAAACAACTAACTTTAGCATTAAATTACACATTCGAACACTAGCCAGGAAACAAAACCTGCAACTCTCTAGCCCATTGGATAATAACTGCTACATGGAATATGAATTCTTACGCACGCCATTCTCCAAATACAAAAATGCCGTAGTCAAGTATTTGATAGCCCATTTAAGCAGCTAGAAACGACGTGAGTCTTCCACACATTATATGGTGGTTATTTACTATGCTAGGGCCCAATGACATACCCTGATCCAACTGATCTTATAGTGTAGGTTAGTACAGTGCTTCCTCACAGCATGAATGTGATCTAAGTTAGCTCTTTAAGGCCCAAGATGCTATAAAATATGTTATTGGAACCATCTGGTCACATTCAACAAATAAGGAGAAAAGAAACACAAATACATTTGTTGTGGAAGGTTCCCCAGGAGTCAGAAGCACCAGTTCAGACCTAACACCTATTAGATAATGTCAGAGAACGGTTTGGGTGCAAAGTATGCAATCAGAACCAAGCATCATTCCTGTGGTTTTCACTGCATACATGGCTATATAGTGAGCTAACCATGGAGTTTACCCAATAAACAAAGGCCTGAAAAGGCAGTACCCATAAGAGAATTCTGAAAGGCCCACTAACTTATCCATGATGTGCTATTCTAGGCAACTTGTCTGTTGCCAGTGCCCTAGGTAGTCTCTTTCTAAGCTTCACAGCACACCAAGAGGATTCACCTGACATCTCTGGTCTTATTCATTTCAATCAAAAGGGACAGACCAGACTGTAAGTAGAAATGTAGTAGGGCCAGGAAAACGCTGAGCTGTGCAATCCCACACGTGAAACCTATGGCACTAGTAACATTTAACAGTATTGTACACGTCACCAGGACACAAGAGACAATTTGGACCACTTTGCAGTTACATCCTCTATGCTTCTGGGAATACAATATAATGGACAATAATTAGACATTGGTGCTACCTCAGGGCAAGTGCTGGTAGTTTGAATCAGACTGTATATCTGGATGATATCTGGAAGGACATTTCACAGAAATCTCCATTTATAGACAAAAAAGGACACTAGCTTGTCCCACCCACCCGATTCCAGCGTACAGAAAGAACTGTTTCTGCAAGTCCGAGGGCCAAGAAGCCCTTCCCAGTGAGTTGGGCACAATAACAGAAAGAACACGTTACATGGATGGGAGATAGTGAGAAGGAGGAGGAGACTCAAATGACCCCTCTTCAGTTCTCTTTTAAGCTTTAAATGATTAAGTCCTGATAACTTAAAGGGGCAAAGGTGCTGCAGATGCCTGTCAAGCAATCATAGCTAAGTGAGATATAGCCTAATCCACTCCACTGAGTCAGGGTCATCAGGCCACAAGCATAGACAATCCAGATCATCGTGGAAATCCAATCTTTTTTCGGTTCTTTCCTATCCCGATGTTTATGTGGTAGTTTATCATCGGCTATTGGCTGAATACTAAACTTCCACACAATAACTACTTTTTTTTGCCAAAGCAAGAGACAAGAGCTGTTTAATGTCCTCCAATGTAATTGGAATCAAATCAATCCAATACATATCACAAAGGACAGTTTATTATTTACTGGTGAGTTATATGAACTCACTTAGAGTGAGGCTAGTCTAATAAAATACAACTTATCATGGCCAACTACTTAGCTTATTTGCAGCTGTTTCACTTATAAAACATATGGTGACCTGACATTACTACAGAGGGCTAAGGACTCAATGAAGGTCCAATACGGCTCTATTGTTTCATTTCACCCCCCGTGGTATCAGACAAAGGTAGAGTTTACATAATCACAGACTATGTGATCATCCCACAGACTATGTGATCATCCAACCTCCTTGTTCCTAGGTTAATGTCCTGCAGAGACGACTCTCAATTCAAGGTCACCCCCAATATCCTTTTTAGATGCCACAAACCAGGGGGATAATTGGATAAATTTAAATCTGGACAACTTATTACTGATTTTCGCCTTCAACTAGTTTACTGCGGCGGAAATTCCGCCATGTTGAGGGTGTTTCAATGCGCTGGCGGGGCCACGTCGGCCAACGATGTGCGCAGCACTACTGAGGTAGTGCTCGCGACGGCCGTTGGCCAACGAACGCACGCAAGGGGTTAATACTTCCAAAGGGGTGCACTCCCTCCGATGATACCAGATCTGACCAAGTTGTGACCCCCCGCCTTTCTAAGTGGAAGACTTAAGGCATCCCTCAAACATTCTGGGGTTCCGGGGGAGTCCCGAACTGGGGCTAAATCTGAATATAGTAACCAATGCCCCACATCCTCCTGACTCTATACCACATATTTAAGGCAAATGTCAATACTTTTAATTGAACCTTCTTATTAAACCTGGGAGCACCAAACTTCTATAGGAAGCCCTCCACACTCCAATGCCTTACCATCTCCCCAAAAGTTTCCCACAAGTGGAATCATACGGTTTTGCCAGAAGCATTTGAATATTTTTAAATTGGAAAGCGGCGCTGTACCAGTTAAAACCGAATAAGGCCAATTCCTCTTTATTCAGCTTATGTCTAAGTTTTTTGCAAGATAGCCTAGCTCCTTTATGGGCCCAAATAAAGCTCTCAAACTTCCCCTGAATTTTGTCAATGTCCTGTTTGGGAAAACTGTTGTATTCTCTTATTATATTTCTGCTTGTATTTCACTTTAAATGAGAACATTCTATCTTTGCTGGTGTCATGATGCTACTTGCTGTCCTTGCATTCTCTGTTTGCCAGTTGCTCCTGAGCCTTTACTGGGAACATCAGCTTCTACTCTGTATCTGCATTAAACCTCTTAATCATCTATATTGCTTCCATGACTATGTATCTTCGAGTATATCAGATGGCGATGATTGGCTTGTGGAGCAAGTAGAGTACAGAGTGAGTTTATTCATTTAAACTCGACTGGTGGAAAAGAACCCATGCGGTGGAACTGAATGGTGATTAAATACATCAAGCTGAATTCACAAAGAGAAAAGAAGTGAAGAATCTACAGCTGAAACGGAAATAGCTTGCTGAGTTTTCACCTTATACAAACAGAACAGAAACTAATCAACAGCTAAGCGGTGAACAGAGCGCTGCATTTCTGATTTTAAAAAACAGTATTAGATTGTCAGAATACACCAGCGGCGAGCAAGAACATCGGAACAACGGTGAGCACGCATTTCTTTAACTAAGAAAGTTAACTCATTTAATCATCAAGATTTGAAATCATCGTGCATGTTTGAACTGCCGCTACTAAGCTTAGCGTCATTTAAAATTACTCACTCGCGAGCCGGCCATGCATTGATGCCTCGTTGTTTTCATTCTCTCGGACGTCTGATTCCCTGTCGACGCAGCACGACCACGTAAGGAGTACAGTGCGCATGCGCAGTCCGTAAAATAACGTGGCGGCCATTTTGACTCTTTCTATCCGTATCCTAGCAACCAAACGAAGAGAATTTCCCTTCTTTCACGAGTGTTTTAACTAGCGTTTGGTCCCGAAACAGCGCTACCCTCTACACTCGGATTTAAAGAAAGAATAAGTGAGTAATTTTCAAAATACTGACATTTGTGTCCTGTGTTTCTAAAAGTTTTCACCGCATTTGTGATCTGAGAGAAGGAGGTAAATAGAGGAGGAAGTACATAAGATATCCCTTGTCAGGGAGGAGGAAGTGCACAAAGCAAGCAAGAGCTTTATTGGAAGAACATGGAGAACCCAAGTGTCATTGCACCTCCCATGTTTTTACAGTCGAGTGGAGAACCGCCCATAGAGTGGGATGAGTGGATTGACATTTTTGAAAATTATATAGAGGCACTGGATGGTAAAGACTTTAGCGCCACAAGGAAAAAAGCTTTGTTATTGAGTGTTCTTGGAAAAGAGGGTCAACATTCTTTCAAGTACTTACCTTTGGGTTTAAACCAGGATGGTAGGCCAATTAACAATGTTTACACTGAAGCTAAAGCAAGAATGAAAAAACAATATTCAAAGGAAGTGAATATTGTCATGGCGAGACATAAGTTTTATACGCAGCCGCAGAGGGCTGAGGAGTCTGTTGACCAATTTGTGACTAGATTACGAGAACTTTCCTTAAAGGGCAATTTTGGTGAGATGAGGGACGAGATGATCAGGGATCAAATGATCGTCCAATGTAAAAACAAGAAAATGCAGGAAAAACTTTGAGTGGCGAAAAATCCCACTCTGCAAGCCGCTATAGACATCGCAAAGGTTGTCGAGGAATCTACTGCATGTATGAAAGAAATGGAAAAGAAAGAGACTGTGAGAGAGAGTGGGGGTGGGTTAAGTGTGTCATCTGTTGCACAGAATGAAGTCGCGGTAATGAACAAGAAAGGATTTGAAGCTAATGAAAAAACAGAAAAGAGGAATTCAGGAGGATACAACGGTGGAGAGAAAGGGAGATATCAAGTTAGGATGTGCAGCAGGTGTGTCAGCACCGACCATGGCGCAGATTATAAACAATGTTTTGCTATTGATAAAGAATGTAGGAAGTGTGGAAAGCGAGGTCACTTCTCAAGGATGTGCAAAGCGTCAAATAGTGACAAAGTTTCGATTGTGGATGTGAAGCGCGAGGTTAGAGTACAAGACAATGTTGAGGGTGCTGATAAAATACTATGTTTAGGTGAAGTGAATGCGCTAAGGATGGTACCTGGAAGTAAGAATAGACCTAAAGCTGCCTTCAACATAAATAATAAAGTGGTTGAATTGATGGTTGATCCTGGTTCGTTTTGGACAATAGTTCCAGAATCCTTATTTAAAGAAAATTTGGAGGGTACCGTTTTGTTCCCTAAGGATATCAATCCCTGTGGATACCAAGGAGAGTGTATTGATTTGTTGGGGTACATGGAAGCTGTGATTGGGTTTCAGGGACGATCTATTCAAGGGAAAGTTTACGTTGCAAGTTCTGGACCTGCAATATTAGGCAGGGGTCACCAGTATGACCTTCACATTATCATTGATCCTAGAGCAAGTCAACAGGTAATGGTTGTGGATGCGATGACTGCTGAAATGATAGTTGAAAGTATGCCGGACTTATTTGGTTATATCAAAAAAGAGAATGCCAGGGCTCGAATTCAAGTCACAACAGCTTATTTATTCAGCTGGTGTGTGCCTTCTATAAGTTACTTCAAGAAGGTATTATGCGAACATTTATCATTTTTTGAAATTTTCAACACATATTTACATTTTATGCAAACTTCAGAGGATTAAGCATTCCTTTTGCTGGGGAAACAATACATACAATGTTTCATGCATTACAATATTTACAAACAAAACAAATAAGAAAACATTCATGTGTGGTTATACTTTCACTGTTTGAATACAAAACTAACATTAAATCATATACACCTAGATTAATTCAGGTACTGATCCTTATGCGTTAGTAATAATTGTTACATGGATCAGACACATTGGGCAACATGACTTTAGTTGCATCGCCCTATGTTTGTGTGTCAACCCCTAATGTTTGGGTTGCATCATCTTTAGAACAGCCGTATAGCCGACGCGTTTCCAAACCCTTCTTTCTGTCAATAGGGTTCTTCTTCAGGGCTGAGCTGTGTACCTGCGGTGTAGAATTGGGGGACATTTAGTATCTCCTGTTCTCTAAACTGTTTAGCTATCTTCTAACATAGGTGAAACCTACGGAGGAATTTTTACCTTTTTTTACGTTGTTGTGGGCTGTGGTTTTCAAAGGCTGGGCCTCAGATTATCCATAATTTTTCACCATTGCCTAAATGGAATTAAAGGATGGTGGGTTGATGAGTTTATGGATTTCTAGCACTTATTAACACATTTTAAATCCATGTTCGCGATGCGCTATCACTTACTTGTTGTGTAAGTTCCTAATCACTCGTGGAGTTGAAGTGACCGTTTGTGGAAATCTAGTTGTAGTTCCGCGGTGTTGGCGTTCTGTTTAAATATAAATTACGAATAGAATTTTAAACCTAATCGTGCTGGAGAATGCTTTAGTCTTGTGTACACACTATAGCGCTAACGTGCTTACTTGTATTTGGGCGCCACGGGAGGACTCAGGCACTGCTGCACTTTCTATCGTTTGAAGCGTTTTGCATTAAGACAGTTGACTGTTCTGTGAACTAAATACAAAAGTGCCGACCGTTACTCGACAATCTTATTTTAGTTAAGACCGCACTTCGGTCTGTTTGTTATAGATTTCTTACCTCCGTCTGTTGAGGCAGTGCTCAAGGCTCCAAGGGGCCGCGTGACTCTCACTCCTAACGCTGCTGCAAAATCAGGTTTCCAACAATCGGCGGAACTCGGTTTCCTGCTATTATGTGTTGCTAGGCATTATGGGACTTGTAGTATTCCCCATCTTGCCGTTTTCTACACTTGCTTTTCTATTACATTTGTATTAAAGAGAAGGTGAATGATAAAGTGGTTAGCGCAATGAATGACATGTCCCATTGAATGTGTTTATTGATCAGTGGTGGGTCAACAGAGGACTCAATAATTAGATCTTTGCAGTTCTGATATTTCATTCAATCCATCCATCACACAATTAAACTTGAGAATTAGGTAGGCTTTTTTTTAAGCAGCATGGTATCGACATTTCCTCCCCTAGGAGGGGCTTTCATGGCTTGTAACACTGTCCATTTAAAATCTGTCTCGGTGTGTTGATATTCCACAAAGTGCTGTACCATGGGCGCAGACATCACTTTGTGTCTGATCCTAGACCTATGTTGAGCCATTCGTTGATTAACTTTTTGGGTGGTTTTCCCAATGTACAACTTAGGACAAGGGCACGTAATTGCGTATATTACGTTATTTGTTTTGCAGTTTGAGAATCCTTTGTGTGTCCATTTTATTGTGTTAAATTGGAATTCCTCCCCTTCGATTGTGTTAGGGCAGGAGGCACACGTGCCACATTTATGATGACCTGTTATGGGTGGTAGTTTCCACAGCGCCCGTAAGTCCGTTTTGGCTTGGCTGACTCCCAGGTCAGCTCTCACAATGTGTTGTGAGATGCTTCTATTTTTCTTTAGAGCGAACAACGGCTTCTCCATTGGAATTTCCGAGTTCGATATCAGATGCCAATTTTTTAGAATAATGGACTTAAATTTGTTTGTGTAGGGCCCGAATGTGGTGACACATACTGGCCGGTCAAGGGGTTTAGTTTCTTTTTTTCTCAATAGTTCTTCACGTGGGGTGTGCCAAGCCCGTGTGGTTGAATGTTTCAGTAGTTTCCGGGGGTAACCTCTTTGTTGGAGTTGATCACTGAGTATTTGGGAATGAGTTATGAAATCTTCCTTCCTTGAGCAGTTACGTCGGATTCTCAACATTTGTCCATATGGCAAATTGGCTTTCAAACTTTTCGGGTGATAGCTTGCAAAATGCAAGATTCTGTTTTTATCAGTGTTTTTACGATGTAAAGTAGTTGTCAATTTGTTTTAATGGGGAACAACCACCACATCTAAAAAGGTAAGGGATGTTCTACTGTGTGTCATCGTAAACTTTATGTCTGGATGTCTGGTGTTCAGCCACTGGTGGAATTCGGTCAGCATTTCTTCAGACCCTTTCCATTGACACCAGATATCATCAATATAACGATACCATGTTGTTATATTTTGTTGAAATGGGTTGTTGTGGTAAATGAAGCGCTCCTCATACAGGGCCATGAAGAGTACGCCATTTCTGGGGCGTAAGGACACCCCATGGTGGTCCCCTTCACCTGCACGTAGAACGCATCCATGAACCGAAAGTAATTTCTTTTGAGAGCTATTCTAGCTAAGTCAATGATGAAGTCTGTGGGGACTCTTTGTGGTCGTGGTCGTGTGTCTAAATAGTACTCCATTGCTTCCAGTCCCTCCTCCTGAGGGATCTGGGTGTATAGAGATGTGACATCAAAGGATACCAACAACTCTTGCATTCCATCAAATGGAACTCCTTCTACCTTATTGATAAAGTCCGTGGTATCTTTAAGGTGTGATTTTACTTCAGACAGAAAGGGTTTTATGAACACATCCACATACTTGGCCAGTGGTTCTAATAATGAATCACACCCGGAAACTATGGGCCTTCCGGGTGGTTCAGTTATGCTCTTATGTATTTTCGGTAGAAAATAGATAACTGGAATACGTGGGCTCTTTTTGTTAAGATATTGAAACTCTTTCGTTCCTAATATCCCCTTGTCACGACCCTCTGTGAGTTTCGTCTGAATCTCAGCTTGTATTTGTGGAGTCGGATCTTCTTTGACTTCTCTGTACCAGTCAGTGTTCTTAATTTGACTATTGGCTTCAGCTATGTATTTATCTCTAGACCAGACCACCAGTGCGCCCCCCTTGTCAGCGGGTTTTAGCACTATGGAATCATCATTGCGTAGATTGTTCAAGGCCGTTTGTTGATCTCTACGATCTATTCAAGGGAAAGTTTACGTTGCAAGTTCTGGACCTGCAATATTAGGCAGGGGTCACCAGTATGACCTTCACATTATCATTGATCCTAGAGCAAGTCAACAGGTAATGGTTGTGGATGCGATGACTGCTGAAATGATAGTTGAAAGTATGCCGGACTTATTTGGTGAACGCATTGGTGAATTGAAAGGGTATGTCCATAAAATTGTGCTTAAAGAAGATGCAGTTCCGATGCAGCACAAAGTGAGGAAAGTGCCATTTATCGCTAGACAGGAGGTGAGGAAGTTGTTAGATGATATGCTTGAGCATGGTGTGATTGAGCAGATTGAAATTTCTCGTTGGGTTTCGCCAGTTGTGATCACGACCAAATCGGATGGCAAATTTAGATTCTGTGTGGATCTTCGCACACTCAATCAGAATATTGTCGTGGATACCTTTCCACTACCAAATATCAAATTGATTTTGTCATTAAAGGGTGGTAAGTTTTTTTTCGAAACTTGATTTAAAAAGTGCGTACCATCAAATAAAGTTGCACAGAGATTCTAGGGCGTTGACTGCTTTCATCACTACTGAAGGAGTTTACCAGTTTACTCTTATGCCCTTTGGTCTCGCGTCGGCTGCAGGGGTTTTTCAGAGGATGATGGGCTCAGTTTTGAAGGGGATAAGTAACGTTGTATATTTTCAGGATGATGTTTTGTTGTTTGGAGAGACGATTGAGCAACACAATCAGATTTTGAAGGAGGTTTTGAACAGAATGGAGCAGTCAGGGTTAACTTTAAGGAAGGAGAGGTGTAAATTTGTGGTAGAGGAGGTAGAGTATTTAGGTTACACGCTTTCTGCAAGTGGTGTGAGACCTAAGAGGGATCTTTTGGAGTCAATAAGGAAGGCACCGGCACCCTGTGACAAGGATCAATTAAGATCATTCCTTGGTCTTATTGAATACTATGCGAAGTTTGTGGAGAATTTTGCAGCAAAGACTGAAATGATTAAACTGTTATTGAGGAAGGGGTGCAAGTTTGTGTGGGGTGTTGAGCAGGATGAGTGTTTTGTTAACATCAAGAAGGCAATATGTGAGGCTAAAATTCTAACCCCATTTGATACTAAGCGCAAGTCGGTATTGACGGTTGATGCCAGCGCTGTTGGTATTGGTGCGGTGTTAGCGCAAGAACATGATTCTGGGTTGAGGACAGTTGCTTTTGCGTCGCGGACACTTACAAGTTCTGAAAGGAATTATTCCGTTATTGAGCGCGAAGCGTTGGCGGCCGCTTGGGGCTGCGAGTACTTTAGAATGTACTTATGGGGATTTGAGTTTAGGATGTTGACAGATCATAAACCGTTGATCAAATTGTTGTCTCCGGGTGGTGCAGGAAAAGGGTCAGCGAGGTTGGCAAGATTAGCCGCTAGACTTCAGGAGTTTTTGTATAGGGTGGAGTACATTCCTGGGTGGAAGAACGGTCAGGCGGATGGCTTGTCTAGGCTTCCTTTGCCTTGGGAGGTTGTTGACAAATTGGGTGTTGAAGCTATGCAAATCGGAAGGATCTGTGGCAGCTATTGATGAATTGGTGGATATCTGCACTGGTGCTATCAACAAGAGTAGATGGAACTCTTGTATGGCTAATGATGAGGTGTTAAGGTGTGTGAGGGATTTGATTGTGAAAGGTTCTAGAAGAGAGAGTACCCTACCTTTGGCTGTACGTCCCTATGTGAAGATTCTAGAGGATTTGTCAATTATAGATGTTGAGGGGAATGTTATTATGAAGGATGATAAATTCATCCCGCCTCAAGAATTAAGGTTTGTCTTGTTTAAGTTGGCACACGAGGAACACCTAGGGCAATCTCTTACGAAAAGGAGAATTAGGGAGTTCTTCTGGTGGC
This sequence comes from Lissotriton vulgaris, assembly GCF_964263255.1. Classification (NCBI taxonomy): domain Eukaryota; kingdom Metazoa; phylum Chordata; class Amphibia; order Caudata; family Salamandridae; genus Lissotriton; species Lissotriton vulgaris. Next base: position 228,631,534 of record NC_141691.1, on the reverse strand, counting down.
CAGGAATGGACCAGCAGGTCTCTGATTGGGTTGAGAAGTGCGCCGAGTGCTTTGAGAGTGAAAAGAGATTGAGAGTTGGATGTCAGAGTTATTTTGGAAAAATTGATAATCCAAATTTGCCGTGGCACACTGTGTGTCTTGACTTTATTGGTCCTTTTTACTCTTTGAGGCAGGACATGAGATTTGGTTTTGTTATGGTTGATGTAACTTCAAAGTGATTGGTGGTGAAATTTACGAAAGAGATAACGACTAAATGACGATCAACTTGTTGTTTTAAGTGTTCAGGGAAGAGGATTACCCTGTTAGACTGGTTACTGACAATGAAACGCAGCTTGTTTCAGAGGACATGGTCAAATTCTTGGATGCTTGTGGCATTGTTCACACCAGGACCTCGTTATACAACCCACAGGGTAATGGTATCGTCGAGAGGGCTAATAGAATGGTGAAGGGGGCCATTCAGATGGCTCTTCGTTCTGGTGGGTGTGTGAGAAACATGGTTAACGACTTAGTTTGGGCATATTGGACTACTGTGAATGGTGTCACTAGTAAAGTTCCGTTAGACTTGATGAGGGGTCGTTTGGCTGGTACCAAACTAGTTCCTGCTTGGATGAAAGAGTGCATTGGGTTGGCAGATTTGGGTGGTGTTGCTTTTAAGACAGATTTGGGTGGTAATGGATCTAAGGTTTGTGATAGGTTGTGTGCGAAAAGATTGACAGGGAATGATTGGGTAAAAGTTAAACCTGGTCGTGTTTGTTCGGGTTTAACCAAGTTTAGAGGCCCATTCAAAGTTAAGTCGGTCCATGATAAATTTGTGACACTTTACAATGGTGAACACTGGAATTTGAGGAGGGTTGCCCTCTACAAGAAAGCGAATGGTGACAATGGTGGTGATTTTCAGTCTCATTCTGTTAATGATAAAAAAAAATGGAAATGATACTACAATTCATGGTGATACCAGTGTTCTTCCACAAAGGATCAGAAGGCAACCCAGTTATCTTCATGATTTTGTGTGCCATTAAGTTTGTGTATGGAAAGTATGTGCATATGTTCTGTTTTTTTTTGTTTTTCTTTCATCTTTGTTTTATTTGTTCACTTTTGATTAGAAGGACCCAGGATATGTTGTAATCTCTTATTTTATTTCTGCTTGTATTTCACTTTAAATGAGAACATTCTATCTTTGCTGATGTCATGATGCTACTTGCTGTCCTTGCATTCTCTGTTTGCCAGTTGCTCCTGAGCCTTTACTGGAAACACCAGCTTCTACTCTGTATCTGCATTAAAACTCTTAATCATCTATATTGCTTCCATGACTATGTATCTTCGAGTATATCAAAAACCAAGAGGAATAGCATTAAAAAGATAAGTTAATTTAGGTAGGATAACCATTTTTATTAAATTAACCCGCCCAAAAATTGTCAGGAGATTTTTCCACCTATTTAATAGACCATAAATAACTTTGGTGACCCTCAACAAATTAAGCTGCAAATTTTATCTATATCGCTCACTACTGTATGCCCAAATATCTAAACTTGGAACTCACTCTCCCCTCCCAGTCCGTGATGTTCCAACACATAACCTCGGTTTTAGCAGTGTTAATTAAGTAACCAGAAAGAGAGCCAAATTCCACTAGTAATTGTTCCACTCTCGGAATCGAGCTCGAAGGATCAGCCATGTAGAATAATAAATCATGGCCATAAAGTGCAAATTTACAGCTGTAAGGCGGGGAAGATAATGGAACAGAAGCATCCAATCTTAACTGTTGAGCGAAAGGCTCTATATAGATGTCAAAAAGGAGAGTAGATAGAGACCAGCCCCGCCGTGTCACTCTACTACAGCCAAAGGAGCAGATCGTTCTATGGCAAGATCTATTGTACCAATTAGCTGTTGAGTCTGTTCCTGTATATATCTCTTGGGAATAAAACCCTTCTGATCTAAATGTATAAGCTGGGGAGCGAGCTTAGCCAATTTCCCTGTTAAAATGCTCATAGAGAGCTTATAATCTGCATTAAGCAGAGAGATTGGCCAATAGGAATCCACCCTAGTGGGATCCTTAGAGGGTTTCAAAATATGGACTATTGAGGGCTCTTTCCAGGATTTAGGGACCTGACCACCATGCCTATAGATTGAATTGAACAGAGCTTCCATGAATGACATCAGCCCCTCAATTAGAAGATTATACACTTCATTTGGTAGAGCGTCGGTACATGTGGCTTTACTCTTCCTACTATTGGTTATACTCAAGCGAATCTCCTCCTTAGTTATTGGAGCGTCAAGAGCCTTACTGCTCATATCTATTAAACTGTTGAGCTGCAGCTTCCTCAACCAGGTCTTAATACACTATGAGTTGAGGGTGATTTCTTCCCCATATAAACTTGAAAAGAGAGAGAATAAGCAGGCCGGCATATCTTCCTGCTTCCCCGAAGTGTCCCCTCTATCGTTCACAACCAAATTTTCAATAAAATTCCTAGACCTGTCTGTCCGAGCCTTCCAAGCCAATAAAGTGCCAGCTTTTTCCCCATATTCAAAGATCTGTAGAGACATGGCGTTCCACTGAGCTCTACATTTTTGTACCAAATAGACCCTGTATTCTACCCTCACATCTTCAAGTTGCTTCCGCATCCTTGCCTTAACATCAGGGGGCCTCGTTCTAGCTTGGAGCAAATCTCCTTCCAGTGAGCCCACTTTATCCTCCAAAGCCTTTAAGCTTAAACTTTCAACCCTTTTTTTAGCAGAAGACAGGCTTTGTAATTCACCTCTGAGATAAGCTTTGAATATGTCCCACACAATGTCCAGGGAAGCAGAGCTGAGGTTGTCCTTAAAGAACAACCCACATGCATGCTTTAATATTCCCCATCTCAGGATCAGCAAGAATGGCTCTCCTTAGAGTCCATCTTGGTCTCGGAAGTCTACAGTACCCAGCTAAGGAGAGGCTCATAGCGGCATGGTCCGAGATGTGATCTAGAAGGATGTTTATAGACGTTATTTCTTCAGCTATAGTCCTGTCTACAAAAAGATAGTCCTATCTAGAAAAATGAGCATGCTTTTTACTGTAAAAAGTAAAGCCCTCACTGGTTCCCATCTTATATCTACATACATCCAACAGACCCAGTTCTAGCAGCATATTTTTTTAACGTCCGACGCACCCGAGGAGTGTTGTCATAACGACCTATGTTGGATTTTTCCTGTACAGGCAGGGCCCAACAGAACATTAAAATCCCCCCCATTAGAATAGGAGCTGTGACCTCCAGTAAACTCCATTCCAAGTTAGATAAATGGGAGGGATAATCAATGCTAGGCCCATAAAAAACGGCGCAAGCTAACTCTGCCCCTCCACAATCTAAAAAGCTATCAGCCTCCTCCCAGATTAATCAGATTTCGAGGCTTTGATAACACAGCCTGCTCCTTGTTTAATTAAGATAGCACCAATTACAGTGTGCATACTGTTCTGATACTAGAAAGTGGTCTATCCAACGATACTTTGAAAATACAGTTTTCCCTTCTAGTGTGTCTAAATGGGTCTCCTGTTTCAGACACTGCTCTCCTCTAAATACTTTATTGCCAATCTCTGCCTACATTTGCACCTGCACTGGTTACCGTTCGAAGTTAAAAAATGTAACTCATTGGTCCTCCACATCTACAATATCCAGGGCAAACCTTGCCTTAGGCTGGCATAGTGATATGGTTAAGAACAATCTGAGAAGATGAAGGGAAACAATTTTTTTTTGTTTTCACCTGCTTCTCCCCACCTTGTGCCTTCCCCCTAGCCTCCCTCCCACGCACCACCACTGCCCAACTCTTCTATCCCTAGGGATCCCTCTCTACTAACATAGGCATAAAGCCTAGCGGCCTTCATTGTCAGTGTTAGAACCGGCTGTCTCTAGTTGGCAGAGGTATGCACTTCTGACAAATAGGGACACACCTTTTCTAGTCAGGGCAAGGGGATCACACCCTTTGATAACCCCTGCTCACCCCCTTGGTAGCTTGGCAGAGCAGACAGGCTTATCTCAGAGGCTGTGTGTTAAGCATTTATGACCACATACAGTGATAAAGTGAATACACTACAAATGGACACGACACAGTAGTATTATAAAAATAAGGATTTTTATATAAGGCTTAGCACAAGACCAAATAACGACAAAAATATGCACAATCTTAATAAATACTCTTGAAAGGAAAAATAATAGTTCAAGTGTAGTTTCTTCTTAGGACAAAAGTCTTTAGTATCAAAAGCAACTCTTCTTCTTGGAAACACAGTTCTTAGCAACAATGTTACCCACACGGGAGTTACACGACGTTGAGGCAAAGTTAATCCAAAGGGGTTCGATGTCGACCACGAGGAGCGCTACGTCGAGCCCGGAGTCACACGGACCCCCAACAACACAGTACCTTTGGAAAATGAAGCACACGATGATCAGCGGCGTCGAGCAATCCGGCGTCACGTCTTCGGTGTCGATCAGGCCTCAGCAGGCGTCGTTGTCGATGATGCGGTTGCAAGAGTGAGCAGCGCTCACGGCGTCGAGAGGGCACGCAGTCGATACGATCAGCAGCGGTGCAGACACGAGGTCCCTTGGAGCTGGAGCCGGACTCACTACTCACTGGCGTTGCTGCTGGCGTCGATCAGGCCCGGCGGCCGGCGGCGAGGAAGTGGGACACTGGAGCCGTTACTCACGATGTCGAGCTGGATTCGGCGACGTCCGTCGGTGTCGAGATTGCTGGTTTCTTTCAGAGGTGCTGGATTCACAGGTTCCAGCAAATAGCACTTGTAGCAGATGAAGTCCTTTAGCCCTGTGACTTCAACAGGAGACTGGCACTCTTCCAGTCCTTGGAGATTTTCTTAGCAAAGCGTGAGAGTACACACACAGTTCCTCTCTCCTGGTTCCTTGGCAAAAATAAAGAGGCACTGCAGGATTCCCCCCAGCAAACAGCATACTGGCAGAAGGGGTAGGCAAGTCCTTGGATCAGCAGGCTTCTTGTCCTTGGTTTCAGGGTTCCTTGTCAGAAGTGATCTAAAGTCTTGGTTCAGGGGTCCTTCTCTTATACCCCTTTTTGGCTTTGATCCCTTTGTCCATGCAGGGGGATTTCCCAACATCCTGGGTCTGTTGTGGGTGGAGCCAGGCAGAGGCACCTGGCCTATTCACTGAGCAGGGCTGGGTCCTCAGACGCCCAGCAGGAGGTGGAGCCAGTATTGTCACTGGCAGGAGCAGAGCTATCGGCCTCCTGGTAGGAGGTGGGGCTAGGATCGTCCATGGCAGGCACGGAGCCATCAGCCGCTTGGCAGGAGGTGGAGCCAGCATTGTATCCGGCAGGGCAGGCTATCAGCAACTACTCTCCCCCTACTCTCAACGCAAATGTCCCACTCATCCCACACCGACTCACTCAGACCTCTGGAGCCACCCAGCTCCTGTCACACACACGCAAGACCAGCAGAAACCAGAAATGGTCAGACAAGAAAATAGACACTTTCTAAAAGTGCTATTTTCAAACCCAGAGTCCAAAAACCATCCACACCAACGGATGCGTAATTAAACCCCGAGTTCAGGGATACCAAACTCGACATTGCACCATACTCCCCGAGCCAGCTAGGATCATAGCATTAATAATCCGGGCGGCCCATTCTAACTAATGGAGAGCAGGTTACCTCGCAATAGTGAAAGACGAATATGGCGTTAATTCACTATTAGGACATGCCAACTTGGTCAGGCTTGTCCTACCTTATACTTACAACGCACCCTGCCCGTGGGCCTACCATAGGGGTGACTAACATGAAGTTAAGGGAAGGTTTAGGGACTGGCGAGTAGTTGTACTTGCGCAGTCAGCGTGACAGTACCAGACTGCACGTAGGTCTGGCAATGGCAGACCCGTAGACATTCTTTTACGAGGCCGCTCTTGTGGGTGGCACAACACGTGCTGCAAGCCCACGAGCAGCATTTGTATTTACAAGCCCTGGCACTCCTGGTGCACTAGACTAGCGGCTGACAGTAAACCAAATAAGCCAAACATGGAATTCAATCAATACAGTAATTTAACATAGGGAGCACTTGCACCGTGGCACTGATCAGCAGTGGCACAGTGCCCAAAGCATTAACCAGCAAAACATCGTAAAACAGTGGAGGCAAACAGAAAAAATGGAGGAGAGACTCAAGCCAATGATGTCAGGTCTAACAGTCAGCTAAAAAAAAAAACTTGGTACGTCAAGCCTCTCTTCACACCTCCCGCCTCACCTCCACCCCATACTCCCACCTCTCAACTTACTAACTCCCTGGCTGATTTCCTCAATCAACATATCTGCTTCCTCCACAGAGCGATGTATATACATACGGTTATTCCACACTGTTCAGAGAGAAGCAGGAAACTTTAACTGGGCTTTAGCATCAAGCTTATTCAGTTCCTCCATCCTTTTCTCCATCTCCCACTGCCTTAGTGCGGTAGTGTGGCAGACATCTGATCTTATCGAAAAAGAATAGGAGCCTGCTGAAAAAGATCCTTCTTTCAAGGCTGACAGAATAGCAGTATATTTAAGGAAATTAATTAAGATTCTCCTTGGCTTCTGTCGTCCAGGATTATTCTTAAATGGATCTCAATGCGCCCACAGGATTTCAGAAGAGAGGTCAATATCTGACCGATTTTTTAAGGCTGTATCTTGTAACAGAGATCACAAAGGCCTTAATACCCGAGCCTTCGGCATTCTCAGGGATATTAATAAGTCTGAGATTATTCCTCAGAGTGTGATTTTCTAGACGTTCCAGATCCTTCTTCAGTCCCTGTTTTGGCGAGTTAACTGGCTTACCTCTGCAATTCTTTTGCCCATAGTTTGTTTAATCATAGGGATTTCCTGCTCCAGAGCCTGGGTTCTCACCGAACCTTCCTCAAGTTTATGGGCTAGAACAGCATAAGAAACCTGTATTGCGACCTGATTCTGCTCAGATTGAAAATCTACTCTTTAAGGCCAGAAGTATGTCCACCAATGTTTCTGAGCTTGCCTGAGAAGGATGACTAACGGCAGGCGTTAACTGTGTGGGTTGTATGGGTTCCTCTAGTCCAACATGGGATCCTCTCCGCATGCTTCTGCTACCTCCAGGGCCTGAAACCGATTTGATGTAGAGATAGGAGTTAGGTTTACATCTCGAGGGCCCATTGCAGCTTTTTCTTTTAAACAGACTTGTATTGAACTGTTTACAATATCTGTTTGCAACAAATATCTAACAGGTTTGTGATGTGTTTAATTTTGCACCAGAGGTTTTATTCTTGTTCTTCATGTTTTCAAACAATCTCGCTCTTTCATATGAAAGAGCTACGCACCAAGATTTTGAGTGGCTTGTGAGAAAGGTGATAGTGTGGCCATGTATTATATGGGATAAAGTACCCCCTGCATACATGAGAAGGATACTGCAAATCACCTTCAGTTCCATAACTTATAAAGGAAGGGAGCCTTCAGCCTCGTCCCTCAACATGGTTATGCAACTCCTCTGGGACTTGCAATATCATTATAATGTACGGCAGCAGGTACTTTATACCTTATAAAATATCGGGTATTATCATTGGTTACAAATAAAAGGTTGGACTCCCATTAAGTCACGCAAATCTTTAAAGTAGTTAAACACTGATTCATGATATGAATATATATGATTATGTACACTCCAACTGTAAATTACAGAGATAGTGCAAGTCACTGAGGAATTTCGTGCATCTACAGACCCCGAAGGTTACAGATACTATGCCTTACAAGGTTACTGAACTCTGCAAGGACTTGCAATATACTTTATAATGGGCAGATGATGGTACATTATTCCATATATTAAGTGGGTCTTTTTACTTCAGAAGCATCCATTTTACTAGATAAGATGGAACTTTATCTTCTCCTATTTTTTTCCTTTGAATTGTGGGATTTGTATTTGCCTTTTGTAAAACGATGACAACAGATACCAAAATGTGTCATGAAAAACAGGACAAGATGTGGAAATAGGAGGGAGAACTGTACCAATAATATGAAAAAATAACCGGTTCATAGAACACTATCAATAATAGGATTATTAATACTAAATTTAAGTGGATTTAATTCACACTTGATGATGATAAACGATGTAGTATTGTCGGGCTTCATAACCTTTGTTTCACCTTAGTGAGCAGGGTCGGACTGGCCATAGCGGGCATTGGGCATTTGCCCAGAAGGCTGGAAGGGTGGGGGCCAGATTTGCAGTGTTGGGGGCTGGTTTTGTTACTGCAGGCCGGTTTTGCAGCAATGCTGCAATATTGGTCCCCAATAACAAAAGCAGCAGTGCTTCACAGTTGCCCCTCCCCCCTGGGTAGTGGGGGGCTGGTCCGACAAAATTGAAAGGGCTGCTGCGGGTTGCCAGTCCGGCTCGTCAGTGAGCCATGGTGTCGCCTTAGCTAGGCCTTCAGTGCTGGTGCTGTACCAGTTATAGCAATCAAGAGCCTCTAGTGGAGTGAAGACTCAGTGATGCCGAAACAATGGCAGTATCCTGTCAAGATAAAAACATCATGCACATCGACTGCTTCATATCAGCTAGCCTGCTCGTGCTATGGCCTAATTGTGGGTGTCAGGGAGACAGTAGGAGGCAGTGTAGTCAGCTGGCACAGGTGGTGGGAAGCAGCTCTACGGTATGGCGCAGCTCCTTCTGTCCGTGGGTGAGGCCACAGAAGGGAGAAGAAGAATCCTGGTGGCAGTGGTACCAAAGGACAAGAGAAGGCATGTTAGGTCACTAGTATTTTCTAGTAGTTTATCACTAGCAAATAGTCGTGCCCTTTCCTTTTTATGTGCACATTCATATATTAAATACAAATCAGAGCGTAAATGGTTCAAAAAGCATTATGGGCAAATTAGTTGAGCATGGACATTCTATGCCTAATTTTACTATATGACAATACTGGATTACCTTGCTAGATGAACATGTTAGAACTTCATGAAGAGTAGAAATTTCTGGAGGACTTTGTGGTAATCCATCATCTTCAGATACTGCCCCAGCATCATCACCTTTTTTTTTTGTTATGACTCGCGGTGATGACCCAACTCTAATGTTGGACTGTAACTGTAGCTGCATGGAAAAAAATGACAATAATGGTGAATATATATTCCACATATAACAGTACATCAAATAACATTTAGTATACAAGTTAAATGTCATACATAGGGCAATTATTGGCAATTATTTCATGATGCATCTTTTTAATAAGGTTTCAATGAAGCCTAGCAAAATCTCAGCCTAAAGACATTTCTAGGCTTTATACAAGTCTAAAGACTGTTCAACTCTTTATTTAGTAATACTGGTGATTCAAGTTCTTACAACAGAGAGGATTAAATGGTAGACTCTAGTCCCAATGAAAAGCAATTTAAATCCAATTGCAAATACCTTTCAATCAATAAAAAATTGAGAAAGTATAACATTTGTGTTAGACCTGCCTTTTTCAGCGGGTTTATCCCTAGACGTTTTGCTTTTGACCTCCTGTTTTTGTTGGTTTTAGGACTGCGGATCAGTGTTAAAGTGCATATGTTCTCTGTGTAAATTGTTATTATGGATACGTGGTTCCATAATTGGCTTATTTGATTTACCAATAAGTCCCTAGTAAAATGCACTGTGTGTGCCCAAGTCTTGTAAATCAAATGCTGCTAGTGGATCTGCAGCACCGATTGTGCCACCCACACAAGCAGCCTTGTAAAAGGTTCTTAGGCCTCCCATTCCAGTGTCTGTGTACAGTTTGGTACTGTCACGTCACCCTGGCAAGTGCACCCACTTGCCAGGCCCTAACCGTGTCTTACATGTGAGTCACCACTAAGGTAGGCCCAATGTAACCCTGTGGGCCGGCTGCATGGTCTGTGAAAGGTAGGATATGTTTTAATGTGTGTAACATGTCTAGATAGTGAACTACAGGGAATTTCGTTTTTCACTTTTGAAAGGCTGTATGACCTATAGAATAGAATAGGAGTTTATTTATAACATCTTATAAATATATCTTCCCATTGGGACAAGATAGGAAGGTGGCGTTTAGTATGCCTGAACTCAGAAAATAAAGAGGCATCTTTTAGTAAGGATGATTTTTACATTCTGTGTTGGAAAATACCACTTTTAGAAATAGGTGTTTTCTTGCTTAGCCATCCTGTGTGCCTCTGCAGGTTTGTGAATTGACTGTCTGGTTTTGGAGTAACAGGGGCTGGGGATGTGCATTTACTGAAGACAGCCACTGTGGGGTTGAGATGTGTCCTGCCTTTCCTGGATTAGTACGGGCTGGGCTTAATAGACCTGGGCTGCATGTAGAGAAGTGGGAGGAGATTTCCTTTCACCTGAATGGCCTGGTCTGTCTTACACAATCCTGTCTCTACCTCCTGCTGGGAAGCTGCACCAGAGAGGACAGAACTGGTTTGGACTAAGTACATAGTCTCTCTGACACCAGAGGTCAAAGAGAAACGGACTATAAATGTCGAGCCCATACCCCTGAACTTTAGATTACTTCTGGACTCATGAGGAACCTATGCCAAGGAGAAAACTTGGGAAAGCTTTGTGCTGTCTGGGGTTTGCCTGCAGTGGCTGTTTCTGCCAAGGAGGGGGTAAAGACTTAGCTGTGTGCTGTGTCTTCCGCCTGAAGAAGATCTCCAAGGGCTTCAAGTAGAGCTTGCCTCCTGTTCCGAAGTCTCAGGGACAAAAATACTTCACCCCCAGCTCCCCTGAATTTCCATGCTGGGGGTTCTGACCTGCAAAGAGGTTGGGAGCTGGAAAAGCGAGGCAACTATTAAAAGCAAAATGCACCCATTTCCGACGCATCGCCGAAGAAAACGACGCAGCACCTGAACGCGACTGGAGAAATTCCACACGTTGAATGCCATGCACCGATATCCGAAGTCCGAGATCACCGCACCGATTCCGATGCTGCCCTGGTGTGCGGCTGCAAGAACCAACGCATTGTGGGACCGCAGCTGGAGAAAACAAGGCAACGCCGGTGCCACCGCCCCATTAAGAACCAATGCATCCCTGATCCCGACACATCGCACCGGGGTGACAAGTCTACAAGAACACAGGGGGACAAAGTAAGAAACCGACGCATCACCTACCCTGAAGTAAGAATTTAATGCATCACCTTCCCTTCAGTAACGAACCAACGCATCACCTCCCCTGCGTGGCAGTAAGGAACTGGCGCTCCACCTCCCCTGAAGTAAGGAACCGACGCATCACCTTCCGTGGGCATAAGGAACTGACGCATCACCTTCCCTGTGGCTATTTTTGTTTAGGATTGTGACGCATCCAAGGTACTTTGTGTTGAAAGTGTCACATCTATAGCTAGCTGTGGACAGAACTGTTTCTACCTTTTAAAAGTCAAATTTTGATAACATTTTTGATTACTGTATTGTGGATTTTTGTTGTTTTGGTTTTGTTCGGTTTAAATAAAGTTTACGTATTTTTCTAAACAGTTCTGGTGTTCATTTGTAGTGTTTTATCTGTGTTACTGTGTATGTGCACAAATGCTTTACACACTGCATCTGAGATAAGCCTGTCTGCTTGTGCCAAGCTACCAAGTGGGTGAGCAAGGGTAACTTTAGAAGTGTATCCCCGTTACCCAAACTAGGAATTAGAGTCCCTACTTGGACAAAGGTGCGAAACATTGCCAACTACAGACCCCCATTTCTAACAATTTGGCATCTCTTGACCACGGTGTTAGTGACACTGGTATGCTTTTATGGTGAGATTCCAGTACTTTCTTCTTTATGAGCTGTTACATTACAGGTAAGTACTGAAGGAGTCTATACTATAAGGGATTTCAGTACTTTACTTGTTATGTTAATGGGATTTCTAAAGCACACTGCCCCAGAATGTGACTTCCCAGCGTTGGCCACGACAATACAACATAAGTCATACTGAGAAGCATGACATAGAAAAGCACAAGGAAACCTAGACTGAAATAGCCAAGTCTTTAGCTGCGTTCTGAAACTAAAATGGCTCTGAGTTTTCCTTTGTAGTGGAGGCAGAGTATTCCTTAGCACGGGTGCCAATGCTCGGAAGGACCTTCTTCCCAATTTCGCTCTATTAGTAAGTGATATAGAGGCCCAATTCGAATCGGCCAAGCAGAGAGTTCTGGTAGGCACATATGGTTGAATCAGAACAGCTAAGATGAAAGCAGCTTGTCCATTCATGATTATACGGGCAATGCACTATGCTTTGAATTGCGTAGCAGATAGTAAAGTTTGCAGAAAAAGCCTAGAGACGGTACAGAATTTAGGAAGAGAAAAATGTCTTGCGGTTGCATTCTGGACAATCTGTAGCCTGTTTATAACAGATCTTTTGGCACCCAAATAGAGGATATTACAGTAGTCCAGTCACGAAATGATTAGAGACTGTACAATCATTTGCCGAACTTGTGGATAGAAAAATCTGCAACTCGGTTTGAGGCTTCTCTGGGTGCCAAAGCACTTGCGTCAAAAAAGGAAAAGGGGTTATCAAATCACACACCAAGATTATTTACAGACGATTTAGGCTTTGGCGGGGCCCCAACACCCCTGGTCACCAATGATCTCCACAAGTCTGGGTATTTTTCCCCAGCAGGAGGATCTCGGCAGTCGTGCATCCAACCTCCACCAACTGTCATACAGTTTTCAATGTTGGCTATACTCTTCGTCAAACCTGCTGAAAGAGGCAAAAACTTTGGTATCGTCTGCATCTGAAATCAATGGACTTCACCACATCTGCTTGTTGTCTATCATAAATATTAGGGAGAGTGGGGTTTAGCGCTCACCCTTGGGGGACTCAATGTTCCAAGACCTTTGGACTCTTAATGAGGATGAAAAAGGGGGGTGATCTCTTGAAAAGACAGATCACTTAAAAAGGAAGCTAACCAAGTGAAGTCCTTACCACAAACCCCAATTACCAAAGTCGCCATATAATCAACTCATGAGATACTATGTTGAAGGTGGCACTCAAGTCTAAAAGAATAAGTGCAGATGAACTACCTTCATCTACAGCACTACATAGAGTCTCCATCACCATGAGGAGAGCGGATTTGGTGCTGGGGGGGGGCAAAATCATTCTGCAAGATATCTAAAATTTGTTTCTGCTCTAAGAAAGTTGTGAGGAGGTTCTTCACATGTTTCTCCACTACTTTAGATAGAAAAGGTAGCATAGAGATAGGATGGTAGTTTTTGGCTGAGCAGCACTGAGAGGCGGTTTCTTAAAGAGGGGAATGACACTGACGTGTTTCCAAGCCGTAGGCACCACCGCCGAAGTCAAAGAAAGATTAGCAAGCTTTACTTCACAAGTAAGTTAATATTTAATTGTTTCAAGTTACAAACTTATTAGTATCTATTTCATATGCAGAAAGAATTGAGAGGTGCAAATTAAAAAATATAGTTTTAATAAATTTATTGTCCAAGCACAAATCGGCCAACACATGTTTCACAACTAAAATTGCTTCCGCAGGGCCTATTTAACAGTTCCAGTAGTCCTCTCGCCACTATCAGAATGCCACACTGTTTCAAGAGAGTGAGTTAACACCCTGACTGTGAAAATATCGCTTTGTTTTACAGTAAAGCCTTTATGAGGAGAAAAAACTTGATAGGGAACGATCGATGAAGATTAAGTGTTGGTTATTACAATTGCCATCACACAGCAGACTTAAGACATGCATGAAAGTAAGTGCACAGAACAAATATAATAAGGACATTAGATCTGTGGAGGTAATGGCCAATGGTATTAGCCCTCCCTATACTTCAAGCTTTATGTGTTTGCATCCCAAATGCAGTATCTCCAGACATGTACAAATTGTCCATCAGCCTAAGATTGGTTCCACAATAGAGTGGCAATATGTACATGTGATAATGTGAATATGTTTACTGGAATGATGTTCTGTGAAGTTATGAACGTTACCCAGGAGGAACCTGAAGGCTCTGCGACAGAAAGTTAGATACATGGTAACTCTGTTACGTCTTTACAGTATTATTTCTCATTACATCCAGATCACTACCCTGTACTATACAGACAAAACTGAAAGATGCTCTAATACATGTTAAATTTAGAAGCATTTGATACTTATACAACATATGCGCAGGCAGCAGCTGACATACATTCTTTCCGCATGATCAGTTATCGCATTAGTAAGCTGAATTATATAACACTTTTCTTCAATGGAAGACCATGAGGGTGTAGGCAAAAGAAAGAACCCCGATATATGAGTAACTAATCACTATATAGGAAACGCCAATCAACTCCAATGATCTATCAAGAAGAAATTAGAAATAAAGGAGGTGGAGAAAGGCAAAACTGAGCAACCAATGTCGATATATACAGTTTCTACAAGATATCTGACCTAAAAAGGTGTGGCATTGTTTCCAATAGTGTTCAAGAGTAGTTCCTGGGACATTTTGTGGAGTATCCCATGCAGCTGCTTTCCAAATATCGGATGGCATTTGCCGGTGAGCACACCAGAATCTACCATGGCTCTAGTAGAGAGTACAAGGATGTTGGTCAAAGAATACCATAAGAATGTGAAGTATGGATTAGTCAGATTACACAATTGGTTATAAAGGTCTCTTTGCGCACATTACCCCCACTGTGTGTGGTTAGAACATAGTCTCAGAAGCAACATTTCTTTTTCCAGTCAAGGATGTATTAACAACTGTATTTAACATCAATGTCAGGTTACAGCTTCTGCACAATCAAACCATACCACAATAATGAATGACATTTATCAATTGGATATAGGAAAAACATAAATAACCATATAAAGATTGCCCCAAACACCCAGCCACCCACCCCCCCCTCGCACTAAATCCTCATAATCTGGACTAAAGATTGTGAATAATGCAGGGGGGTTACCCTTATGCCCCCCCGCCCCCCACACAGCACCTCTGCACTCCGAATATGTAAGGAAAATGCTATTTACCAGTATGCATCTGTTCTTGGCATGTAGAGCTGTAGATTCTCACACTGAGCATTAGATCGCAACCTGGTGTTGGGCTCGGATGATTGCATGTTGTTGTTGTCTTAGAAGAAGTCTTTGCAGTCACGAGATAGGGGACTCCTCGCTTGGACGATAGTGCGCATGGGCATCGACTCCATCCTTAGATTGTTTTTCGCCATGATGGGAAATGATGGAGTTAGTAGAAAGAAAAAAGGATGACCATGCGTGTATAACTAAGTAAGATAGAACTGGAACAGATACAGGTCCCGGGGAGGCGGGTGGGCGTGTGGGAAACTGCAGCTCTACATGTCAAGAACAGATGCATACTGGTAAGTAGCATTTTCCATTCGAGGCATATGAGCTGCAGATCTCACACTGAGCATCGATTATACAGCAGTGTCTCCCCTAGCTGTGGTCACCTGTATCTGTTGCAGTAGTTTGAAAAATAGTTTTGAGGACAGCTTGGCCTACGGCAGCTTGCTGCTTGGCTTGCACATCAACACACTAGTGTTTAGCAAAGGTATGCGTTGTAGACCATGTTGCTGCCTTGCAGATGTCTTTTAGGGGAATGTTCCCTAAGAAAGCCATAGAGGCTCCTAGTTTGCGTGTGGAGTGCACTCTAGAAGGAATTGTTAATGTGTGTTTTGCTTTTTGATAGCATATTTGTATACATTTCACAATCCTCCTTGAAATTCCAGCTTTAGAGATGGTGTTGCCTTTATGTGGTGGAGAGAAAGCTACAAACAATTGTTTTGCGAAAGGATTTAGTCCTGTCAATGTAATATAGAAGGGCTCTTTTCACGTCTAGGGTGTGTAGAGCTCTTTCTGCTACAGAGTCTGGGTTTTGAAAAAACAATGGCAACTCTACTGAAAGAAATGGAGTAATGACTTTAGGAAGGAATTTGGGATTTGTTCTTAGGACCACTTTGTTACGGTGTAATTGTAAAAATGGTTCTTGTATAGTGAAAGCTTGAATCTCACTCAGTCTCCTAAGAAAGGTAATAGCAACAAGGAAAGCTGTTTTCCGTGTGAGGAATTGCAATCCACATTTGTATAAAGGTTCAAAAGGGGGTCCCATGAGCCTGGTAAGAACAATGTTTAGGCTCCACACTGGAGAGGGTGGTAACCTAGGAGGCATTATTATTTTTAATCCTTGCATAAATGCTTTAACTGAAGGCACTCTAAATAAGGACAGATGTCTATTTTGTAAGTGCGCAGCAATTGCTGCAAGATGTAAACGTTTAGATGAATATGCTACATCACATCTTTGTAAGTGTAGAAGATAGCAGATGATATTCTGGATGGAAGCATCCAGGGGATCAATTTGATTGTTGGTGCAGTAAATGGCAAATCTTTTCCATTTTGCAGCATAGCAAGCTCTAGTAGTAGGTCTCCTGGCTTCTTTAATGATATTCATACAGCCTGGTGGCAGGTTAAGGTAACCAAACTCTAAGACTTCAGGAGCCAGATCGCCAGATTCAGTAGAGTTGGATCTGGACGTCTGATGTCTCCATGGTTCTGCGTTAGCATGGATGGGGTCAGACACAGTCTTTGGTGTGGAACTAGAGATAGTTCTAGCAGCGTTGTGAACCACGGTTGGCTTGCCCTTGTGGGAGCTACTAAGATCATTTTGAGAGACTGTTGTCGTAGTTTGCGCACTACTAGTGGTATTACTGGGAGTGGCGGAAAAGCGTACGCAAATCTGCCTAACCAGTTTATCCATATCGCATTGCTTTTGGACAGTGGGTGTGGATACCTGGTGGCAAAGGTTTGGCATTTTGCGTTTTTATGTGTGGTGAACAGATCTATGTCTGGATGACCCCATTTGTGAAAGAATGGTGGAAGAACTTGCGGATGTAGTTACAATTCGTGAATCTGTTGTGTCTGTCGACTTAAAAGATCTGCAATCTGATTGTGAACTCCTGGAAGGTGTTCTGCTAGTAGATATATTTTTTGTGGAATGGCCCATCTCCAAATGTTCTGGGCAAGCTGGGACAGTTGCAGAGAATGTGTGCCTCCTTGTTTTTGGATGTAGTACATAGCGGTCATGTTGTCCGTCCGGATCAGAACACTTTTGTTCTGTACATGTACTTGGAAGGACTTTAGTGCTAGGAATATTGCTAGCAGCTCTAAGTGATTGATGTGGAGCACTTTTTGTTGAGTGGTCCATCTTCCCATAGTTGTATGGAGTAGGAGATGGGCTCCCCATCCTGTCAGAGATGCGTCTGTTGTAAGTACTATCTGTGGAACAGGTTTGAGGAACTGCCGCCCTCTGGACAAATTTTTGGTGTTCCACCATTGCAGAGAGCGATGTGTGCGGCTATCCACCAACACCAGGTCATGTAAGTTGTCCTTGAGCCTGGTTCCACTGATGTGCTAGACATTCTTGCAATGGGCACATTTGCAGTCTTGCATATGGTACAATAAAAATGCAAGATGCCATCATGCCTATTAGTTGCATGAACACTCTGGCTGGGAGAGAGTGTTGGTCTTGAAACCTTGTGACTAAGGCTTGAATGCTCTTTATCCTGGCTGGACTGGGATAAGCCAGAGCTGTAGAAGTGTTTATTGTAGCCCCTAGATATTGATGTACATGAGAGGGCTGGAGATGTGACTTGGTGTAGTTGATTGTAAACCCCAAGTTGTGCAATGTTTGAATTGTCTGAGATGTGTGTTGGACACACTGATTGATGACTTGGCTTTTATGAGCACGTTGTCTAGATATGGGAAGACATGGATGTGTTGTCTTCTGAGATGTGCTGCTACTACTGCTAGGCACTTTGTAAACACTCTTGGTGCAGTTGTGACCCCAAATGGAAGTACTTTGAATTGATAGTGTTGTCCTTCTAGTACAAACCTTAGATACTTTCTGTGTGAAGGATGTATGGGAGTGTGGAAGTAGGCGTCCTTAAGATCTAGTGTAGTAAGGAAATCGCTTTGTTGCAACAATGGGAGCACTTGTTGTAAAGTTATCATGTGAAAATTATCTGTGTATATACAGATTGAGGGACCTGAGGTCGAGAATTGGTCTTAGTGTCCCGTCTTTCTTGGGTATTAAGAAATACAGTGAGTAAACCCCTGTCCCTTGATGTTGTAATGGAACTATCTCTATTGCGTCCTTTTGAAGCAATGAGAGAACCTCTTTTTTGAGCAGCGTAAGATGTTCTGTGGACATTGGACGCTGTCTGGGTGGTATATGTGGAGGGGTAGCTGTAAGTTCCAGGCAGTAACCATACCGGATAATCTGTCTTACCCACTTGTCTGTTGTGATGGAATTCCAGACAGGTAGGAACTGTGTTAGTCTCTCCCCGACAGGAGTGGAATGCTGTTGGGGGAGCGGAAGGAAGTCACTGTATTGTGGTGGGAAAGGTTCAATTGTTATTACCTCAACCTCTTCCCTTGTTGTTGTTGACTCTGTAGCCTCCTCTAAAATATCCTCTATTGGAGGATGTTTGCGTATTGGTTTTAAAGGAAGCTGAATTGTCTGCTCCAGCTTCTTTGGAGCCTCCTCCATAGGAGTGACAAAAGGAGCCTTGTGTTTGTGGGGACTGCAAAGCTCTCATAGATTTGGCAGTGTCAGTTTCCTTTTTTCAAGTGCTGTGTCTTCAGCTGGCCAAAAAGCTGCTGTTGGTTAAATGGCTGATTTAAGATGGTAGTTTACACCTCTTGCTTAAAGCCTGAGATACGTAACCATGCATGGCATCTAAGGAGGACACTAGTGTTCACTGCTCTAGATGCACTGCTCTGGGCAGCTATTCTCTTACCTGAAGCGTCTATCATTTTTGACTCTTTATCAGGAGGTGGCGCTTCCCCTGAGGTTTGGGAGTTTGCTCATTTTCTAGTGTTGGAAACGACTAGGGAATCTAAAGGTTGATGTCCCTTAATGTAGGCAGGATCCCCAGGAGCAGGCATATATTTCTTTTCTATTCTGAGGTTTATGATCCTAGCACGTACAGGATCTTTAAACACTTCTTGTGCATGTTTAGTGACCCCTTGGATCATAGGTAGTATTTGAACTGACTTTTGTGCTTGTTCAAAAGTGTCTAGTAAAAAATCTTCTTCTGCCTCATCTGAATGCATTGTGACCCCATGATAGATGGCAGCTCTATTGATTAAGTGTCCAAACCCAATATTATCTTCTGGAGGAGATGGTTTTGATGTGTATGGCTGTGGGTCAGGGATATGTGGTACATCCTGTGGGATTGGGTACTCCCAGCAAGGTGGATCCCTTGGGTAGTTAAAAAGGTCATTTGGGTCGTCCCCTCCCGCCATAATATCATCATCATCATCATCATCATCATCATCATCATCATCATTATGAGGTGTATGTTGTTGGGAAAAATGAGGAGGAGAATTTTGAGGTAAAATAGGTGAAGGAAGAGGAGGTGGAATAGAGGGAGGTATAGGAGAAGAAGGATGCATAGGTGATGTGGCAGAGTCCTCCTTTACAGGCACTGGAGGTGGAGGTGCTGTATCTAACTTCCTCTTTCTTTCTGGTACCGTAGAAACATGTCCTGTCTTTGGGTCAATATAGACTTTTCTGTCTAGGATCAGGGTGAAAAAGCTCCTCTTCTTCAGGAACCACTTTCGGTGCCGATTTTTTCGGTTTCAAGCTTGGGTGTTGCTTTTCTTTGTCTTTAGCCTCAAAGAGTTGTGGCAGAGTACTTTGGCGTAGGTCTTGACTCTGAAGATCTTGGCTTTGGAGCCGAAGTTAGTTTTGTCAGCTTGTCGGTCGCAACTGTTGACCTTTGCCTTCGATTTCGGTGTTGGGGTAAGGGCAGTAGTACTCACACGTTGACCAGAATGTATGGAGTCATCGGAGTCGTTTGTCTCAGATACGATTTAGAGATCTTCGGAATCTTCCTCTGGAACCTCGTCGAAGATGCCCACCGGTTCCGGAGCTGATCTCTGCATGATGTGTCGACGGGCCCCCCGAATCCGAATGGTCTTCTTGGATCGAAAGGATGAACAGGCTGGACAGCTGGACTCGTCGTGTTCTGGGGATAAGCACAGGTTACAGACCTTGTGATGGTCACTGTGTGGGAATTTTGCTCCACAATGGGGGCATTTCTTGAACAGCATCCTTTCCATGAGCTGTAGGCCTCACGGCTGGATAGGCCCAACAGCCCATGTCGACGACTGGAATCGAGCTGAAGTAGTCGAGTCGATGGTGATTGATATCGAAAGTTGTTTGGCAAGTTTAAGTATGTTTTTTATGCACCAAAGTACTTAAAAAGTAGATTTCGAAATGGGACGGAAAAGTTACATTCGAACCCAGTGGCGGAAAAAAACAATCTAATGATGGAGTCGATGCCCATGCGCACTATCGTCCAAGGGAGGAGTCCCCTATCTCGTGACTTCAAAGACTTCTTCCAAGACAACAACATGCAATCATCCGAGCCAAACACCAGGTGGCAAACTAATGCTCAGTGTGAGACCTGCAGCTCCTATGGCTCGAACATAATAGCTATCCCTAAGGGTGAGCCTCTGTAGCTGATGCCAGTTCCAACAGGAGGCCCCGATAATCCACCCATCATTTCCAAATCTTGTAGTGTTTTTACATGCATCCCTAGCAACAAAGATGGGTTGCTCCAGCCCCATGCAAAAATCCAGGCCATTCTTCCATGCAACCACATTGGGGGCCCTCTGCGCCTTCCATGCCTTGGCTATGTCCCTTTTCGCTAGAGTAAAGCCCAATTGCATTAGGTGCCGCTTGTAAATATTGCCTCCTATCCCCTCCATAACATGGAACAGAGCCAGCCGCGGTGTGTGGGGGATTTCTCACCCCAAGACCTCCGAGAGACAATGCCAGACGGTGTGAATAAATGTACCATCCTCCCGGCTGCATCAAAGACACCTAGAAGAGGCTATCAGCCCTGCCTTCCACAGCTGCACTTGTGTAAAATAAACCCTGTGTAGATACTTGAACTGGACGAGGCAAAATCGTACTGCTATAGCCACCCCCCACGGAGCAGCTAGGGCTCCTCCTACTCCAGCAGACCTACATCTCCCTCCCAGTCCCCCTGGAGTTTCTGTAGTGTGGGGGAGCAATGGGTAACCAGGGATGGATAAATCTAGGAAATATTGCTGTCTTTAAGGTCCCCCATAAAAACTTTTGCCTCCAGCGGGCTAAATTCCGTCAAAGACTCCAAGCCCTTCAGGCTATGGGACAGGGCGTGCCTAAATTGAAGGCATCAATGGAACTGGGACTGCCACCATCTTAAATATAGTCTGCCATATATTGACAGATGCATACGGGACCAGGACTTAAGGTCTTCACGTATTTGTTAGCACACAGGAACCAGGTTACGCTCCCAGGAGAACGCAGGCACGTCTGACAGGAACACGCCTAGGTATTTAAGCCCCCCACCACAATCTGGACCGAGGAGATCCATGCGCCCCCGCCTGTACGATCCCCCAAAATCCCTACCGTGGACTTACGGGGATTCATACATAGTCTAGATTTCTCCCCAAAAATCTGCATGATAGACAGTAGCCACTCCCCCATCCAGGCCACAGCTGTGAGGAAAAAAAAAAGGACATCATCCGCATATAGTGTGATCCTATCTGACAGCCACGTAGCCCATTCAAATCCCTGTATCTGTGCATCGATGAGCACCCAAGCAGCCAATGGCTCCAGAAAAACTAAATAAGGGAACCGGGGACAGCCCTGCCGCGTACCCCGCCTGATAGAAAAAGTGGGTGAGTCGCACCGGCCACCTGTACCAACGCTGTCAGATCAATGTATAGGAGTGTTAAATAGGAAAGGAATCGCGGTCCAAAGCGGAGACTACGAAGCTATGTGAATAAATACACCCAGCTCAGGGAGTCAAATGCCCTGCCATTATCGGCCAGTTAGAGCGACGCCAGTTCCCCCAACTGCTGGATAGCCACCACTGCCACATGCGCCCGCCTAATGTTGTGTCCGATCGCCCTCTGGGGCATAAACCCAGCCTGGACAGGATGGACCAGGGTGGTAATGTGGGGCAAAAGGCAACTGGCCAAAGCCTTGGTCAGAATTTTTGCCTCCACATTCAAGATTGAAATGGGACGATACGAAGCATGCCGCTCCGGGAGCCTGCCTGGCTTATGGAACACCACCACCACCTCAGCATATCTCCAGTCCGGAGAGAGTGAGCCCCACTCTCAAGTCTCCTCAACAACAGATCGGTAATGAGGGGCCAATTGAAAGAAATAACGGTTAAAGAATTCACTAGGGAACCCGTTGGGCCCCCGGCGCCTTCCCGGGATTAAGTTCCCCCAAGGTCGTGTGTAACTCTTAATCTGTCAGGAGTAGCTCCAACTAGTCCCTTACCTCATCTGATAGGGCGTTGGGCGGGGAGGTCAGTTATAAATGTATCTATGGTAGCAGAGTGCAAGAATTCCTTAGTGGCGTAAAGATCCACATAGTATGAGGCAAAGCTTTCTGCAAGGGCCAGAGGATATGTAAGCGGTTCACCTGCCGGGCACAAGATGCCAGATAGGGCCTGAGAATGGAACGCCCCCTGACCGAGTCGATGCAGCATCGTGCTGGATTTGTTCCCCCACTGATACACCCCACTACGTGTAGCCAGCCAACCTTGGCGTGCCTCATCATTCATGAGGGCGGCATAGTTCAGTTGTGCCATCAATAGTTGTCTTCTAACCAGGCCGCCTCCTGCCTCCCGACTCCTGCGTTCAAGTGCTTCTACGTCTGCCTCCACCTGTAGCAGCTCTGCCCTACGCACTGCAGTGCACCAGGAAATGTCTGCTCCCCTCAGTGTGGGTTTCAGTGCCTCCCACAATACTTCAGCCCTATGGACTGACCCCCACATTGACTGACAGGTATTGATCAATGGCATCACTCATGTGTTCCTTGTAATCATCGTTTTGCAGATGCCACACTGAAAGGCACCATCTGAATGGTTGTTTCATCCGCCGCTTTTTGGAGCGTGAGGGCTACTGGGGAGTGATCTGACAGGCCCCATGGAAGAATCTCCGCTGACACCCCCCTGCCAACTGCCACCCAGGGGAAAAGGCGATACTCAATTCTGGAGTATGAATCATGGACCGCAGATAGGTAGGGGAACACCAGATCGTCTCTGTGGAGGCGCCACTATACATCAACCCAGTCTAGCCCTGTCACTAAGGAGTACAATCTCGTGGGGTGACCAACCTCCGGACCACCCTCCGCCCTCCATCGATCCCTGGCCAGTCCATGACATCATTCCAGTCCCCGCCAACTACGGATGTGGCATCTGGCATGTCCACCCCAAGGGTCATGAGCCGGTCCACCAGATTCTATTGCATAGACACTACCCAGCACCAGAGGATCTCCCCGACCTTGCCCCGAAGGAATAAATAGCTCCCGTGTGTACGTCCACTGTTTGGTATGTGTATAAGGGACCCTGCGGTGAATCAAAGTTACCAGCCCCAGTGATCCCCTCGTAAGGACGGAGTGAAATACCTATTGAAACCCATAGCGCTGAAAGCAGAGGGCATTCATACCCAAGATGTGTGTTTGCTGTAACATAAGGATATCTGCCTCAGCCCAATTAGCCTGTTGGAGTGTGGCCCACGTTTAATCTTGTCCAGGGCACCACGCACATTCCTATTAATGATGCGAAGAGTACCCGGGGACACCTGCCCTCTGTGGGTATGCTGGCCATCTGGGACTATGCCTGTAACAATAAAAAGGATGAGGACGTTTCGGTGCATGTGTGAGGAGCAACGGACCATAAGTGAAAGTGCGATCTGTAAACCCAAACAACCCCCACCCAACAAACCCCCCACGTATACCTCAAGAACACTGAAGCATCTGTTGCGGCAGGACTGGCTCACAACCCCTAACGGAGGAAGCAAGCCACCCCGACCAATTGATCCCCAACTTACAGCCCATGTCTCCTGGGCATGTCCCCCACCAGTAAGAGCCTGGCAGAGATCCCAGCCCATGTCAGAGTCTCTCCGATCAGAATGAAGTAATCTAGGACCCTGCAGTCCCTCGCAGACCCATTAATTAGTCTGCCAATGTCTGCTGTCCAGAGGTTGAACCCTTCCGGGAGGAAGCGCTAAAGAACTGAGAGCGGCGCGGGACCACTACTACAGTCTGGTTCCCTTCTGCTGCCACCAGGGTCCCTTCCGTGCTACCTCGCCGAATGAGGAGTCTGATTCCCTTCCATGTGCTCGCACCCGTACTCTTTCATCAGTCCATTTGAAAACCTCCTCCGGTGAGTCGAAGAAGTGAGTGCAGAGCGATATACAACTCTTAGTCGTGCAGGAAACAGGAGAGGATATGGAAGCTTGAGGTCTCACGGACGGACTTTCGCTGCCATGAACAATTTCCGCTGTTGCCGCACCAGCCCTGTGTAATATGGAAAAATGAGGAAGTGTACATTGTCGTAAAGCAGGGGCTCTTTGATCCAGGCCTGTTTCAATATCATGTCGCAATCAAGGTAGTTCAATAGCTTCGCTATGACTGGCCGTGGGCGAGCCCCAGGAGGGGGCTTCTGCATGAGTGCCCTGTGAGCCCGCTCCACCACAAAACAACGAGACAGGGCTTTCAGAGGAAGCCAACTCTCCCCTTAGAAGCCACACTGCCAGAAAGGGAGGCAGGTCTTGCTCTTTTCTTGCACCGGCATCCACGAACAAAATGTCTTCATACTTACGCACCATCCCTGATCATAGCTGCTTTTGCAAGAAACTGAAGTCATGGCTAATTGATAACTAAGCTAGCATTTCTATCAGAGCCGTCTGCAAGAGTCATGAGACTTTATGAGTGATGTATGCGCTATACAAATGTACCTGATTTGATTTGATTTTGAACTCTCCAGCCACTGCGTGAGGAAGCGTTAGTGTTGCCCCCCTCGCATCCCTCCGGAAACTCAACAACGCGAAGGTCATTGCGTCGGGACCGTTCCTTGGCATCTTCCACTCGCAGCGCAAGGCCCTGAGCAGTCTCCATGGTGGCCATCTTTTTCTTTAGCCTGGTAACATCATCATCCACTCCGGAGATGCGGGTCTCAGCCTCAGTAATACGTGACACGGCGTAGCGCAAATCCTGCTGCAGGAGCATTACATCAGAGCCAACTGCCCCGATTTTAGCATCTAACATGTCTCTGGATTGGGCGATGGCGGCCATGAGCGCCGCATTATCTGACATAGTCCCTTGCTGTACTCCGGACACCCCAGCTGCTGCCCCCGGACCGGTAAACTTGTCAATGGGGCCTTGTTTGGACGGGCCAATGCCACCCTTGTCCCTCGTCATGGCCGTCCTCGGGGCTCCCCACGCAGGCCCAGAGAGAACAGGGGAGGGGGCAAGAAAGAGGAACCCCCAAAAGCAGTCTTCCACGGGCCGACCCAGTCACCGAACAGGAGCGTGTATGGAGCCGTCCCAAGGCTAATTCCCACAAGCAATACCAGAGGCCCCCGCAGCGTCGGACCCGACCAGGGGCCCCCAGCGACACTCGTGCAGCCCGATCGACAGCCAATGCGAAGATACCCCTAAACTAAGGCAGGGGGAACTCAATTGTCGGCTTCTACTATGGTCTCCTGTGTCCCTGCAGCCACACCAGACCACGCACATCCAGGCTTCACACACCTACAGGCGTGCACAGATCCCCGCCAGCAACAGAGTCATATAAGACCCTGAAGCAGTCTGACTAACCGCTGAGGCAGGAGCCCCGTGCAGCAAAATTCTGCACCTGCAGGAGCCCCAGGCCAGCCCAGGGGCTCACCGGTGGTCACGTCAGCCCTCTACCGCCTTCCCATCTACTTCCCTCGCGGCTCTATGGCGCCGCCGAACATCTGCTGCTATGCGGGTAAAGGGGGGAGGGGGAAGGGGGAAGGGGGAGAAATCAAGGATGCCAGGCTCCGCAAGGCCCGAGGTCCGTGCACACTAAGGCCTCCACCGCTGATTAAGGGGATCTCTGGTTGCAAAGAGGGCACACCCTCCCTATGGGGCCAGGGGACCGCCAGCCCACTCTCAGCGCAAAGTGCGGCCTAAGGCCCGCCGCCCGCATGCACCGCTCCTCACCTCTTGGGCCCGATCTAGCCGCCGAGCCGCCTAGCCTTCCTCCGCATCGATCTGCGCCACAGAATGATGGCAGAATCCCCTCCAGCTGCTCCCGTCTGACGGGCCGGTCCCAGGGCTCACCTCAGCAGCAATACCACACTCAGGCAGCCGCACTCTCCCCGTCTACGGATTCGGGCAACCTTCAGCGCAATGTCCCGGTTTCACATCAGACAGGTAGGCTGTACCCTCAGAGGGCCCCGCTACGGCAAAGGCTCCACTCCACTGCCATGAGCCTCTGCAGACGCTGTAAAATGGCTCGGGCGGCGTCACCAGTGTCACGGGGCTGCAGGTTCTCCCGGAGGTCAGATAAGCATCGGAGGATCAGAATAACTGAAGGATTAGTTATGCGCTGGATGGAGCTCGCTCAGCACCCGTCTGCCATGCTGGCTTGCAAAGCCACGCACATGCCTCCTGTAATTTTGACACTGTGCATGGAATTCGTTTTTGATGGTTTAGACGCTTTGGGCACTTTGCCACTGCTGATCAGTACCAAAGTGCAAGTGCTCCCTGGTTAAATTATTATTGTGATTGGTTATCCATGATTGGCATATTTGTTTTACCAGTAGGTCCCTGGTAAAGTGCACTGAGTGTGCCAGGGCTGGTGATTCAAATGCTACCAGTGGGCCTGCAGCACTGATTGTGGCACCCACATGAGTAGCCCTAAAATGGTGTTTCAGGCCTACCAAAGCAATGCCTGTGCGCGGTTTGTTAACTCCCATGTTGTCCTGGACAGTGTACACACTTGCCAGGCCTGACCCTTCCCTTTTCTTACACATTGGACACCCCTATGTTAAGCCCAAGGTAACCCCCTAGGCAGGGTGCAGTGTATATGAAAGGTAGGATGTGTTCTAGTGTGGGTAACATGTCCCGATAGTGAAATACTGCCAATTTTGTTTTTCACTATTGAAAGGCTATCTCGCCCCCCAGGACAGAATGGAGAGTGCTGTGTAAGAACAATTGTTACTTACTTGTAAACAGGTGGTTCTCCAGTATTGGTGTCTTTCATAGATTCAAATGCTTGAATATTCCCCGTCGTCGAAGTGGGAGTCCCACAGTAAATAAAATAGCAACAACATACTAATAACATATGTATGTAAATACATAACACATAAAATATATACTAGAAAAAACAGTAAATGCCCAAACACAATTCCTACATAGGAATACATGGTAGAGAGAGAAAACACTTGTAACACATTCCTGTCATTATGTAGTCCAAACTACAGTCAATCAGGCGCCAGTACCCCTCCAGAATCTTCTCCTCAGATCTCAGTCCCTCAGATTTTCGTAGCACAAGAGTGACAAAAGAGTCTATGAGGAGAAGCGAGCCTCTGAGGGGAGGTGGGTGGGTTGCATGTGAATCTATGAAAGACACCAATACTGGAGAACCACCTGTTTACAGGTAAGTAACAATTGTTCTTCTCCAGTATTAGGGTGTCTTTCATAAATTCACATGCTTGAATAGAATAGAGAGCAGTAACAGCCGAAGAGGCCTGAATCATCATGCAACAGCATGGAAGAAATTCAATGAGACAAAAATACAGTCATGCAAGTACTGATAGCAATCATATAAAACCATAATGGAGGAGGGAAGACAGAGGCTCACCTTAGTTAAAAAGATGGCGAAGCACTGCCTGTCCCACTGCTGTATCCGCCTCGTTGATGGCATCCAGGCAGTAGTGTTTCGTGAACGTGTGCCTGTTGGACCATGTGGCTGCTCTGCAGATCTGATGAAGCGGCACACCAGCAAATAGGGCAGTAGAGGATGACATCGCCCTGGTGGAATCAGCCCTCACTGAAGATTGTAGAGGCTTGCCGGATTTCCGATGGCAGAAGATAATGGCTGAAGAGATCCAACGCGCAATAGTTGTCTTGGTAAGAGGGCGCCCTTTACGCATGCGTCCATAGGCAATGAACAGTTGATCGGACCTGCGAAAGGGGGCTGTCCTGTTGATGTAAAATTTAAGGCATCTTTTAATGTCCAAAGAGTGCAATCGTTGCTCTTCCGGAGACTGAGGATCGGCAAAGACGTTTTTTAAGAAAACAGGTTCATTAAGATGGAAATCTGTAGGCACCTTTGGCAAAAAGGTTGGGTTGGTGCGAAGCACCACACCATCAGATTTGAATTGGAGAAAAGGAGGTTTAATAGTGAAAGCGTGAAGATCACTCACGCGACGTGATGATGTCAGAACAAGGAGAAGGGCTACCTTCCAGGTTAGAAACTTTAAGTCCGCCCTGTGGATAGGCTCAAATGGCGCCTTCATCAGTTGGACCAAGACGACATTGAGATGCCAAGTAGGAGGAGGATGCCAAATAGGTGGGAACTTCCAGAACAGTCCTTTGAAGAACTGAAGAATAACTCTGGAAGAGCAGAGAGATGAGGAGCCATCCTGCCCGCAACGAGAGATTGCGGCCAAGAAAACCCTCAAAGTAGAATGGGAAAGCCCTGATTGAGCCAGTTGCAAAAAGAACGGAAGTAGTTGTTCCGGAGTAGAATGGATAGGATGGATATTAGCAGCCGCGTAACAATGACAGAACATCTTCCATTTGAGCTTGTAGGTCTTAATGGTAGACGGAGCTCTGGCCTGAGCGAGAATGTCTCTGCATTCCGGCGAAATATTTAAATGTGCAAATTCAAGGTGCTCAGGTTCTAGGCCGACAATTGCAGAGAGGAGGGGTTCGGATGGCAAAAATGACCCTTGTCCATCGTGAGGAGGTCCGCTAAAGGATGGAGGAGGATGGACTCGCACTGGGACAGAAGAAGCAGCTCAGAGAACCACGCCTGTCGGGGCCATCTGGGGGCGATTAGGAGAATGTGGCACTGCTGTCTCTGCATCTTCCAAAGTACGCGAGTCACCAGCAGAATCGGAGGAAAAGCGTAGGCAAATAGATCGCACCAGTTCATCAAAAGGGTATTCCCGCACGACCCGTGGTGGGGATGCCAACTTGCTTAAGATGGGCATTTTGGTTCTCCGGGGTTGCAAAGAGATCCAGAGACGGACGACCCCACCGTTGAAAAACCAGGTCGAGAGTTGGTTAATGGAACTCCCACTCATGGGTCGACGACTTGGATCTGCTGAGAGAATCCGCTAGGATGCTGGAGATACCTGGTAGATGTACTGCAGTCAGGGTAACTTGATGATGGATTGCCCAATCCCAGATCGACTGAGCCAGCCGAGACAAGAGTGAAGACCTTGTTCCGCCCTGCTTGTTGACATAGTGCATACTGGTGGTATTGTCCCGCTTTTCCGAAATCCCTCATTAGGCCCTACTGTCCTTCACGTAATCTCAGATCCTCTCACCTCCATCTCCTGGTTGTCCCCTCCATCAAACTTTGCAGATCTGGAGGTCGGAGATTCGCACATTTGGCCCCTAAACTCTGGAACTCCCTCCCTCCCCCGCTCAAAACTTCCAACTCTCTTATTCAATTCCGTAAATCCCTAAAAACCTGGCTTTTCCCACAATCCAGCTAAATCCCCCTGTCCCCTCAGCATCAGATCAGCGCCAGGAAACCCACGGTGACAGTGCGCTCTATAAGCACACCTTAAACAGAAACAGATTGTCCGTTTGAATGAGCACAGACTCTCCTTGAATCACAGGAAGGAACGACTTGAGTGCCAGAGAAAAATGGCCATAAACTCCAGCCTGTTGATATGCCAAGAGCGCTGAGGCAGAGTCCACTTGCCCTTGATGGAGAGGCCTTGAAGGTGAGCACCCCAGCCTTCCAAGGAGGCGTCCGTTGTTAGCGTGAGTTCTGGAGTGGTGGATAGATAAGAAGTCCCTGTTGCAAGGTTGGATGGTTGCGCCCACCATTGGAGAGCTGCTCTCATGCGAGCGGTGACACTGACTAGGTCGTTGAAAGACCCGGTGACCTGACGCCACTGTAAATCCAATTCCTCTTGAATGGGACGAGTCCGCAGCCTGCAATTCGGGATTAGTGCAAGGCAAGACGATGCCATCCCCCGAAAGGATTTTAAGATCCGGACTGAAACGGACTGTTTTGCCCGAAGCAGAGACATCAAGCGGAGTATTTTCTGTTGACGCTCTAGTGACACGAATGCCTTTGCAAGGGTTGTGTCTAAAGTGGGTCCCAGAAAATTCCTGCAAGGAGCCGGGATGACCTGGGACTTGGCGGCATTGATGGAGAGGCCGAGAGAGCGAAACACGTCCTGACAAAGGCGAGTGTCTTGAAGCAGCTGGTTGCAAGACTGACTTGAGGAGGCAGTCGTCCAGGTATGGAAAAATTTGGACGCCCTGGAGACGCAGGTAAGCTACTACTGGAGCTAATACTTTCGTGAAGACACGAGGGGCGGAACGGAACCCGAAAGGCAACACCTTGAATTGGAAGTCTCTCCATCCTAACCGGAAGCGTAAGTACTTCCGATGCCGTGGATGAATCGGAACATGGAAGTAAGCATCCCGTAGGTCGATGATGGTCATGAAGTCGCCCATGGAAAGGAGACGCAAGATCTCTACGAGTGTAAGCATGCGGAAGGATTGGCTTTTGAGATACCTGTTGAGTGCTCGCAAATCCAGGATCGGTCGCCAGTCTCCTGTCTTCTTGAGTATTAGGAAAAACGGGAATACAATCCCTTTCCCCTCTGAGACTTGGGAACCACTTCGACGGCACGCCTTTTGGATTAGAAGAAAAGCTCCTTGAGGTGGGGAGGAGGCGGGCCAGACGGTGGAGTGGGAGGAGGAATCTTGACGAACTCTAGAGCATGGCCCTTCGCTACAATGTCCAGAACCCAGCAGTCCGAGGTGATGGAGGACCACTGAGAAAAGAACAGGGCGATTTGACCTCCAACACTTGGGTGGACTAACAAGTCATTGTCGTTTAAGAGTGGATCCTCTATATGAAGATTTTCCCCTGTAGGCTTTCGAAGACTGCTGCAGGTTGGACTGTTGTTGGTTGGAGGAGTAACGTTGATTACCCTGGTGGTAGGAGCGATATTGAGTGTTTCCTCCACGAAAAGTTGAGGAGGTGCCGCATCCGCGTGCACCACGAAAAGGTTGCTTTCGAAATTGTAAAGTCCCCAATGAGCGAGCAGTATAAGTGTCCTAAGTGGACTGCAATGCCTTATCGATATGCACCCCAAAAAGCGACTCGCCGTCATACTGCATATCCAGGTTTTTTGCCTGTACTTCCTGGCGGAAAGAGGTGGACCGTAACCAACCCTGCCACTGCAAGACCGCTGCCCCAGCAAGCTGACGAAAGTCAGTGCAAGCAATGTCAACTGCGCAGTCAATAATTTCCTCTGACTTTCTCTCTCCATCCTGAAGAATTTTTAAGGCTTCCGCCTTGGAAGCGTCCGGGATGCGGGCCACCAGAGCAGACAAATCCGACCACATCTGGCGGTCATAGCGGCCTAAGATGGCTAAAGCATTAGCCACCCTCACCGTAGTGGAGGCCATTGTGGAAAACTTGCATCCAATAGCGTCCAGGCGACGACCCTCCCGATCCGGAGGAGCCGTAATTGGAGAAGTCGGATTACGTGAACAACGTTGTGCAGCTTGGGTGACCACTGAGTCAGGCTTAGGTTGAGCAACAAGGCACGCTGGAGATCCGAAGGGCGCCTTATATTTCTTCTCAAGACGAGGCAGTTGTACTGGTAATGAATTTGGAGTTTGCATTAATTTTACTCCTTCATTCCAAATGAAATCTATGATGGGTATGGTGTGGACTTGCTTGAATGGTTGATTTTTTTAAATCATAAAGGAAACAGTCCTCCTTCCTCTGGACTCTGGGCAGTTTAAAGCATTGAGCCGCTCTATCCATCAGCTGATGGAAACTTGCGATGTCCACCGGAGAAGAATCCCCGGACGTCACCGGAGGGGGGGAAGGCGTCTGTATTTGATAGTGGTCACACTCAGCCATGTGGGTGGTGTCGTCATCATCGTCATCGTGAACTTCTCCATCTTCACGTTCTGGAATGACGTCGTCATGGTCATCAGGGTACACCGTAGTGTGTATTTTAACTGACGTCTGAACCTGAGGAGGAGGCATTGGCGGCAGTGGAACAGCGACAGGAGCCGCAGCACCCGCAGGTGCATGAGGCATAGGCGAACCCTGTGGAGAGGGCGGGAAACACCGGTTGTAGTCATCCAACATATGTTGAAGATTGAAGATAAGCGACAGAGGCAGCGTCGCAGTTGGAACCTGCACAAAATGTTCCTCTGCCTGAGAATATCGGTCGTCATCATCATCACAATAGTCCTGGCATTTCATAATTAAATCCGAAGGACTGCGTGCCACTCTGAAGGAATCATCCACATCATTGTCAGAGTCGTGCTCAGAGCCAGTGGCAAACAAGGGCGAGGGAGGCTGTGGATCTGGGATGGACAGCTGGTCAACTGGCCGCTTGAGACTTTGGTGCAAGCGGTCGACGGTGGAGGAGCCAGACCCAGTGGATGAAAATGGCACCATAGGCAAAGAGGCAAAAGAAGATAGAACCGTCGTCGACAACGTTATGCAGAAGGATCCACCGTCGACCGGATCGCCGTCGACGGAACCATCATCAACGGTACAGCCGTCGACGAAGTCGTCGTCGTAGATGAAGCTGTCATCGACGGAGTAGTCGTCGACGGGGCCGACGACGAAGATTTCTTGTGAACTTTCGTCAACGGCGATTTTGCTGACGACGAAGCAGATTTCTTCTTTGATGACAAAGCAATAGGTATCGTTGACGGAACAGTCTTAAAGCTCAATGATACCGTCGTCGACACAGATAACGTCGACATTGCCGTCGTCGACGATCCGGAGGCTGATGTCGTCGTCACTGTCGACGATCCGGAGACGGCGACAGTGACTCGTGACGAAAGCTCCCGTCGACGAAAAAACACGTTTCGGAGCAGAAACATGATGGGAAGCAGTAGAAAACGCCTGAGAGCCAGGTCTCGTGGGCGTGGACGTAGTAGGAGGTGGTGAGGACATCGCAGGAGCCACAGACAGTGAAAGTTTCTTCTTTTTTAGAAAAGGAGAGGGCAATTCCTGCACACTACTATGTTTGGAGGCTGCTTTTGAAGGTCCAGACAGCAGGCTTTCTGCGTCAGACAGTGCCGAATCCTTATCCTTAAGTCTCTGTAGCCATAGGAGGAGATGGCCTTCTCTGTCCTTAAGGGTCTTTGTAGAGAAGGTTCTGCAAAACTTGCATTTACCAACCTCATGGTTGGGATAAAGACAATAAATGCACTTCTTGTGGGGGTCTTCAGGGTAAAGACGTAATTTCCCACAAGAAGAACAAGGTCTAAATAAAGACTTCTTACTTGAAGACATGCTGAAGTCACTGGAAACTTGAAGTTGAGAGAAAACGGAGCAGAGCTCAGGGAGACTCCCTTCACACGACGTGCGGTAGAAAATCTGAGGGACTGAGCTCTGAGGAGAAGGTTCTGGAGGGGTGCTGGCGCCTGATTGGCTGTAGTTTGGACTACATAATGACAGGAATGTGTTACAAGTGTTTTCTCTCTCTACCATGTATTCCTATTTTGGAATTGTGTTTGGGTATTTACTGTTTTTTCTAGTATATATTTTATATGTTATGTATTTAAATACATATGTTATTAGTATGTTATTGCTATTTTATTTACCGTGAGACTCCCACTTCGATGACGGGGAATATTCAAGCATGTGAATCTATGAAAGACACCCTAATGCTGGAGAAAATGTTTACCTACATATCTTCCCATAGCAGCAAGATAGAACGTTGGAATCTGGTATCCCTGAACTCAGAATTTAATAACACATCTTTTAGAGAGGATGGTATGTAAATTCTAAGTTTGGAAATAGCACTTTTAGAAAGTGGCTACTTTCTTGTTCAACCTTTCTGTGTGCCTCTGTCTGTTTGTGGATTGACGGTCTGGTTTGTAAGTGACAAGGACTGGGGTGGCTCACGGAGGCTGGGTGAGTCAGTACTAGGCTGAATAGACCTATCTGCATGTAGAGTGGTGGGAGGAGTAGCACCTGGGTCTGAATAGGGCTGTGCCTGCCTTCTAAAATGCTGGCTCCACCTCCTGCAGTGCGTCTGATGGCCCGCGCTCACACTCACAAAGGAAGAAGCTGTGCACTGGCAGAGTGCACCCAGAACTGGTTTGGACTGGGTCCAGGACCCCTCACACATGTAGAACAAAGACTTTTGTGGTATAAATATCTGAGCTGAAACCCCTAAACTTTAGATTAGGAAAAACATTGCGATCAAGAAGGAATCCCTGCCAAAGAAGAACAGCCAGGAAGACTGGGGAAAAGTGCTGCTATTGCTGTGTGTCTGGGAGCTGACCTGCAGTTGATGTTATTGCTGAGGAAGAGGACTAAGGGACTTTCTGCTGTGTGTCCCCCTTGCTTAAAGAGGAGCTGTGCTGTGTGCTTTGCCCCCTCTGAAGTGTACCTGTCTCCAAGGGCCTGAGAAGAGCTGGCCTCCTGTTGAAAACTCAGGGATACAAACGTTTTGTCAAAGACTTCTACAACTTGCCCTACATCGTGCTCCGCTGTCCCTGCTGTCGCTAGTGGTATTTGTGTGCCCCCAGGACATCGCTGGTGCCGCTGGGAAGCTTGTCTGCTCTCCACAAGTACCGAAAGAGCTGCGTGCATCACCGCCACCGCCCCGTGATCAGAGACAAGCGCTGAGAGCTGGTATCTCTTTACCACCAGCCCCCGACTGCCAGAATTGCTGTCTGTTTACTTGAGATTCACCGCCGCACCTCGAGCTGTGTGCCTGGGTACGCCGAAGAGAGGAGCCGCAAGAACACTTTGCCGACATTCACCACTGCTTGCCGGAGTCCGTAAACATCACCGAGCCACACTGGGATTGGCCCCAGCATAGAGGGTTACCCAGCAACAAGGAGGCTCGTCCAGACGGAGCCACACTACTGTCCAGGAGAAGCGCGAGGCATCTTCTAGCGACCAGGGCTTCCCCATGTTCCTCAACGAGAGCGGAGCTGCATCTGAGTTGGGGGAGCGCCACCAGGGAAGAAGCTGCCTCAACGGAGAACAACGTGGACTGCCTGGCCCCCTTCTCTCTCTCAGGTAACCGGCTCAGATCCATGATCGGAGCTTGCGGCCAGGGAAGTTGTGATTGAGCACGCTGCCGGCGGGCCGCTTCGGGGGTGTTACAAACAGTATCGGCTGGTGCGCACTCGCGCATTAAAGAGGGGTGATTAATTGAAGTTAAACCAAACTAAGAAGCGGCATTTGGTCATGCTTGCAAGCACGGTATGAAGAATTATTGCAATTCATTTTTTAAAGAAGTGCATTTGAATATGCTTGCAAGCACGGTATAGAGGAGTACCGCAATTCATTTTTAAAGTGAACTTTAACCAAAGATCATTACTAGAGAAATTATTTTTGTATGTTGGATTTCTGTTATTGGTCTTGCCTAACCAAATAAACAGATTGATATTTTATAAATACCTGTGTGGTGTCCATTTGTGGTGTTTCACTAAGTTACTGTGGGTGTTGGTGAAAATACTTTACACATTGCCTTGGGTATAAGCCTGTCTGCTTGTGCCAAGCTCCCAAGGGGTGAGCAAGGGTTACCACAGTGTTTATCCCTCTTACCCGGACTATTTGGACAAAGGTACGTACCTCTACTAACTAGAGACCCCCAGATCTAACAGCTGCCAGTAGATTTCTTGGGTGGGGCAGAAGACTGACCACACAGACCAGCTCTGGAGAGGATGCTGGCTAACTCACAAGGTCCAACTAGAGGGATTCCAGCGCTGGGACATGATCGGAATTACATTATTGGGCGACGTCTGGTCGGGCAGCCACATGCGCTCCTTCGCAGATATGCAACCCCTCTTTCAGCTTTCCCCCAAACAGTTTCATAGATATCTGCAGGTTAGGCACACGCTAGGGTGACACTCAGCTGATCAGGTGGAGATGCCGGAGTATAGTCCCTTGGAGGCCTGATTGTTGATGGGCACTTTGGGTATGAGAGAGATTTCTCAATTGCATTGCGGTTTGGTCAACTCGTTATCTCAGCTCCGGTCAGACTGGTGCAGTTAATGTGCTTATACCTCACATGCATGACACCCCCTTCAACTCTGGCACAATGGCCTTTGACCAGACCCTAACTGCTCCAGGTGCTCCGCCCCTAAGCATACTTATTTCACATGGTGTGGAGTTGCCCCCAGATGATTAATTACTGGTCCTGGCTACGACATACGCTTTCCAGGGTCCTGGGTGCGGCCATCACACTCACCACCCGGATAGCCCTTCTGGGGCTTTGAGAGGACTTTGGGGGCGCCAGAAGGGATAGACGGCTGGTGGGTCTGAGGACACTGGTGGCCGAGAGAAACACAAAGAACTGGAAATTGTCCCAGACCCCCGGGCTGCAGTCCTGGAGATGAACTGGTGTGCCAAACAAGAATAGCCAATCTATGTTACATGGGGTTGTCCTCAGAAATTAACCAAGACATGGCACAAAGGGTGGGATTACTATGGCTTGTCCTCCATGTCAGAGAGTGCACTTTTTGATTATTCTGTTTCTCATTGATTGTTGAGGGGTATGGTGGTGGGGACTGTTTGGAATGCCATGCCTTTTGTTGTTCCCTTTGTCTTTCTAAAAACAAATAAAATGGGTTTATAAAATAATCACAAAGAGAACAAGGACAGAACCAGGGCATTCCTGGATAACAGAACAGTATCACACATTTTTAGCTGTCTTTTTTGAGAAACAGAAGCTGACAGACTGGCCCTTCAAAGGGTGCAGAAATGTAAAATTGACTTGGATCCAGACACATCTGTGTCTTGTTGATAAATGTATTCACCGAGGTGGAAGCACACATTGGAAATGATGTATAGCCCCTCATGCTATGTTAGTATTCAACATCTTTCAACGACTGTACAGAATAAATGTTCTCGTACCTGCAAAGCTTTCACCCTCCCGGGTGTGGTTTCCTGGGATAATCTGTCACCAGTTTTATTTTCCGAGGCAGGTTCAGAAATGAACACACTATCGTGTGACAGGGCCTTGTTGCCCATACTTCCCTTTGATCTATAATATAAACATTTTGGCATCGTCAAAAACTTTGCAGGACTATTGACTGTTTCTCTCGTTCAATAAAAAATGCATTGATATGTTCTAAGGATAATCTATTTCTAGAAAACTTCAGTATTACACTTTAAACAACAACACTTGTAACAAGACATTTGGTAGACAGATCTGTGGGTGTTTGTATAAATTATCAATTATGTGTATTTTTTTCATACAAAAGTTTATTTGTGCAACAAATAACAAACGTTACCATAGTAAAATGCAATAATTAAATTTTACCGTTCACAAACCAAGAAGAGATATCTGTTTCGTTAGCTTTATTAAGAACCAGGAGGAGTTGTGGGTTCCTCGTTAGGTCCGCCACGATGTACACAAAACCTAGATTTAAAAACTTTAACCCCTTGTTAGTACTAGTGAGTCACTGACCAAGCTAGAAATTGTAATAATTAATAACATGCATTTGGCAGCTGGCATTCTTCATCTTATGTTTGATTTATTGGAAGATAAACCGAGGTTGTCAATCTGGTTCACAGTTGGCACCTGAGTACATAACTTGGAGGAGACAGAACTAGTCCTGTAGTGTAGTTCCTATATTCCCCAATAGGCTCTGCGCATTGGAATATTATATACTATAGATTTGACGTAGAATGAGGTCTACTAGGTCTCTTTTGAATATATTAGACTTAATTGTGAGTGCCAGCTAGCTCAGAGGTCACTTGAAACCTTCTCGAATGAACAAGAAGGGATTAGTTTCTGACAACCGCATTAACATGACAACTTTGTTTCCCAAGAATAAGAAATGTATCTCTAGAGTCGCGGAAACAATAGATAGTTATTTCACTCAGTCAATCGTGTATGTTTCGTTTCACCAGAGGTGCAGAGAAATAGAGAGACGGGCGTTTTCAATAAAAAGGTATTTATTGAACAGTCTTCTTTCTCATGCAGAGGAAATGAACTGCTACAATCGTAATACTGGTTGCAAAGTACAATGCATACAGTACGAAGAGTATTATAAAATAATACTGTAAAAGCATGATATGGTTTCTAAACCATAAAATATATATAATACATACATTAATAATTAAAGACTAAAAAGTACTCAACTGGTGCTTCTAAAATACGCCTACCCCAGTGTACCTAACCTAGGTCTAGTACAAGGGAAGAAGTAAGTGAGGTGTAGCTTAGTTTCACTATTCTTTTGCCAAGAACCTATCCAAGAATTCTCTGAGTGTCTAATCAGCTCCGTACCTTGGTTTTAGAATGAAGGAGGTCTGGTATCTCTCTCTCAGGACTCGATTTCCCAACAACCCAACCCGCTAGGGTAGCTTGAAAACACTTGAGCTGGATTTCTCAGCAAGAGAAAAGACAGCGTCTCTCTCAGTGCGTCTGCTGGTGAGTCGGCTTTCTTCAGCACTTGCTGCGGCGAGCTGTGTCGTGTAGGTAGATAGTCGGTAGATAGTCGAACTGCTCCAAACCACTGTGTGTTTGCCTGGGCAAGTGTGGGCATATTTATACCTTGAAGGTGCCTAGTTTGACGTAAGGTTGGACATAATAACGTCATCAAAGACTCAGTTCTTTGAAAACTCCATGAGTTCTTGGATAAATCAATATTCAAGCAAGGGGAAGTCCCTGACTGCTAAAGGCAGGTTTTTCCAAGAAATCGTTGTGGATTTTCGAAACTAATGGAAGTAGCCAGGCTGTATTTGGACTGCATAGGCAAAGTCTACATATGGTTATGATTTCTATGCCTATATAAGGATAGGGTGATGTATACCTATATATAGGCATGAAGTGGTAAAATTACACAAAATGTATTTAAAACAGTCAATTATCATCAACCAGCTTATATGATTTACTGGTGACCAGCTGGAAGAAGACCACCCGCTTTAGATGATCATAACTTTTTTAAACATCCTTTTTTGAGATTTTATTCTAAATAGGTCTGGTCACATCTCATTTATTACTTATTTGTTTCATTCTACTTTCAGTATTCTGAGAGTTCCTTAAACTACATCTGACCTTAACTTTGGGCCAAGAATGTATGTTTTTTTGACAGGTGGGAGAAGCGCATACACCATCACCCCGGATGGAGGGAACATCTTTTCAGGTGAAATCTCTGGTGGCACACATTTTCATTTTTGGTTCTGAACCACTACACATTTCAACACTAGTCCGGAGTTGTTACTTATCAGCGAATTAGGAACAACTCTCCTTCTTTCCATGATTGAGTATTCCCTTTTTGGCAAAGGCATTTGTTTTGAGTTTTGCACTGTCTCCGGCTTCCAGGTGGTGTTTATTTTTGAGTGCCCTGCCACCTGTGCACCCTTGCTAATATTGAAATCATTTTGCATACCTTCACCTGCCAATAGTCCCTGAGGAGGGTCCTTTCATCCTTTGGGGCAATGGCCTTGTGGCACTGCTCGTGTTTGTAACATCCACAGTGGTGGAGAGGCTAGTTTTTGGGATCCTCCTTACAATGGATGCTCCTGCCTAGGAAACTGTTTGCAAACAGTATGGCAAGTGGGCATTCAAGGAGGCATGCTAAAGTAGTGGCATTTGTCAGCAGAGTGCACCCCAACAGATAATGTTCAGACAGTGGCAGTGCACAAGCTTTACAAGCATTGGCAAAGCCAATAGGTCTCGCCTTTGTGACCTCTTGCTCTTGCCAGTGCTTTTTCAGAGGCTATGCTGCACTGGCAACAATAAAAGAAAGAATTAGACATGGTGCATGTATGCATATGTTTCATAACTTGGAACTTGTGATCTCTGCATTAGTCGCCGTTGTTAGTGCAGACTTGTTTCATAGTTGTTCAATGTCAGCCTTTAACAGATTTTATATCTTTAATCATAATTGATACATTGTATGAGCAGCATAAGCAGGCAATCATGGACATTAGCTAATACTAATTCACGAGTACAATCTTCGATTGCGGCAGAATTCTGTGCTATAATGCAAGGTGTTTTGTTCCTTGAAGCAACCCTGCTTGTCTCTTCGACATGGGTATGGCTAAATGGGTTTATACAGGTTTATTTTTGGTACATGTAGGCTGACATTTTTTATGCTTCGTCGAGGTGCGTATCATGTTTTAAATGTACATGGTTCACAATAGAGTAGCTTACGTGCAGTAGTGTGGCAGTAATGTGGTCAAATTGCCAGCATGAAAGGGTTGTTACAGAGCCACAGCAGCAGTGGTGCCCATCCAGAGGGGTAGAGAAGAGAATGCAGTCTATGGAGGAAAAGGACATCATGTGTACAAATTAACACTTGTGGCAGGGCAGCTCAGAAGTGCAACACAGCTGGTGTGTAAGAGCAGAGGGACTTCTCAAATGGAGTAGGTCTGTGTACTATATCATTTCTACGAGGGTGCTGCAGAGCTTAAGAGGGTCTCCTTACACCACTTTCCATGCTCTGTTAGAATGTTGATCATGTTTAGGTAGGCCAAGGCTTATTGGGTAGGTTTTTTTAATGTCATTTCAGCAGAAGAATTTAATATCTGTCCTCACAAGCTTACAATCCATTCTTATTGTAGCTGAACATCACATCTCTCCACACAAAGCATACGTTACCTAAAACAGATCATCGTAGTCTTAGTCTTTGTACAGTCAATTCTACTGAGTATAGCAGCAAACTTTCTCCTATAACGAATGACATTTACCAGAACGACCCACTTCTCGAAGCCAATTAAACATTGCTTAAGGTGAACATAATTCCCCTTCTTCAAAAGTAAGCATTGCTTTAGCTGAATATCATCCACATGTTTTTGAGAGCCTATGTTACTGTAGGTGAACCGAATCCGCTCTGCATACATGGTCAGGCAAGTCAAGTCAGTGACCGTTTAGCAGATGGTCATTTGTCCTACTTTACTCAACATAATGCATGTGAACAGAGTACTAAGAATTCTATGTTAAAAGTACTTGGGGTAAAATAAACCCATCTGCTCATCTCGCTCTCTCAGTCTCCAAGTTGCCAAATCATGTGGCAGTCTTAGCGTGGTGCATTTACTGAGGCAGTCCCTAAGCCGGCCTAACCCGAGTAAACGAATAACACTTGGCAGAGTTATAATTATAACTGGCAGTTGTTCATGAGTGGACCCCTCAGAGGCCCTGCATATGTTTATCCCAAACGCCATTCGGGTCAGATATATATACAAAAACCTGCAGCATTTCAGTCCTACCTTGCTCCTACACCATTGTAATACCAAACGGTGTTGTATTGCTTTTAGAATTCTGTTAGTGGAACTTATGATGGTAAGCTGTTTAAGTAGTGTGTGAACATCTCTAGGTTCCACAGATAAAAGTTACTGCTGAGCTGGAGTAAAAAGGCGGTTTCTGAGCTGTTGCTAATAAAGGACCTTATGCCTTACAAATTGTGGATGTACCTTACTCCATTCCGAAAGAAGTAGTAACTCCATTCCAAAAGACGTGTTCGTTTTGTTGTACCCCTTGGGTGGTTAGCTTTCCTGATTGCCGCCATTTCTATAGTAAACTTCTCTGAACAACGCTCTGTTAGAATCTGACAGACTGGTTCAAAAAATCAAGGGGAACCTTCCAACTTTTGACAATTGTGCTGTGTGCTTCTCAGAACTGTCTGCTTATCCAGCGCGTGGCAACTCTCATAAAAACGAATGCAATCGAACAAGATACAATGCTCAAAAAACACCTTTTATAAAAAGTTGTTTGAGTAGTTATACATCTTTAAAAAATCTGTCATCCGCATATTACATGATGTGCTATTTAAGGGTTATGTTACAGCCTTGTAAATGGAGCATGGGAGGGGCACAGAGTAATCTGCATTCCTTTTTCCTAGAAAAATGTTCTCACTTTGAATTCAGCCAAGAGCAAAGTAAACATCAGGCTCCCTCCAAGACACAGCTTGACATTTGACTTCTGTCTTTGAATGCATAGCAAATGTGATAAGATAAGAAAAAGATTTAAAGGCCTGTTTACAGAAAGCAAGTTCGTGGAAGAATACAGTAAACACAGTTTAGGCAACAGGCGGGACTAACTGAACTTCGAGAGCCTAAAGCAAATACAGTCAGCAAATAGAAAGCCAGAAAATAAGAGTTACAAACCACAAAGCCACCGGTAATCAATGGGCAGAATGCATTGTTACGTCAACTTTCTAAAAGTCCCCAAGATGTCTTTAGAAAACCAGACAGCTGAGCTGCCTGGCAGGCTGAGACCTAAATAGGACTTGTTGGGTTCTGTACTGACACTTGGAAGAGTGATAGAAGGTGGGTCACAAAAGAGTACTACGTGTGCCAAACTCTGGAAATACTTTGGCAAGAATTAAACGAGGATACCTTGGGAAGGTCCCAAAGCGCAGGAAGAAATGTTTTGAGGATCACTATAGAGACTAGGTTAATGGAACAGCACATAATTCTGAGGATCAGAAGTTATTTATTTATGTTTGCTCATTGTATTTATTTAATGTGTTGCTTTGGTTTGTAGGTTTGTAGTTTTGCAGTGGAGATGGCCACGATAAACATTTCACAACGACCATGTTCGTAAGTGAAACAGGGATCCACTAATACATCGCTACGATAGAGAAAATTGTTTGAAAAATGATCGACAGCCAACTGTGAGGAGACATTTTAATCTAATAATATGCATGCTATTCTAATACATAATTTGAGGGTGGATCGCAGTTGAATTTATGGCAGCTAATGGAAACTGCAATTGGAGAGGGGAGGAATATGCTGGGTTTGTTTTGTAAATGTATGTGAAAATGTTGCCCAGTCAGACTGTTATATAAACATGGAAAGATAACCAAAAAGCTCATGTGGCTCGGTTGGGGCTGACCCGGACTTCTCCCAGTAAAAATGCTACATAACTTGAGTGACCAGGCCCAGCGTCAATGATACAAAAGACCTCTCAACAAGAAGACATCAGCATTTCCTGTCAAAATATGACCTGTTTTGGTGCTGGGGTAGCTGCAGCACTTGGGCCCAGGCTAGGCTGTCATGCAGGGAGACCTTTTTTTTCCCAACTCCAAAGGTAAACCATTTAACCCAACAAACCACCAATTTCACCCAAGCATGCTCAAACAC
Organism: Lissotriton vulgaris; assembly: GCF_964263255.1. Classification (NCBI taxonomy): domain Eukaryota; kingdom Metazoa; phylum Chordata; class Amphibia; order Caudata; family Salamandridae; genus Lissotriton; species Lissotriton vulgaris. The sequence continues at coordinate 228,588,545 of NC_141691.1, read as the reverse complement.
GGTCAGCCACAAAGATTTGTTATACTTTGGGGTCTATCACACCACGCAGACTAAGATTTTGATTTTGACTTCCCACTGCTACAGTACTGTTGCTTGTATTGAAAAAACTCATCCCTATGTCTATTCTTTAATTTTTGTAATTTTATTCAATTATTTTTTTCTGTTTTACCTCCATTTGTTTACTTAACTCAATTGGGCAAAAGCACTTCCCCCCTGTCCATGTGATGGTCACTCACTGCAAACTACTTCCCATATTTTATTTTTTTGTACATTTTACTATAACCTTAGAAAAAAATGGCTTGTACCTTTTCTAAGGACTACTGGTTTTAAACAATATCGTCCAGCATTGTTGTTTTTACAATTGCTACAAGGTAGTGGCAAACTTTCTTAAATCTGTTGTTCGCCATCGCTTAACCCTTGAGCAATCACTAGAACAAACTGAAACCCAAATTTTATAGACTTAACAAATAATGCTTAGATATCTAAGTTCAATTTGCAGGTTGCCAATCAAATTATATTTTTAGCTTGTAAATAATGTATTTTAAATGTATAAATTATGTTTAATTGATAATTTGTATTTATGAAACATGTATATTTGTAATGTATGCTTTTATGGTTTACAACCAAAATCGAATAAGCAATATTGAACTTGAACTTGAACTACTTAACAGTATTGCTTTGGTCGTGTTGCACATGTACTACTGCATTTTCCTCTGAGGAAAAGCTTCCTACTTGTGCTAAACTACCAAGGGTAAGCTAATTTACATACTGGGAGTCAGTCAGATTGTGTGGTACTGTGAAAGCTCAAACACAGCTCATATCCAGATTCTGACCCCTCATCCCATATCTGAACAAACAGGTTTACTACAAAACACCTACACTTGCCAGCTTTAAATGTAGGGCTATTTGGGCCAGGGAAGTACACTTTTTAATGAAAAACTTATCAAACAAATGCTAAATATGTGCTAGTGAGGAAAGGCTCTTACTTTGCAGGTGTCTCAGAGGTATTTTGCCTTTTATCAGATTTAATGAAAGAGCCAATTTGTCTTTTTCATAAAGAAAGGCCTACTAACTTTGACATGTTAATGGTAGAATTCAGTGAGGCATTCCAGCTTTCTTTTTGTTGTATTTTCCCTGAACTAGTTGCATTTCTGGCATTTTGATCTATGATTAACACCATGCGCGCTAGCGGAATTCCGCTAGCGCGCTGGGTTTTTCAAAAACGCACTTTACGTGACGAGCTGGGCTCGTCATCAGCGTGCGAGCGGGCTACGCCATGACGAGCCCAGCTCGTCATGAGCGTCGAAGGGGTTAACAGCTCGTAAAAACAAAAGCCATCTTCTAAACAGAATCATAGTTTTAAAATTAGATTGACGTGTTTCTCCTGTTTGCAAGTTAGCTGTAATGTGCGCATGGATGTCTTAAATTGCACAAAAGTCGAATCCCGAAGTTAAGCCTACAAAAAGCTTTCTATTGCATTTGGAGCACAACTTGCAGGGTGGACTTAAGCAGTCGTCTAGCAGCACAGGCTCAAAAAGTGAACTATTTTTTCCATTTAAAATGCCTGATGTACCCCTTGGCTCCTATTAAGGAACATTACAAACTTAGCTGTAGTTGCTCATTCTAGAAACATGAAAATTAAATATTTACTCTACCCGAAATCAATAGGGTAACATAAGCTTAAAGGCCATATTTTGAATAAGTAGCTGCAGCCGGATGAAGTCTTTTAAAAATGTGACATTTATGCTAAAAATGTAAGTTACCTAATATCTGTCAAGAGATAGCTAGCAACCTACTTTATTTGTTGCTGTTAATATGTAATTAACAGAATAAAAGAGGAGGTGGACTATTTTTAACCTGTAATGCTAAATTGAGACTTTTGTAAAGTTGTCAAATAAGCTGAGTAAAAGTCTTAGAAAACTAAATTGGTGGCTTCCTGTGGCGCGGAGGCAAGAGACGTTTTAGAAAACCTCATTATCACTGGATGAGGTGACCAGGAAATAATTATCAAAGCTTCCTCTGACAAAAGCAGCCCACTCCTAAGGCACATCAGTATGCAATTATGTGACACTTATTTCCTGTGAGAGGAAGGGGCTTTGCATGCATAGAGGATCATTATCAGCAATGGGATAAGAGCAGACATGTTGAGAAGTGTGATTTTTCGATCCTGTGTGAGTGAGTCAGAGTTTCTTAGCTTTGTGAGACGTGAGTGGAACTGTGGAATTTGTTTTTGTTTTTACAGTAAAACATCTTTGTGTGACAGGAACTGGGTCAAAAAGCAGTCAAGCCTAGGCAGAAATAGTGAAAGAGCATTTCAAAATCAAGAGGCTGGGAGGCTGTGTTCCAAGAAGGAGTTAAAGTTTAGCTTCTAATGTTCCTGCTCATGCACTTAATCTTAGATAGGAAAATGGCACATTGGCTGTAAACCGAATATCAACTGTTGGATACTAACAGAGAATAGATTTCGTAAACAAACGTGGCCCTTTACCAACACTAGAAGGTATGCTTGTTCACGGATGTGCTCCTTCGCCACCATCTTAATGGCGCAAGGCGGGCTCATCCGGAGATCTTTGAGGCTCTAGGCATGAGTATGAAATGTTTGCCGTGTAAAGTCTTAACTTTGTCTTGTTAAAATTGTAATGGGACAGCCCTTCTCTCTTCCCATTTGTGTGATGTAGATTATCTTTGTAGTTCTAAGCACCAGGTGTGTTGGGGCCAAGGGATAATGTGACAAACGAATATACCCCCGTTTCACACATGCCTTTTCTCTGCATGCAATTACAACGACCGCGTCGTAACAACGCATACCATTATCCCGCAAATCGCAACAACGACTTGCTCTAGGGGGGCGCTGGGTGTTGGAATAGTATCATTTACTATTCCAACTACAGTCTGTGCAACAGTAGGGAAGATGTTGGATTTTAAATCCAATAACTTCTGCCCCTTCCGCAAGTCGTTGTTACAACTTGCAGGGAATGGTATGTGTGTCACTGCGCAGTCATGACGACCGCATTGTAATTACATGCAGGGAAAAGTGTTCGTTGTAAGCACTGTTTACCATGACAAACCCCTTTCTTCCTCATTTCCTGTAGGGTGCACATGGGGGGGTCAAAGGTCATCAAAAATGGTTTATCCTTCTGCAGGCTTTCCCCTTCCTCTCCTGACATCAGGGTGTAATGAGCTAGTGTGGAGGCTGCAGCCCCAGAGAGAACAGAATCTGCGTACCTCTGCTCTCTTCAGTCCTTGGGCGTAGGGACACTCATGTTTATAGAAAGGATTCTGGCTAATGTACAAGGCAAAGGAGCTGGAAGCTGCAGGTGCTGCATGGCACTGGGCATAACCGCCTGGTCTCAGTAGCTGGTAGTACCACCGGCACATGCAAGGTCTACAGAGATGTCAATGTTCTGTGGGGTATCGTCCGTTTTATGGCTAAACTGGATATATTTCAGGGTTTCATTGCAACAGGCAAGGCCTTGAAGCACTGGAAAATGTATTAGGATATAGGATCTCGATTGATCATACTTCCGATGAGTGAAATTTCCTTTGTAGGAAAAACAGACCCGCCTCCTGATGTGCCTCTTCATCGGAGCCAACAGGGCAGATGGAAGAGCACTGACCAACACCTCAAGGTCCAACAGGCCTGCACAACCTGACCACCTGAGAGAGAGTGAATTCTATTAGTTGGATGGGTCTTACTTATTGTGACATTCATTCATTCCCAGACCACTTCAGGGCTTTAGTGATTCAGGAGTTACTTGTCAGTACTGCACGACCATTTAGGTGAACACTTCTATTTTACCTTAAACCTGATTTCATTGTATGCAATGCCTTTAGTTTTGCTTTTTAGTAGCATGAACCTGCATTGTAGCTCTATAGCTCTTAGAGGAGTTGGTGGAGCACAGCTGTGTAATGTGGGTAACAGCAGTGATGCATACTGTAGCTCGCGTTGATTTGGATTCCTGAGGTATTATTGCATTATTTCAGGCCCACTGTTAGCTCCCATCTCATCCTCAAACCTACGGCTTAGAGGAATGTTACTGGACCATACCAGTTATGGACTTGAGACAGGGGTACAGTACACGTGGTAGGCAAACCACCATTTCCTTGATCTAGATTTCATGAGAACTCCCGACTAGCTTTTATGTACATCTTCATAAAACATGTTCGACCCCCAGCAGCGACATTTTGATGATGTATGTACCATATGCAGGGTCCAGGACAGTGGTTAGATGTACTACAAACATTTGGCATAATAAAACGATGTATTGGTGTTTATCTTTTATTTTTCACTACCTTAATTTCACTCAAGTTTTCTATCACGGAAGAGTGAAGAATAACATTTTATCACTGTTCATTTTTGTTCAGGGCACTGGCGCATAGCTTTTTCACCATCTCAGATTGGCTGGCTTCTAACCTTCCACTCCACACTTTTAGGGAACTATTTTTTTCCCCTTTTTGCTTAAACCTCCATTTAAAAAAAAATATATCTTTATTTTCATTTGAATTTTTCTCAGGATTACAGATAACAGTATACATATGTGTAGTGAGGGACAGTTGATTACATTGAACGTAGTATAGTATGTCATTTTCACTGCCACAGCAGGTTTCACTAAGCCGGATATCTGTTCTGTAGAGCAGGAGACTGTGTACATAGTGCGTTCTCCATGCGTTATATCACATATACAATTGTCCAAATCATTGCAAGTGTATGTCCATTGGAATAACAAGTTATTTGTCATGCTCTTTATGGCATTTCCTTTTTCTCCGTGTGTCCAGTTGGTGCTTCACATGAATATCAGTACCTGAGCATGCAGTCGAGACAAAAGGATAATGCAAAATAGGATGTATATTTAAAATCAAACAAACTAACAAGGCCATTATCTACACGTCACACTTGGGTCGGTGTGTATGTAGCTCTTGCATGCCTCTCCGCAGAAACCCTTACAATAGGTAAACAGCTTTATGCACCAGAGCTCAGCGTCTTTAGAGCGTCACAGGAATAGCAAAGTGCACGATTTCCTTACCTACGCAAACAAGACCCTGCCAAGAACACAAAGAACTGACTTACTACCAACCTACAACTGTTAACGAAACTGATGGAAAATAAATACAAAAAAAAGACAATTTTTTCTGTATCACCTTTTTTGCCCTTAATTTTAGGCCATGTTTAAAAATCGTGTGTTTTGACTGCTCTGTTTTCTCTCTTAAAACCAAGTCTATCATTTGCTCAATAGAATTATTTTTTTTTACAAAAAACAATAAATAAAAGTAAACGGATACAACTATAAGTACCATTTATTGCCATAAAACCTTAAAAGCTGCCAAAATTCTCACAAGCTGACAAGTTTCACAGATACCCAGTGAACAAAGGCTGATTTAATCTGCCCTCTGCCACCCCACAGGTCAAAACTCTATGCAAAAAAATGTTTTTAAAAATTAGCAGCTAGCAGTATATCCATACAAACTCGCTACCATGTAAGGGTAGTGAGTTTGGGGCTGGCTTCACCTTATTATGGCTGTGTACCGTCTCACTTCAAGCTCAGATATAATGCTGAGTACTGGACATCACTTGTCTTTGCCAAATATGGCGCCCCACGCCCCTTAAACCAATTTTGAGTAATGAATGAGCACGACTGTCATTTTAGAGCATTTATGCCTTACTTGGTATTAATATGTGGAACAGTTCTCCCACAAAGAGAAACCCTGTTTAGGCTAAGTAAATGTTAATGTTTCCACAGTTTTGAGCTCCTTAAATAGAGAAAACGTCAGGTGCCGTTTGGATGTGCAAGGTAAAGGAAATAGTTAGAATTCCAGAGTTAATCTTAGAGCTTAAAAAATAAATATGCATGAAGTGAAATTCCCTGCTTGACTTGAATACTCATCTAATGCTACAAATGTCTACAGGATTAGGCAAAACTGTTTTCCTTTTACTTACCCCAGATCGCTGGCTGAATTAAATGCAATATTTTGTTGCTCGGCTGTGCTGACATCGCTGCTGGACTGACTGGGTTTTAAATTACTGTCCCTACTGGAAGCTGGAGGCTCTTTCTTTTTCTTCTTGCCAAAAAACTTCTTAAATGTCTGAAACTTTGACTTTTTCTTTCCTAAAAGTTGAAGAAAAAAGATGAAGTTGGTATTATTTAAATCACCAGGCCAAATATGATATAAGAGTGCGCTGCCCTGGACCTGCAACGAGGCATGCCAGACGCAGACCAGGTCAGTGAGCCGTATCACAATGAAAGCACTATCCAGTACAGCTGAGAACTTACACCTGCCCTGGGGGCAGTGCATTACTGGAAAATGGATTGGCTATTTAAAGTTGCCAGTCCACCTTTCACAGCATATGAGGCTTCACTGGCTGCAATTCAATGGGGAACAAAGATGCCCCTGCAGGCAGGTGCAGTGATTAAGTGCACCCACCTGTTGGGGGATTGCTTCTATGTGGTGCAATAACAGTGCGCCTCCAGGTGACCTCTTTTTTAATACTTCGGCAAATTAAACAACAACGAAGCAAAACTGAAATTCACCTTTGAAATCAGTGCCAAAAAATTGACATTTCTGGATACGAACATCTATGTCGAAAATAACTCCCTACATACAACATTATATCGCAAAAAAAACGCTATGAATGCAATATTACATGGGGAAAGTTTCCATAATGAATTGTTAAAATGGAGTATCCCATATGGGGAGTTCTTAAGACTCAGGAGAAATTTCTCTGCAGATACAGAATTCACTAAACCCAGTAAACAAGCAAGTAACAGTTTTAGGAAGGGTAAATACCCCAAAAAAGTAATTGAAAAAAGCTTACAAAGAGTATTAAATCGACAACGGAGTGATATACTCAATAATTCAACAAAAGAAAAAAGAGTTGAATCTGAAAATTCACAAAAAATAAGACTCATAACATTCAGTGCAGAAAACAAAAGCTTGAGCAAGATCATCAAAAAACATTGGGGTATCTTACAACTTGATCAGGTACTACCAAAAATCATTGGTGATTATCCAAATATCACCTACAGCAGGGCCAAAAACATTGGAGACAAAATCACACAGTCATTTCCAAGAAGCTCCAACAACAACATGGCTACAAAGAGAAGGCTTCTGGCCATGTAAGCAATGTAAGGCATGCACAATTGCTACACACAAACAGGAAATTGACATAAAAAGGGCACCAAATGAAAGATCAAACAGCACCTAACCTGCAAAAGCAAATATGCAGTGTACATGGTTGAGTGTCCGTGCAAGTTACGCTACATTGGAAGCACAGTCTTTGAAGTAAAGAAAAGAATCATTGAACACATTCGAGCCACCAAACACAAGATCGCTCGAATGCTATAGCCAAGCATATGGAGAAGCAACGTGACAGCAAATTGGAATGCTTGAAATACTGGGCCATTGAACAAATCCCACAATCAGAAAGGGGTGGTAATCGTGAAAGACTTGTGCAACAAAAGGAGTCAAAACATATAGTGGCATTCAGGACCTTAGACCCCAGAGGTCTCAACAAGGATGAGGAAATTTATGTAAACCTGTAAAACAATTTATCAAAACGACGCATAAAATCCTGAAGATAAAAATAATAACAAGAAAAACAAAAATATGAGAGTCAGAAATCACTCACTAGAGAATTGTCAAAATCACATAAAAAATACAAGCAACCAGATAATGACATTCTATACTAGCATGAGAATGTTGAAGTTATTTATTTTTTTATTTTTGAGATTTGTAGAGTGCAGCGTATGCCCGTAGGCGTCTTGGCGCTATGACTCAACTAGTGCCTCAGAGAGAGCAGTATGCAATTTTTAAAAGGTGATGAGGAGGGGAGAAGAGCTACTGGTCAAACAGCCAGGTTTTCAACAGTTTCCTAAATTGGAACAGTGTGGGTGTATATCTAATCAGCAATGGAAGCGTGTTCCAGAGTCTGGCTGCGGTGTTGGTGAAGCATCTGTCTCCCCAGGTGACAGTCTTAGTCCTTGGCACCACTAGTTGGTGTAAATTTGTGGTTCTTAATTGTCGGGTAGGGCGATACAAAGTGAGCTTCTGTTTAAGAAACTCCGGCCCTAGCTGATGGAGGGCTTTGAAGGTAAGACACAGAGTTTTGAATGTAATCCTGTTTTTGACCGTCAGCCAATGATAGTTCCTGATTACTTGTTTAATCAGTTTGAATTTGGGGGTCCCGGATAGCAGTCTTGCTGCCGCGTTCTGGACCAGTTGTAGCTTGGCGACCACCCGAGCTTGAGCATTTGCAAATAAACCGTTACAGTAATCCAGAGAGGAAAGTACCAGTGAACTCACCACAGTTTTCCCAGCATTTTCTGGAAGAAATTGAATTATTTTTCTTAGGAGTTTAAGTTTATAAAATGCTGAGGACGCTGCCTGATTGGCATGATTAGCAAAATTCAATTTCTCATCAAAAATGAAGTTTCAATGTTTTGCACAAATTAAAACAACAAAATTTGCTCACCTGAGAGCGGAAAATGAATTGATGCAGTAACGGACATAAAGCATTATAACCGCAAAAACTTAAATGAATGAGAAACATGGTTTAAAAAAAAAAACACACAGAACTGAGCACTAACAAATCACTTTAAAAAATTGCACCAATCACTTTTCAAAATATGTAAACTACAATAAACCACAATGCACCGCAACAAAACAGGAAGTAACTGTGTGCTGATAAAAATAAATAACACCCCTGTTCCTATGTAACATCATCCCACGAAGAAGGAACAAGTGAATGTACCGAAACGCGCTGGGCATGGCAGTCAACATCTGATAATAAACCCGCTTTGATTCCTGCAATCGAGTGAGTGCATTTCCTTCTTGCCGCAAGGCAAATCTCGGACGGACGCAAGCACGCACGTGTGGCTGAGTGGGTGTGTCAGTTGTGTGTAGATGAGTGGGTATGTGAGTGGCTGTACAGGTGAATGATGGGGAGTGCGAGTGGCTGTATGAGCGAGTGGGTGCATAATTGTTATATGAGTGAGTGGATGTGTGAGTGACTGTATGGCTGAGTGTGTGCTTGTGTTAGTGATTGTGTAGGTGAGTGAATACATGTGCTAGTATATTTAGGGTGTAAGTGTGTGAGTAACTGTATGGGCGAGTGAGTGGCTATGTGAGGGACTGCATGGTTGAGTGAGTAGGTGTGAGAGTAGGTGTACAGGTGAGTGACTCAGTGTGTGACTGGCTGTAAGTGTGAGTAGGTGCATTTGTGGCTATATAGGTGAGTTAGCAGCTGTGCAAGTGGCTGTATGGGTCTGTGAGTGGTTGTGTGAGTGTCTGTATCGGCCAGTAAGTGGGTGTGTGAGTGCCTGTGTGGGTCTGTGAGTGTGTGTATGAGTGCCTGTGTAGGTCTGTGAGTGTGTACAAGTGCCTGTGTGAGTCTGTGAGTGCGTGTGTGTGTGTGTGTGTGTGTGCGAGTGCCAGTGTGGGTCTGTGAGTGGATGTGTGGGTCTTTGAGTGGCACTATGGGTCTCTGAGTGGGTGTGTGGGTGGCTGTGTGTCTGTGAGTGGCTGTGTGAATGGCGCTATGGATTTTGGGCATTTTAATACTTAGGTTATTTGAATGGGAGGACAAAGACTCACCTATCACTAGGAGATGACAAGAAAGAAACCACTTGTCACAGTCACTACACATCAGATGGCACTGCATTAGATCAACCATGCATACACCTCAAATTAAGGCTTTCAGATTGTTTTACAGCGTGGAACACAAGAGGAAACACATTTGATTTACCTGCTCCAAGCCAAAGAAGTTAGAATGTTTGTGCTTTACTGAAGTGGAGCTTCAACTGGTTTCACCTACTGTGTTTATATTTGTAAGGGCTTCCTGTTGAGGTTTAATATCTATGAAATGCGCACCAGGAACAGACTGATACCTCATTTTATCCAAGAAGAGCCCCCAGTTTTCCCGAAACTTCTCCCCAACTGGAGTACTTTCATCTGGTTAATTAGTAAGTGCTTCCTCGTTGGGTAAATGTCTATACTGCATATTCCACACTACAGAAGCATAAAGGATAACAGGGTAATGTCTCCAGTTAACTTGTGTGCATGTAATTTTGATTATGTGATAATAGTCTGGAAACGGGCTCGGGCCTTGTGTTAAGTTGTCCATCAACGTGGGAAAGGGTGAGAAGACATTTGCATACTACTAAGGTAAACCGGGAGGGGTCCACCTCCCCAGGCTGTTTTAGACCCTGGGGAGGTGTGTCCGGGCCCCAATCCCCTGGGGCCCGGACACAATTCAATGAACATGGGGGGGGCCGCGTCAGTATTCCTACGCTGACCCCTTTCCTTTTTTTTTGTTAACCTTTTTTTCTGAGACTCGGCTAAAGTCTAGTCAGAAGATGGCTGCCAACACTTCCTGGTTGAAGTGTTGGCAGCCAATAAAATATCATCACAAGATCGGGATGGTTCATGGAGCTGCATTCCTATATATACACACAAATGTGGATTTCTTTTAATGACTCTAAAAGTACTGGATGGATCTACACCAAATAACAAAAAACACTCTTTCTGGACCAATAGCTAGCTTTCTGCCAAATTTGGTGTAATTCCGTTTAGCGGTTTGGGCTGTAGTCATGTTCAAAATCCCTATGGGAATTAACATGGAAAAAACAAATTTTTTGCCCCCTCCATTTTTCTCGGCCCTCGGAGCAGCAGCCGCTGGTGCTCGGCACAGGTGCTCCGTCCTTCTAATATTTTGAGTAATGTGAATGGTAATTGCAAAGAGCAATTACCATCCACATTTCATTTGAAACAATGCCTTGGCCTTCTGACTGTGTTACGCTTTCTACTATTAACAAGTCAGGAAGTCGGGCAGTTTTTGGAGGCATATGAGCTTTTGCACATGTGCAGCCTGATCGCAGGTGAAGCTAGCAGACAAAGGGCTGGCATGGCACCTGACCTGGTCTGCAATAGGCAGAGTTCCTCAGGGACCACCCACTAATGATGAGAAGCAGTGTCATATTTTAGAGCAGCCCCAGGCGTGTAGGGCATCAGCCCTGTACTCCAGTTACTGCTGGTCAATCTGAGCATGTGACCTCGCATCACAGAGTCATGAGACTCGCAACTCATGATTCTGTGATGTTAGGTCACATGGCCCTGGAGCATTCTGTGAGCAGATACACAGCTAATGCTTCTGTGTGCCTCCTGAATCTGTAAATTGTATTTGCAGAATGTTAGAGCACCCTGAGACTGGTCGTGTGCACTGACTGCAGTCTTCTGGCATGTGCGCCACACATACTGCCTAAAGAGTGGCAACAGACCGGGGGCACAGATAAGTAACGGGGCCTGGATGGTCAAAGCCCTTATTTAACCCCTTGCATGTTGATGACGGCCCCCGTCCGTCATGCATCACGGTGCTCGGGTGCTGATGACGGCTGGGGGCTGTCATGAACCCGCCCACTCAATAAAAGTGCCGCACAGGTGCAGAATAGCGGCCGCATGCAAGGGGTTAACTTATTCAGTGCTGCGCAAAAAATACTAACGCCCTTCTGTGGGGCCAGCTGTGTGAGGCAGATAAGAGGTTTGCTGATCAATCAACAGCAAAACAACTTTCGGTAGCACGAGTTTAAGAGGGGACATGAGCATGTTTGTCTTTGGACTTTGTCAAATCCTCTGATGCCTAAGCGAGTAGCGAAAGAGTCACCTACAACACACTCTGTGCAGAAGTACATGGTTACTAACTTACTGGTTAGCCATCATTATTCATTTAACCATAAAAGTGATATTGCCAAATCTGATCTTAAAATTCACTTGTCCAATTGAAAACACTCATTTGATTACATGGGTAGCGTGCATTAAAAAAACTGCTTGTTGATTTGAAAGCCGCCTTTATTTTTCCTTAAGATATTGTTTGCTGGAGTTAAGGATAATAATTGAACCTAGTGCAGGGTAAATTTACGGACCTCACAGATGGACGTTAAGCGCCCAGGGTCAAATATCTCCTGTGGCATTTTTTATTTCAAAGTCTCTATCCAATTGGACTCTCACTAATGGTTCAAACATCTGCAGAGTAGCCTATGCACCTCTCTAGGGTATTAAGTACTGTACTCTTGCACGGTTGTGCATTGCTAGCCGATGTGAACATTTGCACTATATGGAGCTTTATATGCCTGTTCACTCCTTTTGATTAGTGAAAATGCATGTAGATAATGTTATGAGCATATATCCAGCCAGCTGCTGCCTACAATATGCTCCTGTATTTATCAATAGAAGCTAGCATGCTAAAAATTATTTTCTGCTGATGGGAATGAAACACCTGCTAAGTAAAAAAAAACACGTACTTGCAAGTTGTTACTCTAGACTAGGCCATAGATGGATGAGTGGGCGTAAGAGTTACAGGTGAGTGTGTCTAGAAGGATGAGTGGATGTATACTTGTATGAATGCTCCATATGATGGACAAATGAATGGATGATTCTCTAATAAAAGGATATATGGGTGGCTGACAGCAATTGATCCCCATTGGGCATTATTCACTCTCGCAGGAATATGAGCTAATGAACAAGTATGCCATGATAGCAACTAATAAATACCAGTACAATTAAGAACATGTTATAACTAAAGTCATTATATCAGACTGTAGTTTCAATGTGGTAAAGACCCATTGAGCAAAAACTAAATAAATCATACAGATATCTCGGAACTCTTGGGGCTCAAACAGTGACGCTGCAGCTGTATCACCAGGGAGGAGAGGAGAGCGGCGGGCACTGCTAAATGCACATGATAGTTGACCAGCCACAGAGGGCCGGCTAAACCATCATGCGGACTTAACCTTTCTCCAACTAGCTGTGTTGTTCAGCTGGGTGGAGAAACCAACATAGGCTGCCACTCTTTGTCTGAGCACCGAACTGAGGTGCTCAGACCAATACCAGCGCTGCTCACATGCTAGGAAATGCATTACCAGCATTTTAGCAGCTCTGGGATTGGGAGCTGGGATACGCAGTGTGCACCAGGTTCCTGACATGGGCATGAGGGTCGGGAGGATGATGGCGGCTGTCGGAGCAGGTATGTGCAGTTTTAATTATTTTTTTTTAGTGTCCCCGCTCCGCCCCCACCCCACCCCACCACTTCACAGTACCAATGGCAGCTCCTGTTCTGACCATCTGGAAGAACAAAATTACTTACCAGTAAACTGTGGTTCTCCAGTATTGGTATCTTTCATAGATTCACATGCTTGAATATTCCCCATCGTCGAAGAGGGGGAGTCCCACGGTACAGAACATAGCAATGTAGTAATAACATAAGTATATATAGATATATATATATATATATATATATATATATATATATATATATATATATTACATAAAAGAAAGAAAATATTATAGTTTTTATATAGAGAAAAATGTGTCACTTCTATAACATATCATAGTTATTATTAGTCCAAACTCCAGCCAATCAGGCGCCAGCACCCTCTTAGAATGTTCTCCTCAGAAGCTCAGGCCCTCAGATTTTCGTAGCACAAGAGTGACAGAGTCAAGTAGTAGCAGAGAGCCTCTGAGGGGAGGAGGGTGGGTCGCATGTGAATCTATGAAAGACACCAATACTGAAGAACCACAGTTTACAGGTAAGTAGCTTTTGTTCTCCAGTATTGGGGTGTCTTTCATAGATTCCCCTGCTTGAATAAGAGTAGTGAGCAGTGGCGTCCGAATACTGCAAGGTACATATGAATCAATATAATAATACACAGTACGAAGAGACTGAAGCATATATAAAAGAAATGGTACCTTGTATACAGGAGGAGGGAAGCAACAGAAGCTCACCTTATTTAAAAATATTACATAGGACTGTCTGCCCCACAGCCGAGTCAGCGCTGTCAGCAGCATCCAGACAGTAATGTCTTGTAAAGGTGTGTCTGATGGACCATGTTGCAGCTCTGCAGATGTTTTAAAGAGGCACTCCAGCAAATAGGGCAGTAGAAGAGGAAACCTTTCTGGTAGAATGCGCTCGAACAGTTGCAATAAGTGGTTTTCCAGCTTCTTGATGGCAAACGGCAATTGCTGAAGAAATCCAGCGTGCAATTGTTTGGTGACTGGATTTCCCTTTCGCATCCGTCCGTAGGCCACAAAGAGTTGGTAAGTCTTATGGATGCTAGTCGTCCTTTGAAGGTAAAATTTCAGACATTATTTGGTATCTAAAGAAAGAAGTGTCCTCTCTGCTGGTGTTTGAGAATTTGGAAAAAATGTTTTTAAAATGACTGGTTCATTGAGATGGAAGTCTGATGGCACCTTGGGGATAAAAGCCGGATTGGTGCGGAGCAAGACAGAGTCCTTAGTGAATTGAAGAAAAGGCAGTTTAGTAGTAAAAGCCTGTATATCACTGACTCGACGAGGGGAAGTGAGAGCCAATAGTAGGGAAGTCATTCAAGTAATGAATTTGAGATCGACTTCATGGATTGGTTCAAACAGGGGTTTCATGAGCTGTGTCAACACACTATTTAAACATAAAGGAGGAGGTGGTGGACAAATTGGTGAAACATCCGAAAAAGACCCCTAAAGAATTGTTGAATTACTCTAGAAGAGTACAGAGAGTTGAAACCATTCGGACGAAACCTTGAGATTGCTGCCAGAAAAACTTTCAGAGTAGAATACAAGAGGCCTGATTTTGCCAGATGCAAAAAGAAAGGCAAGAGTTGTTCCAGCATAGAATGAACAGGGTGTACCTGAGCAGTATTACACCATAGACAGAATCTTTTCCACTTGAGCTTGTATGTTTTCACAGTTGAGGGTGCTCAAGCTTTAGCAAGGACTTCCCTACAATCTAAGGGAATGTTCAAATTTCCAAATTCATAGTGTTCAGGTTCCAAATCGCTAAGCGAAGAGATACTAGGTAGGGATGACAAACTTGGCCCTGATCCATGGTCAGGAGATTCGGAAGTGCGCGAAGAATGATCGGCTCGCATTGTGACAGGAGCAGGAGCTCCGTAAACCAGACTTGTCAAGGCCACCTGGGAGCTATTAGAATAATGTGACAGGGTTCCTTCCCCATCTTTCGAAAACCTCTGAAGACCATAGGAATCGGTGGAAAAGCGTAGGCATATGTTTTTGACCAGTTTATCAAAAAAGGCATTCCCGCAGGACGCTGGTTGGGGAAGCCAACTTGCGCACAATGGGCATTTGCGGTGCAGATGTGTTGCGAACAGATCCAGATTCGGAGGACCCCATATTCGAAAAATGTGATCCAGAGTGGGTTGATGTAATTCCCACTGGTGATTGGTAGAGGTCGACCTGCTCAGGGAATCCGCAAGAATGTTTGATGCACCCGGAACGTGCACTGCTGTGATGGCAATTTGATGTTGAATCGCCCAATCCCAAATTTGTTGAGCTTGGAGGGATAGCAAGATGGACCGCGTACCCCCTTGTTTGTTTATGTAGTGCATGCACGTTGTGTTGTCTGTCTGGACCAACACCGAGGCTCCTTGTATGATGGTGCGAAAAGCTTTCAGAGCCAGAAAAATGGCCACTAGCAGGTTGATGTGCCAGGTCCTTTGATGAATGTCTCTCTTTCCTTTTAATTTCAGACTCTGGAGATGTGCACCCCAACCTTCAAGAGATGCGTCCATTGTGAGAGTGAAATTTGGAGCGTCCACCAGAAATGAACGACCTGAAGAGACGTTTTTCTCGAGAGTCCACCAAAGTAGAGCTGTTTTCATCTGAGAAGTGACTCTGATCATATCGTTGAAGGATCCTGAGACTTGAGCCCATTGCTTGTCCAATTCCTCCTGGATGGGTCTTATTTTGGTAGGCGGCATGAAGGACTAGGGGGATGCAGGAGGACAACATCCCTAAGAAAGATTTCAACTGTCGAACAGAAACGGACCATTTTAACTGGAGGGAGGCTGCTAGGTCCCAAAGTCGTTGACGTCTTTCTTGTGACACAAAGGCTTGTGCCAGCTTGGTGTCTAGGATGTCTCCCAAGAACAGTCTGCTTTGAGCGGGAAGAAAATGAGACTTGTCCATGTTGAATGTAAGGCCCAGGGACTGAAAGAGGGACCTCCACAATAGGGTGCGTTTGGATGCTTGTTTGAACGACTGTGCCTTCAGGAGGCAGTCGTCGGTGTAAGGAAAAATTGCACTCCTTGCAGAGGAAGATAAGCTGCCATCGGTGCGAGGACCTTGGTAAACATTCGGGGCGTGGATCGAGGACAGAATGCAAGGACTTTGAATTGAAAATCTTTCCCAGTTACTCTGAATCTGAGAAATTTCCTGTGTCGTGGCAGAATGGGGAGATGGAAATAAGCATCTTGAAGGTCCAAAGTCGTCATATACGCCCCATAGGATAGTAAAGGAAGCACCTCCTGAAGGGACAGCATGCAAAAAGTTAGTTTTTTGATGTATTTGTTCAGGGCGCGTAGGTCCAGAATCGGGCGCCATTCTCCCCATTTTTTTCTGTATAAGGAAGAATCTCGAATAGAATCCTCTGCCCCTTTGAAGTTTCGGGGCCACTTCGATCGCTCCTTTTCTTAATAAAATTGTAAGCCGACTTAAAAGTTCCTTCAGATGGGCAGGAGGAGGACCTTTTGGTGGAGAATTGGGAGGAATCTTTACAAACTCCAATGCGTGCCCTTTGCGCACAATATCCAGAACCCATTGAGCGGTAGTTATCAGTGACCAGTGACCATTTGGAGTAGAAGTGGGAGATTCAACCTCCAACCTTTGAAAAAGCGGGAGGAGTCAGGGATGACAGCTGGCAAAAGTCATTGTTTCCTTGATGAACCCTCTTCCCTGTCATCATCATCATCCTGATGTTTTGGTCTAGGGGTCAATGTAGAAGGTGTAGCAAGTGATTCTCCAGAAGGAGGAGGTTGAATAGATGCTTGAGGAGCCGGAGAAGCCTGTACTGAGTTAGGAAAACGACAATAACAACCATCCAGCATGAATTGGAGGTTGGAAATGAGAGATAATGACATCTGTGCCATTGGAAGTCCCTGTGCAGGTGTGTGTCAGAGGTTGAAAAATCTTCGCCCTGATAATCATCAGAGTCTTGACATTTAATGAGAAGTTCCAAGGGACTGCGAGCAGCCCGAAACCAGTCATCGTCCTCTGAGTCATCGTCATCAGCATCAGAAGAAAATAATTCTGCTGGAGGTTGAGAAGCAGCTGAATCGGCATCAGTGTTTCCAAAGAAGAATGTCGCAGCTGAAGTAAAAAACTTGAAGACTTCAAAGGAACCAGATCCATTGATGTAGTCCTCGACCCGGTCACCATCGACGGTAGACGGTGTTGCTGAGCCACCGTCAATGAAGCCACCACCGAGAAAGCCAACGGCGATGAACACGTCGACTAATTTTTCTTCTTCTGTTTGCTAGACGCTGTCGATGAAGTCAAAGGCACCGGAAGTCAAAGGCACCGTAGATGAAATAGGCCTCACCTTTATGGATACCAACGTCAACAGTGAAGATGCCGACGACAGGATCATAGCCGACTTCGTAGACCCAACAGTTGAAGTTGTCGATGTAGACGCAACAACAGCAGTTCTCGTCGACGGAGGAATCGACGACGAGCTAGTCGACAAGATAGGCAGTTTCTGAGGTAAAAACTGCGCAGGTGGAGTCTTAGATGCCTTGGAACCCGATCTCGAGGGTGTAGAAGGTGTAGAAAGACTCTGAGGGGAGAAATCATCCCCTTTGAAGTTGAAGGTCTGTCAGTGGGCTTATCCACATGATGTTTCTTCACCACCTTAGGTTTAGGAGAAACCTTCTGGTACTCACTGGTTCTCTTCAAAGATGAAGAAATCTTGACTGAGGAGACACTCTGCAAATCTGAGAAAGGGTTCTCTGAAATCTTCAACTTCTGTAGCCACAGAATGAGACGCCCTTCTCTGTCTTTAAGAGTCTTCTGTGAGAAGGTCCTACATATCTTACAATCCTTAGCCTGGTGATCAGGGTAGAGGCAATAAATGCACTTTTTATGTTTACCACAAGTTCCACAAGGTCTGAAGAGGAACTTCTTGGTTGTAGACATTATGAAGTTGTTCTTTGAGAAGGAAAGAGAAAAACTGAGCAGAGCTCAGGGAGACTCCCTTGACACTACGTGCAGTAGAAAATCTGAGGGCCTGAGCTTCTGAGGAGAACATTCTAAGAGGGTGCTGGCGTCTGATTGGCTGGAGTTTGGACTAATCATAATAACTATGGTATGTTATAGAAGTGACAAGTTTTTCTCTCTATAAAAACTCTGTTTTTTCTTTCTTTTATGTATATATATATATATATATATATATATATATATATATATATATATATATATATATATACTTCTGTTATTACTAAATTGCTATGTTATGTACCGTGGGACTCCCACTTAGATGACGGGGAATATTCAAGCATGTGAATCTATGGAAGACAACCTAATACTGGAGCATGATACTTTCGCTCAGTGAGTCATAACATTGCTGTGATGCCCCGGTACAACCCAGCACAACAAGGGGGTCGCTATTCTGCCTTTCTAGAACCTACCCTATGTTATGTTAGAGCATTTAAGTCCCTTCCACAAGCTAAAATAAAACAATTCTTCAATCCTTGGCTCTTTTAACTATTGGCCTGATACTTTATTGATGCTGTCTTAGCACTGGGAAGCACCATTGAGCAACAATGTACTCCACCCCTTGTTGTTTAATTATTTTGTCCACCATAAGCGTGGAAGGGTATACTCAGACGTGAGTCCCTTGATCATTGCACCATCAGGATTCAAGCAAGCCGGGCCGAAGACGGCTGTAATGCCAGAAACCGGTCCCCGGAAGCTTGTTTCCTTCCCAGTGAAAGAATTGGCTTGGTAGTTTGGTCTGCTCTGTTCCCATGATGCACTGGGCCAGGGACAGACTAATTTGCATATAGCCAGGTTCTGAGCTGGGATGGTGCAGTGAGCTAAAAAACGGTGTTGGATCAGGCCCTGATCTCTTGACTGGGTGAGAGTATTCTGCTTAATTCAGAAACTCTGTACATCTCCACCCCTTGTTGTTTAATTGTCTTAGCACTGGAAAGCACCATTGAGCAACAATGTACTTCGTAAATAATTACATTAAATGTTCTGATCCCGCACCAGTTTCCTGCCTCGCGGAAATATCACAAACATCCGGGGCGATTGGTAAAATATTCCACTTGCCAAGCAAGAGGCAAAACAGAATCTATGCATTTGGGGCATAGTGATCTATCCTTGAACAGAAGCCATAGGCACCAGAGTGGATGGCATTCTCCGTTTTTAGGTTGACCTTAGTGGCAGCGCTCTGCGAGTCATGGTGTATTGGAGTATACACTTGAAGTCCCGCCCACTCTCCGCCCATATTTGCCATTGGCTTGTGTCCTTGTCCTTCGTAAATGCTGGCTTCTAATTCATAAATAGGCTTGTTAGTCCCTCCTTAGTACCTCCTTGTCTTCATTTGTAGCCTCCCCATGATGACTGTCCTTTTTACTTCCGTTGTTACACTGTATGTGTTATTTAGTCTGTAAGCAGTATTTTCTTTGAGTTTCTCTTACTGCACACACGACATGTCCTTTTTCAGCTGGAACCACTTCTGTAAAGCCCCGCCTCCTCCACGAGGCCCTCTACGTTGCCCCTATCTTTGCTTGTTCTGCCTTATTTTCTATCTGCCCAGAAGGAAGCATCGCCTTCTTGGACAGCGGCTATGAGGTTGAGACAATTGCCCATGAGCACTTCATTAAACACAAGTGCCACCGCACTTACCGCACTAAAAAAAAAACTTTGCAGGAGTTCTCAGAGGGATCAGCAGGGCCTGCAGCTCGGGTGATTCAGCAGTGGACAAGCAACCAGGAATAACTCCTCACTGATAGAGGGGTGGGGGGGCGAGAAAGAAGGTGGCCCCCTCCAGCCCAACTGACTTGCCCATTTATGGCCACCTCCTCGGCGCCCTCAGCCTGTAATGAGAGATGACATCTCGTCTCTCTCTGGTCCCTCCTGCGTGGTGGCTTGGCCGGTGTTCTCTGGGCTTTCTCTTACAACCTGCCTGAGAATTTTTAAAACAAGCAGATAACATGAAAATTTCATATGGAAAAGCTTTCGCCACATGGAAGGTGCAAGAGGGTCTTGGGATACTGGGCAGCTCTAGGAGTGGGAGGCCGAATGTCCCCAGAGTATGGCAGAGTGAGACCAATGACATGAGCCTCTATGCTTCTCTCTCAGGCCAGACCTGCCCTCGCTGATCACTCCTGTGCCCCTGGAGAGCCAGCAGATGAATGCCACACCAACACCCTACCTTTGGTCTGAGCCGAGTGCCTTCACGGTGTGGGCCTCTTTGTAGCACGTCTGTAGCAAGTCACAGCTCTGCAATGGCACATGCCTCATAACACTGCAAATGCTACTTACCAGTATGCATCTGTTCTTGGCATGTAGGGCTGCTGACATTCATATCTGTGCATAGATCGCCGCCTAGTGTTGGGTCCGGATGATTGCACATTGTTGTCCTGGAAGAGTCTTCGAAGTATCACGAGTTAGGGGGCTCCTCCCCTGGACTACAGTGCGCATGGGCATCGACTCCATCCCCAGATTGTTTTTAGCCATTGTGGCCAAGATGGAGTGAAACTCAGTGAATGATGACCATGCCATGAAATGATATGTGAACACTGCAGCTGCTACAGGCGCCGGGGAGGAGGGCGGGCGATTTGAATGTCAGCAGCCCTACATGCCAAGAACAGATGCATACTGGTAAGTAGCATTTGCAGTTCGAGGCATGTGGGCTGCTGAATTCATATCTGTGCATAGAATACATAGCAGTCCCTCCATTAGCGGCGGCCGCCCGTGTCAGCTGCAGCAGTTTGGAAAAGTGTCTTGAAAACAGCCTGCCCTACAGCTGCCTGCTGTTTGGAGTGCACGTCTACACAGTAATGCTTAGTAAATGTATGTGTGGTAGACCATGTGGCTGCTCTACATATATCCTCTAAGGGAATGTTTCCAAGGAAAGCCATAGAGGCCCCCAACTTTCTGGTGGAGTGGGCTCTCGGTGGAATGGTAAGAGTGCGTTTTGCCTTTGCATAGAGACTTGAATACATTTCACGATCCACCTAGCAATACCAGCCTTGGAAATAGGGTTACCTTTGTGATGTGGCGCAAAGGCAACAAAAAGCTGCTTAGTCTTTCTAAAATCCTTGGTCCTATCAATGTAATACATTAGGGCCCGTTTAACGTCAAGGGTGTGGAGCATCCGCTCCGCCAGTGACTCTGGATTTTGAAAGAACACCGGCAACTCAATGGTTTGGTTGATGTGGAACTGAGACACAACCTTGGGTAGAAATTTAGGGTTAGTGCGAAGCACTACCCTGTTTGAATGAACTTGGAAGAAAGGCTCTTGGATTGTGAGGGCTTGCAGTTCACTAACCCTCCGTAGCGATGTAATTGCTACAAGGAAAGCCACTTTCCATGTCAAGAACTGAATCTCGCAGGAATGTAGTGGCTCAAAGGGAGGATCCATCAGTCTTGTAAGAACCACATTGAGGTTCCATTCAGGAGCTGGTGGAGTCCGTGGCGGAATGACTCTTTTGAGGCCTTCCAGAAATGCTTTGATGGCAGGCACTTTGAAAAGTGAAAGGTGCTGTCTATTTTGGAGGTATGCGGCCATCGCAGACAGGTGAATGCGAATGGAAGTATATGCCAGATTACACTTGTATAGATGGAACAGGTAACAGATGATGTTCTGAATAGAAGCATCTAGTGGATCAATGTTGTGGTTTGCGCAATAGATGACAAACCGTTTCCATTTTGCCGCATAACATGCTCTAGTAGTGGGCTTCCTTGCCTCCTGAATGATGTCCATGCAATTGGGAGGAAGGTTGAGGTAGCCAAACTCTAGGACTTCAGGAGCCAGATCGCCAGGTTGAGCTGTTGCGGATCTGGGTGCTAAATGTCGCCATGGCTCTGCGTCAGAAGGCTGGGTGTGAGATGAAGCCTTTGATGCGGTACCACTGAGAGTTCCAGAAACGTGGTGTACCATGGTTGGCGAGCCCACGTTGGAGCAACTAGGATGAGAGTCATCGAGTGCTGCCTGAGCTTGCGCGCCACCAGCGGTATCAGAGGTGCTGGGGGAAAAGCGTACGCAAATCTGCGTGACCAGTTCATCCACATCGCATTGCCCTGCGATTGCGGGTGTGGGAACCTGGCGGCGAAGCTTTGGCATTTTGCGTTCTCCCTTGTGGCAAACAGGTCGATCTCTGGATGACCCCACCTTTGGAAGTACGGTTGGAGTACTGATGGATGTATCTCCCACTCGTGCATTTGGTGGCTGTGCCTGCTGAGCAGGTCCGCCATTTGATTGTCCTTGCCTGGGAGATGTTCTGCCATGAGGAAAATGTTCCTCTGAATGGCCCACTTCCACATGCTCTGAGCCAGATGAGACAGCTGCGGAGAGTGTGTGCCCCCCTGTTTCTGAATGTAGTACATGGCTGTCATGTTGTCCGTCCGGATCAACACGACCTTGTTGCACAAATGTACCTTGAATGCTTTTAAGGCCATGAAGATTGCCATCAGTTCCAGTACATTGATGTGCATCTTCCTTTGCTGTAGTGTCCATAGTCCCTGCACCGTGTATTGGAGTACATGCGCTCCCCAACCCTGGAGAGAAGCGTCCGTCGTCAGGATGATCTGCGGCACAGGCTCTTGAAACGGTCGGCCCTTGCAAAGGTTTCGTGGATTCCACCAATGCAGAGAGTTGTATGCCCGACCGCTCACCAACACTAGGTCTTTTAACTGCCCGTGAGCCTGAGTCCACTGACGTGCTAAGCACTCCTGAAGCGGACGCATATGTAGTCTCGCGTGTGGGACTAGGGAGATGCAGGAGGCCATCATGCCTATCAACTGCATGAACACTCTCGCTGGAAGCGAGTGTTGAGGTCAGAATCTTTGGATCAGCGACTGAATGCTGTTGACTCTCACTGAATTCGGCTGGGCAGTGGCCACCAGAGTGTTTATAGTCGCACCCAGATACTGCCGTATGTGGGCGGGCTGGAGATGTGATTTTGGATAATTCAGTGAGAAACCCAGATCGTGCAGAAGGTGAATGGTGTGGGACACGAGGTCGGCGCACTGCTGGGCCGATTTCGCTTGAATGAGCCAGTCGTCCAGATAGGGGTAGACGTGGATGTTTTGACGTCTCAGATGCGCCGCCACCGTCGCTAGGCACTTTGTGAAGACCCTCGGCACTGTGGTGACCCCAAAAGGCAAAACCTTGAACTGGTAGTGCTGGTTTTGAATGGTGAACCTGAGGTACTTTCTGTGTGAAGGATGCAGTGGAATGTGAAAGTACGCATCCTTGAGGTCCAGAGTTGCCAGGAAGTCCCCTTGCCGAAGCAGTGGGAGAACCTGCTGCAGCGTGAGCATATGGAAATGTTCCGACAGAATGTAAAAGTTTAGGGGTCTAAGGTCTAGGATGGGCCTGAGGGATCCGTCCTTCTTTGGAATCAGAAAGTACAGGGAGTAAACTCCTGTACCTTGCTCTTGCAGGGGCACGAGCTCTATTGCTCCTTTTTGCAGCATGACGTTGACTTCCTGCTGCAACAAGTGCTCGCCGGACATAGGACGGCTCTTTGGGGGTATGTTGGGTGGAGTGGATGTGAGCTCCAGACAATAACCATATTGGATAAGAGATCTGACCCACCTGTCCGTGGAGATGGATTTCCACACGGGCAGGAACTGCTGGAGTCTCCCCCCGACCGGTGTTGCGTGGTCGGGGGGCAGTGACAAGGCGTCACTGTTTGTTGGCGGTGGAGGACCTGGAGCTGTTATTACCACGTCCTCTGCCCTTGACGTTGTTGCCACGGTATCCACCCCGACCCTTGTTGGTATAGGAGGGTTGGGTGTTACTCTTATAGAACTGCGTTGACTGTGACGCTTGACCCCTCGAGGTGCCTCTATTATTGGAGCGACGAAAGGAACCACCCCGAAACTGCTGTGACTGCAAGGCACCCATAGACTTAGCAGTGTCGGTGTCCTTTTTCATTTTCTCGAGGGTGGTATCGACTTCTGGGCCAAACAGGTGGTCTGGGTTGACAGTTTGGTTGAGGATGGTAGTTTGAATGTCTGGTTTGAAACCGGATATTCTGAGCCATGCATGCCTACGCAGTAGAACGCTAGTGTTTATCGCTCTTGAGGCGGTGTCAGTTACATCCAGAGCGCACTTAATTGAAGCATTGGTGATAAGCTTCCCCTCCTGTATCAACATTTCTGCTCCTTCCTTATATTGATCTGGTAAGTGCTGTAGAAGGGTCTCTAAAGTGTCGTAGTGTGCCCTGTCGTAACACGCAAGCAGTGCCTGTGTGTTGGATATGCGCCATATGTTGGCTGCCTGTGCAGCAACACGCTTCCCCGAAGCCTCAAATACTTTTGATTCCTTGTCTGGGGGAGGAGCATCACCCGTAGTCTTTTGCGAGCATTGGAGACAACCAAGGAATCCAGAGGCAACTGTCCTTTGATGTATGTTGGATCAGTGGGCGCTGCCTTGTACTTTTTGTCAATACGTGGGTTGACGACTCTTGCTCGGGTGGGCTCCTTGAAGACCTCTGGCGCATGTTTCAACACCCCTTTTAGCATTGGCAAAGTCTTTACAGTTTTTTCAGCGACTGAAAAGGTGTCAAAAAGAAAATCGACGTCTACTGGGTCAGCATGGAGATCGACGTCATGGTTGGCTGCCGCCCTTTCAATTAGAGCATTGAAAGCTGCAGAGTCCTCAGTTGGGGAAGTTTTTGCTGAAAAGAGCTGAGGCTCCTGTCCTGAATGCGGGTCCCCAGGGTCGCCACCAGCAGACCAAGGCTCAGTCACATCCTCTGGGTCTGAGTAGACTGGGTAGGCATACTCATCCTCGTCGTTACCATCCCCCTCCTCAACATTAGAATGAGTGGGTGAAAGTTCATGGCCTTGAGGTGATGCAGGCTCCATAGGGGCAGAGGCACCAGCAGAGTTTATCTTTTTCTTAAGTGGGATTTGGAAATGCTCCAAAGCTGGTTCAGGGGTGATTTTCCTTTTAAGGAGAGAGAGTTTGCCTGTGTTGGCGTCGATGATTACTTCTCGACGCTCTTCTTCTGCCAGTGGTTGGTGGCGCAGGTTTGGAACCACCATCGATGCCTTCGGCGTCGAAGATAACTTCAAGGGCCCCCCGGCCCCAGGCTTTGCTGTGAAAGCCTTCGGCGCCGTTTTCGGCGGTAACGTGAACAGAATCGGCGTCGGCGCTTTCGCCGGTTTCTGGAGAGGCTTGGGCGGCACAGTGTCCTTCGGCTCGACTGTTGCGGCCCCCTCCCTAATACGCTGAAGGGACTCCGTGACCTTTTTAGTGAACGAGGCGGAGGGACGCACCGACTCGAGAGAGTCTTCTGAAGCAGATTTTGGGCCGGCGACCGAGGCCGCAGTCTTCGGAGCAGACGCAGCTGCCCCCTTGGCCTTGTCGATTGGAAGTGGGTCAGTGATAGACTTGGGGTCGTCCTGCCGCTTTTTCGTGGTCTTCTTATGGTCGTCGACCTTCTTGGTATCGATGCGACTTTTAAGTGCGTCTACCAACTTCGGCGCCGACGCAGCCGCGTCGGCCGTCTTCACCTTCGGCTTCGACACCGTAGTCTTCGGGTCGGCCATTTTGGCGTGTCCCTTGAGCTCGACGGCCATCTTGGATTTCTTCGGCGCCGAGGCCTTCGAAGCCTTCGACCCGACCAGTGCGACTTGCGCTTTCGGTTTCGATACGTCTGGCGTCGAGACCGATGGTTTCACTTTCGGTTTCTGTACCGTAAGTGGTGCCGTATCAATGTCCGTGGCCGGGCCGGAAGGCGGAGCCGTGGGACGGGAATCAAGACTTTGGGTAAGGCCCGAAGGCGATCCCTCGGCCTGGGCCTTAGAATGGTGGCTGGCCCCGGAGTCAGTGTGAGGGAGCTCCTCTTCCGAGCTATCCTCCACGGTGGCAATGGCCCCGTCGTCGTCCCCTACCTCCTCGACGAATTCATCAAAATCCTCGTCTTCCGCGTCGTAGTCTTCCTCGACCTCCGACGCCGGGTTAGATTCCGTGATATCTTGGATAGTGTCGTCGCCGACATCCTCCGTGTCGAAGATGTCCGTTGGAGGGGGTGCCGATCGCTGGGCCTGCAGTCTTGCAGCTCGGCGGAGCTTAAGTGTCTTCTTCGACCGGAACTTGGAGCAGGCCATACACTTGGCCTCGTCGTGGTCCGGCGACAAGCACTTATTGCACACTGGGTGCACGTCGATATGTGGGTACTTCGAGGCACACACCGGGCACCTCTTAAATGGACTTCGTTCCATGATGAAGTAGTTTGGAGCGTCGTGTAGGCCCATCCGCGCCGAAAGCACGCGGAATGGCAGAGTCGGCTCGGAGTCGATTAAACAAACGAACCCGAACGATAGACAATACAGACGCGAGTCCTAAAGGCCTTTTGGTCTCAAGAGAAGTTAAACAACTATCGATTCCGACAGAGGGAACCAAAACACATCCGAACCCAATGGCGGAAAAAAACAATCTGGGGATGGAGTCGATGCCCATGCGCACTGTAGTCCAGGGGAGGAGCCACCTAACTCGTGATACTTCGAAGACTCTTCCAGGACAACAATGTGCAATCATCCGGACCCAACACTAGGCGGCGATCTATGCACAGATATGAATTCAGCAGCCCACATGCCTCGAACATATAAAATAGTGGCCACCAAACACCATGCCTCTGGAGTTTGTCGTGTCTGTTCTAATGTTGAGTAGTAGCCGTGAAGCAACAATGTGTCCTTTGACATTGTTTTGAGTAACTGCAAAACGTAGTGATGTCCAGGGACGACCTGCCCGAAGCAGAGAGGAGCCCGCGCAGTGAGTGTGTTTAACTGACGTCATTCTAGACCTGATGTCACTATAGACACAATAACCAATCTCTGCCCTGTTCCTTCTTAAAACCTTTCAGAGCCAGTCTGTTCAACAAAAATGCTCCTAAATTTGCAAGAATGGGCATAGACTTTAGTAGGGCTTGAAGTGAAGATTTTTGTTGGGCCCACACAACCACTTGTCCGTAGGGCATAGAGTGGGTTCCTTACTTGGTTAACACTGTTATTTTTTGTTTCAGCTTTTACCTTGCCTGAGAATAACCCCATGGACAAGCCATCACCCATCTCTCTTCTGCATGTCTGTCTGTTTTCTTGCACATCTTGCATCCAGTTGTTTCTCTCGTTTTGTGCCTCCTTTTCTAATCTCTATCTCTCTCCTCTCTTTCCTGCACTCTTCCCTTCCCCTCTATATCTCTGCTCTGCTGCACTGCTCACTTACGGTCTGGTCCTCTCCCATGCACCCGTCACCCAAATGACAGTCCCCATTCCAAGCTAGGACTTGATATTCATCACAGTGAGCAAAAACAGTCTCCTGCTCTGGTGCAAGTTTGTTCAGAGCACCAGGTAAAATGACGTGTTGTCTTTTAGATTCTCCCTTATCCTTAGAAAAAGGCAGTTTTTAAGCCATTTATTGACATGTTTTAACCTCTTGTTGCCAGTCGTGGTGGCTTCATAAGGTAGCAGCCTATAGTGGTCTTATTGCAACATCAGCGATGACTTACTGTGTGACATAGCTGGACCCACAACGTCACTACACCACAATCTCCGCTGTAGCATCATTGCTATACCAGTCCTTAGGCCCAAAGAGAGCCTTGATAGCACACCTTGACCAGGCAACGCAGCAAATCCTGCCTGACCAGCAGCAGTCCAGCTACTTTAAAACGTGTTCCTTCTCATAGTGTAGCCCCAACTCGGACTAAAAGCACCCCTTGCTTTTCCAATTTAAGGCCTACTAACAGCTGTGTTGGTGTGCCTGGTCCGGTTAGTCTTAGCAGTTCGGGCTGGACTGTTCCATGAGGCACTGAGTCAAGACTGATTTGCATATGGCCAGGTCTAAACTGGGATGGCATGGTGAGCAAAGAATGATGAATTTAACCCAGATCTTTTGACTGGGGGTGAATGTTTTGATTTGTTCTGCATTCCGTCCATCGTGTGTCTTTAGCTGGTCTGGTTAGGTGGCACACCAGAGACCCGTACACAGCACTGCCAATGCATCTCAATTGGGACGTGAAATACCACGTACAGCTTCTATAATGAAATCTTGACACAATATGTCAATAAATAAGAATCTCTGAACATGTTAATAATCACTTGTCCAGCACGTCACACAATGGTATTTTAAATGTAGATGGAAGTAATGCACTGCAGTATCATTTGTGAACTGTACACACTCTGCAGGAAGATTCTGCTACAAAAGCTTCCAAAGCACAATCCTAAAAAAGAATATGCCTTAATTATTCTTAAAATAAATCATTTGAAACGGAAGTACTGCTTGAGTGAGGCTGGTGCTGCCAGGTCTCCCAGTGGGCCTTTGGACTCTGTCCTCATTGCTCACACCTAAGGGTTGCCAAGACCGATATTACCAGTACCCTGGACAAGACTGGCCTGGTCTTCGCTCGCCATCGGCCGAACTGGGTCACCTTATTTTCAACTTAATTTCCACAGGTAGGTAATTACAGGATTAATCTCTTGACTTTTTGCTTCTTTGTCATTGCCCATGTGTGACTAAATGGGGAAATGCAAACTGCCGCCTGTTGCTCCAGCTGCAGGGTTCAGTATGGTTGGTTAGGTCAAGCCTAGGCAGCGCGTGCGCTGCTCATCAAGGCATGCTGTATTAAGAGTATGCACTTGAATCTGCGCCTACTCTCTGCCCATATTTTCATTGGCTTGTGTCTTTCTCCTTTGTAAATGCTGGCTTCTGATTCGGTAATAGGCTTGTTAGTCCCACCTTAGAACTGCCTTGTCTTCATTTGTACCCACCCATGAGTACTGGCCCTTTAACCCCTTGCATACTCATGAAGGCTCCAGGCAGTCATGCGACACGTGGGCGTGTGCGCACGACGACGGGGAGCAGTCCAAATCCCGCCCGCCGTTTATTTCACCCGCACAGCGTGAAAAATCAATTGCGTCCAAGGGTTTAACTTCTGTTGTTACACAGTCTGTGTTATTTAGTCTGTAAGCACTATTTCTTTAGCGAGTTTTGTTTTACTGCAAGCACGATGTGCTTTGCAGCAACATTCAGCACGCCATGCGTGATTTCACTTTCCAAGCAGCCGGGACAATAGCAGCCACTCCTTTGGAATGCCAGAGGTCCCGCATGTAGTAGAGTTTGAGCAATCGGTATTATAAATGACAACAGCTTAAACTCTAGCAAATGCGACACCTATTGCTTTACAAATCTTTTTTGTGGGTTGTTGTAAAGTTCCAATTGAATAAAGGCAGAGTTCAGATGAAAGTTCAAGTAAATGTATTCATATGAAGATCCCATCCACCAAGCAGGAGATCAGGACAGTAACTGATACAATTCACATTCAAAACAAATCAAGAATATAATGGCATACATAACATTCTCTAGATACTCACACTAATGACATGTCTATACTTCTACAATGACATAACAGTATTCTAACATTGACCTAATGAAGAGATTGCTGCAAATGCAGCATTCTACACATCTCCCTTCCTTAACAAATATAATCTGAGAGATAAGAAGGATGTTTACACTCTCTAGTAGAGTTTCTGGAAACAGGACCTTTGGAATGATGATCACCTAGACTGGGCTTTACCTTCTTATTGACAACCACAACTCTATTTAAATTCCAGATTCGATGATCACGTGTCTTTACTGCATTATTGAAGACCTTTATAACTTCTATTGGTTTAACTTTTATACGCAAAACTTCATAGATAATAACGCTCCATAACCTTTACAGCTACTGTCTCACAAATTCAAATTCTATGAGCCTGCATCGATATGTTAGACCAAAAACTTGAAACAAATGCAGCTAAGCTCCCAATAGAATGAATTATATTAAATTAAATTCAGTATTTTCTCCCTTAGTTTAAAGGATTTGGAAAATTCTCACCAATCCTTTGTTAGAAAATTGTTTTCCAAACCTTCATGTTGAGATCTTCAAAGCCATGCCGACTACGCCAGTGTAAAGTTCCAATTGAATAAAGGCAGAGTTCAGATGAAAGTTCAAGTAGATTTATTCATATGAAGATCCCATCCACCAAGCAGGAGATCGGGACAGTAACTGATACAATTCACATTCAAAACAAATCAAGAAGGGGGCGTGGCTAAGGCGGCTGACATGGCGGACGCAGCTTAGAAGAGCTCCGTCCCGCCGATCAATCCTCCGGACATTTATCCTGCCTCCCCCTCACCTGTGCTCGTCCCGCGGCAGTGAGGAGTAGCGGAAGGTGTCTGGCAGGTGCGGTGTGACTTTTGGCCACACCAGCAACACGGATCGGGTGCAATCGGCCCCGGAGGCGGAGCGGCCTACACTGTAGATTGGCGCCGGGACCTCGATTTTGGAGGCACCCGAGGAGCGCGCAGGCAGACGGCGGACGGCAGAGCGGGGCCGCGAAGCGGCCCGGCCCCGAACCGGGGCGCAGATACTGGCGAGCGGCAATTGGCAATGTGGACCATCGGGCCCGACGCTGCACCGGGGGTTCTAGACGGCTGCTGAGTGGTCGCGGCCGCCGCGGCATCGACCAACTGACCGGAGGTGGCGGCGGGGACCCCGAGAGAGGCCTGGGCCTGGAGACGCAACCCCTGTGGTGAGTGTGCACTGGGGCGCACGGCGGCAGTCTCGAGAGGCTGTGGAGTGGAGGGGAGGACGCGGAGTACCCGGTGGTCAGATCGGGCTGCGGTGGACCGGGTCCTTGAGATGCGAGTGGGCCGCACTTGAGACGGGGTGCATTAGTTGGCCCCCAATTTGAATTGAAGTGGCCTAAAACTCGGCGGTCGGGTCGGGCCGCTGTGTGCCTCCCCTGGGGATCCCCCTAGCAGCAATGCAGTGATCCTGGGCACCGGGTACGCAGGGCGGTGCACAGTCCACGACGTGGGGCCCCATTTGGCCGCCCCATCTGCCATAGACAGACTACGCTGAGCGGCCAAGAGCAATGCGGGGCCTAGAGACTGCACGGATATATCCTGACCACGAGTTGGTGGAGCTGCATGGTAGCTTGGGTCGAGCTGAGGAGATATCCGGGGCTCACGAAATAGAAGCGGAGGACGGCTGCTTGATCTGGCGGACTGTGCTGTGGATTGCCTGGCCGCCTCGGCCCGGGGCCCGCGGGAGAATAGCTGGTGGGCCTGCCGGCAGGCGGCTGGCGGAGGGCCCCCCGGGCCGAGACAGCGAAACCTCGTGGGTTATAAGTGGAGCTTCCCTACCAGGCTGACCCCACCGGCTCCAGGCCATGACCAGAGGAGGGGGCGGCAGCGGAGCCTCGAAACAAGGCACCCTCGACAAATTCACCGGTTCGGGTGGAACGGCCGGGGCCTACGGGGGTCCTCCGCCCCAGGGGCCTGATAATGCTGCGCTCCTGGCGGCAATCACCCAATCTAGTGACACCTTAGATGCCAAGATAGGGGCAGTTGGAGCGGATGTCACCCTATTGCGCCAGGACTTATGAAACGCGGTGGCCCGCATCACCGAGGCCAAAACAAGGATCACCGGAGTGGAGGACGACGTGGTAATATTAAAGAAGAAAGTCGCTACCATGGAAGGGATTCAGAAGGGCCTGGCGCTCCGGGCGGAGGATGCCGAAGGGTAGGCTCGGCGCAACAACCTTTGGTTCGTTGGATTTCCGGAGGATTGCGAAAAAGGGAATATGGAGGCCTTTCTTACTCAATGGCTGGAGGGATGGCTGCCACCGGAGTCCCTCTCTCACTGCTTTGTTATAGAGCGGGCACACAGGGCGCTTGCTCCGAAGCCACCAGTTGGAGAGCGCCCACGGCCTGTGATAGCCAAACTGCTTAACTATCATGATCGGGACACTATCCTGAGACAAGCCCGGTTGAAGGAACCCCTCATGTGCGATAATAACCGGATTCTGATATTCCCGGACTACACCAAGCTGGTGCAGCGACGAAGACAATCCTTCACAGAGGCCAAGGCCCGCCTAAGGGGCCTCAAAATCCAATATGCTCTACTTTATCCAGCCCGTCTGCGAGTGGTTTATCAATCACGTACCCTGTTCCAGAAGAAGTATTTGAATGGACTGATGAGACAGTTCGAGTTTGGCCGCACACTCCGCCGGCTCGAGATTCTGATTCGTCCTCTTCGACGGCGCCGCAGCAGACCCATCGATACTGTCGTAGTCGAAGCAACTGGTGGTTTGGCTCCGCCAAGAAGGGCGCTGCGGAGGCGACTGCTCCTCCAGACTCTCAGAAGGCAGATCCGTGAAAGGCGATGGGACATGAGTTACCTAATTGAGTTGTGTTGCGGAGTGGGCTCCGCAGGCGGCTGGGAGTGGCCCAGCCGGAGATGATGAACGATTGCTGGAAGCACCGCCATCCTGTGCTACAGAACTAGACTGGCAGTTATGGGATGCGGGATGGGAAAGGGTGGGGGGGGGAGGGGGACTGCAAGGCGGACACTTGCCCAAGGGTATCAGCAGTCCGTTCTTCCACAGGCGTTAATTGCCCCCTGGTGGGGCTAGTTGGGGGTTGAGGATGTGGTTGATGGGGATCCATTGGAGTGGGTGGCCGCTGACCTCCAGTTGGGGGTTGGGGCGCTCCTACACCGCAACAGATACTTCAATGTTGTTGAGGTATAGG
Source organism: Lissotriton vulgaris (assembly GCF_964263255.1). Taxonomy (NCBI): domain Eukaryota; kingdom Metazoa; phylum Chordata; class Amphibia; order Caudata; family Salamandridae; genus Lissotriton; species Lissotriton vulgaris. The sequence goes on along the minus strand of NC_141691.1, from coordinate 228,555,952 downwards.
GGAGGGGGGAGGCCAGTACTTTTTGGAGTTGGGTTGGGGTTTGGTTCGGGGCTTGGGGGTGGGGGGACGCGTAAGTTTGGGGACAATAGGGGCAGCTCGTTCAAGCACGATGGTCCGCCAGGTTCGATTCATGTCATATGTGAAGTTACACTCACCTGCGCCCAGGCGATTGCAGCTTTTCCCGGTTGATGGCGGCTAGAGGTCCTGCTTCGAAGCTCCCCAGGGCGGCGCTGTGAATAGTGAGTTGGAATGTAAGGGGCATGCTGGATAAAATCAAAAGGGGCGCTGTGCTGCAACAGGGGAAAAAAGAGAAGGCTGATGCCCTACTGTTGCAAGAGACTCATCTCCTTGGTACCAAGACCTTAGTTTACAGCGCTATGGATATCAGCAGGTGTTCCACGCTGGTTTTGTCCGGGGGTCCCGGGTAGTGGCGGTAATGATTCACCGTAGGTTGTCATATGTCCACTCTACACAGTGGGTAGACGCCCAGGGTAGATACGCGTTTGTTAAAGGAACGATTGGTGGTGAGCCGGTAGTGTGTATGCTACCCCCATTGCAATGGTCTCTGGTGGAAAAACTGTTCACTGTCTGGGCTAAGATTCCGGATGTGCTGGCTGTGATTGGGGGTGATTGGAATGATGTTATGGATGGCAATGTGGATCGCTACAGGCCGGGTGGTGGGCAGCCGGTAGCTGCCCCTACGAGATTGAATGACATGGTGAGGGGCATGGGATGGACAGATGCATGGCGCTATCAGCACACACATAGTCGGGAATACACTTATGTCTCGGCGGTTCATCAATCTTTCTCAAGGCTAGACTACCTGTTCATTCCCTGCGCCAAGATAGGGAGAGTAGAATCAACGGCTATACTACCGCGTGGGCTTTCTGACCACTCCCCAATTGCGATCGATATCCTACTTGATAGGAGGCGGCAGCCATTTCAATGGCGCCTCTCTACCTGGCACCTACAACAGGACGATTACCAGTCTCATATGCGAGAGGCCATAGCCCATTACTGAGATGAAAATGAGAGGTCGGGGTTAGATGTTGTGACCCTCTGGGAGGCCATGAAACCCACACTCCGAGGAGTAGACATAGCCTGGTGCGCAAAGGCCCGTAGGGCGCGAGGGGAGGATCTAGAGAAGGCGGCAGATCGTGTCCGCACCCTGGAGAGATAATGCACGGAGACGGGGGTGGAGGAGGACATAAGACGGCTGCTGCAGGCGGAGAGAGATGCTGCTTCCCTACACCTTGAAGAATCACGCCAGGTGTGGCTTGCAACGCAGAGTAGAATTTACCAGTGGGGGGACAAGTCCGGCTCAATGTTGTATAGACTCTGCCAGGGCACATTCCAAACTCAGACGCTGCCGGCACTGCGGGATGAGACCGGGAATTCTTTATCCGATCCAAGGGTCATTGCTGACAGCTTCGTGCACTATTACGCGGCACAATATGCCCCTAGAGAATCTCTCCCGGCAGAGGCTGTAGATAAATTTCTAGCGGATCTCCGACCATGGGGGATCTCTGATGAGGAGAGTAGTCGTCTTGAGATTCCACTGTCCGCAGAAGAATTGGGAAAGGCCCTTGGAGAGTTGAACGCTGGGAAGGCCCCAGGGCCCAACGGCTTCCCGTGCGAGTTTTTTCGGAAATATCATCTCCAATTAGGGACACATTTCAAGAAGGCATTAGATGCTGCTAGAGAGTCAGGTCGCTTACCAAATGATTGGAGGCATGCCGAGATTGTGGTTTTCTGCAAGCCAGGGAGACCTCCAGGTCGCCATGAATCGTATCGCCCTATCTCACTTCTGAATACTGAGGCGAAGATACTGGCGAAGGTACTCGCTAACCGCCTCCTCCCATTGATCACCACCCTGGTTCACCCGAACCAGGCTGGCTTCATGCAGCACAGGGCCACCAGACACAACATTAGGCGGGCCCAAGTGGCCTTGGAAATGATGAGAGCTACCGGTTCCCAGGCGGCGCTTTTGTTGGCTGATATCGATAGAGCCTTCGACTCGCTGAGCTGGGTTTACCTACAAGCGCTCCTGCCTCGCCTAAATCTCGGACCCCATTTTCTCTCGTATACACGGCTGCTATATACGGATTTGACGGCATCAGTGCGAGTGGCCGTGGGGCGTGGCTTGGATGCCGAGGAGGTAGGCAGCGTGAGCTCGGAGCTCCGTGCCCGATCCCGGAAAATATCCTGAAAATTCATTCGAACCCCGAGATAAAAGACATTATCCGGTACTGGACGATACTGCGGAGGGTCCGGGACCAGCGGAGGACGACACCGAGCCTTCCCGCAGCAGCATCTTAACTTTGAAAGCTGAACTCGGCCGAGAAGTCGCGGACCCCAAAATGGCGGCGATGGCATGAGATCGCTTGTGACGGAGACATCTGCCCGGAGACCCACTGAAGACCGCTCCCGGACACGCTAGAGGTGCTGGCGGCCGCGGCGCGCCTCTCCCCAGGTGCTGGAAGAACTTTGGGCGCGCCCTTGGGCGGTGGTGGAGGACCGTCTCCTGATTGGGGCGACAACGGTGCGACAGTGACTCGGAGACGAGAACCCCGGATCTCTGGCGCAACTGGCGCTGGACGGGCCACGACCGCTCGGTGCTTCCTACCTCTTGGTGACATTTCTGGACCTGAGAACCCGGCCGGAGGACGGTGCCCGGCGACGCTCGGAGGGCGACCAGGAATACATTAGAGGACCACCGCCCATCCCGGCCCAGATGGGGAAGCCGAAGGGGAAGGGAGATGGCGCGACCGACACTGAGGCGGCGGAAGGAGCGGAGAGAGACCAAGCGGCGCTACAGCGGATGCAGGATCGTATCCTGGAAGCCATCGCCACCACAAAGGATGCCCTGCAGCAAGATATAGCTCAGGTGGCAACGGGCTTGGGCCTCCTGAAGGCCGACCACGACAAACTTAAGGACAGGGTGAGATCCGTGGAGACCACGGTTAAGGACTTAGCCCCGGCCCAGGCAACGGTGAAGGCCCAGATGGCCGACGTGATGGACCGTCTGAAGGTACTAGAAAGGAGGGCCGAGGATGCAGAAAATAGGAACAGGCGCAACAACGTACGCCTAGTGGGCCTGCCGGAGAAAATTGAAGGCGACGACATGGTGGGCTACTTGGATAACTGGCTGCGGACGGAGGTGGCACCTGAGGGTCTGTCCCCCTTCTTCTCCCTGGAGCGGGCACATAGAGTTCCGGCGCGTCCGCCAGCCTTGGGCCTTCCTCCTCGCCCGGTGGTGTTCAAGTTGCTCCATTACCGGGACAGAGACTGGCTTTTACAGAGGGCGAGAGAGGCAGGGCCCTTTCAAGTGGAAAACAACAGAGTCACCATGTTCCCGGACTACACGTTTGAGACTCAGCGACTTCGGGCAAACTTCTTGTCCCTCAAGCGAGAGCTCCGCCAGGAAGGCATCAAGTACTCCCTGTTGTTTCCTGCCAAGCTAAGAGTGGTGGTGGACGAAAAGTCTTTATTCTTCACGACTTCCGCGGATGCATGGGACTGGTGGGACACTTATAAGGCAGGAACGGACGGTGCTAAGGTCAGGGAGGAGGAGGCCAAGGTGGAAAGGCCGATCAGGCAGTCCCAACGGATCAGAAAGAATCGCAAGAGGACCGGGAAACCCTCGATGTCGCAGACGGAGGCGGAGAGGCAGGCGGCCCTACAGGCGGTGGTGGACTTATCTAGAGCCGCCAGGACTCAGTCTGGGAAGGGCACGGATTCGGAGGCCCAGGGAACGGGCTCAGAGACAGGACAATCGGAATTTGGTGGAGCCCGGGGCCCTATTGTGACGCCGCAGACCTCGGGAGAGATACTGGAGGCGTGTTGAACTGGTTTGGCGGAGTGGACTCGCTGGTTGGACACCGGGGCGATGGACCCGCAGCAGTGGAAAGATATTGATTGAGGTTTTGGGGATCTGTAATGTGGGGATTGTGGGGTGGAGCGCGCGGGGCTGATTTGTTGGAGGTCTTATAGCATTGAGCCGCGCCTTACTGGCCCCTAAGGTCATCGCAGTGGGGACTGCGAATATTACCACCTTTCCTTGAGGGGTGGTCGGGAGTGTTGGTTTGGATGGGGGTACTTCCAGTTGCGGGGGGGCCTGTCCTGGGGGGGTGGGAGTTGCGAGCAGTTGGGGTTGCTCATGGGGTTGTAGTTGTTGGAGGGGTTTGGCTTCCTGTTTGGAGAGGGTGGGGGGGAGGGCCCGTGGTCGCGGGACTTAGGCGAACACTGTTCTTTGCGGTATGGTCCGGTTGTGTAGGGGGGAATGGCTAGTACTGGAGCGTTGAAATGTGTGACCTGGAATGTGCGGGGCATGCAGTCCATGACGCGCAGACATAAGGTTCAGGCGTACCTCAAGCGTAGGGGGGTTCACATAGCGTTCCTGCAGGAGACGCACCTAAACAAGCAGGAAGGGGCGGCTCTACAAAGGCGCTGGAGGGGGCAGTTATTCTACACGACATTTTCAGCATTTGCGAGGGGGACATTGATTTGGATACGGGCGGGGGTCCCCTTCCAAGTCTCGAAGTCGTCGATAGACCCAGAGGGCAGATATGTGGCGGTGGAAGGAAGGCTGAGAGGCAGGATGATATAGCTCTGCAATGTGTATGCTCCTAATGTAGACCTGCCCGCTTTCTTGTCTAACGTCTCGGGCAAATTGGCGGGTTACTTGGCAGGACCGGTCCTCCTGGGGGGGGACTTCAACTCGGTTGAGGATGTGCTACTAGATAGGTCCCATCCCCCGCTACGCGCGTCCCCAGCTCATAGGATCGCCAAGCGTAGATTAGAATGGCAGGAGAGCTGGGCCCTCACGGATGCATGGAGGGCGTTGCGCCCCACCACTAGGGACTACTCCTTTCACTCGCACCTGCATGATTTACATGTGAGGCTGGATGCGTTTCTTTGTTCGGAATGTGTGCTCCCTGCGGTGGGAGGGGCGGAATACTTGGCCAGGACGATATCGGACCACAACCCCTTGTTGATGTCTCTGGAATGGATGGTGACTGTTAACTGCGTGCCAACATGGCGCCTGCAACCTGACACCCTGGACGACCTGTTGTTCAGGGAGGCCCTGAGTGAACGTATCGAGAGGTATTTTGAGGTAGAACAGTGGCTCGGCTTCCACGAGGGCGGTTGAATGGGATGCTTTCAAGGTGGTGGTGCGGGGACACTGTATTGGGCACACGGCAGGGGCACGGAAGACTTTGTTGGATGACTTAGATAAGGCTGAGACACGGCTGAGGGATCTTGAGAAGAGACGCCCGAAACACCCAGAACTGCAGGAGGGGCTTAGCGGGGCGCGGGAGGGGCTGGCGGTAGAGCTAGAGCGGCTGCGCAGCTTCGACCACAAGGCGTACGTGACGAGGGCGCATGCGGAAGGTGATAAGGCGGGGGCGATGTTGGCTTGGCTTGCTAACCCTATCCGGGGGGAGGGCCGATCATGAGGATCCAGGAACCAGGGGAGGAGCCTTGCCACTCCCAACCCGGGATCCTGAACAAGTTCCGAGCCTATTATGAAGGGCTCTATCTGAGTGGTGCTACGGGAGGGACGGAGGAGCTTGAGGAGTTCTTGGACGGGCTAGAGTTGCCGCGAGTGGAGGACTCGGAGGCAGAAGAGTTAGGGCGGCCCATCTCCCTCGGAGAAATAGGTTGTGCTGTAAAACAGATGGCTAGAAACAAGACCCCGGGCCTTGACGGTCTACCGATCCAATTTTATGGCAAATACCTAGAGCATCTTGCTCCGCGGCTGCGCGAGGTATACAATGAGGCGCAGAAGAAGGGCCGACTCCCGGGCTCTATGTGCGAGGCCCTTATGATCCCACTCTTGAAGCCGGGCAGAGAGGGTGCGGCGCTGTCCTCGTACCGTCCGTTATCTATGTTGACGACGGATTACAAAATCCTCAGTAAAATTCTGGCCAACAGATTGCTAGTGCACATGACGAGCCTGGTTCATGGTGACCAGTGCGGTTTCATACCGACACGCAACACCACTCATAACATCCGCAGACTCACGAGACTGATGGGTGTGGACTGGCCAGGGGCCGTCTCCCCATTTGTCCTGTCCATCGACATTGAGAAGGCATTTGACAGCCTCGAATGGGGATACCTGTATGAGGTGATGCGTCGCTTCGGGTTGGGAGACGGATATATACAGTGGACCAAGGTCCTCTATACTGAGGCGGTAGCGAGGGTCCGGGTGGGTGCGCTGATCTCGCGACAATACCCGATCAGGCGTGGCACTAGACAGGGTTGTTCCCTATCCCCGCTACTGTTTGCGTTAGCAATGGAACCCTTCGCTGCGGTAGCCAGACTGGGCCGCCACTACGCAGGTTTGCCTTTTAGGGGGAGGCCGCACCTCATCTCCCTTTATGCGGATGACTTGTTGATGTTTTTGGCTAATGCCGGCGCCGAACTTCAGGGGGCGCGGAGGTTACTGGAGCAGTTCGGTAGGTTATCGGGCCTGAGGGTCAACTGGCCTAAATCCTGTCTGTTTCCACTGAGGCCGGGAGAGCCGTGCCCACTCACTGCTCAGGAACTCCGGTGGGAGCCGCGCTGCCTACATTATCTAGGGGTTTATGTTTACCACACCCCGTCCGACCTGCTGGATGGCAACGTAACTCGCTGTATTAACGCCCTGCGTGGATCTATGGACTTCTGGGCGACTCTACCGCTCTCTCTGGCTGGTAGAATTTCCCTGCTTAAAATGATAGCCCTGCCCAGGCTTTTGTACTATTTTAGGACACTGCCGGTATGGATCCCGAGTTCGGTTTTCAAACGCCTGAGGTCACTGATCATAGCGTTCCTGTGGGGCACGGGTAGGAGACGCATAGCGCTCGACACGCTGTTACGCCCCAAAGATGAGGGAGGTATGGCAGTGCCGGACTTCGAAGGATATTACCTCGCTGCCCAGCTGCAGATTTTTACTCAGGAGGTGGCGAGAGTATATAGAGGTCCCGAGGACGCGAGAGTCGAAGGCACCCCGCGACACGTTCTGGCTTATATCACGCTGCACCGGAAACTCCGAGTGGGAGACCTGACGGTCGAGGAGCAGACTTTCCGTCTATGTTGGGACCGGGCCCGTAAGCGGGCGGGTGCCCGCCTTATGTACGCCCCCGAAATACCGCTGGGAATGGTCACTGCCCTCCCACATGGAGGTGACTGGTCACGCTTGCTAGGGTGGGAGGAGGCGGGAGTACACGTGCTGGGTGACCTCTACGAAGATGGGGTGTTGCTGCCGTTTCGGGACCTGCAAGAGAGATTTGACCTACCGAGGGGTGACTACCTGCTGCACGCGGCAGTCACAGGCGCCATGCGAGCCCACTGGGGGGAAGGGCTGCAGGAACCAGGTACCTCGATGGCCTGCCAGTACGCCATGATGGCGGCGGGAACCTTTAAGGCCGTCACATGCCTGTACTCGAGGATGCAGCGGGAGGCCTTGCAACCTTTGGCAGCCCTGAAGGCCAAGTGGGAGCTGGACCTCCAGGTGGAGATACCAGACACGACCTGGGGCCAACTGCTGAGGAGGGCGCGGAGGAGCTCGAGAAATGCCAGGTTCCAATTGATCCACTTTTATGTTATCCACAGGGCATACCTCACGCCCGGGAAAATCCAACAGTACTTTGGGGCGACCGACGCTGCTTGCCCCAGATGTAATACAGCGGGGGCGGATCTATGTCATATGCTGTGGGATTGCCCCTCTTTAGGCGACTATTGGCAGGAAGTTGGGCGGGCCCTTAACGGTGCGACGGACAGGGATATCCAGTATACTAAAGCAGTTGGCATCCTTCACTGGTTCCCACACACACCTAGAAATACGATGTCAAGCAAATTTATAGACTTAGGGCTTATCTTGGCCAAGCGGGAGATCACACGAAATTGGAAGTCCAGAGTGGGGCCCACGTATAAAAGATGGTATGGGGAGTGTCTGAGATGGGCCGCGTGTGATAGTACCCTACGATACCAGATGGCCTGGAGGTCGAATGACGAGAAAGCACTGGAAAGGGCGACTGCATGGGAGGTGATGGTGCAGGCGCTCAGGGATGTGAACGATGAGGGGCAGGAAGGCGAGAGCAACTAGCCGGAGCAGACCCTAACACTATACAGGAGAACGCACCTTAGCGATTGTTTACTTCCTCCTACAACACACCAGGCACTGATACATGGTTACTCAAGCGCAGCGCGACCACGGGGGAGGGCGGGTAGGAAGCTGGTTTGGAGGGATGTTGGGGTACCGAAATTTGGGGAGGGGGAGGGGCGTAAATCACAAAAGCATTCCGGGGTTATGTGCAAAATGAAGCGGTCAGACAATGTAAGAAGTGCGAGACCAAGACGGAGATGAAGCCGCCCGCATCACGAGCGGGGAGATCCCCCCGGACGATGAACGAATATCTTCAATAGAACTGGTCCATGTCATACTGATTTGGCTGAATATCTTGTCTGTACATTTATATTGGTGATGCAATAAAAATGATGTTAAAAAAAAAAAAAAAAATCAGTGCGAGTGGCCGTCACGATCTCGGACACCTTCCCTATTGGACGGGGTACGCGACAGGGGTGTCCTCTCTCACCGTACCTGTTTGCTCTCGCGATGGAACCTCTTGCGGCGTGGTTGCGCATAGACGCGCAGATGAAGGGATTTGAATGGGAGGCTGGGCCATCCGACTGGATTGCACTTTATGCAGACGACGTACTGTTTTTTCTTACAGATCTCAATAGGTCGGGCCGGAGAGTCCTCGATATCATGAGGGTGTTTGGAGAGGTTTCGGGGCTTTATCTTAATGTGAAGAAATCCACCTTATGGACCCTTGGAAATGGTGTGGCACTTGGCAATTGGGCGTCTGCTCTACAGGAGGCGACAGGAGGTATTAAGTATCTTGGGGTGTTCCTAACAGACATACCTGGAGTCTCGTGGGAGCGTAACATTGTTCCGGTCGGTCCCGTATGCCCTTGAACTTGTATGGCCGCTCTGCCATTTTTAAGATGGTGGCTCTTCCTCGTCTGCTCTACCAACTACAGAACCAACCCTATCCTGTCTCGCCGCAGTGGTTTCGCCAGGTTAACTCAGCGCTAGGCCGCTTCCTTTTGGGCAGGCGGTGCTATTCGTGTGGCCCTCCGCACTGGTTTCCTCTACGTACTGTGGTGGCCTGGCGTCGTCTGATATCCTATCCTACTATCAAGCATCCCATTTGTTGGTGCTCAACGAATGGTGGTATGGAGATCGGAGCGATCCGTCGTATGCCCTAGAGAGATTTTTGATGGAACCAGATACATTACATACGTTACTGTACTCGGCGGGGAAGAGGAAGGGGGCTCCCAGTGGTTACGCAAGTGGTCTTCCAGGTCTGGCGTCGGGGGCTTAGCCGTATGGGATGGTGGAACAGGCTGACTGAGGAGACCCCGCTGTGGCGGAACGGCCACCTACCGGCTCTGGCGACCTTGCAAGGGTTTCGCGGCTGGGACGCGATATGGATCTCTGCACTGGGACATGTCATGAAGGGCACAACCCTTAAATCATTTCAGGAGCTGAGGGACGAATACGATATGCCCCATACCCAATTTTTCAAATACTTGCAGTTTCGACATGCCATTTCCCCTGCCTTGGAGGGACTGGACTCCCTACCGGAGTTCAGTCCACTAGAAGCTAAATTATTTATGGGGGAACTGGTGGAAAAGAAAATATCCCACATTTACCAATCACTGGTTATTCATTGCTCCCTCTCTCTGGACGGCTTGCGGTCTACTTGGGAGAGAGACGTCGAAGAAATTGATGAGGAGGGGTGGAGGGAGGCTCTCGCAGCTCCGAGGGAGGCGGCCATCGCTGTACGGTTGCGCTTTATCCAATTTAAATACCTGCATAGGGCTTACTACACGAGAGAGAGACTGTGGCGGGCCGGGTTGATTGCCTCCCCCGACTGTCTGAGGTGTGGCAGAGAGGTGGGCACCTTTCTTCACACGGTGTGGTCCTGTGGGGCATTGGAGAGATATTGGAGGCGTGTATGGGACTGCTTGGATGAGGTACTGGGCTGGCAGCTCCCACGTACATCGCAGTTGGGCCTTCTACATGTCTTGGAGCAAGTGGGTGGTAACATATACAAACGACACTTATTACTTCTGGGCCTTACGGTGGCCAAGCGGGATGTGGCCCGCGCCTGGAAAGACCCTAGGGCTCCCCCGATAGAGGTATGGAAGCGGGGTTTGGATTATTATATGGGACTGGAACGTCCAGTGTTTGAGGCCCGTGGCTGCCCCAGAAAGCACTACAAAATATGGAAGAAGTGGGCGGAATACAGGGGGCTGTGGCTGAAGCCGCCGATACAGCAGGATGTAACTGGTGACCAATTGTTCTGAGTACCGGGGCGAGGGTAAGAGTGTATTACCACTATTGTACAGACTGCTTTGCTTAGACCTAGGTAGACATCGTGAAGAGGGCTAGGGTGGGACCCGGGTGGGGGTAGTTTTACGGGGCTGGGGGGGGGGTAAGGGTAGTTCAATACCAATATTTTATCCTGACTACTGTATTGATTGCTATTCTTTGCTTTTTGATCATATGCTCACAGCTCCTCCGGTGTTCGGAGTACTGTGGATGTCTTGCAATTTTACCTGAAACAACAATAAAATTTGTTCTGAAAAAAAAAAAAATCAAGAACATAAGGACATACATAACATTCCCCAGCTACTCACACTAATGACATATCTATAGTTCTACAATGACATAACAATATTCTACCATTGACCTATGAGGAGATTGCTGCAAATGCAGCATTCTACAGTTTTTCTAAGCGCCCCATGCTGCGCTTGCATTTAATAGAGACCAGGCCCTTTCTTTAGAGGCGGCTCGCCTAAAGAAAAGGGGCGTGGCCTCCATTAAGTGCAAGTGCGACATGGGCGCTTGGAAACAAACAATATTTGCAATTCAATGGGTCTCGCATTTGCGAGAATTTAAGCTATTGACATTTACTATGCCAATAACTCAAAGTCTGGTAAATGCGAGACCTATTGAATTACAAATGCTTGTTGAACCACCGATGTACCTCAAAGTATCATGTAGTCCCAAGCGTGAAGAAATCCACTCAGTTTACACTGAGTCGATACTCCTCTCGCCTGGTAATTTATAAAGGTTAGTTAATAACTAGACTGGAATTTTCCATCAGGATCAGCAAAGCTTGAGGGAGGTCCAACCAGAGTTTACCCAAAAGCGGCATCACAAAAAAAGAATGCAAACCAGCCTGGACACGTTGCCCACCAGTAGTTGTTCACCTTCAAACGCGGCCTAATGGCGACCTCTTGTGGCTGCACAAAGAACGTACTGGCAAAAACTGCCACCCGCCTAGAAGTTTACTGTAGTGGCAGACAAGTTTGCCCAAACAAGATGAATTTTTTGCCGTGGTGTGGAGCAGACGAGAGAGCGGCCTCACATGTAATAGAAATACTGTTTGCATAAAAAAGGGGACACACAAATATTTCGCTTGTATCACGTCTTTTTTGGGCTGAGTTAGTAGGAAATGGCTTATCTTATAATACAATCAGAAGGATTTCTTGATAAAAGCCGAACATGCTTTCTCTGGTTCCTCCACGGGATAAGAGAGGAGAGGGTACAGTATTCTAGTGGCGCCCAGCCACACAACCTCAAGGTCTGAAAAAACAAAATAAAATAACACTATTGCAAATCTTCAATTTAGCACCGTTTTCTGGGCGGGGCAGATGCCAGAATACATAGACATGATTCAGCATAACTGAACTGAATGGAAAATGTATTCAATCACTTTCAACAGTGGAACACAAGAGGCACGTATTTACCTGCACATTCGTCACTTGTTTCTTCGCCCGCAGGAATTTGCTTCACTCCTGGTGACCCTGTAGCCATAATGCAGTCACTGCAAAAGAAAGAAATGTATCTTAGCATCAGTCCAAAGGCTGTTTGGGACTGAGTAACGCACAAGAACGCATCAGTGTTTACAATGCTGTTTGCCAAGGTCTCAAATGCACACCCACCTGCTTCTAGCTGAGCACAGAACATCACTCACTAACTCAGTGATACTTCAAGACCTTTGTCAACAGCATCAGTGAGCCCGTGTTTACTAGACTCAACTCTAACATTAAAACGATGTTAAAAAAACAAGCAAGCATTTATTTGAAGCTAAAGAAAAGCAGTAACTAGGGAGTTCTGCACAGCTAAACTTTAGCAACACCTTACTTTTTTTCAAGATATCCTACAGTAAAAGTGAAAACCGATTAATAAAGTCTCTTAAAAAATCAGAACTCTGAGTGCTCAGACCTGGAGACTTGAATGCAAGTGTTAGCCTACTGTATCCATAATGGCCCTTGTAGACCCCAGCTCGTACGCACCAGCAGTGACCTTCAGTACTGGCCTCCTTGATTCGAATATTGACTGTACTTTCCCTTCCATATATCAGAAATCGTTGCTACTACCACATCACTCATTGTTTCTAATGTCTTGTACAATGTACTGTTCTGTAACACAAACTGTATAGATCCCCATGTTTGGGGTTATTGTTGTTTTGTATATGACAAGACAAAACTGATAAATAAAAAATAAAATGTAAAACGTTTTTTATTAACATGCAGAACCGTTCGCCAAAGTACTTTAGATTATATCACTACAATAATACCTTTTTTGTGATTGCTTCAAACAAATTCAGAAACATTAATTCCACCATCCCTGACCCCCCTCCCCTTGACAACAACGCCAATCGTGAACTAAGAGGCAAGTCAGTTGTTCTGTGCACTCTTTGGGTGGTCTTGGTTCCTATCAAACATGAGCAGCATTATAGCTTATTAAATCAAACACAAAGAAGGTCTTGTACAGTACACAACATAAACACCTGCATTTCAAGGTCCTCTTATATGCGATAATGAAGAAAAAGTAGGGACAGTGAAATAAAATAATTATCTAGGATCACACAATTTGGGAAAGTGAGAAAGCCAGGATTAGTCACTGGTTTTCTGATTTCAAATTGCACAGTTCAGCCACTAGATGTGTATATGCTTCGCTTCCCCTCACTTCACTTACTGCCAAACCCTCCCACCCCAAGGCCCGATCAACAACCAGCTGACAGACTTTGCCACATCACAGAGCAAGCCTTTGGGCCAAAGCGAAAATCTTTGTGAGTACCCATGCACTTGCTTAAAGTTGAAACTGCACCCAAGATGCATGAAATACGCAGCAGACAAGAAACAACCAGTACTGTAACTACTGAATGATTAGAATAAGTCAAGTATGCCAACAAATAATCCCTTTCATCTGAATAGTGGGTAGAATCAGTAGCCGCAACTATTTACCGGAGTGGGGTGGGGGGAATGTGAATTAAAAAAAGAACACATTTAGGCCAGCCACCAGGCAGGCCGCCACCTTTCAGTCCGCTTGCCGCTGCCACTGAAGCAGGAATCAGGAAACACTGAGGCTCATGACTCCCCTAGCCAATCACAACACTGCAGCCTTGTGATTGGTCTGCACACTGCTCCCTGCCTCCTGGATCTGGTATTGTAAACGCTGAGACCCGATCTCACACCCTGCTTGAGCCTGCATAATTAAAAAGAAGCGCCTAGTTAGTGCTTAGCGCTAGGTCGCCCCGACCGCCGAGCAATTCTATAGAAATCCGCCGAGACCACTCACAGCACCTAAGTCCCATAGTGCGCTTGTGCGACAGCAGCTCCTGCACCGTGCTGCCTGAAATAACATTATTGCCTGCAATTGTGCTTTTAATTTGCATCGCGCTCGCCTCCATTGTGCCCCTGTGTTGTTTTGGGATTGCCTGCTTGCTGCTGCCATTTTGTTTGTTGTTGACTCCTTCTCCTGATCTCCACCCCGCCTCCCTGCTGACCCTCCCTCGCCCCTCCCCTTCCACTATCCACATATGACAGATGCATTTGCGCGCAGCGTTCACGAGCAGCGATCGCGCCCCATGCGCGCCGAAGGTGCGCTAACGGTAAGCCCGTCTACGCCCGTCCGCGCCTTGACCGCGCCCAGCGCCAGACCCCCTGGCCCCCGTATCACCCACCCCACCGCATCACATACGCCGCCTCCACCCTCCTAGCCCTTAACCCCGGCCGACTCCCCAACTGCGCCCAAGCCGCCCCTGGACACACCCATGGACCCTTCACATGCAACTCTTGCAAGTTTGACGGCACCAAGACCAACTACTCATCCACTAACACCAAACAGAGACCTGACACCAACCACCTAAAATGCATCCTGCTCAACACCCGCTCGGTCCACAGACAAGCCATCGACCTTTGGAATCTACTAGACACCATTTCTCCGGACGTCGCCTTCCTAACAGAAACATGGATGAACGCCTCATCAGCTCCAGACATCACCATAGCCATCCCGGAAGGCTACAAGATCATCCGAAAAGACCGCAACAAGCAAACAGGAGGAGGCATCGCTATCGTCCACAAGAATTCCATCCGCATCTCAACCAGCTCAGACGCCAACCTCGCTAGCGCCGAACACCTTCACTTCCAGATCCACACCGACCCCAAGACCACACTCAGAGGCACCCTCCTCTACAGGCCACCAGGACCCCGTGCACAATTCAGTGAAGACATCACTGACTTTATCACCCCACACGCCCTACCCTCCGAGGACTACATTCTATTGGGAGACCTCAATTTTCACCTGGAAAAAAGCAACGACAGCAACACCACCGCCCTTCTGGACAATCTCGCCAACCTCGGACTCAAACAACTTGTTAATACCCCCACTCACTACGCAGGTCACACACTCAACCCTATCTTCACCTCCAGCAAACATATCTCCTTCAGCCACACCACAGCTCTCCATTGGACGGACCACAGCTGCGTTCACTTTATCTACAATAAGACCGCAACCCACAACCATCCCCAACCTACTCTGCGAAGAAACTGGAACAAAATCACCATCGACCAGATCTCCTCATCGCTTCTTCAAAACCCCCCTGCCCACTCTTCGAACCCCAACAAAGCAGCCATTAACCTCACCCAATGGCTAACCAACAGCGCCGACAACCTAGCACCCCTGAAAAAACGTCAAATCAAACTAGGCAACAAAAAGGCCCCCTGGTTCAACGATGATCTCAAGAAATCCAAGAAACTCTGTCGCTCCCTTGAGAAGGCCTGGAAAAAAGACCCAAACACCAGCACCAGGGACGCCTTCAAAAACGCCACCCGCATACACCACCAACTGATCCAGACTGCCAAGAAAGCCGCATTCAAAGACCGACTAGACAACAACGCCCACAACAGCAAGGAATTATTCAACATCGTCAAAGAGTTTACCAACCCCACTGCCAACTCCAACAACATCACTCCCTCTCAAACCCTTTGCGACTCCCTAGCTTCGTTCTTCCACGACAAAATCGCAGACATCCACAACAGCTTCGACAATCAACCCGGAGACCAACCCACCCAACCTTCTGCCGTACCTTCACCCCCCTTGAACATCCTTAACGAATGGAACCCAATCTCCACTGAGGACACCATCCGCCTGATGAACTCCATCCACTCAGGATCCCCCACAGACCCATGCCCTCACCACATCTTCAACAAAGCAGATTCCATCATAGCACCACACCTCCGAGACATCATCAACTGCTCCCTCAACTTCGCCACCTTCCCGGATAGCTGGAAACACGCCGAACTCAGCGCCCTTCTGAAAAAACCCACAGCTGACCCCACCGAACTCAAAAACTACCGCCCCATCTCGCTCCTTCCATTCCCGGCCAAAGTTATCGAGAAAGCTGTCAACAACCAACTCGCCGCCTTCCTCGAAACCAACAAATCCCTCGACTCCTCACAGTCCGGCTTCCGAGCCAAACACAGCACTGAGACCGCACTCATCGCAGCAACAGACGACATTCGAACTCTACTGGACAATGGAGACACAGTCGCCCTCATCCTCCTCGACCTCTCTGCAGCCTTCGACACAGTCTGTCATAGCACCCTGATACAACGCCTCAGAAACATCGGAATCCAGGGAAAAGCACTGGAATGGATCACCTCGTTCCTTGCTGGAAGAACCCAGAGAGTCCGCCTCCCACCATTCAAGTCAGAGGCCACTGAAGTCATTTGCGGCGTGCCACAAGGATCCTCACTCAGTCCCACCCTCTTCAACGTATACATGAGCCCCCTCGCGGCCATCGCACGCCAACACAACCTCAACATCATCTCCTACGCTGATGACACTCAACTTATCCTCTCACTCACCAAAGACCCTAACACCGCCAAAACCAACCTACATGAAGGAATGAAAGAAGTAGCCGAGTGGATGAAGCACAGCCGTCTGAAACTGAATTCCGACAAAACAGAAGTCCTTATCTTAGGTACCTCCCCCTCTGCCTGGGACGACTCTTGGTGGCCAGAGTCCCTTGGAAAAGCACCCATCCCGACAGACCATGCACGGAACCTGGGCGTCATTCTGGACTCCTCACTCTCGATGACCAGACAAGTCAACGCCATTTCATCATCTTGCTTCAACATTCTTCGCATGCTCAAAAAAACATTTCGCTGGATCCCCACCGAAACTAGAAAAACGGTCACCCACACACTGGTTACAAGCCGCCTGGACTACGGAAACACCCTATACGCCGGTACCACCGCAAAACTTCAGAAAAAACTCCAACGCATCCAGAACGCATCAGCCAGACTCATACTAGACATCCCGCGTAACGACCACATTTCTGGTCACCTGAAAAACCTCCACTGGCTCCCCGTCAATAAGAGGATAACATTCCGTCTCCTAACCCACGCACACAAAGCACTTTACGAACTTGGACCCGAATGCCTCAACACACGACTTTCCTTCTACACCCCCTCCCGCCAGCTACGTTCCTCTAACCAAGCCCTTGCTGCTGTACCTCGTATCAGCAAAACCACCATGGGAGGAAGATCCTTCTCCTACCTGGCGGCTAAAACCTGGAACTCACTTCCCATTCACCTTCGCCTCACTCAGAACCACCTAGCATTCAGAAAGCAACTTAAAACCTGGACAAGTAATCCCCCACCCTTCTCCAAGCGCCTTGAGACCCTCTGGGTATGTAGCGCGCTATATAAATTAATTGAATTGAATTGAATTGAATGGGGTACTGGGCATGTTCTTCACCCAGGCTGTAATGCAGTCTGGTGCAGAACATGCAAAGTGTGCATGACTGTTATGGTTGGCCTATGCGCACTTTATAGAGAAGCAACCACTCCTACTAGCCCCCGCTCTGGCATTCCAACCGAGTCCCGCACGGCCGCACCAGGAAATGGAAAACTTAAATCATATTAATGCTGGTTATTATAATTTTAGTTTTCATTTCTACTGCTTGCAGAGCAGTGGGAAGACGCTCCTCTGCCTTAGCAGAGGAGCTGCCACTGGATAGAATGCATGCCACGCTTGGGGGGAGGGGGTTTATGCACAAATACGTATCTCAAAAAAAAAGTAGGTCTCCTGAAAAATGGCAGTCAGATATTTTCTGTTGCTTATAAAACGTCTTTTAAATTTCCTTTCATATAATTTCATATATGGATTTTTGAATTTGTTTTGAATATTTTCTTACTTGTGTAGCCAAGCAACCTGGTGAATTCGTCCTCTGAGTATGTCTGTTACTTAGAGAATGTCGACCACAGACAACACAGAGGAGAAAATCAATTATATAATGCATTACCATGGGGAAACTGGCATTCCCTTGAACAATTAGGTCAAACAAGGAAGTGGTGTTCTAAGTAGCCAATAAAACACTTTCACTTTCAACAGTAGAGTGTAGAGTGTAGGGAAGGCTTACGCATGGTTAGGCAGCTGACTCAACAGAAGGAATGTTCTCTCTGCTTGAGTGTTAACCAGTTCCATTCAATGCTATAAGACACAATGCTCATCTTGGCTTTTTGCCAAGTACCAATTTTCCTCGTCTTTGAAAAACTTATTAAACTTCACTGACATTCACCAGAGACACCTTTATACTGGATCTGACTTTACCCAGACTCATTCAATGTCCTTACTGCTGGGGAGGAGCCAGGTGTCTCTTAAACAGCACGCTTGTCTTTTTACAGAGCTAGGAGCGGGTTCATGATTGACTTTGAATGGGTCCCTGATATTAGGTAGGCTGTAAGAAATTGGGTTATTGGCCTTCTTCTCAAGCAAACACCATAATTCTTGTCGGGGCGATCTAAAAAATCCATCAAATTAACCTCTGCTTACTTCCTGGTAGCATGACACAAAAACAGTAAGGCTTAACTTAAATGCACTGTGTTCAGTATTCATGCAACGCCTCAAATAATAATTAAGTGAAAACAAAACAAGAAAAATCCCACACTATTTTAGAAAAATAGGGGAAAATTAAAAAACTAAAATGACACTAAAAAAAATATAACCAATCAGTAGAAGCAGGGTTATGAATTCTGAAAGTTGTTAGTGAAAAATAGGGCCAAAAAGAACAAAGCGCCAACTGACTATATCTGATTGAGCAAGTCCGGGGCACAGTTGAAAGTTAAAGCTGACTGGGATGGAGCAATGGGCCTGGTCTTGCTTACCTTCAGACTTAGAAGAAATTTCAAAGAAAAGTCCGTGAAAAGGTAAAGTCAGTGGGGCAAGGCAGCCACCAGTGTCCGAGGAGGAGTCATTGTCATCGGGGAGCCGCTGGACCGAGTCAGTGAAGGTTTACACCTTCAGCCTTTGTCACATTTTGGAGGTTTAAGATCTACAGCAGGATGAAGCTGCAGGCTGTAGCTGACAAGGACTCCACAAGGATGGAACCATTTCTGAGTGTTCCTGCTTACACTAGACTGGTTGGGTACGCCTTCGGGATCAAGTCTCACTCCACGCAGAGGCCAGGTGAAGGGTTCAAGTTCTTTGGAGCTTGGTATTTTTTTGTAGTTCACACAGGAGGTCAAGTAGCAAGCCATGCCTCAACCAGCAAAGCAGTGCTATGGGAGCCCATGACAGGCTTCAATCTTCAGGGAGTTCCTCTGGTAGCAAGACAGTCCTCTGTGGTACAAAGCAGGCCCTCAAGCAGCACGGTAGTCCTTTGAAATACACAGCAGTCCTTATGGCATCCTCCGCAGGCCCAGGAGTGAATAAAGAGTTGGTCTAATGGCCCATTATTAATACCTGAAGCCAGCCTTTGAAGTAAGGGGGTGGGGGGTGATCTCTAGACTACCTACACATTTGGTTCTGGAAATTTCCTTCCTTCTCCTGTCCAGGCTCCAAGTGGTCCAGGGTGACAATAACCTGGTGTTGTAGTGTAGTTCCTATATTCCCAATAGGCTATGCGCATTGGAATAATATACACTACAGATTTGACTTAGGAATGAGGTCAGTATGTCTCTACTGAGTATATTACACTTAATTGCGTGTGCCAGCTAACTCAGAGGTCACTAGAAACTTTCTCGAATATACAAGAAGGGATTAGTCTCTGACAACTGCATACACATGACAACTTTGTTTCCCCTAGAACCGGAACAATATCTTCAGAGTCGTGGAAACAATAGATAACTATTTCACTCAGTCAATCGTGCATGCTTCCTTTCTTCAGAGGTGCACAGAAATAGAGAGGCGGACTTTTCAATAAAAGGGGTTTATTGAACAGTGTTATTGCTCATGCAAGAGATATGAACTGCTACACTTGTTAGAATACGAAGTATAATGCGTACAGCGTGAACAGTAATATAAAATAATACTGTACTAGCATTGTCTGTTGCTATGACATATATAAAAATACATACATAAATAACACAGGATAAAATACTCAATTGGTGCTTTTAAAATACGCCTACCCCGATGTACCTAACCTAGGTCTAGTACCAGGGATGAAGTAGGTGCTATCTTTAGTTATAGTTTAGTTCTGCCAAGAATTACCAAAGGTTTCTCTAGGTTTCTAATCAGCTCCATACCTTAAAACGAGAGAGGTTGGTATCTCTTTCCCTGGACTCGATCTCCCAACACCCCGCAAGAGGAGTCAGAAACACTGTAGCTGAATTCGCAGCAGGAGGATGTCAGCTTCTGGTCAGTGCGCCAGCTGGAGAGTTGGTTTCCTTCGGCACTTGCTGTAGCGAGCTGCGTCGTGCAAGTAGGTAGTCGAACTGCACCGACCCACACTGTACTTTGCTATAGCAAGTGAAGGTAAATTTATTTACACCTTGAAGGTGCTTAGGAATGCCAGTATTGACGTAAAAGTCGGGCATATGAACGTCATGAATGAACCCCTAAGGAATAGATGTTCATACATAATAAATGAGTTCTTGGAGAAATCAATATCCAGACAAGGGGAAGTCCCTTCAGCTTAAGAGTCTGGTTTTCCAAGAAATCGTTGGGACGTAGATGAACAGATGGAAGTAGCCATGCCCGTATTTGGATAGCATGGGTTATGCCTAAATAAGGACTGGATTTCTATGCATATATGAGGGCAATGTGAATTGTACCTATGGAAATGGAAATGGAAATGGAAATGGATGTGGATTTATAGACCGCGAATTGCTGCCCGGAGGCGTCCAAGCGCTAGAAATAACCAAGAACCTACAAGGGGGGCTAGCTGGGATTAGTGGGGCAGATTGAAAAGGAAAGTTTTTAACTGTTTACGGAAGGTGGGAAGATTGGAATTGGCTCTCAGATGCAGAGGAAGGTTGTTCCAGGCCATGGATGCGTTGTAGGTGAACGTCCTGCCGCCTGATCTGGATCTTTTTATTCTTGGTGTCAACGCCAGGAAGGTCTGGCTGGAGCGGAGGTTTCTGCTGGGAAGATAGTGGGTGATTAGGTCCTGGGTAATCCTGGGGCCCGTGTCCCAGAAGGCCTGATGTGCAATGCACATGGCCTTAAACAGAATTCTCTGGCGCACTGGTAGCCAATGAAGGCTGACCAACCCGGCCCTCACTGATTGTCTGCGAGGGATCTCGAGCAGCAGGCGTGCTGCGCAATTCTGCACTATCTGGAGTCTGCGTATGGTATATTCTGGGGCACCGAGGTAAAGCACGTTGTTAAAGTCTAGGCGTGATTGTATTAGACCCAGTACAGCCACTTGTTTTGCCTCCATGGTAAGGAGAGGGAAGATTTTATTTAACATCTTCATGAGTCCAAAGCAGGTGGCTGAGAGTTTTGTGACCTCGGTACTAAAAGATAGGGATCTGTCCAACCAGACCCCAAGGCTCTTGATGTTACTTTTTGGGGTTGGAGGAAGGCCTAGACACGGGGGCCACAGAGAGTTGGGGAGACGGGGATTAGAGGAACCTAGGAGTATCAGCTCCGTTTTGTCCCCATTCAGTTTGAGGAATGAGGAGGACCTCCAGCCCTTGACCTTTTCTAGGCATTCTTTGAGACCACCTGACGCAGGCATGTTGGCCTGCTGCGCCAGTGAGACCACCAGCTGCGTGTCGTCCGCATAGGAGATGATCTTAATCCCAAAAGGGCGGACGACCTCAGCCAGTGGCCTCATGTATATGTTGAACAGTGCGGGGCTCAAAGACAAGCCCTGAGGGACACCGCACTTTAAAGGTCTACAGGTGGACACAGACTCACCCTCGAAAACTCGAAAGGATCTATCCTCTAGTAAGGATTTGAACCACAGCTAGGCTTTGTCCCTGATCCCGGCGTTGGATATGCGGTGCAACAAGATGTCGTGGCTGACCGTATCAAATGCCGCACTGAGGTCAAGGAGGATCACTGCCACTGATCCTCCTTGGTCCAGGATCTTTCTGGACTCCTCTGTGACCATAAGAATGGCGGTATATAAGGGCATGAATCGGGAAAATGCATACGGATTCTAAATCGATACACAACTGTGTCAAGTTGCTTTGTGAGTGTGCTGGAGGCATGCTTTTGAGATGAAAGTGGGGCAGAGAACACCTCTGCCCACCCATCCTGGCAGAATGGCTTATTCGGCCAACACCTAAGCCCCATTGTCACACTGTCTGGGAGCAAAATTCAAAGATCACCTGCCAAACTATTCTCAGTCCTGTGGTCCAGGACTCAGGCTGCAGGCAATTCTGAAAATTAGACAATGTAAAAAAGGCACCAAATATAATATCATCAGGGAGAAACAACAATTATAAAGCACAACAATCAATTAAAAAATACAAAATTTTGTTTATTATTAAGTATATATACTCAGGTAAAAACACAAAATTGCTAACACACAATAAAATGGAATATATGGCCTATTCTAAGCAATCAACGCAATACAAAAGTAAAAATGACATCATTAATTCTTAATTCATAGAACAGTGGCGGACAATTCTAGTCCTCTTCTCTCGACATGCACAATTTCCTTACCAAAAAACTGAATATTCAGTATGATTCCAAGTGATATAAAGAACATAGGGCAAGGACCCGTCCTCAATGGAAGTGGTTGGTAGGGCTCGGATTCTTGTACTTGCAACCAACCATCAGGCCGAATTACTAACCAATAAAGTAATATGTAACATCTTAAGCTCCCTACTTGCGAACTCAAATTCATTATCATTACGGCAATTTTGTGTCAAAATATGAATGTTTTGACACAAAATTGCCGTAATTATAATGAATTTGATTTTGGTAAGGAAATTGTGCATGTCTTTTATTATAGAGCCACAGCATCTGATGAATATAAGCATATAGAAACATCGAGTGTATCGATTAACATCATCATAAAAGTTGAACTTATGACAACCATTTCGTTAGGTATGTGTGTCCCATCACACTTGGCATAAATTGTTCAGTAACATTAATGTCCGGCTATAGGAGATGGATTTATAAATCCACTCTTTTTTCTCGGATCAATTGTAAGAATGAAGAGAACTAGGCATACCAAATCTATACATCACTGTCTAGTTAGGAGAATACACCCGTGCATATGAGGAAAAATTTCCCTTTCTGTCACCATTAACGATATGACTCGAGTTTATCAAGCATCTTGAGTCATACACACTGGGGTAAGGGTCTAACTATCTTAGAAGGCCCTTTCATGTGTAAACTACACCACTGCTCAAATGTAACATCGTAGAGTTTGTACCTTGTGCAGCTTTATAGTTGGCTACACAAGTAGGGAGGTTTCGATATATAAAGCAGCACTTGTTATACGTTTGTATTTACTTGTATTGAGATATCGTCGACAGGCGAATATAATTCTCCTAAGCACGAATTTGAATTGCTATGTATGTTTTTCAGATTGTGTATCTGGCTCCTGAAGAAGGCGTTCCTGTGTAAACGCCGAAACGCGCGTCGAGAGAAGAGGACTAGAATTGTCCGCCACTGTTCTATGAATTAAGAATTAATGGTGTCATTTTTACTTTTGTATTGCGTTGATTGCTTAGAATAGGCCATATATTCCATTTTATTGTGTGTTAGCAATTTTGTGTTTTTACCTGAGTATATATACTTAATAATAAAGAAAATTTTGTACTTTTTAATTGATTGTTGTGCTTTATAATTGTCGTTTCTCCCTGATGATATTATATTTGGTGCCTTTTTTACATTGTCTAATTTTCCCTGTCAGACATATTCAGTTGCTCAAACAGGGGGTCCTTGTTATTCACGGCAATTCTGAAAATGTCACTTTTAGAAAGTTCATGAGGATTTTACATTACAGATAATGTTAGACAAAACATGACATTTCTACCCATTCCCAGTAAAACGTTAGCACTTATTAAATGTATTACGGTAACCCAATATTATTCTAAGGTCGAGGTATGCCTCGCAGTAGTAAAAAACGATTTTGGGCATTTTTCTCTATCAGGGCATGTAAAACTTAAAACCTTATGTCCTACTTTTTAAATACAATGCATCCTGCCCTGTGGGCTGTTTAGGACCTACATTAGGGGTGACTTTTACGTAACAAAAAGAAAAGCTTTGGCTTGGCAAAAGGGTTATTTTTCCCAGGTTAAACTGGCAGTGTAAAAATGCACTACAGGCTGCAATGGAAGGTCTGAGACTTGTTTTAAAGGACTACTTTGGTGGATGGCACATTGAGTGCTGCAGGCCTACTAGTAGCATTTCATTTGCAGGCCCTGGGTACATATAGTACCATAAACTAAGTCATTTTAAATGACATCAGCGAATGAGGTAAAATCTTCCATATTTTAAGGGGTAAGCATGAGCACTTTAGCAGTGATAAAGGGCACAAAGCCTTAAAGCCAACAAATGTGAATATCAGCAAATAGGAGAGGGGAAGGCAAAATGTTAGATGGGTGGCCACACCAAAGGATGTCAGATCTAACAATCATATAAAGGTTCTTCCATTTTCACCATCACAATAGACTCTGCATTCATAAATGTCAGAATAAGGACATGTCTCTTTTTGTGAGGCAATCCCCAATGTTTTGGATGATGCTGCTGTTTTATTTTATTTTTTTATCTGAGAGTGCACTGTGGCCTGCTGACCAGACCTCAGTGCTAGTGGCCTGACCTCAAAATGAGGTATGTTTGATTGGCTTATACCAACTTAGATTAAGCGAACTTCCTTGTAAATCCCTAGTATATGGAACTCAGGTCCTGTAAATGAGAGGGTCACCCAGGGATTGCAGCACCGCTTGTGCCACCCTGGGTGTGAAATAGGTAAAACATGGCTCCCAGTATCCCACTGCCGACTGGAAGGGCAGTTTTAAAATGCTACCTCGACTTTGCCTTTTAAAATAATGGCAAATCACAATCCTCCCTTTTCAATATATGTGAGTTACCCCTAAGGTAGGCCTATCAAACCCCACGGCAAGGTGCTGTTAGTTAGAAAGTGTAACATATTTTTACGTGTTCCAATAGTAAAAACCCGCAATTTTCATTTTTATTATGGAGAATGATGGTAGCCCAATTGGCGAGTGCAGAGTTACAAGTTGACACCTCAGCCTTGCTAACTTCTGACTGGGACTACTTAGATTGGTACTGTAAGGTAGCAAACAACTGGTTATATTTAGCCCGACAATGCTCAAGTCGAAATTAATGTAACTTGTCGCAGTGTTAACCTTTTACAAAGTTGCCACTTTGTTTCCCAAAGTCTACTGTGCTGGATCACGTTGTACATGAGTCTGCCCCTGAGACAGCTTTCTGTCCTCATGGGGAGATGTGCAAATGACTCTCTGGAAAGGAAACAATAGAAGCCTGTGTGGGGGAGAGGTGTTACCCCTCCCTGGCAGGACGCCACATGAGTGTTAGCCTAAAAGACAAGCTTCAAAAGAGAAGCCGGCTTTAAAGGGCATAAAGGAAACACTTGGGAAAGGGGCTGCTCTACTTTTTAGGCAGACAGGCTGGCAATAGGGACAGAGAGCAGAAGCCAGTTGTCAAACCGGTTTTTCAAGGGCGTGTAGCCCCTTGGCAGGCACACCTCGGGGTTGTACTAGGGAGCTATACACACCAACAGTAGGGTTCTGCCATCTTGAGTGTGAACAGAATAGACGCTTATGAGATAGCTAGATGCCGCAATTTGCAGGAAGTTGTCATCAGGCAGGAGGGAACATGGCAGCCCACTGGCTAGCGACAGTAAACTCCGCTGAGGGGTTTTCTTTTGCATAAAACCAGAAACCCTGGCACCCAGAACTCAGATCTCAAAATAATGGCGAAGAGGACCTATCAAGGACTGCCCTGCTGCAGCAAGGGCCCTGCAAAGAGGCTGCACAAACGTGAAATGCACCTGCCATCCCTGGCAGCTAGCAGAGGAGAATGGACTGGGCCTGCTGAATCCTGCTAGTGGAGAAGTACTTTCCAGACATTCAGTAGGAAGGTCTGAGAGGGCTCCAAATGTCTTTGGGTTGGGATGAGGGTGGCACATGTCCAGCATATAGTTCTGTGTGCTCATTACAGTAGACCAACAAGTCTATCCACTGCTTTTACTATCGGGAACTACCATACCCCTACAACAAGCAACCATGTCACTCATTTCGGACTTATTTACATTCAGTCATACAACTTTGCTTAACCCCTTCCACGCTGATGACGAGCTGGGCTCGTCATGGCGTAGCCTCCTCGCACGCTGATGACGAGCCCAGCTCGTCACGTAACATGCGATTTAAAAAATCTCAGCGTGCGAGCGGAATTCCGCTAGCGCGCATGAGGTTAAATAAAGATACAGCGTTTCTAACTACTGAGAATGAGTGGCTCTCAGCTCAATTATCAAATTAAAAATTAAGTTAGTTATTGATGATCAGAGGGGAGATGCTTGGTTTATCGAAGGTCTTTGCTGACGATGAAAAGCAAAACCGCAAATCTGACATTTGTTGGACCTCACATGAGAATGGTGAAAATCACGCAGTGCTTTATGTGTACAGAGGAAATAAATGTTCTGGATTGCAGATTCCAAATATCTCTACAGAGATGTTTAATAAGTGTTAAGGCTGTCTATCTTAGGAGTAACACATTCTTAAGTCTCCCTTTTCCAGGGAATTTGAGAAAATTGACAAAAAACTCCTTGGAGGGAAGAGACGGCAACGCAAGTGCTCCAAGATGGCTGCGCTCCATCACATACCTACTGGACGCCAACGTTTTTGATGGGGCTGAGGAGATTTTTGCTGGTTTGGGATTTCAGAGGGCATATCGGCAGGTGGCAGACCAAATGGTGAAGTTTTCACTTGCTTTGATTCGTTCTTGGAGCAGTGAGGCTCCCTTGAAGGGCACCTTTGACTTTCCTCATGCAGCAACCATCTTTTAGAAAGAGGGTGGTCTGCAGCCTCTAATTGTTTCAGTCACGCCCACCTCTTCATTCGTCCTACTCCTTAAAATGACAGCCTCATATGAACATTAAAGAGATTCCCCTTCTGTGATTTAGCTCAATCATAAACAGCCACTGTTAAACTTGGCCTCCTACAAATGTTTTCTCCTCAGATAGACGCCTGCTTTCACTCCTGTAATAGCCTCATTATAAGCGTGAATATCTACGATATCATTAACCCCAATTTGTTAAAGCCTTCAGTAGCCACCTATTTAATTTTAATTTTATTTTCCCTTTGGATACTGCAGCACTTGCGGTCTGCCTAGATTGACCAGATTACTCTGACACATTAATAACTTTTCTTTTACAAGCACCAAAATGGAAATGAAAACGTCCTCAGCTCTTGCAAATAAAAGGAAACAAACCGCTTGCCATTCACCTACCAAATCTAAAGTGCTAAAATATCCGTGGCAAAAATCTTAGGAGGTCATCCAAGCAATTCCTCTTAATACAGACTGTTGGAAAACGAGGAGGCATCTGTGAGGCCTGTACAAATGCCATGACTACATTTGTCCTTCACTGGGAACCAAACACCCAAATGTAGCGCCTGACTCTCAGAGGGTAGCGTTGCAGAGCAGTCTGAGGCTTACTCAAGGGAGGTGGTGTGGTCTAGTAATTGCCATTTGTAGGTGTGCAGAAATAAAACTGGATAATTGATTGTCCAGTCTGTACTTTGCTTTATAAAAGTAAGAGTACATTTATTAAACACACACACACTACTCAATACTATGCACCAGTTTACAAATATACATAAATTGTTGGAATTACTTTGTGACACTGCATAACATTTCCACCCCTCCCCCAGGGGGGGTGAGGTATAGCACCACCACTCCCATGAATGCACATCATCTCGCCCCCTAATGCAATTAGTTGAACATAATCTGGGGCGTGGGCCCTGCACAATGGCACCATCCCAGTGGCAACCCCTCCCATTACCTCAACAAGCATTAAAAATGGGTACACCTGCCTTGGTGACAGATAATCCTGACTAGGCATCTCCTACTGACCATAAAGTATATACCTCTAAATCTTTGGGGCTAACAGTCTGGGTTGTTCCTCACCTAACAGCAGCAGCATGAATACATATTTAAGCATCATTTATAATGACAGTAGTTATCACAGTTGTTAACCATTATAATGCATTGCAATTACAACCTCTCAAAGGCATCACAGATTAATCACAGGATTGAGCATATACAGGCAGACACCCTAGCAGGAATGTCTAGCCACTTAACCCCCCTTTGCTTATGCCTCACATTACACATGTACTTCACAATACACATGTACTTCACAATACACATGTACTTCACAATACACATGTGCCTTCCAATCCTCCTAAAAAATAATAACATTGGTCAATGCACTTCTCGTGCAATTGCACCTCTTCACCTCCAGGGGATGCCCTTCTCTAGACAACCCCAACTCAGCCCTTCATCCCTTGGTGCACTTCTCCATGCACCTCCAGCTGTAGAACAAAAGTTCCAGCCCAGGAGGTGTTTAAATGCTGGCTGAGCCCTTGAGGGGTTATTCTTTCAGAAGTACCCTGAAACTTATGGGCGGACTGTTCTTCCTTGTGCTGGGGGAGGCTGTGTTGCTCCTGCCGCTCCCCCTGCACCTCTTTTCACATGATGGGGACGCCCTCTTCTAGGGGCCACCAGGCACCAAAACAATAGATTTCCAAATGCCTTGCAAGGCATTTTGGGGCGCTTTGTTCTCCTTTTTATGAATATTGTATTAGTGGCTCTCCCGCTGTGCTGGGGAAAGCCGCGATGCCGCTGTGGCGCTTCGGCTCCTTGGTGGGGGGCACGGTTCCACCCGGACCCCCAGGTGAGGGGTATGTGGATCGGGGAGCCCACCCCAGGCGCTCCTGCAGATTGTTGGGGGCCGGTCCCACCCGGGCCCCTCGCTCCTCCTTCTTGGGTGCCTGATCCCACGTGGGGGCCACACATACTGCTCCTCCATTGGAGGGCAGCAAGGGAGCCCACCCCCAGCTGCCTCCTCCAGCTCCCCTGCCCGGCCAACACCCTCTTGTGCTGCCACGGGAGCCGGCAGCCTGTCTGGTCTGCGGAGCGGGCACGGAGGATCACCTGCCTTTTCCTTGCTTCAGTGGAGTGCGGTGGCACTCCCCCGTCCCCCGCCAGCACTTCAGGGCCCGGGGATAGGGTCCCAGGCTCCTTCACAGGTCTTCACGGGGAACGTGACAGCGCTCCCTGGCTTTTCTCATCTTCGGGGCCCGAGGATGGGGTCCCGGGCCCCTTCGGCTCATTTTCACTGGGTGCACAATGGTGCACCCCGACCAGCAGGGCCAGGAGATGGGGTCCTGGGCCCCTTGGTCTTCTTTGCGGGGGCATGACGGCGCTTCCCGCCCCCCTCCTCCTCACACAGGGCCCGGAGTTGGGATCCCGGGCCCCTCCCCTTGCAACTCTTCACGGGCGGCGCTCCCTGGCTTAGTTTTTAGTGGGGGCAAGGGTGGGCTCTTGGCATCCCGTGGGGGCACCTTCATGGGGTGCACAACGGCACACCCCTGCTTTGCTTCATTTGGGGGCAGCCCCCGGGACCTGACCCACCCCGGGGGGGCCCATTCCAGACCGGCGGCGAAGCCCCATGTGCTTCATCGTCAGTCCCATGAAAGGTCAAAGGTCGCCTACATTCCGGGGGCCATATCTCAGCCCTTAGGGGTCCGATCTTCTCCATTTTCGAGTCTTCTTGCTCCTGGTGGCGCCGCCCCCCCCCCCCCCCAAGTCACTGGGAGCACTCTCCTTCGCCCTCTAGGTCTCTCAGAGGGGTATCCAGCAGGGAGCTGTCTTCATTGGCTCACTGCGCCAGCCTTTCGCCTGCTCTTCTCCTGGGCCTCTCTTCTCCCGCAGCAGAGGCCCCTGTTTCGGCGCACTGGTCCTGGACTCTTTTCCTGGTGCTGTTCAGGACCCTGGTGGCAGTCAGGGGGTTCCTCCTTCCAGCTGCCCATTGCGCCAGGCTCCAGCATCCTCTGCCTCAGCAGACCACAACCCAGAGAGAGCTTCTCTTCCTGTGCAAGCACTTTTTAAAAGTTGAGTAGGGGGCTGGCAGGAAATCTCAGTTTGTCCTATCAAACAACGACCCATCAATTCACTGCCCCTGCTCCCTCCTTCCTGCCCAGCCTCTGGGTTTGTTCAAAATGGCGTCGTCCAGGGTCTCTTGCCACATGGTCTCTGAAAAAGCCCCTTCCCCCCTCGCTGCCTTACCTCCTTGGTGAAGCCTGGTGCCTGGCACCCACTGATAGCTGCTGATGGATGAGCCTGTAGCCCCACCCATCTTCTCTTCGTGGAGTGGAGGCCTTAGCTTATGGAAGAAAGGTCATCAATCCATCCTGCTGAGGTCAGCCCTCAGCCAGGCCCTGGTTATGGCTGACTCCGAGAAATATGACATTTCTGGATGACCCAAAAGCAGTACAAATATGACTTTGGACTCTGCAGAATACTCCTTCTCACATCCGTTACAGTGGACTTTAGGTGGTGTCTGGAATCTGTAGGCCTTATGAAAGTTACTCTAGCCCATGGGCTCCACACCCCCATAGGGGAATAATGAAGTGAAAAACAGTAAAACACACTGACTTTCCCTGGCACGTTCCTTCCCAGTGTATAAAGCCTATTCCATGTCACCACCCAATTCTGCATAAGTCCTGCCACGCCATTCACTCTGTAGCTGCTCCTGGACTGCGCACGCTAGGAATCTCCCCTGTGCAGCCCCTACACATGTGCACATGCATGTACACATGTGTCTGCATGTAACCAGCCCGGTGTCCCTTACTCCAGCTGCTGCGCAGTGTCTTGGTCAAGCTAGGGGGACACCAGTAAAATCCCCATGGTGTGGTGCCGAGGCCAGGGCAACGGACGCTGGAATCTGGGAATCACGGTTCAATCCCCGGCGCCAGCAGCAGATTAGCCCAGCACCATGTGACTCTGGGCAATAGCTTGCTTAATCTTCCCGACGGCCCCCAGCGCCTAGAGACCCTTACGGGTGATTGTCGCGCTTTACAAACGTGAATTATTATTATTATTATTATGCAGTCTCTTTCATCCTGAGTTCACTGTGGGTTAGTCCTAACTTATGAGACTCCCCCACAGTAAAAGCTCAACAATTAGGTGCTCAAAAAGCGAAAAATCCGAGGGGGCGGGGGGTGGTGGGGTAGGCCCATAGTGTCAGAATCACCTTCTAACACAGACTATCTGCTCAGACATTAAACATATCCACAGAGACCGCCTCTCTTTCCATTAAGATCCCTGCTAATGAGATAAAAGAGATAATTTAAAAGCAGTCAGCTATAACTCCTTTAGTTCCCCAGATTTTTCCTATTATAGACTTGGAAAACAGAAATCGCAAATACAATCTAGGCATATTTAGTGCCCCTGAAATTGTTGAAGGATAAAACGGCAGACTCTTTGGAATCCATTTTACCTCAACTGCTTAATATTACATTACAGAAAGATTTAAAATTTAAAAGGCTCACCGTACCCCTTCTCACCGCAAACCAAACCAAACAAGACAAGGCAAATTACATTTAAAGTTCTAAGACATCACTATCCCCTCCGTATCAGGAAGACAGTAAGAGAAATTCCAGCACTACTTATTTAAGGCAACAGAGTATTTATTCACCAAGATTTTGCAAAAGAAACAAACTTTGTTGCCAATTCTTTGAACTCCACCCTCGACTGAAAGAAGAAGAAAATAAATATGATCCTTCAACCATGCGTATTTGGAAAAACTTTATTTCCAAGTCCTTCTCTTCTCCCATAGAATTGATCAAACATCTTGATCAACAATATCTCTAAGGAGTTGCAGCCCTCAGGCTCGGCTGGTTAATATAGATCTCCTCACAAAATAATATATTTTCTAAGTTCACTATAGCAGGTACATGCAGTGTGTTTTATCTTGCTTTGCACCTTTGTCTCTACAACTCCATTTGATATGTGATCTTTTTGTATGACTTTCTTTGTTTTGATTATCCTGTTCATCTCGTTTTTTATGAGCTACTCTGTGTTTTTTCCTCTATGTATTTTCTGGTCCTATATTTATACTCATGTCTCATCAACAAAATATTGTCTCTTTGAAAGTAAAAGGTCTCTGACATTCCGTCAAGAGGTGTAACATAACAGAATACCTAAAAATGTTGAAAGCTGAT
The DNA here is from genome assembly GCF_964263255.1 of Lissotriton vulgaris. NCBI lineage: Eukaryota > Metazoa > Chordata > Amphibia > Caudata > Salamandridae > Lissotriton > Lissotriton vulgaris. The sequence goes on along the minus strand of NC_141691.1, from coordinate 228,524,143 downwards.
CTATGTTTTTTTCAAGAAACGCATAGAAATGATAACATTTTACATTCTATGTCCAAAGGAAGGATTAGTGATATTGTCTCGTCACCTACTAAGGGACGCAAAAATGGTGTGGATATTCTATTTACATGTGAATTACAAGCACAATTGTTAAATTACAACAAGGACTCAGATGGCAGATTTCTGTATTCACAATTAAAGTTGTTACATATTTTCTTTGATTATGCCCCTCACTGCAATCCTCTGTTTATGGGAAGAAACATTAATCGGATTCATGATCCTTCACTGGACCGTACATCTACTTTCAAATGTAGACCCAATAAAACTTTTCACATCTTGAAGTCCTTTTTCTCTACCACAAAATTGGTTGACTTTTGGAGATTTACACACACCTTTCCACTAAGGATTTTACCTTTTATTCAAATGTACATAGTACTTTTTCCAGGATTGATTACCTTATGGCTTCTAGACACACAAGTAATATGATTACCAATTCAACCTATTACAATTTCTCACCAGGCATGAATCACCTTTTCCCTCTTATTGAGTGAGATCCTAAAAGGAGATTAAGAATGAACTCTGACATTGCTCTGAATCCAATGAATTCCACAAAATTATCAAAGACTATTGTTGCTCGAATAGGAATTTACCTTAAATCAGTGGCGGCTCTTCCGCTAAGGCGGAAGAGCAATGCCTCACTGCTCTACGAGCAGTCGTTAAAGGAAATCCAAAATGATAATTACCAACGTTATTATCATTTTAGTTTTCAGTTTCCTGGTGCGGTCAGGGCTGTACTGCCAGAGCAGGGGCCAGCAGGAGGAGTGGCTGCTTCACTCTAAAGTGCGCATAACTGTTTGGCCGGCCTTGCTCGGGTGGGCCAAACATTTATGCGCACTTTGAATATTCTGCACCCAGGCTGCATAACAGCCTGGGTGCAGAACATGTCCAGGCCCCCATTCCCCATCTAAGCGCCGAACCACGGTGCTCACACCAATCACAACGCTGCATTGCAGCATTGTGATTGTCTAGTGGAGTCAGGAGCCTGGGTGCCTCCTGTTTACTACTTCTGAGAAGCGAGAGGCAGCGGCGAGCAGAATGAGAGGCGGCAGCTGACCTAATGGCCAGCCTGAAGGTAAGTGTTTTGTTTATCATTTATTTTCATTTACAAGCCTCCCCCTCCACCTTCCTCCTCTTGCCTTGTCAACCCGGTAAATAGCGACCACCACTGTCTTAAAAAACGAAAAGACAGGAAAGACAGGAGGCAAAACAGGAACAAGTTGGTTTAATTCAATGCTGAGGCTGCAAGAGCCTGGACAGAATAAGTCTGTTCAAAATCTCTTAATGTACTAAGTTTTGGACTTCAATTTATACAGTTCATGAGGTACAATAAAATGTTGTCTGCATTCCAAAACAGCATCTTAGACATAAATCAATCATATGTGCGCATCTGATGGCTCTCTCGAGGAGAGCTAATGTGGGACAGTGTGTGAGTGATTGCTATGTTTGGTGAGCATGTTGTGTCCTGACTGGTTGAGTGTGCAAATCTACATGGAGCATCTAGCTTTGAGGCACTTCTGTGGAATGTAAGCCTTCGGCCAAATGGGTTGTATTGGAGCCAATTTCCTCGGACTTGTTTGTGGTGCAATCATCTGTGGAATCAATTGGGGTTTTCCCTGGGTGCATGTTTGCCTTTAAGTTATGGGGTTACCTGACAGGTCAACGCCATCGCCTCCAGCTGCTTCAACACTCTCCGCATCCTCCAAAAGACATTCAAATGGATCCCGCCCCCACCCCCCCGAATCAAAGAATACTGTCACCCACGCACTTATAAACAGCAGACTGGACTACGCAAACGCCCTCTAAGCCGGATCAACAAGTCTCTGCTCTGCAAACTCCAGACCATACAGAACACCACAGCCAGACTCGTCCTCGGTATCCCTCGACACAAACACATCAACCAACACCTGCGGAACCTCCACTGGCTCCCTGTTGAGAAGACAGTATCTTTTAAGACACTCACCCACGCTTACAAATGTCTCCACAACACCGAACCCCAATATCTCAACAATAGAATCTCCTTCCACGTACCCAAGAGGAACCTCCGATCCGCTGACCTCGCACTTGCCGAACCCTCGTGCATCCGCAGAGCACAAACGGGAGAAGAACCTTCTCCTACATCGCGGCCAAGACATGGAACGAGCTACCAATCAACATCATATACGCCCCCACCCTGCACATCTTCAGATGGAGTTCTTTCCACCACCCCCCCTCCACCCCTAGTGCCTTGAGACCATTACAGGTGAGTATCGCGATTAAAACCCCGATTGAATAAAAGAAGGGATTATTATTGTCCTCCCGAAACCTACCAAGGATCCCACTTTAGTTTCCAATTATCGGCTAATATCTCTCATTAAGACTGTAATATTTATGCCAAATTTCTAGCAAACAGATTACCACTTTTACTCAATTCTATTATACAACCAGATGAACCAGGTTTTATTAAAGGTAGACTTGCTGCACATAACACCAGACTCCGGTTTCATACATTATCTTCAGCTAAGCGCCAATATCCAGCAGACTTATTAGCTTTAGATGCTGAAAAAGCTTTTGACAAATTGAATTGCCAATTCATGTTTTCCAACATTGGAAACTTTTAATTTCAGTCCTAACTTTATAAACATGGTTAAAAGATTATATACCGCCCCATCTGCTACAATCCATATCAATGGTTCCTTTTCCTCTTCTTTTAATCCATGTGGAGGTACTAGACAGGGTTGTCAGTTAGCCCCACATTCGTTTTTAATTGTTATTGAACCTAGAATTATCTTCAAGGATACGGTCATCAACTTTTCTGCCTTTGCTGCTGATGTGCTATTGTATGTCAATGATCCTGCTACGACATTACCTGTTATATTTTGTGTCATCAATCAATATGCTAATATTTTTGGTTATAATGTTACCCAAACAGAGTTTTTCCATTAAATGCATTATGTACTCCCAATATGATAGCGCGTACACATATACTCAGGAACTCTACTTCCCTAAAATACCCAAGTACTATGTTTTTTCATACTATTAAAGCTACAATAGATCTCAATTATTCTAAGATGCTTACCAATATGAAAGACAATCTTGATAAAAAGTCAACTCTTCACTTGAATTGGTGGGGATGTACTGAAGAACTTAAAATGGTTAACACTCCCCAAATTCTTTACACACTGTTGCGAAATTGTTTCCCCTCCACTTTCTTTACAAAAATATACAAAGTATTTAATACTTTTAACTGGAATAATAAATCTGCATGTATTGCTATCAAATACCAATAAATTCCTAAGAACACTGTGCGCATGCACCCCAATACCTGCAAAGCATCGACTGCAGCAGCCAATGATGTACAGGTACTGATTTTTATGTTCCCTTTACAGAGCCTATTTCATTGGCACTGCCGTGGGAATGCCCAACAAACAGGAGAAGCCTCCTAAATCTGCTGGAGTGGGGTGGTCCTGCGCCACCAAACTCATAATGAGGCCCCTATATCATTTTGGAATTTGTCGAGTAAACCTGGTATTATTTTGTATTAGTGATCTTTGTCAAGGAAATAGGTTTTATTCTTTTACAGAAGTAAGAACCAAATACCAACTTCCGCAATCAGATTTCTCTAAATATGAATTGCTATGTAATTCCACTTTAAATGCTTATGATAATTGATTACCATCTGCTAAATTATCTAATATGGAATTTTATCTAAGCCTTTTCAGTAGGTCAGGTAACATTGCCTCCAGTTTTTATTAAAAAAAAAAACACACACACTCACCACATCTCCAGCCCCCTTTGCTAATTTAGCGCAAAGGTGGTCTTCGGACTCAGATAATCCTTCTATTGTACAATGGAAATCAATTCGGTTGTGTAACATTGCAGGATCTCTCCCAGTTACTGATATACAAACGAATGTATACCTTTTATACAAATAATTTTCGTCACCTGAAAATGTTTACTGAAAAACTAACTGACATACCAAACTGCTGCCACTGTAAAACATATTTGGGGAGTTTACAGCACATACTGTATTATTGTCGTATTATTATTACCTTCTAGATAGAAGTTTGTAATATTATTTTACAGATTTTTTAACTTCAAGTTCCTTCATCATTTAATATACATATTTATAAATCTCAGGCTCTTCAGCATTTACTAACACCTGCTGAATGCAAGCTTTCTGATTTTCTCATATCTAGAACTGTTAAATCAATCACTTCCAATTTGAAAGATGCAAGTTTATTATCGGTTAAAGCTTGGTGAAACTGGACAACCTCACTAATATTCACCGTTATGTTCCACCCAAGGATTATGCTACACTTAATGCTAATATGCGGCATACTCTTGGCTCTTATATAAACAACCCTAATGTATTATAATGCCTAGAACAGCTTATATCTTATTCCTTTATTTCATATAGTAGCTCCTAAATGTTTTTCATTTTCAACTATTAGTTACCAGTACTTTATAATCTGAATATGTAAGTTATGGGTATTATATTCCATTAATTCAATGGATAAAACCCCTTACAGTTACAGTACTATTTTCTGTTTGTTCTTTATTATTACACATGCTAAAATTCAATACAAAAATGTTGAACAAAAAAAATTCAATCTTTTTAACGAATGATGGCGCAAATCCTGCCATGTCTTTCCTCGGTCTCTATTGTAGGGTGCCATATATGTGAATCATGGCATCAGCATCTCCCATCAGTCCTCACATTTCACTGGTTACCAGTACACCAGAACATCAAGGGAACTGTACTTAGTTAGGGACTCAGTATTATAGGCAACAACAAATGCAGCATGTGTTCTTGCATGCCATAATGTAGTTCCCCAGAACAGAGGTAGGCGGAAAGTTCTTCTAAAAATTAATAACATTTCCTAACAAATCATATCATTCCAGTCAAACAAAAAGAGTTCTCTAGAAGACAGACATCCATTCAAAAATGATTGGGGTCAATTTTACAGTATTACTACTTCACTACTACTAAATGCAATTCACTAAGGTGCCGGCCGAGATTTTCACCTATGCCTGTCCTACATACATTGAGCCCAACTCACAAACTGCCCAACTCACAAAGATTTACACTAGTAATATTACTGCATTCCAAGAGTAATTTATGAGTATGGCAAATAGGCAAGGCAGTTGTAATTGATTAACTTTAAACCCACATTTACTGCAGTAATACTACAACCGAAACAGGCTCACATTTACCCTTGCCAAGCCTTGGAGTAATTCACAAACCATTCATGGTCTTTCACAGGTACTGTAAGGGAAATCACATACAAATCAGGTGTGGCAGGCAACAGCACTATCCGCACAAGGCCCAACACCTAAAAGGAAAATAAATATTGTAATAGCCTTATCACTTTTGAGTTTGCAGACACCCATATACACCATATTGTATGCATGTAAAACATAAAATATATTAAAACTAAATAAATTAAAATAAAATCTAAAAAATCATACATTTCAACACTGTACACACCCATTTTCCCTAAAAAATAAAAAATGTCAGTAATAGAAAAAGTTGGAAAAAAAATCCGGAACTTTGTAGTCATATATTCAAATTGCAATCAACAAAATATTTTTAAAAAATAAAAGCAATAACCATTTCAGACACCTGTATGATAGTATTTTAAACATATAAGCACATCAGGTGAGCAAATTTAGAGTACAACAAGTACTTTGTAATGATAGTACTCTTCACACACTCAAAGAGTAACACACTGCATGTACCAGTAACCCCAAACACACACAGATACAAATAACACAAATGTAGTTGAAGTCTGGCTCAGATTCAACGTGCAGCACAAAAGAAGTCAAGGTCAGTGCGTGGTTGTAGACTAGCGACTCAATTATGTGCTTCCAGTAGTAATGCTTGTTAGATGTGTTACTTTCTTTAGGTGATGCTTGTTTCCTTATTCTTTTCAATTCGTAGTTCTTCATAGCAGAGGCCAAGATTTCAGCCTATGCTATATAGAGCTAAGATTGTGTGAATGTCCACTTACTCAGTCAGTTAAATGACATTTATTTTGGGTATAATCCATAAAACAGTAGGGAAAACAAAATGTAAATTCTAAAAAGTACACTGCTCGTATATCTTATTCTGCAGCCACGACCAGAGGTTAACAAGCATTTGCAATGCAATAGGTCTCGCATTTCGGAGAGTTTGAGCTATTGGCATTGTAAACGACAATCCCGTTTATTTATGTGTTGTTTTTAAAACAGATAAATAAATGGCACTCATTTACAATACCAATAGCTTAAACTCTCGAAATTGAGAGAACTTTTGCATTGCAAATACAGCCCTTCCAAGCTTTGTGTACGCTTGTGACGTGCATGCTAGCAACATGCAAGGTATTAGGGAATGTGGAATAAGTGGATAACACAATAATCGATTGCGAACTATTTCAGTTACTCTCCATGGATACATTTGATTCCCCTCTCAACAGCTCGTCACCAACTGGTTGGCTGCGACTCGCTCGTACTCCGCCCTAGCAGCTTCTTGGTCCTACTTCAGCTCACAAATAAAAATAAATCAGGTATGCAAGTAATTCTTTACAATCACGGAAAAACATCCAAACACTCGTACTCTCTCTAAGCAAATTCAAACAATTTTAACACAAGCTAAAGCTTATTTGCATGCAGGAAATTTTGCTAGGATCAACATTTCTGGGATGTCTTCGACCTGCTAACAATCACGTGGAACCCAGACCTCGAAAGATTTATGAAGTAATCGCATTACTAAAAAAAAAAAATACATACATACCAGAGGGGAAAACGCCTTTTTGCAAAAGAACTTCAAACACATACTGAAAACGATTACCACAAGTCCAAATGTGTGTATGTGTAGAGTGTTGTAGTGCCTCCATGATGTCAGAAACTCATTTGAACTACTTTTCACCTCATTACCCTGAGATATCATGTCTCACACATTGGAGGTTAGTTTCCCTCTCTGCCAGACTCATATGGCTTTCCGCAAGGATGTTCATACCTTGCATCCACATGTTTTCTAGCACGAGCCTTTGGTAGGAAGCCAAAGAATTGCAAACATATAAACTGCTGGCCATATACATCAGCGATCAGCAGTTGGAAACACCGTCAAAAAACTTTTCAGACCTGTGATCGACCCAAAAGTGCTGCTCTCGTAGCACAAGGGCTGCCACAGCTGTGCCTAGAGGCCTTTTACTGGCGGAAGTTCCAGATCCCTGCTCTGGAGGATCATAGAGGAGTAGAGGGGATCTGTAGGCTTTACCTTGGCGTTAGAACTGGATGCCAGAGTAGATTAACAACACACCCCCACATTCAAAGGAACTGACCCCGCTGCCTCAAATACACAGGGACTGCTGCTGGAGGAAGTGTGGGACACGTTCAAACCGGCTCTCTAAGCAGGATTCCCTGGTTGCGTTCCCCGGGATGGACATCCTACCTCTCTAGGCCATCCAAACGCTCTTCAACTGCTTCAACTCCCCACCATTCTGACTTCATACGTACATGAGAAAAACACTACTGCCTGAGACTGTAATGGATGATCATCTGTCGGCCCCAGTGTACACATACCTGCTGCAAGCCAGAAGAACCAAAGGAACAGCAGCGGTGGCAGGCTGAGTGGGCCAGGGCGTCGTAACTATTATATTAAAGCATAATTACATATCGGCATTTGCAGTCCTATTACCCTCTGGGCCCAAGCCATAGAGCTTATTTTCATTTTCTGAGTGTTCTTTTTTGTACTCCCAGAGGTTTTGTGTTACAAGAGGCCCACATAAAGAGTCACATTTAAAGTCAAATAATAAAACTTTATGCAATTTTTAGAATTAAAACAAAATGACAATGTGTAGATGGCGATGAGTTAAAGAGGAAAAATGTGCATGGAGTTTCCAAGATAGGTGAAATGTTAACAGACTAACAAGCTCCAATTTTATAACTCAAGGCATGTAAGAAACATTAGAAATGCGTCTGGGAAAAATTGTGCTTGCAGTCAAATTTCATTAGATACCTTTTCAATACAGCATTTGAACTAAATACAAGTGCGGTGTCCCTGAAGCAGGCGCTGTGCTCAGTGTTGTCCAGGCACGTGCACTAGGAAAGTGAAAGCGCAAAGGGAGCCGTACACGTGCACATCGCCTGTCCGGGCGCGCACATGTTTTGTCTCCCTTAGCAAACCAAAGCGACGACAATAGAGGCTCGCCAAGGCGAAGCAGCGCATGTGCTGCGTTCGCTATGCGGGACCTAAAAAAGGCAGCAATGTTTGAGGGGCTTGAGATATCTAGGTGGAGGGCAGTCGCTGTCCAAAAGCCACTTACAAATGCTAGATTGCAAACTGCTCAGACATGTTTTGAGAGACTACATCCAAACTTTGGACTAGAGTCTGACAAATACAGATACATATTAGTAATCCTAGTTCTGTTGATCACTGGTGTTGTCATTGAGTCTACTCTAAACTCTAAACAAACCCTTCTGATGCATTATAGGCTAGTGCAAAAAAAAAAGACTACATTTCCCCAGCTTCCTTGTTGCAGTCTCCACCAACACCTCAAATGCCTAATGTAAGGAGGTTGGAGTCAAGATTGAGGATCAAATTGAACGAAAAAATACACTAAGTTGTGCTTGCCTCACACAAACAAGGAAATACCAAAACAAAACTAAAATATCACACTTGAACCCAGAACTTGAAAAAGACAAATTGAAACCGTTTTACACATGATCAGGGCCGGACTGACTACTGGGCTTTTTGGAATTCTGCCGAGCTGGGGGCTAATTTCACTGTGTTGGGGGATGATTTCTTTCATGAAGACCTACGTGTACTTTGAAATAATAAAAGCAATACGAATTTCGTTCAGTACACGCAGGTCCCCATCAACGAAATCAGCCCCAGCTCAGCATCATTCCATAACGCCCGGTTGCCAGTCTGGCCCTGATATTGATCTTAACAGTGTCAAAAAAATGCAAATGTAGTGTCTTAATTTAGAGTTCTCTCAAGTTGCTCCAAGTGAGGTGTGAGTAGTTAGTCCTGTCCTGGGTTTGTTCTTTGCTTTTATGGTTTTGTAGATTTCCTCCCCCCCCTCTCATTATGGAAGCTATCCCTCGAATGCAAATTAAAGTCACAGGACTGGATGATGTGCTCACATCTAACATGGGACAACTTCACACCTACTGCCCATCACCAAATAGATAAGTAAAGGTTTTCATAAAATGAAGCCAACTCTATGAACATTCTTCTCGCCAATAAAATTGGAACTGGCCTTAAAGGGACAGTTCTCTGGCACAATGTGTTGTACCATGGGACTGCTTAACCCAACTCTATCTCCCTGGCAGCTTTAACTTCGGTCGCTTGAGGAGAAATTTTAATGCCGGATGGCAATCTTCTCTGCTGGCCATTCCATGGATCCATTCAGCTACCGGTCTCCTAAGTTTTAAAGGTGGGCAAGGTGTGCAGCAGCGGTGGTTTGGTTGTATTGTATGCATCACACAGGTGGACGGGAGCTACAGCAGACCAGACTGATGGCAATCAGATGCAGATCAATGACCCCTCATGGAATACAGGTTTTGTTAATCCCTGGATTAACAAAATGTTAATAAAGGTTCTGTGGATAGAAGTGTTTTGTTAGTAGAATTCAGGAACACAAAAATCATGTATCATGGGACTATCGCTTTAATAGAAAGAGCTTGATGAAAGAATGAATTACTGTCCAAATTATCGATTAAATGCCACTATAAATGGTTTCTAACATTTTACCACCTCAACATTTCAAAAGACAGGTAAGAAATGTTGCAGAATGTTGTCTACTTGACGTCTGTCTGATATTCAAAACACCGGGACAGACCTAACTGGCAGAAGCCATATCTTGTTGTTCACTGTTATCAAGTAGTAGCTCGCACCCTTAGTCCGTTTAATGGCATTACCACCAAAAACATGACACTGTCGGCCATACAACAGCATCTGACAGATGTTTTAAAGTCCTGTGTGAGGCTTGTGAACGCAACCTGCTAGTGCACTGAAGTTAAAGCGACTCCTATTATCAGACCATCTCAGTGCCATGGAAAGTAAAAAAAAAAAACACGACAAAACATCCGCTGTAAAATGCATAAAAAAGCAAACAAGCGACTATCAACACACCACATCTTCCTGCAGCCATTTAATAAGTGATTCCATAGCAGAATACAGGTACAAACGTGAGGTGAGCGTATTCAAAGAATTCTAAAACATATTATATGCGCGGACACCAAAAAGAATGTGTATATGTTCTACATATGGGAGAGGAAGTGGTTGTAATGACCTGTCCGGAAAGCATTCATTCATTAAATCTTTATTTCGACATTTTTCAGTCATAAAAGATTACAGTAAAAACAGTATAGATAAAAAGCATAACATTAATTAGATTAAAATGAATTTGTCATGAAATGTACACTGTCACTGTATAAAATCACCACTGGGTGCCGCTGTTCTAAGAGAGGATCTTTTGGACCACATTGCTAAAAGGAATTTTGAAAGTGCGAAAACTATATGTGGTGATGTATCTGTCTTAAGAACTCTCAATGCAACAGAACATTTATCAAAACCCAAGTTCTTGCATAGGGGTACAAGCCAGTACATTCTAGCTTTTCTATAGGCAGGGCAAAAGAAGAGCATAGGGGTACAAGCCAGTACTTTGAAAAGCAGTTAAATTGCACCGAAAGGATGACGCTGCAGATAACTCCATATTATATGCTGTAAACTACAGTATACACTTGGAGTTCTGTGAACTCTGATAGAAGCTTTCTGGTCTATACATAGTATCTCTGTTACAGCCCAAGCAAAGGTATTCACAACTTCCCCAAACAAGCCTTCACGTGGGGCAACATCCATCAGAAATCTCTCAAAGATGGCAATAACATTTTAGACGTCAGTTTTGAATCAATTATTCCACGTTCACAGTTCCTATACAGTCTACAACAAGCACTGACAAAAGCAATAGGTCTTGTCTCTAAAAGACCAGAGACAAAGGAACCACGTACATTCCCATGTAGTAATGAAAGCGAAATAAACAAAAGCCCCCTGAAGTCAGTAAGTAGTGGAAAGCTACATAACTCATCCAATCAAAACACTGAGACCGAAATGCTCCTGGGTGTGATCAGCACAAGAATAGACAACAAAGCAGTAGGTGCATGTCGAAGCAGAACTAAAGCAGTTTACAGCGCAGGCCTAAATGTGTCAAATTGAGCAGAGGGAATTTAAAAATGAATACACAATATTTTCTTCCCTCCCCACACATGCTTCACTCCCTCTCAGTATAGTCTCATCATCAGTTACTTGGGGGCAGCAGTCTCAAAGTTTCCAAGAAAGACAGAGCCCCACCTGACAGTACAGATACCATTTTTTTTTGTATTATTGTAACCGGCATTACTTTACAATTTATACCCTCAAACTTCACTTTATAGCAGCCCTTCTTTGCCACTACCCGAATATCAGTAACTCACTTATTTGCCATTTTCACTTCTGACCTAGTATCCTCCATGAAACAATTAATAAGCTCCTGCTCATTTGAGATGCCATCGATGGACAGGATACCCTTCTGTCTTGTCTGCCATTACCATTATGACGTAATCACGCATACACCGACGCACTTCAAGTGTTTAAAAGTGCAAGCTGAAGAACTTTTGTTTATACTGTTACAAGGACACTTCATTTTACAACCTTTTCACAATTTTGTGGCCGTTAAAGCATCCGTCCTTGCATTTCACAATTGCTCTAGATAATCTTTGAGCCAGTGTTTCACTTGTGCTGCGGATGATCTCTGAGGTGTTTAACCTTAAATTCGGGTTGACTAACCTCTGTCCTTCTAGCAGGAACGGTGCAGAAACTCATCATTTCAGGCAAAACAGACGCGTGCTCTGCTCACTGAACCGCTCCCCGTACACTTAGAATAGAAACTTTTGCGGAGTTTTGCTGTAATTTTACATCAACCTGGCGCCTAACCTGGCCTGACCTTATAAGTACCGTGGTAATCACAATTGCACTACTTTTTGGTTTACTTGAACCTGTGCACGCAAGGCTGGTTATTAAAGGTGCACTGGCATAAAGTACTAAGACCCACAGATCTGGGTCCCTGTGCTCGAAGTCCCGGCTTTGGCAGTGAACCCGCTCAGCAGAGCCACGCAGTGATACTCGCATTAATAACCTTTTGGAAAAGACAAAACACAACCGCAGGGGTTTACAGAGCCGAACTTCTTCAAATTCTTTCCCTTGAGATTCTGAGCTCGACGCCTCTCTGGTTCTTGCCAACAAATTCATTAAACCTTACACACACGCATTCTTTTAGGCTTGCTACATTTTTTCGATTCAGCAGGCCTAGTTTGTATAACAAAATCAAGGCATTGCGCATATCCTGGTTATAGTAGTGCCTTTTACCGTTCTTTCTTATTACGAGGACGATTTTGTAATTTTACCTTCTGAGATTTGCTTTAGAGCAGAAATGTTTTGCGCGAGCTCTGGAACTCGCTAGTTTACATAAATTCCATAGGTAAACGTATGTGTTTTGTGCTCAATTACATACCTAGAGCACCCTTTTCTGTTGCGAGGGACTCAAAAGTGAAAACATTGCGTATCACACATTTCCTGGAATTTTAGCAAGAATTATGAGTAGTACAGGACACCCGTATATTCGCCCTTCTGCAGCCTCCCACTGCAACATATGGATGGGGTGTGCATGGGTATCCGTCTGCGGCCTCCAGATACAGCACATAGATGGGGTGCGCATGGGCATCGGTCTACAGCCTCCACATGCAGCACACTCCGGATCTCCGACCGACCCCTGCCCTCACCACGTCTTCAACAAGGCCGACGCTGTCATCGCACCCCACCTGCCGGACATCATCAACACCTCCTTCGACACTGCCACCTTCCCCGAGAGCTGGAAGCACGCCGAACTCAGCGCTCTTCTCAAGAAACCTACAGCAGACCCCACCGAACTCAAGAATTACCGCCCAATCTCACTACTCCCGTTTCCAGCCAAAGTCATCGAGAAGACCGTCAACAAACAGCTGGCCGCCTTCCTCGAGACGAACGGATCCCTCGACCCCTCGCAGTCCGGCTTCCGAGCCAACCACAGCACCGAGACCGCCCTCATCGCCGCCACCGACGACATCCGAGCCCTGATGGACAACGGAGAAACAGCGGCCCTCATCCTCCTAGACCTCTCCGCGGCCTTCGACACTGTCTGCCACCGCACCCTAGTGCAACGCCTCAGCAACGTCGGAATCCAGGAGAAGGCACTGGAATGTGCTATGGGCTTTTAAGATCTTGCAGAAAGGTACTCCCCCTACTACCATTCCAGTCTCGCCTTCTGCTAATTCAAGGTCTAGTGTTAGCAAGGCTAGACTACAGCAACGCCATTTACCTCGGCGCGCCGGAAGCCACCTACCAGATCCTTCAAAAAACCCAAAATGCCGCAGCCCGCCTGCTCACAAACACCCCATCAAGAACATCGGCCAAACCAGCGTTGAGAAAACTTCATTGGCTCCCCGTGAGGGAAAGAGTCGCATTCAAGGCCCTCTGCCTAGCCCATAAGACCCTACACAACGCTGGCCCCCCCATTTTGAGCACGTGGATCACACCCTACAGACCACCGAGAGCGCTCAGGTCTGAACAAGGCAACCTTATCGTTGTCCCTAGGGTGAAGAAAGCCCGCTTTGGCGGTCGCAGATTCTCGGTAAACACGGCCAGAAAATGGAACGCTCTTCCCCCGAACCTTAGAGCAGAACCTAACCTCCTAAAATTCAGGAAGTCCCTCAAAACTCTCCTTTTTCCTTGATCTACTTGAAGTTTCCCTTGCCCCCCTCCTGTAGGAATACGAGGTTCAGCGCTGGGATACTCGAGGGTGACTACGCGCTCTACAAAAAACCTAAATTAAATTAAATTAAATTAAATTAAATGGATCGTCTCCTTCCTCAGCGGAAGAACACAGAGAGTCCGCCTACCACCGTACAAGTCAGAGGCCACCGAAGTCATCTGCGGCGTCCCCCCAAGGATCCTCGCTGAGCCCCACCCTCTTCAACGTCCACATGAGCCCCCTCGCAGCCATCGCACGCCAACACGACCTCAACATAATCTCCTACGCCGACGACACCCAGTTGATCCTCTCCCTGACCAACGACCCCGCCGCCGCCAGAGCCAACCTACACGAAGGGATGAAGGAAGTAGCCGAGTGGATGTCGGCCAGCCGCCTGAAACTGAACTCAGACAAGACGGAGGTCCTCATCCTGGGCTCCACGCCCACCGCCTGGGACGACTCCTGGTGGCCCCCCGCCCTGGGCACCGCACCCAAACCAACGAACCACGCACGCAACCTGGGCTTCATTCTGGACTCCTCCCTCTCCATGACCAGACAAGTCAACGCCGTCTCCTCGGCGTGCTTCAACATCCTGCGCATGCTACGGAAGATCTTCTGGTGGATCCCCACGGAGACCAGGAAGACCGTCACCCAGGCCCTCGTCACCAGCCGTCTGGACTACGGCAACGCCCTCTACGCCGGAACTACCGCCAAGCTCCAGAAGAGACTTCAGCGGATCCAGAACGCTTCAGCCAGGCTCATCCTCGACATCCCACGAAACAGCCACATCTCCGGACACCTGAGAGACCTGCATTGGCTCCCCGTCAACAAAAGAATCACCTTCCGTCTCCTCACCCACGCACACAAAGCCCTACACGATCAAGGCCCGACCTACCTCAACAACCGAATCAACTTCTATGCTCCCAAACGCCACCTCCGATCAGCCAGCCACGCCCTAGCCGCCGTCCCACGCATCCGTAGAGCGACAACAGGAGGAAGGTCCTTCTCCTACCTGGCCGCCAAGACCTGGAACTCCCTCCCTCCCGACCTGCGCCTGACCCAAGACCACCTCTCCTTCAGGAAGAAGCTCAAGACCTGGCTGTTCGAGCAGTAACGGCAACCCCCCCCCCTCCCCTAAGCGCCTTGAGACCCTACGGGTAAGTAGTGCGCTCTATAAATGCATTGATTGATTGATTGATTGATGGATGGGGTGCGCATGAGCTTCTGTCTGCAGCCTCCACATAAAGCACATAGATGGGGTGTGCATGGCCATCTGTCTGCAGCCTCCACATGCAGCACATGGATGGGGTGTGCATGGCCATCTGTCTACAGCCTCCACACGAAGTACATAGATGGGGTGCAGAACGGCATCTGTCTGCAGACTCCCACTGCAGCACATGGATGGAGTGCGCATGGGCATCTGCCAGCAGCCTCCACATGCAGCACATGGATGGGGCGCGCATGGGCATCTGTTCACAGCATCCACATGAAGCATACTGATGGGGTGCATATGGCCATCTGGCTGCAGACTCCCACTGCAGCACATGGAAGGGGTGGCATAGGCATCTGTCTGAAGCCTCCACATGCAGCACATAGATGGAGTGCGCATGAGCATCTGATTGCAGCCTCTACATGCAGCACATGGACAGGCTGTGCACCTGTCTGCACATCCACATGCAGCACATAGATGGGTTGTGCATGGGCATCTGTCTGCAGCCTCCACATGAAGTACATAGATGGGGTGTGCATGGGCATTTGCCAGCAGCCTCCACAGGCAGCATATGGATGGGGCGCGCATGGGCATCTGTTCACAGCATCCACATGAAGCATACTGATGGGGTGTATGTAGGCATCTGGCTGCAGACTCCCACTGCCGCACATGGATGGGGTTCAGAAGGGCATCTGTCTGCAGACTCCCACTGCAGCACATGGATAGAGTGCGCATGAACATCTGTCAGTAGCCCAGACATGCAGCACATGAATGGGGTGCGCATGGGCATCTGTCTGCAGCCTCCACATGAAGTACATAGATGGGGTGTGCATGGGCATTTGCCAGCAGCCTCCACAGGCAGCACATGGATGGGGCGCGCATGGGCATTCGTTCACAGCATCCACATGAAGCATACTGATGGGGTGTATGTAGGCATCTGGCTGCAGACTCCCACTGCAGCACATGGATGGGGTGCAGAAGGGCATCTGTCTGCAGACTCCCACTGCAGCACATGGATAGAGTGCGCATGAACATCTGTCAGTAGCCCAGACATGCAGCACATGAATGGGGTGCGCATGGGCATCTGTCTGCAGCCTCCACATGAAGTACATAGATGGGGTGTGCATGGGCATTTGCCAGCAGCCTCCACAGGCAGCACATGGATGGGGCGCGCATGGGCATTCGTTCACAGCATCCACATGAAGCATACTGATGGGGTGTATGTAGGCATCTGGCTGCAGACTCCCACTGCCGCACATGGATGGGGTGCAGAAGGGCATCTGTCTGCAGACTCCCACTGCAGCACATGGATAGAGTGCGCATGAACATCTGTCAGTAGCCCAGACATGCAGCACATGAATGGGGTGCGCATGGGAATCTGGCTGCAGCCTCCACATGAAGTACATAGATGGGGTGTGCATGGGCATTTGCCAGCAGCCTCCACAGGCAGCACATGGATGGGGCGCGCATGGGCATCTGTTCACAGCATCCACATGAAGCATACTGATGGGGTACACATGGGCATCGGTCTGCAACCTCGCACTAGAGCACATGGAAACAGAGTACTTCAGCATCTGCCTGCAGCCTTCACATGCAGCACATGGCTGGGGTGTGGATGGATGTCTGCAGCCTCGCACTGCAGCACTGTATGTGCTCTCTTTCGTGCCTTTGGTTACAATGAAATAAGGCAGCACTTTAAGAGTGAACTCGTGAACAGTGCGCTAGAAGAACTGATGGCCAAATCAGGGCTTGGGGGGTTGTAGTCCAGTGCTGGTCCTTCATCAAGACTCACGTTTTGTTCATTATGATAAGTCAGCAGTGGCTCAGAACAGTAGCGTCTCTAGAGGGGACGGGGGGGGGATTACAGGGCTCGGGGGCACACACTGGGGCACTGATGAATCAAGGGGGCTACCTCTGCTACCTATAAAGGGCTATAATAAAATGTTTGATATCCAAATAACAGCCTAATATGTTCATCGCTCAAATTATTATCATATTTCCCTATAATAACTCTACACTAATCCTGTTTGGGTTCCGGAGTAGCGTGCTCTCTGCCAAAAAGAGCTTAAAATCAGGGGCTACAAGCGCTATATAAATGCAAACCCTTCACTCTTCTAACGCTCCACGATCCTTTAACAAATCAAATAACAGACTAATAGGTCCAATGCGCAAATCAAATTAATTTAAAATTTCCCTACACTAATTCACCACTAATCCTTCATGGGTTCCGGATTAGCATGCTACTCGCCGAAAAGTGCTTCAACACCTCATCAGGGGTAGCACGCCCTATAAATGTAAACCCACCCCTCCACTATCCTTTTCAATCCAAATACCAGACTAACATGTCCACCGCTCAGATGTTGCATGGGGGGTGGGGTTTTAGGGGGGTAAAAGCAGATACTAAATGGTGAAGCTGACCGGACGCCCAGGAAGGGCAAGCACTCAGGTATCTTCTTGAGAACGGAAGACTTGGCGCGCCGTCCAGCCTCCGGGATGTTGGCTAAATGGCTGTGTACTATACTAATGTCACTTCCACCTTGTATGACGCCGTAAGTGTACTGGTTGGACTATTCTGAGGTCTTGTTTCTGATCCTGCAAAAAAAATATATTTAAAAAAAAAATAAAAAAAACATGTCCACCGCTCAAACTAATTTTATATTTCCCTAGATTAATTCACCATTAATCCTTTTTTGGTTCCAGAGTAGTGTGCTACTTGCTGAAAAGATCTTCAACACCTCATCAGGGGTAGCAAGTGTATTGTATTGTATTGTATTGTGATTTGTAAAGCGCGATTGCTGCCCAATGGGCGTCCAAGCGCTAAGGCATAAAAAACAGAACTGATGAGTGATGGAAACGAGCTTAGGTGGATCTAGCAAACAAGTGAGTTTTCAGCTGCTTTCGGAATGAGAGTAAGTTGGGATTGGACCTGATTTGCAGCGGGAGTGTGTTCCACATCTTGGCGGCGTTTAAGGAGAACATCCTTCCTCCGGTCCTGGCTCTCCGCACTCTTGGGACTACGGCTAGAAAGGCTTCCGTAGATCGGAGGTTTCTGTTAGGATGGTATTGAGTAACCAGTTTGTTGAGGATCCTTGGACCGGACCCCCAGAAAGCTCGATGGGCGATGCATAGTGCCTTAAATGCCACTCTCTGCTTTACTGGGAGCCAGTGTAGGGCGACCAGGGCGGGTTTTGCAGACTGCGTCCTCGGAATCTGCAGCAACGTACGGGCTGCACAGTTTTGGACGACCTGCAGTTTTCGCATGGACAGCTCTGGGGCCCCCACATACAGAGCGTTATTTGAGTCCAGCCGGGACTGGATCAGGCCCTGAACTGCCACTTGTTTTGCTTCCATTGGGAGGAGGGGGAGGACCTTCCTTAGTGTTCTAAGTAAGCCAAAACAGATGGCGGAGAGTTTAGTGGCCTGGGTGGAGAAGGAAAGGTTTTTATCCAGCCATACTCCCAGGCTTTTTACACTCTTTGGGGATGGGAGGTGTGCCCAAACATCCAGGCCACATGGAGGGGAGTAAAGTGGGTGAAGCAGTGCCTAGGAGCATGAGCTCCGTTTTGTCTCCATTCAGCTTTAATGAAGAGCCTGTCATCCACTTTTTTATATCCTCTAGGCAGTTCTTCAGGTTTCCTGAGGTGTGGCCGGTGCTTTCCTGCGTCAGTGAAACCACTAGCTGGGTATCGTCGGCATATGATACAATTTTTATGCCTGATGGTTCGACGAGCCCAGCCAATGGTTTCATATAAACATTGAAGAGCACAGGACTCAGAGAGGAGCCCTGTGGTACTCCACAGTCTAGGGGTTTTCTGACTGATGTTATGTCCCCATCGAAGATCTGGAAGGATCTGTTATGCAGGAATGATTCCAGCCATTTTAGAGCGTCGCCTCCGACACCGATGTTATGCAGACGGTTCAGCAGAGTGGCATGGCTGACCGTGTCGAAGGCTGCACTTAGATCAAGGAGGATCACTGCCACTGATCCCCCTTGATCCAGTATCCTTCGAGACTCTTCGAGGACTGCCAGCAAAGCAGTTTCAGTACCATGCTTTGGCCTGAAACCTGTCTGGGATGGGTCCAGGAGTGCATGGCTTTCCAGAAATTGTGTCAGCTGGGTATTTATGTGTTTCTCTAGCACCTTACTTACCCAGGGGAGTAATGAAATTGGACGGTAGCTAGAGTGATCTTCTGGATTGAGGGTGGGTTTCTTTAGCAGAGCCCGTACCATGGCTCTCTTCCACCCAGTTGGTACTGTGCAGGAGGAAATGGATGAGTTAAGGAGCTCTAGCACCACTGGAAAGATGGCTTGGCCTGCCTGGAGCAGTATTTCTGGAGGGGCAGGGTCGAGGGGAGACCCAGATTTGACTTGAACTGCCAGTTGTTGCAGTGTCTCCAGGTTTAGTGGGGAAAAATGATCCAGCATAGGTTGTCCTTGCAGGGGGGAATTATTCAGGGGGCTTTGATTAGTTGAATTGTTTGCTGTTACCGGGAAAGCAGAATAAATCTGCGTGACCTTATTGTGAAAAAAGTCTGCAAGTTCATTGCATTGCTCTAGTGATTTCGGGACTGGGGGGGCAGTATTGACAGTAATGCATTTTTTGACCAGATGGAAGATCTCCTTGGGTTTTGATTTTGCTGCCATTATTTGGTCTGCAAAGTAGGCGGACTGAGCTGTTCTCACCCCATTTCTGTAGGCCTTAATAGCCTCTTTGTAGTGTTTTTTGTTTTCTGGGAGGAAATCTATTCTCCAGGCTCTCTCTTTTTTCCTGCAGAGGCGTTTCAGGTCTCTCAGGGAATCTGAAAACCAGGGAGCAGACTTGTGTAATCTCTTGGGAGCGGATTTCCGTAGAGGAAGGATCGTGTCCAGTGATTTCCTGATCCAACCCTCATAGTTGTTATTTGCTTGGTTGGGGTTTGTACAGGGAGGTGGACGGGAGTCTTCAAGGATAATTGTCCAGGGCTCTATGGAAAGTTTTTTCCAATTCCTCCTAGTTATAGGACGGGGAGGCAGTGAGGGAGGTTTGATGGTAGACCAGGTAAATGGGATGAGGAAATGATCTGTCCATGGGAGGCGAGTGGGTTGCCCGACCGTTAGTCCGGTGCAGTTACTAAAGATTGGGTCGAGCAGGTTTCCCTTTTCATGGGTGGGGGACCTAACCAACTGAGTCAGTTGCAGAGCTGCCAGGTCCTCTGTTAGTTCCCTAGCAACAAGGTCTGTGGGGGAGTTAAAGTGGAAGTTAAAATCTCCTAGAACTGTATAGTTAGCCGGGGTTAGAAGCCGATTCGCGATGATATCTGGTAGAGACCTAATGAACAGTTTTCCTGAATCTGGGGGGCGGTATATCAGGGTACCAGAAAGGGAGCTGTTCGCAGAGAAGTCTATTCTGAATGCAATGCTTTCGCATTCGGGAATAGCTTCGGTCGAAATGCGGCAGCAGTATTTCTCTTTTAGAATGATAGCCAGGCCTCCCCCTCTTCCCTTGGTCCGGTCCTTTCTATGGATTTGGAACCCAGGGGGAAGGGCGGTGACTATGTCTGGCTCTGAATGGGGCGTGAGCCATGTCTCCGTCAAGAAGATGGCATCCGGGTTGTGATTCTCTAGGAGTAGGCATATCTGTATGCTATGCCGAGGAAGAGATCGACAGTTTAACAGGTACATCTGGTAGTCCTGTGGCGTGGCTGGTGCCTCGCTGGTGTCAAAGGAGTGTTTGCAGCCAGGGCATTGAATAGGGAGGTCGGCTGGAGGGAAGGAGTGCAGGCATTGCGCCATAATAGGAGGTCTTATCTTTTTTATGGCGGATGAGCTGTATGTCCTGACCTGGATGGTGTGGGGGGCAGGGGTTGTGGCCCCTGGTCCCGTCAGGTCGCGGACGGGCGCAGACGGGCTTGCCTTTGGCGCGCCTTCGGCGCACCGCCGGCGCGCCCGCTGCGCCCGTCCTCTGAGCCTCCGGAAACAGCCCATTCTTAAATGAGGGGGATGGGGGGGGGGGGTGGCCTAACTCGGTGGGCGTGTCCCTGTGGTTTCACGGCGGCTGTCCTCAACCCTCCTCAGCGCCTAGCTCAGCTGCGCGAGGGGGCGGTTGTCAGGGGGCAGTGGTTAGGCTTTAGGGGAATACAGTTATAACACACTCAAACAGTTTTAAAAGCAATCTTTAAAATGAAGAGCCAACAGTATTCACACACACAATAATTAAAAAGTAGTCTTAAAAATTGCGTTTCCCTGCTCTCGGCTTCCGCCTCAAGAGCTCTATCTTTCATCAAGCGCTGACAGGAGAGCGCGCGCTTTTATAGCGAGAGTAGCGGGGGCGTGGCCTAACTCGGTGGGCGTGTCCCTGTGGTTTCACGGCGGCTGTCCTCAACCCTCCTCAGCGCCTAGCTCAGCTGCGCGAGGGGGCGGTTGTCAGGGGGCAGTGGTTAGGCTTTAGGGGAATACAGTTATAACACACTCAAACAGTTTTAAAAGCAATCTTTAAAATGAAGAGTCAACAGTATTCACACACACAATAATTAAAAAGTAGTCTTAAAAATTGCGTTTCCCTGCTCTCGGCTTCCGCCTCAAGAGCTCTATCTTTCATCAAGCGCTGACAGGAGAGCGCGCGCTTTTATAGCGAGAGTAGCGGGGGGCGTGGCCTAACTCGGTGGGCGTGTCCCTGTGGTTTATAAAGTGCTGTATAAATGCAAACCTTTCTTTTGTCTATCCCACCTCTATCCTTCTAAATCCAAATAAAATAATAGCATATCCACCATTCTAATTAATTTCATATTTACTATACTAATTCACCACTAATCCTTTTGAGTTCCCGCAGTAGCGTGCCATCTGTTGAAAAAGAGCTCCGACACCTCGTCAGGGTGGTAAGTGCTATATAAATGCAATTATAGTCTAATATATCCAAATGGTGTAATGTAAAGCCTTCTGATACTCTCTAGGGTCATGTTCCCGCTATTTAAAACTTTATAAATAAATAAAAACAAATAAATTACAATACAATTACAATATACATACACACGGACGTTTCCTTAAAATGTTTAAATCGGACTTGTGCGACACTGTGCAGGAGCTGTGTTCTTTGCTCTGCCGCCTCCAGCACATTCAATAGCTACGTTGGTGAGGCAAAAGGGGGTGCGTGCAGGGGTTCAGGACCAACAGAGCTGGGACACACCTGGCCCCTCTTTAGAGACCCAAGTGATGCAGAAGCAAAAACGGAGCCATGGGCCCAAACGCAAACAAGAAACATGGGCCGCTCTCCTGTGGTGGGTTAGTAAAAGACAACCATAACGAACATGCAACACGCTACAGCACTCAAACACTGGAACCTGGTGCAACTGCCCCTGCAGCACTATTGAGAACTACGTGCAGCAACCTCAGAACAAATGCCACCAAAGGAGGATGACACGAGCAGCACTGTGTGATAGCGAGAAGTAACCCATGCGTGACAAGGGCCTAAACCACAGACCGACTCCAAAGAGCTCAATGACCTGTCCGGCTTCACCCATCGCCTGCGGGTGGGAGAGGAGAATTCATAATACTCACAATTAATTGCAGGAAGCACAATACAAGCTTAGAAGGGAAAAACGAGAAGCTGTTCATTCTTCTGCAGTCCTAGTTACAAGCCCCTCATCTCATCACAACCAGGCTCTGCAGCCTCATGTAAACCAGGCACTGGAGGCTGCTCTACTGAAGTGCTCACGTTACAGCAAATAGGGTCTCCTTATACAAGTGCCTTGGATCCCAGTCAGTACTGAATGAAACACACAAGAAATACAGGTAGGGTTGCAATATCACTTCATGCCAAGTCATGTCATGACCTTAGTCTCCAGCACGGGGCATATCCTTTAAGATGTCGGTGCATTCTTGGGCTTGTAGTGTTAGTTTGCTTCATTACACTCAACCGTAGTAACACACCTCATAATGATCTGTAAAAGCAAGTAAGGGTAAACAGGGATCCTTCTAACAGAACGCCCTGACAGTGACACCGATACCAAGACAAACCAATTTCCTTTTGTCTTAATGATGCCCTCTGCTGCACCTTGCATCGACCCTCGGGCGGGCAGGCCTGGCATCTGAGCCCTCACCTGGCCCTCACTTACAGCTCAGTTAGTAAGGAGGCTCGGGTGCAAGGGGGAGAAGGGAGTAGAGATAGGAAGAAGAGTGGCTCGTGTGCACTACCAAGCAAGATTTGACATCAACAGTGGAAGGATAAATCAACCAATCAAAACACTGAGACTGAAATGCTCCTAGGCGGGACAAACATTATAATAGGGAAGAAAGCCACTGAATTAGGAGCAGGTTACCGAGAAAGACAACAAAGTCCATCCAATCAGGACTTAAAGCCTACTCTAAGTATCTGTCATGAACTGCAAACAATAGACCCAGCTAGCAAACAACTAAAGCTGTCTGTAGCCGAGACCTAACCATGTTTATGCTGGTACCATAATGTATGCTTCCTAGAATAGATACAGGAAATTGAATGAAAGCAAATGCCAGCACTAGAAACATGGTAGCCACAGTTGGCTAAGGCACTGACTGCACTGTACTCTAGTCTACGCCAAAGATACTGCAAGTCAAAAGTGATGGTCTACTGGATTTGAAAGAACTTCTAGATAAAGCCTTGAACGCTGCTTGGTTTTAGGACACACCGGACAACTTTATGACTTCCTTCTTGCATTCATTATTGTTGAGTTTCTTGAAAGAACAAGGTTGCATCCTCTAGTGTCTGAGTCCACTCGCTGGACAAACACAAAGGAAGAAAGTAAATTCATATTAGGGTGAATAAAATAAACTACAGCTACAAATAGAATATAAGTGTATAGCCCACTATAGCAGCCTATACTGGCCATTAAATGCCTGCGTTTCCAGCGTTATAGGCCCGAGCCAAAGGCAAGGGAGATTCAGAGGGTGTGGATTAGCACACTGAAAAGTTGACAGCAGTGTTTATAGCCCACAGCTATTCCATTCAATGGAGCTCAACATTCCAACGTTGCAATAGTAAATATAGGGTAGGGCAGGAAGCAAATAACAGAAAAAGCGGAAGCTACCGGGAGAATGAATGATTGAACCTCATGGATACATAAGAGAACAAACTGGATGGGAACTTACACATTCTCCATAAGTGTCATAGGGATAATGGAGACTAGAGAAGTGACAAAGGGGGTCCCCACAGGTTGCCCAAAATGGTTTACACAGGCAAATGCCAAACTGAACATGAGGTGCCAGAATTGGGGCAACAAACTAACAGAAATCCTTTGTAAAAACTAAGAAAGGCTTTCAGAATACTGCAGAAGCACATGATATTATATATTGTTTAGCTGAGCTTGAAAGGCTAAAACAGTGCATGAAAAACTTGTACAAACCACTCACGCAGAGATTGTCTGTATAATTCTTAGAATCACTGTTATTCTTTGTAGATCTTTATTCATTCTTTTAGCTGGCATTCAATTCCAGATGAATGTGCGGGTCATGTGTACAGATATCTATATTACATAATACAAAAGATTGCACAAGTGTTCTCCTACCATACTACGACAGTGCTTCAACACATATAGTTCTATTGAATCAGGAACATAAAACTAATCCGAGAGATTGGAAGGATAACTGCATTAAACATACCTCTAACCCAGATGGTCTCGGATATAGACATACTCAGGTGGTAGTAACACAACTCCAGAAACTACGCAGATACAAATGAGGCCATGTGATAAGTCATCCAAGTGCTTCACTGGTTATCCAATGCTGTCGGCTAGTGCTTCCCAGACCTTTTAGAACCAAGGCCCAATACTCAGAATGACAAACTTTCACAACCCACCTAACTTTGATGGACATGAGGCATGCGATTTCTTTTAAAATAACTATAGCATTGTGTGGTATGTACTGTTATCTACAGACCACACGTTTTCCATTGAAATAGCCACTAAATTTGCTCATATGAAGAATGTTACTGGTAAAACTATATAGCACACCAATGATAATGGGGGTTCAGGTAATATTTACCATTTGGAAATAAAGGGATTTAAATGTTTTGATCCTACTAAAATCTGTTTCAATCCCACTTCAGAATTACAAAAAATGTGCTTCATTTTTTCTTTTTTTAACTGCTCAATATGTAAAATTCGTCTACCGGTAAGTACATGGTGTGTGCTACAAATAAATGACATGCTACATACAGCCTTTCCTTTCACACAGTTTGGGAACGCTGTTCTAGACTACCCAATAGAACGGAGACACGAAGGTGTGTAACAAGGTAGACCTGTTCAATGTGGCTCTGCACCGGGGCGGAAAGAAATATGCAAGGATGTCTATTTAAAATACTAACCAAGTAATTCAGCTTTGGGAAAAATAAGGGACAGAAGAGATAGAGGTTTTGTTTGTAGAGTCCTGTAATTGATCCACAAGAGGAGAATGTATACTGATGTTCAAAAAGAGTTGAGCATGGCACAATTCTGATGAATTTTTGGCATCAATTTTAAGACGATAAGTAAAATTAACTGAAACCTAAAATAAGTGTAACCAAGCAGCTTAGCAGCTAAAATATAGTCACACACACCAGAAATGCGGACTCGATTAATTCTGTATGGCAAATTATTTTATGCTGTGAATTATCACACATGATGACCATTAATGATCCCTCCTGGCTGTTGGGGTACCATGAAATGGTTATATACTAACAAATTCACATTGTGAAAGATTCGGATGGGTCATGATGGGTTCCTTGCATGCATGCATAATACATGAATACAAATGGTTCACCTTATATTCGCCACTGCTCCCATTCAGCAATATTGTGTGACAGTCTGCTATGTTGCTTTGTCATGTGGACAGTGCACCATGTTTCTCATTACCATACGCAATTTTAACTTCTCACGCTGAAGCCTTACATTCGGTGAGGAAAAAGACAAGGACAAGGACAATTCTCAATTTTGTAGAGGAAACAGCGCATAAAAAGCTGGTGTTTTAGTAGAATGGAGAACAGATGAGCGCCACGCCCCTGAATTATCACCACCAATGCCTCGAAGGGTGCGGTCACTGTCGCTGACCTAAAGTGAGGTACGAGAGGACTGGGTGGTTTACGTTTTGACAGATTTTTTAACAAAATGATAGGCTTACATTGCTAAATCTCGACTAGGCTTATGTTTTACTCATTAGGTCTCGCCTCTCGATGCGCATGCGCATCGAGCTTGCGAGACTATAGGGGCTTAACCACTCTTTAACTGACTTGCAAGGAATCGTGGCGATTCCTTGCAGTGCCCGTGACTTTTAAGCTCAATGCGCATGCGCATTGAGCTTAAAAGCGCGTGCACATCAGTTCCCTCAGCCGCACTCCAGGCCCCCGCTCCGCCCCCTCCCCTGCCCGCCGTGTCGCATTTCTCCTCCCCCCTCCCCTTATCTGCCTTCCCTCCGTCTGTTCCCTCTCCCCGCTCCGCCCTCTCCCCTGCCCGCCGTGTCGCATTTCTCCTACCCCCTTCCCTTATCTGCCTCCCTCCGTCTGTTCCCTCTCCCCGCTCCGCCCCCTCCCCTGCCCGCCGTGTCGCATTTCATGCGGCCCAGAAACACATTCTATGGGATTCTGGTCTCTGTGCTGCATGGTCTCATGCTGGGGGTCAATCCTGGTTACAGAGCACCTCTCAGCTGAAATGGATTTCAACTACAGGGAGGGTCACATGCAGCCTTTTACACCCCGAGCACGTCTTCGGAAGCCTCCTGCGAACAATACATTTTTACACACCAACAGACACGATCTATATATATGGTGCGAAGAAACCTCTCCCCAGGCTATGAGAAACATTTTCTTTTAGAACTAACATTTCCCTGCCCCACTGTCGCAGGCTCCCCATGCCACGCTGACCTCTTTTTGTAACAAAAATGAAAACACCATCTATCACCTCCCGCAGCTCAGTGACTTCCCTGGGAGGAGCTTGGTTTCATTGGGAAAACATCTGTGGGTTTGTGACCTGACCAACTCTGACCTCTGCCTCTCTCACCCCACCCCATCCTCCAGCTCACAGGCCTGGGGGCATATTTACTGCACAGGCCCGAGCTGCAGGAGCGTGCTGGCTCCACTGGGTGGCGCCTACCAGCAGACCCAAGGACAGGTACACGTGCCACCTCTGCTCGCTCGAGGTATGAAGAGGAGACATGTTCACTCCACTGGCCCTCACCCTCACTCACCCCTCACCCACCCTCAACCCCTCATCCCCACTCACCCTCACCCTCACTCACCCTCAACCCCTCACCCTCACTCACCATCACCCTCACTCACCCTCACCCTCACTCACCCTCACCCTCACTCACCCTCACCCTCAACCCCTCACCCTCAATCCCTCACCCCTCACCCTCACTCACCCTCACTCACCCTCACCCTCAACCCCTCACCCACCCTCACTCACCCTCACTCACCCTCCCTCACCCTCACCCTCACTCACCCTCACTCACCCTCAACCCCTCACCCTCACTCACCCTCAACCCCACACCCTCAACCCCTCACCCTCAACCCCTCACCCTCAACCCCTCACCCTCACTCACCCTCACTCACCCTCAACCCCTCACTCACCCTCACCCTTACTCACCCTCACTCACCCTCACCCACCCTCACCCACCCTCACTCACCCTCCCTCACCCTCCCTCACCCTCACTCACCCTCACCCTCACTCACCCTCAACCCCTCACCCTCAACCCCTCACCCTCAACCCCTTACCCTCAACCCCTCACCCTCACCCTCACTCACCCTCAACCCCTCACCCTCAACCCCTCACTCACCCTCACTCTCACTCACCCTCACTCTCACTCACCCTCACTCACCCTCAACCCCTCAGCCTCACCCTCACTCTCACTCTCACTCACCCTCACTCTCACTCACCCTCACTCACCCTCAACCCCTCACTCACCCTCACTCACCCTCAACCCTCACCCTCACTCACCCTCACTCACCCTCAGCCCCTCACCCTCAACTCCTCACCCTCACTCACCCTCAACCCCTCACCCTCACTCACCCTCAACCCCTCACCCTCGACCCCTCCCCCTCAACCCCTCACCCTCACTCACCCTCACTCACCCTCACTCACCCTCAACCCCTCACCCTCACTCACCCTCAACCCCTCACCCTCAACCCCTGACCCTCACTCACCCTCACAACACATATTGTGTTACAATAGGTGTCACATTTGCGAAAGATAAAAATATTGGCATTGTAAATAACAAAGCTATTAATTCGCTATTTTCAAAACAAGCACATAAATAAAAAATGTGTCCTTTACAATACCAATAGCTCAAACTTTCCTAATGCGAGACCTATTGCATTGCTGTGCTTCTCTCCCCTGCTGCACTCTCCTGCTCTCTAGAGATGTGGCCTAACGACCAGAGCTGCCATCTAAGTCACGTAAATACAAAACATGTTGCATTCCAAATGCTATAGGTGTCACATTCGCGAAAGTTATAACTATTGGCATTGTAAATGACAAAGCCATCAATTTAGCAATTTTAAAAACCAACAAAAAAATAAAATATGTCATTTACAAGACCAATAACTCCAACTCTTCTAATGCGAGACCTATTGCATTTCCAATGCTTGTTTTTGCTATGTTAGCCTTCCATGTCGCATAATCTAAGGTTATTGTCAAATAAAGATTGAAGACATTTGTATATATCTGTGACGGAGAGGCCGATTCGGTTCATTGTGGTTTGAGTAGGCGCTGTAGATCAACAATGGCCTTCATTGGATGATCCTGTGTGTCAGCATTTGAATGCACAACTTACATCCTGCTTAACAGTGGAAATATAATAGGCTCTAAACCTACAGAGCTTGAGGTAAACAAATGAATATGAATGATTATTTATTTTGGACATACTGAGGAGAAATATGTTTTTGAAGAACATTTATCAGCAATTGCAGATCTTAGATGCAATTCCTACAATGCTAGAAATATTGTATTTTATTAGTAGTATTAGAGTCTCTCTGTTATAGCGCAAACTATGAATTGCATCTATTTTATCCATGTGTATGTACTTCATTTTCCAGTTTGTATTTGTTGTGGGTACAGGGACCAAGGAAATAAATTATGGGCAGCTACACTGCAAAAGGATAGCAAAAAATAGAGTCTCGAGTATACCTATATGAAACTGCACACTATACAATAATAAAGGTAATATGTCTGCTGGTATGGCATTGAAGTGGTAGTGAGTGTTGGCTGGAAGGCTTCCAATGGATAGACCCAGTGAGATGCTAAAAAAGTGTTTTTAGTTGACTATCACCCCAAAAAATTGAAGTTATAAGTATGTCTGATTTTCTCCCATAGATTAAAGACCGCTAGAACTGGAAAATGTAGCCAAGAGCTGGCAACACGCCCCGCCCTTTTGTCTGTTTAACAAATGGTCACCAAATATTCTCGGTTATGTGCAGGTGACAAAGCTTCTACTTATTTATCAAAAGAGGGCACAGGTTATGCATTTTGTGGTGCTTTGAGTATCAGAATGTGTCATCGCCCTCTGAAAAGAGGGAGCATAATCCAAACATGGTTGACAAAGGTAACAAACAGAAAGCTGCAGTGTCCACATTAGTCTTAACTCATTCCTTCCCAAGTCTCTCTTTGCCAAGATGTCTGTATTGTTCTGCTTTTTGTTCGCAGTGCAAAACTATAGCACATCAGGTTCTAACCTGGTTTCACATCTGTAGGTTCTCTCGTCTGCCACGAACAACTCCACACTGGGATAAAGTGTCATTTTTACAGCAGATCGTGTACTTTGTTATAAGAGGCAAGGTGTTACATTATTGTTGAAAAACACAACCCTAAACATGCCGCAGATCACAACTTCTGTCTACTGAATTATATGGATGGACACCGCACTTCGCTTTCATGCACAGGATGTGAGAGATATGAAATAATCCATTCCACCTTCTGATCAGTCATTGCATATCCTTCAGTCAGAAGACATGGCAGTCAGTCTTGAAATGCTTAACTGAAAATATATAGCATCTTGGTTCTCAGAAGACAACTATAGCAAGAGTCAGTCCCTCCACCATCTCAGACATAATATAGGGGGAGTTTTCTCTAGTTGTGGTCAGCCAGAGCTATATAAAACTTTGCAAATAAATAAATAAATAAATAAATAAATAAGCTGGTCTCCCTACTTAAAATGCAGGTCCAAGGTCAGAACTCGATGTAAAGGAGCTCCAACTAAAATGTCATCTCCTCAGCTTTGTATCTCAGAACCAATCAGCGTCACATATCTCGACTGTACATATTCTTATAACATGGGCAACTTGCATAACTTCACATGCAAAAAGTCCACCCTTTACTTACAAATGACACGACTGGCAGTGCTGCTAGCTGCCAATCAACCCTATACGCAGATTTCCATAGCCCATGACTTAACAGCATACCAAATATTGTGAGTGCAGCACAACCTTGAATAAATTACCAAACCAATCACAGGAAGAGCTTTTAAGCAGTGACCACAGTTTGAGTGTGTTTTGTGTGGAGGAGAAGAATGTTGGTTATTTGTGATTGAGGGGATGGCAAAAGCAACTGAAGATTAGACAATTATGTTGATTGTGGAAGCTACCATATAGCAGTCTACTACCGATATGAGAGTTAACAAGAGAAATAGCTCTCAATTAAAGCTAATGCTGACTGGACAGCAAGACAACTCAACCAAGCAAACGCTAAGAAAAGCAATGCAAGAAATTCAAGACTTGGGGAGAACATGGCAGCCGGATAGGAACGCCAGTCGGGAGCTCCCTACACAAATGGGCAGATCTTTAGCAAAAGATGAGTGTTAGTATTAGTGAAGCTTAAAGTCTACCTTTGAGGTTCCTGCGATCTTGAGGTGTCCCTCATGGTCTCATTATTTCGCAGCTGGAACTGCCTATTCTGCCTCTCGTTCGTGACCCGGCGCGAAATGCGGGGGGAGCCTTTGGCATCTCTGGTGTTTTCGGCATCCTGCTCTCTCATAGCGACGGAGCAGCGGCTGGAGCGGAGTCCGGCTCAGGTCCCTAGTCGGAACCCCACGGTGGCCCCCGTGAAGTTCGGCGACTTACTGTGGGCAAAGGCAGTGGCGGTACTCAAGCAAAGCAGGAAAGCTACTGCAAGAGTTTCCTTTCGAGCAAAGGTTACTATCAGCCCCAGCCCCAGAAACAAGGGGACCGTTCGAGGGGGAAAAGAACTGGCAGGCAAAGGAGAACAAACTAAAGGCAGCAGGGCTGCCAATCTTTCAAAAAAGGATTGGTGCAGGACTTTGAAAAAACAGAGAGGTGTCTCACCGTTACCCAAGTAAGTGGAAAAAAGTGGAAAATCGAATATACAATTGGGGGGTAATACAGTAAAATCACAGAAATTGGCTCAGGAATTGACTTTGAATGAGGGCATGGGGGGATGTAAAAGCACTGCTATTGATATTGTAGATATCGATTGAATAGATAAATCGCCTAAGAGAGGGATAAGATATTGCCTAAGAAGCAGGAACCTCCCAGAAAACCCACTAAATATTGTGGCACTACAAAAGGGAAAATTTTTAAATTAAAGAGAAAACTAAGGTAGTGTCTCCACCACAAATCCTTGAGTTTAATATAGTCCCAATACGCCCCAAGGCTGTGACAAAAAAAGTAAAATTACCCCCCTCTCCGTACATACTTTAAGGTAAAACATACCCTCCCCAAGGAATTAAAAGAGCTGAGCCCATAAAAGGAGAGTACGATTACTCACCCAGAAGGAAGTTCACCATGATTTATAATGGCTGAGAAGAATCTAACGCAGGTATCCCGCATAGCCCCAATCGTTTCAATGGGCTGGCAACACTAGAGCAGGATAATGAAGGGGAGAGTGAGGCATGTACTCTCCCGAGACTTTAGTTGTAAAGGACATGAGCATAAAACCAAAAGAGTGGGTTAAAACTGCGGATCAGTTAATGGAAATCCTGACCACGGAGATGAGATCGAGTTGCCACATCTGAAAAAAATCAACTTAAAATTCAAGGGGTCTGTGAGACAATGGAGACTAAGATGAACTCAATAATGGAAAGGATCACTACTTTGGAGACCAACATGTAAGAGCTAGATAAAAGGCTTACCATTAATGAAAAAAACACAGGGGCCCTGCAGTCTTGCTAAAGGAATTAACAGGGAAAATTGAGCCTCTAGAAAATCAGGCTAGACTTAATCATTTGAGACTCCTGAATATTCCAGAAGGTCAAGAGGCAGGTGATATAAAGAATTTTGTGATACACCTCCTGAAAGGATTTTTCCCTTGGATTAAAACTGATGAACTCTTCGAAGACATACAAAGGGTTCATAGGGATCCCTTTGTGAAAAATAAAAATAGGGCAAACCCCAGGAAGATCTTAGGTAATTACAAGACTTACGCACTGAAAGAAAGAATTCTAAAAGAGGCGATAAGTGCGGCATCTCATAAAAAGGATGAATGGTCATTCCGAGTAAGATCGGACATATCAAAGACGACCGCCAATGGCAGTTAGGCCCATAAATGCAGGAACTAAAATCCTGTGTGCAAAAGTTCAAATTAAATTCCCAGCAATGCTCAGGATCATGTGGGATAACCATATGTACAATTTGAAGGAACCGCAGGAGGTAGATGCACTGTTAGGCACGATAAAGGCGCACAAAGTTTGAATGCAAAATGCCCATAGAGTAGGGATCTCAAATAGGCAGGACAGACCTGCCAATGAATAAAGGAAGGGTTCTCCATGGGAGGGGTGAGTCTGTGGTTGGGGAGGGGGCGGCACGGGTTCTGTATAAAATATAGCACATATGGTGTGGGAGCATTATTGGGGCGGGGGGAATAAATCTGGTCCGAATCACGCAAGTTAAAGGAAAAAGTGAACTTACCATTTTACATTATTTTTAAATTATGGGAATTACATTTCTCTAATGGAATATGAATGGCTTGCGAGTCAGAGCAAGAAGGCAAAGGATTCTAGACTACCTTAAATATAAAGACTGGGACATAATAATCCTTCAAGAAACCCATCTCTTGAAATCCGAATGGGAGGATATAATGAAAACCCAACACTCGGTAGATTTTTATATTTGTATCAAACAAACATACTGTTTTAAAGGGTTAATCATTATATTTTAAAAAATCAGCGAAAGCAACTGTGGATTCTTACAAAAATGATATAAAAGGGAGATAGGCTGTGAGAAACATCCGCCTAGGTGGTAGATACTTAGTGATTGCAGGGTATTATGGATCTAATGTCGATGACTCCTCAGCTCTGCAGGCACTTTTTGCACACCTTCTAGATACGTCGGGCCAATTATCCTTGGTGGTGATTTTAACATATTGCTTGCCCCGCACTAGATAGGGGTCCTCCTAAAAAAATACCCACTCTGCCTAAAATGAGGAGATGGCTTAAGACTTACCTAGAGGATCTAGGTTTAATAGACGTATGGAGAGGTAAGAGTGAAAAAATAAACCACTTGTTTACGTTTAAAAACAAAAAGCTGGGACATTTCTCTAGAATCGACTACTTTTTAATTGACAATTCAATATTCGGGGGAAGTAAAAAAGGTCAGACATCTACCTGAACACCTATCAGATCACTCCGCAGTATTATTGGAGATTTAGTTTCATAATCACCGGATCCATCAAGGTGGACTCTAGATAAGGTATTACTTCTAGAAGATAAAATACTAGAGGTTCTTAGGGAAGAAACTACATCATATTTTCAATTAAATTTGGAACAGACCTCCAGTCAGGTTAGATGGGGGGCCATAGAGCGGTACTTAGGGGTAAGATTATTAGCTTAACGGCTTACAGAAACAAACTAAATAAGAAGGAAATAGAGAATTTGGAGGGCAAAATCCACAGATTGGAAAAGAATGTCAGTGAGGAAAGATTAGCTGAAAAGGTGGAAACACCTAGGAGGGAACTAATTAAGACAAAAAATAATCTAGTAAACATATTAGATACCCGAATCAAGAAGAAATGGTAGGCCAGTAAACTGTCTCATTATCAATATGGGGAGGGGTGTGGCAAGCTTTTAGCTTGGAAAACAAAGATAGACCTAAAGAGGAATAAGATTTCAAGCATCCAAGAGGTGAATAAAAGTCGACCGCTTATAGAAGAAGCAGATATTAAAAAAAGCCTTCTTTGATTTCTTCTCAGAGCTATATAAAGAGGATACGAAAAACAGCGAGGCCTTAACCCAAGAATATCTCAGCCAATGGGTTAAACAAACTCTGTTAGAAGAGAAAAAAGAAGAATTAACCCCTTGCATGCTGATGACGGCCAGGAGCCGTCATGGCACACAATGCTCGTGTGCTGATGACGGCTCCCGGCCATCATGACCGCACCCGCGATCGGAATGTGCCGCACAGGTGCAGAATCGCGGCAGCATGCAAGGGGTTAAATGCAGAATTTACTGAATTTTAAGTCAACAAGGTAGTTAAAGGTCTAAAAAGCGCTAAGGCTGCTGTGCCCGATGCCTTGCCTAAGGAAATTTATAGGGTACTCAGAGGAGGTCTGATACCAGAACTCACCAAATTGTTTAATGATATTTTTATAAGAGGACAAGCACCTCCTAAATCATGAAGTGTGGCTACTATCTGTAATATATTAAAACCCGGGAAAGATCCTAAACACTGTGATTCCTACAGGCCTATCTCCACGTTAAACTGCGACTACAAGATCTTTACGCAGTTGTTAGCAAAGAGATTGGGAAAGTGGGCAGGACAACTAATCCACACAGAGCAAAAGGATTTATAAAGGGTAGACAGATTTAGAAACTCACGCATGAATTAATAGGAGCTATAGATTTAGCGAATGAGGACAATCTCCCTCTATCGGTTGTTACTTTTGATGCCACCAAGGCTTTTAATAGGGTTAACCGGAGTTTTTTACATAATACATTGGAGGCTTTTAATTTAGGCAACAACTTCACAAGAGCAGTAAGAGCTATCTATAGCTCCCCAACTTCATGTGTGTTGATTAACGGGTCCCTGACAGAGAGAATACACATAGAAAGAGGGACCAGACAGGGGTGCCAGTTATCCCAATATTGTTTAAACTTTACATTGAGCCCTTGGCCTGTGCTCTAAGATCTAATCCATCTATACTTCCTTTCAGCTGTAGGAATTGGGAGAAAAAAAGTTGAGCTTTATGCGGACGATTTAATGATCTATACGAATAACTTAATAGGTTCACTCCCTGAAATATTAGCAACACTAGAGCAGTTTGGAAGTATATCAGGCTACCAAATCAATCAAAACAAAAGACTGAGATAACGTGCTGGAACACACAGAGTAATGATCCCTTGGAAAAACTTCAAATACGATACTTATTGTGCGGGAGATTAAGAAGATTGCTAAAATAAACTTTAATAACATCCAATCTGAGGCCAAAAAACTGCTTAATGCTTGGAGATGTTTCCCTTTATCATTTATAGGTCGGTCAAGATTATGATCTTGCCCAAATTCACATACTTGTTTAACTCAATACCATTAGAGCTTTAAAAAGATCTGATTGCTAAAATGCAGGGTGAAATCAACAACTTTATTTGGGCCTCAAAGGGAGCTAGAATCTCATGGAATAAGCTGAGAAGGAAACAGGAACATGGATGGATAGCCAGCCCGACCCTATTCCAATATTACAGGGCGTTCCACTTTAATAACATTAGAGTACTTTAAAAATTTTTTAACTCTTTTCCATTGTTTATGCAAGCAATGACAAGTCCGGAAGGAGACCATTTTCTATATAAATTCGGCCAAACAAATTTCTTCTAGAAGATTAAATTAAAAATCTTGGGAGCAGCCATTAGACTGTGGGTTCAGATAAGATGTCTGTAGGAGATTTCCTACTATTGGCACCACGACCCCATTTGGGATTCGCCTGGTACACCTGAATGTTTAAAGGATGCATTATTAGTCCCACTGAGAGAAAACAGAATAGTGGAATGGGGACAAATATTAATTGGACCTAATCTTGTCGACTGGGATAGACTTGTAGATCTAACAAACAGGGGTTTATCTAAATTCAAATACTATCAGTTAATAAGTTGGGCTAAATCCCTAGGAAAAGATGGGACGGGAAATTCAAAATTAGAGGCGAAGCTCCTAAGGACTTTTGAGAAGAAAGGAGTAGCCTATTGGTACTGAGCGCTTATCGATGAAGGACGAGAGGAATTATCTTTACCTAAAGAGATATGGGGGAAGGAGCTGCCATCGCAGGATGTATCAACATTATGGCAAGTATCTGCGGCTACATGTGGGGATGTTATCAAATCCGCACCTTTGAAAAACACTTCTTATTTACTCGGCACAGAGCGTACTGGACACCCAAAAGGTTGTCGAAAATGAACAAAGGGAGAGAGAGTTGATGACATCCACATGTTTTGGCAGTGCCCACACCTCCAGCCCTATTGGGAAAATGTAGATAAGATCCTTTCTGATGTCCTCCGTCAAGAAATACAGGTAAGCGCCCAATTGATATTATTTTGGGTGAAATTAGACGATCGTGGGGGGACCTAGTCTTAACAAAAGAGAAAGGAACCTATTATTTCAGTTGGTTTTAGCTGCCAGACGTGAGAGCTATATAAAGTGGGTTAAGTCCCTCCCCACTACAGTATAGTTGAATTCAGTCATTAGAATAAATCTAATGGATAGAGCTGGGCCACATGGCAAAAGATTGGAGTTTTGGAATAACTGGGAACAGTCGTGGGCAGAAAAATTGTAACAAATCATGATTTGGCGACCTTTTGAAGTCCAATGATTAAGCGCATTAATAGTTTTGGGTGTCGGTTACAGAGTTTCCACCTATGAAATGAGTGGGCAAGCTGCGGAAGAGATGCTTAGTAAGCAGTTAGGATACCCCCATGTAGGATATGGACTGATCCAAGTGCCGGAGAAGGGCCATGGAAGGTGCAGACCAACGAAAAAAGCTCTCTTTAAGTGGTTACTTTTGCTACAACACTCTACTTCTCGAAACTTTGCGCAATGAGGACTAAAGAAATTCTAGACTTACTGAGCACTGATGAGAGCGATAGGCAAGGGGCTGAACCTGCTTAAGTATTGCCTTGGGGTCCTCTCTACGCTACTCACAAGGGACCAAGCAAGAACATTTTAGGGATGGTGCTGTGCAGGAGATTGATCTTGAGGAGATTAAGAAGCGGACACTGATAGTCCAGTGCCTCCGTTGGGTCTGGGATTCCATGCACTACATGTGAAGGAGAGGTTCACATTTGACATACAGATCAGTTAGGAGTAACAAAAGTCATAAAGGTGATATTGCGAGCACTCCCTTGCAAATGGCAAACATCAAAAGCCTCTTTGCATCCAGAAGGTTACAGAGAAGCCCTGAATTAGTTTATACCCAAGGTGAACGCAGAAATCGCCACATTCTTTCAATATCTGGTTACCTCATTATCCTTTTGATAACAATCTCTTCTCTCACCACCTGCCTCTCACGCACTCAGTTCCCTCTCTCTACCTCAGATGATGTAGGATATATCGGTTTCAAGATTATAAACATTAAGCTTACCTTGGATTTGCTTCCAGCACTATACTTTCCACCATATATAGTCACAAATACAACCAAACTGTCAGCTCTCTCTCCGACATCCCAATGGATCCTATCCATATACTTAACACTAACCACCATGTGCACTATCAGACCACTTGAGTCCACAAATCAACTAACATCTTACCTTCTCATCACATGTCTAATCCTGTCGGACATCACCCTTCAACTTCTCTCACATTCACCTTACCTAAAGCTTCAGAACGCCACTGCCCTATCTTTACTCAACACACCCATATCCAGCTCAGTAAATTATTGCATTGCATTATAACCCCCTTCCTTCTGCAGACTCTTGGAACATCTCTTTAATTGCCTCACCTGATTTGTCAATACGCATTATTTAATTAACCCCTTTCAATCTGACGACTGAACTCTAAACTGCACTGAGAATACTAGGTCATGTTTCCAGCTTCATACCATATGATTATCCCATTAAATTACCTTCCATATTAATACCCCTCAGGTAAACTGCAGCATTTAATACAGTTGATCACGCTATGCTCCTTCCTGCATTCAGTACTTCAATCCAAGAATGCTAATCAATTTATTCCATCTTTTAGATCAATTTCCCTTTGTATCTTTTGTGCTTTTCGCTCTCAAAATCTACTCCTCTGCCGACTGGAATTCTCCTGCGCTCCGTTCTCTTCCCTCTGCTCCCCATGGAGACATCATGGGCCAGATGTATCAATGCTTTTGCGACTTGCAAACTGCCTTTTTTCATATGTATGAAAAAAATCGCAATTTAAGGAATCGCAATAATTTGCGATTCCTTATTTTGCCATAGCATTTAAGGAACCGCAAATTTTGCGAGTCCTTAAGTGATATGTATGAAACATTTTTAAATTGCGATTTTGTGTTAAGAAATCGCAAATTACTACCAACTTGTAGTTGGTGGTAATTTGCGATTTCTTTTAAAAATGCCCTATTTGGCATTTGGGAGGGTGGCAAGTGACACACATACACGCCCATACATACATCTGGCCCCATATTCTTTAAACTACTACAACCTATATGATGCTGATATGCAAATTACTTTCAGCTGCCCTCTTTTCATACCCGAGCTCGAATTCAAAGTCTTAGATTGGCTATATTGAACGGCATTGTCCATGTGAGACCCTGTTCATCATTTTAACATTTTGGCAGACCCACTATGGTTTCATGTAAAGAAAAACAATGTCTTAAGTCTCCTGACATATGCTTTACATGACTATGGCATGGTGCTTACCAAAAAGGTGTAAGGCTCCGTTGGTGTTCTAAAGAACCAACCAAAATTGTACTCTTGTTTGCATGCATGGCTGCCAACTACTGGCCCCTAGTGCAAACTATGATTACTAACATTTGGAGACAGTGGGTTCTAGTAGGTAGTAGGTATTTTTACTTAGGCCCCAATGGGGAAATTGCCTACTCCTTCTCTCCAGTAAAATTGGTTTAGTAGATCATAAAAGAAACACCGCAAGCACCAAAATATATTCTGCATGTGCATACAAGTACTTAGCTACACGTTAGTCCAATGTCTCTCCCAATGCATGTAAAGGACATAAAGATGGTGGGGTATTTAAAAAGGCTAGTTGCAGAGTTAGCAGCCTCCTCTTTCCAACTTGTTTCCCTGTGATGTTCCTTTAGTTTCCCTCAATCACTCAGGAATACCTATTGAGACCAAGGGAGAGGTCTGTTTTCTAGTACCGTTTTGAGCTCTGAAACTGTAAACTGGTTCTAGAAGATTAAGGTAACCCCGAGATAGGGCAACACTTGGACAAACAATTTTGCCTGGTCAAAGGGTACACCTTCGGCTACCTGCCCACCCTGCATCCCGTGCTTTGTACTGATGGCAAGGGCATTTTAAGCTGAATAAACACAGACTAACGTTTGCCTCCACTAATGGATTTAATGGAGATGTTGTCAACTGTGAGGAAGATGCACTTGGTTATGATTCATCCCCTTCCAAATTTTTGGGAAAACTTTGAATTCAATCAGACACTTAGAAATACCAACTGTTCAGAACTCTGGAAATAAGCTGCCTACTTCAGCTTATTCAGTGCAAGTGTTATATCTTGGGTCTCAGCACAATCATACAGTGAAGGCGCAATCAAAGGCAGGAGCGTGGCGGTCTTCTTTTTGGATTTAAGACCATAATCGTGGACTGTGAAAAAGCCTCAGCTGATGCAGGACACAGGATTAAAACTGACCCGTGAGAAGAAGACCCTGTTCTCCTCCTATGAAAGTCAAGTCCAGCATTCAGTAACTTTGTTAGGTCAGGCCCACACAGGCTTCTAAAAGTGGTAGCCTGCAACATCTACCCTGCCTGACAAGAGTCTCTGTTATGTAGCCCTCTCGAAGCCGATGTGTTTCCCGTGACAGAGATTGGTCATTATTTGGTGCTGGAATTGTGAGGCCAATTATCCTGCTCTGACATATTAGATAGTAGTAAAGAACATAAGAGTGTTCATAATACAGGAAGGCAAGAATGTTAAACAACATTACATTTATTACTTTAATTTATTTGTATTTAACTGCAGAGAGGTGTGTTGTACCTAATCTAAATATTTATCCAACATCACCTTTCAAGATCAAACCCTATCTGCATCACTTCTGTTGGGACGACAATGGCATGTAAACTGATGCTGTTGTAAGTTAGGCAACTGCATGATACTGGTATAGTGATTTCCTTTTGCCCCCGCAGACATGAAATCATGCCTGTGCACTGGGTCCCAGGCCTCAAATTGACCATGAGACCCTGGGGCGGACTCTGATGGGGAGACAAAAGCGTACTCTCTAGTGGTCACAAGACTAAAGTCTGTGCTATTTGGAACATTTCTTGTGTACAGTGGTGCAGCACACCATTTTTGAATCCATAAAACTAAACATAAAAAAAAAATCAGACTATGATAACTACAGGCCATCTTGTGTCAAGTCCCAATTATATGTCATGACCAGAACCTGTGCTGATATCCCTGTAAGTATGCAGAGTGCACACCAGGCGGTACTATGGGGCAGTAAGGCAGTGACCAACAGGCTGGTCTGTCACATCAATGTGTGGACCAGTTTAATGGCGGTTTGTAGGCCCGTTTAATCATTCGCTGGGTCAATTTTTACTGTGTATTCCCAGATATTAAAATAAACATCAACTGCAGGAAGCTCAAATCCATGCAGTGTCCCATACCTTACAAAACACTTACACAGCACGTCTTCACAAAGTCAGAACTGCCCCAACTGAAAACGTGGGCCACTTTTTTAGAATTCTAATGTATCAATGGGGGACACTTATGTTGGTGCCTGGGGCTATTTTCTCTCTAAGTCCGACCCTGGTTGAGTACAGTGAGCGGTAGTACAACATCATGTTGTCTGCAAGTGTGCAAGTTACGAACCCAGTGCAATCCCCTTTGGATTGACCCTGGTGTGACACGGCACAAAATAGAGGTTGTGATACAGCATCACCAGACAGCTGAAGTGTCTTGACCCAAACATTCCCACGTTGTTCCAGTTCCAAGCTTCTTCACGGACCAAGGATGGGGTTACTCTGCAGAGTTCCCTGAGAGTGGCTGTGAATCAGAGCTGGTATCTATGGAAGCCAGTCTCCCAGAGGTGAGTGAAACTAAACTCAATACATATTGTCTGCCTGAGACCTGAGAATCTGCCTACCTGCTCAGAGGTGAGGAGGAGCGACTTGGTTTACAGTAGCCGCCTATCCAAGGAGGAGAAGCTGAGCCGCCGAGTCCAGAGAGGGTAGAGGCCCAGGAAAAGCAGTGGGAATGTGCCCGGAGTTGACCTGAGAATTCCTAATGTTCGTCCAGCCTCCCTGTGTGCCCAAGAGAAGCCAACATCAACCAGCTAGCCAATGTGCCCACTCCAGCGACCACCATAGAGGAAGACTGTGGAACCTGTGCCTTTGTCGCACCCCAAAGAACCATGACCCTGCACCACGGAATAGGCACCCAGCTGCTTAACTGTCCTCCATATACCCTCTTAGCACTTTCAAACTCCTCTAGAGATCTCACCTACTAAAACTGGATAGTGGTCTTAAGTAATCGCTGTGCAGTCATATCTGCTAATGTATAAAAGTTGCTTTGTTTAGATTTATTAGCTTTTTAACAATGTTTAATAGTGCTTGTACTTGTATGTTTAGTCTATTTATTCTCCGAATGCACTACTCACCATAAATCTTCCGTCCAAAATTCTACCTGCCCACCACAGTCCATAATCCTATGTGCAGTTCTTGTGTAGATGTGTTCTCACTGTCAATAGATGAGTTCAAATAATTTGTGCAAAAAGTATTTCAATGAAAAACAGAATCTCCTTTGCTCGTGTGAATTGCACCAAGCAAGCAAAGCTTACAAGTCCAAGTTAATTGAAGGATTTGCATCACTGAAAAAATGTGACTAAAATAAACATTTACAAGTAGAACTTACACTATGGCCAAAACGACTTAGGATTTACAGACCGTTCAAAACAAGCGTCTGCCGTCTGTTCATTCTGACACATATAAAGTACATTAGGAGTCTTATGCGGACTAAAAATCTACTGGAAGGTAGTATAGTTGGAAAATATACATATTTTACATAACCTTTTTACATATCTTAATATCGTATACCGTAGCAGGCATAACTAGACACTCACAAAGTCAGGCAGCAGAACTAACACAGATCTGTACATAGAGTTTAAAGGCTCAGAGAAAGGTTACACCAATTTTACTCCTTCAGTCTTCAGACCGCATTATTGGAAATGTCAAACCAACCTTTACACTGCAGATAATAAAACGCATTGACATGAACCATGTTATAACTGCCTCAGAAGCTAGTGCCCTATGGCAATGATGAAACAATACGGGCAGCAGGTATTTTAAACTCTGCATGAAGAAGTATTCAAATATCAGCTTTAAACATTCTATAAATGCAGCAATGCTGTCCACAAAATAACAGCGTGTTACAAGTTGTGCTAAGAAAACAGAAGCCTTTCATTTCTGGTTAAATAATGCAGTCGGATCACCTGATCACCCGATAAATAAATCCTTTTATTCATTTTTGTAACATTTGGCCCACAATAATAAGTCAAATTTTTTTCTTTGTATACCCACATATACTATTATTAAATGCCAATGTATCACCATTAAGCCATCACAAATGAGTGACCTACAAAAGTATACCAGAAATGTATTACATCAGCGGTTCTTAATGTGTGGTCCGGAGACCCCTTGGGAGTCTACGCCTGCTTAAAAAATGTAATCATATAACAGATTATTAAATTGTATATTAACAAACAAGAAAAACATAAAACTTAAAATGTATAAATCATGAGCAAATATGAAGGAATTTGAAATTGCAGACTAAAAATTAAGTTGGTATCCTCAGATTTGTGGGAGCATGACAAGTGCATCAAACAGAAGATAGAAAGGGTGATGTATGGCTTCAATTGAATTTAGAAAAGCTCCAACCTTCTCATTAAAATTAAGATTTGTTTTATATTTGTTTGAGAATTAAATATTTTATCATTTGTGTGTGTGTGTGAAGAATGCTTCTGTCTGTATTTTTCTGTATTGTTTTGCGGTTCAAATTACCGAATTTGCTTATGCCAGTATCCCCGGCTTCCAGTAATGACTCATTGAGGGTCACCGGATTGGTAGAAGGATTCTGTTGGGGGTCGCTGGATTTCAGTAATCATTAAGTGGGGGTCCGCATACGTCAAAAGATTAAGAACCACTGGGATACATAATTCCAAGAATAGCCAACATTATGTCTGGACTGGGCTCATAAGGCGGAGAACAGCCAGCATTATTTCATGGGCTGGCACCATCATGCGATGGATGACCACAATACAATATGGATCACCAGCAATGTGTCTTGTGTAGGTTCCATAATGAAAAAGACGCCCAGCATGATGGTAGGAACTTGCACCATCATGGCAAGCTGATGATATGCCCCCCAAAAAAGCTAACATTATATAATTATGCAAAGGTGCGTAGCAAATGCCAGTAACCATTATTAAACCAGAGCTACCATCATGCCATGAATACTAACATTATGTGAACAATGGCCACTATTAAGCCAGGGCAACCATGTTGTCAAAGCAAATTCAGGCAATATCATGGATGATTGTTTAGTATCTTTAGGAATTAGCATAGCGCAACCCTAGACAGGGAGCAACGGCATATCTGAGGCAAGAACAAGACCCCACATTTGTTTGCCAGGGCCAGTATTGCAGCAAGGGCGGGTAACAGCAAGCCAGGCTCCGTAAGATTGCATAGACGGGTCACTGTGGTGCCCCAGTAGCAGTTCCTTCATGGCATGGCCTTGGATACCAGGTGACTACCAGGTACAGACTCTGCCAGGGTGGAGGGACACGCTTCATTCCTACTACTTCGAAGAGGCAAGAGACACTTACTGATCTACTCTGCTCCAACTACTCTTGACCTTGCTACAAGCTCACCACTATTCTTGCGGTCACACTGGCATGTCCAGAGCAGTGATGACATTTGAATTGT
Organism: Lissotriton vulgaris; assembly: GCF_964263255.1. NCBI lineage: Eukaryota > Metazoa > Chordata > Amphibia > Caudata > Salamandridae > Lissotriton > Lissotriton vulgaris. The sequence continues at coordinate 228,480,090 of NC_141691.1, read as the reverse complement.
AGTTCCACATGCTTTTACACATTTGAACCACACGGCTACATATTAGGCACCCTCGCCACGGTGTGTAGACTAGGGTAACCAATAGGGAGGATTTAACAGACATAAGTGTACAAGAATGAATGCCAATGGGGTCAATCACAGTGCTTATATGTGACCTGACAGCTTCGCCATTGCGTGAGCGGTGTCAGGGCTATGGAGGTACTGATAGAGAGTAGTGTGCTGGGCTTTTGGTTCCACCTTTCAAACACACCCATGTGGCACCCACCTTCAAACAGAAATTTACTGTGAATATGTAAAGGGCAGCTCATCTCACCTCGCATACAAAGCTTCCACATCTCTTCGAGTGCCCCTTCCAAGATCTGGAGCTTTGCTGTATCACCTCGTGCGGTGCACAGGTGATGCCGACAAACACGCAAAAGACTCTTTGTGAGGCAGATTAATTTCAAATCTCAACAGTCGTAAGGGCCAAACACTACGTACTGAAATCAATTATATGAAGCTAAAGAGTTCTTACACTGAATGTTCTGTTCACACCATTTTACTGGACATGTTTTACTTCAAAGGCTTTCATTGAGGGTTTTTTAGTACATACCCCATTGGGAGGAGCATCATCCCCATTTTAGGATCAAGGCGGTGCAACATTTCTTATTGACAGTTCCATTTCTGATGCGGATTAGATCATTCATAATAAGGCAAGTATGGTAAAAAAAAGTGACTGACATTCTCTTTGCCTTTAAAGGAGAAAGAGTGTAAGTGTGTGTGTGTGTGTGTGTGTGTGTGTGTGTGTGTGTGTGTGTGTAAGTGTGTAAGTGTGTGTAAGTGTGTGTGTGTGTAAGTGTGTAAGTGTGTGTGTGTAAGTGTGTGAGTGTGTAAGTGTGTGTAAGTGTGTGTGTGTGTAAGTGTGTAAGTGTGTGTGTAAGTGTGTGAGTGTGAGTTTTAATGTTTTATGCCTAGTTCTGCAAGTAATCTGCTTCTTTGAGTTTTATGAGCAGGACCACCTTCTTGATCCAATTCCTATGTCACCACAAATATGTATTGGTTTATCTCACCTACAAAGGTGACACACCATGGGAAGCTATTGGAAATATTGGGTAACAGATACATTGAGAACTTCAGCTCACAGGCCCATGATTCAGATCAACCTACACACGTTTTCAAGTCAACATGCAAAAGGTGTCTTTTGATGCACCATTTTCGTTGAAAACAGATGGATAAAATGTAAGTAATATTGTTTGTGAGAAAGAAATTCCTACCAGTCTTCCCATGCCGGGCAGTATTACCCCTACTTTGGTCAAAACCTGGTATTAGCACACAATGGAAAAAACGTTGGAGTTTTTGTTGATGAGCATATGGTGATGGATTTCCAGCTTCAATCCGTCATAAAAAAGTATCTTACATCTTTTCAAACTAGGCAAAACAATACATCCCAATCCAATGGACAAGAGGCAAATAATGGTAGATGTGTAACAAACTATCTGTCGCATTCCGAAAAACAACCTTTTTAAGGTGATACCTTACTTCCAGAAAGACTGAATTTCGTTCAGAATTTAGAGGCAAGGCTCTTAACAGGGGATGTTGAGATACAAGCAAATATTGTCTGCTTGAGGACATTACAGTGGTTATAGGGGGAAGGCAGAATAAATTGTTATTGCCCATGTCTGGTGCATAAACTATCTACAGTGTAGCCCGTAAATATCTTTGAGTGAAGCTCTTGCTCAAGTTCTTTCAGTGCTCACTTCTAAGGGGACAGTTTCAAAAAGCCTATGATGAGAAGTCAAAGTTGGGGGGCGTGGCTAGCAAGCCATCATGGCGGACGGAGGCTGTTAGAGCTCCAGTGCCGCCGGGAGAAAACACATCCTGCCACCCTCAACGGGGGGCCGTCCTGCGACACCAACGATTGGATCCTACCACTGAGGTGCCCCGCTCACCTCGACAGAAGTTTGGGGACTCCAGGAGCCACGGATACCCGGCGGACTGGAATGAGGAGTCTGCGACCTAGCCCCACGCTGCAAGCCGGGGCCTCGAGTGCGGGCTGTGCCCGGGGTATTGAACGCTGTCTGCCGTGGTGTCGAGGGACTGCCCTGACACGATTGCCTGACTCACTGCCCAACTATTAGCGGAGCCGAGGGGGTATGAGCTGTGACCCCCCAACACCCCTGGTACAGAACTTTGAGGGCCTGGGAGCGACCGCCCAGAGGGAGGATCTGGCGCACGGAGGTGAGCTCCGCCTGCGGGAAACCCCGGAACCGCATCGCACCGGCGTCCCTGAACTGAGACCCATAAGACTACCAACGAGTGGGGGAAGCACGGAGACATCGTGGAAGGTACGGAATCGACCCCATCTGCCTTCCCCCTCTTCCCCCCCTCCCTCCTGCCCACTACCATTGCCGATGCTGGAGAGCCAAAACAGCGAGATTACACAAGTGCCGACGGCCTGGGCCGAGGCTGGGGACACGGAGAGAGCCATCGCAACTGCCCTGAACGAGGAGGGGCTAATAGACGGAGGGGAGCCGCCGGCCTAGAGTCGCGCTACGCCGGAGGGGTGAGGACACGGACGGTCGGCGCCAAACCCAGCGGAGACGCAGGAACGGACCCAGAAGACGAGTAAAGGCGCGAAGAAGGCCGCCATTGTTGCCCTGGGCAGAGGGTGCAGCATCGCCCACCTTGGGGCTAAGGAGACGGTGAAAGCTGAATGCCCACCCTGTGAACTGGTCCCTGAGGCCCTACTGAGGTGGAAAGAGGTGGGTGCGGCCTGCGAACAAATAAATAATAGTGGCCTAACTGGAACCCTGTCGAGAGGCCGATCACCTATCGAAGGCTTGAGAGACTGCAGGGCTGAGACTGGAACCCGAGCGAAAAGGAACACAGGAGGTGATAGGTGCCTACCCTACGACGTAGCCCCAGCCACTGTGTGGGCCTCCAGACAACAACCATGGTACGAAAAGGTACAAAGGCCACGGATGGCAAGGAAGGGACATCTGCGGGGCCTACTCCGGATGCGGGCCTAGGAGGCTCCACACCTCTAACACTGAACTTTACCCTCTCGGATGACCAACAAGGGGACAAATTGGATCTGATACTCAAAGAAATCAGAGACTACAGGGCCGCAATGGAGATGCAAATGGCCACCCTTACCACTAATCTCTCACTGCTTAAAGCCGATCACGATAAACTGGCGGACAAAGTTAAGGACCAAGGGCTGACGCTGACGGACCTCGCCCCGACGGTGGCGGAACACACCGACTCCATCCAACAAATTCAACATCAAGTAAAAACTCTGATGGAACGTGTGGAGGACGCAGAAGGTCGCAATCGACGCAATAACATCCGCGTCATTGGACTTCCGGAACGCAGTGAAGGGCCCCACGCGACGGAATTCATGGAGCAGTGGTTCCGAGATAACGTAGCTGCAGAGGGACTGTCACCGTTCTTCTGTGTGGAGAGAGCGCACAGGATCCCCATCGGCCGACCGAGACCGGGGCAACCACCACAGCCGCTGATTGTTAAGATTCTTAATTACCGAGATAGGGACGTGCTGCTTAGACAAGCCCGAATAAAATCCATCATAGAGTATGAGAACAAACTTATCTCATTATACCCAGACTATACCAACCTGATGCAGAAGTAGAGGTCCTACTACGAGGTAAAGAAGAGACTCCAGAGATCCAAACTCTGCTACGCCCTGTTGTTCCCTGCACGCCTCAAGGTGATCCACGACAACAAAACTCACTTCTTTGAATGCCCCACGGACGTGGAAGAGTGGCTGGAAGTGATGGATATCGAAGAAAACCCAGACCCAACCCAGGGATCATCGGCCAATGGATCTAAGGACGGATCAGATCACGCAGAGGACAGATCAGGTACACGAAGTGCAGAACCGAAACGACGTAAACCTACTGCTCACCAACAGAAACAAGGACAGTACGATGCTATCGCAATGGTGGGCTCCTTCAGGGCGGAGCGAGGGACAATCAATACGGACACTGAAGACTGCACTGTACATTCGGACTCGGAAAATAGTATGGTGTTGTTCCCGACTGCAACACCTAGAGCGGCAGATGAACTTCTAGACAATGCCCAGGAATAACTCCACACATGGATAAGACCTGGGACCTCAGGTCAAATTGGTATCCTTTTATTATAAACTGATTGCACAGCCAAGACATGGTGGGGGGAAGGGGACCTACAGACCGGGTGCATGATTGTGTTTATCTATTGCTATGATGAAACTTGAGGTAACCAAACTGTGCTTTCTATATACTGTCTCTGAAATAAGGCCCTCACACACCCCACACTCATGTGAAACACAGGAACATAACACTGTATAAGCAGGGAAATGTCCCCCCTCCCAAAACGCGGCTAACGGTAATGGACGGTTATTAGATAACTCTCCCTGCGGTGCCGTTGAGCCGACAGCGCAGACAAGTATGGCCCTCTGGACACGGCCCATGCTTAGCCGACCCCCCAAAAGTGTATGCTCCGCAGATTGTTTGGTTATGTTTTACAGTTTCATGTTCGGCACAGCAGGGTTCCGAGGATGCGCCTCCAGAGTTTGTGTTTGGGAAGGGGAGGGAACAGTCTCCTGGCTAGCACTGATAATGTACATATTGCTATATGAAAAGATGCCCACTGTGACACCTGTATTTGGATATGGCTGACAAGAAAGGGAAATATAGGCTGGTTACCTGGAATGTGAGAGGGCTAGGGGCAGTACAGAAACAACAGAGTACACGCCTTCTTGATTCGCCAGTGAGCGCACATAGTATTCCTACAAGAATCCCACCTAACACAGTCCGAGGCGCGCACACTACGGAAAAAATGGAGGGGAACCATATTTTCCACTACGTACTCTGCCTTCTCCAGAGGGGCCACGATATGGGTGCGATACGGTACCCCTTTCGTGGAACTGGAGAGGAGGGCGAACGAGCAAGGGCGCTACATACTGGTAAAGGGCACACTAGACGGTACAATGATAGTCTTGGGTAGCATCTATGCCCCGAATTTTGATCAGGACAGATTCCTTGCAACTGTGGGTCGGGCTTTAGCAGACTGGATAGACGTCCCCTGGATCTTAGGGGGAGACTGGAACATGATACTAGATGTGGACCTGGACAGATCGCACCCTCCCCTCCAGGCGACAGGGGTACACAAACTGCCTGACTCATTTGGGACGTGGCTTCAGGGATGGGAAATTACAGATGTATGGCGTGCACTACATCCAACAAACAAAGAAAACTCATATTACTCCCCACTGCATAACCTACATACCCGCCTAGATAGATTTATCTGCACCAACTCCTTAACGACCAAGTGTACGTCCTCAGACTACCTTGCCAAAACATTTTCGGATCATACGCCGCTAACACTTGACCTACACTGGTGAAATATACCCTCACCAGTACCCACCTGGAGGCTCAACCCCTCAGTACTTGACGATGGCCCGTTCCCCACACACCGTGCCGACACGTTAGCCAATTACTTCAGGGAAAACTGGGACTCCGCGTCCTCGAACTTGGTAGTGTGGGATGCAATGAAGGTTGTGATACGGGGAGCTGCGATTCGCCGGAGCCAGACAGGAGATCCATGAAAAACTCTGCGAAATGGAGAACCGTCTGAAGGAGCTTGAGACCAAGGTAGGAATAGACCCTGAGCGCAAAGGCGACTTACAAATGTGTAACAATGAGCACGCAGAACTCCTGGAAACCTTAAGGGTTATGGAGACTATCTGAGACGCCAACAGGCGGAGGCGGATAGATCCGGTGCACTGCTAGCTCGTTTGATCCGAGATACCCCTGAGATCCCAATAATTACGAGCATCCGGGATGAAACAGGCAGGCAGGCAAACACACAACTAGAAATTAACACTGTGTTTAAGACCCATCTAGAGAGACTCTATGCTCCTCCCCCCGCAGATGCTACGGATGGCATGATAGACTTCCTGGGAGAACTGACAATTCCAACCCTGACCCAAGAGGTTCAGACGGCCCTTGCCAGACCCATAACGCAGCAGGAAATAAAAGTAGCTATCCACACACTTAACCGGTGTAAGACTCTGGGTATGGATGGACTGCCTGGGGAGTTTTACCAAAGTTACTCTGAAACACTGGCACCTGTCTTGGAGAAAATATACAAAACTGCTTATGAGGTCGGCCACCTACCAGCCACGACTATGCAGGCCCTGGTAATATACATTCCGAAACCCGGCAGAGACACCATTGATGTGAGCAACTATAGACCCCTCTCCATGCTCTCCACGGAGTATAAAATCCTCAACAAAGCTATCGCATTGTGAATACAAACCCATCTCCCGGGCCTGATTCATACTGACCAATGTGGCTTTCTCCCAGAGAGGAGCACTTCCCAGAATACGAGGCGACTCCCGGCCCTCATGGCAACCACCCCACAAGATCTGCCGCACGCTGGCTGCATAGCCCTGGATCTCCGACAAGCGTTTGACTCTCTGATATGGGACTTTATGTTTGAAGCCCTAAGACGCTTCGGCTTCCCGGATGCCCTGATAAAATGGATTTGTCTGCTATACACGAATCCAACGGCTAGAGCACGCACAGGCAGGCACACCTCGGACAGTTATAACGTCCACAGGGGCACCCGACAGGGATGCCCGCTTTCGCCATTACTGTTCGTACTTACACTGGAACCCCTGGCGATTGCACTCCGAACTAGGGCAGGGGAGGCGGGCATACCAGTTGGAGAAATCCATAATTTGGTCTCCATATATGCCGACGATATATTGGTGTTCTTCCGAAATCTGCAGGATGATCATTCACATCTAGCGACCATCTTTGAACGATTTGAGAATATCTCTGGCCTGGCCATAAACCCGGGAAAATCCCTAGGCTTCTTTTTCCGGGAAGGACAGCGGCCTACCCATGTACAGTTTGGTACCTATGAGATCCAGGTAGCACCGACCACATTTAAATACCTCGGCATTAACGTGTATCGGAGTCCGGAAGACCAGATCGAGGGTAATGTACGGAGGGCAATCAATGGCCTTCGGGGTAGCGTGAACTTCTGAACGTCTCTGCCCCTGTCTGTAATGGGTCGGGTGGCGATCTCAAAAATGGTCCTACTTCCCCGGATACTGTACTACTTCGTAAACTTGCCAGTGCTACTTCCACAGCAAATTTTTACCACACTAAACACATTATTAATCAACCTCATATGGGGCGGGAAGAAGGCGAATAAGCCTCAAGAAACTACAACTGAACACCAGACAGGGAGGCCTAGGCGTACCAGACCTACAAAGCTACTATTACGCAAGCCAACTCCAATGGCTAACACGCTGGGTGGCGGGTAGAAACCTATATGAGATTGCTTTTACAGCAGACAAACTGGCACGCGGAGACCTACACTCCCTTCTACTACCCGCTGCCAGGATCCCCAGAGACTGCCACCCCCTATTACACGCAGCTTTGAGATGTTGGAGAAAGGCACTGACATACACAACAGGGACCATTCCCAATGCAGACAACATCCCCTCCTGGGACTCCCAACGCCACAAGGGAACCTGACAACGCAGATTACAACCCTGGACAGATGCCGGGGTGGACAGAGTGGGGGACCTGTTTGGGGACGACACTCTACTGGATCACGCCTCCTTTGCACAATGCAGATTACAACCCTGGACAGATGCCGGGGTGGACAGAGTGGGGGACCTGTTTGGGGACGACACTCTACTGGATCACGCCTCCTTTGCACAATCCACAGGTGCCCCGCCACGAATGTACCTACTGCACACCTCGGTGTCACATTATATACGACGTACATGGGCTCCACAACGCACCAAGCCAGACCAACACGAATTGGTTCATCTCTTCCACTATATGGGGACGGGTGGACACCTAGTAAAGTGGCTCTACGTAAGCATTAGAGAACATACAGCTTTGACCCTCATCACACTCAGGGAGGCTTGGACTACGGACACAGGGGAGGCTATAACAGACGGGGAATGGAAGATCATCCTATGTCACCATAGGAGGGTATCCAGAAGCTTTAAATTCAAATTTATACAGGCCATGATTTTACATAGGGCATATCTCACCCCCCAAAGGCTCCACAGGATGCTCCCTGCCACCTCCCACAACTGCCCTAGATGCCAGGAGGATGAAGCAAGCATCCTCCACATGTTGTGGACATGCCCGAGAATATGCAATTACTGGGTAACTATCAGAAACACACTATATACTGTAACAACCCTGCAGATCCCTGAGGAGGCACTGCCCTGCCTGATAGGAAACAGGAAGAGATCCAAGACCTGTAAGGCACAACTGAAATTTTTAGACTTAGCCCTCTTGTTGGTACTCAGGGTTCTCACTATGAGGTGGTAGTCGCCCAGACCCCCAAATGTAGAAACATGGCGATCTGACTTGTTGAAATGGGGCAAAGCGGAAACTGCGGCACTGCGTAGGGAGGAAGAGAAAGGACTACGTAAATATCCTATAGCGCAAGAATGGGAACAAATGCTGATAGAGATGGGTGATGTAGACCTAGAAATGCCACAAGGACATACCATCTGACTATCCACACGATATGTAGAATGCCAGCGCGTACGGATACTTATGTAAGATACGCCGGATAACCAAGCCTAAAAACTGAAACACTCTGGAAAGACTAAAAGCTAATATATCCAAACTACAGAGTATGTACAAGGAAATAGCCGGGAGACAGGGAGGGGGAGGGAAGGGGTTGAGGGACAGTTCATAAACAGGCGATCTTGTAATTTGAATGCAAATGATAAACATTGTAATGGAATGATATCCGGAGAAATGTAAGACATGATGAAAAGTTGGATATGAAGAATACTACGCCAAAGTTAAAGTTAAAGAAAAAGGAAAAGACTGATAGAATGTACAATGATTGAATGTACTGTATAATAATTGTCAGTGTCACGAATAAAAAGTTTTTTTTTAAAAATGAGAGGTCAAAGTTGCTCAGCTCTTGCTCCCAAGCTGTAGAATGTTCTTCTACTGTATAGTAAATTGAACCTATCCCACTAAAGGTTCTGATCTTCACTTACACCAATGTTGCTCTCATAGTACATTTCATTCAGACTCCAGGCAACCATCACCCGAACATCTAGTGATGGTTAACACGTGCTATGTAAGTATCCTCACTATGTGAGAAAGCCATGGTGCATCACTTTGCCTTAACTGTACTGCGGTTAACTAATAATTTGCTTGGGGCTTGGATGGGGACATCTTGCAGAAGTGTCATCTTTAAACCCTTCTCGGAATTAGTCTGTATGGGAAAGACAACATTAGATGAATACATTATTGTATTCGTAATGTACATGACAGACCAATTATATTTACCCTACAATAAGTTGTATTCACTGTTAATATTATTTTGCACAGACTTCCCATATCTGTTATTTCTCGTTAGCATGGGCAATTACATAATCCCAGGCTGCATATTCTAAAGGATAGGGCAAGGGGCCGACTTTGGTTTAGCTGGGAAATGTACGCAATTGTGTGTATTCCTTTGATATTTAGGGATCTATTAGGATGGGGGGCATACTTTCGTCCACCCGCCATCCTAGCATTGGTGAGGCCGGCCGCCAGTGGTGCGGCGGTCCCGCACCGGCATTCGGGATACCACCGCCACGGTGGCGGTGGCATACCTCATCCACAACATTGTGGCGGGCGGTGCTCACTGCCTGCCACAATGCTGTGGATGCACCTTGTGCATTTGCATGCACAACCTGGCAGGCACCGGGTGGTGCCTACCACAACGTGCATTCAAATGCAGGGGGGTACCATAGGTACCGCCCATGTGCACCCCCCAACATACTGTGGGCCCGGAACGGACCCCACATTCAGGCACCGCATACCTTTCCATGGCGGCAAGGACGCCATGAAAAGGCAATACTTCCCCTGTTGTAATATGGACGGGCGGAAAACCAGCAGAAGGTATTTCCGTCCGCCGGGGTACCCCCCCGCCATCGTAATATAGCGGGGGAAAATGGAAGGCAGGTGGCAGGTAATGGCGGGTGGCTCGCCACCATCATACGGGCGGTAGCAATCCGCCCGCTATTATAATAGAGCCCTTAGTGTTTGGCCTTCCCACCTTTAGAAAAAATCTGGCTCGCTGACTGCGTACACTCAACAGGCCGCAAATAGGACTTCAATGAAATACAACCAATGTACTTCGGAGACTAAAAGCACAAAGGCAACCAAATGAACTGTACAAAGGGCCAGATGTACAATGCATTTTTATGGTCGCAACGATCCGATTATTGTCCAAAATGCGATTTGGTAACTTGCTATTGAATGGCAATTTGCATTTGCGATTCAGTATTTGGGTGGGGCATTTTTGGGTGTCCGTTCCAAATATTGAATCGGTATGCTATGTATTAGTGTTTTGCAACCGCATTCTGGTCACAAAACACTAATAGTTTGCCACCTTTTTAAAAGAGATGGCAACCCATTCGCAAATGGGAATGGAGTCCCACTGGGACACCTTCACCTTTGAGAATGTTGAAAACATATTTTTTAATAGCACGGCCCACTGCATACTCCTAACAAGAAAATGAAACTTTGAAGTTTAATTTATTTCAAAACGCATCACTTCTTCCTTTAACCCCTTTAACGCGGCTGCGATTTCGCAGCAGTGCGGCACTTCCACAAAATGGGCGGGGCCACGTCGGCCGTTGGCCGGCTGCAGCACTAGCGAGGTAGTGCTGCCGTCAGCCAATGGCCGACGGCAGCACGCAAGGGGTTAAGGAAAACGACCACATTGATTTTTTTTTTTTTTACAAAAATGCTTTATTCAACAGCAATCACAAGACATGGTATTCTGCCGACTCAGCAGTCCCCAATCTCTGATGGTTACAATTCCTAATGGGTCGCCAATATTGACATAACTCATTAATATACATGAGGTAGGTCGATTTGCGACCCACTTGAATTGCTAATTAGAAGTTGTACGCTTTCTTACATAATGAACTGGGATTCAGTAAGAATGGCAATGAGAAAGATTAAATTACTACTTTTTATACATCTGCCTCTAAACTTTTGAAACATCATGAAAATATACTAACTTGCAACTGTTGCAAAGACCTAGTGACCGACGGAAGAGAGTGACAGGTGATCCCGACTCAATAAGGCAAGATCTTTACTCATTTTATACATTATAAATAAGGTGTTTACAAACAAATGAGCGAAACCTACGTTTAAACAGCAGATTCATCAACTGAAACAAACCAAAACAGGAAGTGGCAAACTGGCCACGAAGACAAAGCTGAAAAAAACAGTAAGCAATGTCCCTCGGCTAAAAGTTGCTAATATTAAGGCAACTTATGTATCCTATTAGCAAGATGCATCATAGAAAAAAAATATCTTGACCATGTAGTCAATACTCTTGCCATTTAAACAGCATTCAAATGTTTGTTTTCAAAAAATGCTAAAAATAAAGTACAGCAGAAGGTGTGCTCTTTCCACAAAAAAAGTTAAATATATTCTGCATTTAAAATTGCATCTAAGGGGGGAATGGCCAAGATGGCGGCGAGCAAGGACGTGTTTTCTGGAGCTCCTTCTTGCCGCCCGCCAAAAAACAGCTTCGGAGGGCACCTACGTGAGTCGGGACAGCAGACTCCGGTCCCGGAAGACCCTCTCTCGGCGGCAGCGACCCTAGTGCCGGAGGGGTGGGCTGCGGTAGTTCCTGGTGCCGGCGGCCGGCCTGGTTTGGGAGGAGCAAGGCTGGCCTGCATGATCGGAGTGGCGGCGGAGGCCTTAAAGGAGGGGAAGCTCGGATCGGCGGCCGTCGAGGCTGGCATCAACTGCAAAGGCCGCCTCTTGGCCGACCCGGATGACCCGCAGGCGATGAGGAGTGGGTGGCGGTGTGCTCACACCCCGCCGAGAGGCCTGAGGCTGGGTGCCCGCTCTACGCGACCTGCGGGATTGAGGTGAGGCCTTCCCTCCCCTGCGCTGGCAGCAACAGGCCGGCCCTAGCGGCCCTCTATCACCATAAGGCAGCCTCCAATACCTGTGGCAGTGGCAACGACTGGCCCCCTACCCGGAACGGGGGCGGTGAACTGCTGAGTCCGCCATTAACCGACGGCCTACCTGCAGGACCGCCGCCATCTTTCTCCACCACGCAAGGCCCAGCGAGATCCCCGTCCTCGGTTTGCAGACAGGCAGCGCGACAGGGGCGCGCCAGACTGCGGGGAGCCAGGCACCCACGCGGTGGGCACTTACCCCCCAACGAATACAGCGACACACTGGCTCATCAGCCGGTGCCACTTCCTCTGCACTGGTGAGGCGGAGACACGGCTCTCCCACCTGAAGCACCACAACACTTTCGACTCGAGGGCCCGCTATGGAGCACAGTGGCCTTTCACTACACATCTCGAACCCTATGCGGATTGGATCTAGCGACACTCGCGCTGAGACGGCTCGAGGTGCAAGATTTAGCGGGCCTGTTGAACCGGGATTTGACCCGGTGTAGCGACTGAAGGCTACTCTGGGAACGGCGGAGACAGGAGACCGAGAGCTGGCATCCAGGTGGAGGCTGCGCCGAGACGGGGACCCTGAGAACGTGCTGGCCTAGTCGTGGGGCCTACAACGCTAATTTGTTGAGCTCTGAACCCATGTAGCCCAAGTGGGTCCTTTCGACCAATGGGTTTGTGCCTCACTGCACACGGAGGCTCCCGAGGTTGAGGGCAACCTCTTACGGGGTGGATGCCCCGACCGGGTGTTGGTCAGTAGCGCCTCACTCGCACTTACTTGCGGCTTTAACGACGTAGAGTCGGACGGCATTTTTTAGGAGCGGCTGTACTGTCATTCGCAGACTGCTCCCAGACAGGGGTTGAACGGCGGTGGTGAACCCCTGTTGGCTTCACAGCGGCATCCACACGACTATGTCCTCAGCCAGAATGAGGAAACAGAAGTTCCTGAAGGACATTTTCGGAAGAGCGCAATCCAACCCTGACTTGCCAACCACGTCTTCTCAGATGGCGACCCCTCGGGCTCAGCCCGACGCTGGAGGTGAACTCATCACTAAGGCATTCTTGTAATCGCTTTTCAATACACTGGAGGCAGATATACAAACTGTGAAAACCGAACTCACTGCTGAAATGCGGGAAATCCGCACGGATGTGGACAATGTCGACGAGCGCGTCGCCACCCTGGAAGACAAAAGCGACACCGTGACGACGGAGGTTAACATGCTTCAACAAAAGGTAACCCGCCTGCAGGATCAGCACCTAGATGTCCAAACCCACCTGGAGGATCAGGAAAATAGGTCAAGTCACAATAACATCAGGATCTGAGGGGTGAGAGTCTCAGATGACACCAAAGATCTATTTGCCTTTTCGGACGGCCTCTTTCACCACACTTTGGCCGCCCCGCTGACGCTTCCATCAGCATAGACAGGGCACACAGAGTCGGTCCTCCTCGGGCGCCAAACGCCCCACCTGCTGACATTCTTGTCTGTTTGCAAGACTTTTAAACCAAAGAAGCAATTCTCTCCAAGACACAATCCCTCCATCCCATTTCTTACCAAGGGCACTCCCCAGTTCTCTACCAGGACCTGGCTTTGATTACCTTACAGCGCTGGCGGCAGTTTCACACAGACACGGAGCACCTCCGACAGCAGAACATCACTTATTCTTGGGGACATCTGTTCCCGACTTATTTTCTGCTTCAACAGCAAACTGCATCAGATGCGCTCCCTCATCGACACATGGCCACTATTGGGATTAGCGGTACCCAGCGAGGACGATGATCAGCAGAGCGAAGTGTCGGAACCGGAGACGTCCCCCTCTGGGTGGTGGCGCCCTAAACGGCGTCAGCGCTTCCGAAAACCGGACAAGCAGGAAATAGCGAAAGGCCAACAGGATGCACTCACCTTGGCCACCGATGCAGAATGAGGATGAGAAGGCAATTTGTCCCTGAAAAATGGACTCTCTGTCCAAGGGTGGACGGCGGGTGGGATCCAGATCTTTTTCCCTTGGTCACACTATGGGTCCCACTTAGACGACCTCCCGGCTTCTCCGGGAGGGCATACACTTCTGCCAGAATTTGTTCACTCTATGAAGACTGGGTCTTCTGTTTTTTGTTGAGATTTTTGTTTTGTCAGCAGTCATTGGTGTTTTTTCTCGTATCCTCTATTTTTCTGTTTCTGCTTGGGACATTCTTATTGTTGGTACTGTTTGTATTTTTTTTTTGATGGGTTTGGGTCTCCTCATCCACCACCTCAGGGCACTCCACACGATTGTCGTCATTTAATCCACTGGTCACCTCACTCTTCTCTGTACATTTATGGGTATCTACTGCTCGCTGCGGCCAGCGGCATGCAGAGCGTTCTACCTCGGTCCCGGGTCACTGATGACGCACAATTCTCTTAACATCCTTACCCTCAATGTGCGTGGCTTGAATAACCCGATCAAACGCAGGGCCATAATCCATTACCTAGAACACTCCAAGGCCGATATATGCCAACTTCAAGAGACCCATCTCCTCCCCAAAGAACTTCACAGATTGAGGGCTAGGGCATTCCCCATACAACTGTTTTCTTCCAACACCACAAAGTCAGTGGGGGTGGCCATCCTAGTTTCCCGTTCCTTTCCGGGGAGGGTCTTACAGAAGCAGGAGGAGATTAAGGGCCGCCTCCTGACGTACCAATTCTCCCTAAGGGACTTGACTTTTGTCGTCTGATCCATTTATGCTCCTAACCAAGGGCAGATGAAGTTCCTCCACACGGCCTTACGGGAGGCAGCTACTACCTCAGACAGGCATTTGCTGCTTGGAAGGGATCTCAGTGTTGTGTTTGACAACGAGCTGGACCGCTCCTGCCAGAGAGCGACGCAGGCGGGCGTCCTCCCGCCCTTAGGGAGAGCGCTGCTCCAAGAGCTGGGAATGTCTGACCTCTGGCGTCACTTTTACCCCCACTCTCGCAGCAACACCTTTTACTCGGGGATCACAAAACTTATGCGCGCCTAGACTATCTCCTCAGCTCCCCCTTTTTTCAAGCCTGTGCAACCAATATAGATATCTTAACGGCCTCACTCTCAGATCACTCCCCGGTGCTGGCCAGATTTCACATTCCACGCTCCCCACGTCCTCGCAGGCACTGGCACCTCCGCGACACGCTGCTCCAGGTCCCACCAGTGGTTACTCAAATCCAGAAGGACATTACAGACTTTAACTCCCTCAATGCTAACCCCGATACCTCCGTGGCAACGCAATGGGCAGCCTTGAAGGCAGTCCTCCGGGGGGAATTTATAGCGATTTCCTCTGCCCATAATCGAGATAGGGAACGCAAAAGAGCAGACCTCACCCAGAGAGTTTTGGAACTTGAACAACACAATCAGAGGACAGAGGCCTCTAGAGCCTGGCGACAACTCTGCATAGAACGGAAGCATCTTGCAGCCTAAGATCAGGATAAAGCGGAATATGCAGCTCTTAGGTTGTCACACTCTTACTACACGGGGGATAAGTGCAGCCACCTCCTCGCCAATAAGCTTTGCGAGGCAAGGCAACAACAGGTGGTCCAGACCATACATACCACGGCAGGCCAGCCGGTGACAGATGATGCAATCATAGCTGAAGTCTTTCAGGACTTCTATGCCGACCTCTATGCCAGAGACCCCCTTGACCTCCAATGTAGTGCGGAGTACATAGCTTCTGCAGGCCTGCCTTCTCTCTCCCCAGCGCAGGCAGACCATCTTGACAGAGCCATACAGGTGGAGGAGGTCATCTCGGCAATCTCCCGTCTCAAAGTGGGTAAATCACCAGGCCCGGACAGCTACACAATCGCCTTCTACAAGACTTTTTGCAACCAACTGGCCCCCACCTTGACGCGTTTATTCAACACTTTCGAACACACAGGAGCAATCCCAAGTGAGATGTTGAAGGCAGCAGGGGTCGTCATCCCAAAACCTGGTAAGGATAGGACAGCTTGCAGCGCATTTAGATCAATCTCGCTGCTCAACATAGATATCAAGCTCCACAAGGGCATCACAGCGACCCAATTAGTGCCCTATATGGCAGTTAGTTGAGCCTGATCAGGCGGGTTTTATTCCCCAAAGACAAACCAGTGACAACACTAAGCGTATACTACATCTAATTGAGAAGGCATCCTGCACCCAAGGCGAGTACATGCTTCGGAGAAGGCCTTCAATAGGGTCCACTGGCCTTACCTGGAGATGGTAATGATGGCTGCTGGCTTCGGGGTAGAAATTTCGCACCCGCATCCTGAATTGCTTTTCACACTCTATATGGAACCCCTAGCACTCAAAGTCCGCCGCCACCCGTTGATAATTGAGATTAAATTTGGGGGAGATACTCACACCATTAGTCTCTATGCTGATGACATCCTGCTGTCCCTGTTGGATCTGGTCACTTATGTGCGAGCCCTCTTGATTGAATTACACAACTTTGCTCGGGGTGAGGCTTCAAAATTAATATGGACAAATCCTTGGCTCTCAGTCTTTCCCTTTCCCCGCACACCCTTACCCACCTCCAAGAGGAACATCCGATGCAGTCCTCATCTGAGGCGATCCCATATTTAGGCATTCAGCTCGCTCCTACCACCCAAGCTACTTCCGACATTAACTATTCCAATCTCCGCAGCCGCGTTAGGAAGGAGTTGAACAGATGGAAACATTGCACAATATCCTGGTTGGGTAGGATAGCGGCCATTAAAATGATCATACTCCCGCAAATATTGTATCTGTTTCAGACCTTTCCCCTCAGACCCCCCTCGGGCTGGATCCAACAGACACAAGCGGACCTATCGCGCTTCATATGGCACAGTCATAAGCCGCGTTTCTGCCATCAGGTCGCAATTCTTCCACCGAAGGGGGGGGGTGGGGAGGGGGCTTCGGGTGTAGGGTGCCTGACCTTCAATCCTACTTCCATGCTGCTCAGCTTAGATATTTTGTAGAATGGCAGAGGCCGGAATCAGAAAAGCACTGGCTGTTTCAGGATCAGGCGGTAGCAGGCAGGCCACTACAGGGGGTTCCCTTTCTCCATAAACGTCACCGCTCAGCCAACCTCTATGCGTCATACATCACGGGTACCATCTTCCTGGGATCGGACCAACACCCATGCACAACTGACCACATTCCCATCACCTCTCATGCCGCTGTGGGACAACTCTGAATTCCAACCCGGCACAGAGGCCCGAGCCTTTGAAGCCTGGCGTTCTTCCCCCTGCAGGTCCCTGGGGCACATCTTTGATCTGGAGGGCATCATTCCATTTTCACAGCTGAGAGAGCATTCCGACCTCCCCGAGACGGAATGCCTCGCATATCTCCGGGTCCGGCATTGGGCACTACATCCACACATTAAGCCGCAGGCACACCGGTTAATACCTTCTTATGAAAAGTGGCCGATAACCCGGACCTCTGATAGGAGAATCATCTCGGACCTCTATAAGATGCTCTTAGGCCCCAATACACACACCTATAATACAGGTCGCGCTAGATGGGAGAGAGACTTGGGAAGGTCCCTAAACCACAAGGAATGGGAGGGCATACCGTATGGGCCTCACGGACACTCTGACCAAAATGGTTACCTACTGGTACTATACACCGGAGCGCATACACCGCTTTGACCCACGGCGCAGTGACCTATGCTGTGGGGAAAAGGGTACATTGGAACACATCCTTTGGGGCTGCGCTTGCATACAGCTATCTTGGTCACAGGTCCTCGATGAAATAGATCTACATCTAGACACTCACCTCCCTCCCTTCCCCTCATACATACTCTTGGGTCTACCTAACCCATGAACATACCCACTCAAATCCTGAAGGGGTCGTTTGATAGCGATTGATTTGGGAGCGGCCTTGCAGAACATCCTGATCCACTGGCGCACCACCCAACTCCCTACGCTCTCTGGCTGGCTTCAACGGCTATGGACGGTATTGGGCATGGAGAAACTCACACTGGCTGGGAGAGGGTCGGAATTCCCAGAGTGGTGGCAGCCCTTCCTGACACTCCTGGTGTCTGAGTTTCGAGAGTTGACGTGCCCCAGATATCTCTGGCTCCTCCGTCTCCCTGATACGCAGACCCCAGAGGACCGCTCTACAAAAAGTCGTAAACAATGCTACTGATCAGTGGGTTGTCTTCCCCAACTTCCCTACCTTTCCCAATTTTTCTTTTTCGGTGGACGAGGGGTGGGTGGGACGTGCGGGGCTCAGGGTGGGGGGTTATTAGGGGGCATTTTCTCTTTGTTTTTGCTCTTGCTGCCTTTGTTGACCCGCACCATGCTTATTACCTGCAGGTAATGTTAGCCATTGTGAATTAGATGTCTCATTTGCATGTTGCCTAGGGAGCTGAGGGTCTTGCTCGCTATTCTCTGTGAACTTCTTTAAAACTAATAAGATTTAAACCATAAAGGGCATCTATGAGAAGCGTGCTAGTAGTGTCTTTGAGAAATGAAAAAAAAATACTTTCTATCAGGACACAGACCAAGTAAATATTAACTTGGCAATAAATAAATAAATTATAAAATAAATAAAAATTACAGAGTAAAGGAAACTCTCCTGCGTAAAGCACTGCTAAAGAGTTAGTTTCTCTCTCTCTCTTTGTGCAAAAATGTTTCATTGGTCCTCCATGTCTCTACAGGCTTCTCTTGCCACACTCCACAACGCGCACGGTGCACAACAAAGGGTCCACCATCCCTCTGTGCCAACCACCCTTCAGGAATCACAATCTCCTCTCCATGTCCACACTGGGCGCAACTCTGCGTGTCCACACTGGACGCAACTCTCCGTGTCCACACTGGACGCAACTCTCCGTGTCCACACGGGACGCAACTCTCCGTGTCCACACGGGACGCAACTCTCCGTGTCCACACTGGACGCAACTCTCCGTGTCCACACTGGACGCAACTCTCCGTGTCCACACTGGACGCAACTCTCCGTGTCCACACTGGACGCAACTCTCCGTGTCCACACTGGACGCAACTCTCCGTGTCCACACTAGACGCAACTCTCCGTGTCCACACTGGATGCAACTCTGCGTGTCCGTGTCCACACTGGACGCAACTCTCCGTGTCCACACTGGACGCAACTCTCCGTGTCCACACTGGACGCAACTCTCCGTGTCCACACTGGACGCAACTCTCCGTGTCCACACTGGACGCAACTCTGCGTGTCCACACTGGACGCAACTCTGCGTGTCCACACTGGACGCAACTCTGCGTGTCCACACTGGACGCAACTCTGCGTGTCCACACTGGACGCAACTCTGCGTGTCCACACTGGACGCAACTCTGCGTGTCCACACTGGACGCAACTCTGCGTGTCCACACTGGACGCAACTCTGTATGTCCACATTGTACAACGCTGCAGGTCCACACTGGACACAACTCTATATGGCCACACTGGACACAACTCTGCATGTCCACACTGGGTACAACTCTGCATGTCCACACTGGACACAACTCTGCATGTCCACACTGGGTACAACTCTGCATGTCCACACTGTACCCAACTCTGCATGTCCCCACTGTACCCAACTCTGCATGTCCCCACTGTACCCAACTCTGCCTGTCCACACTGCACTGCGCCTGTTAACTTCAGCCGTATCCCTCCCTCAACAAATAGTGGAAAGCTGAACTCTCCTCCCTGCAGAACGCAAACTCACTTCATGCATCGACACTTGAAGTGTGTTTAAAAAACACAATCCAAAGAATCGTATGATCATCGAGCTGCTCTAACAAACTGCAGGAGGTGCCACGCAAGTATGCATCGTATAAGTACCGAGGGGGTTTCCACCGACAATGCAGGGCTCAATGTCTCGGAGAGGCTGCTCACGTCTAGGCAGAGTCTACGTCGAAGGTAGCACCTTAAAGGAGTTTTTTTCCCCAGAATCCACGTTAGAGTTTGCTTCAATTTACGCCGATGTGCTTCCCCATCCCCCTTTCAAAAAACTCACCGCCTGCGGCAAGTCACTTGACGTTCGTTTTCTCTGTTTTCACATCTCCCACCCCTCGCTGCTGCTTCCCTTCCACGTCCTGCTTCTCGCTCATCCCTTGCACCGTCCACTGAAATCGACGGCCGACGCTTTTGTAGACTAGCAGCGCACCCCAGAACGCACGCTTTACCCCCTGAACTCGAGCCCGTTCAGCCGGTTCTGCGCTCGCGCAGGCAGCCCTTACCTGCACCGACAGAGGCGCCCCCAGACGTCCTCCCTCCACGGCCTCCACACGGTCCGCGTCGCGCGCCAGGACGCCGCAGCCCACACTGCTCCAGTGTGCGCCTCTAATGGGAAGCAGCTGGGCTGT
Source organism: Lissotriton vulgaris (assembly GCF_964263255.1). Classification (NCBI taxonomy): domain Eukaryota; kingdom Metazoa; phylum Chordata; class Amphibia; order Caudata; family Salamandridae; genus Lissotriton; species Lissotriton vulgaris. Next base: position 228,459,837 of record NC_141691.1, on the reverse strand, counting down.
GGCGTCTGCTCGGAAACGGACCGGGAGGAAATGCCTTTGGTTGGGCCAGTCAGGTTCAGGCTGTAGCTATGTGAGAAGCTGGAAACAGGGCAGCGCGGTGTCACCCGCAACCCCCCGTCTTTTACACTCAAAACTTTAACAAGTCACGCGCCTCAGAAAAGAGCACACACTTCAGACCTACAGCCGGAAAAAGAGTGCCGCATCTTTGAATATATAGGTATGGATAGGCAAACACGGCAGCCACAGGGCGGGATTTACTAACACCTCACTTAAACTTGCTACTGTGGCGTACATACAGAATTGGCAGCTGTCAAGAACGGTGTTGTTTATTACTAACAGATTCAAAGTGAGACCCTAGTATTGACATAGAAAGTGAAGGCAGAGTGTTCTATGATTTTTTTAAAACCTGTGTCGGAACACGCAGTGACGCGTGGCATTAATTATTCCGGACTTGGATGCCTACATTGGCTTGTACCTATAGTGCCCACATTCGACCGAGGGCAGAATGCTTCTTGTATTGAGCTGATTGTAGTGATTTCCAAATCTGGTTTGAACATATTACGGATGGAACTTGGTACCTTTGTTACCTTAATATGGCGAAAGCAGGGAATTGCCAGTCAAACCACGCTATACTTCAAGCCCTGAAGAAGTCTCGGTCAAGGGACGAAACGCGTTGGCTACATGGGATTTTTATGAAAAGAAAAGAAGTCAAATAAAGGATAATACTCCGACCACAAGTTTTGAATCAAATACTTGTTGAGTGTTGATCATCTTTTTTAATTGTTCTGTGAGAATTTGTTCTGGTATGGGGAGCTAGGAGGCTGGTTCCCAGATCATCGCACCACAGAATTTGACTTACCTTACAAATAGTGATAGGTGCGATTTCTCTTGTCTCAGCCTAATTTTTTGTAAATCATTTGGTCTATGATGTCACTTGGAGCCACGTGGAGGAAGACTCCATATTCTTCTATGTTGGTGTGGTCCCCTTACTGTCTCGTCCCCTGCTCAGACCAGCATCACACAGTCATGGAGGAAGTCATGCACAAAGTAACCTCACCTCCCTCGCCACACATTCTTGAGCTTTATGCTACAATTCAATTTACCAGGTACTAGAGAAGGACCAATATTATTAAATCTGTAACTATCTAGTAATTTTGCTCCTTCTCTGTCCAAATATAGAAAAATGGCATCCTGCCCCCTTCCCCGCATCAATACTCCACTTTTCTCCACATAACACAATAAACACCTGGAGGCTTGCTAGCTGTGCACAGCACCTTTTCCTCCCCCCGTCAGATCTTCATCCATAGAGCTACTTATACCTTTGTGTGTAATTTATTCTTGTTTGAAATTCAGTAGTTTTCAAAGAGTGCTCCAGAAGTATCACAGGAAGACTTGTGAAAAGAGTGACGGCATTTCTGCATTTGTAACTTTTATATAGTGCACAATTAGGCATCCGAAAGGGTCTTATACGGGTAAACCGCATTAGCTAACTTTATTTTCCTTTATTGGTAAACTAGTTGCTTACCTTGAGGAACCTCTTTTCCTGCACTTCCAACAATTTTGGAGGTTTTCCCATCCAATATCCACCTCGTAAACAGATTTACCAGAGCCTTGATTGAAAGATGTAATTCTACAGGCATTTCCAGAGAGGAAATTTGACGAGAAAAAGTTTAACAAGTATGTCAGTGGTGTACTGCTATACCTTGTCTCTCTAATATTTCAGAATGTTTGCATGAACATTCAAGCTTAAGAGTGGTCTTTTTTTAAAGACTGTTTCAGTTATTGGCGGTTACTGTTGCTGTGGCATTTTGGCGGTATATATCTAGTTCAAATAAACTCATTTCCATGATAAGTGGTGTGAAAGCTCTTTTTGGAAAAGGACTTATGAACTTTCGTGGGGCTGAGGAGTCCACTGAGGGGTGGACTAATACAGCACTAAACTCAATTTGAACTTTCATCACTTTAGTGTTTTACGAGTGAACATATATTTTCCACCAGATTCTTCAAGTAAGATGCTTTACAATTCAGACACTATAACGTTACTGTCCTGCTGCACGGAAAAGGCAGAGCACGTTCTTGATGGTGTTTGTCACGAGACTCAGTGAGAAGATCATCACATTTCCTGCGCGCGACTCGTTCCTTCATAGCAAGTATATGAACGCGAACAGCCATTTGAACGGACTTAATTTTTAGTTTGGCACATTAATATATTTGTTAATCTCGCACTCGCGGAAACCCCTCGCATCCCCAGAGCCAGGACAGGGGGAAGAGCCTTCTCCTACATCGAGGCCAAGACCTGGAATGAGCTCCCGATCGACATCAGACGTGCCCCCTCACTGAACGCCTTCAGAAAGGTCCTCCGGACTTGGCTCTTCGACTGAACGGAACTGCCGACCCCCGCGCCCCATATCCCCCCCAGAGCCACCCTCATGGGTGAGTAGCGCGCTTACAATTTCCCTGATTGATTGAAGGAATCAGGGATCAACTGGTAGGCTGCAATAATAACAGCAGAGTAGAAGAACACTTGCTGGCATAAACTCCAACCCTCAAGGAAGGTCTGGCTATTGTAGAGAGTATGTAGTATACTTCTTTTTGGGTGGAATAGACGAAATGTAGTGCTGTGGAACGAGTGATGGAGAGGAGAGCAGCAAATGTGCCAAATGGCTGATGACAAAGGCTGATGTGGGCACAGAAAACCAGTGTGTAGAGTTTTAATAGTGGGAAAGGACAAAAATGGAAGCGCTACAAGTGTGAAAGTTTGAGCCACACTGACAATTTTCCAAATTGTTATGCCAGAAATGCCAATTTCAGAAAGAACAGGAAACTTGGCCATTTTGCCAGTGTGTGCAAAGGAGGCAAAGTACAGGCCATGATCACGAGGCAGAGTCACACTTTTTTCAACTTGAACACAATTGCACAATGAATGAAGTGGATGATGTGGTTGATTGGGGAGGCAAGGGGAGTGTATACAGCATAGTGAGTGAAAGAAATTCGTGGAAAACATAACTGTTGGTAGATTCACGGTCAACATTCACACTAATTAGTGACAAAAAAGGATTTATGGTAAAGCGAATATTGTGCTAGTCCTGGCCTATATCCAGAAGGTTAGGGTGGGGTAAAATGTATTTGATTGGATTTACTGTAATGAATACTGCATTCAAATGTCGTAAACTATTGGCAAGGTAGATATTGCAAAGACAGTTGACAACCTTTTGGGTTTGGAAGCATCAAAACGATTTGGGTATCAATCTGAACATCAACATGAGCCAGTCCTATTGGTGGGAAGTGTGAGTGAATATGGAGATATCATAAATGTTGTTTGGTCAAGTATTTAGAGAGAAGCTTGAGTTAGGGAGAACATTTAAATAAGATAATTCTTGAGGGAAATGCCAGGCCAGTGGTGCATAAAGTGCGGAAAGTTCCTATTCTTATGTGGAAACCTTTGCAGGATGAGTTAGAAAAGCTGCTATGTTTGGGTATCATGGAAGAAATCAAAGCCACCATCTCTGGATGTCAAAGATGATGGAACCAAAACTAGGATGTGTGTGAAACTACGCAATCAGGGCTGATCCCCAGTCCCTGCCAAACACTGCAGGGATGTTGTCTTTGTGGTATAGTGCCACTAGTTTTAGTAGGATGGACCTTTCTGTGGCCAGCCACTAAGTTTTACTACAAGAAGATTCATAAGCTTGGACCTCATCTATTACTCCATATGGGGCTTTAGACTTCTATGCTTGCTTTTTGGTTTATCGTCAGCAGGTGCCTGTTTCTAACGTGCTTTGTCAAAAGTTCTTGCAAGTTTGGATAAAGTGATGCTTGTCCAGGATGTCATTCTTGGCTGTGGAGCCGAGCCGTTAGAGCAAATCATAATTAAGTACGAATGACGGTGTTGTGTGGATTGAGGGATGCAGGGATCAATACCCAGTGTGAAAAATGCAAATTCATAGCCGGAGTGGTGTCTTATCAGGGACACATGACTTCTGGTGAAGGAATCAGTCACAAAATTGAACTTGCAGACTCTAAGGAAAGCACCATTGCCAAGTGAAATGGAGCAAAGCCGATCTTTTCAAGGACTTGCAGAGTACTATTCGAAATTCATAGAAGGTTTTGCAAGTGCTGGCCAACCTCTCAGGCTATTACTTAAGAAAGGAGTTACGTTTCTGGGGAATTAAGAGAGTGATAAGGCTTTTTATTTGGTGAATAATGTGGCTTAGAAGCTACATACTTTGGGGTATTTCGATGTAAATTGCTAGATTATCTTAACCATGGATGCAGGCATGAAAGATTTGGGAGTGGGGGCCGAGCTAACCACCAAGGCTGGAATACACGCTGGTGCGAGCTCCTCACAGCTACGAGACCCCCGCCCAATACCAACCACCACACACGAGATCCCGAGCCCCCAAGTGTTCTCACAGACTGCCGGGAGCCTGCTGGGGATACCTGTTGCCTTGACGGGTTTATCACAGCGCAGTGAGCAGCAGTACCTGCAACCGAGCCTGCAGCAACCAAGATGGTGGCTCCACGCTGATAGTGGAGGCCGCAAGTACGGAAGAGGAGACACCAGGCCTGGAATCGACCAGAGAGAAGACATTAGTTGCAGCACGGCACACATGACCAGAGGGTTTACCTCCCATTGTGGCAGTCATCTGGGTGGGACCCTCTTGGCCTTCCCTTGGCACTTGTGTGATTATCAGGGCTGTCCTACCCGCTACAAATTGCAGAAATTTTTGAGGCCAGACACGGATGAAGCCGATGTCTACTGCTGACAGTTGGACACACAGGAGCACCCCTCATCATGCCACTCGAAAGGGGCTGTTGTGGTCCAGTGGAGTTCTGCCCATACTCTGGGGTGAATAACAGAGTTATGGACTTATTGTAACTTAGCCAGCATTGGTTCATCAGGTTCATACATCACTCTTTCTTGCTTTGCCACTGGTGCTGCAGTTAGTGTGGCTCACTTTGCTACTGAAAGACTTGGGCTCTAGAATATAGATGGCTCATTGGATGGGAATCGAAGAGCTGGCTGCCCAGAGCCTTTTCTAGACATTGTTGGGGCCCATTTTGATGTTGGCACCACACTGATTCTGTTACACGGCAATAGTGTCTCATTAGCCCCCACTTTTGGGCTCAGATACTGTTGGTGTTGACTGTTGCTCTTCTCTTGCCCCTAGCCCCACATTCCTGAATCCATCTAGGGTCGCATTTGGAGAACAAGGGAGGACGCCCCAGGAGTAGCGTCAGCAGAGTGAAAGCAGAGGGGATACCTCCCACATTTACAGTAAGTTCGATAAGCTCCTGGCTGTGATTGATGCTTCTGGGACATCTAGTAACGACTAGTGGAACTGCAGCTTGATGTAAGAATAATTTCAATGCTTTTTCATTTGACTTGTGAGGGACATCAGTAACCACCAGTTGAACTGCAGCTCTTTATAGAATTATTTTGATATTGGATACTATAATATTCAGTGCCCACTGCTAATTTCATCCCATAATGCTTTGCAGGGCCTTTGGTTGGGATTGTTTTTTTGCCAATAACTGTGCTTGGAGGGTGGGACCACCACCAAATCGTTCCATAAGATGTGCTTTTTGTTTTCAAGTGAAGAAGAGAGGACCGCTGCACTCCCACTGTAGATATGGTAATCCAAAGTTAAGATCGGTATTACTCTTATAGGTACTGCAGGTGTTCACCTCCTGGATCCCGAGGTGCTAAAAGTCAATAGTACTGAAAATCTTACGAAGCGTAAGAATAACCTGAAGTACTCTTATGCATCAATATGCTAAATGTTTATGTACCAAAGTAGTTGAAGCAATACAATAAATTTTTTTACTCCACTAAACCCGACTCCAGCACGGGTTCCCGTGCTGGAGTCGGGTTTCCGCCTACACACGGTCTTGTACCGTCTCTACCCCTTTGAGTCACATAACACTTTGTTAACGCGACCCCTTGAGGAAGCGCACTGGTGTGCGAAATGCATTGGGGACTTTAAACATGTGATCTTTCAACATGTTGTTTATTGATGAATAATTTTCGAAAATACCTCGTGATTATCCTATCATATGAATGAAATATGAAGATAAATGAATAAATGGAAACCATCGCAAACATAATGGAGTAAAAAAAATTATTGTATTGCTTCAACTACTTTGGTACATAAACATTTAGCATATTGATGCATAAGAGTACTTCAGGTTATTCTTACGCTTCGTGAGATTTTCAGTACTTTTTGTTTTCAAGGCATCTGCTTGGTTCTCTCCCTAGGTTAGGGAGAATCCCAAAATCATCACACCTCTCACTGCTTGGTAATTTTTCAGTTTCACTTTTGTGAAAGTACTATATGCTCTTTAGCATATAAAGATAGAGATACTTATTTTATCATAACTAGCACTTTGCAAGATGTCATTTGCAATTATTTCACAGTGCAGACAAGTACACAGTGCTATCAGCTACGCTACGCAGTACTACGTGTAGTTCAAAGTATACTATGTGTAGTGCTGCTACGCAAACTACGCCCAGGGTTACTTTCTGTTCTAAACATGGTAAAACTGGCTTACCCCCAATTGGTGCATTTAACTTACTCATAATTCCCAAGTTAAGGGGTACTACATGCATTCAGGGCCTGTAAATTAAATGATACGAGTGGGCCTGCAGTCCTTCTTGTGCCACCCATTTAAGTATCCTTTTTAAACATGTCTCAGGTCTGCCATTGCAGCCTGTATTCATTTTTAAACTGCCATTTCAACCTGACAAAATAACTCTATGCCAGATCTGAACGTTTCTTTTTTTTTTTTTTTTACATATAAGCCGCCCCTAGGATAGGCTCTAAACAGTCCATAGTGCTGGGTGCAGTATACTCAAAATGTTAGGCATGTACTTTAAAATTGTACATGCCCTGGTAATGTAAAACTCACAAATTCGTATTTCACTATTGTGAGGCCTACCTCTCCTATAGGATAACAATGGGTTAAGTTATTACATTTAACAAGTGATAACTTTTATTTGGGAACAGGTAGTAATGCCATATTTGGTGTCTGAGGATTTAAAACCCCCATTAATGGTAAAGTCAGATTTTATGTTGCATTTCTGAAAATGGCACATTTAGAAAGTTGGCTTGACCATGTGGTGCCTGTAGCCTCTTTTCTGGGTCACATGACTATGTGTAGTTGGCCTTTGTGTATTCCTCCCAGACATCCACATAAGAGAGGGCCTGGATGTTGGTAGGATGGCCCTCCAAGGGATGGGGGTGCGTGGGGGGTGGGGAGGGTGAAGATGTGCACAGCTCTACTTGCACTTCAAAGACACTGCCTCAGCTCATCCACAAAGAATGTCACACTATCCTATTTAGACAGCAGACAGAGACTGGGACCAGGACAGGAAGGCAGACAACTACAAACACCTCTGTGGGAGAAAACTCCAGAAGCTTCTCTCATTTCAAAGCTAGCACCAGGTTAAAAATGAAACTGTCAATCCTACTCTTCGGATCACTTCTGGACCCGTGGAAGACTCAGAAGGACTGCTCTACTGCCCTGCTATTGGAAGGACTGCCATGCTACCCGAGGAACTACACAAGTGACTCCAAAGACTATCTGCCTGGCATCCTGTTTTGTGCTACAGGGATATAACAAGCTCTAGGGACCTGCCCTTCATTTGCCCAGACACATCTGGACCTGCCTATGCTCTTCTGCTTGTCTCTGCTGGAGTGAGTCCTTATCCCCAAGAGGTGGCCACCCCAGGTCCTAGACTCTTGGCTGGCACCAGAATGTACTCTTCCTAGCCCAACTGTAGATTTCTGTAGTGTGATGCAACTTAGCACCACGCAGAAACTCGCACAGCGGCTCTTGCAGCACATAGGAACTGATGCAACTGGACGCAGGACATGCATCGTAGCACTCATAGCTCTTCATCAGAACTGACAAAGCGCAACACTACACAATCCTATGCAGGACCTTGCATCAAAGCTCCTCATCGGAACTGACGCAATTCTATGCAACACTCTGCATCAAGGACATATGGTAAAATTCCCAGTGGAACAAACCTGGTCCCTGCATCTGCCCCGCACTCTCTTGACATAGGCCTGAACTAGTGACTCTGTACTGGTCTGACGCGACCAGATCACCACAGTTGTCTTTTTTTGCTTTTAGGGTCTATACTTCCTTTAAAACTTTGAAACTGCATATCTCTGATTCTACTGATTGGATTTTTGTTGTTTTAGTGTACAAAAACTTATTGTATTTTACAAAGATTTTCTTAATTGCTGTGTGATTTTTTTTGTTTTGTGTTTTCACTTTATTGCTTTGTGTGCTACATAAATATTTTACACATTGCCTCCAAGTCAAGCCTGACTACTTTTGTGCCAAGCTACAGGCGGATTAAGCACAGCTTAATTTAGTGATTTTTTGTGGCTCACCCTGACAAGTATTGTAGTTGTTGTTTGAGTAGGGTTTCACCATTAACCAATAATCCAATTGGTCAAACACTGAATATGTGCACGTTTTCTGAGTGTGGTGACCTTCAAGACCAAGACTGAGTTCCTGAGAGAAGTGTTTGTCTCAGAGCGTTGTTCCAAAGCTTATTGTCCCAAACAATGGTGCTAAATTAGTCTCAAGGGAAATAAAAACACATCTGGAAGATTTAACCATTGCTTAATTTAGGATGGCACTTATGGACCCGAGGCAAATGGACTGCTGTAAAGTATGAACCAGCAGGTGAGAGAGTGCGTTCAAAGAGCTGTGGAGAGTAATGTCATGCTCAAAGGGATTTTGATGGAGAAATTGGTGGCTTACCAATGTACTCTGAATTGTGTGACAGGCATATCGCCCGTTTCCAAGGTCTGAAAGGACGCAGAGCTTTTTCTAAACTTAATCCATCATGGCTGAAGAGCTGTGCTAACAAACATGAGGGCATTAGTTCCAGTGATTGAACACGGGAGTTAAATACCAAAGGAAATATAAGAATTGGTTGGATGCCAACCATGGTGTGCAGGAGAGAAAGTGTAAAGTAGGAGAAAAGGTTTTTGTCAAAAACCAGGCATTGTCAAGAAAGACAAACCTATGTATTTTGTTCCTGTCAAGATCACCAAGACAAAGAAGAATGTGATAGTGCTGGAGTCAGGTGAAATGCTGAGCATGTCAAGGTTGGCACGTAGTCGGGATGGCAAATTAGATGACAAAAAGCAATCTGAAAAAATGGTCCAAAGGAAAAAAAATGTCTGGTCAGTTGGAAGAAATGTCTGGCCAAAATCAAGCTGATGATGGTGCAAAGCGGACACTCAGGAAAGCATGCAGAGAACAGAAGATGTACCCAAACAAGTAGGACATTCCTGCCTGGAAAAGCTATCTCCTGACACTTGACGATGATTCCACATTAAAAACACCTTTTATGGGCGTAAAACCACATTTTGCAAATGTAATGGTATCAGATGACTCAGTGCAATCATTTTGTATTCCTGGGTTTCTTTTGTTTACCTATTACGTACTGTGAGTTGGAGTTTTGTTCATTTCAGTAGAAGCAATTGGACTTACACATCTGAAAACTACGATCTGTAAAAAGGAATGACAACAGGAACTTGGTGCCCCTGATTGTCTTGGAGCCATCTAGTCACCTTCTGTGAAAGGCAAACATGGCTTTACACTTGTAAAAAAAACATATATATATATATGTGTTTTTGTGTACACTGAATTTAACCCCTTGCGTGCTTCAGACGGCCCCCGGACGTCCGACATCACGGTGGGCGTGTGCGGTCGACGGCCGGGGGCCATCCGAATCCCGCCCACTCAATAAAATCCCTGCACAGCGCAAAAATTTGCGTGGCGTCGAAGGGGTTAAACACACAAATCATGTTGCGCTTCAGGGCCCTGGACTTTAAAATTGCACACTATATATGAACATTATCAGCCTGTCTCTTAACCCCTCCCCTGCTGGTGACTGAACCGCTCCGTCATCAGCCGCGGTCCGCTGTGCTGATGACGGAGCGGTTCCGTCACGGCCCGCTCGGAACGCCTGCGCTGAACGTTCTATTGAGCGGGCGGGGCCGTGACGGAACCGCTTCGTCATAAGCACAGCGCAACCGCGGGTGACGGAGCGGTTCCGTCACCAGCATGCGCCCGCCGCTCTTCCGCCCCGCCCCCTTAGCACTGCGGCTGAATAGCCGCCGCAGTGAAGGGGTTAAAGGTCAAGATCTGCAGCGGTCAAAATTAAAACAATAGACTCACATTTCATCAGAGCATTCAGCAGCCACCTTCTTTCTCTCAAGCATACTACATAACCTATCTGTTGCAACATGGGAGAATCCAAACACATCTATGTCAAGAAATCCAACATAATAAGAGGGTAAGGATACAAGCAGATGAACAAGTACTCAGAATAGACCCCAAAAAAGCACACCGAGACAGCGCCACTGCTCTTCACAACATAGCTAACTAAATTATGAAAAAACAAAAGCTGAAACCACATTTCCAAATAAGCTAGTAAACGGTGAGCTGGCCAAACTGAAACAAGAGTAGCTCAATCTGGAAAGATTTTACTCAAATAATGGGCTAAAACATAATGGAAAAGATGTAGGAGCAGACAAACAAGCATTTGATGGGTTTAGACATTCAATATGTCATCATGCATGCACTGTGTCACTCATTGTACTCATTTACCCATTCGCTGACTCATTCTTGCATTCACCCTCTGACATATGAAAGATACATTTAAAGAATAAAACTAGAAGAAAGTAAACGTACTGGTGTCTAAACACAGTAGGCATATTTTTGCAATAATGAAATGAAACAGCAGTAAGTGTCCATATTTCAAAGATATTGTTAAGTAGTCCATGTTGTTTTGCAGAGTTGTACGTGGTATCATAGAAAAAGTATTTCATGGAATACCATTACTGAGAAACCATTTAATCTAAACTGGTTATTGGAAATTCTCAAAACGAATGGCATTTATGTTTTTGTAGAAACCAATTCACAGAATGTCTTTTGGGTCGAAATTGTGTTTTGAATGCTTATTTTTTAAAGGTAAATGCAATGGTTCCAGGTCTTACTTTCATAAACAGTTTTTGGCGGAAATATTTATTTCCAGTGCTTTACTTCAGCGAACATTATTTCAAATGTATATCTTTTACACTGTCAAACCGTTCCTTCAGATTTTTCTTTTAATTCGCTGCCCCATCATCACCAGTAAGCACCATCAATCCCTGCTGCTAAGATCCCTCATCACACCTAAACTACACTCATCTCTGAAGTGTAAAAGCCTTTTAACCCTAAAACTTCACTCTCACTACCCCCCAACTTCACCCATTCTTTAATCTTAAAAAAACCTCATCACCATAAACTAAACATACCGGAACCCTAAAAAACATCTCTACATCTAAACTCCACCCATCCCTGAATACTTAAAAACCCTCACCACCGTAACCTTCCCCAATCCTGAACCCTAAAAAGTCTTCACCACCCCAGCAGTTACCTAGAATTGAACCTTAAAAACCTTTACCAGTCCTAAACTCTGCCCATCTATGAACCCTAAAACCATTATGAACCCTAAAGCCCCTCAACACCCTTACACTCCACCATTACTAAAACTTAAAAACACCTCACACTCCTAATCCTAACTCATCTGTGAACTCTAAAAAACCCTCACTAACACTACACCCAACCCATCTCTGAACCCTAAAATCCCCTTTCTGTGCCTAAATTCCAATTATGCGTGGTCCACTAAGTTTCCCGCAGAAAGGAGCGGCACTCTGCCCTCACGATAAGGTTTCTTTATCTCTACTGTAGGGTTGGATCCTCCTTCTTGAATCACATCAGGTGCAGGTGAATTCATTTGGATTGGTTACCTCCAAGTAACCCTTGGTCCCAATCCATTATAGGGTAGGTACGGTTACCTGGTTCTGAAGAAATGCCACTGACCCTCGTGGCATCAAGGCATGAAACATGTTGACTTTTGAGCTATCTCAGTACAGTAATACTACAGATAGCCACACTTTTCTTTACTGCGTTAAGGAGACCATTAGATTAAATCCTTCTTGGGTTCCCCTTGGACTGTTTTAATTCATTAAGCACCGCTCTACACCCGTATGCTCTCACTTGCATTCACTATATGGCTAGATCAAAAGATCTCTGCTAAAGATCCCCCATCGTGGGGCCCATCAAGCATTGCATCTCCGGCTCAACGAAGAGCGCCCTGTGATGAAGCATGTCACCACCTTGGGTGTGTGAGGGCATTCAGTTCTGATCATTGAGATTCCCCCGACTCCTTCTGTTTAGTGACCTGGATCCACCCTTGTGGGGTTGTGTTTCCCCCCCTCCCCTTGGGAACAGCACCCCTCTTTTCTGTGTATATGTTCTTAGCAACGAAGGTGCTGGAGCTCTCTAACAGCTCCTTGTACCTCTTTTGATTACTATTGAACTAATACCCATGCAGTTCACTGGCTTGTATGGAAGCAGAGTGCAAATGACAGCCGGACCGACCAATGGCAGAAGAAAGCAGACCCAAAGGCTCCATATACATGTATATGAATTATATATAGGGATGTATATATTACTTAGTTTTATCACAAGATAATGGCAGACAGCTAAACTTGTCTGGCCTTTAGAAGAGATTCTAGCAAGAATTATTACAGCGCAAATCTTCTACCTCTAGGGTTTTTAAGAGGAGGCAACCAACACTAAAATCCTTCCCTACGAGGGTAATCTGTGAAATTGTATGTAAAAAATACATATCTGTAGGCTTTAATACAGAGAAATATCAATCCATAAAAGCCTTTTGACCTTAACATATGTTTTTCATAATCAGTATGTCAGGCCAAAGCCTTTATTGTTCGTTTTCATAATCAACATATAAGACCTTCACCGTCTGAAGTGTCTTTTCCTAGTGAGCCAGTCAGGTCTATAGCTGTTATCTTTGGCCTGTCACCATAACCAACTTAGGCCTCCTGTATTGATCTTAAACTTTCCCACAATGCAATCATCAAGCGCACAGTCAAAAAATGACAATTGGCAAAGCAAAATATTAGCTCTCTTAAGAGGGAATACATAGGATTGCCACAGTGTAAATCTTGTACACCAACAGTATCTAATCTGTGAGATTCCATGTAACGAAACACCTATCATCAGGCTTTACTACAGAGTTGGAACGTCCACCCTTAAAAGTATATTGGCTTTAACAGACGCTCTTCTTAATCAATAGGTCAGAATAAACAAAAACTGATCACAGCTGCATGGAGGGGAATCACAGTTTTCCCTGTGGAAATACACAACTTCTGCCCAAGCAAAACATGTATAGCTGTCCACAAAGAAGTAGGAGGATCCAAAGCCCCGCTCTGTGGAACTCTTGAAACCTCATGTGTAGGTTGATCATATAAGGTAATCTAACCTCTTTGCTCTCCCAAGCCAGAGGCTTCTATATTAAATGCATAATAAAGGCGGTCTTTTCCAACTACTACTAGGAAATGATCTACCTAGAAATTCTTACGCTCACCCCTTGGAACTCCCAATAACATTAGAAGGACCACATGGGATGAATCCGTTCCCATTTCTAACTAATGTGAAACTTCACTGTAAAATCGCTCTCAAAACAATTTCTCCAGCTAGCTAGGAATATAATCGTTCTTTCAAACATTTGGGAGCACCACAGGTGTGCGAGCATAGTTAAACAAAATCATGCCAGAAATGTTCCCTGCATGGCATTCTGGTTTTTTATTTAGGACTCGCGTATCACAACAATCAAATGTGTGTGCAGGGGTCTAGGGTTGTCCCTTGAAATGAATGAGATCCTCAACCTATCCTGTAATATCCGCTTTTATGCGCTTACCCAGATCCTAACGCTAACAACTGAAGTGCATGTTTTACATGCTTATGTATGTGGCCTGCATGGCACATCCCTGTGGGTATGAGTGAGCCAGACTAAAGGAAGCCTGTGGGATCCATCTGGATTCCCATGACCTGGCCTTGTGCACAAGATAAAGCTGTGGTCGTTTTCCCATGCAGTGGGAGTGTATTGATGACATTCCTGAAGATGGAGGGAGTAGACCTAGACACTGGAGTAGAGACAGGGGAGCAAGGATCATTTAGTAATTCAATAAGTCCTTTTGCTGATAGTGCTATAGGAAAACTAATCAACAGACCCTGCCATTTGATAGACGGTGAGGGCCATGATTGAGGTCCAGTATATCCTACTTGGTCCATGGCCCCCAGAATGGGGTCTGACACCCCAACACCTCCATACAGCAATTCTCCCAGATGCTCTCAAAATATAGCAGAAGTATGTTAAGTGATTTCAGTTTCAAGAAATTTGTTGCGAGCCCTATGAAGAATGCCATTATCATCGTCTTCTTGAAGAACCAATAGCAAACCCTAAGACCTGACCTCCTATCTATCCCAGCAATTTTAAAGAAACTCATTAGGATGAAAATCCCCATTTTGTTTGTTCAGTCAGAGTAGAAATACTTTACGGGAAACCACTTTAAATCTCCTCTTACAGACGTAAGTAGGTGTTTCCCATTTGCATGGTGATTGGTTACCTTCATAAATGTTAATTTTTGAAAATAAAGCAATAATGTGCAATGTAAATAAATCTGTGGACATCCAGAATTAATACCTCAAACAAATACAGTGATATTCACATACCTGGCAAAAATTACCTTATGGCTCAGCTGGGAAATGTCCTACCTGACCCCCGTTTGAGCAGACGTGGCACTAGATAGTACCTCTAGCAAGGCAACAGGGCCTGTGAAAGCGAACCGGGAAAGAGTTGAGACTACTGGTAAGCTCCAACTGTGAGTTGTCAAAATTGGGACTTGGAGAGGATTGGCTCACACTGATTAATTTTACATTCTACACCTAGTTCCAATTGAAAGCTTCTGGTCAGAGAGGCTTTGATGTAATGGGGGACTACATTCACATATGCTTGAAATGACCTGTGATGGACACTTTGAATTGAAAGGCGAGATAGTGCATGGCAGGTGTACTGTATATCTAAACCGATCTGAATGTCAAAATTATGCTGCTAGGTTTTTGAGCCATCATCCACCACCAAAGTACAACAGCTTCTTTGAGAAACCAGCCTGATGGTGCTCGCCAGGCAGCTACTGCCCAGTTATGGGACAGTAAAACAGCCCCACAGTTCCAAGAGTGGTGCTTCAATATGCACTGATTCATGCAGCTGAAATGGAGAGCTATAAAAGCAGAAGATGTCCATGTAAATTTACAAAGGTATGGAATCATGGAGCACATTTCAAGGGTTATTATAAGACAGGCGGGGCACAATGATAAGGGTGGTGAATAACAACCTAGGTGGTTAGGGCAGTATATATAGAAGACTTTCAAAGGGTACTCGCCCAAAGAGATGATACTATAATAGTAACAAACAGTGTGCAGAAATTTATTTTATGATCGCATTAGAGAAGACTCAGCATCAGATTGGTTTATTGATAATGTTTGTGTTGTTTTACCAAACAATATAATTAGTTTAAAAAACGATTAAATAAAACCATCTCAGCAGAGCACAGCATATGACTTTAAAGCAAATATGAGCTTCTAAGTCTGTAAAATAGTAATGATCTAGATATTTTTTTTTAAGTGGAAGCAAAGGATGGATGCAAGATTAGTAAACGATATTATGCTGTGAACCACTCGCACATGACTGACTAACTGTAGAGTCTAGGGTACATTCTACAGCGGAAATATTCAACCATGAGTATTTACATTTTACTAATTTTATGTAAAGCTTCTTATCACACCCTACATGCGTTAAGGGTACCTTAGGTATTGAAGAAGGCCATAGTTCCATTCTAGCACTTTAGCAGTGACTGAAACATGTTGAGCACTAGACTAGGTAGGGATCAATTATCTCTTCCTTGTCTTTTAAATCTAACCAGAGCAACCAGAATAGAGGTTCACTAAATTAGACTACATGTAATTATAATCTCTTTTGGTTCCCACCCAATCAATCTAACAATCCTCCTTCTAACGAACAATTATTGAGGTCATGACAAGAGCTCCAATGGACCCATTCAGATAGGTATACTGACTCTTCTAAATGAGAAAGGAACCCAGTGATGAAGATTGTCAGCTGCGGTGTGTGACGGTTCCTTGTCCTAAAAAAAAAGGAATATTCTGTAGTAGACTTCAAGACTCTCTATATAGCAGTGAAGTTTGCTTTACTAATGCTGTGTTTACGATGTCCCTTGGAGGGTGCCCTCTTTGTTAAGTATAATACAGTTTGTGGACACCCGATCACACTTTCAAGATGCCTACTATTCAACACTTCAAAACGAAAGGAAAAATACTAACTTTCAAATGTTTGCATAAAAGCCATCTCCTTGATGGATGATTTGAAATAATTTCCACATACCCATCAAACATTATTTTTGCTTAGAAAAATAACAAAAATCTACTCCTGAGACTGTAGATCAAAACATTCGTCCAAGCAAACTAGAAATAAGTTTTTCATAACGAGGCTTGTAACTCTCCTCCAGGAGACCGTCTTGGTTTCATGTGTGAATCTGATCAACTTACTGTAAGTGTTGTGTAAATGTCAAACTCTCCATGTGAATTACTCCTGCAGTATCCGTGTACTCCTAAATCACATACATCAAATTTAAAATGTTTGCCTCTGTTTCTCACCCTCTACAAATGTGTGCTGTTAACCACATCCTTGTACTTCCTGCCTTGCGATAGTATCGTATAGTCTCCTGATTATGCTGTACAATGAAACCTTAGAATTGTTCATGTTGAGTTAATATTTTGAATTGTTCAATTTTTCCGCCATGTTCAGTGCACTTCCACCCTGGCTAGGGTTAGTCTGCACTGTGTAAAACTACAAAAAATAAAATAAATGTAGCTTTACTCCAAAGCAGTTCCTCGATCTGCATGAAACACTTTATACATCATTAATAAATACATAATCGAAAATGAATACCGTACAGGGAAAGAGTTCTGTGTAGGGTGTAGAAGAATTCTAGAATGACCAGCATAGAAATGGCTGCAAAAAAGACAACACTTAATGACTGATTCCCAGAAACTGATGGACAGGGAAATGTGTCAAAATATTGCTTCTGCCAGGAGGTAGCAGCATAAGTAGCTGCTTCCTGAGGGCAGGAACAATCCCGTCTCCCGCTGTATAAAGGGAGCCAAATAGGGCCACAGGGGCCTTGGGGTTTCCTTTGCAGCCCCCAAGTGCATGGTGGGTGCCGTGGGTGGGTTCCAGGACACCCACTTTTAAGTAATGTGGGCCCTGGAGGTGTGGTCCACGGACCGTTAACGGCTCAGGGAGGGTGCCCCCTCACCTTTATTTTAAGTAGTAGCCCTGGGGTCCCTACATGGTAGCCTCCCCTTTAAAATATATATAGCCCTGGTGGCTGGAGTCCCAGGACCATAATAGGCTCAGAGAGGGGGGGCTATACGAAGCACACACCCCCATCTCCTTTAAAAACCTTTTTCCCCCTAAAAAGGCCCTGGGGGATGGGGTCCACAGGGCTGGCCGAGTGACCAACCCCCCAATGCACGACGAACGGCCCTGCATAGTGTTGGGTTGGCTGCCGTTAGGAGAGACTGGACACACGGCATGGGCACAGGCCAGGCCGGCTGTGTGCAGCGTGAGGTTGGCTACATTCTGGGAGGCCCTTAAGTCAACACCCTGCCATGCACGGCCAAAGGCCATACAAGGCAGGCAGGGTTGGATTTACATATGATAATTACATATCACTTTGTTGTAAAAAAATAAATAGAAATTCAGTGAATGAAAATAAGGTCAAAGGAACTTTATGGTTAGGTAAAATGTTTATTAACAACCTGACTTATTAAACTCTAAAACCCACGAAAATTCACCAGCTATAGTTATCTCAAGTAAGTATCAAGGTAACTAGAACTCGCACCCTCGCCACACACTGCCAATTACCCTACATATTACATCACTCATAAATTCTTGTATGACATCATTGATAATATCACTGCAACATTTGCTGTAAAATTATTGATGAAAAAACTGCATGGCGGGGTTGCTTGCTATAGTTACCTTAGGGCATGAGTTATAGTTACTTGTGATAACTTACTATTACGGCTGAAATTCAATGGTTTTGTGTATGTAAAATCTGAACCCAGTTAGAACGTCCCTTTAACCTTTGTTTTTTTTTAAAGTACATTTTTAATGTTTTTTTCTATTTCCTAACAATAACGCCCCTGTAACCTTTGGTTTTTTTAGTGACTGAATATGTATATTCTCTCTATAAAAAAAAAAAAAACAAGGGTTACAGGGGCTAATTAATTGTAACTTATGCCCTCGCAATGCACTGCTTTTGACCTCACATATTATATCACTAATTACATGCTGGCATCTCAAATGACGTCACTGATGACATCACCCAGTGAGAAGTGTTTCGTAAATGTTTATCGAGAATTTCCTGTACTATCATATTGTTTTAGAAAATGAGTTTCATGTGAATGCTTGTCCCAGGTTACGCATGCGATATCCATGTATCCACTTTTAGACAGTTTACGTTTTCTTGTTCTAACCCTTTGGTGCCTGTACCCTGGGGCACATGACTAGGTGTAGTTGGCAGTGGGCCTTTATGATGCTGTCTGGGAAGAATACACAAAGGGTGGGCTGGGTCGCAGAATGAGCCATCCTTAAGAAATGGGAGTGGTGGAGCTGTCACCTACCACACTTCCACCTCAAAGGCAGTGCCCCGGCACACTAACAAAGAACTTCACACTAGGCTATTGTGCCCAAAGGCAACCTGGGACTAGAGTAGAGAGGCAGACATTCCAGACACTTCTGTAAGGAGAAAACTCCAGAGGCTTCTCCCAAGGGGGCACCAGATATAAAAATATGACCCTCAGACCCACTCTTCAGTACACTCCTGAATCTGTGGATGCTTTAAAAGAAGGACTACCCTGCTGCCTGAGGCCTGCGGTGCTGTCGGAGAAAGAAGACTGGACCTGCCTCCTTCATCCCAGGCTGAGCGACTCCAAGGGTCAGCTGACTGACCTCCTGTTCTGAGCTACATGGACAAAACAAGCTTTAGATGCCTCATTGCAAGTACCCAGCTGACCTGCTGCATTAGACCTGAAACTAGTTTCCACCAAATCTGGCACAAGGCTTCACAAACTCCCACAAAGCCTCAAAGCGCAGCTGCAAGCTTCATCGGAACCGATGCAGCGAGATGCAAAGTCCTGCAAAGCTGCGCCCCATAGCTGTCAGCCTCTTCGGAATCTCTGCTGAGTGACGCAAAGCACTGGAAAGCCTCACCACAAATCTGGCAGCTTCATTAGAACCTACGCAGAGTGACGCAAAGCCTTACCACACAGCTCATAATTACTAACGCAAAGTGACGCAAAGCTCCACAGCTCAAAGCTGCATAGCTCATTGGACCCAAGACCAGACAACATGGAGCCTTGCAAAATAATGCCATGCAGCCCATTCACCAAGGGCATATGTTACAATTCTCAGCTGGCAAAACTTGGTCCTGCCCCTAGCCTGTGCTTCATCGCTGTCTGCATGAACTTGTGTCTTGGTCCCGGATCAGCGTTACCAGATACCCTCAATTGGAGCTTTGCGCCTTTTGGCGTTATTTTATCTAAATGTTAAAAATGCTGATCAATTAATGAATAGATGTTTGTCATTTTGGTCTCAAATAATGTATTAAAATGTACGCTATTTTTGTAAATTAGTGTGAGATTTTTCTTGTGTTGGGTTTTTACTTTATTACTGTTTAAGTGCTGCATAAATACTTTACACATTGCCTCGAAGTTAAGCCTGGCTTCTTTTGTGTCAAGCTACCAGAGGGTTAAGCACAGGTTAGAGACTATTTGTGGTTCACCCTAACATGGTCTGTGGCTGATGCTCGAGTAGGGTTTCACCCCCCTCAATCAACAACCGAATTTCTCACACCTATTTTGAGAAAAGCAAGGCTGAGTTGAGACCTCGTGGACTAGTAATGTAGGCGCACTATTGATGTTAACAGTTGTAATACTACAGTCCACTATCTCATCAGCACTTGCATCATCCTTACTTATTGGAGAAGATAAACTTCCTACAAGGTCTACAAACATGTGACTTGCCTGGGGTTCAGTCATCAGTACACCTGCAGCAGTCAGTCCTCATGCTCAAAAATGCACGCACAAACATTCCTGAGGGAAGGTGGTCCTACAGAGATAACAGTTACCATCTAAATTACATGTCCAATTCAACACACTGGGTTGATGTGGTATTGGAGCTGTGTGCACCACCAACCATGCAACAAACTCAGTGTTTAGTAGTGCACTCGTTTTACCTTGAGCCCAACAGTTCCTGCTGAGCCTCCTAGCAGGCATTAGGGGCCATATATACAAAGTGCCCCAGGTGTGCAAGGAGTGTATGTGACTACGTTTTGTGCCCTGGGGTTTTGTGGTATTACACAAAAACTCACTGACACGTGTGGCCCCTTCGGGAATATGGATGGCAGTGGTACTAAATGTGTGCCTGCGCAAGCTCGAGATGACGTTTCCTAATTTGCATGGGGTCCTGGTTCCATGCAAATGAAGAAATCCTTTGAACACACGCCATGTTACTGGCATGGGAGCAGAAGCAAAGAGGCCATCATCCGGCACACTGACTGGATTCCATTTAGAAATGTTGCAGCCAGAGTTCACCTGAAGGCCCCCCTTGAAAAGGGGCTATCTGTTTCCAAGAGACCCGGAGTCATCCCCCTGCAGGTGGGGTAAGTCACTCACGGCACCCTCCCTCCTTTACTTTAAAAGAGAGACCTGGTCGCCATCTGCATTGAAATGCATGACCAGCAGCTTCACACAGCTGATCTACTTTTCACTAATGCACTGTTTGCAGTGCAGGCACCAGTTTTTGCCTGCACTATGAATAGCACATTTGCAGCGTTGGGGTACACTGGCCTAGTCTGTGCCCAGAACACTGACAATTAACTCTGCCAGAGTGCAGACTGAGGCAGTGCACCATATCTGTTATGCAGCCTTAGATATCCAGTGGTACTAAACAGTCTAGTGCCGCCAACATCTATGCACTAGGAAGACCGGGCAACACTCCAGTCGGTCACTACAACCCAGAGGATGTCCAGGTCTGCACACCTTCACCCCCAAACTAGACATCACTACTCCAGGCTTGCGAACCTGCCCCATGAATACTTCAGAGCTGTCAAGCAAGGATGACATTGGGGGTATGGTGGCAATCCAGGGGCAGGTCTGCCATGATAGCAACGCTCCACACTCCTACCATCTGCAGTAATTCGCATGCTGGAGTGAGCTGCTCTTCATGGTCATGGAATCAAGTCAGTTCAGAATTGAGTTTCACGAATTGTAACACATGTTATAAACAAAAGTGACCCCACACAGCTGCTGTTTCTTATCCTTTTTCCTAGATTCTCTATGGATAACAGTAGACACATAACTGAAGCTCAAATTGGATATCACATCTCCAAGGTCTACTGAGATATGGCCCTAAAAGTCACATTTAGTTGGATTTTCTTGTTTCATATAAATAAACATCCACTGGCATATTCATGCCAGGATACAAGCATCTATGGCAGTGTTTCCCAAACTGGGGGTCATCACGAGCTGATTTTTGGTTGGTTGTGATAGTCCAAGAAATAAATACAGATGCCTTTACAATCTGTATTAACTAGGCAGATTTGCTGCACTTCAAAGACAGAGACCAAATGTCAGGCTAGGACTTCTGAGAAATTGCTGCTTATTATTGTAACATTGGGGTTGGTTTCGACATACTCCTCTCACTTGGCTGTCAGAGAAAGAAGAGTAAAGTGAAGTATGTGACAATCTTACTGGGGTACAAAGAGTGTAAAAGGAAAGCAGCAGCGGTGCGTCCATTGGGGCGTGGGGGCGTAGCCCCCCCCCCGCCCGCGCCGCAGCTCCCTCTGCATTAGAACTTAAGTAAACAGTTTACTTCAGTTCAAGCTAAAGACGCCGATGGAGATCTAAACTAGTCAGCATGACGTCGTCGGACCGCCCACGAAGGGGGTGGGCGGTCTGGCGTCATGACTGACATGACTCTGTCACCAGGGGTACCATCAGCAAACCACAAGTGCACATGAGTGGGGACGGAGGCGACTTGCCCACTCATGCGCATTTGTGTTTTCCCTTTGGTGTCCCTTGTTTGCGCATGCCCATTAGGAGCCCTTCGGGCTCCTAATGGGCGTGCCTCGGGCGATAATGAGCGTGCCTTTGCCATGCCTGGCACTCCTGGCAGCGCCAGGATTGGCTGAGAGGGGCCACTCCTCCAGGGCCGTTAGTGATCGTGAAGGCGCCAAGCTGCAGCAGTGGTGCGGACCGGCGGGCTGAGTAAGTTTTCTTAATTTCCTTCTTTTTTAAATGTAATTGAATTGAATTCCCTGCTGCCACCTACAGATGCTCTGTAGGTGGCCCCCAGCTCAGGCACAGGGCTGGCAAGGAACCCCCCGCCCTGAGGAGCCGGTGGGAGGAAAAAATCAAGCAGAAAACAGTCTCTATTAAATAGCACTATTTTACATTAGCCACGGTTGTTAAATGGTTGTTTGCAAATGTATCAGTGTGTGTCGGCGGGCGTCTGAATAATTTCTCAGTGTTGAGGAGGGTCTAGGGTGGTGTTCTCACAAGGAACTTTCGCCCTCTCGGTCACACTGCGCTTGTAGTTGTGCAAACATAATAACTTTCGCTCCAAGGTCAGTTTGTAAGGTATGCTGAGTTTACCAAATTTAGAAAAGAACTCATTTTCGTGCACTTATATTTTTTTTGTAAAACGTTTCAAATTATGTGAAGTTCCCACACGCTTCCACCTTCGTAGCTTTCACTGAGATGGGGAAGCTGGATATCGCCTTAAACCCCATCCTTACCACTGGCCGTACAAAACCCACAATATAGAACATTAATTTGACAGCAAATAAGCTCTCTCAAGTGCTGGCGACACATTCAGTATCATACAGGGACATACAGAATGGGAGAGAAACTTGTAGGCGCTCCCAAACCACTCGGGGTGTTCTTTACTATACTCCTTTCTATAGCACTGCAATCTCCACACTCACTTGGGGGTGTCCCGGATAGGAGCGAGTGAAATTGGTTTTTAACCCAGGCCTGTGGGCAGCGTCAGATTTGTAATGTGGGCACTCGGGCAATGCCACTAGGGGGATGGGGGGTGGTGGGGGTGTCTGAGTTCCTGCTGTGGGCTGCCTTTTTGAGCACTCTGGGTGGCCGATTTGGGCGGTGTCTCTCTAATAGGTGAATGGGACCGAGACCAGTTGGATTTCCATGTAGATATTGTAGAACAAGAATCACTGTTACATGCGAACGTTTCAGATTCAGTACGAAGGTCATTTCGCAATGAGGGTATTAAGGCAGGTGTCTGCAGAGAGCTAGAAAGAAATCGTTAGCTGGAGCAGTAACGCCACACATCTATTAGTACAAGTACAAGAGAAGGAAATTAAACCTAACGACCAGAGTTGCCAATTTTGGATTAGAAACCCGATTCAAATCCCGGCGTCCGCTCAACATCCTGTGATTCTGGGCAGATCATTTAAATTCACATGCCTTTAAAAAAAATAATCTGGCCTTGTGTAATACAATCTGATACTCATACAAAGCAGTCTACTTCTTTCAGTTAGTGCTTGCGCTTTATAAAACTGCAGAACTGATTACAATATAAGCTGAGAGGGAGATTTGGAGCCACTTCTACGATAGGGGCGTATTGAGGCAGTGTCTCTCCCAGTAAAGGTATTCAATGCAAAAATGGTGGGAAAGCGTTCACCGATATGGTGAGCTGTTTGTATATCTGTTGACTGTAAAATTAGGGTGACGTTTGAGGTTTAAGAGGGAGATTCCAATAAGGTGAATACATTGTTTCTTTGGAAGGTGATATGGGTTTGGAAAGAATGTGAGCACTTTGATGATTATGGGGTCATTTTGTTTGTCATAAGAGTGACTGAGCGAAGAGAGTGTCACCTGCAAAATGTGGGTGAGTTGATCATTATGTGGTTCATTATGTGGTTTTCTTGAAAAATATAGAAGCAGAAATGTCTCTCTGGACTACATGTGTAGTATATATGATGCTTGAGGGCCAAAGTTGTAAACAATGTTACTTTGGTCTTCGGCCTGTCAACATGTATGAAGCAAAAATGAATAAGAAATGGGGAATTTAAGCTTTAGGGACCAGTTCATGGGTGTCATTTATGCTCCTTCACCTTTCAGTTCAAATCACTGTTACATCACCTGGGCACCATCCGTCCAGTTTGGAACAGGGCGATCTGTCCAAGTTGAATGCTATAGATCTTTCTCAAGGCGGTGGTAGAAAGTGAGATATCTTTAGTAAAAATAAGTTTCTATAATTTACTCCGTATTATTATGGCAGCTCCTCTATATGATCATGCATGCTTTAAAATTTGATCTGTTACACAACATTCATAACAAGTAGAATTACAACTGTAGCAATAAGATGCAAACTGCTAATGTAACAATGAGTTTCACACTCCAATTCACTTTACTGTATGAGGTACTTTTAGATGCCAAGTATAAAATGGGTGCAGTGCATTGATCTGGCATTTGTCTTGCATAATTTATAGATTTCAACAGCAAAAGTATTCTTGCTTAAACACATTTAAAGTTACTAAAACATACCACACATTGGGTGCATCAAATGCTTTTTGAAAAGTAACTAGCCCATTTTCGACTGTTTTTATTAAGGCATTTAAAGTGGTGACACTTTTTTGCTTGGGTGACATTAACATTCACAAATAACAGATATCTCTGCAGTAGGAAGCAGTAACATTGCCTGCTTAAATGTAATTCAAACATTGTGCCGCAATGATTAATTTCTGGTCATGAAATTGATTGTTTTTAATCTATTCATGTTTAGTCAGACCCTGTTCTCAAACAGCAGTTATTGTATTTCTTAACCTCTTAAGTGCTGCTGACGGCCAACGGTCGTCAGCAGCGCTACCTCCCCAGTGCTGCGCACGTCCATTGGACGTCCATTCAGCACTAGTTCCAATGGACAGCGCAGCACTGGGGAGGGATATTTACACGCAGCTAAGGTGTTAAACTGCTTTCACAGTTTTGTACTCTGGTTACTGTGTCGGATAAACTTGTGCAGACTTCCAGAAAGAGTGCAGGAGTGCAGGGGGGTAGAGCAGGCCCCTGAACCCACTGTAGGTACACAACTGCACACGTACACTCCAGCCCTGGCCGAAAGCTAGATTTGAGAGACTCGAGGCCCCTCATGACACACTGCAGGGAGCCCCCATCATTTTGGATGAGTAGGTTCATGCTCTCTTTCAACAGGAAGTGTGCTTCTCTTGGGTCATTTATATGCCAAGTTTAGCTGGATCAGGACTCATCTGGTGTGCAAAGGGGCTGCACATTTCTTTCAAACACAAGCGTTCTTTATAGCTTTCAACTGTTTTGGGCCAGAGGATGCTATACTCAGCTTGTAAGTGAGAGCAATGCTCACGCTCCTCCTGTTTTATTGGGCTGCTAAGATTATTGATAAACGTCACCTGTACACACTCTGCAGTGAATGTGCTATGAATAGGCGGTGATTTGGGTGTGAGTGAAAGAGACTGCTTTTTAAAAGTTAATAGGTGGAAAGTTGTTAGAAAAACAGAACCGATGCCAAAGCAGTAAAATCAGGTCAGGTTCAGTTGAGGCTATAGCAAAACGAGCTGGCAAAGGTGCTGGTGCTGTGGGAATCCAGAAATTAATAGTTAAGAACCCTGCATGAAAATGGGCCCCCGAAGAAACAGAATAATGTGAGTTATGAAATCCAGCACGTAAAGTTTATGAAGGAATTTGAGGCTATCTTCGAACATCGATTTTTGTTTCTGTGTTGTATTTCTTTATTTGTGCTACAGCGGTTTGGTAATCACAAAACAGGCATCCAAGACTCCATACAGGAACAATAAATAAAGACCAGCTTCATTTATAACAATTCCCTGCTGTCTTTACCATTGCTGATTAGAATGTAATAGTTAAGGCGAAATTCATTGGGACTTTTAGCAGCATGTACAACAGCCCTGGTAGTTTTCTCCACGTCTGCCATACTTCACGGAGAAGCTCTGAAGCTGTTGCAGAGACAGAGTGATCCATATACATGCAGCTTGTAACCAATAGGTAACCAATATAAGGCAGGGGAGATGTGGGTGTGTGACTTGGCAGACACATAACGTCACAGACTGTCGTGTTGCGTAAATCAAGTGCCCTGTTCAACAATCACATACAGGAATTTTTGGGGTATATCACAACTGGCATGAATGAGCCAGGAACAGGCCGTCTGGACATTCGGGGTTACTGATTTAGTTTTAGGCAATGGTGTTTGAGTAGCTAACATGAAGAAATCACTATGGCTACCTCAGGGATTCAAATGGACAGTTTGTGGGCTGTTTCCTCTTATACAGTACAGAGGTGAAGTCAGTGTGAATTCCATGAAGGGGTTGAGATGGCGTGGGCTAGGGAGAAGCAGTAGCTTAATTTTAATTTTCATGTCGGCAATTTTCTACGCCTTGCCGTCTTCTGGGTTACTGTATTACACGCACCCTGTTCCTGGAAGCCTGGCATCAGCCTCACATCCTGTCCTGTTGGAACCTAAATACACTTAACGCTATTATGTTAATGTTACAGCACTTTAATGTGACTAAAGAGCACACAATGGCTGCCACAGTGCCACCATATTTTTGTGGGCCCCGCTGCTTCCATCTTTCCTTTAGCCTGTAAGACTACATTGCTTAAGAGTTGGCCTTGCTACAATATTTATGGTTTTGCGGTTTTGCTGGTGGGATGTGCTCTCTTTTGGGGTACATCTAACATGTAAACAAAGATGGACTGTAAAAACTGGCTGCAAGTACTTAGGCCTCAAACAGCCTGACAGCAATCTCCCTGCAGGAACACAATCTGCTGTGTGTCTGTGTGTGTCTGTGTGTGTCTGTGTGTGTATGCTAGATCCTTTATTTGCCTTTTCGAAAGAATAGGCATGTGTGGTAGCGAGCTAGCACCTCATGTTGTGACTGTGGAGAGTGGAATCTATCTAGATATGTGTGTGTGAGCGAGTGTGTGTGTGGGGGGGTGTCTGTGTGAGTGTGTGTGTGAGTCTGTATGTGAAAGCGTGTCTCTGTGTGTGGGCGTGTGTTTGTAATGTAATAACTGCACTTTCACAATTGCTTTATTAACCTTCCTGCTTTCTCAAATTTGCTTGAAAATGCACGATTTTTCTTCTCTTTTCTCAAAAATGTCCAAACCCCCCTTATGGGCAGAAAGGCACAAAAAACGAGTGGGACAGAGGGCAGAAAGGCACAAAAATTAGTAGTACAGAGGGCAGAAAGGTACAAAAAACGAGTGGTACAGAGGGCTTTGTAAAGGCTGTCTCCCAACTGCTGTGCAACTTCTTCTACTCTTAGAGCTGAGATTTTCATGCAAGTCTTATAGTCTGAATTCAGCAGCGTAATAGGACGGAATGTATGAAGCTCTGTGGTTATACTGTATAAGCAGCTACCTATGTTATGCCATCTATTAATGTAATAACTGCACTTTCACAATTGCTTTATTAACCTTCCTGCTTTCTCAAATTTGCTTGGAAAATGTACGATTTTTTTCTCTTTTTTCGAAATTTTCTTGGGGGGGGTTATCCCCCCAAACCCCCCTTAAAGGGGTTTGGGCTCGCTCGGCACGCTCGCTCGCTACGGTGCAGTATGCTAATCACTTTGCGCCTCACCACTTTCAAATGTCACCACCCGCCCCTGAAGGAAAGTCTGTTTATTTCAACACACAACGAAATGTAAATACATGTAAATGAACTGTACAAATTCAACAGTTAGGAAAGCAAAAATTCAGCACATTGTTGTAATCAAACTATGTTGAAGGAGAAGATGAGGAAGTAGATGTCTTCCATGGAACTCTTACCCGTTTAGAACAATATTTTGGGAAGAAAATAAATGTTGTTCTTGGAGATTCGTTCTTTACGAGAACCCAAGGAAAATCTGGAAAAGTTACACATACATAGCAGCCCTGAGAGGTCTATACAATACTTGTGAATTTGATACGCTAACAGATTCCTTCAAATGAGATTAACTAGTTAGATGCACGAACAATCCTAAAATACAGAAAAAATTGCTAGTGGTCAACCCCGATCTGAAACAGGCTATTGACATAGCCATTAATGTGGAACACACAGCTGATTGTATTAAAGAGATGAAAGTAAGGGTTGAAACGAACCCTGAGGTACATGCAATGCGTAAGCAAGATCACAACAAAAAGAAAGAACCAAAGTAAAATAATCAGCCTATCAGCAGTGAGAATCCCAAATGCTACTGATGTAGTGGCATAGGACACATGGCCAATAACCCTAATTGCCAAGCCAGGATACCCATGTGTCACAAGTTTAGCAAAAGAGGCCACTTTGCCAGGGTATGCCGGGACCAACACAACAAACCAGTTTTAGTGATGGAATGTGAACCACAGGAAGAAATTAAAATCATTTTTCAAGTAGAGGAAGATAATGGAAATGTGAAATTTCCTTCCTGTGGCATTATGCTGGATAACAGACCTGTCACAGTTTTTGCTGATTTGTGTTCGCCTTATACACTGATCGATAGTATTTGGTAATCTGTTCCCAGAAGAAGAAGGAGAACTTGAAGTACTATGAGACTTATGTTTAAAGGTAGAAACACAATTGGCAAGGTATACATAGCAAAAAGGGGTTCAAATTTTACTAGAGTGGCGCCATCAGAAGGAATTAGGCACCAAACTTGACCCAAACAGCTCTGATCCGGTGCACCCTTCTATATGTGGCAAGGAAGTGTGCAATACATTTCCTGATGTTTTTTCTGAGGGGCTGGGTATGTTGAATAGTTACCAGCACCAGATAAAGCTGAAACCTAAGGCCAAACCAGTCACCCACAGAGTTAGACCAATTCTCCATCATATGCAAGCTCCTTTAAGAAAAGAGTGAGAAAGATGGTTGAAATTGGGTGTCATAGAGCCCATAGAAAGTTCTCAATAGTTAGCCCCTGTTGTCATTGCTACTAAGTCCTCAGGGAAAGACATCAGGGTATGCCTGGATGTGAGGTATCTGAATGCGAATATATGGGTGGATAGGCAGCCTCTTTTCAGAATTCACAGAGTTTAAACCACAATTAGAGATACCAGTTACTTCCGCATACTGTATCTTTCATCTGCCTACCACCAGGTAGAGTTCTACCACCCTTCTGCCATTTTATATCATTCATAACGCCCTTAAGAGCCTATTAATATGTGCGCAAGCCATTTGGGTTAGCCTCAGTGGCTGCCGCCGTACAAAGGATAATGCAAACCAAACACAGTGTGTTTCAAAGATGACATCTTAATATACGAGAAGGATGACGAAGGGCCTAAAGCCACGTAGTAAACTGTTTTATCCAGGGTAAGAGAGGCGGGTTTGACCATCAAGAAGGAAAAGTGCCAGATTGGGGTGGGTTCAGTGGAGTACTTACGCCATACTATATCTTGTGACAACCTGGTAGAAGCCATTGAAAAAAATGGAAGCTCCAACAAATGTGGCTGACCTCAAGTCCTTTTTAGGGTTATCGGTATATTACTCCAGATTTGTAAAAAACGATGCCACCATTGTGGAGCCTTTATGAAGTTTACTGAAGAAGAGTTCGCAATACAATTGAGACAAACATTGCCAATCTGCTTTTGAAGCAGTTAAGTTAGCTCTAACAGAAGCTCCCTCAGTAGGAAGACTTAATCCCAATAAAACCACCCTGATAACTACGGATGCTAGCAATAAGGGTCTGGGGACCAGTCCCACCCAAATGGTATATGGGGAGGAGTCATCTGCTTCCAGAGCCCTAAAGGGCTTGTAGAAACACCACTCAGCTGTAGAGAAAGAGGCCCACAGTGGAAAATATCTTTCCCAAGCAACTTAAAGAGCACAAATGCAAATGTAACTGTAAAGAAACAAATGAGTTCAAAAAGAATACAATATTTAGCAGTCTTTAAAAAAATTCATTGTAATAAACAAAACATTTCAATAACAAACATTTCATCTGTTAAAAATGTAATCTGTTAAAAATACATAGGTGGCAAAGGTTAATTAACCACTGTGTTTGTTTGCCCTGTCCCAAGAACTATATTAGTTTGAAGGGGGTCCTTGTTACTTACCTACATGGGAAAGAGGCCCACGCCTGCTATTGGGCTGTTTGACATTTTAAGTTCTTTCTACGGGGGATACCATTCACGATAAGAACCGGCCACGAACCCTTGGTATATGCATTTACTACTAATGGATCAGAAAGGACCACACCTAGGATATCCCACATTATGATTAGAAGGATACAATTTTAGAGTATGCCATGTACCAGGCAATCAGAACATAGTGGAAGATTTTCTTTCCAGGGCAACCTCAGACATACCCTTTGAAGGAAGCGAAGGAGCACAAGAAGAGACTGAACTCAAATTAATCAGTGTAGTTGAAGGTAAATGGCAAAATTGTACGCAAAGCGATGATTAATTGAGTAGACATTCCAGGCTTATTTTGGAAGGATGGCCAGAGCACCGTAATGGGGTTCATAGCGAAATGCATACATTATGCAAAGTCAGGTCTGGGTTAAGCTTGCCAGGTAACTACCTACACCGAGGTGAAAAAATAATACCTCCTGTAGGGATGAAAGAACACCTTTTCAATCTTGCACATGAGGGTCATCTGGGTGGCACTCTTACTAAAAATAAAGCATGTGCTGAATATTGGGGGCCAGGCATGGACACCATGATAGAAGCAAGAGTAAAGGTGTGTTCTGAATGCATTAAGAGTGATAAAACCCATCATGTAGGGAAGCCCCCTTTGTCTCCTGTTGAATTCCCAGAGACACTATAGAGCTAAATTGGCGTTGGATATAATAGGCCCTATGAATCTCAAATCACTTTAAGAGCGGTTCATTTTGGTTTTAGTAGACTATCACAAAAATTGGATAACATTTAAGTATGTCCAGCAAATTGACACAGCAACAATCATTAGCTTTCTGAAGGGTGTAATCTATGTGGAAGGTATTTCTAGAGGAGTTTAACATATAACATCACAAAACAGCATTATATTACCCAAGGTCAAACAGGTTGGCGGAAAGAATGAATACGATGGTACAGGAGTGCTTGCAAAGAGCAGATGTAACAGGAGTACCAGCCACTGTGATTCTGCATGAAACGATCTGGGCATATCGCACTATACCGAACTGTGTCACTAAAGTCTACCCGTTTTTGCCCCACAAGGACAGGGAACCTAGGACAAACCTAACAGCCTCAAGGTTGAAGAAAAACGAGTTTGTAATTGACAGGAAAAAATGTATATGAGAGAATAAATGCACACCAAAATAAGTACAAAAATAGATATGTTGTTTCCCAACATGTAAAACCCAGTTCATTGTAGTGTGGAGATTTGGTCAGAATCGATTTGCCTAAACCATGGAGAATAAGTGGGTCCAGATTTTGTAAACTTTTAAAGGTTGTTCAAGTAGGGGAAATGTGGTACAATTAGAGAACCCTATGATGAAGCATGCCACCAATTAAGTTGGTTGGTGAGGGTAGTTATTTAAAACCTATAGATTTTTTGTTATGCTGTTTCAGATGTGGTTGACATTTTTTAAACCCATTCCTACACTTGTTGAATTTTACAACTAGAGAATGGCCAAACCTGGGGAATGGACAGAATTGTACCTCGTGACACATCTCCTTCAAGTGAGCCTATTGATGGAAGGCAGATTCCTATCAAGGGGATAGAATATGACCAGAAAGGAACACATAGAATGAGAAGCGCACGTTCTGCCCCAAAGTGGCATAAAGATGATGAGTTCACTTAAACAGGAAGATGGCTGCCAGGAAAAAAAGGGGAGGTGAATAATTTCAGGTTTTAAAGATGTAGCTTTGTGTCAACTGTTCATTTCTTTTATATTTCTGGATCTTTTGTTCCCAACTTTGGAAAACGTAGTTTAACCGCCTAAATACAGAAAGGAAAATCTAAGATCTCGAGTTATTCATGTACAGTTCTTTTATCCTGAATCTGAAACCTCAACCACAAGGTACGAGCTACTTTGTACATTTTTATTATACTGCATTTATCTTTTGTTCCTATCAAAGGGAGAGGTGTGGTAATCACAAGATGGTATTTTCCCTTCCTCTTCTTCCCCCTCCCTTCTCCTCACTTTAGAATGCTCCTTGTCCCAACTGTCATTCTCAAGATTCCAGACAGACTCTGATGCTAGACAGCTAACTTGAAGGTGATGGGGCATGTACTGTCCTAATAAACCTGTTGATAAGTACTGGTTTATGGATTCCTCTTTGTAACACACATCTTTCGCAATTCTGAAGGTGTGATGCAAGCAAAGATTTTAGTCGTATCAAAACAAATCAGGACACTGTACTTTGAGATGGACAAATGAGAAGTATTCACTGAAACTCGATTTCCCCTCATTATCATTAATGTGCCGTATAGTTTTATCAGTAAAAGTTTATGTCCGTGCGGATTTAGTGACCATTTCAGTACAAAATGTGCTGTCTGTAAATGCCCTTGTGCTGCCACATAATGCTTTATTTACTTTAAAAAAACACCCACCTCACGGCCATTAATGCTAGGTGGGTGGCAAAAAATTGATGTTCTGAAAATGCTGTGATTCTAAAAAGTTTAAGAAGCGGTGATATTTAGTACAATATACACTGATTCAACGTAATATGCTAATTTCATAAAACATGCATTACGGTACGGCTGTCTTTGTTATAGAACACTGTTAAAAGGAGGAGTCACTCCTACTTGTCTCAGTCGCGAAGACCTCACACGGAGGCTGCTTATATAAGCACGTTTTGCAAGTCATTATTTAACCATTTTTCACGCTGCTTCCTCTGTATGTGGCAATGTAAAGGGTCAGGGAGAATACACCAATTAAACGTTGTATTGCTTTTTTCCTTTCTTTTGAGTAGGTCACATTAACAGAGGAAGCTAGGCATCCCATTGACGATTACAGAGAGCATTCGCCGATGAATTCGACTTTAAAACAACATAACCGCAGATGTTTTTTTCCAGTGCATTTTCTCTCAAAACAGTCGCAATATTGGCGGCCTTCGGTTTAGAATTATTTCCCTAATGTAAAAGGCCCTTAAGAACTTTAGGCAAGTGTAAACAGTCAAACTTTTACACTTTTTAATGTTTTGTATTCTCAAATTATCACTACACCACACTTCACAGCCATTTTCATGTAACATCTGTGTGCATGTATGCTTCTCTCCCTCCGGGTCTTTCTTCTAGTACTGCATTTCTTTTTTTTTCTCCAAGCTTCGATCAGGCAAAGCCCGCATCCTATGGAAGAGGGCATGAACTCTCCATAACATATCTCCACTTAGCGCGTGAGTTGCTGTCCTTCCAGGGATGACTGGCTGTCGGCGCCACCATGTGATCACCCAGTCCCTCTAGAAACAAAGGGAGATGTGTGGTGCAGCCTGCCAATGAGATACCATTACGGTGGCTATGCTCGTACTTATTTTTCGCATTAGAGATGAATGGGTAGGCGCAGGGGAGTTTTTTCAGTCAGGGTGATGTGTGACCTTCACAATATGTATTCTCCTGCTCAAAGGAGCAATGCTTTCGTCCAGTCAGAATATAAAACTCATATCAATGAAAACTATTTTTATGTCTGGGTTTTGACAGAACAGCTGTCAAGCAGATCTATTGTTGACATACATACATACAATTGGCTCTAGGTCCACCCCTTTCAGTTATTGGGCTCTTTTAACGTATTAACCGCGGCTGCAATTCCGCCGCGGTGCGGGCGTTCTAAAGGGAGGGCGGGGCTGCGACGGCCAACGGTCGTTCGCAGCACCAGGGAGGGAGTGCTCCCGTTGGGAGCACGGAATGGGTTAAATCGGTCTAAATCAGCTATTGGCTTGAGACTTTGTCAACACATCTCTTACCTACTGCAACTGGCTTTTTCGGTGTATGCTTCCTCCTCGACTCAAGTGCTTGCATTGAACTGCATGAGGGACTACTTTACAACTACTGCCTTTTCTATCTGCCCTCACAGCTTGTTTCTGTGTTTTCCGCTCAAATGTGATAGCACTGCCTGTGTTAGCCTGTTAAGGCCAAAACTATTGGTTTTGTCAATGCTTTTTCTAAGTTTGTGTAAAAGCTGGCCTTGTTATTAAGAGCCAGCTGTACGTAATCACGTTTGCGACTTCCTGATAACAAATTTTAGCGATTCACTATTAGGAAATCGCAAACTGGATGTACAACAGTATGTTTGACACTGTTAGCGATTCGCAGTGGGTCGCAAATGGACATTCCTCATCAATATTTATGAGACTGGTTGCTATTTGCGACCCATTGTGAATGGCTACAATCACAGGTAAGGTGGCCTCCTGGGGTCAGTAGTCTGTGATTGCTTTTTAAATAAAAACAATTTTTTTGTAATGCAGGGATGCATTTCAAAACTAAAAATAAAAAGCTACATTTTCATTTTTTAGGAGCTGGCTGTGGTCTGAAGGACCACTGCCAGCTTTAAAAAAAAAGTTGGTGCCCACATTGACAAAGGGGTCCCTTGGGGACTCATTCCCGTTTGCAAATGGGTTACTACCAACTTGAAGTTGGTGCAAACTGCAAATGTTTTACAACTGCATATGCGGTCTGAAAACCTTCCTACATACCAGTGCGACTCTCTGTTAGGAAGGGATGCCCTTAACATGCCAATCATAATAGCGACTCGCAAACCCTATTTTGCGAATCCGTAATAGGTTACTGACTCGCAAAATAGGGTTAGACCTGCCAAAAAGCATCTTAGCGGTCGCAAACAGTCTGATGGGCTGTTTGCAAGCAGTAAAATACTTCGTATATCTGGCCTTTAGAGGGCTTCATTTAAAGGCATGTTGAGTTCACGATATCCACATATTCATTGTATCTCGTATGAGGACTAGTGACATTCCGGTCTGTAAGAAATGCTTATTTGAGTGCCATCAAAACCCTTTGGTGGAAAAACAGAAAGGAGCTCTTTTAGATTCACATGCTTTGCATTATTCAGCTATATAGTGGTTCAATTTGGAAATTACAAACTTTTTTCCTTAATGGATTCCCACATATGCGGAGTATGTCTCAATGTGACGTTGACTATAAGTCGACAATGTCCTTAACGAAACACCCTTTTAGATTTTTTTTGTTAATCCTATATTTATTTTCTACGTCTCTGCTCCTTCACTGAGGAGGTCGGAGGGTCACATGTGAATCTAGAAGAAAGCCCAAACTGCAAAACCATTCTTAAAGGTTAAACTGATTTCTTTTGCAGCACGAAATCTCAGCTAGATTAACAGGCTGTGCATGGACTGTAGAATGCTATTGCTTCTCCCTCAGTAGGGGGTGTGATGAGGGAGTTGTACTTAACAAATGTTTTAACACTGAAAGTCCCACTGGTGCCTCTTTGCATGTTCTATGTGTAGATATTTTAAAAGTTTATTTTCCGTCCGTTTCCTTGTTGCAACCTTTTTCTCTGTTCCCCTCCATTTATCTATCAATCAATGAACTGATCAGTAGACTGTTTACTTAGGAGGGTTGGAAATGTGATAGGACAATTACCAGGTGAGTTTTCTATGGTATGCTGTAGCTTCTCCTCTCTGCTATTAAACATTTTTCTAAGCTCAAATCTACTATACTGCCTCATCTGTTGAAGTCTCTAGACCATTGAATGAAGATCTTCACACTGGCGACAAGGATGGGATTGGCTTGAACATACTTGGACTTGTCAGTGGGGGTGCCTCTTGCAAGTGTTTACTGGTGGCCATTTACATGTTGCCTAGATAGCCTAAGGTTTGTGTGGTTGATGAGATCAATACCAGAGCAATCATCACATTTCTAAGGGGTGTGTTTGCAACAGAGGGGCTTTCATGTTGCTCAAAAAACACAAGCCCCATACACTAATGTATGGAATCCATCAAATCCCGTACCATGACCTTAGACAAGGGGGTGCTGCCGTGCTCCTCATTGAGCCTACACTCTTAAAAATGTGGCCCCACTGACTCAAGTTGTAAGATCTTGTGGCTTTGAAGTAATCTCTTACGCAGATGATACTCAATTGATCATCTCCATGGGATCCAACCCTGAATCTCCCAAAAGCAGATTTAGTGATTGTATGAAGAAAATCGCCTTGAACTGCCTACAACTAAACGGTGATAAGACAGATAGCCTAATATTTGCCAAGGCCCATGCACACCGGTCAAACTACTGGTGGCCGTACGAGCTGGGCGAGGCCGCCACCTTGAAAAGGTGGTAAAAAACCACATAGAGAGCTCTCTATGTGGGAGCTGGTATGCTCCACCTGTGGCATATACTTTGGGATTGAGCATATGCTCATTAAGGTCTTTCAATGGCTCCCGTTACAAACAAGGAAACTCCTCACTAAGGAACTCATTGTAAGCCTCTTAGATTACGGTAATCCCCTCATGGCTGCAGTGAATGAGGCACTACCTCCAAGCTGCAGGTGGTCCAGAATATTGATGCCCGCCTGGTTTGCAAACTTCCTCCTCGGTCTCCATCGGAGCCTACACTAAAATCTCTACACTGGCTCCCAGTGAGAAAAAAAACATATCCATTCAAGCTCCTGTGCCCGGTTCGCAAAACTGTTAGACAAGGGCCCTCTTTACCTCCAAGAGAAACTAAGTTCCAAAGGGCAACTCTTCATATGCCCTTGTCGCATATGCGCAATCAGGTATGTGGGTGAAATTTTTCTTATCTAGCTCCCCTCCTGTGCAAAAGACTGCCTTTTCAAATTCAGTCCTTCTCTGACTTCACCTGTTTTAAAAAAAATAGTCAAGACTTGCCTCTTCGTTTCCCCCTCCGAATCATGCGATAAAGGGCGGAGAGACCCCTTCAGGGGTGATTCGCTCGGTGCTGTACAAGTCTCACTAACATAACATCCTTATAATCCTTGGATGAGGGGGTACAGAGAGGATAATGTAAATCTTGATGAGTTGAGAGATTGTGTAAAAGACAGAGAAAATTGATTGAGAGTGAGAAGGAAAGGGAACAATGATGTACGCAGAGCAGTCAAGCTTTTGTGAGTGTGCATGGGAGATACTGCAGGCAGGAATGCAATGACATTTTCTATATGAGATTCCTTAATAGAAATTCCTAATCTGTATGAATCGCTATTAGGGATTCGCACATTTTTTACATATCCTTTTGCATTTCTCAAATAGTGATTCCTACAGAGTTGCTATTTAAG
This sequence comes from Lissotriton vulgaris, assembly GCF_964263255.1. Classification (NCBI taxonomy): domain Eukaryota; kingdom Metazoa; phylum Chordata; class Amphibia; order Caudata; family Salamandridae; genus Lissotriton; species Lissotriton vulgaris. The sequence continues at coordinate 228,422,644 of NC_141691.1, read as the reverse complement.
AAATGCAAATAGGAACCATAGCACATCTGGCCCATAATGCCTTTTCTGCTGCATTCTTTTATGGAAAATTGATGGCAGGCTTTATACTTTGATCAATATGAAATGGTGAGACCACCTTAGGTACACATGTTAGAGGTGTATACATACTTACTTTGTTCTAAAATGGTCAAGTATGGCTCCTACCCTGTGAGTGCCTGTGTTTTAGTAACCCTTCTTAAAGAGGATAAAGCAATTAAAATGCTATCTTTGGAATTAGATATTTTAAAGAGGTCTTATGCATTGGTTCAGAAGGTGATTTGACAAGGCCTGATAAAACCTTATTTAGATTAGACTGTGCTAGAGCAATTGGATGATATAACCTCCTTGCTCCCTCTAGGAATCTTTTGATTACTAGGATTGAACATTCGGCTAGTGATTATGAACCTAATGGCAGAGATAAATAGACTCTTAAAGATTTGCAGTTCATCACATCTGTCAAATACCTTACTAATATACATTCATCTGTCACTTGCTGTTAAAGTTAGGGAGTGTTCACCATTTAGTATAGCTGGTCCATTGTAGAGCACATCGCTCTTAGTGGATGGCCCATGGACCTCCTTTAGGACATTCAGATTACTTACTGGAAGGATCAAGTGAATGAATTCTGCAGTTTCAGGAGCCATGCTCACACATGTAGTATCTTTAGGACAGGATGAAATGCCTCCCTCGTGCATTATTAGTGTCCATATGCGCTGGAATTCTGATTGTATTGCCTCATGCCATCTTCACAATCTCTACAATTACCGTTGCAATGTCGTTCTGGAGATTCAGGACTTTTTTATAACTACTGGAATCAGCAGTAGCCGACCAAAATGTTCCATACCAGCTAATCAACTGTGCATTCTCTTCTGAAGAAGGGCGGTAATGACTGCAAGCAAAGCTTTAGTCTTTTGATTTTTGCAGTTGCAAACAGATCTATGTGAGGTGCACCCCACTGAAGAAAAGGCATGCCCACCTTTGACCGTTTTCATTCACACTCATGAGATGTGCCCTTTTGTCTGCTTAGTTCACCTGCATAAACATTTTCTCCTTCTGGCACGAGTGGCCAAAAACAGAATTATTTCTTGCAACTGCGTTGCTGCAAATCTCCTGTGCTTATTTTGAAAGTGGGATTCAAAAATGTTTTCCCTGCTTGTTGAGATACAACGTTATAGTTGCATACTCTGAACACCCCGGTTGCGGATTTGACCTTGGAAAAACATCTGTGCTAAAAAGATACTTTTTGAAGTAATAGGTAAATGGAATGTTTCACTACTTCTTTCTGAACCATATTCCTCTTATTTCGAAATGTCCAGTGTGATCATCCCATCCCGTATATGATGCATCTGTTGAGATTTGTTGTGGGGAAGGTGTCTTGAAAGATCTACCCTTCAAGCATGTTGTCTTTGTTCCCTTATTTCAGTTCTCCATTTACCTGCTTGTTACAACCACTAGATCCTCAATCAGCAATATATGTGATATCGGATTGTTCAACCATTGAAGTAATTGCCTCATCTGTAGTCTTGCAACTGGAATTAAATGAATGCATGAAGCTATCATGCCCAACAACTTAATGACTGTCCTCATTTTCAGAGACTGAGAAGTCTTATAAAGGCAATAGTGATTCCTACAATTCTTGTAACCCTTTTCATTTTTAGGTAGGCAATTGCCCTCATGTGTTCTTATTCTGCCCTCAGTAATAACTTTATCTTTTTCTGGTAAGAAGTGAGAGTTTGTCCAAATGACAGTGAATCTCATCGGATGAGGGAAGTTCACCACTTTCTGGAGGATCAATTTGCACAGTTGAGATGTTTTTGCATTGAAGCTGCCCCCTCACCCCCCAACCCTAGACAAAACCTGAATCCTCAATCCAGCATGGATCACTGTTACTTTCAGAAAATGTCAACAGTTCACCAACACATTTGAAACAAGTAATCAGTGACTTTTCAGGAGCTTTACCTCGATGCACCTCTGAACTGACTAAATTAAATGGAGATCATGTTACAGCTCATTGTGGTCTTACGATCGGGGTCACAGAGAGTCATATAGACTCTACCTATGTCGACACCCGTCAGGGAGAAAAAGGTTTGCAAGTAACACTTCCGGGCACAACCACTAGATGATGGAATAATGCACAGCATTGGAATATAGAAGATATATTTCACGCTTTAAAGCTGTACACTTTCCTGATGCATTCTGAAGTTTAATTTTCAAGAAATTGTCAAGTACGATGTTTGCAGTAACTGGACGGGACACCACATATGCAAGAAAGCCGACCAGCTCCAGCCATCCTTGTAAACTAGGCACATGAGAATCTAAAAAGGTTTCCATGAACCATATAACCTTTCCTTACCAACGGGCATACCAGGCGAATGTCACATTTATGTGCCTGAGTAATACAAATTTCATAAGAAAATGGCAATTATGCTACCATCCTACATTTCAGTCCACATTTCAATAAAAATGTACTTGCTGGAATGAACCGAAAACTAGTATAGTTTAGTATTCAATTTAATAGTTAGGTATTTGACTGAGTAGCTACTCCTTGAAAGAAATAAAAGTTCAAATCAAAGTCAAAACTATATTGTCTCCAAAAATGTGATACACCGGTCCATCAACAGAACTGCCAACCCCGAGGTCACCGTTGACCACTACTTTAACTTCCTCCTTTGACAAACGTATGTGATGGGCTGCACGTGCTTGTCCACCATGGGCGCAGCTCAGCATATGTGCAGATGCTCTTAAGAGTTTACTCATCAAGGGGGTCGTGTTTGACGTGCATCCAAGATGGCCGCGCGTCTTTGAGCAACGTCGGACCTTCGGTGGAAGCGTTCTTCAACATGCTGTACGGGTGACTTTTTTCTTCACCGCATAGCAACTCCAAGCGGCGGAACAGTTTTAAAGACATAGTGGACAAATTCCAGGAATTTTGGCCCGTTCCTTGTATGTCTTTTCATATGAAGAATTTTCCGCTCAGGCAGGATCTAAAATAGCAGTGGAAGGTGAAACTTTACTGTTTCATGACCTGAATATGCAAAGGTGCTAAAATCGGTATATGGTGCTTCAGTGTGCTTTCTCCTGCTATATGAGGTATTGTCTCTTTGATCTTTTATGCCTCTGAATGTTATGCGCGCTTATGCTCAAGGAACATCCTTCTGAGGTAATACATTTTATTTCAAAATGGTGGCCGCTGACTGAATTTTCATCTGAATCTCTTCAGTATTATCTGTTGCCTATAACCTAGTTGGCTTTGAGTCAGAGGGGGTGATTTATCCATCGTCCAACAATTAATTTGGCTTTTTGAACCCTCTAAGGATTATCTTGTTCCTAGTTGGGTTGGCAGAAAGTATATTGCATCTTTATCTAAAACCAGTGTGCAGTTTCTACCCAACACTATTTTCTACTGTCAGTAGTTGCTTGCTTTTGTCTAATGGCTCATTTGTCTATGCTCATATACTCGTGTATATCAATATGTAACACACCGGATACATAGAAGCCTGCCTCAGTGCTTGCTCTCCTCTGGGCTACTCTCCAGTTTGTGGTGCTTTCCAGTATTTCTAGCTTCAGTTTTTTCTGCTCAACTGCAATTTCTACGCTCTTAATATAATTTTTGGTGGTTTTTGCACGCTATCCTAATGGTGGAAGGCATGGGTGTAACCCCTAAAGATAGAGACTTAAAAGGGAATTTGAAGAGGTCCAAGCAGAATTCTCCCACCCCGGATATCTCAGCGAAGGCCAGTACAGACTCTGCTACAACATTAGATACCATTTTTTCAAACAATTCAGTCCATGACATAGCGCAAAGCACTAAAACAAATACTGATCTGCTTCAGGTCGTGGTGGCGGCTATTCGAAATGAGCTCAAAGATCTGTCACTACGTGTTTCCAATGGAGAAACAAGAATAAGTACGGTTGAAGACTTTACAAATAAGCAGTCTAAACATGGGCAAAGTATGGAACGCTCCTTGGCCTCTATGAGAAGAGACCTGACTGAACAAGAGGACAGAAATTGCAGAAGTAACCTTCGACTTTTGGTCTACCGGAAGACTGCGAGAAAACTGCTCCTTCAGTGATGGATTTTCTACTTACCTGGATTCCTTCTGTCCTGAACATTTAATTTCAAAAGGACTTTGAAATAGAACATGCCCATAAAGTTTCCACCCTTAAACCTAAACCGTTATCTTATCCAAGACCGCTTATACCCTTGGTGCTTTATTGCATTATGCGTGGTTAATAGTACCTCTCCGTTATCTTTTTCTTCTAATGATGATTCACTGCATCTGATATTGTTGTATATTTGTTGCTCTCTTTTAGCCACCCTTTCACTTACAGGTCGCAAGGTTGTGCGTATCTCTATGCTTGTCTTTTAAGAGGTATATCTGTGTCGTTATTGTTGTTGTTTATGGTTGCTATTTTCTCTCATCTACCTCTTGTGTATTTTTCTTTCTGTTTCGTATTGTATTTCATTTTATTTTGATGAATTTTTTTTGGTCTGTAATTCTAAAATGGTTGATCTCCTTTGAGCTTTTCTTTCTTGCATACTCTTTGTGTGATATTTGGTATATATCTTTCCTTAATGTTTTTAGGTCTCTTGTATATTCTTTTTCCGTTTTGCTTGAACTTTTTCTTACAGTCTATTCCTGTTATTCTCCTGGTGTTTATTCTTTTTTGGTGTAATCCGGATTAATTTGTATTTTCCTCTCTTATTCTCTCTCCTATATTTTATTTGCATTTTTGTTTGTACATTTCCTAAAATAGGAGTATATTCATCAATTCCTTTATTCTTTATGTTATATGACATGTTTGGTATTTTAGGTAGACAATGTTATTTATTTTTGTTGGTATAACTATTTATCTTTGTTTTCTAAAATGGCAAAATGTTAGATACCCATCAGATTTGCTCTATTCTATTGTTTGTGATTTATTTATTGCTCATGCTACTAATTAATTTTCTTCTTATACATGTTAGTATTTGTTCATAGTTGCTATCAATTTATATAGTGTTGGACACATGGGTGGGTTATGAATTTTAGTGTATTATATTGCTATTTTTAATGCTCTCGTTAATATTTATTGCATCACTTATGATCATTTTCCATGCCTTAAATATGTATTACTCATGTTTTTCATGCCTTAACCTAGTACTCCCTTAGGCTGATAGTCATAATATATAAGATTATTATTCATGATCTCTTAATTTAATACTGCCTTAGACTATCTATAATATCTATTATTGCTATTTATGATGCCTTACCTTAATATTACCTTAGGCTGTTTCTATATTATCGTTCTTCCTGATACCTTCACTTAATATTGCCTTAATCTGTTCTTTCTATATTTATTGTTATTTATGATGCTTTAATTGATCATTATCTTAGCCTGTTATAATATCTATTGTAGTTACTTATGATATGTTAATCGATTATTACCTTAACTTGTTATAATTAATATTTGTTATTGTTATGCATGATGCCTTTTTCGAATTTTGTACTTAGCCTGTTATTTATATATCTCTTAATGATATCCATGATTCCTGAATATACTATTTCTGCTCTTAGATTTTGTAATTTCTGTAATATCTAGTCTCTAAGCTTATTAGCATGTTGTTAATGAAGGATTCATGCACATTTAAGTTCCGTTGCTTAGTGACAATTTTATTTCTTCCCAGCGGTCTGCACATGGAGAAGCGTGGCTCAGTGGTTAGAGGCGGCAGACCCGGAAGCTGAGATCGGCCGTGGACCAGGGTTCGATTCCCCGCCTCGGCGGGCCTCGGGCTCAAAAATTCCACAGAGTCGACAATTCTCGCTCCGGTGCCTACTCGACTCACGGGGTCACACTCTGCGACTCTGGGCAATAGCTTGCCTAATCTCCACTACGGCCCCTCGCGGCGGGATGCCTGGCTTTCACCTTGTGGATACCCGGCCGGGCTATCTCACAGGGGAATACCAGGACGGGTTCCCTAAGCAAGCGCCTTGAGACCCATGGGTTAAAGTGTTGCGCTATATAAATAGAAACACATTTACATTTACATTCACTGGTAATGTTGGCCTCTGTGGTTGTATCTCCACGTTTTTTCTCCCCATGCAATTTGTCTATTACACACATCCACTGGTGTGGCTTTTGTTTTGATATGCTCCTCTTTTCTTTGGAGCATCTGTTCTCGGTCTTTTTTCTCTCATCCTTTCTTCTTCCAGTTTTATTTTTTTTCCTTGGGGACTTCTGCTGTGGTTCATTTTTTATGTTCTTCCTGTTGTCTATTTATTCCTGTTGTCTATACCTGCTATTCTACTGTATAGTCTTCCCTTTCTCTGTTATCAGATGTTCTTTTTTGTTTGGGGTCAGGTCTTTTTATGGCTGGCCTAAACGTAATCTCTCTTAATGTTAGTGGATTGAATCAACCTGTTAAGAGGACCAAGATCATAGACTACTGCAAAAGCTTATCTAGTGATATTACTCTTCTTCAGGAGTCTAAGATTGCCTTTAAGGAAGCTTTGCTCTTGCGAAAGGAATGGGTTCTGGATGTTGTTTGTTCTGAAGCTACTGGCAAAAAGAATGGGGTTGTAACAATGATTTCCAAGAAATCCGGCCTATCTATTGTTACTGCTGAACATGATAAGGATGGCAGATGGCTGCTCCCTCGCTTGTCTAATGGCTCAGATGATTTATATGTTATGAATATTTATGCTCCCAACATTGATGATCAACTCTTTTGGCGTTCAATAAATAAAAAACTCTGATATCGCAAAAAATGTTAGAACAATTGTTGGAGGTGATTTTAATTTGCCTTTGGATCCTATTTTAGATAGGCATTCTGCCTTTAAATTTTGCTCTCCTAGATCACAAACAAATGCTCAATATGTGCTCCTCTCATCAGCTTACTGACGTTTGGAGGCTACATAATCCTACGGCTAGCGATTTCACGTTTCCACATTCTAGTTTTTCGCACATTGACTATCTTCTAGTTGATGCTGCTCTTCTAAAACACATGAGTAATGCTATCATTCACCTAAAAGTTGTTTCTGATCACGCAGCTGTCTCATTTACTCTCCTTTCTCTGGCAGATAAACAAGCTCCTCGTACATGGCGTCTTAATACAGATATTTTGGATGACAAAGATGAAGTCCAAGAACTATTGGTGGAGATTGACAATTTTTTCAATAATAACGAGCCTTCAGTGAACTCCCCAATTGTTCTTTGGGGTGCATTTAAATGCACTATTAGGGGCCATATTATAATAAAAAATCTAAATGAAATGCCGATATCAGAGGATCGCTGCAATCTTTGGAGAAGTGTGGCTCAGGGGTTAGAGGCGGCAGACCTGAAGCTTGAGTTCGGCCCGGGACCAGGGTTCAATTCCCCGCCTCGGCGGGTCTTGGGCTCAATAATTCCACGGACTCGTTAATTCTCGCTCCGGTGCCTTCTCGACTCACGGGTTCACACTCTGCGACTCTGGGCAATAGCTTGCTTAATCTCCACATCGGCCCCTCGCGGTGGGATGCCTGGCTTTCACCTTGTGGATACCCTGCCAGGGTTATCTCACAGGGGAATACCAGGACGGGTTCCCTAAGCAAGCGCGGAGATGCCCCAGGGTAAGTCATGCGCTATATAAGCTTCATACATTTACATTTACATTTACATTTCAAACATAAAGGGAGATTATATGGAAGCTCTAATGATAAATCTCTCTTGCAAGATATTAAAAACTTGAAATACTTTTATAATTCCTTTGTCACTAAGAGAGCTCATATTGGTGTACAGGCTCAAAAATCTAGACGTCTGTTGCTTCAAAATAGAGTAGGTAAGATGTTGGCTACCACTTTAAAGTATCAAAATACGAATGTTAAAACCACTCGGATTACCTATATTAATGACAGCAATGGTGCTAGGAAATTCCATACTAAAGACATTTTGCAAGTCTTTCGTGATTTTTATGAAAAACTCTACACCCCAAGGATCAATGTGACTTATCTAGGTGTCAGCAATTCTTATCCTTGGTTCCTACACATACTATCTTGCAGTCAGAAATGACTGCTCTGGGGCAACCTATTGATTCTGAAGAGATAACCATTCGGACGACACGGTCGGCTGCAGGGCCTGATGGGTATCCTATTGCTTTTTACAAGACCTTCTCATTCTCAATTTGATAATTTTGTAATGTCAGGCAAAGTCTCAGGGTCAGTCACTGAGACTACTATTGTCGTGATTCCGCAAAGAAGGTAAAGATTATTCTGACCCTAAAAATTTCTGTCCAATCTCGCTTCTAAATATGGAAGCTAAGATTTTTGCTAAAATCCTGGCTAAGCGTTTAGAGAGTCATATCCCTGGTCTTATCCATTATTCTCAAACTGGCTTTGTAAAAGGGAGACTTGCTAGAGATAATATCTGAACCTTTTATCATATATTGGAGAAAGCGAAGATCTCTGCTTTTCCATAGGCTGCGATCTTGATGCTGAAAAGGCTTTTGATAAAGTTTATTGGCCCTTTCTACAAGTAGTGCTCCAATCTCATAATATAGGCGATTCTTTTATCAACATGGTAATGTCCTTATATGCGCAACCTAAAGCGAACATCAGTCTCAATGGGGCTACGTCCTCCTTATTTTAATCTACGCCAGGCTACTAGACAAGGGTGCCCGCTATCACCCCTTATTTTTCTTTTGTCTATAGACCAACTCCTTCGGTTACTCAATCTGAATGAGAATATCAAAGGCTTCCAATTTAGTCCGCATACGGTTAAAACGGCTGCGTATGCAGACTATGTTCTCATATTTTCTGAAGACATCGCTACTGCGATTCCTGCTATTTCTAATACCAGTAAAGAGTTTTCACAAGTTTCAGGATATACTCTGAACAGAGATGAGACTGAAATGTTCCCTCTTAATGCGTTGTGCTTCCCTTCTCACATAGGTGAGGCCGGCTTTAAATGGCAGTCGACTCAAATTAAATACTTGGTTTTGTAATACCCTTTTAGATACTATTTCTTATAATGAATCTCATATACTAGTTGAAGATCTTTTGTCCTCCTGGTCTCCGAAATATATCTCCTGGTAGGGACGACTTCAAACTCTTAAGATGATAACTCCGACTATTAACTTCTTATCCTCCATGCTACCTGTGAAACTCTCATCATCCCTTTTCTTGGAGATTGATTTACTTATGTCAACATGTTTATGGTGTGATAAGCGTGCTAGAATTGCATATAAACACCTTAGAAAACCAGCTGTTTTGGGAGGTTGTAATCTTCCTGATTGGAACCTGTATCAATTTGCCTTTTTATCATCTCAGGGTGCTTTTTGGTTTTTATTGGATTCCCTCCATACTCCCACATGGCTATATATTGAACGTAAGCTGTGTACACCTCTTTCTACCCCTTCCTTTTTAACTGCTTCTAAACTTGTGCTCCCCATTCTAGCAGTATTATTTCAGACACAATTTGTGCTCTAAAATATATTCATAAAAAAGTTTCCAAACCCATTCATAAATCGAGATGGTCTTCATTATGGTATAATCATTAAGTTGTTATGGATATTGATCCGGTTATGATAGCTTTCTGGGCTAATAGAGGTCTGACATTGGTCAAACATCTTTATGATTCCAATCACGTTCCTCTTCCCTTTTCTTCTTTAGCAAGCACATATAATCTTACTAATATGGATTTTTATTCCTTTTTAAAATTAAAAGTTGCTCTTTCTAGAATTGCCCTTTGTAAAGACTTGACAACTATTTCACTTTTCTCTTTGTGGTCTCGTTCAGGTCATACTGCCTCGAAGATTTACCAAGTTTTATCTGGGCCACCTCCCCCTCAGGCTACTATTACAAAAGATAAATGGTCCCATCATTTTGATAGTGATATATTCAAACATATCTCTCAAGAGTCATGGCAATTAATTGGGGAGGTTTCATTACAGAATAAGATGTCTCCTTCTCTTATGCAATCTAAATTCTTTTCTATGAATTGCCGGCATTGGACCCTGCTCGCTTATATAAGATGAAACTAAGAGACAATGATCTTTGTTGGAATTGCAATTTGGTCTCAGGTACTCACCAACATATGTTTTTCGAATGCTGGTTACTACATTTCTTTTGGGATAGGATTCAGAAACATCTATCACTAATCTTTGATACTCCAGTGGAGCTCTCGTTAACTACCATTCTATTGGGACCATGGGCTGCATGCACTCCTCTCCACTTGGATGATACTGATATGCAGTTGTTAGATCTCCTCATATCCATTGATGTTAAAATTATTTTAAACGAGTGGAAATCCTTTAATCTCCTGTCCTATCATACTTGGTGGGCCTGGGTATCGTTTCCTCGTGGAACTCATACCTCCGTTGAAGTAAATCATTGTACTCCGTCCATCTCTAAAACTATTTGGAGGTCTTTAGATAAGTATTTGAAAGTGTCCTCTCAAGGGTTGGTAGCCCAATATCCTTTAGCCTCTACTTCATAATTTTTATTTTTTCCACTGCAGCGGGTGCCCCCATTCATCATTTATCAATTATTTATCTATTTCTTTATCTAATTAGTTATCTATTGTTTTAATAATCTATATGTTGTCCCCTCTCTCTCTCCTTCTGCTTTCCCTGTTCTTCCTTCTTTCTCTCCTATCTTTCTCTTCTTCTCCTGATATTTTTTGATTATGTGCAATACAACACATTTTTTGTTATTATTCTAATATGAAATATGGTTTATATTGTATACTTTGATTTAGTATTATTTGTGATTTTGTTATTCTCCGGACATGGATGTTATATTAATGTCTATATTCTCCTACATTATTTAATTACTTATTAATCACATTGCCCTGATGTATTGCATTTTATTATAATTGTATGAACTTTTGCTTTTTAAAATGATAAAGATATTGAACAAAAAAAAAAAGAAGTTTACTCATCCAATCTATTTCTGACAACTTAAATATGTCCAAATCTTTTTGGTGATTTCAGAAAGAGTTAGATGAAAAATCTAGAACTTTGTATAACTAACTCTTAAGTTGATGGGGGTCACAGCAGCGGTTTCTTGGTAAAGGAGTTGGGGCACCGCCTATCTACCTATTTGTCAAACCCATTATCGTTTTTACATAAATATAACTCGGACAGACAGTAAGCATAAGTAAAGTAATGATACAAGCCAGGCTGCCTGAGCCCCGCTCGCACTAAAGTCCAGGCAACCACGCACTTCCTGAATTTCCAATGTGTAGGGCCCAGTCAGGAATGATGGAATGACCCTGGGATTACTGTTTTACAGCCCTTCACTTTCATATCAGTGGGTGGGTGAAGCGCCAACAGCAGGGCACAAGTCCTAAAAAAAAAAAAGAAGTGGGGGGATGCTGACATCACGACAGGAAGGGACGTCACAAAAGGTGGCTAGCACTGTCAGACTCATTGCCTCCCCTTTCTCACTCCTTAGATGCGATTGCATCAGAGAAGCCAGCGCGTGAGCAGCGTTCTGAATGAGCTTCCATCTCGCCCCAGAGAGGCCAAAGAGTGAATGTGTGGCTCCATTTGCTCCAGTTATCGAGCTCCCGGTAAAATAAGTGGGGGGACGCCGTCCACCTGCGTGGTACCCCGACTCGAGCCCTGGCCAACAGCACAGCACAATGATGCATCACCGGGCGTTGCAGAGAGAAGCCCTGCGTGAGGCATCATTTCACTCAGCTCAGACTCACAACATTTGCCTTTCCCTCTCGTCTCAAGATGGGGTGGGATCAGCAAGCTTTACTGATCCCACCCACTCTGTGACATAGGGGTATGTGTGGAGTTCAGAAAGTTGTCCGGTCTCCGTAGTATTTTTACAATGCCAGGCTTCGTCTCTTTGGAGAGGAAAACAATACCAGTGTGTGTGACAGCTGGAGTGAAATTAAAACCACACGTGCTTACTGCGTACTTGAAGTTAGAGCCAGCCAATGGTTCTTGGCTTCCTGGAGAACCAAATCATAGTTGCATAAAGGCTTAAGTGAGACATCTGCAGCTACTAGCTTGTACTAAGGTATGAAAATAAAATAGCACAGTTGACCACCTTAACATTAGAGAAAGTTAATGGCGTTTGCAGCAATTATCTGCAATGGTCATTTCTCCTATTGCAAGGTGTCTGTTCGGTGTTCCGATTTATTGCTTCTGCACGCTGTTATTTTTCTGACATACTTGTGTCACTGAGACCTTTCGTTTTGGTCTCTCGATTGCCACTTTTTTGAATCTGTACATATTATGAAAAGTAATATATTGGGTTTTTCTTTTTAACCAGGCCCGATCACAAGCCACTCTGAAAGTGAAAAGTTTAAGTCCCACAACAGCACGAAGGGCTGACCAGTGAGCACCCCATGACCGAGGTAAAATTGAGCACAGAATTTTTATCTAGTTGGAAGTTAAGGATTTCATTTTGATATGATAATGTGCTTCCAGTAGCACATTTTATATATATCGCAATATATATATATATATATATATATATATATATATATATATATATATATATATATATATATATATATATATATATATATAGATAGATAGATAGATATATAGATATATATAGATATATAGATATATATATTATATCAAAAATATCTGGGGTGGGTTGGAGGTTTCTTACAGTGCAAACCTTCTGTGGGCTCAAAACAGTAGACCTCAATTTTGAAGAAATATGCGTCTAAAATGCCCCTGGGTTGGGCATGGTCTTTCCTGTGTAGGAAGGGGAGGGGTTTGAGAATGCAGGACATCTTCTATCTATTGGTTTTCAAAAAACCTTTGGGATACTATCAGTGGTGTACTGAAACTTGAGGGGATCCCCCTTCAAAGTACATACAGGGGCCCACCCAGGCTGCAGGGTCTTTTTTGTTATGCCACTGGATACTATTGTATATGAGTATCAATAAAAACCGTTTTGCTAAAATGACCTTATCATTCCATATTTTCTGGAAATGTGAATGTCACTGGATGACACTAATGCACTTTAAAAAAAATATTGTTGGGTATTTTCACAGCCAATATGCATACACACCCCAGAACTAACTAACTAACTAACTAAATAACTAACTCCCTCTCCCTCTCTCAATACGAAGTACTGTTTTGGTGTATTCCACTTTGCAATGGTGTACAAAGCAAAATGTTGTGAAAAGCCATTTTCTTCCAATTTGTGTGGAATGAGCTACACAATAATCTGTCTACAATCAGCACAGCCTTTCCAAAAAGTTATTTTACAATTAGTGCTTTTAACACTGTTAGAACTGAAAGGGTGGTTTCTCAGGCCTTGGTGCTTTTTAGGTCGCAGCGCAGATGACCTCTTGGAATCGGTCTGCACTTTTCTGAAACGTGTGCGTGTGGTTTTTTTTTTTGCAGAAATTGTATTGGCCTTTGTGTTTGTCTTTCAGAAAAGAAAGCACGCAATTGGCCAAGAGCTGGTACATGTCCCACCTTTTTCTCAAAATGTTGACTCCCATGGCATTCACCTTGCGGGAGTGAGCAGCGGCGCGCAGGGGGCATCGGTTTCTAATTAGCGTGGCCACGTTTGTTTACATTTGTGAGTCTCGCGGTCGCTTTCACTTTCGTTCTGTGCTGGGTTTTTTCAGTCGCTCCACTTCGAGCTCCATTGAGGTAGGTTATTTTTCTTTGCATGTTGTACAAACCTTTACCAAGCCTTGGCGATGCTTTTCTTTAAAGCCGAGTTGTAAAGGAGGTAGGTTACACTGTTGCGGTGGCACATCATTCGGCTGCCACTTCAATTATCCTCAAAAGAGTGAATTTGGATGACAAAGGACAAAGTAAAATATGAGCCAGCGCAGTCCAAAGTCCCTTCTACACCCATCAATGTAATATCACCGGGACATCTTTGCCTGATGTCTGCTCTTTGTGTCAGCTCCACAGCAGCCCTTTCTCATTTTGCAGAAGAATAACAAATCTTTTGCAATTGACCATGTGCTGTTAAAATCAGACGAGTTCTGCGTAGACTGCTAAGCAGTGTGTGTTGCAGACTGTAATCACTCAGTGCCAGGTATGCAATTCCTCTGGTACGCCTACAGGACAATACTTGCTGATCCACGACTTCACGAAAGCAGGGCAGTTCAGATACAAGGCCTTAAATACCATGCAACACACCTTGAAAATGGTTCTCTGCACGACTGGCAGCCAGTAAAGGTATTTTGTCACTTTGGAGATGTGGCCAAATTTGGGCAGATAATGTATCAGCCTGGTTTTAGATTAGCTGGAGTCTGCACAATAGGACTTTGGGAAGACCCTAGTAAAGAGAGTTGTCATAGTCAACTCTAGACGTGACTAGGGCTATTATTATCTGGGTCAAAGCATCCCTGGTGAGAAATGTCCTGATCTTTTTATGCACTCAATTGGCAGAAGCTTGCCGATATCATTTAAGCAGCAAGGAGCAGCCGTGACAACTCCTCATCAAAAATGAACCCCAAGGCTTTTTACCACCTTTTTATGGGCGGGAGGGGGACCCATCTCGCTGGGCCAGAGTGATGAAACCAAACGGTCCACCTTACTTTTTGTAATAACTATCTCGATTTTGTCGGAATTCAACTTCAACTTATTGCTGTTCATCCAATCTCAGGTGAGCAACATAGTGTCCTGAAATTGTTATCTAGATTTGGAGCTATTGTTGATCGTGAATAGTAATTGCATATCATCCTCGTAGTTAAAGATGTTGATTTCTTTGTTCTTAAGGGAGCTAGCCAAGGGGCGGATGTAGATATTAAAAAAGGTAAGGAGAGTTGGATCTTGAGATACTCCACAGTTCAGATGTACCTCAGATGGCACAGAGGTATCTCTGGGATCTCTAACTCAAAAAAGAAGTGATCCAGTTCAAAGCAGAGACTTGAAGCTGTGCGGCCCTGATCTGGTCAGCCAAAATGGCATGGTCAACCATAACCAAAGCCACAGACAGGTCCAGTAGCACCAAGGCTTGAGTATTGCCATTATCAGCGTCCGTCCGCATGTTGCATAGAGTGTTGTGTAGTAGAGTTGCACAGAGTGGAGTAATGTGTTGTAGAGTGTGAGTGCATAGAGTGGAATGCAGTGTCGTGGAGTAGAGTAGAGTAGAATGGAATGTTGTAGTGTTGTGTCAGAGTGTTGTAGGTGGACAGTGGAGTGGCATAGAATGGAGTGGTGTGTCAGAGTAGAGTGGACTGGTGAATCAGTGTACCGTGTCATACAGTATCTTAAAGTGAAGACCCATAGAGTGGAGTGGCATGTCGTAGAGCGGAGCGGCATGTCGTAGAGCGGAGCGGCCCGTCGTAGAGCGGAGCGGCCCGTCGTAGAGCGGAGCGGCCCGTCGTAGAGCGGAGCGGCCCGTCGTAGAGCGGAGCGGCCCGTCGCAGAGCGGCCCGTCGCAGAGCAGAGCGGCCCGTCGCAGAGCAGAGCGGCCCGTCGCAGAGCAGAGCGGCCCGTCGCAGAGCAGAGCGGCCCGACGCAGAGCAGAGCGGCCCGACGCAGAGCAGAGCGGCCCGACGCAGAGCAGAGCGGCCCGACGCAGAGCAGAGCGGCCCGACGCAGAGCAGAGCGGTCCGACGCAGAGCAGAGCGGTCCGACGCAGAGCAGAGCGGTCCGACGCAGAGCAGAGCGGTCCGACGCAGAGCAGAGCGGCCCGACGCAGAGCAGAGCGGCCCGTCGCAGAGCGGAGCGGCCCGTCGCAGAGCGGAGCGGCCCGTCGCAGAGCGGAGCGGCCCGTCGCAGAGCGGAGCGGCCCGTCGCAGAGCGGAGCGGTCCGTCAGAGTGGTTGTCACAGAGTGGAGTGGTGAATCAGTGTGCCGTGTCATACAGTATCTTACAGTGAAGCGCCATATAGTGGAGTGGCATGTCGTAGAGTGGAGTGGCAGGTCATGGAGTGGCAAGGTCATGGAGTGGCATGTCGGTCAGTGGAGTGGCATGACGGTCAGTGGAGTAGCCCGTCCGTGTCGTAGAGTGGAGTGGCCCGTTGTGGAGTGGCTCGTAGAGGAGTGGCCCGTCGCAGAGCAGCCCGTCATTGAGCGGAACGGCCCGTTGCAGAGCGGAGCGGCCCGTTGCAGAGTGGAGCGGCCCGTCGCAGAGCGGAGCGGCCCGTCGCAGAGCGGAGCGGCCCGTCGCAGAGCGGAGCGGCCCGTCATGGCCCATCATAGACTGGTTGTCACAGAGTGGAGTGGGCTATAACAAAGTGGGGTAGCCTGTCGCAGAGTGGAGTGGCCTGTCACAGACTGCAGCAGAGTGGCGTACAGTGGAGGCCCATAGAGTGGAGTAGTCTTGTAGAGTGGAATGGTGTAGAGAGGAGTGGCGTGTCGCAGGGTATAGTGCAGTGACGTGTCAGAGTGGCGTCTCGTAGAGTGTCTTAGAGTGAAGGGACATAGAGTGGCGAACAGTAAAGTGACGTGTCTTAGAGTAAAGTGACATGCCGTACAGCGGAGAGATGTGTAGTGGAGTGGCGTGCTGTGTTGTAAAATGGAGTGACGTGTCGTACAGTGGAGTGGTGTGTCGTACAGTGGAGTGACGTAGAGTGCAGTGATGCATCGGAGTGGCATGTCGCAGAGTGTGTTAGAGTCGAGGGGTGTTGATTGGGGTGACGAGTGGAGAGGCAGGTCATAGTATAAAGTGGCATGGCATAGAGTGGAGTGGCTTGTCGTAGAGAACTGAGTGCAGTGACGGGTCATATTTAATTTTATTTTTATAGGCACCGAGGTACTTCCTAGATCATTTCAAGGAAGTACTGCAGCACTCCGTAAAAATATATAATAGAATAAAAATACTTTTCTGGAACTGTACATTCTTATAAAAAGTGCATTACTTCTTTTTATACTTTCGAAAAACATTACTAACCTAGAATTTTCCTTGAAACCACCAAATAACAAAAAGTGTTGGCTAAATATTATGGCTGCCTTTTTATTTTGTATGTGCTATCATTAGCCAATAATATTGTGTTTCGTCATCGCCATGTTTCGCAGTATACCAATATATCACTACATTTTTACCCCTTATTACTTTAAAACTATTATACCAATTTACATCTGCTACCAAAAGGACCCATTCCACACCATAATCTATATTCCTGCCAAATTTCATCTTAAGTCTGTTGAGCCATTTTGCAGATAGGTCTGTTTTAAAAGTCTATGGATAATGGATTTAGTGGAAAAGCTGGTTTTGGTGTGTCCCCCTTTCTTTTATTGTCTTTGAACCCCGTTAACTTTTCACCACAAAACTTTGCATCACCAGCCAATGTAAAAAAGGAATAGGTCTGCAATGTTTCACAAAGATTCGTCGAACGAAAGAAAAATTATTGCCAATCAAAAATCTGAGGAATTCCCATCTCTCACAATACTAACTATAGAGAAAAAAGAAAAAATATATATATTATACACACACATACATTATACATTATATATATATATATATATATATATATATATATATATATATATATATATATATATATATATATATATACACACACACACACACACACACACACACACACATACACATAGTCCAACAAAGTACCACCACACCTGCCAAACTCTTTGCTGATGGGTGCCTCCCGAGTGCATGTAGATTGCATCAATGTATTATACACCAAAGTCCCTTCACCAGGAACATAACTGGAGCACTCTTACGGATTCAATGTTAATTTTATTTGCACTGGGCATGACGCATTGCGGCATCAAGCCTTTCTCAAATGCCCCTTGTAAACAATTTACGTGCAGGTGGTTAAATACTCCGATCAGCTCCCCTGCAATGGAAGGCAAGAAAGGACAACCATTACACAATCGTCCTTCCATCAACTAATATCTGCCCCCACCCACGAGGCCGGTCACACCCTTGACGGCATATTTACCAATTTGGAGACACTACACATCTCAGCTCTCCTTCCTATGCCATGGACCGATCATCACGTCATATTAAGCAAGTTAGCCATTCCCGATACCCCCAAGACGAGAGTGGTTAACCATGCCCCCAAACAGGTGAGGGCATGGAAAGACCTAAACGTGGAGACACTTAATACTCTCTTGGCAAGAACATCGCCTCTGTTGGCTGATGATCCTAGTGTCGCCACAGATCAGTTTCATAACTGGCTCAGTCAGGCCACACATGAGCTAGTGCCCTTAAAATCTATTTACCAGAATCGAGCTTCCCCTAGTGCACCCTGGTTCTCTGATGAACTTAAAAAGCAGAAACAAACCAACAAACAAAGAGAAAGACATTGGCGAAAGCACTACGACCCCGAGAGTAAAACAGTATATAAAGAGTCACTCGCTCGGTACTAACATATGATTGCAGAGGCAAAAAAAGCTTACTATGCCGAACAAATAGACAAGGCAAAAAACTCATGTAAAGAGCTATTTGACATAACTAAGCGTTTGTCCGGTGGTACGCAGGATCTCACACCCCCCCCTTCACAACATTTTTGCGATGCCCTATCCGATTTTTTCTTCAAGTAAGTCAATGATATCTATCAGGTTTTCTCTCTAAACACCAATACCGCTCCTCGTTCCCTTCCTCTTACACCGCGGGACAATGCACTTACACGCTTTGCTGACCTTACTATGGATCAGACGAAGAGCTTCATTTCAAGGATTAAAACAGGGTCAGCACTGGATCCTTGCCCGCTTAAAGTGCTTACACCAGTCATGGACACGTTGATTCCGGTCATTACTCGGGTCTGTAACGCTTTGTTCAGATCTGGCATTTTCCCGGCCTCATTGAAACACACGTTGGTTAAACCCCTACTAAAAAAATTCAATCTCAACAAAGATGAACTAAAAAATTATCGGCCGATAGCTAGTCTCCCGTTCCTGGCCAAAGTCATAGAAAAAGGTATGAACCAACAATTGTCGGAGTTTGTTGAGCGGCATCAGCTGCTCGACAACACTCAGTTTGGATTCTGCAAATGCCATGGCACGGAAACCGCCCTCCTAAAAGCGGCAGACGACATCCGAGCCGTACGAGATCAGGGGGGGACAGCAGTCCTGGTCCTGCTGGATCTTTCTGCGGCCTTCGACACGGTCGACCCCAAGATCTTGGCCGACCGTGTTGAACGACTAGGGGTCCAGGAAACAGCGCTGGACCTACTTGTATCGTTTTTGGCTAACAGAACTCAGGCGGTATCCCTTGGACCATACCAATCTTCTAAGGTGTCCTTGCCGTGTGGGGTCCCCCAAGGCTCGTCCCTAAGTCCGACACTCTTTAACATCTACGTGTCGGACCTTGCTAGTGTCATCAAAGCATTTGGGATGAGCCTGACCTCCTACGCCGACGACACCCAATTGGTATTGGCCATTAAAGGGGATGGTGAAGAAGTGGCCAAGCTATTCACCAGAGGAATGGTGGCCATAGGTGGATGGATGGCCACGAATTGTCTCAAACTTAATTCAGATAAAACTGAAGTGGTCGTTTTCGGTCACCTCTCTCCGGGCTGGTCACCAGTATGGTGGCCAACATCGTTTGGAACTCCTCCCAGTCCAGCCCTTAAAGTTAGAAATCTGGGCGTCACTTTCGATGCAGGTCTAAATTTTATGGCACACGCCAACAAGACTGCTGCAACTGCTCACATGAAACTCCGTATGATCAGGAAAACACTACCCTACCTACCGGACACTGCTGGGAGAACTCTGGTCAGCTCACTAGTCCTGTCAGCACTGGACTATTGTAATGCTCTATTCCTAAATGCACAATCCCGGGTGACTAACAAGATGCAGTCAATTCAAAATGCTGCCGCCCGGATGCTGGCGGGACTTCCCAAGTTTGCATCGGTCTCAAACACCATCAGGGAACTTCACTGGCTTCCGATACGCAGTCGTATCAAATTTAAATCATTGTGTATTCTTTACAAGGCACTCAATAACCAAGGCCCCCATTTCCTTAAACATAATCTTCATCACTACATCCCAACCCGTTCCCTTCGTTCCTATCATCACACTCACCTAGTAGTGCCTCGTACTAGAACAGTCACTTGGGGTGACAGGCGCTTTCTGGTTGCCGCCCCCAAACTCTGGAACACCCTTCCTCTACACATTAGGACCAGCCCTTCCCTGTTCATATTTCGCAAACAACTTAAGACTTGGTTATTTGACCAATAGTTCTATTTTCTGTTAGGTCTTCTTAAACACTGATCCACCCCTTAAGCCAGCGCCGAGACGCCTACGGGTATTCGCCGCGCTTAATAAATGTCAATAAATAAATAAGATTGTATCGCCAGCACCATGACATGTCATTGATCAAATTATATTACAGTCATCGTTCCGTTTTTACATCTCAGTGATGACAGGAAAAAGTTCCTAAATGTTCTTTAATCATGCACTGATAATATATCATCCCACTGTTCCTTTTTAAAAGGAATCTTACATACTTAACGGGAGGATGATTTGGGGATTGCAGATTTTATAGCTTGGGAGGTAGCCTCCATAGTATCCAAAATGAAGAGTTAAACTGCATATGTCGTAATGAAGGGAATATATATTGTGAAAGTGGGCAGTCTAGGGATGAAATATTAAACAAAAGCAATAAAAAAACAACTGGGAGAATTAGCTCAGTTTAGAAAGGTATTAGAAGAGGTGCAACATGGACAGGAGTGTCTTATGTTGCACTAAGACTGGAACTGCCCAACAGCAGTTGGGGCAACTCCAGACATTGACTGAGTTCCAGTAAATATACTGCTCAACTTTATTTCCTGATATCTTAATGCCTTGAGAGAGCGCCTGTGTCTATGTGCCCGAGCTAAACACATGTTGGCTGATCTATTTGAGCTTTTGAATCTTGGATGAAACTTTTTTTTTCTTTTTGGGTCACCAATAAACATTTCAAACTGAATTTTTAAAATATTAGAACCCCCAACTGATTTTCAGTCTTCAGTGCTAAAAACTCTTCCAATTATTTTAAAATACTGTCAGAAGTGAGTTTTCAGCAGTGCTTCTGAAATGATGGAGGCAAGAGCATAGCCATGTAAATATAAGACAATACTGAGTTTGGTTACATAAACATGTAAGGCTTGACTTAAAGTTCTTCTCCAGGAGATTTCAGGACTTCCACTCTTGCTAAGACTCAGTATGCTTTTGTGGTAACCAAAAAATGATCAGTTTTCTCCAAATTGTTTGTATTTTATCAAATGAAGCATGTTTTGAATTAGATGCGTGCTGGCAACGAAAGCTAGCGCAGGTCCCTCAGAGCAAACAAGATATGGCGGTGAAACTCCTTTTATTTTGTCATCGGACTACAAGATACATGGAAAACAGTCTAGAGAGTCTTCAGGAAGGTATGAGGTGCCGCAGTGCAGAGCCACCAAAGCCAAAGCCTGGCGAGTGGTCTAGATGTTTATAGCAGGAAGGTATAGGGAGTTCAAGGCAGTGCCTACTTCCTCACACATCATTTAAATGAGCATTGGGACATTAGGTTAAGGCAAGGTGACCTGGTGGGTAAACAACCTTTACAACGCACTACCATTACAAAGCAACTTTTACAACGCAAACCATTACAGCGCATTGCGCTTGGGGGCGCTCTAGGATAGGGAATAGGTTTAATGTACTATCCGACACCTTCCCTACTATCCACGGGGACTGAAGTTGGAATAGTAAATTCAACTATTCACTATCCAGCGCCCCAAAGCACTATGCGTTGTAAAGGCATGCGTTGTAAAAACCGCATTGTAAAGGCATGCGTGGTAAAAGCATGCGTTGTAACGTCATACATCCGACCTGGTGCACATTACCAGGGTAGGCAGGCAGTGAGACGAAAGGGGTGGTCATAGGCCACCAGGAGAAGCTATCCTGTCTCCCTGAAGCCCCTGCCACCCTGACCTGCATGAAGGTAAGTTTGGGGATAAGGAATGCGGGGGCTGACTGGGGTGGCTGTAGAGTGGCTGGAACTGAAACCGGATACTTCGGTCTCACCCCTGAGGCTTTCTAGGTGGGCCATTGAATGCGGGGGGAAGCCTACTGGGTGACCCATGATGCTGGAGAGAGTCTCTTTGATTCATCAGTTGGACCAGGGATTTGTGGGGGAGAGGGGGGGTATGTGTTGTGGAGGGGGAGATGGGTTTGCAGCAGTAAGCTCTCTGAAATACATTAGCATAGTGTCTCAGGCTGCAGCTATGGGCTTCCTCTCAGTGTAACTCTGAGCTCTCTGTGTCTTCCAAACGGAGCAGTGCCCAGTGCCACTGGGAAGGGGCATGGGGTTGTTGTGCTCACCTATGCATGGTTAGTAAGGGATTAGCCAAATCAGAGGGCTAGATTGACAAAAACCTTGTGGTTTTTCCTCCTGTAAAATATGCCTGGAGCTGTGGCCTCCCAGACGTTAAGTGTGGTAAGCTCCATGAGGAATGCCAGTGCTGTATGTGTGAAGTGCTAGAACTGGTTATGCGTGGGCAGGACCATAGCATGTCCTGAAAGTCGCCTGACAGAGCGTAACATCTGGGGCAGGTAAGGTTAGTCCCTGGGAACATGTGGTATAGGGTGTGAGGTAGGCCTTGTAGAAAATAATATATTGAATGTTCTTAAATCGTGCATTTCTGGAGATGATTTGGGGTGATCCAAGTGCTCCGGACCATTCAGCATCGTGTTGGGGTCACACCAGATCCTCTTCCCAGACCTGTCGGAGATGTGTCAGCAGAGTTCTGGTGTGTTCCCTCGTGGCTTTGTATAGCCTCGTGTCGCCCTCCTTCCATGGTGTATACTGTATGTACCACTATATGGGTAAGCAGCACTTTGTGCATCATACCCCAGTGACCTGAGGGCTCACAGTAACTGTCCCCTTTGTTCCCCCCTTCATGTTAAAGGCTCCCCTGCCTACTGGCCTCCACCAGTTCACCGATGGAGGCCCTGAGATCCTGATGCATCTACATATATTTCACCTTAGCAGATCACGCTGCATTGTTAATGCAGTAGCCCTACTTGCGATAAGCAATCCAGGCTCAATCAACAATTCGTTTCTCATTGTTCTAAAGTGAGCTGGGGTTTCATCTCTCCTCTTGGGATGAACAACAAAAAGTAGAGAGAGAAGAAAACGGTGTTCCTTTTTCTTCACACCTGACTCAAAGTGTTGTTGCATTATGTCAAATGCCACGTAGCAGCATACTATTATACTGTGATACCCTAATCTAAACAGTGGAATTACAGTCCAGCGCTGTTACACATCGATGTAAAATTTCAAAATGTAAAAGAAATTGTATGAAAACAAAATGAAGTAGGTTTGAGAATGTACGGAGCTCAACAGCATCTAATACCCTCAGAGCTGATACCAGATGCCCCATCACATCAGACACTCCAGGAAGGGCGTCAGGGTCCCATTTCTTTGCCATCTTCAATGGTTGCTGAATCCTCATTGAACATTTGGGCGCAGCGTGCTTTGGGTTTGATCTCAAGAGCCATGGATGCAGTGAAACTAGAACACTGCAAACATACCATCATTTTAAAACTAATTTATAACTCTCTGTCTGACACTTAGATTCCAATGACTAAAATGGGTATCCAGTCCTTGAGAACCCCCTTTAAAATGTGACATCGCCCTCAAACTTCAGAGATTAGCGGTCCTATAAACTATGAAGACTTTCTGGTCTTCTTTGGAGTGTCTTCTTTCAACTGACCCACCTTTTAATAATATGAATATTACATTTAACAAATAATAGATCTGACTGCACATTGATTTATATTATTTGTAATTATAGTGTCAGAGTGTTACACTTTTAAACCTACACCCATCTCCCTGAGCAAGCCTGGAGTGCTATGCAAGCTTGCGGTGGAGAATGGGGAGTAACTGCTCGATCCAATTGGAGTACAATAGTGACTAAGTCCAGGAGGCACTAGTGATAAATGGACCCTTTCCATCCTAAATTCTGCCCCATGACCTCTGGCTTGGGATTACTGAAATCAATCTCTGCGCCTTTAGTCAGTATGGAGTGTTTCAGTCATGGCTGCTGGCAATAAAAAGTGGCGGGGCAGCAGCCGAGGGGGTGGGGAATTCATAATTTCAAAATAAAACGTACCTGATGCTGCCAACCACATTGCGCCTAGGTGCTTCTCCGCTTCCTGCTCCCAGGAGTCCCTGGGACACCATCAGAGACTACCCCTCCAATCCCGGCGATGCTCTCATGCTGCATGACAGCAGGGCCGTTATTGGCCTGTGCAGGCTGGTTTAACACTCGCTCAGGCATATGGAGTCTGTGCCGCTTCTCCACCCCGGCTGTGCAATACAGCAGGGTTGGAGAAACTTTTAAATGTGCATGGCTGTTTGGCCGACCTAAGACGGCGCTCCAAACTGACATACTCACTCATAAGTGCACTCCACTCCCCCTCCTGGACTAGCACTATGTACTCTCAATTTCACATCAGTAATCACTAATGCTACAAAACACAGGACACTGACACATGGACAAACCATTTGGTTAGGTTTTCTAGTCAAGCAGCCCCCACTATTTTTGGGTTCAAGTGCAATATGTGACAGAGACACATACATCTAATCTGGTGAGAACCAAGCACTGCTGTAAGGAAACATCCACCCAGGCATGTATTTGACAAGACAAACAAACTAGGAATAATTCAGAATATACAACTACCACACAAATTACAACGTAAGGAAAGCACTGCAAAGCTTCCTTGTTTAAATGTTGGAAGAATTCTCCGAATCTGTGGTTTGAAAAACGTCTAAGAAATGTCTTTCAGTAAGAGGGTCCGGAGAAATTCAGGCTAAAAGGAATTAAACCCAGATGTGGCAAGGGTCAAAACATCTCAACAACACAAATACTTTTTTGCAGTGTACAAGGGTTGCAAGTACAACGAGAAATCCTAGCGTACAAATCTCACATGGTGTTGACTGCCAGGCTCCAAATCGTCTGTCACATGACCGGCTACAAAGGCATTAAAGCTAGGCTATGCCAGATTGACACCGCATCCTCCAAGTGTACTTACTCACCGTCAAAATGCAGTGTTTGTAGTTCTTTTTATCCACTTTACAAAACAAAATCAATAGTTTAGCCAATGTGTTTATTTCACTATCTCTTTGACAAAAAAGAAATGAGGCAAAGCTAGACATGAACTTAAAAAGAAAAGTTCACAACAGCAAATAAAACAATATGCACTTAAGCACCAGTTACGTGAGGAGAGTCAACACAATCCACAAAAATAACATTACTTGGAGCCGGAGCAGGAGAAAGAACTTCCTGTCTAGCCCTGTAAGCCTTTGGAGGCATGCATAAGGAACAGGGAAGGAGCAAACCTAACCTACAGGAGATGTTGACTTCTGGTGTAGTGCTGTGGTCTGTCGACCAGAGGCTCACTACCCATGTGACTGTCTATCTCTGCCCTTGGACCTGATGGATTAACTCTTCGGACGAACGACTGCGCTTCCAAAACGTGCCAGCCCAGTCTTTGCTATTGTCCCAGTCGTCACAACTGTGACACCAGCCCAAATATGCCCGATTATTCGGTGCCCATGAGGAATCTCTTGATGCTGCTCTACGACACATACTGTGTGCACGTGACTGTGGCTGGCGCAATCGTGGCACTCCGTGACCCATGCCTGAGCGGACCCTGTCACACAAGAAGAGGAAGCCTTACTGAGTGGCAAACTCAGCACTAGCTCAGAGCATGCAAACCAACTACGCTGCTCTGAAGAACAAGGCTGGCTCTACGACTCTGGGCCAAACAACTGGGCTTGGCCATCCATGCCCCAAAGTTCCTCGAAGCAATTAAGCTGATACCACATTCCCTAACCTGGAAAAAGGACTGCAACACCGCCGCATCCCAGAGAGGTCCTACATGACTGCCTTTGAGATTCACAGAGTGGAGGAACAGGGTCCAACGTGAATGCGAGGCCCATGTGCTGCTGATATGGCCCAGAATTGGACTACCATCAGAAGCCAGCTATACCCAATGTCTTCAGGATAGGACCGAACAGCCAAAGTCCACCAGACCTGAGCTGCCAAATGTCTCATCCGTGGCCCAGTACATCTTCAGGAAGCCAGACAGTGAGCGGAAGACCTACCATAGCCTGCTGCCACACAAAATATCCAGTGACACACCA
This sequence comes from Lissotriton vulgaris, assembly GCF_964263255.1. Classification (NCBI taxonomy): domain Eukaryota; kingdom Metazoa; phylum Chordata; class Amphibia; order Caudata; family Salamandridae; genus Lissotriton; species Lissotriton vulgaris. Next base: position 228,396,642 of record NC_141691.1, on the reverse strand, counting down.
CTTAGCTGTCCAACCAAGAAAAGACACCATACATTAACAGAGGGGAAGCACTGCACTTGCACTCACCACTACACAGCCAAGCCCAAGACTAGAACAATTGACTAGCATTGCATTCTTGTGACTTGTGTAGTATTGTACCTTACAGTGGAGTACATTACTTTTATTTTCTGAAAATAAGCACTGAGCTTGACAATAATGTTATTGCACTGCTGGGTGTTTTCTTGAGCTATGAGACTGCTGTGCACCCTCATCAACCTCGATTTACTCTGTGACTGTTCGCCATCACTAAACAAAATAGATGGAAGAACACGCATGACTTCTTTTTCTTCCAATTTGGGTGCACTAATCAGTTTGTCAGGTGCTTAAAGGATTTCACTCTCTGATCAACAAGTGTAGTCTTCAAATTCATATATAGCATTCCCTGATTGGGGTCGTCCCCCCTAACACTGCTCTAGCTCCATCATCTGAGGTTATTTTAAATTTGAATGGTGATCAAGTATTGTTACGAGGCAACCTTTTTTCTGTGAATTAGACCGTCTTTATTCAGAATTAGTCAACTTCAATATTTAATTCAAAGCGTTCAACTTTAACAGTGATGTGACACTCTGATTACACTGTTAAATGTGGCCACCAATCATTTCCTTCATCCCTCCCTATGCATTTCAGGCTAACAGCATAACTAAAAACCCACCTTTTCTGCACTGCCGGTCACCAATTGTGTGCATCATCATTTCTCAGCCTCGTATAGAGACTCTACCTAACCCGCTGACCAGTCTAAAGCCTAAGTATTAATGTGTAGGAGGAAGATATTTTCCTTCCTGCCCTGAGCAAAGTATCACCGTGCTATTTGGGCATCTCAGACGAAGGCTGTTCTAGAGGCTAAACCAGCAGACACACTGACCACAGTGGGAGACCCGGACCGTCCAGCGTGTCTTAGGGCTATATGCCCAGAGTAGACTCACTTTCACAATCCAAGATGTAGCACAGTGCGATTCATGAAAAACATAAATATGTAAAATGATTCTTATCATTACCCCACACTTTGAAAACTGATGAAGAATAGTGATGTCAGGCCCATCTACTCGGCCAGTTTCCCTACAGCTTTAACTTTGCACGTGACAACTACACTCCAGTGCCTATCCCAATCAAATATTTTTTTTAAAATACTTCCCTTACTCAACTCTGGAAAGAAACCAGCCCTGCGCATCCACTGTCTTTAAAAGACTTCCCTTACTCTATTTTGCCAAGAATCAGCCTTGCACATTTACTGTCTTTAAAAGACTTCCTTCCCTGACTCTACTCTGGAAAGAAACCCGCCCTGTGCATCCACAGTCTTTAAAAGACTTCCCTTACATTACTCTGCCAAGAATCAGCCTTGCGCATTCACTGTCTTTAAAAAACGTCCTTCCCTTTATCTTCTCTGGCAAGAACCCAGCCCTGCGCATCCACAGTCTTTAAAAGACTTCCCTTACTCTGGCAAGAACCCAGTCCTGCGCATCCACAGTCTTTAAAAGACTTCCCTTACTCTACTCTGGCAAGAAGCCAGCAGTGCGCTTCCACTGTCTTTAAAGGACTTTCCTTACTCTCCTCTGGTAAAGACTTCCTTCCCTTACTCTCCTTTGGCAAGAACCCAGCCCAGTGCATCCACCGTCTTTAAAAGACTTCCCTTACACTACTCTAGCAAGAAACCAGCAGTGCGCATCCACTGTCTTTAAAAGACTTCCCTTACTCTACTCTGGTAAAAGACTTACTTCCCTTACTCTCCGTTGGCAAGAACCCAGCCCTGTGCATCCACCTTCTTTAAAATACTTCCCTTACTCTGGCAAGAACCCAGCCCTGTGCATCCATCGTCTTTAAAAGACTTCCTTCCCTTACTCACCTCTGGCAAAAGACTTGCTTCCGTTACTCTACTCTGGCAAGAACCCAGCCCTGCGCATCCACTGTCTTTAAAAGACTTCCCTTACCCTCCTCTGGCAAAAGTCTTCCTTCCCTTACTCGCCTCTGGCAAAAGACTTCCTTCCCTTACTCTCCTCTGGCAAGAACCCAGCCCCTGCGCATTAACTGTCTGTAAAAGACTTCCCTTACTCACATCTGAAGAAAGGAACCCGGTGCATCGACCGTCTTTCGACTTCCCTTACTCTGGCAAGAAACAAGCCCTGCGCATCCACTGTCTTTAAAAGACTTCCCTTACTCTACCCTGACAAGAACTCAGCCCTGCGCATCCAATGTCTTTAAAAGACTTCCCTTACTCTAGCAAGAAACCAGCCTGAGCATCCACTGTCTTTAAAAGACTTCCCTTACTCTACCCTGACAAGAAAGCAGCCCTGTGCATTCACAGCCTTTAAAAGACTTCCCTTACTCTGGCAAGAAACCAGCCCTGCACACCCACTGCCTTTAAAACACTTCCCTTACTCTCCTCTGGCAAGAACCAGCCCTACGCATCCACTGCCTTTTAAATACTACCCTTACTCTCCTCTGGCAAGAACCAGCCCTGCGCATCCACTGTCTTTAAAAGACTTGCCTTACTCTACCCTGACAAGAACTCAGCCCTGCGCATCCAATGTCTTTAAAAGACTTCCCTTACTCTAGCAAGAAACCAGCCTGAGCATCCACTGTCTTTAAAAGACTTCCCTTACTCTACCCTGACAAGAAACCAGCCCTGTGCATTCACAGCCTTTAAAAGACTTCCCTTACTCTGGCAAGAAACCAGCCCTGCACATCCACTGCCTTTAAAACACTTCCCTTACTCTCCTCTGGCAAGAACCAGCCCTGCGCATCCACTGCCTTTAAAACACTTCCCTTACTCTCCTCTGGCAAGAACCAGCCCTGCGCATCCACCGCCTTTAAAAGACTTCCCTTACTCTCTTCTGGCAAGAACAAGCCCTGCGCATCCACGGTCTTTAAAAGACTTCATTTACACTCCTCTGGCAAGAACGAGCCCTGCACATCCACCGCCTTTAAAAGACTTCCCTTACTCTCCTCTGGCAAGAAACCAGCCCTGCGCATCCACTGCCTTTAAAAGACTTCCCTTAGTCTCCTCTGGCAAGAAACCAGCCCTGCGCATCCACTGTCTTTAAAATACTTCCCTTACTCTGGCAAGAAACCAGCCTGCGCATCCAATGTCTTTAAAACACTTCCCTTACTCTCCTCTGGCAAGAAACCAGCCTTGCGCATCCACTGCCTTTAAAAGACTTCCCTTACTCTCCTCTGGCAAGAACCAGCCCTGCGCATCCACTGCCTTTAAAACACTTCCCTTACTCTCTTCTGGCAAGAACAAGCCCTGCGCATCCACGGTCTTTAAAAGACTTCATTTACACTCCTCTGGCAAGAACCAGCCCTGCGCATCCACCGCCTTTAAAAGACTTCCCTTACTCTCCTCTGGCAAGAAATCAGCCCTGCGCATCTACTGTCTTTAAAATACTTCCCTTACTCTGGCAAGAAACCAGCCTGCGCATCCAATGTCTTTAAAACACTTCCCTTACTCTCCTCTGGCAAGAAACCAGCCCTGCGCATCCACTGCCTTTAAAAGACTTCCCTTACTCTCCTCTGGCAAGAACCAGCCCTGCGCATCCGCTGTATTTTGTCGCCTAATCCTGCTCACGACACCACAGGCTGCAGATGGCCAAAAACTGCCTCGAAACTTGAAGTCTTCCCAGAAGGAAACGTGCTCAGCTCAGTGGAGACCTTGTCCATTTCCTCGAGAAATATAATGTTCATTTTATGGAAATACTACAAAAATGTCCCACGACCCACCAACAGAGTGAATCTTTGTTGACTCAGTTGGCGCATCTGTTATTTATCTTCTGAGCAGCAGAGGCTGAGGTTGGGGATGGTAAACCATCACTGCTTGTAGCCTACAAGAGAGATCAAACCCAGGGGCTGGCCCTCTGCCACGAGAGAAGGGAGTCTGGTACGGTTCTCACTGTCCTGGGGTTTAATTGCACAGAAACCTCACATCCCACAAAAACAGAAATAGGATCAACAAAAAAGAAAACGTTGCTGAATTGTGCACAGGAAAATACATACAGATATTGCAAGAACACACAGAAACCGCATGAATTTCAAGCAACAATACATTAAAATTAAAAATAAATGCAATAGAGAGTGGACTTTAATGCGCCTGCCAACACTTTTTCTATGTACAGCTTGCAATTCTCTTGCATGCATCTGTGCTATTTGTGCAATCCCATCACAGCAAGCCACTGCGCACTATACCTAAACAACGTGGGTCCGTGTCACCAAACTATGCAATTTACAAAGCGGTTGCGCTGCTGCACTAGTATCACAAGGGCTGCAGCAAAATAGCTACATCAGCACCTAGGCGAGAGCCAATTTACTAATTATTTTGAGAATCGGGGTCAGTGTGTTCATGTACATTAGCTGAGAACAACACACAAGAACACATTAACATCCTCATGACCTAGCAAGGTAACATACCTAATCTACAAACAATGCTTCTAGTTTCCTTGGTTTCAAAAACACATGACACAACAGAATGCTATGCCTGAAGAATAAAAAGGTACCAGAGTTATTTGATAATGTTAATCTGATAAGATGTTGTCTTCTTTCTTTGGGGACGCTGTCTTCTTTTTAGGTCTGCGTTTTGACGGAGCAGCAATCAAACAGACTTTTTTGTTTCTAATATACTTTTGGAGTGGTGTTTGTTGCTGCTCCCTTCACACACATAGTTTTTTTTACCAACCTCTGTCAGTCACCTGCTCGAGAGTGTCAATCACGCTTTAACTCCACCCAGTGGAGTATCTCTCTCCCATGACTTGCCCCTGTCTCTTTGGGTGCATCTTTGAGCCTCACGCTTTGTAATGCTTGCATTACAAAGTGTGAGGGGTTATTTTACAATTCGAAAGTAAACTTAATACATCACACTGTCACATTTAATTCTTTATGTCAAAGCTTCACTATGTACACAAATCAATACATTTGTTTCATTATTTAGTCAACTGCCTTTTTAATGCTGTTATCAGCACTTGAGTTTGAGCCGGACAGTCACGACTGCTCCACTGGCTCTCTTGTTTTTGATTTGTTTATCGGCATCCTCGATCGAACGATGGCCTTAATGTTGCATAATTCTTTCGCCATCTTGGGTGAGGCCATCCTGAAATGGGTAAAAGCACCCTTTCCTCTTTCCCATGTCAATCCTCGTGCTGTCTGCATCCCCCTCTTGTTCCTCCTTCTATTTCTTCTTTCCCATGTGTTGCACCCGATTCCTCCTACCTCCCCCTCTCTCTGTTCCTTCCGCCCTCTTTGCCCTGTACATTGCCATTTTTTATTTTTTACTGTTTTTACAAAGGCTGTTTCTTCCCAAATCAGTCTATACTTACGGCTCCTTAGCTCCAATAATTGCTCGTTTGTGTTCTAGGTCAAGGAAAATTTCATTATAGTCTGTTCGAAAAAGCCAAAAAAGCTATAATTGGTGGTACATTAAGCCTTCTACCCTCACTAGGACAAATCTGATTCAGTGCTGGGTCATGAGAAAACACAATTTACCTGTTGATCCATAAGTTTCGCTTGTTTTTTTTTATTTCGGAAAGTTATGTATGTAAAAATTATATACCATGCATTTTTGGGGCATTATATATTACAGGTGATTGTATGATAGAAGCACGCATGGCTAAACCACGTGTGCCTCTACCACGCAGCCCGAACCATGAATGCCTCAACCATGCATTCCTTTACCACGCAATTTCGTGGTAAAGGCATGAATGGTAAAATGGTCTGCTGGGCTACGGCTGCCACTAGACCGTCCCTTCTCCCCCGCCCTAAGCTACAAACCCCCCCTACCTGCCCCCCAAGCTCTGAGGTACAAAACTTGAAAACTACCCATTCTCCTCCCCTTGCCCTAATGCCTGAATCTCTGTCCCTTAACATGCACTACCCCGATCCCCTCCCACCCTCGCTGTCCCTCACCCCTAACATACATCACCCCGAAGCCCTCCCACCCCGTGCGGACTATAAACTACCCCAACCCCTTCCACTGCCTTAGGCCTAAAACCCTAACCCCTACTTTTAACAAGCATTGAAAATGCAATAGGGCTCGCCTTTGATTAAGTTAAAGCCATTTGCTTTGCTAATGGCATTGTATAGCAGAGCAAATGGCTTTAACTTAATAAAAGATGAGACCTATTGCATTTTCGATGCTTGTTCTCATTTGTTCCGTGGGTGGAACTGCAGTCACTTCTTGCAGGCCACAGCAGCTCTTCTCCACTAGGGGCTGTGAGTGATGGCCCCGCAGGTTTCCTTGCAGTCCCCTCTGCATACGCTGCTTCTGGTGAGGTTGCGGGGTTGCATTGTAGGCTATGTATACATTTTAAGCAGGCTTAGCCTCTGGCTGCTTGAGGTATTTTTTTTTCTTTGCCGGGTGCAGTGATGTGAAGCGGCCGTTATGTGAGCTGTAGCTGCCTCTTTTCACAAGGCTGCAGCAGCTTTTCGGATGCTGCGGACCTATGGAGATGCCGGTGCGGGTCTCTTGGCGCTGGTCCAGGACTTCTTGTGCCTGTGACAGGCTTTACTCATGGTCTTGCAGCAGTCCCACAGCGGAGCTGCAGGCGTTGGGGCTGCCGCTGCGAGGCTCTGCTCTGTATTCGGTGCAGCTTCGGTCTTCTCCCTCACTGGCGGTCACGCACAACGCTGGTGGATGGCAGAGGTCTAGTTCACACATAGAGGGCAGCTGCCGAATGTCACTTTGAGCCAGTGGGGCCAGGCACCTTGTCTTCTACCAGTCTTAACCTTGGTCGGGCCGCCACAAACGCGTCACCCTGGTTAGTGGTGCCTCTTTAAGTGTAGGTCGTGGCAGCCTTGTTAGTGCTGTGGACCGTGCCTTACAACACAGGAGCTGTCCTTCTCACTGAGGGGGGGGGGGGGGGGTTGGCGAGTCACTCATTTTCGATGCTGCAGTCTGCCTGCACTTCCCTCATCAATTAGTGGTGCGTTTTTTCGCTGTGCCAGTCGGCTATGTGCAGACCCCTCGGATACAGCACTGGCTGGGACACGTATGCAAATTGTTCTTCATTGCTTGGTGCCTACAGTCATTACTGCCGGACTGACCTTATGCCCGGCGGGTGGTTGGAAATAGCTTTCGGTCTGCTTCTGCCTTACAGGGGTCCCGGCAGGCAGGCGACTGCAGGGCAGGGAGCTGGTTGCCATCATATGGCTCATGGGGTGACAGTCATGCTGGCAGCAGGTGCAGGGGTGCCATAGGCAAAGCCTATACACCCTCCTCAAGGAACTGTGAGGTGGCTGCTGCCTCACACACGGGATAAGACCCACTTGTTGCCATTGTAGTGATGTGGGCCATAGGCCTACATGCTACTAAAATAATGCATACAGGCTAGCACGACATAACACTGTTATTGCCAATGCTTATAAATTATAATCATTTGGTTTCTGATACTTATGTTTTTGCATCACTACAGATAGCAAAACTACACAACTGGGCATACAAAACCCACTATGAATATGCTTCTAATGGGGGAAATTGGAAATCTCTCTTCATTGTGCACGCCGGTTATTCTGAAATGGAACAAAGCCCATGGCCTAGTAAAATGCTGGTCATATTTGTCTTTCATAAATGTAGCATGTGTAGCGATTCTTCAGGCACTGGTGTGCAAGCTCACGGAGGATACCTCGCACCCCAGCGGTGACAGTGCGGCGCTCTATAAATGCTGATTGATTCTTCCATGTGTCTCGGAACACCAGTGGGGCCCTGCTGTAACCTGTGCTCTGCTGCCCAGCCTCAGGCTGACGAGGCCCATGACTCTAACCTATTCATGCTCTAGCACTATCGTGGGTGGTTTACGGACCCTTCCCCTCCCTGCTGAGTCTCGGCCTGACAGCTGCTGTCTTCAACTGGTAAAGTTCACTTTTTTTGGGGTGCATATTTATGTAGCGCGAACACGACCCAACGGTATTGGAGTGCTTTACACGCATATCCTCTTTCCCCACAATCGGCAGCAAGAACAGTACCAAAGTACCAGTAGCAGCTAAGAAATTATTTACGGAGCAGCAGGAACAGTTTCTAGCTCTATTGTAGTTTCTTCCGGGGCAGCAGCAAGGACAGCTTCTTCCGGAGTGGGCAGTGTATTTTTCCCGGGGAATGTAATTTATTTAAACACCAATCACTGATTTTACGAGACACTACAATACCGAGGACACTCCCAGCACCTCCCAGAGCTTGTCAGCCAGAATAAACTAGCGTACCCCTTCTCTGTCTTCGTATACAATTTATTTAAAGGTTTTATATATCTGAGGACACCGGATTTAAGGTCCCTTGTCTGGAGGTAAGAATGAAGTCTGGGGACTTCTCAACTTATTGGCGACAGGCTGGGTACATGAGTGCGTTATAAGGCTTAGAGGAAGTCTGAGGGCACGTACTTATAAACGCATCTACCATAATCAACCCAGTAAGATGAACCTGTGTGCTTTGGAGTGGACGTTGAAGTGTGTGTGCTCTGCATATTCCATGCACTGTAACATTTTAAAGAAGTGATCCGAAAGAGAAAGAGGATCACGTCAGAGCTTGTCTTCATGGGGCCATATGTTTGAAACACACGACCCCATAAAGATAAGAAACCTTTTGCGACGCACGGAAGGCAGACGAGCCCATCCAAGTGGGTCGGCCGAAAAGGCCTAAAGTGCACGTCACAAAGAGCTCTTTTCCAAAGGCTGGCCACCGTTTAGTATAAACGTTGACGCCGGCCAATGGGAAAGAGGGGTGGGGCTAGAAGCCCTTTACTGAAAGTCCTCTAAAACATAACATCTCGCCAAGCGATCTGCGCATGTGCGCAGCCACACTAGCCGAGACCTAAAAACTACCCCATGCCGCCCCCACAGAGCACTAAAAATGACCCCACCCTCCCCTAAGCCCTAAAAACTACACATTTCCCTTCCCTGCCCCTAGGTTATAAACCTTGCACTTTAACATACACTACCCAGCCCCCTCCCAGCGCTAGCCATAACCCTTAACATACACTACTCCGACCCCCTCCCACCCCCTGCGCTTTCCCTAAAACTACTCCAACCCCTTCCACTGCCCTTAGGCTTAAAACCTTAACCCCTAATTTAAAAAACTGCCAGGACCCCCTCCCGCCCTTCGAGCCCTAAAAATAACCCCGAACCCCCAGCCCTGAAACCTACCCAGACCCTCCCCCAGTCCCGGAAACTACCCCCACCCAGCCCAGCCCCACTTACCTCACTGCATCCTCTGGCTCTCTTCCTGGTGAGGTCTTCCTCCCTCTGCCCAGCAGCATCTAGACTGCGCACTGCCTTAACCACGCATATGCGTGGTTAAGGCATATGCGTAGTTAAGGCAAGCGTGGTTACACTTGCAATGTTGGAACACTGTTTCCCATTATGGGTAAGTATGAAGAGGCAAGTTATTATAAAGTCATTACAAAGTAGTCACAAATTAAGTCCTGTGTGACGGACGCATATGAAAATAAAAAATTGTGGCTGCACTCAGGTGCTTTCCTACACATATAGAACAGGAACTTACCAGGACATCCCTTACCGACTTAAAATGTTTCAGAAACAGCATTACAACAAAACGGGTCCCATGATCCCTCTTGGAGAGATTCACAAGATGAGCAGTATAAGAGTCTGGACAAAGCAGTGCAGGCCAAAGGTACCACCATATTAGCAGTTCCTCAATGGCAATTTTCATAACCTTAAACCTGTTTTTCTATAGTCAACCATCGCCATAATTGAATGCTCTTATTTAAATGTAATACGATTCAGAAAATTTCCATTTTATGGTTCAAATCTTTTTATTGATTTTTAGACAAATAGGAAAAACAATGCTCACAACTCCGTAGAATCAGTGCATAGGAGACAACTAAGTCGCAATATGTATCGTTACCAAAGGTAATAGGCACGGAGCGGGCCCCCAAAACTTAAAGGAAAAAACATAAAAAAATAAATAAACAAACAGCCCCCGTTCACCCAACCCCCTTCCCCTCGTCCACCCTGAACAACAAAAAAACAAGCTGAAGTTCAGAGCCGTGGCTTGCGGCGTTTCTTGGAATTGGCACTTGGGATCTGTGTGTCTTTAAGGTCGAGGAGTCAGAGATACCGAGGGCATGTTAGCTCGTGGAATTCCGAGACTAGTAAAGTGAGGAAGGGCTGCCACAGCTCAGGGAATTCAGACCCTCTGCCAGCTATCGTGAGAGTGAGTTTCTCCATGCCCAACCCCGACCACAGCCGTTGGAGCCAGCCTGTATGTGACAGGAGTTGGGTTGAGCGCCAGTGTATTAGGATATTTTGTGTTGCCGCTCCTAGAGCGATAGCGATCAACCGGCTTCTCCTCGACTTAGGAGGATACGCCAATGGATTGGGCAGGCCCAAGAGGATATAAGCGGGAAAGGGTGGGATCTGTGTCTCAAAGTGGGAGTCAATTTCATCGAGAATTTGGGTCCAGTATCAATCAATCAATCACAGCATTTATATAACGCGCTACTCACCCGGAGGGGCTCAAGGCGCTAGGGGAAGTGGGGCTCCGCGTCTGCTCGAACAGCCAGGTCTTGAGCTGCTTCCTGAAGGCGAGGTGGTCCTGGGTCAGGCGGAGGTGGTTCGGGAGGGAGTTCCAAGTCTTGGCGGCCAGGTAGGAGACGGACCTTCCTCCTGTGGTGGCTCTTCGGATGCGGGGGACGGCGGCGAGGGCGTGGCCGGTCGATCGAAGTTGGCGTGTGGGAGCGTAGAAGTTGAGGCGGCTGTTGAGGTATCCTGGGCCTTGGTTGTGTAGGGCCTTGTGTGCGTGGGTGAGGAGACGGAAGGTGATTCTCTTGTTGACCGGGAGCCAGTGCAGGTCTCCCAGGTGTCCGGAGATGTGGCTGCCACGGGGGATGTTCAGGATGAGTCGTGCTGAGGCGTTCTGGATCCGCTGAAGTCTCTTCTGGAGTTTGGCGGTGGTTCCGGCGTAGAGGGAGTTGCCGTAGTCCAGACAGCTGGTGACGAGTGCCTGGGTGACCGTCTTCCTGGTCTCGGTGGGGATCCACCGGAAGATCTTACGTAGCATGCGCGGGATGTTGAAGCACGACGAGGAGACGGCGTTGACTTGTCTGGTCATGGAGAGGGAGGAGTCCAGGATGAAGCCCAGGTTGCGTGCGTGGTCTGTTGGTTTGGGTGCGCTGCCCAGGGCGGGGGGCCACCAAGAGTCGTCCCAGGCGGAGGGTGAAGATCCCAGGATGAGGACTTCCGTCTTGTCCGAGTTCAGTTTCAGGCGGCTGCTCATCATCCACTTGGCTACGTCTGTCATCCCTTCGTGTAGGTTGGCTCTGGCGGTGGCGGGGTCATTGGTGAGGGAGAGGATCAGCTGGGTGTCGTCGGCGTAGGAGATGATGTTGAGGTTGTGTTGGTGTGCGATGGCTGCGAGGGGGCTCATGTAGACGTTGAAGAGGGTTGGGCTGAGCGAGGAGCCTTGAGGAACGGCGCAGATGACTTCGGTGGCTTCTGATCTGAACGGGGGGAGGCGGAATCTGTGTGTCCTTCCGGCGAGGAACGAGGTGATCCATTCCAGTGCCTTCTCCTGGATTCCGACGTTGCTGAGGCGCTGCACTAGGGTACGGTGGCAGACAGTGTCGAAGGCCGCGGAGAGGTCTAGGAGGATGAGGGCCGCAGTTTCTCTGTTGTCGAGCAGGGCTCGGATGTCATCGGTAGCTGCGATCAGGGCGGTCTCGGTGCTGTGGTTGGCCCGGAAGCCAGACTGCGAGAGGTTGAGGGATCAGTTTGTCTCGAGGAAGGCAGCCAGCTGCTTGTTGGCGGTCTTCTCGATGACTTTTGCAGGAAACGGGAGCAGCGAAATGGGGCGGTAGTTCTTGAGGTCGGTGGGGTCGGCTGATGGCTTCTTTAGTAGAGCGCTGAGTTTGGCGTGCTTCCAGCTCTCCGGGAAGGTAGCGGTGTCGAAGGAGGTGTTGATGATGTCCCGCAGGTGGGGTGCGATGACAGCGTCGGCCTTGTTGAAGACGTGGTGAGGGCAGGGGTCGGTCGGAGATCCGGAGTGGATGGAGTTCATCGTGCGGATGGTGTCTTCGGTGCTGATCGGGGTCCAGGCGCGGAGGGTGGTGGTGGGGGGTGGTGGGGGGCGGTGGTTCAGTCGTGGCGTGCATCGGTTGGGAGCTGAAGCTGTTTTGTATGTCCGCGATCTTGTTGTGGAAGTAGGAGGCGAGTGAGTTGCAGAGGTCTTGCGAAGGGGTGATGTTGTGTCCGGCGTTGGGGTTGGAGAGCTCTTTAACGATGTTGAAGAGTTCCTTGCTGTTGTGGGCGTTGTTGTCCAGTCGTTCCTTGAATGCAGTTTTCTTGGTGGCGTGGATCAGTTGGTGGTGTTTTCGGGTGGCGAGCTTGAGGGCAGTCATGTTGTTCGGTGTTGGGTCTCTGCGCCAGGCTTTCTCGAGGGCTCGACAGTTCTTCTTGGAGCTCTTGAGTTCGTCGGTGAACCATGGGGATTTCTTGCTGCCGGGTCTGCTAGGCGGGGTCTTCAGAGGGGCGAAGTCGTCTGCGCAGTTGCTGATCCACTTTGCGAGGTTGGTGGCCGCCTGGCTTGGGTTCAATGTGCTGGTGGGAGGGTTCATGCTAGGGAAGTCGCAAGCTGGTCGGCTGTGATCTTGTTCCAGCTTCTGCGTGCAACCTGTTGCTGGTGGTGGTGGATCGTGGTCCTTCTGAAGCTGAAGTGGACGCAGCTGTGGTCCGTCCAGTGGAGTCCGGTGGGGTGGCTGAAGGCGATGTCCTTGCTGGATGAGAAGACGGGGTCGAGTGTGTGTCCGGCGTAGTGGGTGGGGGTGGTCACCAGCTGCTTGAGACCGAGGTTGGCGAGGTTGTCCAGCAGGGTGGTGGTGTTGCGGTCGTTGTTGTTCTCCAGGTGGAAGTTGAGGTCCCCGAGGAGGATGTAGTATGGTTGTATACAAGTGCAGCTCCAAAGCACATGTTCCAGGGTACCCACCTATCTGGATTCCCTCCAACAAAGATCGCTCCGACGCGGTTCAAAGGGATGAATGCATTCAGGCGTGTAATACCAGTAGGTGGCAATCTTAGTTAGGGTCTCCGTAAGTCCCATGTGGTATGCCGAGTGCCTTGCCCTATGATAAATGCTCTCCCATTCTTGATGAGTCAATGTTCTCCACAGGTCCCTTTCCTATGTAGAATGGCCAGCATTATATGTGTGTGTGGTAGTAGATAACAGCATTTTATAGAGGTCGGAGATAAAAAAAATTCAGAGGTGCGTGTTACGAGCCATTTTTCGTATGGGGTTAAGAGACGCTGTGCCTGTGGTCTAACAGTGGGATGCAGCGCCCAGTGTCTAACTTGTAAGTATGATAAACACTCTAATTCCGTGAGGCCATAATCCTCTTTAAGCTGTGCGAACGGGATTATGCCATCTATGTCAAAGAGGTGGCCTAACGACCTACAGGGAGAAGAGCGCCATGTCTTAAAGGCATGAGGAACCGTGCCAGGCTTAAACTCAGGATTGTCAAATAATGGTGTGAGGGGTGAAGGGAAGGTGGTCAGCTGGTTAGAGACATTTGTGCGGTCCCAGGAGTCCATTATGGTGCTTGTGACATAAGAAGCGTATAGGTTTGGAGGTCTATGTTGTTTATGGAAGAAGGGTACCCCTTGCAACGGTCTGCCTGCCACCGCCTGGTTCTGAAACAAACTGTTTTTCGGATTCCAGGCGTTTCCTCTCAAAAAGGTATCTAAGTTGGGCAGCATGGAAGTACAACTGAAGGTCAGGCACTCCCACTCCCCCCTTCTCTGGTGGAAGAGCTGCCACCTGGTGGCAGAATCGTGGTTTTCGCCCTTGCCAGATAAATCTTGACAGTTCCGCCTGGGTCTGCTGAATCCAGCCCCGAGTAGGGGGGAAAGGTAAAGAGTCTGGAAGAAGTACAGAATTTGGGGAAGGATGGTCGATTTGGCGGCTGCAATCCGTCCCAACCAGGACATCGTGCAGTGCGTCCATCGCCTTACGTATGCGAATGCGGAGATTAAAATAGTTAAGCTCAGCGGTAGCCGGCATGATGGGAGCCAAGTGGATTCCCAGGTATGGTATTGATGGTTCTCTTTCCCGCAACGGTAATAAATACCGTGTATCAAGCTTCCACAATCTGTATCATATTCGTGCTATCCAGCTGGTTTAGGTGGCCGCTTACCTCTGTGTATTCCAATACACGGTATTTATTACCGTTGCAGGAAAGAGAGTGAATCGATGGGAGTGGACGGACGCATAAGGAGAACCGGCGATGAATAGTGAAAAACGCCGAGACAGAACGCCTATAAATTCCAAATCTTAAGTTCTATAGAATAATCAAGAGTGCAGGTCCATCTGAAATAAAGTTTACTTGAGGACAAAAAGATCCTGAATATGGGAAAAAAACGTTTTACCATATTGGCAGATGAGTCCAATGTGGGAAAATAAGATGCCCTGATGAGAGCACACAGGGACAACAGTGAGGCTTGAAAGGCGTTGGTTCAGCGATTGTTTTCGCTGGTTTAAACAAAAGAACAACATAAAGGAATAGGATTGACACCTGATAAACATACAATAGTGTTCTAATTAAATAAAGAACCCTTATTGAATTGTTGTGTAGAAAAAAAAAAAGAGTTTAATCTTTGTTCCACATTGGTTTTTGTCCTTTATGTGGTTGTATTGTGAAAAGTATTTAATAGTTTTTTTCATTGGTCATAATTTGGTTGTTTTTGTGTGTGTATATATATATATATATATATATATATATATATATATATATATATATATATATATATATATATATATATAAATAAATTGTGTTGTATATATGTTCATAAATTGGTTGTGTGGCTGTGTGAAGGTCAGAATCCTTCCCCATAAAAATTGATGAAATTGAAAAATAGGTTGATTAAATAAACCCAATCACGAAAGGAAGATAGCGTGGTTTGTTGGAAGGAAAATAAATGTAAATGACAAGGAAACCAGGCTAATCAATCATTGTTTATACTATGTGAGAGAAAAAACAACATAGAATATCTACTTGTCAAAGACACCTTAATAGCATTCCAATGTCATGTGTATGCCCCTGAAAGGTGAAGCATAGAGTGCTGGATAAATAAACAAAATTTTCACAGCTGTGTGGAAGGCAAGCACTTTTTTGTGGAAGCATACAATGTCTACCCAATCAAAACATGTACTCCTGAATCCTAACATGTAGGCAGAGCCCAAGCCCATATCTAGTGATGCTCACAATGTTCATGTGACAGCTGCACTGTCAAGCCAGACCTTAAACATGGACCTTAAGTAGTCTTCACAGCTTGGGAGAGGCCTGCTACCTAAACAATAAACCTCAAGGAGTAAATAATATAGACGACACAACAATAAACTTCTAAGAAATGAAGGCAAAAAGTTCCAGCTGAACCACAAGCATAGAAAAGCTACCGGATGAGTACAGAAGTGCTTTTATCGTAGTTTAAAGTGGAATTGACTCCTAAGACGTCTTTTGAACATTCGTTTGAATCAAAAGTGCTGGAGGGCCCATCAAAACTTTATAATGACTGACAACTTCCACGCTGCGATTGCTGCATTACCACAAATAACAAAATCTGGGCGCAAAAGCGAGCAGCTGAGTGCATTGCTCCAAGCTGGATCGCCTAAGCGCTCAGAACTTCAACTGTGCTTGAACCTGGGACATTCTTCAATTTTAGAATGTTGTTCATCTAAAGGAGTTTATCTAAACATGCCGAGACACAAGTGTGTCACCCTGTTTGCTACACAGCTTCTGTATGTGCATATTGTATGCTAGGACTTATCAAATACATCTTTAAAAGAGGCCACATCAGAATCGCTGCCTGCTTTTAGGCAAAGTTAAATCTGCACGATGTTTACCCCTCCCCTCCCTCCCGCCCACCTTCCCCCTGCTTCCTGAGCCTCGCTGCAATAAACTCTGGCAAAGGCAATAGGACTGGAGCGGGCTGCCATGGTTCTCTACGCCCTTATGATTACTGAGAGAGGACAGGGTCAGCTGTGGCGGATTGGTTGACACACAAATACCTTTTTTTCTATATTTGTTCTAGTTCTTTAGGTGCGGGAGGCGGGACTGGATGGATGTGGCTGAGGAGAGACACTGAGGTGGACTGTTTTAAACACAGACTTTCTTCAAGTAGGCAGTGTGGGGAAATGCGAGGGGAAATCAAACAATTTTTGGGTGGGAGGCTGGGGCACTACACAAGATCTTCAGGTGTATATTGTTGGTCCATTTTAGAAAACTGGGGTGTTCGGAATGGGGTCTCTAGCTGGCAGCAGTTTGACTTCTGTCCAAGGCGGAACCCTCACTCCAGTCAGGGTAAGTAAGTTACACACTTAACATAACTCCAACTCACCCCTCTAAGTAGCTCGACTCAAAGCAGTCAGGCCTATCCCAGAGGGAATGTGTAAAGTGTACACGTACGTACACACACACACACACACACACACAAAAGCACAAGCATGCACACACACATGGCCTCCTACCTACCTACAAAAGAACTCCATACCAGTTTAGAAAAGTAGCTAACATTTATCTGAATAAAACAAGTCCAAAATGACAAAAATCCACCTTGCACAAGTCAAGATATGAGTTTTCAAAGATTAAATAAAGTTCAGTTCTTAAAAATCAATATATGCATCACATCTACTTGTCTTAAACGAGTGGTGGTATGTAGACAGAGCGAACCCATCATATGCCGTGGAGCGTCGCTCCATGGGTGACCAGTCCCTACATACGCTTCTTTACTCTGCTCCGTTGAGGCGTCCCCTTCCGTCTGCCACGCGGATTGTTTTTTAGCTTCGTAGGCAGGTGTTGCGGAGGATGGGCTGGTGGAACAGATTGACTCGGGAGACCCCATTATGGCACAATGGCCGCTTTCCGCAATTGCGAGTCTCTCCGGGTTTCGCGATTGGGACAGGATTGGGATATCTACCTTCGGGGACGTAATGCGGGGCACAATTTTCAAATCCTTTCAAGACATCCTCCAGGATTACCAGATGCCAAAGACGCAATTCTTTAAATATCTGCAATTTAGGCATGCTATCCTCCCCAGCTTGGAGGGCCTGGACTCGCTGACAGAGTTTAGCCCAGTAGAGGCTAATGTATTTATGGGGGACCTCCTAGACCATAAGATCTCCAAAATCTATCAGCCCTTGGTCAAGCACTGTTCCTCCTCATTGCAGCGTTTGAGGGAGACCTGGGAGGGAGATGTGGGTCGGATGGAGGAACAGGACTGGACAGAAGCCTTGTCTTACCGGCGAGGGGCAGCTATTGCAATGAGCCTGCGGTTGATTCAATTCAAATACCTCCACCGAGCCTATTTCACCAGGGTTAGGCTATGGAGGGCGGGCTTGGTGGCTTCCCTGGTGTGCCTCCGTTGTGGACACGAGAAGGGGACTCTGTTGCACACCATATGGCACTGCACAGCGCTAGCACGATTCTGGAGGGGGGTTCTGGCCTGTTCCTCTGAGTTACTGGGGTGGGAGCCTCCTAGGTCGCCAAAGCTTGTCCTCATTCACGTGAAGGAAGGGATCAGGGGCAATATCTATAAGTGACATCTCATGCTCCTAGGTTTTACTTTAGCGAAGAGGGATATAGCTAAAGCCTGGAAGGCGGTGGTTGCCCCTTCGGTCTCGACTTGGAAAAATGGCCTTGACTTCTGTATGGGCCGCAAAGTCCCCATCTTTGAAGCTAGAGGGTGCCCCCGGAAACACTAAGATCTGGAGGCGCTGGGCGGTTTATCGGAGTCTGGAGCTGGAGCCGCCGCAGGGGCGACGGGGCCGATACCCGGAGTAATTTGTTGGCCTCTCGCGTACCTTACACTCTTTCCATGAATTGCTCGCAGTTCATCAGCATGAAATGGTATTGTGGACGTTGAGCTCTTGTGTAGATCAATGGCAGTCTGGGTCAGTGATATCTTGTTCCGGAATAAGGAGACAGTGCGCTGGGGGTTGGGAAGGGAGGGGGGATATTAGGAGTTTTGCAGGGATGGATTTTATTTGCATTGTCTTTCATATTTTCCTGTTAAAAAATGTGTAAAATTGTCAAAGTCAATTTCTGTATCTTATATGTGGCAGTTCTCTCTGGGATTCAGAGATCTGCATTGCATGTGCTATTCTGACAAATAAAATCTGTTAAAAAAATCAATACTTCCACTTGATCAGGATAAAGAATCTCAACGTCAAAACTCAAAGACCATGCAAGGCGCAGGAGTGGTGAGGTACCGAAAAAGCAGGCGATGTGTCGGTTCCTTACTGCTACAGGGGAGGTGATTTGTCTGCTTCTTCAGTGATGTGGTGCTCGAGACTCACGCAGCAGCAGTTCTTCAGAGGCACTGTGCCGAAAAGCTGAGGCCTGCGTTGTAAGCCGCAGTCATTGCGTTCAGCTAGAACCACATTCTGTTGCAGGCAGTGGCAATGAGTCTGCTTTTTGGCAGGGCTGCGCAGATTCCAAACTACGCTTGGAGTTGATGCGTGGATTTTTCTTTAAATCACCAGAATTCACTTCCAAGGGCCTAGGAACTGGATTTGGGTTCACTTGGCAAGTCAGGACTCTCAGCAGAAGAGTCCATGTATTGGCAGGTGAAGTCTTTGATAGCCCTGAGACTTCTTAACTGACGGCAAGCACACTCAAGCCCTTGGAGAACCTTGAAAGCAGGATGGAGAAAGCCAAGTCCAGTCTTCCAAGGACAGAAGCAGAAAGCAGCAGGCCAACACAGCAAAGCAAACAGTAAAGTGACAGGCTCTCCTGACAGCTTATCTAGCTCTTCTGGACTGAGCACATTCTGGAAGAAGTGTTCTGACTATGGTGTCATAGGTCCAGGACTTATACCCATTTCAGCCTTTGAAGTAGGATAACTTCAGAGGACAGTCTTTGTAGTGCACAAGACCCTGCCTTTCCCAGCCCTGGCTCCAGACACACTACAGGGGGTAGAGACTTCTTTGTGTGAGGACAGGCGCAGCTCCATTCAGGTTGCAGTGTCAACTACGCCCACCACTCTAGCTCAGGAAGGCCTATTAGCCTGGTGATGGGCTATCAGGACATGCAAGACACACCTCAGCTTCCTGTGTGTGACTTTCTAGAGTGAATGCACAAACAGCCCAACTTTCATCCTAACCCAGAAGTGTATTTAGCAGACAGGCAGAGGCACAGAATGGTTAAAGTAGAAAAATGCCAACTTTCTAAAAGCGGCATTTTCAGACCGGCAATTTAAAAAAACAACTTTACTAAAAAATGTATTTTTAAATTGTGAGTCCAAAGACCCCAAACTCCAAATTTCTATCAACTCCCAATTGGAAGATACACTTGTAGGAGGTTACAAGGCAACTACAATGCTAACCTATGGTAGATAGGTTTTGCTGTAGTGAAAAACGAAATTATCAGTATTTCACCAAGAGGACATGTAAAATACATCAGACACGTCCTACCTTTTAAATGCACTACACCCTGGCCACGATGCTACTTTGGGCCTACCTTTGGGGTACCTTACATGCAGTAAAACGAAAGGTTTGAGCCTGGCACGTGGTTGCACTTGCCAGGTCGAAATGGCCGCCTAAAACTGCACGCACAGGCAGGTCCGTGACATGCAAGGCTACTCTTGTGCGTGGCATAATCAGGACTGCAAGCCCACTAGTAGCATTTGATTTACAGGCTCTGGACACACATGGTGTACTGTACTAGAGACTTACTAGTAAATCAAATTTGCCAATATTGGAGAAACTAATTACCATTACATTTTTGGGTGAGAGCATCTGCACGTTAGCACTGGTTAGGAGTGGTAAGGTGCCCAGACTCCTAAAGCCAACAAACAGAAGGTCAGAAAAACTGGAGGAAGAAGGCAAAAGGTTAGGGGAGAACACTGCAAAAAGGGTCAGGTCCAACATGGGGTAACACCAGATCTGTCACAGTGGAGTTGACAGGATTAAGGATTGGTTTACTAGAAGGGCAGGGGGGCAAGACCTAAAAAAGAAACTTTCTGGGGAACACTAGATGTTGCTTTAAGAAAGCATCACGTGGGCGTTATTAGTCAGCAAAACACATGTTTTTTCTGGATCTGGGGAAAGGGAACACCAATGAAGGTTCTGGAGGTTAGAAAGACATGTGACCAAAATAAAGACTATTGAGTTTTTCTTTTACTGGAACTGAAGGAGTTACAAGAGAAGAACATATTATTTTCTTTGTTGAAAAGGTCTGGTCTCAATTAAAAGTGCTTACACCAGCAAACATAGGGGCGACGCAAATGGGCAGAGATGTATGACTGCAGGTGTCACTAGAAAAGTAAACGACTAAAATGCAGCACCTCACTAAAGCAACCTGCTGAGGCATCGGACACATATATAAGTGAATTTACTTTGGCAATACTTGTGATGCACATTTATTGGTTCAGTACAGAAGAGTGTGGTATGCCTTTAAAAGGGAATGGGGTTGCCAACCCTGTCATAGGGAGATGCAGCAACCGTGCAATGGTAGTGGTGAAGTAAAGCTCAGACAGGGCATGACCCTGTAAGAGGGGATGACCTGTATGAGAGGCGGTTAGTGTACAGTGAGTGTGTCAGCTTACCCTAGATTGTATAAGAAAGGGGGCAACCTGCACATGCAATCAGCAAAGACTCTGTTCAGGAGACGTCACAGTGACTGTATAGAGATCTGTATTTGCAGTGGTGGCCCATGCACTTGCCTGATTTCAAAGTGCCGCAAGAAGCACTTGCATTGTTCATTCAGAGCTTCTTGCACGGTCGACGTCATGACTGTGGCCTAGTGCCACGCCCAGCCATAAAATCAGCACAAATAGCAAGGGGAGGTCTTGCGGCAACATGCACTCTCCTACACAGAGGAGAGGTTGAAGTGGAAAAGCGAAAGGGGGAACAACGTCCCAAGCTTAATTAATTTGATCAAAGCAGTTGCCATACTTTTTTGTTGAAAGGGGAACCATTCCTGAAGAGTTGGGTTGCCACTGGTTGAAAGGGGAGAAGGGAATCAGGAAGACGCAGCCGAAGAAGAACTAAGCCTTCTCGCTAGGCAGTGGCGTAACGCAAATTGATGGGACCCCCGCAGAATGTGAAGAGGGGCCCATTAGTCTTCTATATACCATAGGTATTCACTGCCCTTGGCTGAATTGGCCCCCCTGGAGGGTCAGGGGGCCCCTGAAAGGTTGGGTCCCTCCTGCACCACAGGGAAGGCAGGACTTACATTACATCCCTGTTGCAAGGGTCCCCGCTACAAAAAATGTAAATCTGTGGAATTAATTAGCAAATCTTAAAGCAGCTTAGGAGCCAGTATAGGGTTTTTATAGAATCTGTCCTTTAAATGGAATCCTATAAAAAAAAGTTTGCATGTGTTACATCCAGCGTATTACAAAATACATAACGTTTGAAAGCACCAACCTATTTTTGACTGATAAGCCCAACTAGGGCAAAACTAGTTGTGGGTTGTTTTGTGTTCCGGTTCAGGAAGGACCTGGCATGGCAGATCGGTCGGTACTGTTCCCATTGGAGCAGGGTCAAGACTGATTTGAATATGGCTTGGACCAAACTGAGGTGGCATGGCATGCAAAATAACGATGGGTTAGGATGTGACCCCAAGTGATTACCAGTGGCTGAAATTAATTCAAGCACTCCATGCATCACTATTTGGTTCGCTTTAGTGTGTCACCCTAAAAGAGACGGGTATGCCCAGACATGGGTATTGTGCACATTGCATCACTGGAACCAAGCTATAACCTGGCTGATGGGCCCTAATTAGGGCGAAACCGACCCTGGGTTGCCTGTGTTCCAATTCAAGGAAGACCTGGCCTGGTAGTTCAGGCTGGACTGTTCCCATTGTAGTAGGGTAGAAGACCTAGCCTGGTAGTTCGAGCTTGACTGTTTCCATTGGAGCAGGGGCAAGACTGATTTGCATATGGCTGGGTTCAAAATGAGGTGGCATGGTGGGCAAAATAAGAACGTGATGGGATGTGGCCCCAAGTTATTACCAGTGGCAGAGAATAATTAAATCATTTCATCCATCAAATTTTTGTTTACTTTTTTCCTTTTTGTTTTTACATCAAACAAAGCAAAATTTAAGAATGCCAATGGTTGGTTATTTTAAGAGATGCGTCACTGGATTAAAGTATTGTGGCCTCTTTAATTCTCAATTAAGCAATTTCAAATCTCACTACAATGTAGCATCAGCTGAACTTCTGTAATTTTCATATTTTTAAGCGGCGCGTGCTTCATTGGGTTCAACCTGAAGCAGCTAACAGTAGGACAATTGGTCGACCCTATAATGTCATTAGGGCATTTTAACAATCGACATCAATAATGCAACAGAGTGCAATTAGGGCCGCCCTCCCATGACCAACCCCGCACACTGAGGGACAGGCGAACCATGCACACTGAGGGACATACGAATCGTGCACACTGAGGGACAGGTGAATCATGCACACTGAGGGACAGGCGAATCGTGCACACTGAGGGACAGGCGAATCATGCACACTGAGGGACAGGCGAATCATGCACACTGAGGGACAGGCGAATCATGCACACCGAGGGACAGATGAACCCGGCGCACCGAGAGGGAGGCGAGCCCTGCACACAGAGAGACAGGCGAACCCTGCACACAGAGGGAGAGGCGAACCATGCACACTGAGGGACAGGCGAACAATGCACACTGAGGGACACACAACCATGCACACTGAGGGACAGGCAGACCACGCACAGAAGGGACTTCCATAGTATCGGGGCACTTTCAAAATGTTGTACACCTCTGTAGAGCTGAAGATATCTGCTAGCATATAA
This sequence comes from Lissotriton vulgaris, assembly GCF_964263255.1. Taxonomy (NCBI): domain Eukaryota; kingdom Metazoa; phylum Chordata; class Amphibia; order Caudata; family Salamandridae; genus Lissotriton; species Lissotriton vulgaris. Next base: position 228,373,871 of record NC_141691.1, on the reverse strand, counting down.
GAACAAGCATTTTTATAACTGAAAAGTCGACAAAATGTTTCACCCACTTTCAGAGCTGAAACGAAACAAAATAAACCAATAACTATTCGTTGCATTCAGTGCGTTGCCTCCTTCGGTGTATTCTTTATATGAGGAGACAGAAATGATCACCGAAGATCTTTTCACTCGAACGCTTATTTTATTTGGATTTTATTTCGCGCGGGAAAAAAAAAGCAGACGCAGCACCAAGGAGGCTTTTCAATGCAAACAGTAGCGACTCTAAAGTCATCTTTATTACATAACCTTTGCAAGACTGCATTTGCATCAGTAACATTTAATTTCAGATATAGACACCACACAAGGAGGGAAAATATGAGAACTTCGAAAGTAACAAACAGTATAATGTATTGAAAACAGTCATCTGGCCCCTAAGAACAGGAGCACAAGACTGTTTTACAGCCCCATGAAGTAACAGCATTTAGCTGCCCATAGCTCCAAACATTTATCGAAAAAGTAGAAACAATGTTCCTGCTTTTAATGCAAGCTTACCGCCCCATACGCAGCGATTCTGAACCACCGTGGCCCTCTTTCCGACTGCAACACTGGAAGACAGGCCAGGTTCTTGTTTCGACGCATATCGGAAATAATGCATTCAAGGGTAATATTATGCAAATATAAAGTGAAACGGAGCGCGAGCAGACAGACCATTTAAAGGGTCGAGGAGGACGGCCGCGCGCTCAGGTCCTCCCCTCAGTGCTGCCGCGTTCTTCTTCTGCCGAAAACAAACATGCTGGAAAGGTTTGCAGATATGCTCCAGAAACGATGTACTCCTGCAGGAATGAACGCCCACTTAGATGTATAATTATAACTTATAAAAAAAACTGCAGTGTTCATGCAAATAGCACGCCTCAAACAAGACCCAGCCGGCTGATTGGTTGTTCAGTTACTCCTCCGAACAGTAAGCGAAATGAATTTTGCGCGTCTGTGTTTGTTGTTGGCAGAACACCGGGCGGCGTGCTCCTATGGGCTGCTGTCGGTCGGTGGCACGCTGCGGGCAGCACGCGCAACTGGAAGTCGCAGCGCGCGGAACTGGAGGAAGCAGCGCGCGCGGCAGGTGTCCAGGGCAGCTAAAGTCAGTGCCCTGTGTATGGAAATTAGGAAAAATACCGGTCGCTAGATGTAGTGTAGCCGAACTCATCTTTGACTCGCCCTAGGCCCAACGGCTGCACTCATTCCAGTGACCTGTAATCAGACCCTCAGTCACTCGCCAGGTTACAAGGGTCAATTGGCACGAAGCTCCGAATGACTGGCCACTTCCTGTGCCAGCGTCTTTCACTTCCGCTCGAGTAAACTATGATATATCCACCTTGCATTCAAGTCATCTTGTCGAACATATTCCGAGCTCAGCTGGGGTGTATATACTCTGGGCAGCAACAGACGTCCGCCAATGAGATGCAGTAGAGTACTCTTGCAGCCAAGGGCCCTTTGGACTAAGAATATATGTATCTGTGTATGTGTATATAAAAAGGTATGTGCATAGTGCAAACCTAGCTAGGAAGCAACAGCCGCTGAACCATGGAAATCTACTCTGTACAGTTCCATGCTAATCTTACGCAGCATATGCCTAGCTAGAAAGGCATGCCCAGCTAGAAGGGCAACTTGGGTCTTGAAGAACACCAAGAAGGGGTGCCACCTTTTTTGCTGAACTCCGTGGAAAGGCACTTGGTAGGCCAATAAAAACCTGATGAGGTAGCAACCTCAACAGCAAGAGAGGAAAGAGTTAAAGAAACATAAAACCGCTGAGCACTCAGACACAACTATATTAAGATGTATACATGTTCATGCATATATAGGGAGAATCTGATCAAGATGTAAATGTTTTTGTGTATAGGGAAATATATGAAATATGAGACTATGATGCTTTGAGAATGAACAATAACATTGTATGATATATCTATTTGGGAATCATGTAAAATATTGTTTTATATTAACTGTGAATTTATTGTAACAGTGCAATTTATATTTTGAGTATGTATTTTTATTAATTGCAGATCATTGTGTGGCTATTCCTGAGGAATGCGTGAATACGCCGAAACGCGCGTCGAGAAAGTTTAAAGACATGGCCGCTTTTTAACCTTTAATTGTGTTCATGTATATGGAATTATAAATTTGTAAGGACTAGATTATTATGTTGAATTACGCAATTTTTATAATAGGAATTTTTTTAACAAACCATCATTGAAGATAAAATATATTTTGCATATTGTTTTCTCTCTTCTATTCTGTTTCTCCTTGAATTATATTGTTTACATCACATTGTCTATTCATGTAGCTTGAACTATTCTGATTGCCTAGCAGTGTTTTCTCTCATACTTGTTCTCACTGGCGCCATGCAACTTTGGAGATTCATCACTGAAAAATGGTCAAGTCCCAACAAAGAATGGGACTTTGTATACACAGATGTGGGAGAAGCACTGCGTGTACAATGAAGAAACTATTTGTCAAAAAAAGAGGAAAGTTGGAATTCCATATATGTTCCCAAAAAACTGTGCAGTCAATCAAATACAAGGATGCATGTTTGCATTTAGAGTGCAGTTTGTATTTCGCCATCATGAGGTAAGTAATTAATACAGACAACGAGTTTCATCCTGAAGACATTGAGACCTCTTCAGGGCTTTATGGGCGATTTGTCAATGCATCAACATCTAATATGGTGGTCGTTGAACAAAGATTAGGCAGAGTCAGTAGGTAATGCACTGGCAACCTACTAATGAAGTAAAGCACAAAATAAAGTTATTTGGATGTATGGATGGGAAAATGGAGAGATGGATGGGGAAATGGAGAGATGGTTGGAGTCACATCAGCTATCTAGTTTTAAAACAAAAGGTAACTTTCTCATTGATGGGCTTAGACACACAACACTCTACTTTAGATTCATCACCACTTAATCCAATTTTGAGTGAGTGGTAGCAGAAAAATTATTGCAGGTACTCCTACTCAGGTATGTTGTCTTTTCTGGCACTCACTCTAGGTGGTCAAGTCCACAGCTCTACCTTTAGCTGCCTATTGCATCTACCACAGTCCACTCTTTCAACACAAAACATTTTAAAGTGCAGTCTCATCACACAATCTTTTGGGAAACCACTCCTTCTGGCTTGAATGGACCACATACTGGAGAGCTGGACTCCATTAAGGCATTAGTATGGGCATAAATTGGGTGGGGAGGGGGTGGGGGGGGGGGGGAGGGTTGGGGATTTGTGGCGTGTCACAACTCGATTGTTTTAGCAATTGTCTCAAAAGTCAAATGAGATGGGGCGTGGCTTAGCCAGCGAACATGGCGGTCGTGTAGAGCGTGAGCTCCGACCAGCCAGCAGAAATCCTACTTCAATATCCTGGCCCTGGTCATTGTGAACGGTTCCCAGAGATCCCGCTTGGTGCCCGGTCCCGGGGGCATCCATCGACTGCGTTTGGTGGCGCCGGAATCGGCTCCCGTGGTCGGGGGATGTCCCGGCGGAAAGCCGCGAGCGGAGCTGTCCGGCGAGGCCTCTATTTTGGCGCGGCCCGACCAGCAGGGGCGGCCGCATCGGGAGCGGAGGAGGCACGTGCCCCACGGATCACCTGGGGACCGGGGAGCCCTGAGCGCCGCGTCTCCCACCTGGTGGCAACGGAAGGGACACCGGGACGAGGCGAGCCTGTAGGGCACCCGATCCGGGGATGGCCGGGGAGAGTGGCCGCCATCTTGAGTGGCAGTGGCGGCCGCACTGATCAGCGGAGAGCCACGGCTGGGCGGGCGAGCGGCACTGCCGCATACCCAGGTTAGTGCGGCGCTCTGTGGGCCAGGAGCGCTGGGCTGCGACAGTGGCCGGCCTAGCGACGAGCTGCTGTGAGATTGCGGCTGGACGGCCAGAACTCGGGGGTCAAATCGGGCCCCGGCGCACGTATATTGGTGCGCGGACAGCTCCGTGACGTCCCTCCTGCATCTGGGCCCTTGTAGCGTCCGGGGCCCATGCCCAGCATCCTCGAGCGCCGGCCAGGGGACAACGCCGCGGTCAGCTGAGGACAACGCTGAGATTACCACTTCAACACCCCCTTGGGCGGGCAACCGGCAGTTGGCGGCCATAGTTGCGAATCGACCGGCGGCGCGGGCAGGCCGTGCAGGGGCCAGTGGGCAGCCCTACACATCGAGATCACCATGACGCGAGGTGGAGGTGGAAGTCAGGGCGAACAGGGACCAATTGACAAATTCACTGAGGCGGCTGGTGCGAAAGGAGCGCAGGCACAGGTGCCGGACAACGCAGCGCTCCTGGCGGCGATCAGGCAGTCCAGAGACGCTCTGGATGCCAAGATTGGGCCAGTGGGCTCTGATGTTCTGCTCCTTCGGCAGGACCTACGAAACGCTGTGGAACGCATTACAGGCGCGGAAACACGCATATCGGAGGTGGAGGACGATGTTACTACTTTGAAAAAGAGAGTCGTGGCCCTGGAGAGAATTCAGAAGGGCCTGGTTCCGAGAGCCGAGGACGCGGAGGGGCGCGCCAGGCGCAGTAACCTTCGCTTTCTAGGATTTCCGGAGGATTGTGAAAAGGGTAATGCGGAGCGTTTCCTGACACAATGGCTGGAGAGCTGGATTCCAGCCGATGTTCTCTCCCGCTGCTTTGTGGTCGAGAGGACCCACCGCGCACTGACACAGAAACCCCCTGTTGGTGAGCGCCCGCGTCCCAGGATTGCCAAACTCTTAAACTACGCTTATAGGGACGCTATCCTAAAGCAGGCGAGACTGAAGGGCCAGCTCATGTACGAGAATGCGAACATTCTTATCTTCCCGGACTACACGAAATTGGTTCAGCAACACCACCAATCCTTCACCGCGGCCAAGGCTCGCCTCAGGGGCCTGAAGCTGCAATATGCATTGCTCTACCCAGCGAGGTTGCGGGTCGTCTTCCAGTCCCGCACATTCTTCTTCGACACCCCAGAAGAGGTCTTTCAATGGACGGACAAGACTGTAAGGGTTCATATCAACACGGCGAAGGGTGGGGACTCCTCTACGGGTGGCTCTGCCGGAGGGGGCCCTGGGGGCCAGCGTCGGGGCAGATCGCGCTAGAGCCGTGGCTCGCAGTCGGGGTCAACGTCTCGCCGATACAAGGAAATGCAGGAGGATGTGCCCTGACTTCTGAGGGAACTGACACATGCTTTCGTTATATGTCGAACATAGATGACCAGGTGCGATGCTGCCATGGCTGGTGGCCACACTCGGTTTGGTTTGAGGATGGAGCGACAGCCTAGTTCTACATGGGCTGCTGTGTGGGGATCCATTGGAGGGGGTGGCACTTGGCTCCCAGTTGGGGCCGTGACCACACTCCGACCACGACAGGTGCTTCCATGTTTGGGAGGTGCGGGGTGGGGGGGGATGTTGGAGGTTGGTTTTCAAAGGGGGGAGGGCTCGCGCGTTAATTGCTGCTTGCGGTCTGTTGTAGGAACTGCCTATGCTGCTCTTGTAGGGCTGGGTCGCAATATATACTACTGCACAAATGTCTCTTGATGGTGAGGGAGTGCGGCTAGGCCCTGGTGGGACACGGATAATGAGCTGGAATGTGCGGGGGATGCTGGATAAAGTAAAGAGGGGAGCGGTTTTTACATGGGCCAGGAGAAGGGGAACTGACATACTTTTGTTGCAAGAAACGCACTTGCTTGGCACTAAAGCGCTATGCCTCCAGCGAAATAGCTTCATCCATGCTTACCACTCGGGGTTCACAAGGGGGTCACGAGGGGTAGCGGTCCTCATACATCATAGGGTTCCCTTTGCTCATAAACGCACATGGACTGATGCGCAGGGTAGATTTATATTTGTGCAGGGGGAGATTGGGGGAGACGCTGTGTTCTTTGGCAGCGTATACGCACCACCACCTTTGCAGAGGGCCCTGGTAGAGAGGTTGTTGTCCCTTTGGGTGGATATGCCCACTGCCCTGTCCATTGTGGGAGGGGACTGGAACGATGTCATGGGTGACCGATGGCGAAGTGCTGCTGGCGTTCAGGATGCGTTGGGGAGGGAAGGGCCGGCCACTAGATTGAGGGCCTTGGTCACAGGTCTAGATTGGGTGGACACTTGGAGGTACAAGCATGGGTCGCGTAGGGACTTCACGTATTTCTCCTCAGCGCGGGACTCCTTTTCAAGATTAGACTACGTGTTTGTTCCGAGAGTGATGGCTAATAGGGTCTTGTCCGCGGAGATCCTGCCACGGGCGTTGTCCGATCATTTGCCGGTCTATGTTGTTCTCGACACTGGTCGCGCTCGGCAACCGTTTCGGTGGCGTATGTCGCCTTGGCAAATTATGCTGGACTCCTACCGTACTCACATGACCTGTGAACTTGCGCATTTCTTATCCACTAACGTGGGTACGGTAGACTCCCCGGCGACGCTGTGGGAAGCAATGAAGCCCACGCTGCGGGGGAAAGATATCTCGTGGTGGGAACGTAGGGAGAAGCGTAGAGAACTAGTGCGGCGCGAGGTAGACTTGGAGGATCTGGACGCAGGGGGCGAGAGGATGATGGTAGACCAGCGAGGCGGCAGCTGGTATTGGCGCAACAACAATATGCTGCGGTGCTGCTGGACGAAGCCCGACAGGCTTGGCTGGCTACACGCAGTCGTATATACCAATGGGGCGACAAGTCCTGCAAGATGCTACATCGCCTGTGTCAGGGCATTATGCATGCCCAGCCGCTGCCCCGGATAGTGAGCCCAGATGGGGAGCCACTTTTGGAACCCGCTGTGATTGCCGGAAGCTTTGCTGCGTACTACGAGGCATTGTACGCGCCCCGGGAGTGCTTAGAGGCAAAGGTAGTGCAACGGTTTATTGATGACCTCCCTCCGAGGGCCCTTTCGGACGAGGCTCGCAAAGACCTAGATTGTCCTTTGACGGATGAGGAGTTGGCCACGGCACTGGGCGAATTGAACCCGGGTAAGGCGCCAGGACCTAACGGGTTCCCAAGCAAATTTTTTCGGCGATTCGCAACGCAACTGAGTCCTCATTTACGCCCAGTCATCGAAGAAGCGCGCGAGAGTGGCACGCTGCCCCCGGACTGGAGGCATGCAGAAGTGGTGGTGTTCCTGAAGCCGGAGCGGCCTCCGGAGAGACACGAGTGCTTAACACCGAGGCCAAGATACTGGCTAAAGCCCTCGCCAATAGACTTAAACCCCATATTACGGACCTGGTTCATCCGGACCAGGCCGGTTTTAGGCCACAACGAGCCACTCACCATAATATTAGACGGGCCCAGGTCGCGATTTCGGCGTGGCGAGGATTGGGGGAACGGGCGGCGCTGTTTTTGGTGGACATGGACAGGGCGTTTGACTCCCTGAGCTGGACGTACTGGTTTGCCCTACTGGGACGCCTGAACCTGGGCCCTCGCTTTTTGGCGTACGTGCGGCTCCTATACACAGACATCACGGCCGCTGTGCGGGTGGGGGGGGGGGGGGGTATCCCGCTCCTTCCACATTCGGCATGGGACGAGGCAGGGCTGCCCCCTCTTCCCATATCTTTTTGCACTCGCGATGGAACCCCTCGCGGCGTGGGTGAGAATTGACGCTCTGCTAGAGGGATTTCGGTGGTCGGCCGACCTAACTGATAGAATAGCCCTTTACGCAGATGAGGTGTTGTTTTTCCTCACGGACTTGGGGCGATCGGGGCCTCGTCTTATGCGAATCCTACAAGTCTTCGGTGAAACCTCAGGTCTATACATGAACCCCGGGAAATCTACACTCTGGATCCTGGGAGGCCCGCAGCCGGTGGCGGATTGGGCAAGGGGGCTCCAGATGGCCACGGATGGCATGAAGTATCTGGGAGTATTTCTCTCCGAGGACGCGACCGTAGCCCGAGAGCGAAACATTACCCCAGTCTGGGAGCGCACTCGGGAAGACCTGAAGGTGTGGTCTAGAATGCCGCTCTCCATTCTTGGTAGGTCGGCCATCTTTAAGATGGTGGCTCTCCCGCGCCTGATATACCAATTGCAAAATCATCCAGTGTTGGTTCCACTCGGCTGGTTCCGGCGCCTCAACGCGGCACTGAGCGGATTCTTGTGGGAAGGGGGCTCCGTAAGTGTTGCCTTTGCGAACTTGCTTTCGGTCAACGTACACTGGGGGCTTGGCCACGTCGGATGTTCTATCGTATTACCAGGCGTCCCACCTTTTGGTATTAAATGAATGGTGGTATGCAGGCAGGAGTGACCCCGCATATGCTGTGGAGAGGGCCTTGATGGGCACTGCGTCTGTCCACACACTGCTATAATCTGCACCCCTCAGGAGATCCCTGCCGTCCATCACGCAGGTGGTCTTTCAGATATGGCGACAGGCTTTACGAAGGATGGGCTGGTGGAATGTCCTTACTCAAGAAACCCCATTGTGGCGAAATGGTAGGTTGCCCCAGCTGGCCACATTGATGGGCTTCCGGGGCTGGGATACGATTGGCATCTCTGCCCTAGGGGACGTCATGTCCGGGTGTGTACTCCAGTCCTTTGATACTCTGCAGGAAGAATTTGAGATGCCACGTACCCAATTCTTTAAATATCTCCAATTTCTTCATGCCCTCACACCATATATTGCGGGGTTGGAGAGTCTGCCTGAGTTCAGCCCACTGGAGGCTAAAGTTTTCATGGGGGAGTTGCCTGATAAGAAATTGTCCCGCATCTACCAAACCCTAGTATGACACTGCTCCACGGACCTGCAACGACTTAAGAACACATGGGAGCAGGACGTTGGGGAATTAGATGAGGAGGATTGGGTGGAGGTTCTGGAGGGCCCCAGGGGAGCTGCAATTTCCACGCGCCTGCGACTCATCCAATTTAGATACCTTCATCGTACATACTATACCAGACAGCGCTTGTGGAGGGCGGGCTTGGTTGCATCCCCAGATTGCATTAGGTGTGGGTCGGAGGTGGGAACGTTGATGCATACGGTATGGGACTGCAGGGTGTTGCGGAAGTTCTGGAATGGAGTGTTCCGGTGCCTGGATGAGTTCCTGGCTTGGGTGCTTCAGAGGGATCCTAAACTGGCTCTGCTACACGTCATGGCTGGGGTAGGGGGCAATAGGTATAAGCGCCATTTATTGTTACTGGGGCTAACGCTGGCCAAAAGAGATATTGCACGATCAAGGAAGGTGCCCCAGGCCCCGTCGCTCATAGCCTGGAAAAATGGGATGGACTTTTGTATGGGGCTGGAGCAGCCCATTTACGTAGCTAGGGGTTGCCCTCGAAAGCACTTCAAAATATGGAAGAGGTGGGCAGACTATCGTGGTCTGGAGCTGGATCCGCCACCTGAGGACAATGCTATCCAGCCTCCCTGACAGTTCAACAGCCAGGACTGTATTACAGATACATTTGTGCACATGGCAGGCGTATACTAGACGTGCATGATACAGGCGGAGCAGGCAGCGGAGCGCGGGGGTGGGGGTTATGGGTGGGCAGGGGTGTGGGGGTGGGTTCTTCAGTTTCGCCTTTTTGCTTGTATGTTTGCTTCTTTACAGGAACTGAACGCATTTGTAATTGATACATTGATACTGGTGATTGTCTCTGGATATCAGAGCATTGCGTAACATGTGTTTACTATGTAATCAATAAAATCTGTTTAAAAAAAAAAAGTCAAATGAGATTAAAAGGGGCGTAGGATAATAGGGAATTCCTAAAATCTTTTAATATATCCGCAAGGACTACATCTCATTAATAGGATCTAGAAAATAGAAGGGCTAGAAAACAGATGAATATATCCAGAAAGGTTGTGGATTGTTCAAGATCTTACTATACTTGACTGATCTCCTATGATGCAATAAAAGAAACACATATCTTCGTTTCAGCCAAAAAAGATCTTCCAAGCCCTCACTTGTTAGTCCAGATGGTTTTTGTTGAATTTTCTGCATAACTTAGAGAGGATAATATCTACATTGCTAGTATTTGCCCGTTCTTGATCTCTGAACACAAGCACTTAAGTTCCTGTTTCTTAAATTCATGATCCACATGTGCAAAGAAGCTACTTTATTTGCTCTTTGTGAACTTGTTTTATGCATAATCTTGTTATTTGTCAAATATATGGATATTACCGCCAACATTCTTGGAGAAACATGAATGTATTGCACGGCCTTCAAATATCTGCAAATAAAAGTGTTATTTTTACAATTCAAAGACAAATGTGATTTTAGACTTTGTATATCAGAGCACTAGCAGTCTTGGGAAGATAGCATGATACTGAGGCCAAGCAGTACCAACAATGTTCAAGTAAAGAGCACAGCACAAATTCCCAAACCAATTTTGAAAAATAAAGAAAAAATAAGGAGTAAAAAGACACCAGGAGCAATAAAATAGGTTAGGGGAACCAGAGATAGGATTTTACATTTTTTTTAAGGGAAAATGCTTTAATCAAAAAGGTACTGTTCGTTGTTGGCTGGGACCAAGTTGCAATTTCAGGCCAGCCACGATGGAGGGTAAGTTAGAGACTTCAAGTGGGGCATTGTGGTTGAAGTTGTTACTTTGGGACATAGTCTCATAAATGGAAGTCAAAATCGGGCAGTAGAGCAGTGTCCAAGACGGTGGCCAGCGAGGACTCCCTGAAATTGTCGAGTTCCTGCTGAAGAGGTTTGTTTTGGTATCGAATTCTCTAACTGAAACAAACCTGGATTTTGTAGACACAAAGTAATTCTTGGGTCAGATAGATGTTCCACCTTGCTCATGTCCAAACTTTAACCTCCAGTCCTTGTCACTTTTTAGGAAGCTGAAATCCTTCAGCAGGGGAAATGCTGGAAACCATAGCTGTGCAGGTCTTCACAACGCAAGATACTTTCACAGTGAGATCTTGCTGAACCAGTTTTCAGCAAAGTAAAAGGCTCCGAGCAGGAAGAACATGGTTACTTGGCTGCTTTGGCAAGTCTGAGAACCTTATCTTGGTCCACCAGAGGTAAAAAAAAAAATAACCAAGTTCCTATCTTTTCATAGTTCTTGAAAAGGTTCCTGGTCAGCAGACCCTAGCTACTCAGGCAGGGTTCTAGGCAGCAGGTCTCTCTTCAGCCATATCTCCTGCAGGGTCCAATCCTCTGTGGCCATCTGGGCCTTTTATTAGTCAGAACTAGTTCTGCTTTTTTATATTTTAGTGAAGGCGAAAATGAAGTCAACCACTTGACCCTTGGAGAGTAGCTCCAGTCCCTGGGTGCCAACAAGACTGAATAGTCTATCAAGTCCTTTAGAGAGTACTCTGTATCCAGCAGGAGTCTTCTTCCAGAAGGGTCTTTATCAGATGGAGTCCTCCCAGGTCCAAGAGTGCTCTGAGCAGGTGGTGGTTGACGTGCCAGGTTTATCGTGTGCACTAGCTAGTCATTAAAGAGATGTTACTACCAAATCCTAACTATTTTCTCGCAATTCCCCCAACCGCCATTTTCAGCACTTCCTCTTTGCCTTACCAAGGAGACCCTTTCAAAATTACAGACCCCAGTTTGCTCTTCTTGGGCTCAGAGGAAGTCCAGTCTTCTGAACCAGAGTAATTAACTTCCTCACAAGAATTTGTATTCCAAATCTGAAGGTGTAATTAGTGGCAGAACTGGTTTTAAGTCTGTTCTAGGTCTAGCAACCTTAAATACATTCTTACAACGCTACTCTTCACTTAAGTTATCAAACATCTGAATTCACCATTAAATCACATAAAAAAAATTAAGTAGGAAATAACATTGAAGCAGTTTTCTAGCACTTCTCCAAGCGGAGACAGGAAATAAAGATGTAATCCTATATAGGACTGTTCAGGGAGAAGTCTAGCAAGATCTACACAATGAAGTAGTATTTGTATTTTTTTTTGCCATGGGAGCCCACTAACATGTAGTGTACCCTAATATTATCTATTACCAGCCTGAATTTTGAATAAACTAGCAGCCCGTCCCGACTTTGTCCGGGTATGAATGCTTGCGGCCAGTGGTATATTGTTTTGTAGGATTTCGTTTTGATAGCATTTCTTATCTGTGACAGGCCTATTTACGAGTTCTGGCGCATCTCTGCATATCAGCAGAGATGCGCCAGAACAAATGCATCACGCAAAACTACCCTTGCGTCACAGCAGATGCGCCGCATTTACAATGCGGCGTATCGTGGCGCAAGGGTAGGCAGATGCGCGACACATCTCGTGACGTAAGGGCGGCGCATCGCTGGAGTCGCGTCGCAAGCGCGACGCAACTCCAGCAATGCTCAGGGCCACCCAATACTTAACATGCTGCGTCAGTCCTTACGCCTGCTTTAAGCAGGCGTAAGGAATTGACGTAGCATCGTCGCGGAAGTGCCTGCGTGAAATCTTGTAGATTGCACGCAGGCACTTTTGCAAGGCGCACAGGCGCCGGAACACCCAACCTGCGTGGGAATGCCCCCATTATGGCGCTGGGCTTTATAACGTGACGCATCTCCCTAGATGCGTCACGTTGTACATGCTTCACAGGGATGCACCACGTTTACGCCGCTGTTGCGTCACGTAAGGCGGAGTAAATGTGGCGCAAGAGACTTGTAAATCTGCCCCTTTATTTTTCCTTGCAATATTATATAGCGCGAACTCAACAACATGGCATGAGCACAATTTACATTACAGAAGAACACATTCATTTGTGGTAGGCACGGGGAGACAAAGTGATTTACCTGGAATCACAGGATGTTGAGCTGATGCCGAGATTCGAATGTTGCTCCCCAGCTCTAAAGTTCGCAATTCTAGAACTTGTGGCGGGAGGTGTGTCTAAAATTGTATGTCGGTGCTCGCCATCAATGAGACAGACCTGTGCATTTTTCAAATGGGTGGTGAAAAATATGAGTATGTGGCTGGAGATGTGGGCCGCCGTGCCACCAATGTACTTACCGGGGGAGGATAAATACCCATTATTCCGCAACTTTCTTTCCGCATACCATCACTTAATTACGAAAGTACCTTGACCCGCAATCCCATTATAAAGCATGGCATTACATTTTATATGGTTTTACCACGCATACATTTACAACGAAATTCGTTGTAAATGCATGAATGTTAAAAGCATGTTTTTTTTAAATGTTTGGATAAGGTAAGTATGGGTATAGGGGTATATGTTTTGGGGTACTGAGGTATATATTTTGGGGTGTTTAGGTATTTTAAGTGTTCAGCTATAGTTTTGGGTTATTGGGTACAGGGGTAGTTTTAGGGTTTAGGGATAGGTATGGGTTTTGGGGTACAGGGGTATTTTAGGGTTCAGGGCTAGGTTTGGGTTTTGGGGTATATATTTTGGGGTGTTTAGGTATTTTAAGTGTTCAGCTATAGTTTTGGGTTATTGGGTACAGGGGTAGTTTTAGGGTTTAGGGATAGGTATGGGTTTTGGGGTACAGGGGTATTTTAGGGTTCAGGGCTAGGTTTGGGTTTTGGGGTATAGGTATATTTTTAGGGTTCAGGGGTAGGTTTGGGTTTTGGGGTACAGGGGTATTTTTAGAGTTCAGGGCTAGGTTTGGGTTTTGGGGTACAGGGATATTTTAGGGTTCAGGGGTAGATTTGGGTTTTGGGGTACAGGGTTATTTTTAGAGTTCAGGGCTAGGTTTGGGTTTTGGGGTACAGGGGTATTTTTAGGGTTCAGGGCTAGGTTTGGGTTTTGGGGTACAGGGGTAGGTTTGAGTTTTGGGGTACCGTGGTATTTTTAGGGTTCAGGGCTGGGTTTGGGGTACAGGGGTATTTTTAGGGTTCAGGGGTAGGTTTGGGTTTTGAGGTACAGGGGTATTTATAGGGTTCAGGGCTAGGTTTGGGTTTTGAGGTTCAGGGGTATTTTTAGGGTTTAGGGGTAGCTTTGGGTTTGGGGGTACAGGGTGTATTTATAGGGTTAAGATGGGTTAGTGTTTAAGGGTGTTGGGGTATTTTAAGGAGTAAGGGTGGGTTATGATTATTGGGTGCAGGGGTATTTAAAGGGAGCAGAGTGGGATTAGCACAGGATGTGAGACATGGCATGAAGGGCGGAACGTACCACACGCCTCCAGCATTTGTCACGCCCACAGCACACGCCCACAGCACAACGCAGACACGCCCACAAGGGACTACTTTGCTGGCACGGTTCTTTTACCTATTAAGTGTACATGGTGGGCGTCTGCATAGCCTATGTCCTTCTGCTGCAACTGCCCTTTCCAACGCTGTATTGGGTGTTGTGATTGGTGCTGTGGTTCCTGCGATTACCCACCTCAAATGTTTGGGCTCTCTCTTTATTATATTAGTATGGAAAACAATAAACTTTTCAGCATGCCAAATGCACTTCGCTTGCCATGCATCACTGTGGGGCTCATGACAAACATATTTTCATGATGTATGTGGATGGTATAAATAGGCACTGCCAGCACACATTTATCTTCCATGCCACAGGTCTAATTTAGACACCGTTTACAACAGACTTAAAGGGAAATTAAATAGCCAAACAGAGTGAAAACAATTTTACCACTACCTTCTTAAGGCCAGAACACACACACGTTTGACACTGATTGGCAGTGTCAAATAGTACCCAGTCTTAATACCAGTAGAAATATGCTCAAGAAAAAGGTGAAATATCTGGGTTGGCTATGCAGAAAGGGTGAATCTGCTACGACAACTCTGTCTAAAACTTGTCATAGTGTGTCCCTTAAAGGGACCTCAGAGGTCGCCACCAGTCGTTTCCAATCTATATTATTTATTGGTATAACCTTGAGCTGTTTTGAAAAAAGAGAGAGTAACCCCTCAAACCCAGGCAACAGAGTTATGTAACCCAAATACCCCAAAACTCCCCTGAGTAGATATTAAAACATAAAATCATCAACACTCCACATACAATCAATCCTTCAATTTAAACACTTTCACACACAATCATAACCACAACATAATAGAATACCACAAACGATTAGAACAATATATATGGCTTTAATACTCTCACATATTAAAAAAAACTTTAAATCACATATATATAAAAATAGATTGTTAGAAATTGGATTGTTGGTTGACTGGGGTGTCAGCCCTGGTCAACCAGCAACCACAAACCTTGTCAGGATAAGGCACAAGCAAACCCTAAATTAACCTGCACTCAACCTCTGGTATCTTGGAACAGAGCAGTCAGGTTTAGCTTAGAGGCAATGTGTAAAGTATTTTTGTGCAACACTTCAAACAGTAAACTAGTGAAAATACCAAACAAAAAGTTTCCACATCGGGTTAGAAAAATGGAGCAAATGTTAATAAATGTAGACAAGACCAAAAAAACTCAAATCCAATCAGAAGAACTGGAGTAAACACGAGTAAAGTGCCAGGCAAGCGAGCTGACAGGACTGCTCAACAAAGGGAACAACTAATGGGCCTAGGAAAAGAAAGGGCACCGAAGTGACGTTTGACTCCATGGGACAGTTGTGAAGTATTAAAAAAAAGGAATAGTGCATAGTTGAGCATCCATAAAGGCATGCATTTCTCTAGGGAATTTCCTGCTGCTTGTCCCATAGTTATCAGTGGTTAAGCAGGGGTTCTCATTGTTTTATATTGTGACTTAGTAGATTGTGCTTGTTAAGTTGGTAGAAGTAGCGTTTCCAGAATTATTACACAAGTTTTTATGTAGACTTTTTAAGAAGATATGAATTTGTTCTTCCTTTTTTAGCAGCTATAATGCAAGAGCTAAACATAGTTCAGAGTTGAACTACAACCTGCACAACATCATACTTAACAGGCATAAACAGATTACATTTCCAAAACCATGGAGTAGTCAACACTCCTTTCCACACACTAATAGTGTTCCATATGTTGAACCTCAAGCAAGAGCTTTAGCTACTACTACTCAACGCTTCACAAAGTGTTCTCATTTTTTTTTTTTTTTTTTTAAATATATCTTTTATTCAGTGCAAAGGAGAAAAAAAGAATACAAGCATATTCCATACAGAGTCTCAATGTATGAAGATTCAATAGCCAAGGTAATGCATACATAGATCATGGAGTAGTCCGCAGAGTATATCACAACATTTCGCCGGGGATGTCAGCGTTCAAACAGTGCGTGATCATGCTGTCTTAGTTGTTGTATCCTGCCAATCAAGCAACTTCGATAAAAGCGTAACGGGATAGGGGTGTCAAACTTGGGGTCGTGGGGCGTGCGGTGCAACGGCTGGTGGGGCCTACAGTAGGGGGGGGCGAGGAGAGAGGGGGGGGAGGGCCCGGTAGTAATGTTTCAGCAGGCTCGTGTCTGATCTTGCATGTGTGGGAAGTATGCTGGCGATGCAGGAGGGTGTCGGCAATCCTGGCGTGTCAGCTGAGCTGGGGGGGGGAGAAGAGGAGGGGGTGCCTAGGGGTCAGGTGTATGGGCGTTGTGTCTGTCGTCTGCGGCACCTGGAGTGTGTTGGTCATCGCTATGTTCCTCATTCGGGGGTGTCTGTCTCTCAGGAGCACCTGGTGCCTGGGGTCCATTGTGGAAGGAGCGGATCATATCGTCCCAGAGCGCCGCTATGGGGTATTTACGCAATCCCGCCGTCTCCTCATTATGTAATGATATGCTTTCCGCTTTCGCCCAGTTATCTAGTGAAGCGCGCCAGTGTTCCGCCGCTGGTGGTGTCGCCCGCTTCCAATGCTTCGTGAGAAGTCTTTTGGCTGTGATGAGGCCAAGGTCCCAGAAGCGGGAAGGCACCCTGTTCAGTTTGGTCCTATGAAAGAGGCCCAGGAGGCACGCCTCCCACGAGAGCGGGATCGGCATTGCCGTGCATCGTTTCAGTATCGTGAGTATCGAGTGCCAGTATGCCCGAAGCTGGGGGCATTGCCACAGCATGTGGAGGAGATCCGCTCCCTCCGTGCCACACCTCGGGCATTTGGCTCCCGTGCCCGGGAAGTACAAGTTTATCTTGTCCGGGGATAGATATGCGCGGTGTAGAACATAAGATTGGATCTGCTTGAAGCGTGCATTACGGGGAATGTTGCGGGGGCCTGAGAGTATCGCCGCCCACTCCTTGTCCGTCCATGCCTTCCCTCTGTCCACCGCCCATTTGTCCCGGAGAGGTTGCAATGTGTGTTGAGTGTGCGAGAGTAGCGCCTGTGTCAGCCAGTGTACCACATGTGTCCCGTTGCCCATCACGTGCATGCACTGCACTAGCTGGTGTGTGGGCGGTTCGTCAGCAATGTTCCCCCATTTCCGCGTAAGTGTCCGCAGTATTGTGGCATGTTGCAGGAATTGTCCCGCGGGCAGTCCCGTGTCAGCAGTCAGTGCCTCGAAGGAGAGTAAAGCGCCATCTGCGTACAGATCTGCCATGGTTTCTATGCCTGCGTGGGTCCACTGTGCCAGTGCCGCCTCTGTCACGACTGACGTGGCCTTGGGGGTGCCCAGGAGCGGTAACGCTGGCGCATACGGTATGGTGGTTCTAGTGAGGCGTAAGCATCTGTCGTAACATTTCGTGGCCACAGCCACATGTAGTTGCGAGTGCTTCCTAGGGCTCGTCAGCGGGTGAAATAGGGTGAGTACCTGCAGTTGGGAAAGGACGTCTGTGGCCGTGGCTGTGTCCTCGAGATTCCTGCCCGAAATCCAGGCTACCGCCCATTGCACCTGTGCTGCTAGGTAATAGAGCTCTAGGTTCGGGACTGCTGCGCCGCCCTCAGTGACCGGGTTGTAGAGTTTCGTCAGTGCTACTCTTGGCCTGCCCGTGTTCCAGATCAGATCTCTGAGCATGGATTCCAGCTCCCTGAATATGCGGACAGGGATATAGAGTGGGAGGTTGGCAAAATAGTACAGGAGCCTGGGGAGTATTATCATTTTCGTTAAGGTTACCCTGCTTGGCACATTGATGGGGAGAGTTTTCCAGAAGGCGGCCTGTGTTCGAATAGACGTTATGGCCCTTGTCAGGTTGCCGTCTAAAATGTCTGGGGGCGTCCTGTATATGTGAATGCCCAGGTACTTGAACGTGGTTTGGTACCATGGCAGTCGTTCATTATTAATGTGAAGTGCCGGGTCCGGAGCGTCTGGGGTGAACGAATAAGCCCCCGACTTGGCCCAGTTGACTTTGAGGCCTGACATCGATTCGAACGTGCGGAATATGTCCGACAGTTCCGACGGCACATTCTCAAGGTCTTTGATATATAAGAGTAAGTCGTCCGCGTATAGTGACACTGCATGCGTGCCATCTGCTAGCGGGATACCCCATCGTGCTCCGCTGGTGCGCAGCCGTTCAGCCAGTGGTTCGATCGCCAGGGAGAATAGTAATGGGGAAAGTGGGCAACCTTGTCTGGTGCCTCTTCTAACCTTTATGGGCTCTGAGACCAGCTTGCCAGTGCGTACCCTCACCTCAGGTTTCCCATATAGCAGGCCGACCAATTCTAGAAAGTCATCGCCCAGGTCAAACTTACGAAGCACTGCCGATAAATAGGGCCATTCGACAGAGTCGAACGCTTTCTCCAGGTCCAACACCAGGCAACCCGATCTTGGCCACGTCTGGGCTGCGTATTCCTGCACCCGGAACAGCCTCCGGATGTTCTGAGAGGTGCATCTCGTTGGGACAAACCCGTTCTGGTCCTTGTGGACCAGGGCCGGTACCAGGGCCGCTAGTCTACGTGCCAGTGCTGATGCCAGAATTTTGTAATCCGTATTGAGCAGGGCTAACGGCCTATACGACCCGAGGAGCATCCCTTCCCTGTTTGGTTTGAGAAGCGATACCAGTATGGCTTCGTTCATGGATGTTGGTAAGGAGGAGTCGTCTAGAGCTGCTGAGTATGTTCTGAGCAGCTCGGGAATCAGGATGTCAGAATATGCTTTGTAGTATTCTGCAGGCAGTCCGTCCGGGCCAGGGGTCTTCCCGTTGGAGAGGGCGAATATGGCTTCACGTAATTCCTCCGCTACCAACGGGGCTCCGAGCTCATCACGTTGGTCATCAGTCGGGGCGGGAAGTGTGAGTTCCTCCAGGTATGCCTGGATGTCCGGTTGCGGATTGGCCATTTGCGACTGGTATAGTGTCTTGTAATGCGCCACGAAGGCTGCATGTATGCCCGCCTGGGTGTATACCACGGTATCCGCAGTAGGGCTTATGGCCGTTACTGGGGCGGAGCGGTCTTCTCGCCTTATCAGCCAGGCCAGTAATTTGCCCGGCTTGTCGCCGTAGCGGTGTGTGCGTGCTGAGTGTGCAGTGAAATTGACTTGTTTTAGTCTGCCTATCAGCCTGTCGTGTTCCGTCCTAGCCTCAAGCAGCTCTGTATCATCCCCTCCCGTCGCCTCTTGCTCTTTGTGCAGCAGTTCCCTTTCTAGCCGTTTCAGGTCTGCTTCCAGCTGTCGGCGGGTGTGTGCCTGGGTTCCGAGGCATAGCCCCCTCAGGACCACTTTGAACGCGTCCCACTCTATCTGGGGTGTGGAGGCAGTGTTGTTGTTATCCTCGAAGTGTTGTGCTGTTTGTGCCCCTATCGAGGTTCTGAATGTGCCGTCAAGCAAGAGGTCTGGTTGTAGTCGCCAGGTGGGGATTGGTGGTCGCGGCTGTTCCCAGGTGAGCGTCATGAAGTGTGGATTGTGGTCCGAGTGCGTGCGGCCCATGTATTGCGTGTCTCGTATCGCCGGTAGTAGGTCTCTGGATACCATGTATCTATCTAGGCGTACATGCAGATTGTGTGCCCCTGAGTGGAAGGAGTAGGCCCTGGTGTCTGGGTTGTGGCTGCGCCATGCGTCTAGTAGGTCCCATTGCGCGGACCAATCTAGGAGGGCTCGCGCTGCGTGAAGAGCCGGGGAATTAGGGCGTGGGGGACGGGAGCGGTCTAGGGAAGGGTCCAGTGTGCAGTTATAGTCCCCGCCAAGTATCCACTGTATGCCATGCCATGGCGCCAGGGCGTTGGACAGTTGTGTTAAAAAATCCTGTATCCCTGTGTTGGGTGCATATATCGAGGCTAGTACTATCGGGTTCCCATCTATCCTGCCCCTGACCGCCACATGTCTCCCCCCGGGGTCCACCAAGGCGTCCTGCATTATCCATGGGGTGCCCGGACGTATCCATACCAGCGCCCCCTTAGCGTAGGAAGAGTGGTGCGTGGCATATAGGTGGCCACGCCATCTGCGGCGTAAGGTAGTGACTTCCTTTGCACAGAGGTGCGTCTCTTGTAAGAGAGCAATGTGTACGTTATGGCGTTTGAGGTATGAGAATATTTGATACCGTCTGGACGGTGTGTGCATCCCTCTCACATTCCATGTGCATATATTGATCACAGACATTGCTTTGTATTGACGGTCTCCCCAGAGCGGCCTCCCCGTCCCACCCCCCGCCCACCCGCAGTTCGTAAGGAATATTGATTGGCCCGCACGCCATTGCAGTATTGTGAAAGGGGAAAACAGGTAGTTAACGTGGCCAATAGAACAGGTAGCCAATGAACATCGCAAACATGCGAAATACCAAAAGGTCGGTGGGCAAACATGCTCCCGTCCATGCTCTCAAGGAGAGTAACAAAGTTTAGTTCAGTTCTGGGGGCGGCCGTGCAGTGCTAGCAGTAGCAGCTGGCCAAGTGTTCGTAGAATCATCGAATAGGGGTTGTTCCCCTTCCCGGGGGGTATGTGAAGGCCCGAGTCAGCCTCAGCTTTAAAAGTCATAGGTGCAAAACCAACATTTAATGCCATACGTTACGTGTCTTGATTAGTGTGCAGCAGGATGACTGGCCACAGGAGTGGGGGGCCGGCCGCCCAGCGTCCGCCGGGTCATCACCAGGGCAAGGCGCGGCTCTCAGTTTTCCGGAGGTCTTGCCGGGCCATTCGTACTCAGTCTGAATCCGCGATCTCCACGCGGATGGCCCTTTGAGTGTTCTTGTGGGAGACTTGGTGGACATGCACTGGGAGACAATTAGCCGATGTATTCCGAGGTTTGGGGGGTGACAT
The DNA here is from genome assembly GCF_964263255.1 of Lissotriton vulgaris. Classification (NCBI taxonomy): domain Eukaryota; kingdom Metazoa; phylum Chordata; class Amphibia; order Caudata; family Salamandridae; genus Lissotriton; species Lissotriton vulgaris. Next base: position 228,353,067 of record NC_141691.1, on the reverse strand, counting down.
CCGGTCCAGGATCTGTCACAGGAGAGTCCGACATTCCGTAGATTGCTTCGTCGTCGCTTGGGGGGTCTTGTGTGCCGCCGCCAGTTGGGTCGCTAGGCGTTGGGGAGTTGCTGAGTTCCCGCACAAGGCGGAGGGCTTCTTGTTTTTCCTGCTGCGTAGCGTCGGCAGGGGGAGACATCTTCCTTGGCCCGTTCGTGCGTCCCTGTGCCCGCTGCCTCGGGCGCCGTCGTCTCCTGTTCCCGCCGGGTTGGTGTCCATTCGCGTGGGCTGCCGGGGTCCTGGGGGTTGTGTCAGTGCCTCCGTCCAGCCATGCTTCCACTTCATCTGGGTCTGTAAAGAAATGGGTTTTCTCCCCGGCTATCACCCTGAGTTTCGCGGGGAATAGTAAGGAGTACTGTAGACCCTGCTGGCGCAGGCGTTTCTTCGCCGCTAGAAAGGATTGTCTCTGCCTCTGTACCTGTATGGTGTAGTCCGGGAAGAACATTACTTTGGTGTTCTCGATTCTCACCTCCTCAAGTTTGCGCGTTTCTCTCAGTATGGAGTCCCGGTCTCTATAATTCAGGATGCGAAGGAGCATGGGCCTTGGGTTGGAGCCCGCAGCCAGGGGTGTAGTCGGGACTCTATGGGCGCGCTCCACCACGAATTGAGGCGAGAGTGAGCCCTCAGGCAGGATGGATGTCAGCCATTTTTCCATGTGCTCCTCCGGTTTTCTCCCTTCCCATTTCTCCGGAACGCCGACCAAGCGTACGGTGTTCCTCCGCGCCCTGCCTTCTGCATCCTCGGCCCGGTCTTCAAGGAACTCTACTCGGTTCAGCAAGTCCTGTATTTGGGTATGCGTCTGGCTGGCTTGGGGTTGGAGCTCTTTCACGGTTCCCTCCAGCATCGAGGTGCGGTCAGCAAGCTTTTTGTGGTCTTCGCGGAGATGCGTGAGGTCTATGGCCACACTGTCGATCTTGGTGGCCAGGGAGGTGCGTGTGAGTTGAATTGATTCTTCTAGCCGCTCCATGGCTGCCAGCATGACGTCGAGCTTCGCTGCCGTCTGGTCCTGGTCCGTAGATTTGCCAGTTTTGTTCATGTCGCCTTTAGGCCTCGCGCCCCCAGTGCCGGTCCGTGCCCTGGTCCCGCCAGACATCGGCGTCCTGTGGGGAGTCCGCTTTCCTTGTCTCGGTTCGGTTCAGTCTGGCCAGGCCAATGGTAGGTAGGTGGATGAGGGTCGTCGGCTGCCGGTTGGGGCCCGGCTGCTGGTATCGGCAGGCTCTACCTGCGTGGTGTTTGCGTGGCACTCATTCGCTCCTGGGAGGGTGGGCAGCTGCTGGGCGCCTCGCACCTCGGCGTTGCGTGGTATATCTGGGCGTCGCTGGGTGTATGGCGCGGTTCCGCGATGTGTCCCTTGTGAGTCGTGAGCCTGTTTGTGGCAAGGGGCTCAGGGTCTGTGTGGATCCATGCGGGCTGTATGCTGCGCTGGCGTGGTGACTGGTGTCGCTCGTGTGGCAGCCGCTCGGTATTGAGCTTCGCTCGGATCTCAGGTGGTGCAGGTCTTCGTCCCCTCAGGCCGTCGCTATTCCCACAGTGTGTGCCTGGGGTAGCACCAGTGAGTCGCAGGCCGCGCTGCGTTGTGGAGCCAGTGGGTGCTGCCTGCGACCGGGGTCCCGTGTGTTGTGGGTCGCGTGGCTGCCGGCGAGTGCCGTCTTGCGTGCCCCAATCTCCACTGCCCTCTAGCTCCCCAGGCGTCCGAGGCCCAGCCGCTCACCTCTCCTCACCGCTATGTATTTGGGCCAGTATAGCTCCCGATGCAGGGGAGACGCGTCCAGGCCTGGCGGCTACCGCCAGTTTCAGGGCACTCCCGCCGATCCGCCTTTGTGCGTGTGTGGGGTGTCCAGCCGGGTTTGTGTGGTCATCTCCCCCCAGCTCCTCACCGTCATGGGGGGTGGGCGGCCTCCGGTGCTGTGGTGCGTGGTCCGCTGGCGTTTGGCGTCGGCCTCGATTTTGGGCCTACCGCAACTGCCGGATCCCCGGTGTTTCCTGGGTCCGCGCCCGGGCCGGCGGCAACTTTCGCGGCCGCGAGCGGCCGGCACCTCCCGGTGCGGTTTCTTAGGTCCGATCCGCGCCAAAGTTGGGCAGGCGCCGCGTCTGGTCTAGTGGGGCACTCGCCGGTGGTTTTCGGCGGCCTCAGGGCAGAACTGTCCCGGAGAACAGCGCCGGGAAGGGGAACTCGGCACAGAGCTCTACCCGCAGGCGACCATTTGCTTCGCGTGCTAAGCCACGCCCCCCCTTCACAAAGTGTTCTCATACTGCTTGAAGTTAGCAAAGATGAAAAAATATATGCCATTGGTTTTAGTTGAGGAGCCGCTCGTGAACTAAATCACTTGTAAGTACTGAACTGTATTTTATCAGTAATTCTATCCAAATGCTTTTCAGTCAGTGCTCTCATATGATCATGATTTGCTCCCAAACGTTTTGTAAGAAATTGGGTTTTTAGTTGAGGGAGGGTGTGTACCCTTCTCAAGCAACAACCCCAATCCATATCAGGGTGATCCACAAAAAGTCATTAAATTAACTTGTGCTTAACTATCTGGTAGCTTGCACAAAAGCAGTCAGACTTGACTTGGAGGCAATGTGTAAAGTATTTATGCAACGCAGAAACAGTAACAAAGTGAAAACACAACAAAACTCCCACCCCAATTTAAAACAATTAAGTGAAATAAATAAATAATGTTACACAAAAACAACAAAAATCTAAAAAGTAGAACCAGAGGTTTGTAATTTCAAACATTTAAGGTAAGTATAGCACATAAAAGCACAAAGTGTCATTAATGGTTATCTGGCCGTGCGACACCGGGTGGAAATCACAAGTTTAAGCCAGATACAGGGACCAGGTTAGTTCTGCTTAAAGAGTTACCTTCTCAAAGTCTGGCACAAAGAGTCCAGTTTGCGGTGGAGGAGGCCACAAGGAGCAGGGAGACCATAACGATGGCCCGAGCTGTAGCACAGTGAGCAGTCCAGCTGTTGCGGACAGTTGTCATTGTAGCCAGAAGATCCAGTAGTGCGTCACAGACAGTCATTGCAGGAGCTTTGCATTGTCAGTCATCACCGGCTATCCAAACTGTAGCGCGTTGTGCATACCATGCATAGCCAGTCGACACTGGCGGTCCCTGTAGAGCGAAGGTCCAGATTCACCAGAGCTTCCCCTTGACAGTTGGTGCAGGCAGCAAGGTCTCAGCACGAACGGGCCCATTCACGGTCGCAAAGAGCCAAAAACGTCAGGAATTCTCCTGTGTGTCCAGAGGAGTGCACCATGAGGCCTACCAAACGCCCAGGACCTGGGGAGGTGCCTCTTGAGGATCAGGGACTCACTCTTGCAGAAGCCAGCAGGGCTGAGGCAGGTCCTGTTGCAGGTCCAGGAAGGGCCAGTTGGTTCTTGACTTTCCTTCCTTCCTGCCCTGTTCCCAGGATGTCTGGGGTGACAACAGACTAGTGTGAAGTCCTTTGCGAATGTGCGGAGGCAACACCTCCAATGTGTAAGGGTGAAAGGTGACAGCTCAGCCCCTCTCATCCTGACAGGATGGCCCATCCAGATAACCCCTAGTCTTTGTATGACCATCTGTGAAGAATACACAAAGGCCAACTACACCTAGTCATGCGACCCAGGATACAGGAACCAAATAGTTTGGTTAAAGAAAATGGTAACTTTCTAAAAATGTCATTTTCGGAATTGTGACTTAAAATTCGACGTTACCATTAAAGACAATTTAAAATTAAAATTCTTGAGACTCCAAACATGGTATTTCTACCTGTTCTCAAGCAAACGTAATCACTTATTAAATGCAATAAGGTAACTCAATGTTATCCTATGGGAGAGGTAGTCCTTGCAGTAGTGAAAAACGTATTTAAGAGTTTTTCACTACCAGGGCATGTAAAACTTGAAATTGCAAGTCAAACTTTTAAAATACAATGCAACCTTCCAAATGGGCTGTTTAGGTTCAATCCTAGGGGTTACAAAGGTATTAAAAAGAAAGATTTAAGGCTGGCAACAGGTGTATTTTGCTAGGTCGAAGTGGCAGTTTAAAACTGCACACAGGTTGCAATGGCATGCCTGTCATATCTTTTAAAAAGGCTATCTAAGTGGGTGTCACAATAAGTTCTGCAAGGCCATTAGTAGCATTTAATTTACAAGCTCTGGGTACATGTAGTACCACTTTACTGGGGACTCATGAAGTGCCAATTGTGTGTAGAGGAGTGAGCACAAGCACTTTAGCAGTACTAAAGTGTGCACAGTCCTAAGGCCAAAAATTCAGCAAAAAAGGACGAGGAAAGGAAAAACATTTGGGAAGAAAACCATGCCAGGGATGTCAAGTCTAACACAGTCTGTGAAAGGCCAGAAGCGACAGATAAACAAGAAGATAACAGAAGATGGCAGTGGCAAGGAATAGGGAGGTGAGAAGGCTCCAAGAGGAGAAAAAGAGTTGAACGAGGGGGAAGCCATCCTCTCTTTGCTAGGCATGAAGTTCCCAAAGGTTCTCATCTCAAGCAACTGTCTGTTACTATTCAGTAAAAATAAAATACAAAAAAAAACATTTCTAGCCCGCAAAGATGTACGCCCACAGTAAAACAAACAAAGTAAATGACTCCACCAATCAGGAGGAATAAACAGTGGGAGATGAATTCCGGTTATACCAGGGCATGCAAGGATAGCCTGGATAGGATAAAGAGGTCACATGAGGTTTTTCAGGTTTTGTACTTACTTCCAGAGGTTGATGGAAAATACTTTGAGTGTGGTTTGTAAACCTAGAAAAGGGGACTGCACAAGAGGAGCCGCCTGTCATGCCATAAGTGTATGTTTGTTCTAAACAGTCATTTCACCGCTCTGTCTTTGAGGGGAAACAGGACAGACATTGGCATATTTCATTGGATTTCAAAATATGACGGAAACATAAAAAAGCTTGCATAAACTGCAGCTAAGATCCAAACATTTGGGATTTCAGATAATAAAAGGAAACATGGTGCTTACAAAATGAAGCACTAATAGAGACCAATGTGGAGGTTTGTCACTAAAAACAAAACAATAGATTCCGTTTTCTAAATATCTTTTTTATGCTCTAGTATTTTCGTAACATTTGGCAGCGTTCTGAAAGAAGCAAAATGTGCATTCTCCTTGTGGCTGCTAAGTAAGGAATGAGCAACCAAACTGTTGATACTTGGGTAAACATGAAATGTTTCATATATATCATTAACTACAGAAGCTTTCCCATACCACTAATCTAAACTGTTTGATAGGTTAACATTTTAATAACCTGAACTTCCTAGAGCTAAATAAAACGAAAAGGATCATGTACAGTAATATAACGATAACTTTGAAGTGTTGTGCCCTAGTCATGGCAATCTTAAAGAACAATTATATGGTCTGCAGTGTGCTTTTATTTATTTATATATAAAGATTTATATAGCGCGAACATGACCCGGGAGGGTATCCGAGCGCTTTACTGGAGATCAAGGAGAAAAAGAGTTAAGCCATTGGGTCAAGCTTTCCTTTTAAGACATCTAAGAAAATTAAATTTACAATCGTACAACGCTCTTAATATGAACATACAGAAATACTGATGTTAAATAACTAAAGTAGTGGATGTAGCCAACACCAGGCGGCGCTTTACGCAGACCGTGCACATGCATCGACACACCCAGGAGACACTGTTAGTATCCTACTATTAAGGGTCTTTCTTCAGGGCCCAGGGGAAGGCCTTTCGCTATCACACCACTGTGTTCTTGACTTAATGCATCCACTGACTCAGACCCACGACCCCCCACCAGCCTCCATGTTGCCTGAAGATGCAGGGAGTGCCGCGCAGCGCAGCACCTGGATGCACCCTCGTTTGTGGCACTTCGCTTGCCCTGTCACCAATCCATCCGCACACAGCCTTCATATCATTGGGGCTGCATCAGCAATGGATGGTAATGATCGCCAACACTTCGAGGCCACAAAGATACAGTGATGGCAAGATATCCAAAGCTCCACGTCGTTGGCGGCAGCCTGCATGGAGTTTCACAGACATTGGAAGTCAGAGATGCAGAGTGCGGTTATCATGTGTGGGTCCAGCTCGTTATACTATACAACTCAAACTATGAACTGTTCATGTCAAGCTAGAAAGGAGAATGCTTTAATGTAAGGAAAACAAATGAACTATGGAGAATCAGGACAAGGGGGTTCATGCTCAGCCCAGATCACTGAAAATGTTTAGGTGACCTAAACTGAGCAAGCACATTCGGGGAGAACCTGACCTTCTTCCCCTTGCAGGTATTGTGGACTGAGGAAGGCCACACAAATGGAGTACGGTCGATATGGTCCAACAACAATCACAGCTAGGACAAGGCTTGCAGCATCAACTCCAGCCTCCTTCCTAAGCATGGGAACAACAGGGAAACCATGCTGCATGACCAGGAGTGCTGGAATTTGGAAGGAGAAGTCTACAATGTGTGGCAGGGTTGACTAACTCATGCAGAAAGAAACGGCTAGTTAAGTGGCATAATGCTGCACATTTTGTAAAAGTATTACTCCATTATTTAGTCAGTTTAACACACAAAAAACTATCTGGTAAAAAGTTTCACCTCAATAGTACCAGTCTGACACCCAAATGCAAAAATAAGCAACAGAAATGTGACCAGGTCACTGTGCGGCAACATGTCACCATGTTTTTAGGAACTATTGATCCGTTTGAGGTAGAAACACATTTTGTTTGTTAAAACCTGGCGATTATGCAACAGTTGACGTATTTGCTGACAAATCCAGCAAATCCATAATTATTTGGAAAACTGTGTACAGCAAAATCACATGACATGGCGCTGCTTATTTATTTATTTATTTATTTTTTCCATTTGTATGGCGCACAGCTACTCAAAAAGGGTTTCCCGGCGCCGACAACAGGTTTGCTGACCACAAAATTTCGCTTAAGGGTTACAGAGAGTTATTTGTTAAAGAGCCAGGTCTTAATGCTCTTTCTGAAACTAGCATAATTGGCCTCGGTCCTGATGTTAACTGGGAGGGAGTTCCAAAGAGTGGGTCCCAGGACAGAGAAAGATCTACCACCAATTCTTGACAATTTGTATCTGGGGATCACAAAGAATGCTCCTGAATGTGAGCGCAGCATCCGTCCAGGAATATAAGGAGTAACCAATGATTGCAGGTATTTGGGGGCTGTTGAATTTTTAATTCTGAACATGTAGGTGAGGGCTTTAAATTTGATGCGTTGATCGATCCTGAGCCAGTGTAAGTCCTTCAGATGTTTCGATACACTGGAGAAATTGGGGATGTTACAGAGTAGTCTTGCTGCTGAGTTCTGGGCGAGCTGCAACCTTTTGATCACAGCCTGATTTGATCCTAAGTACAGGATATTCCCGTAGTCAAGACGTGATGTTATCAATGCATTGACTACGGTCTTTTGAGTTGCAAGGGGCAGCATCCAGAGGATTTTTCTCAGCCATTTCATTATGATGAAACAAAGACCGACTACTTTATTAGCCTGTTGCCTCATAGATAAAGTGTCATCGAGGCAGACGCCCAGATTTCTTGCATGGTCAACAGGAGTAGGAATGGTCCCAAGTTCAGATGGCCAATGGGAAGGATTCCACAGATGTTTATCTTTACCTAGGAGTATGACCTCCGTTTTATCGCCATTCAATTTCAGTTGGTTGATGGACATCCAACTGAAGATGTTCAAGAGTCCCTGCCTAAGAAGAGAGGGATCAGAGGATTTTGGCTTTGTCAGGGAAAAGATGATTTGGGAATCATCAGCATAGGTCATTAGGCTTATGACAAACCAAATTCAGCATCCTAATAAAGTCAGTTACACGGGCCTTTTAAGCAGGCCGACAATGCACACACTCCACATAGTCGGGTATCTACAGTTGGACCACACATACAAAACAAAGTGCTTCTGTGCTTGAGCAGTCACCCCAGCCCGCTATGTACCAATGCACTCTAGTTTGTGTAAGCACTAGTCTGTTAACACCATTGGCTAAACTGGTGGGATGTATTAGGACCAACAGTTCTGACTTTTTTTTTAGTTTTACAAAAACATATCCCTTACTTTTTGTTAAAAAAACAACCCCGTGAAGGCCGCTTGGGAGCCAGAATAGGACTTTAATTGATGGAGTCATATGATACTTGATGGTGGCAAATATATATTCATTTTGAGAAGTAATTTAAGGGTCTTACTAGCTAATTTCTAGAGTGCATCCTCTAATGCAAACTTACAAAATAGGTGTGCCCTAGGTACAGTAGGGTTGAGTATTAATAAAAATACATATCTTGAAAGCACTTGTTTTAACTTGAGCACTACATCTACTTGCACATTTTGTGGCAACTTATCTTATGCTCTATATAATACATTTTTAAATAATGCAGCGTTCATCGCTTGTGTGGTAATTATGTTCGAATTGCATTGTGGAATAATTTGCTTTATAAACGAATACAAAATCTTGACTCGCATATCCACATTGCTTTCAATTGCATATTGGGACGCCATTGTACTAAAAAATGTACATGTCACTATTTCCCACTGCGCCAACCGGGACTCAGCTCTGTAACTGCCCACGGGCATCTGCAGTGAACGCATTAACCAACTGAGCTTTCATAACGTAAAATAATGCATTTCCATCGGATAATTGAAGGTGCATTTATTTTCCATTTAAAGTGTGTGGTATATTTTATACTGATTTAACTTAAGGAATAAGGCCATCCAATCCATTGCAGAATACTGTGTTTTGTTAGCATTATTTCAGGATTATTCAGAGAGCTAGCATTTCGTTACTTAATAAGACAGTGATTAAGGGATCAAAATGTATGTTTTTCGGTGGCAATGGGTGGGATGTGGCGCTTTCTAGAGCACCCCTGAGATCAGCTGTGAGCTGCAGGTCACATGCTTCTGGGTTGAGTAACCCGGGTGCCATGCACTTACTAGGCAAGTGTGCATTCCACGCTCTAAGTTTCCATCCAGCACTCCGTGTATGCAGGTCTGACAAAAATCAAGGAAATGTTTCCGACAGATCACAAAACACCCAGTTCTTGAGGCTGCGGAATAGTTCCAACATAATGTTCCCTTCTACAACGGAGGGAACATTTCCATTTCAAGAGAACGCACTGTTCTGCTCTTCAGAATCGCATCAGATGCTTTTGTGCACTCATCATCCTTGCAGAATGTATCCATTAAATCCTGCGCCTTTCCACACTTATCGCTAAGGTACCATTAATGAGGATAAACAAACACCAACACTGGAGAGAATACCATACTTCATGCGCCCTCGTCCTCATCCTCCCCTCCAGACGCCCTCTTGTTCAATCAATCAAAGCATTTGTATAGCGCACTACTCACCCGGGGGTCTCAAGGCGCTAGGGGAGGGGGGGGTCCGCTACTGCTCGAACAGACAGGTCTTGAGCTGCTTCCTGAAGGCGAGATGGTCCTGGGTCAGGCGGATGTGGGTCGGGAGGGAGTTCCAGGTCTTGGCGGCGAGGTAGGAGAAGGACCTTCCCCCTGTGGTGGCTCTTTGGATGAGGGGGACGGCGGCGAGGGCGTGGCTGGTCGATCGAAGCTGGCGTTTGGTAGAGTAGAAGTTGAGGCGGCTGTTGAGGTATCCTGGGCCTTGGTTGTGCAGGGCTTTGTGTGCGTGGGTGAGGAGACGGAAGGTGATTCGCTTGTTGACCGGGAGCCAGTGCAGGTCTCTCAGGTGTCCGGAGATGTGGCTGCGGCGGGGGATGTCCAGGATGAGTCGTGCTGAGGCGTTCTGGATACGCTGGAGTCTCTTCTGGAGTTTGGCGGTGGTTCCGGCGTAGAGGGAGTTGCCGTAGTCCAGTCGACTGGTGACGAGTGCCTGGGTGACCGTCTTCCTGGTCTCGGTGGGGATCCATCGGAAGATCTTGCGTAGCATGCGTAGGGTATTGAAGCACGATGAGGAGACGGCGTTGATTTGTCTGGTCATGGAGAGGGAGGAGTCCAGGATGAAGCCCAGGTTGCGTGCGTGGTCCGTTGGTTTGGGTGCGCTGCCTAGGGCGGGGGGCCACCAGGAGTCGTCCCGGGCGGAGGGTGAGGATCCCAAGATGAGGACTTCCGTCTTATCAGAGTTCAGTTTCAGGCGGCTGTTCTTCATCCATTCGGCTACCTCTTTCATCCCTTCCTGTAGGTTGGCTCTGGCGGTGGCGGGGTCGTTGGTGAGGGAGAGGATCAGCTGGGTGTCGTCGGCGTAGGAGATGACGTTGAGGTTGTGCTGGCGTGCGATGGCTGCGAGGGGACTCACGTAGACGTTGAAGAGGGTTAGGCTGAGCGAGGAGCCTTGAGGAACGCCGCAGATGACTTCGGTGGCTTCTGATCTGAACGGGGGGAGGCGGGCTCTGTGTCCTTCCGGCGAGGAAGGAGATGATCCACTCCAGTGCCTTCTCCTGGATTCCGACGTTGCTGAGGCGCTGTATTAGGGTGCGGTGGCAGACTGTGTCGAAGGCCGCGTAGAGGTCTAGGAGGATGAGGGCCGCCTTTTCTCCGTTGTCGAGCAGGGCTCGGATTTCATCGGTTGCTGCGATCAGGGCGGTCTCGGTGCTGTGGTTGGCTCGGAAGCCAGACTGCGAGAGGTCGAGGGATCCGTTCGTCTCGAGGAAGGCGGCCAGCTGTTTGTTGACGGTCTTCTCAATGACTTTTGCGGGAAACGGGAGCAGCAGGATGGGTCGGTAGTTCTTGAGGTCGGTGGGGTCGGCTGATGGCTTCTTCAATAGGGCGCTGAGTTCTGCGTGCTTCCAGCTCTCCGGGAAGGTAGCGGTGTTGAAGGAGGTGTTGATGATGTCCCGTAGGTGGGGTGCGATGATAACGTCAGCCTTGTTGAAGACGTGGTGGGGGCAAGGGTCGGTCGGAGATCCGGAGTGGATGGAGTTCATCGTGCGGATGGTGTCTTCGGTGCTGATCGTGGTCCAGGCGCGGAGGGTGGTGGTGGGGGGCGGTGGTTCGGTTGTGGCGTGCGTCGGTTGCGTGCTGAAGCTGTTGTGTATGTCCGCGATCTTGTTGTGGAAGTAGGAGGCGAGGGAGTTGCAGAGGTCTTGCGAAGGGGTGATGTCCTTGTTTCCGGCGTTGGGGTTGGAGAGCTCCTTAACGATGTTGAAGAGTTCCTTGCTGTTGTGTGCGTTGTTGTCCAGTCGTTCCTTGAATGCCGTCTTCTTGGTGGTGCGAATCAGTTGGTGGTGTTTTCGGGTGGCGAGTTTGAGGGCAATCATGTTGTTCGGGGTGGGGTCTCTGCGCCAGGCGTTCTCAAGGGCTCTGCAGTTCTTCTTGGAGGGATCAGTTCCCTGATCCTGTGGCTAAGTAAAGCTAACATTTTGTTTTTCACCTGGAAGGCAGGTTTAATCATCACGCTTCATACAGAGAGAGGCATGCACACTTTACTGGAGCTAGGACCACTTCCGGTGCTAGTCATCGTGACGAACCCCCAAGTGACCACCTTTGTTATGTTATGTTATGTTACAAATTTGTTAAAGCGCGCAGCTGCCCCAGCTAAGGGGCGTCCCGGCGCTGACTCAATTGTACAAGATAACAGTGTAGGCTGAAAAGATGAAGCCCTAGATCAGTGGAAAGAGAAAGGTCTTAATAGCTTTCCGGAATAACAGTAAGTCATCAATGCTACGAATGGCGACAGGCAAAGAATTCCACAATTTAGCCGCCAGGAGCCAAAAGGACCGGCCTCCGGCACAACAAAGTCTGGTCCTGGGTATGACCACCAGATGTTGACCCAAGGAACGCAGGCTGCGTTGGGGAATATAGGGAATTAAAAGAGGGCGAATTAGCTCAGGACTAGTACCTTTTAAGATTTTGAACGCCAAACAAAGCGTCTTAAAGTGGATTCTTGCTTGAATCTGTAACCAATGTAGAGCTCTGATTGTGGCTCTGGTGGAACATCTACGTGGTAGTCCCACAAGAGCACAGCTGCCGAGTTTTGAACTCGTTGGAGCCGCAAAATCTCAGCTTTATTTGCGCCTAGAAATAAAACACTGGCATAGTCCAGGCAGGATAGAATTGTGGCCTGGATGATGAGCTGCCGAACAGGCGCGTTAAAGAACTTCAGGATTCCTTGTTCTAACGCCGCGCACACCACTCTGTACCTCTGACCCAGCCTGCTGTGAGCCGCCACGCCTCGCCGGACCCGCTTCGAGGGTCCCGCTTCGCGGTTTTACAGCGGCTGCTAACTTCAAGGGGCATCACCTGTTGACCGGCAGGTCTGCGAGGGTAGAGCGGAGGACTCCACGGACCAGGAGTCCCCGCGCGCCCGATTCCAGCTGGGCTCCTCTCCCTGCCGGCCCCGCCCCCACCACCGCAAGACTTAAGAGGCTGCCTAGCTTACCTTCGGCGGATTCCTTGTTCTAACGCCGCGCACACCACTCTGTACCTCTGACCCAGCCTGCTGTGAGCCGCCACGCCTCGCCGGACCCGCTTCGCGGGTCCCGCTTTGCGGTTTTACAGCAGCTGCTAACTTCAAGGGGCATCACCTGTTGACCTGTTGACCGGCAGGGCTGCGAGGGTAGAGCGGAGGACTCCGCGGACCAGGAGTCCCCGCGCGCCCGATTCCAGCTGGGCTCCTCTCCCAGCCGGCCCGCCCCCTCGGTGTCCTTTGTAAAACTACAAAGAGGAGGTAACATCCCCGCTGCGCGGGAGGGCGCCGGGAGAAGCCCGGGACAAGGGCGGGACCGTCTGTGGCCGTCCGGGGCCGCAGGAGGCCGGGCTGGGCTAGGTCATTTTCAACTTGCTTGTTGTATGCTGTGACTTTGTATTCCTGCACTGTGTATAGCTAGTAGTGTATCCTTAGCGTTTTCACAAAGCGCCAATAGCCTAAACAATCCTCCTACGACATGAGTCACTCTGCTCCGCCCGGTGTGAGTGTCTCTGTTCTGGGCCCCTTAGACAAATTCTTTAAGAAATCCACCAAGGAGGTAGACATGGACTTACTCCTTGCAGAAAGAAGAGCTGAGCGTCGACGCTCAATTGAGCAGTTAAAGAAAAACCCACTGCCAGTCTCAAATAATACACAAGAACTAGCCGCCCAAGGTTTGAGCGCTATTGAGGGCGATGCCACTGATCTTAACCTTACCCCTAGTATATTCAGGTTTCCTGCTATCTCCCCGCCCTGTAGTAGTGCCACCAGCGGAGGTCACTTTGTTTGTCCCCCTATTGAACACTCAAGCATCATCGAAACAAACATTCCCGAGACCCTTATCAGGGAAGTAGAACCAAGCCCTATGCTGTCCAACTTGTCATTGGTTTGTATCGACCCAGACGAGAACATACCTGAAAAGAGTGCATTAAAATCAAGAACTACGTCCGATAAGGCTAAGAGGGCTGTACATTCTCCACCAAGGAAGAAAAGGAGAAAGGGAGGGGTAAAAAGGAAAGGGCGCAGCTGCCAGACTCCTCCACCACCCCTACCCAAATCAATTACTGAGCCAGGGCCCTCACACATTGTAGAGCCTTTACACTCAGACACTTATGAACATGTATCCCCAGAGCTAGTAACTGTAGGGGTAAATGAGGTGTCCCTTGGTATTATAGAGAAGCTTATTAAATCATATATGCTTCCCCTGCTAGAGCGTGTGAGGACTATGGGTGAAAAACTGGACCGCCTAATGGCGTCCATTGAGCCTACACATACCTCTTGCCTGGGTAAGAACAAGGGCTCATCCAATAAACCAGCCGGTTCATCTCCTGTTGCTGGCAAATTATCTAGTACTACCAGTCAACATACTTCTAATGTTACCAAAGCAGTTACTATTTCAAACAAAGCACTGTCTGTGGTTGCTAAATCCTCTACAACAAACCCCACCGTGAAAGCAAACCCCAGTGTGGTAGTAAGCAAACCACTTGCTAAGGGAGTAGCACCGCAGTCAAAGAAAGGGATGGGTAAACCTGCTGGCTCTAATGGTAAAATTAACAAACCTCTACCACTGAAGAAAAATGTAGATCTGCCCCCAGACTCTCTAAATGTTGTTATTGTTATGACAGGTGTGCCTCCTGTTCCGGAAGGGGATAGAGAAAATAATGAAAGCTTAAAAAATAAAGTCATCTTTTGGCTGAAAACTAATAGACCCCTTCCTCCTAACCTTAACGGGGATATTGTTACGGTCAGAAGATGTCAGTGGGTTGGGGTGCGCCCTAAGGATATAGAGGGGGACATAGTGATCATCAACTTCAGGGACCATAGAGTTGTATCTCACCTTACAGATTGGTATGTGGGAAACAACGAGGGAGGGATCTCCACAAGGAATCTAAGCTATTTCTATCCTGAGTCCCTGATCAAACCAACAGATCAACCCCCCGGTAGAAATAACAAAAACACCAAAAGCCTCCTTAAATGGTCCAATTTTACACCAAGTTTTCATGGACCCCATTTTAATCCAGAGGCGCTGTATCGTTCCTACATCCAATCTAGCTACAACTGTCCAGTACAAACGCCGGGCTGGGCTAAGTCATACTCCCAGCCCTTAGGTCCCCCTGCCCTATTGGATCTGCCACTCCTAAATAAGCCCCCATATCCTATGGTTCCCACAACTCCAGCCTTCACACAGTTTCAGCAGCCTCCAAGCTTTTTTCCAGCAAATCTTTATGCCAATAGGCCTACCCACCCTGAAGAGCTTTGGAATATTCCTTTGAGAAACTTATATGACCCACTTTCAGGGTTGTCATCTAATGATTGACAAGCACTGGAGAAAAGTGATGACGACCCTTACATTCCGTGTGTGGGAGATGACTCGAGTACCCTTTTATGTAATGTTGTAAGTTCTAAAGTCACACACCAGTGTAGTGAGGAGGGATGTTTAGTTTACTCAAGAGAGCTAGACATATCAGTTCTGCCACTCGCCTCACTGCAATCTATGGAGGTTTCTCCCACGGGCATATTTCCCGAGCAAGCCACTCAGGCTGGGTTAATATGCTTGACAAGGGAAGGGACGATTATAGAGGTACCTCTGTTTAAAGAATCCTCCTTTCAACCCAGTGAACCCCTCCCAATAGACACAACAGTACCGTGTGATCAAGTTTGTGATAAGGGTACTACTATGGGATGTTGGAACGTGGCTGGTATAGAATCCTGTATATGTATACCTGACTGGGCTGACTTCATCAGAAAAGGTGATGTTTGGTCTTTTCAGGAGACATGGTCAACCTTTCCAGTATACCTCCCAGGCTTCCTGAGCTTTAATAAACCCGCAGTTAGAGGCCAAAGAGGCAGGGCCATGGGGGGTCTTACTACATGGGTTCGTCAAATTGCAGGGGTTTTTCTGTGAAGGAAATTCATATTGACTGCCCTGATATTTTGATAATTAGCATGAAATCTAATAGTGGGCTGGACATTTTGTTGTTTAATGTATATGCCAGAGGAATTCCGGGTGGTCGAGTTTCAACCACCCTAACATGTTTAGACGAATTCCTTGGCTCTACCCAATTAACAGGACTTGTGGTTGTAATGGGTGATTTTAATACTTGTTTTGAACCCCTGGGCAGGGAGGATGGGTTGTTAACTGAGGTAGAGGACATGATGTGGGGTATTCCACAACTTGAGCTACCCCCGATCACTAAGTGGTCTCAAGTCGCCACATTCATCAAAGGACTATGTCTGAACTGGGGGCTGCGTGCCCTAAATGGTCGCACAAGATCGGATAGGATGGGCAACCCAACATTCTTCAATGGCAGACATAGCAGTCGCATTGATTATATCCTAGTAGACATAAACCTGTGGCCTATAGTATTGGATATGACAGTTAAACCATGACCAGAAAGTGATCACGAACCACTCATAGCAGAATTGAAGGACTTTAGTTTTGCCGGGCCGATTGTGCGACAATTCAATCCCGTTCAAGAGGCCATGGTATTAACTAATGATATGAGGAGGGTTCGTTGGCCAAAGGTTGCCGTAGATGTGAATGCACGCATTAAGATCAGAACTCTGGTTTCTAATTCTCTAAGGGAACTTGATAAGTGTGACAACCTGAATCGGACAATCCTTAAAATTTCTGATATTCATGCCAACCTGTTTTTGTCCTTAAAGACATTATTTGTTAAATATGTAGCTAACAAGGGTATAGGAAAGGCGAGGAAACCTGCTAATTGGTACAATGAAGATTGCGGCAAGTTCCATTCACTTTTGTTTAAAGCTTTAAAATCTAAGAACCCAGCCCTAATCAAAACCAGCAGGAAGGCATATAATGAAGTTAAACGGCGGGCTAAAGCCGCATGGGATGATGAGCGCTGGACTCTCTTAGCTGAGGCCTGCGGCTCCAGGAACCTCCAGCAGTTTTGGCATCTCCTCAGATGGGGACAGTCTCAGGATGATCGTCCTAGCCCCGCATCTGTTGATCAACTGAAATGGGTGTCCCACTTTGAGGAACAGTTTAGTTTTCATAGTGCCAGGGAGGTTCCCATCAGTTGGCCATTAACTTTTGACACTCTTGTGTTTTCAGCCAAAGAGGTTGAAACAGTCTTGAATGCCATCCCTAGGGGTAAAGCGCCCGGTCCGGACTGTATCCCAGCGGATATCTTCCAGCAGGATCAAGACTTATGGGTACCGTATCTATTGCATTTGGTAAACACGTTGGCCAGGGGCGCCAAGGTACCCGAATCTTGGGCTGGAGCTGAGATCTTGCCCATCTTTAAAAAGGGTGATCGGTCGGTTCCATCGAACTACCGGCTGATCAGTCTTATTGATGCGGTTCAGAAGATCATAACTCGACTTGTTTTATCAAGGGTTCAGGCCTGGATGGAGGATTATAACATTCTCACCCCCCTTCAAGCAGGGTTTAGACCTCATGTAAGCACCCTGGACCAGGCTTTTCGCTTTATGCTCCTGCACTGGAAGACGGTTACCTTGGGTAAAGGAAATTTATTCGCGGCATTCGTAGACCTTAGGTCTCCGTTTGACCTTGTCCCGAGGGCCGGCCTTTGGAATTGCCTACTAGAAATGGGCATGCCTCCTATTTTGGTCCGCCTTATAGTGAACCTCCATGCAGAGACTTATGCTTTTGTAAGATGGGGCAAACCCGGAGAGGTGACAAAGAACTTTCCTGTGTCGAAAGGTGTCAGACAAGGATGTGTTTTGGCACCCACCTTGTTTTCTCTATATATCAATAGAGTTACCAAGTACTTTGACGGCTTTCCCACGGATGCTCCCAGTTTGGCTGGCATGAAAATCCCCCTGCTCATGTTCGCTGACGATACTCTCTTGATTTCACGAACTAGACAGGGCCTACAGAGCGCACTGTCGAGGTTCGAGAGTTTCTGCAGCGATCATGAGCTGGAGGTGAACGTGTCCAAAACCAAATTTATGGTTTTAAGGGGGCACAAACAGGTTAAGGCTAGGGTCACCATGGGGGACACCCCCCTGGAGCAGACAAAATACTTCACCTACCTGGGAGTTACCTTTAGTGACACCTTGAGCTGGACCCACCAGATCGAGCTCATGACCCTGAAACATCAACAGCTGGGCGGGGCTTTGATCAAGGAACACAAAGGGTCATTTACGAGGCCTATGTCGCCGCTCATGAAGATCTATGGAGGAAAGGTTTTATCAGCAGTTTTATATGGCGCAGAGCTCTGGGGTGGAAGTAATCTGGACTCTTTGAAACATGCCCAAAACAAGTTCTTAAGGATGGCAACAGGTTTGCCTCAGTCAACACCATTAATCCCCCTCTTATACGATCTGGGGTGCCACATGGTGGAGGACCAAGCAAGACTTCGTCCTTTAACATTTTGGCGCCGCCTGTGGACGACGCCTGAACTCCATTATTATGCAGAAGCCTGTCTGGAGGTAAAAAATAGTCCTGGTGCCACTAAAATTGGATGGTTTAGAGATCTTAAAGCCACCTTACTATCTTTGGGCCATGGCGAGTTGTGGTTCTCGCCCGAGACAGCCAATTTCCCATCAAAAAATGAACTTAAAAAATGTTACTGGGAATGGGTGTCGCACAACATCTTCTTAAAAACGAGCTCGAGCAGTCTTTCTGGACTGTTTATGGTACATAAAGACACTCCCATGCTAGAAGGGTACTGGGACACTATTACCAAACCTCTGGACCGCAAACTCTATTTTCAATTTAGATGTGGTTCACTTCCCATAGGGGACTTTACCAAAAAGTGGGGAACAGACAGGTCGGGGTTTTGCGCTAATTGCCACGGTATTGGGGAAAGTCTTAATCATTTTTTGTATGTGTGCCCACTATACACAGCCCCCAGAACCAAATGGCTTAAACCGGTATGTAGACTATTAGGCACCAGATCGGCTGTGGAAGCCATGAGACTGTTAAAAACTAACCTGGATCCGCTTATTGTTGTGGGGGTTGCTAAGTTTCTCGGGTGGGCCTGGGTGATCAGATGTAGGTTTATTAAAAATAATGTAGTGGCGACTGTCTAAATTTTGTATATACGGTGGTAGTATGGTCGTGCTCGACACCCTTTTAAACTTTTGTATAGTTCTATAAGAAGTTGATTTGATGCCAATGATTTAATACTTGTTTTAAATGTTTCATGTGTATTTTGTATTTTATGTCTTTTATGATGAACTAATCGAATAAAGACTTCTTGAACTGAAAAAAAAACAAAACAAAAAAAAACTTCAGGATAGGACGGAGGCCTCTCAACAGGCCCACACACGTCGCTGCCACCTTCTTTGTGTGGGACTGAAAATTGAGATCCGCGTCCAGCCAAATTAACAGGTTCTTAACCACTGGCTTAGATGATGGCATAATGCCTAGCGAAGCCGGCCACCAGTGCTCATTCCAGAGCGAGGTGTTTTTCCCTACTAGCATCACTTCCGTTTTAGTGGCATTCAGTTGTAAACAGTTGTCAGCCATCCACTGAGCAACTGCAGTCATCCCATCTCTGAACCTGGTGGCAGCTGCAGAAGGGCCTTCGGCTAAGGTGATAACCAGCTGAGTATCGTCAGCGTACGACACCAGCGTTAGGCCCCAATCTCTTGCCACAACCGCAAGTGGTTGTACATAGAGATTGAACAAAGTCGGGCTCAACGCAGAGCCCTGCGGAACCCCTTGGCTGATGGAATGGGCTTGAGATAGGAAAGGCGGTGCCGACACCCGGAAGGATCTGTCCGACAGGAATGCACGGAACCATTCCAAGGCCTGGCCCGTGATACCTATTGCCTCCAGGCGATACAGCAAGATGTCATGCAACACCGTATCAAAGGCAGCGCTAAGATCTAACAATATAAGCGCTGCACTCTGACCGGCGTCGAGGATAGTTCTTAAATACTCAGTGGAGGCCAACAGGGCAGTTTCGGTACTGTGGCCCGATCTAAAACCGTTTTGCGACGGGTCCAGAATGTTGTTAAGGGTCATGTGCTGAGATAACACCTCGTTCACGTGTGCCTCAGCCAGTTTGGCAACCCATGGAAGCAAGGAAATCGGCTTAAAGCTCTCAGGCAAAGAGGGATCAAGTGTGGGCTTTTTAATAAATCGGAGAGACCTGAGCCTGTTTCCAGGCCAGGGGTACTATGGCCGTGGTGAAAGATAGGTTCAATATGTGACCTAGTGGCTTCTGAACAAGCTCCATAGATTGCATAAACTGTGCCGGCCTCATAGGGTCAGATGGGGATCCCGATTTGACCTTTTTGCAAAGTTTCACGAGTTCATCAGAGGGGATCTCGGGTATAACAGTCAAAGTAGAGACCCCCTCCCTGACCGTGACAGAGCTTGGAACAGTAGAGAGCTGACAAAATGTAGGATACATTTTCTGCACTTTGTTCGTAAAGAAAGAGGCGAACTCCTCACATTGCTGAACCGAGTTTACATAAGGAACTGAGGTTTTTATATTCTTCAGCTCCTGAACAATCTTAAAAATATATTTCGTGGGATTGGAGCGGTCCCTAATTTTGTCAGCGTAAAAATTAGCGCGTGTAGAGCAGATCATTTTATGGTAATATTTTAGTTTGGCCAGGTACACAATCTTAAGGTAATCTTCGTAGTTCCTTCTCCATATCCGCTCAGCTCTTTTACACTCCTATCTGAGTGTTCTAAGAGCATCCGAGAACCAAGGATTGGAGACCGTGCTACGCCCCCTAACCCATCTAGATGGGATAAGAGCGTCAAGCCCCCCCCCCAATCCATTCGCAGAAGGCGGTATATGCGGCCTCAGCATCAGCTAGGTCCTCGCCAAGGGACTCTCTCAAATAGGCGTGAAACTCATTTATATTAAGTTTATTCCAAGGCCTTTTAAACGTCAGAGTGGTCCTATCAATCTTAGGAGATCGGCTAACTTCCAACTGCCTTTGATCAAGTAGTGGTCAGTCCAGCCCATAGGTACAGGACGTTCAATCTGAACTGCTGGAATATTGGAGAAAAGAGGATCCAATATATGTCCTGCTACATGGGTAGCATCATGTACCACTAGATCCAGTTGGAAGGCTGCCAGGTCTTCTAATAAGTTACAAATGGCCTGATCCAAAGTTTGATCAAAATGGCGATTCAAGTCACCTAGAATATAGAAATTGGAAGATCTCACCACTAGTGAGCCAACTAACTCTAACAGTGCTTCACTAAACCCGGAAGCTTGTTTCCTTCCCAGTAAAAGAATTGGCTTGGTAGTTTGGTCTGCCCTGTTCCCATGATGCACTGGGCCAGGGACAGACTAATTGGCATGTAGCCAGGTTCTGAGCTGGGATGGTGCAGTGAGCTAAAAACGGTGATGGATCAAGCCCTGATCTGTTGACTGGGTACGAGTGTTCTGCTTAATTCAGATACTCTGTCCATCACCACCCCCCTTTTCTGAATCACTAAACTTAGAGGCATGGCCCGCAGGGCGGTAGATATAGAGCCCAGAGAATGTAAAATGCGGGCTTATGTCCAGTCTAAAGCGTGCACATTCACAGCCGCATAGATTTTTGGCCGTAAAAGTGCAGGGATACTGCGCTTTATATATAACAGCTATTCCGCCTCCCCTAGCATCTCTATTCAGAGTCTTAATCAGGTACCCTTCCGGAAGAGATAAACAAGTTATCCCCGACATATCATCCCGCAGCCACGTCTCACAAATAAAGAGGACATCAGGGGATTCGTCACTGATTAACGTATGGACTTCCATATGGTGTTTCACTAAAGAACGCACATTTAATTGAAAGACAGTAAACAGCGTTTGACTCCCTAAAACTTCGGCCTTCCGGACCCCAGAAGGGGTGCACGTAGAGAATGCACAAGACTGACAAAATAGACTTGTTTCACCTAGCTGAGATGGCAACTCCTCACAGGTTACCTCATTAGGCTTTAGGTTCATAAGTTGCTCTCTACCATACTTACGAATCCGACCAGGGGTACTGGCGAGAGGCGATGGACTGGCGATGACGGGCGCAGACGGGCTTGCCTTTAGCGCGCCCGCTGCACCGCCAGGTCCATATACACACTATATAGAGAGAGGGCAGGGACGCCAAACAACTAGAACGCTGCCCTGGTGTCCACCTAAGATGGCGGTACCGTTACTACGAGCGCGCTAGTGCAGTGAAGATTCCACTAATAGGAGACACTTATAGTAAGCAGGTAAGGCGCTAAAACAAAATTCACAACACAGCAGTTAAAATAGCCAAAGATTGGCAATTACGAAGTGCAAATGAAAATTTTAAAAATTTAATGGATATCAGCCTAGAACCCCCGGCTCACACCTCAGGGGAACAAAGTACAAATGTAACAGAGCGCGCAAGAGTAAAACGCGGTTTAAATACTGCAGAGGGCAGGGACGCCAAACAACTAGAACGCTGCCCTGGTGTCCACCTAAGATGGCGGCACCGTTACTACAAGCGTGCTAGTGCAGTGAAGATTCCACTAATAGGAGACACTATAGTAAGCAGGTAAGGCGCTAAAACAAAATTCACAACACAGCAGTTAAAATAGCCAAAGATTGGCAATTACGAAGTGTAAATGATTTTTTTTTTTAATTTAATGGATATCAGCCTAGAACCCCCGGCTCACGCCTCAGGGGAACAAAGTACAACTGTAACAGCAGAAAAGAAGAAGAGATTGAGGACCTATAAAAAAATCTAATAAATGTAAAAACGTAACTTAAATCAACTGGAGCATCCGTGAACCCTGACGCAGCTTCTGGCAAGAAAAAGCATACCATAACCAAGCAGGATAATGTTTTTGGGAAATCATTCGTGCTTGTATCTAGCGCCTCACAAGTTACTAAAATGTTAAAGTTGCAAGCGCTGTAACCCCTGGAGAGTTCAGAAATTTGGACAGAAATAAGGTTAAAATCTGAGATGGAAACATTCATACTAGAGCAATGTGAAAACAAACAGAAGGTCAGGATAGAGTAGAGGAAGCAGGGTGCGTTGCCCTGGACCTTAGACAGGCGTTCGACTCCTTATCCTGGGACTTCATGTTCGCGACGCTGAAACGATCGGGTTTCCGGACACATACCTTAAATGGGTCCGGTTATTATACACGTCCCCTACAGCCAGGGCCCGTGCTGGCTGCTATAGCTCTGATCAATACAACGTCTATAGAGGCACGAGACAGGGGTGCCCTCTGTCCCCTCTGTTATTTTTGCTAGAATTGGAGCCCCTAACTCTGGCTCGGAGATCGGCGGGCCAGCTGGACATCTGCATTGACGGGGTACATCATCTCATATCCGTCTACGCGGATGGTATACTCCTATATTTGCGATATCTAACTGCTGATAATACCCCTCTCCCGATGTATTCACTGTCTTCGAACGCCTGTCGGGATGGCCATAAATCCAGAGAAATCGACCGGTTACTTCTTCCAGGAAACGCCACACATATCCCACCTACAACTTGGCACTCACACCCTACCAGTGGCCCGCCACCTTTAAATACCTTAGTATATATGTGTATAGGGCACAAGAGGACCAGATAGAGGGCAATATCATGCGGGCCATAACAGGGCTCCATACAAGTGTGGGGTTCTGGTCTCCCTTACACCTATTAGTAATGGGACAGATCGCCATCTCCAAAATGGTGATGCTGCCTCGCCTACTGTACTATTTCGTGAATTTGCCCGTGGTCCTCCCACAATCCATTTTTAACACACTTAATACCATACTGACTACTCTCATTTGGGATGCGGGCAGGAGGCGGATAAGACTCCGAAAACTGCAGCTGGAGACTCAGGGTGGCGGCCTAGGAGTCCCTGACTTCCTGGGGTATTATTATGCTAGTCAGCTCCAGTGGCTATCCTATTGGACTGCGGGAAGAAATTTACATGCCATTGGGTTCACGCCGCGAAGACTGGATAGAGGGGAACTGCACACCCTACTATTGCCAAGGTCCAGGATTCCCTCAGATTGCCCTCCCCTGTTATGGACTGCTTTACTCTGTTGGAGGAGGGCCCGGTCGTACACATCTGTGGCGACCCCATAAGCTGCAAACATCCCTCTACTAGGCATCCCTACACCACAGGGACGTCTCACACGGACTAGGACTCAGACCTGGACGGACAAGTGATTGAGGAGGTAGGAGCTTTCTTTGGTGATGGCACCATGCTGGATCACGACTCTTTCACACAAGCTACTGAGGCACCACCGCGCCTGTACCTTTTACACGCTACTTTGGCGCATTATAACAGGACCATGTGGGCCCCACAGAGGACTGAACCCCCACAACACACCTTGGTACATCTTTTCTATTACATGGGACCTGGAGGGCATTTAGTGCGCTGGGTATACACTGGGGTACGGGCACATGCGGCAATTACACTCCGCTTCCATAGGGCACACTGGGTGGAAGACTCCAGGGTGGAGATCACGGCACAAGCATGGAAACATATGCTGGAACACCCCAAAAAAAGTCACGTAATGCGAGGCTCAAATTCATACAGGCAATGATACTCCATAGATCGTACCTTACACCGCAAAAGATACACTGCATGTTTCCAGATGTCCCCCACTGCTGCCCCCGTTGTAAGGGAGACAAGGTGGACTTTATTCGCAGGCTGTGGTCCTGCCCTCACTTGCAGGACTACTGGGGAGGGGGTGGGGGGGGAGAGTACGTCACTCCTTGGCCACGATAACACAACTCCCGGTCCCGGACAAGGCCCTGACTGCCTTATGGGCCTCCGTAGGCTCTCGAAGGTCCAGAAAGTACGGCTGAAGTTTCTTGATCTAGCAATCATCTTGGCGATCAGGGTGCTCACTATGAGGTGGAAGTCACCCAGATGCCAGACGGTGGCTGCTTGGCAGACCGACATGCTCCAATGGGGGAGGGCAGAGGGTGCAGCTCTTCATAGGGAGAAGGAGGAGAGAGGGCTGAGAAAGCAACATATCTCCTTAGAGTGGGAGGCTATGATACTTGAACTGGAGGCACTAGACTTATCTCCTACACAAGCCACAGCGTCTCAGTAATCGGAAGGGCGCCTAGCTATTGTCTGTAATCCGGCCCGATAACCAGAGGCATTGTACCACTGCCTTGTCCATTGTATCCTCTAGGAGGGTGATTATATGCTAACTCCTTGCACTCACTGTGGAAGCTAAAGTAGGACTGACCAGGAGAGGGTTAGAATGGGATGGGGGGGGGGGGGGGGGGGGGAGTGTAATGGTATTTGTAGAAGTTCTAACTAGTTGGATATAATTATACACAACTTTACAATGCTGCTGAAGATACCTCATACCTTCTGTTCGTTTAGTTATATGTCCAGCTCGAATTTGACCTATGTGACTCTCATACCATACAGAACTATGGAACCCAATTTGTTATGTATATTTGTAATGTGTCCATTAAAATGGGAAGGGGTAAAAACCCCAAAAAGACTATCTAGCAGAACTTTTCTCAAGAAGTACATGTTAATGCGGTCATCAATAAAGTGTGTTTAAAAAAAAGGAGAGAGTAGCGGAAGATAGCAGCCAGTTATTAGGGCTATCTGAGGCTCCTACAACTTCCCACCACCAACTCGTCTCATGTCTTTTGTTGCTTCTCGGATGATCCAGCAGGCATCCAATCACAGGATGCTTCTGGCTGAGAGTGGAAGGACAGTAGGTGGAGTAATAGTACTGCAGAGGTTGGTTTGTGGAAACAGTGTTGTTGTGGTCTGTGCGTGACCACTGCACTATCCAGGTTTTGGAGCACCAGGTGAGTGCATGGAAATCTCTGCAGAATAAAGTCACCACTTGGTGGAAGGTTGTGCCAGCAGCATTACGGGAGAAGACAAAGGAGAAACAAGCACTGCTACTAGAGTTAGATGGCAGGGCACAAAAGGTAGCGAGTTGGGGGCCTAACTCCTGGGAGAAGCTACCCCTCCCTACACGCATAGGTCGTGGGTGACCAACCAAATGGTGGTCCCAGAAGTAACATGACAAAGAGGACTACCAAGGACTAACAAAAGAACTGGTTTGGCGGGCCATTTACAAACTGAATGTACCACAATATAATCTGCACAATATGATGATGACATGCATGATTTATGACCAACATATGGCAGTTCACAAATGACCAATATAACCGCATATCATGCTAACGATGACCAGATAACCAGTCCATTTTTATTCCTAATAAAACTACGGCCAACAACGACCACAACTTATACAATAATTGTTGGCTAATTTTATTGGGATACCAGGGGAGTATCACTACCATGGAATGGGCGGAGTGCGAGGGCTATTGTTGTGGTCTGTGCGTGACCATTGCTGTTGGAACTGGGGTCACCAGTCCCCTAGGGTAGCATGGCACGAGCGGGTAGGCATCGGAAAGCATATGTGTTAAGCGACCATGCAGCACACGCAACCACTGAGTCAGAAACCTGGGCACGCAATTAGTGACACCACTCCAGTGAACTTGTATAAACTCAAGTTAACTTTATTAAGATAGAGCAGGATCAGGGTATTAGGAATTCATCATAAGATTAGCTTCACTTTTTAGATACCGGTGTGTCAACACTTGGCATTAAACTTCAGTTGAATAAATATTAGATATTTCATAAATAATAAATATTGGATAAATACATTTTTAGTAAAACACAGGCTTGACCTATGCCTTGCTCCTGGTCAGCACCTGCATCAAATACACTAAGGTGTTATAACAGAAAGCATTCCAATAAATAACAGTAGGTTTCCACTTTCCTTAAATATGAAACATCACATCAGTGGAAACCTTAGCTGTGCATAACTCTTCTCCCATATTAGGAGTAAAACATCTCATAAATAAATAAATGAGGTATCATAACTGACTATTGGTCAAAGGTATCATTCTCCTTACGCAGGGGAAAGACTTCCTGAAGAGGTCAATGTAAAACATTTCATTTGACCAGCATTACCCATTTCATCAGGGAAGAATAACCCTTTCTTTTAACTAGGGTAAACTATCACAACATCTGAGGCTGGAATAGCAGTGTGTTATCCCCATTAATCAGGAATAAACCTCTCCTCAAATGGGAGTAACCATCTCCTTATATACCTAGAGGTCTTTGGGAACCATTGCATTAGGCAGGAGTATGCATGACATATGACCCAGGAACCATGTAATTATGTAGTATAAACATTTCCTGAGGTAGCAAACAGCATTCAGATAACAGTGCCTTAGGCAGTAATATACATGTCATGAGAGTAAAGGCAGAACATTTCATTAGTCATAAACTAACCAGACACTTAATTACCAGTTTCACTTGGGAGGAATAACCATTCCATTACCTAGAGCATTACTCAAAGCATATTTGAATGAACCTTTCATTGGGCATTCACTAAGGCATTTATAAGTGGTTATTCACTAAAGCATCTTTAACTGGACCTTTCATTAGGCAAACTACACATCGGCTGGTGCATAAATGAGCAGTAAATTGCTCCTATTAATCAGGGAACATTCCCATAAGGCAAGGGAAAAACATTCATCAACAATGCAGCCCAATTTAATAATTATCTCACTGCAGGAGTACAAGGTTCCTACTGCAGAGGACCCACAGTGACCTTCGTGGGCCCAGTCCCCATGCCTGAAGGGCTTCTGTAATTAATTAGGGCCAATAGGACCCAGTCACCAGTTCTCAGCAATTAATTAGGGCCAACAGGACCCAGTGACATCTTCCCCCGGGGAGGGGCGAACACGGGGCCTTACCCGGCCTTCCGCCCTCCTCCCCTGGGGGATTACCTTTTTCTTCGGCACTCCGGGGCCCTTGCGCAGGTTCTGGAGCCTCACGCGACCGGGCGCGGTGCAGGGAGCAGCCACAGAGCACCAGCGCCGGTCGCGAGGCAGTTCCGGCGTTGTGGGGCAAATCGGAGGGGGCTCTCAGGCTTCACGGCCCCCTCCCGATGAGTGCTGGGCCCGGCCGGGCTTTCCCCGGGTCTCGGGCCGGGAACTGGGAGGCTCGGCAGACAAATCCGGAAATTAGGAAGACGGGGGCGCGGCTAGAGACGCGGCGCCCCTGTCACGTGATGCAGGGCCTGGTTTCAGCCTACTTGCAACGCGGCGGCCTAACTCAGCTTCCAGAGGCCGCCGCGGAGATCTCGTCAGTCGGGCCGGTGGGGACGGCGGTGAACACCGCGATGGCTCCGCGGTCTCCTTTCCGGGCAGTGGCGGCCCTCCCTCGGCACCGGGGGCCGCCGGGGCAATGCTAGCGCGTCTGTGAGGCGCTACAGGTAAGCGCTTGGCGGGGCTGTCACGGTGCTAACAGGCTAGTCAGCCGGACGGCTCAGCAGCGCTTCACAGGGGCCCCAAGTTACTCACAGCAGGCAAGCGCTGGGGCACGAGGAATCAGCGCGTCACAGCGCTACGCAGGGGTAATTAGAGGTGCTTGGCAATTTCCTTCACAGCGCTCCTCAGGGGCACAGGATACGGCACTTTTCAGGGCACACAGTCTCTAGCGCTGATACCAGTGGCAGTAATCCTGGGCACAGAAGCGCTTTCTAACACAGCGCCAGGCAGCCTCTTCGGGTTCTGGGCACACAGTGCTTCGCTGATGTAGTGCTGGTCACTAATGTCAGCTACCAGATGTACAGTGCCTCACAACTTCACAGCGCTTCGCAGGGGCATACAAGATAGCGCTTAGAGGCACTAATACAGCGCTTCTCCAGATGAGGGAAACAATACAGCGCTTACACTAATAGACTATAGCGCTTTCACTAATAGACTATAGCGCTTTCCGGGGCACAGCAGATGACAGCCTTAGCGCTGGGGCCAAATTCAGGCAGTTCTGGAGGCTAGCGCCTCAGCAGTAGCTGACTTCAAACAAGGGCAGTTCACAGGTCAAGCCACACAGCAGTGGCAGGTTAGCGCAGGAACCCCAGGTGGCGTCAGGGGGCACAGGGAGCGACACAGCGCCAATACCTGTTGGGTTCCTCAAAAGTCCTGTGGTGATTTAGTTTTCTTCTTGGCGGGATGTTTCTTGCGCCCTTAGTTTAGTTGTTTGGTTTCTTGTTTCTTGAAGGGGGGATAAATTGGTGGTTGGTGTTCCAAGTTCTTCTCAGCCAATCCCTTCAAGTGGTCCCTGGGGGTTCCCTTCCGCGGGGTTAGGTCAGTGGGGGGGGAACAGGATACCTCAACACTTGTAAAGCAGCACACTAGGCCCTGTCATTCAAGCATCATAAGACCCTGCCCTGACCCCCACTGCCTATCCTCCTGCGTAGGTACTTCCCCAGGTCTTCCCTCAGCTTCTCTCCTCAGGAAAGTTCCCTCCCTTTCCTTTTATACTGCCAGTTGACAGTTGGTAGTGGCAGTTGGTGTCACCTCACCTCTCCCAGAAGGTTCCAGAGGCTTCCAGGAGGTTCCACCATTCTACCTGTGGACAGGCTGGCAGGCTAAGATGGATACATTGCCTGAGGGTTCCAGCCAGCCCCTGGCTACTAGAATGCACCCACTAAACCACGCTGCTGCAGCAGTGGTCTGTAGCAGCCATATTAGGGGTATAAAGCACCTGCATTTTAACACTAGTTTTAAACTACACAGGGCATTCTCCACCACCCAAGGCCTATACAGTGTTGTTACCATGAGGGCATTCTGATTTAAAAGGGAAATAAAAGGCGAAAAATTTTGGGGAAAAGGCCAAGTCTCACACATCTCCCCCCCAGCCAAAAGCCAGGGTAGACCGATCATTCCCTTGATGGGCTTCCCTGCTTGGGGCGGAAAAAGGTGGACGCAGGCCCAATACCACCATGACATCCTCGCTAATCCAACCACCCCACTGGTGTTCCTAGTGGGATGCGGCCACGACAGACCTCCAATCCAGATGTCTCTGGCCCTTACTCTCTCTCAGAGTGGGGGGCAGTCGCCCCAGGCCCGTGGTACCTTTTTCCACTCTCCTCCTCAACCTACGGTCTAAACCCTTAAGTTGAATTGGAGACAGGGGCGAGACTTACCTCTCCCTGCACCCCCTCCCAGGGTTCCGCACCCTCCCACCTGGAGTAGAACCCCTGAGAGTCACACCCGGAGGAACTCTGAATACAGAGATTCCTCCCGCCAGGTCAGGCAACCCCTGAACCTGGCCACCCAACCCAGGATCTTAACCCCGTGGCTGGACCGGTGCCAGAGGAGAGTCCTTCCTCCCTCTGCACCCCCTTCCAGGGTTCCGCACCCTCCTCCCCGGATAGGTACCCCTGGAAGTCACACCGGTAGGGTCCATAGTTACTGGTACCCCACCCTCCAGGTCAGGCAACCCCTGCACCTGAAACCCCAGTCCAGGTTCTACACACTGTGACTGGTCCTAAACCCGAACCTCGGGTACTCTGCCACCATGGAAGTACCTGGCACACATGATTTCAAGGTCTTCAGCTCTAACTCTTCTAGCTGAAGCCTGTGCACCAGCTTCCTCTCATCCATTGCAAGGCTCTCACTCTCCCTCTCATGCTCTATCATCTTAGACGACGCACACCCCCAGTTACTCTACTCCCTGCCCCAGAACATCCTCCCGGTAGCACATTGTCAGACACAACAATTTTGAGTAGGCCTGGGTCTTCTGGTGGGCCCGCCTCCCTGGGTGTGACCTGCCCCTCCTGTCCCAATCCCCTCTCCCCTCTAGGTGGGCTCCTACCCGTGCCCCCAAAGTGGTACGGAGTTCCTTCTTCCCTCCGCCCAACGAGCACCCCCATCCCCTGACAACACTCCGGTACGCCAGGTGGGGACTCAGATAATTCAGGAAAAAGGTTCTAGGATGTGGCGACAGAATGAGGTCCAACAGGCCCTGATACACTCACAGGCTAGACAGTGGAGGGGTCAATTACTTAGGCTTGCACACACAATAATTGTGCAGCCCAATTCCTGTGCACCCTGTCCCAATGGAGGGTGCTGCATGGTCACAAGTCCTGGATCCCACCGCTCGGCACCAATATGTTGGAACTGGGGTCACCAGTCCCCTAGGGTAGCATGGCACGAGCGGGTAGGCATCGGAAAGCATATGTGTTAAGCGACCATGCAGCACACGCAACCACTGAGTCAGAAACCTGGGCACGCAATTAGTGACACCACTCCAGTGAACTTGTATAAACTCAAGTTAACTTTATTAACACCTTGGCTGCTACGGGGTTTTCCCGTCCTGCGCTGACATTTTCTGATTATCATATAATCGTGACAAGGCCAGCTCGTCATAAGCACAGCGCAGGTAAAACCCATGACGAGCTGGCCTTGTCATGAGCGTCGAAGAGGTTAAGATAGAGCAGGATCAGGGTATTAGGAATTCATCATAAGATTAGCTTCACTTTTTAGATACCTGTGTGTCAACACTTGGCATTAAACTTCAGTTGAATAAATATTAGATATTTCATAAATAATAAATATTGGATAAATACATTTTTAGTAAAACACAGGCCTGACCTATGCCTTGCTCCTGGTCAGCACCTGCATCAAATACACTAAGGTGTTATAACAGAAAGCATTCCAATAAATAACAGTAGGTTTCCACTTTCATTAAATATGAAACATCACATCAGTGGAAACCTTAGCTGTGCATAACTCTTCTCCCATATTAGGAGTAAAACATCTCATAAATAAATAAATGAGGTATCATAACTGACTATTGGTCAAAGGTATCATTCTCCTTACGCAGGGGAAAGACTTCCTGAAGAGGTCAATGTAAAACATTTCATTTGACCAGCATTACCCATTTCATCAGGGAAGAATAACCCTTTCTTTTAACTAGGGTAAACTATCACAACACCTGAGGCTGGAATAGCAGTGCGTTATCCCCATTAATCAGGAATAAACCTCTCCTCAAATGGGAGTAACCATCTCCTTATATACCTAGAGGTCTTTGGGAACCATTGCATTAGGCAGGAGTATGCATGACATATGACCCAGGAACCATGTAATTATGTAGTATAAACATTTCCTGAGGTAGCAAACAGCATTCAGATAACAGTGCTTTAGGCAGTAATATACATGTCATGAGAGTAAAGGCAGAACATTTCATTAGTCATAAACTAACCAGTCAGTTAATTACCAGTTTCACTTGGGAGGAATAACCATTCCATTACCTAGAGCATTACTCAAAGCATATTTGAATGAACCTTTCATTGGGCATTCACTAAGGCATTTATAAGTGGTTATTCACTAAAGCATCTTTAACTGGACCTTTCATTAGGCAAACTACACATCGGCTGGTGCATAAATGAGCAGTAAATTGCTCCTATTAATCAGGGAACATTCCCATAAGGCAAGGGAAAAACATTCATCAACAATGCAGCCCAATTTAATAATTATCTCACTGCAGGAGTACAAGGTTCCTACTGCAGAGGACCCACAGTGACCTTCGTGGGCCCAGTCCCCATGCCTGAAGGGCTTCTGTAATTAATTAGGGCCAACAGGACCCAGTCACCAGTTCTCAGCAATTAATTAGGGCCAACAGGACCCAGTGACATCTTCCCCCGGGGAGGGGCGAACACAGGGCCTTACCCGGCCTTCCGCCCTCCTCCCCTGGGGGATTACCTTTTTCTTCGGCACTCCGGGGCCCTTGCGCAGGTTCTGGAGCCTCACGCGACCGGGCGCGGTGCAGGGAGCAGCCACAGAGCACCAGCGCCGGTCGCGAGGCAGTTCCGGCGTTGTGGGGCAAATCGGAGGGGGCTCTCAGGCTTCACGGCCCCCTCCCGATGAGTGCTGGGCCCGGCCGGGCTTTCCCCGGGTCTCGGGCCGGGAACTGGGAGGCTCGGCGGACATATCCGGAAATTAGGAAGACGGGGCGCGGCTAGAGACGCGGCGCCCCTGTCACGTGATGCAGGGCCTGGTTTCAGCCTACTTGCAACGCGGCGGCCTAACTCAGCTTCCAGAGGCCGCCGCGGAGATCTCGTCAGTCGGGCCGGTGGGGACGGCGGTGACGGCGGTGAACACCGCGATGGCTCCGCGGTCTCCTTTCCGGGCAGTAGCGGCCCTCCCTCGGCACCGGGGGCCGCCGGGGCAATGCTAGCGCGTCTGTGAGGCGCTACAGGTAAGCACTTGGCGGGGCTGTCACGGTGCTAACAGGCTAGTCAGCCGGACGGCTCAGCAGCGCTTCACAGGGGCCCCAAGTTACTCACAGCAGGCAAGCGCTGGGGCACGAGGAATCAGCGCGTCACAGCGCTACGCAGGGGTAATTAGAGGTGCTTGGCAATTTCCTTCACAGCGCTCCTCAGGGGCA
Source organism: Lissotriton vulgaris (assembly GCF_964263255.1). NCBI lineage: Eukaryota > Metazoa > Chordata > Amphibia > Caudata > Salamandridae > Lissotriton > Lissotriton vulgaris. The sequence continues at coordinate 228,320,525 of NC_141691.1, read as the reverse complement.
CAGGATACGGCACTTTTCAGGGCACACAGTCTCTAGCGCTGATACCAGTGGCAGTAATCCTGGGCACAGAAGCGCTTTCTAACACAGCGCCAGGCAGCCTCTTCGGGTTCTGGGCACACAGTGCTTCGCTGATGTAGTGCTGGTCACTAATGTCAGCTACCAGATGTACAGTGCCTCACAACTTCACAGCGCTTCGCAGGGGCATACAAGATAGCGCTTAGAGGCACTAATACAGCGCTTCTCCAGATGAGGGAAACAATACAGCACTTACACTAATAGTCTATAGCGCTTTCACTAATAGACTATAGCGCTTTCCGGGGCATAGCAGATGACAGCCTTAGCGCTGGGGCCAAATTCAGGCAGTTCTGGAGGCTAGCGCCTCAGCAGTAGCTGACTTCAAACAAGGGCAGTTCACAGGTCAAGCCACACAGGAGTGGCAGGTTAGCGCAGGAACCCCAGGTGGCGTCAGGGGGCACAGGGAGCGACACAGCGCCAATACCTGTTGGGTTCCTCAAAAGTCCTGCGGTGATTTAGTTTTCTTCTTGGCGGGATGTTTCTTGCGCCCTTAGTTTAGTTGTTTGGTTTCTTGTTTCTTGAAGGGGGGATAAATTGGTGGTTGGTGTTCCAAGTTCTTCTCAGCAAATCCCTTCAAGTGGTCCCTGGGGGTTCCCTTCCGCGAGGTTAGGTCAGTGGGGGGGAACAGGATACCTCAACACTTGTAAAGCAGCACACTAGGCCCTGTCATTCAAGCATCATAAGACCCTGCCCTGACCCCCACTGCCTATCCTCCTGCGTAGGTACTTCCCCAGGTCTTCCCTCAGCTTCTCTCCTCAGGAAAGTTCCCTCCCTTTCCTTTTATACTGCCAGTTGACAGTTGGTAGTGGCAGTTGGTGTCACCTCACCTCTCCCAGAAGGTTCCAGAGGCTTCCAGGAGGTTCCACCATTCTACCTGTGGACAGGCTGGCAGGCTAAGATGGATACATTGCCTGAGGGTTCCAGCCAGCCCCTGGCTACTAGAATGCGCCCACTAAACCACGCTGCTGCAGCAGTGGTCTGTGGCAGCCATATTAGGGGTATAAGGCACCTGCATTTTAACACTAGTTTTAAACTACACAGGGCATTCTCCACCACCCAAGGCCTATACAGTGTTGTTACCATGAGGGCATTCTGATTTAAAAGGGAAATAAAAGGCGAAAAAGTTTGGGGAAAAGGCCAAGTCTCACAATTGCACTATCCAGGTTTTGGAGCGCCAGGTGAGTGTCTGGGAATCTCTGCAGAATAAAGTCACCATTTGGTGGAAGGTTGTGCCAGCAGCAAGCTGAAACATCAGCAATGTGGGAGAAGACAAATGAGAAACAAGCACTACTACTAGAGTTACAATGATGACAGCTTTGTATAGGATCCCAATTGGGCTCTTTGGGGTGCCGGTAGTGAGGGCAAAATTCCATGCATGGAAAACCTGGGCAAGTGAAGGAAGACTCCAGGGAACACTCACTGTTGTGCTCAGCCTTTCTGAGGACTGACACAGCTACACCTTCTCCCTGTGGGGCTCTCTCAATCTATTACTCAGTCCAGGTGCAGAGGCAGCCCCTGGCGGAAGTGGGGTAGCTGCTGTCACTCCTTTTTGAAACTGGAACAGTTGACTCTGTAGCATACTCAGTGCGCTGCTTGGCAAGCTCATCTGTGCCTGGATTGCACCCAGCACCAGAAACTGTGGTCCTTTGCCTGCCTACCGCTATTCTTGCGCGCTCCGACACACTCTCAACCCAGGCCACCGCTGGCTGCACTGCTGCACCACCACACCACACAAGATGGAGGGAGTGTTCATATGAAGAAGTATCCTCCCATACACTTGCTACACTTCTACCAACTGACGTACAGTGGTCCAGCGTACCCAAATAAAACAAGTAAAAGTCACACAATGCAAAATAAAATATCGCAATACTACACATAGTTATGTTCAAAAGTTTTGCTTTTATAAAGGACCAGAAATGTAATTCCATCTGACGCACAATAACATGATGTGCCTTTAAGTAACTTACTCCTATTACACAAGTACATAGATCAGAGCCTGGTAAGGTGGAACAGACCTGATGTCGCATAAAGCTGACATCACAGCTGCGTTCCTTGTCTTTGTTTCTTATCCCTGATGGAGTAAGGATTCGCATATACCGCGACTTGCTCTGTATCAAGAACCTCGCCTAACTTGTAATCATATTAAACCAACCTGTTCGTCATTTACTCGCCTCTTTTCCCAACACACGGGTGTCCCCAGGAGGCTTGCTTATGTGTCTTTTCATCCTAACCATGCTTGCACTATGGAAATGGCCGCTTCGCAGAAATCCGATCTGCGCATGCGTCGGCCATACTCACGTGATGTGACGCACTCGCATTTTGGAGGGATAGTATTGCTCATGCGCAGTGATGCAAATATGGCCGCTTATTCCTAACCATGCTCCCTGCTTGCCTATGCTGCTTCTGCATATCTATCTTTTCGCACTAAAACCCTAATGCAATAGATATTATAAAGTAAGGGGTGCAGTGAAGCTTTAATGGTGTACAGTGTAATCATTTTTTTTGTATGATTCTAATTTGTTTTCGCTTACTTTTCATGTATCGCGTATTTGTGGGCCCGGGGGGATGAGGTGCTGCGCCATATTGAAGCTCTTCCGACCCCTAACACGTGATGTGGGAAAGACCAACTGCGCAGAAGCCGAAACAAGCCAGCTGGCCTCAGATGCAAGATGCGCATGGGAAGCACACCTCTGTGACCTCGAATTATATACAATGTTTCACTTTGCTATGAACTCCATTGTCTTTCTCACACGTATACCCTGGGAACTGTACTGTAAGGGGTGGATACTGTCACCTGAATATTAATGATGGGAACTCTAAAATTTAGGAGGTGACTATGACCTAACCTCCTCGCTTGACCAATCAGAAATTGGAACCTTGTCATTTGCAACATTAGTGGGTGGTCTAAGGGTCCTAGAAAGGTATAAGTAGTCTAGTTTAGCATAGAGAAGTTGTCCGACTTGTCCGAGTAGCAGACCTGTCACTGACCCTACGAACTCCATAGGTGACTGATACAGAGAGCTGCGGAGCACTCTGTCCTTACTGCCCACAAAACTCCAAGGGGTGGACATAGTCTTAAGTGCTGGCGAAGCACTTTTTGCTGGGGAACTTCGAAAACCCAATCGGGGTTATTGGCGGATTCCGTGCAAAGGAGGGGGTAACGCTGGCGTTGCATCCGAAGCTGTAAGGGGTTGGTCGTGCCTTGGTGAACCCAGTCCTGACCTGAAACCTGAGGGGTATCCTGTCCTATTCCTGAGCTGTACCTGCTCACTTTCTGGTATTCCAATCCTGAGGGTCCTTGTCCCGTCCTTCCAGACTGACTCTTGGCCAGGGTTAGTCCTCATTCTCACTTAGGTAAATATTAAACTGTGGGTGTACGTCTTTTCTATCACTCTTTTCTTCTTTTCTTAATAAAGCTCTCTTGCCAGTGATATTTTCGCATTACTGTTGAAGTGATATTACACATACTATTGTTTATTAGTACTGTTCCCTGTTTCCCCCTACCTATAGGATTTGTGCTATCTGTTTTATTCAGTTTGTGCCCTTATTTCCTTCCCTTTAGAATGGTATTTGGTCTGAAGATTAGTAAAAGATTAGCATAGGGAAAGGAAGTAAGTTTGGTTTGAACACATACTAGGTCCTTCTCACATTCCCTGCCTTAGTTAAAACTCATCTTGAATAGTGTGTTCCCGAATGTTCATATTTTGCAGTGTTCCCAAAATAGTTCTAAATGATACATGCCCTAATCCATAGTTATATTGTGGCTTTGATATTAATAATTGATGTACTGATTTGTATTTGCCTCATTTTGGCATATTCCTTCTGAAACGTTTCTTATATAAAACTTCAAAACCCATTCAGGTGTCTGTGGTTATTATACCTCATTGAATGTTATTAAAGATACTATATGTGTAAAGGTATTTCTACTCACTCTAGGAATCTTGTCGCCTGTCCACTGCTAGCTCCTGATCCGTCAGGAGTAATGTGCCTGTGGTAAGTCAGGTACATGAATAGTAAGTGGTGTAAAAAAGTCAACCCCGAATTACTCATAGTAGCGTGTAAACTCACCCGGTTCATGTAAGCTCTATTGACATATACACGCCAGGGCCCAGTGCGTGGAAATTGGTAAACTAGTGAGCTGGGTGACCCGCGCGCTCTATCAGTAATTTTCTGGTAGCAGAGTTATGGTTAGGACTAGTTAAGATAGGTAGACAAGACAGTAGATAAATAAAACCGTGAAAATAAAATGTGCTGCTAATTATTGCTTAAAAGTGATCACATTGCTTTGAAATATTGCGCAAATGTTCTTTTTTGAAATGTTATAAATTGTTTAAATGATTTACATTATATTGCTGTTATAAGTGTTATATGTCAAAGTGTTAGTAAATTGTTCCGTGTAGTCCTAATCCCCGGGGAAGTATATAGCTAACGGTGAGCAGAATCCGGTTGGCTAATGAGGTCGCTTGTCGCGAGTTATTAGTGGAGGGTCAGGAGAAGACTGGAAGCGCTAATTAGGATCTTTTGTTGCATCTGAATGAATGATAGCTAACGAGTCTTGAATGAAACTTCCATTGTGATATCACCTAGTAAGGGTCACCTTCGGGAGGAATAATTAGGTCTCCAAAGCTTGAGTGATAAGCAAAGTAGTCCGCTGAGAAATCCTGACTTAGTATATATCCCGGAAAGAAGTGGATGAGTCAGGGGAATAACAGGTTCTATGTTTGCTCGTGTGTGAGGTTAGGCAAAGAAGTCTACCCTAAGTGAATGAAAAGTAGACAGAAGTGGTTTACTTGCAGTGATAGGAAAATACTCTACTTATTTAGAACACTCCGACACAGCGGCGAACGTTGCGTGTTGTTTAGTAAACTAAGCGTTCGTACTTTAGGAAAAATTCAAAGTTTCCGTTACCTTGTGAAGGAGGGAGTCGGTTGCAGGACTGCACTGACGTCACTCCGTGCCGCGCTGGTATTGGTCAGAACAGCGGGCGTGTAGCAAGGCTGAAATTGTAAAGGAGGGGGGTGAGTGCCGGAGCGTGAGACCTTGTCTTGCGAAAGGCCGCGCACCCATTGGACAAGAGTTTTGTAAGTCTCCGAGCTGATTGGCTGCTGCGAGATAGAAGTCGCGCTAGCATTGGAGGCACTAAAGCAGGCAAAATTAATCAACAAGAGTTCGAAGATAGTTTGGAAGTGTGTATGTGGTATCCCGAATTCATACCAAATCCACAACACTTAGGCTTTAATAAGGAACAGAGACTACGAGGTAGACCAAAAACAATGTACGGGGTTAAGAGAAAATTGTCCTTTGCTGATAAAATTAAGAATTACTTTAAGAAAGATCAGCCCATTAGGACAAGGGAGGGTGTGATCATTCCTCCGCCAGATACTCCCGCCTCCTTCATGATGTTTGATAAAGGGTATCATACCTGTGTGTGGTTAGATAATTGGGCGAAGTATACTGCAGATGACGGAGTTTTAGCATTCCCTATTTATGGTTCCTTTAATGGCAGAGTCCTGTTTAACCTCAGAACCAGAATGAATGAATTGCATCCCCGACCCAGATTAACTCAATATGAAGCATTAGAAGAATGGGAAATTGAAGCCACGGAAAGAGACAGGCCCCGAATGGATAAGGAATTGGGCAGGTGGTATCCCAAATTGCATAAAGTGTCTAAAGAGCAGAAAATGAAGCAATGGAGGCAGAACATGATGGTGGAGGGGTTGTTTCCCATGATGGGAGTACTTGAAGAAAAGAAGGGGAAATGTAAGGAGAAAACCCGCCACCTAATGGCTATGGGAGACTCGGAAGATGAGCACCTCGAAGATTTATTGATGAAAAACCCACCTCCCTATGTAGCAGAGGCAGAACCATTAAGTTCACCAAACCCGTTTGCCAAATATCCTAGATGTCGGAGGGATAGTGAGACAGATGGAACAGGTACGGATAGTAAGACCAGCGATGGGGATGGGTTTTGTAGACCTCGTTCTACAGTCCCGAATTACCGTCCTTTTGGGGAAGACCCACCTCGGTTGGTTACCCCAACAGCCCCAAGTATTTACCCCCCCTTGGTACCCCAAGTATTGCATGACAATTCTGCAGAGAAGGCTCTGAAAGAAAGAGAAAAGGAAGCCCTAATGAGACAGCGCGATAACTTGATACAGACCATAGCCCAAATACATCCTCATCCAGATTCCCTGACTATCCCAGTAACAATTGGTCCAGCAATTCCTCTTTATGGGGATAGAATGGTCAGTCCTAGACCACCTGTAATAACCCCAATTGCACCCACCCCAAGTATTCCACCTTCAAGAAAAGAACAGTTCATAGATGAGGATCAAGAAAGTGAATGTGAATCAGAGGTCTTAATGGACCTACCTATAAGGGAACCTGGGAAAAGTGCGCCTAGAGAGAGAAGTCAGAGTAGGGCAAAGGAAGTTTTGATTGAAAGCTCCTCCGGGACCAGAAAAGCCACGGTAGTATCTCCAGAAGAGCTGGACAGATGGTCAAAAGAATTAGAGAAAGAGACCACACCTCAACCAAAACCCCTAGAAATCTATAGACTAAGGATAGAAATAGAAGAGCTATTGGCCGGTAATGTAGGATTAGACAGGTTAAACACCTTTAATGAAGACGAGTTACTGTTTATCAGCAAAAACCTTACCCGGAATACTAGACTGTTCCATGAAAGATTAACGGATACAGCAGCTGACATGGGAAACTATATTAGTCGATCCAAAGTCCTTCAGAAACCCTACAGAGCAGATTTTTCTGACAAAGACTTAGAGAACCTGAATGTGGTGGGAAAACAAATCCAGATAAAGGAAATGTTGAAGCTCCTACAAAAATGGGAAAATATAGAGAAATGGAAAACCCGGTGGGCGAAAAAGAAAGAAGATAGTAGGGCTACTCCTAAAGACTCAGAGTACTTACTGAAAGAGGTAAGCCCAGCAGAGAAACTGTGTCCCATGAGAGAGGTACCGGAAGGGAAATATGTGCATGTCCCTTGGTCTCTACAAGATATTGTGTCATTTACTAATGACTTTCCAAAATTGCGGGAGAAACCAGTTGATTGGTACCGACAGGTCGAACGCTTCATAAAAGTTCAGAAGTGTCTTCTGAAAGACCTGGATGGTATTTTCGACATTGTGGTGCCTGTAGATTTGTGGACGGATTGTAAAATTGAAATTGATTGGCCCACTGAGGAATATGCAAGAGATGACAAAACTGGAGCTCCTGCACCCGAGGTAATGAGGAAGTATGAACAAGTCATACAATACCTGAAGAAAAAGGTGCCCGCAAAGGAAACTGATTGGACCCGAATAGATAGAACTACCCAAGAGCGTGATGAAAGTGTCCATTCCTTTTATGAAAGGTTACTGCAGGTGTTCAAAACTTACAGTGGAATCGATAATGTGGATATGAAAGACATGACTCATTTCAGTTATCGATTCGTGTTAGGATTGAGACCTGAGATATCCCAGTGGATTCGAGACAATAAGATCAGTTGGCAGGGCAAGCCCATAGATGATGTCTTAAAATATGCAAAGTATTGCGAGGACGAAATTGAAAACAAAAAGAAAGCCCTCAAGGAGAAGGTAATGTGGGCACAAGTAAAATTGGCTGAACAGCAGGAAAAACAGTTAAGTAAATTGAATAATAATATTAATACTGTCCAAAGTCCCAATGCTGGGGGGAGGAGGGAAACCCCGGGTAAAAATGAGTCGGGAGGATGCTATGAAGAAATTCCCCTGTCACGGGTGCGGCCAGATGGGGCATTGGAGAGACGAGTGCCCTCATTTGCAGGCTGGTAATGCCCCTGTAAATGGTTTAAATCCACAGGTGCAGAAAGAGGGGACCCGAAAGGACCAACAACAGGTAAAGCTGCCTCAATTGCCTCGCGCTCCCAGACCAAATGATAAGAATCAGGGTCAGCAGAATGAAAGGGCCGAGGTATGGGAAGGAGAGAATGAAAGAAATGCAGTCATTCCACAGTATTTGTTAAACGATTCCTTTCTCTGTGATGATCAAGATTGACGGGGCCTGAGAGGGGAGGACAAGGAGTGCGTACTTGGCGCCTCCTTACCGGTAGACCAGTCAGGTCCATACATTGAAGGAAAGGTTGAGGGAAAAGACGTCACCTTTCTGTTGGACACTGGTGCTACCCGTTCTACTGTGAGAACAGTAGATGTTCCTAACCTACCCCTCTCGGGAGAAGCCATCCAAGTAGTGGGCGTTTCAAATCAGATAATCAGTACTCCGGTAACCGAACAAGTGGAGATTTCCATAGGAAATTTCAAAGAGATGCACAGATTCGTGGTCTGTGACTCCAGTCCTGTGAACCTGTTAGGACGAGACTTGTTGTGCAAAATGAACTGCACCATCTTTTGCACACCAAGTGGTGTCGAAATTCAGACACCAGAGGAGGATGGCCTGTACAAATTAATGTTGTTAAGGCCAGACTCAGAAGTTAGGTCCCTGTCCATTCAAGACTTACCCGAGGAACTGCAGCACAAAGTGGTACCTGAAGTATGGGATTTCACTGGAAAAGATGTAGGCTTAATGGCAAATGTATTTACAACAAGGGGTGGTGAGGGACAGAGTATCTGAATTAAGCAGAAAACTCTCACCCAGTCAAGAGATCAGGGCTAGATCCAACACCGTTTTTTAGCTCACTGCACCATCCCAGTTTCAGAACCTGGCTGTATGCAAATTAGTCTGTTCCTGTCCCAGTGCATGATGGGAACAGGGCAAACCAAACTACAAAAGCCAATTCTTACACTGGGAAGGAAACAAGCTCCCGGGGACCGGTTTCTGGCATTACAGCCGTCTTCGGCCCGGTTTGCTTGAATCCTGATGGTGCAATGAGCAAGGGACTCACATCTGAGTATACCCTTCCACGCTTAGGGTGGACAAAAATATTTACAACAAGGGGTGGTGAGGGACAGAGTCTCTGAATTAAGCAGAAAACTCTCACCCAGTCAAGAGATCAGGGCTAGATCCAACACCGTTTTTTAGCTCACTGCAACATCCCAGTTTCAGAACCTGGCTGTATGCAAATTAGTCTGTTCCTGTCCCAGTGCATGATGGGAACAAAGCAAACCAAACTACAAAAGCCAATTCTTACACTGGGAAGGAAACAAGCTCCCGGGGACCGGTTTCTGGCATTACAGCCGTCTTCGGCCCGGTTTGCTTGAATCCTGATGGTGCAATGAGCAAGGGACTCACATCTGAGTATACCCTTCCACGCTTAGGGTGGACAAAAATATTTACAACAAGGGGTGGTGAGGGACAGAGTCTCTGAATTAAGCAGAAAACTCTCACCCAGTCAAGAGATCAGAGCTAGATCCAACACCGTTTTTTAGCTCACTGCACCATCCCAGTTTCAGAACCTGGCTGTATGCAAATTAGTCTGTTCCTGTCCCAGTGCATGATGGGAACAGGGCAAACCAAACTACAAAAGCCAATTCTTACACTGGGAAGGAAACAACTCCCGGGGACCGGTTTCTGGCATTACAGCCGTCTTCGGCCCGGTTTGCTTGAATCCTGATGGTGCAATGAGCAAGGGACTCACATCTGAGTATACCCTTCCACGCTTAGGGTGGACAAAAATATTTACAACAAGGGGTGGTGAGGGACAGAGTCTCTGAATTAAGCAGAAAACTCTCACCCAGTCAAGAGATCAGGGCTAGATCCAACACCGTTTTTTAGCTCACTGCACCATCCCAGTTTCAGAACCTGGCTGTATGCAAATTAGTCTGTTCCTGTCCCAGTGCATGATGGGAACAGGGCAAACCAAACTACGAAAGCCAATTCTTACACTGGGAAGGAAACAAGCTCCCGGGGACCGGTTTCTGGCATTACAGCCGTCTTCGGCCCGGTTTGCTTGAATCCTGATGGTGCAATGAGCAAGGGACTCACATCTGAGTATACCCTTCCACGCTTAGGGTGGACAAAAATATTTACAACAAGGGGTGGTGAGGGACAGAGTCTCTGAATTAAGCAGAAAACTCTCACCCAGTCAAGAGATCAGGGCTAGATCCAACACCGTTTTTTAGCTCACTGCACCATCCCAGTTTCAGAACCTGGCTGTATGCAAATTAGTCTGGTTCTGTCCCAGTGCATGATGGGAACCTTTCTCACTGCTCCATCAGGATTCAAGCAAGCCGGGCCGAAGACGGCTGAAATGCCAGAAACCGGTCCCCGGTAGCTTGTCTCCTTTCTGGTGAAGAATTGGCTTGGTAGTTTAGTCTGCCCTGTTCCCATGATGCACTGGGCCAGGGACAGACTGATTTACATATAGCCAGGTTCTAAGCTGGGATGGGGCAGTGAGATAAATAACGGTGATGGATCAAGCCCTGATCTTTGGACTGGGTAAGAGTGGTCTGCTTAATTCAGACACTCTGTTCATCACCACCCCCTTTTCTGAATCGTTAATGGCAAATGTAGACCCAGTTAAAGTAGCCATAAAAACAAATGCTAATTATCCAAAAACTAAACCGTATAAAATGAGCGCAGAAGTAAAAGCTGGAGTCGCAATAGAGGTAAAACGGTTGCTCGAAGCTAACATCATACAGGAGGTCATGAGCAGTCCCTGTAATTCACCCATAATTGGAATTAAAAAGCCTAGCGGAAAGTACAGGGTAGTGCAGGACCTGCGCAAGGTAAACCAAATTGTTGTACCTTGCTGTCCCATTGTGCCCAACCCTGCAGTGATACTGTACCAGATTCCGTGGGATGCTGAATGGTTCACTGTCATTGACCTGTGCCATGCCTTCTTTTCCATCCCATTACATCCCGAAAGCAAGTTTCTTTTCAGTTTTGAATTCGACAGCCATGTCTATGTCTGGAATCGTGTCCCTCAAGGGTACACTGAAAGTCCATCGATTTTCAACCAGATCCTGAAGAGATGCCTTGAATCTTTGGTACTACCAAGAGAGTCTGTTCTAGTACAATACATAGACGACCTTCTGGTGGCATCTAAAAATCAAGCAGACTGTGTCACTGATACCATTGCCCTACTGAATCATCTAGGAAAGGGAGGACATAAAGTCTCACCAGACAAACTACAGTACTGTAAAACTTCAGTAAAATATCTGGGGCACCAGATAGAGAAAGGGATTCGGAAGGTCACTACAGAAAGGATCCAGATAATACAGCATATGGACCTGCCTTGTACTCAGAAAGAAGTAAGGATGTTCCTAGGAGTCATAGGATACTGTAGGCAATGGATTGCGGGGTTCGCAGCTTTGGCCAAACCTCTAATAAAAATGACAAAGAAAGGAGTGGATGACCCAGTCAGGTGGGACGATGAAAGCATGTCCGCATGGGTAACCTTGCGAAATTGTCTGTGCTCAGCTCCGGCATTGGGAATGCCTGACTATTCCAAGAACTTCGAACTGTTCTGTGACACTAGAGACAATTGTGCGCTCTCAGTCCTAACCCAGGAGCATGGGCTGATCAGGCGTCCCGTGGCCTACTTCTCAGCCACCTTGGATACAGTGGCCGCTGGATTACCAGGATGCCTGAAAGCAGTAGCTGCTACTTGCGTTAGTCTAGAACAGAGTGAAAACATTGTCATGGGACATCCTGTCACTGTATTTGTTCCACATTCAGTTGTAATCTTACTGACTCGAACCAAGACCCAGTATCTCACGCCTAGTCGGCTGACTAAGTATGAGAGAATTCTGATAGGGGCTGAAAATGTAACTATTTCCCGGTGCAACGTTTTGAACCCTGCGACTCTATTGCCAGTTCCTCTGAATGGATATGACGAGGATGAGATGGAGCATAATTGCATAGACCTAACCGAATTTAGCACCAAGCCACGTCCTGATATCAAGGAAATAGCCTTACTTGATGAGGATATTAAAATGTTTGTGGATGGCTCATGTTTAAGACATGAGAATGGAGGTCTGAGTGCTGCATATGCCGTAGTCACATTGGCGACAACCCTGGAAGCTTCTTATCTATGCGAAGTAAAATCTGCACAAGTGGCGGAATTGATCGCATTGACGAGAGCTTGTAAACGGGGAAAAAACAAGAGAATAACTGTTTATACTGACAGCCAGTATTGTTACGGGGTGGTTCATGACTTCGGCCAACTTTGGTTACAAAGAGAATTCATGACATCCTCCGGTACCCCTGTCAGAAATGGAAAGGTGGTACAGAACTTACTGGAAGCAATTCAATTGCCCAAAGAATTGGCTGTGGTCAAGTGTGCGGCTCACAGATCAGGAAACGATGATGTGACAGCCGGCAATAGATATGCTGACCAAATTGCCCAGTTTTGTGCCCGACACCAAATGTCCCTCCAAATTGGCTTATGGGGAGGCGGAAACAGCTGCCAACTTATGTTGTTTGAGAGTATATCTTCCTGGGATGAATTGAAAGATCTTCAACAGGCAATAACCAGGGAAGAGAAAATTAGATGGAGAACTAACAAATGCGGAATCAGGAATGATGGTGTTGTGGTTAGCGAAGCCGGTGTGCCTGTACTACCGGATATCCTGATTGATGGAATGGCCCGAATGATACATGAGCACACACATATTGGGAGGGATGCCATGTGTCGTATGTTTGACAAAGTGTTCTATAACTCAAAATTCAGAAATACTGCGGATAAGCTTTGTCAAAGGTGTTTAGTGTGTCAGCAATTCAACGCAGGAAAGAAGACAGTAGTTGAACAAAGTACCATTGGAAAGGCAGAAGGTCCTTTTGTCAGGATGCAGGCGGACTTTATAACAATGCCCATGTGCAAGGGATATAGATATGTCCTGGTCATAGTTTGCCTGTTTTCCCGGTGGGTGGAGGCTTACCCGGCAAAGAAAAATGATGCCCTGACTGTAGCAAAATTGTTACTTAGGGAGTTGATACCTAGGTTTGGAATTCCTGAGACGATCGAAACAGACCAAGGTGGGCATTTTTCAAACGACGTCCTAAGAGAACTCTGTAGAGCATTTAAAATGGAGCAAAGGCTGCACTGTGCTTATCATCCAGAGGCTTCTGGAATAGTTGAGCAGATAAATGGCACCATAAAATCAAGACTGGCGAAGATGTGTGATTCCACCAAAATGAACTGGATAGAAGCTTTGCCCCTTGTGCTGATGAGTTTGAGGAGTGTCCCGAACCGAAAAACAGGCCTGAGCCCCCATGAAGTGCTAATGGGGAGAGTAATGCGACAAGCATGGGTTCCCGGCCACAAACTGCTTAGTATTTCTGATGATTTGGTGTTCGAATACTGCAAGCAGCTGGGTGACCAAGTGCGTTCTATCTCTCACCAGATTGGAGAGACTGCTGTCGAATGGCCTGCAACTCCAGCACATAAGCTGCAACCAGGTGATTGGGTGGTGTTAAAGAAACACACCAGGACGAGTTGCCTTGGACCAAAGTGGGGAAAGCCAAGACAAGTGATCCTTGTCACCACCACAGCTGTGAAGTGCGCTGGTGTACCGAAGTGGATCCATGCCAGTCACACAAAGCGGGTAACCGGAGAAAACGCGACTGAGGCTGAAGGTAGTCCAGCTGAGGAGACTCCAGAAGAGGGTCCGGATCTCACTGACATTGAACTGCCGAGCACAAGTCAAGACGTTGAATGGTATCCTGCTGACGACCAAGCTTTTGATCCAATAAGAACTCGAAAATATTCCTATCTAAATAGTGAGTGGGATAGTGAAGGTGAGACAGGGCTAAAGGAAGGCCAGATCATCAAGACTATCATAAAATCTGATCCAGAAGATGGCCCAGTAGGGACAGATCAGGTCATCGACACTCCACCTGAAACTCCAGAATCTGGAAAGGGACAGATAGTAGTCAAAGCGGACGTTCATGCGGAAGAAAATCAAGAGTTCGAAGAGCATGAAGTTAGAAATAGACAAACGTGTTCAGGAAGAAGAATCGAGTTCATTTGAAAGCCAAGAACCGATACAGCATCAACCTGAACCAGGCCAGTATAGGGACCAGGCAGAAGAAACTAGTGAAAGACCTGGGACTAGTCAGACAGGAAGGGGAAGAGACACTGCTGAAACAAAAGTGCCACAACGAAGTGAAAACAAGAGAGTCCACGAGGAAGGCCAGATTTCCTCGACCACTAAAAGGATCGAAAAGAAGGGTGAACCCCGATACGTAATACGACTGAGGCTAAGAATAAAAACAGTCGAAGAAAAACTGAAAGACCGAAAAAGGGCTGAAAGTGAAAGGAAAGAAGCCCGAGGAAAATCTATCAGAAAAGGTGACAGAGTAAAGAAGCAGAACAAATTGTATCGGAGCCCTGAATGGACTTACTTGGTGTTGGAAGAAATTGATGAGCCCAACCACAGTGGCAAAAGTGACAACGAATCCATTGCTGATCGGAGTTCGGACGAAGACCCTCCGTGAGAACAACCGGAGTGAGCCTCTGGTAGATGAGACAAAGAGGGGTTTGAAAAAACCACCTGTAAGCCACCATGTCTGATTCGAACGTATCTGGAAGATCCAGATTTAGCTGTTGTAAAACGTGCTGTAAAATATGCTTGTGTAGTATAGCTATGGTAATAGTGATATGGATAGGATTAACAGTTTTCATACCTTTTATGATTAGTAAAGAGCCTGACTTGTATCCTACTAACTCAGTGCCACAAGACTCAGAAGCTGTACAGACTGAAGAAACACCACATAGCTTAGAAAGGCGTGACAATACTGCTAGCTTACGACACAGACGACCTGACTTAGAAGCATCAGATGAGGGTGGACTACATTTTCACAAAATGAGAAACAAGACACACTTAAATGTCTTTGCAAATCTTTTAGTGCACTATGTAGAAGCTATGGAAATAGAAGACTTATGTTTGCATGAAGCTACCTACCTCTGTAGCAGAAGGTGTGACTAATCACCATTTGCCCCTGACTTAAGGGATTTCCTGTAGTATATTAGCAAGCTTGTTTTATAGAAGCACTTTACAGTATTATTACTCAAATGCTGATGTAATCTTCTCTGAACTTCCAATTAGAGGACATTTGAACCTGGTCCATGTTAGAAGCGAGGTAACCCGTTATATGGGAGAATATTTCCTGACTATAGGTAACATAGACTTAGATGAAGCGAGACAAGCTAATCTGACCTGTTCTTTGCAAGAGCAGGAAAAGATGTTTATAAAGATGGCAGATAGAAGGAGGGAGAAGTTTCAGAAAAAGGCAAATGACGAGAAAGATAGAATCCCTAGATGGGCAGAACACATGGAAAACACCTCGCAGGGCGAAGCTACTCCTGCATTATTGCTAGATTTTGAACGAAAAGGGAAACTTTGTCTCCATAGAGAAAAGACTGAGTATTATAACAATGTATTCATCGGTTCCAGCAAGTGTGAGCATAATTATAAGGTAATTGGAGGATGGGGTTTCAAAAATGGGTCAGAGCCTGTGTTTCCCGGAATTTACTATATATGTGGGAACAAGGCTTATTTCAAATTGCCGGATCATTGGTATGGAAGCTGCTACTTTGGCATTGTTTTCCCGAAAATATACCATGTGAACAACGCTGCTGGAAGCGATGAAGAAACTAATGCCTTAGTGCGTAGCAAGCGTGAAAGTGTAGGAGAAATTGTAGGTGATATTTTTAGTGCACTGATACCTGGAATGGGGGTAGTTCTGAATACTCACTGTATTTGCAAATTGTCTACAGTAGTGGATCGGTTATCAACTGACACTGCTGCTGGATTCCTACTGGTCAATACTGAAATGGTTGCGATCAGATCAATGGTTTTACAGAATCGCCTTGCTCTTGATACCTTATTGGCAAAAGAGGGCGGAGTCTGCAGGATGCTGAAGGCGCAACATTGTTGCACCTACATACCTGACAAAAGTGTTGAACTAAAGAAATATGTTAGGAACATAACTAATTTGGAGAAAGAACTCAAACCATTAGAGGTTGACAGTGCCTGGAAGAGACTAACTGATGGTCTCTCCTCTGTAGGTAGATGGTTCTCTAACTTGGGAAAGAACCTTTTGTGGAAAATACTGATGCCAATATTGGGAATAGGTGTGGTGGTACTGATCATATTTATTTGCTGTAAATGTAAAAAATGCCGGAAGTACACTGTGAATAAAAAGGGAGTCAAAAGAAATGTTGATGAGCTAGAATTAGAGGAATTAAGAAATCAAAGCTATAAAAAGGTAAAGAATCACCACACTCATAGAGAAGCTGAAAGAAAACTAAACAATAAGTCAAATGATGTTGAAATGTGTGAAATAGAAGATTGAAGTTGGCATCTGTTTCTTGTGTTGTGATGATAGTAAATATCATCAAAGAGGGGATTGATGGAGTAAGGATTCGCATATACCGCGACTTGCTCTGTATCAAGAACCTCGCCTAACTTGTAATCATATTAAACCAACCTGTTCGTCATTTACTCGCCTCTTTTCCCAACACACGGGTGTCCCCAGGAGGCTTGCTTATGTGTCTTTTCATCCTAACCATGCTTGCACTATGGAAATGGCCGCTTCGCAGAAATCCGATCTGCACATGCGTCGGTCAGACTCACGTGATGTGACGCACTCGCATTTTGGAGGGATAGTATTGCTCATGCGCAGTGATGCAAATATGGCCGCTTATTCCTAACCATGCTCCCTGCTTGCCTATGCTGCTTCTGCATATCTATCTTTTCGCACTAAAACCCTAATGCAATAGATATTATAAAGTAAGGGGTGCAGTGAAGCTTTAATGGTGTACAGTGTAATCATTTTTTTTGTATGATTCTAATTTGTTTTCGCTTACTTTTCATGTATCGCGTATTTGTGGGCCTGGGGGGATGAGGAGCTGCGCCATATTGAAGCTCTTCCGACCCCTAACACGTGATGTGGGAAAGACCAACTGCGCAGAAGCCGAAACAAGCCAGCTGGCCTCAGATGCAAGATGCGCATGGGAAGCACACCTCTGTGACCTCGAATTATATACAATGTTTCACTTTGCTATGAACTCCATTGTCTTTCTCACACGTATACCCTGGGAACTGTACTGTAAGGGGTGGATACTGTCACCTGAATATTAATGATGGGAACTCTAAAATTTAGGAGGTGACTATGACCTAACCTCCTCGCTTGACCAATCAGAAATTGGAACCTTGTCATTTGCAACATTAGTGGGTGGTCTAAGGGTCCTAGAAAGGTATAAGTAGTCTAGTTTAGCATAGAGAAGTTGTCCGACTTGTCCAAGTAGCAGACCTGTCACTGACCCTACGAACTCCATAGGTGACTGATACAGAGAGCTGCGGAGCACTCTGTCCTTACTGCCCACAAAACTCCAAGGGGTGGACATAGTCTTAAGTGCTGGCGAAGCACTTTTTGCTGGGGAACTTCGAAAACCCAATCGGGGTTATTGGCGGATTCCGTGCAAAGGAGGGGGTAACGCTGGCGTTGCATCCGAAGCTGTAAGGGGTTGGTCGTGCCTTGGTGAACCCAGTCCCGACCTGAAACCTGAGGGGTATCCTGTCCTATTCCTGAGCTGTACCTGCTCACTTTCTGGTATTCCAATCCTGAGGGTCCTTGTCCCGTCCTTCCAGACTGACTCTTGGCCAGGGTTAGTCCTCATTCTCACTTAGGTAAATATTAAACTGTGGGTGTACGTCTTTTCTATCACTCTTTTCTTCTTTTCTTAATAAAGCTCTCTTGCCAGTGATATTTTCGCATTACTGTTGAAGTGATATTACACATACTATTGTTTATTAGTACTGTTCCCTGTTTCCCCCTACCTATAGGATTTGTGCTAACTGTTTTATTCAGTTTGTGCCCTTATTCCCTTCCCTTTAGAATGGTATTTGGTCTGAAGATTAGTAAAAGATTAGCATAGGGAAAGGAAGTAAGTTTGGTTTGAACACATACTAGGTCCTTCTCACATTCCCTGCCTTAGTTAAAACTCATCTTGAATAGTGTGTTCCCGAATGTTCATATTTTGCAGTGTTCCCAAAATAGTTCTAAATGATACATGCCCTAATCCATAGTTATATTGTGGCTTTGATATTAATAATTGATGTACTGATTTGTATTTGCCTCATTTTGGCATATTCCTTCTGAAACTTTTCTTATATAAAACTTCAAAACCCATTCAGGTGTCTGTGGTTATTATACCTCATTGAATGTTATTAAAGATACTATATGTGTAAAGGTATTTCTACTCACTCTAGGAATCTTGTCGCCTGTCCACTACTAGCTCCTGATCCGTCAGGAGTAATGTGCCTGTGGTAAGTCAGGTACATGAATAGTAAGTGGTGTAAAAAAGTCAACCCCGAATTACTCATAGTAGCGTGTAAACTCACCCGGTTCATGTAAGCTCTATTGACATATACACGCCAGGGCCCAGTGCGTGGAAATTGGTAAACTAGTGAGCTGGGTGACCCGCGCGCTCTATCAATCCCCACCTCCTTTGCCTTTACCCACAAAACTGACCTGAAATGAAATAGAAGCGAAGCCATGAATAGTACAGAGGGTGCAATGGACCATGGATCTGGCAGTCCACTGCACTCCAGTGATGGTTGTGTTTTTTGCTCCCATGCAAGGTGGTGGAAGCCTATTTTTGTTATTTGTAGTAGGGTCCAAGGTACCCTGGCTCGACCACTACCTATGAATCACCTTCCAACACCCATGTGCTTGAACAGAAAGGCAATAAAATATTGCAGGTTACTCAAGCTACAATATCAAGTAACGTTGTCATTTCTGTTAGATGTGTCAAGCTACAAAAGCATGGGTACATTTTTTTTCTTTCGAATATATTGATTTATACCACAAAGACAGCCATTTCAAAATACTACAAACGACAGGTGTAACTATTACCCAATTGTAAAAATAATGGATTGGTTCTTTTGAAAAAATATTAACAAGGCTGAATTCGTTTTACTGAAATTGGAGACCAGTGAACTGCAGTCACACAGATGTCAGTAAAGCATGCTTAACGGACACAGCAATCATAGCTAACATTTATTTTTTATTTTTTAACTCTTTTTATTTGGTACTTAACTTACATTATTTTCTTCAGTTATCACTGAGACCATTACCAAGTACATGTATGTATGTATGTATGTATGTATGTATGTATGTGTATTCTTATATAGCGCTCGATGACCCGAAGGGTATCTCAGCGCTTGCCTTGGGAACCCGTCCTGGCTTTTCCCTGTGAGATAGCCCCTACAGGGCATCCCCAAGGTGAAAGCCAGGCATCCTGCCGCGGGGGGCCGTTGTGGAGATTAAGCAAGCTTAATGCCCAGAGTTGCAGAGTGAGAACCCATGATTAGAGCAGGCACCGAAACGAGAATTATCAAGTCCGTGGACATTTGAGCTCAAGACCCTGCCGCGTCGGGAATTGAACCCTGGTCCCGGGTCTGACCTCTGCTTCAGGGTCTACCTGCTCTACACCGTGAGCCACATATGCTCATTACAGTAGTTCATTACAATAACAATTAGGTATTTTTGAGTGCATGAGTTCATTCACAAGTCAGAAACATTTGCCGCTTTGTGATTCGCTAACTGTCCTCCAGTGATCAGTCCACAGTAGGTATGGTACATATGCCACCTCTGAAAGTATTCCACATTCCCAAGAGTCGTTCACATTTTTTGGGGCATCCTCTATGTATGTACACCGCCCTTTTAAGTCACCATAGCCATATCCATATCATTGCTCCAGTCTCTTGCAGTGGTAGCGTTTCGTGTCCCCCCATTGTCTGGCAATGTTCCTCCTAGCTATTGTAATACCGAGTGTCACCCGGGTTTCTGCTGCGGTAGGTCTGTTGCTGCCCATATATTTAAAAGACATCGCCTAGTTTCTGGTGAGACTGGGGCTCCACTTACTCTTGTTATTGTGGCCATAACTGCCTCCCATTATGCCACTATTGCTGGACATTCCCACAAAGTGTGATCAAATGCATCTACTACTCCACACTGCCGTAGGCAAAGTGGATTGTCTGTCTTGTAGTGTAGTTCCTTTGCCCCTTATAGGCTCTGTGCATTGGAATAATATACACTATAGTTTTGACATAGGACTAAGGTCATTATGTCTCTATCGAGTACATTAAACTTAATTACTTGTGTGTGCTAGCTAGCTCAGAGGTCACTAGAAACTTCTCGTATGTACAAGAAGGGGTTAGTCTCTGACAACTGCATAAGCATGACAACTTTGTTTCCCTTAGAATCGGAAGTTCTTCTCAGAATCATGGAAACAATAGAGAACAGTTTCACTCAGTCAATCGGGCATGCTTTGTTTCTACAGAGTTACACAGAAATAAATAGACGGGCGTTTCAATAGAAAGGGTTTATTGAACAGTCTTATTTCTCGTGCAAATGATAGGAGCTGCTACAATCGTAAGACAGAATACGAAGTATAATACGTTCAGTGTTAGATAAGATAAAATAATACTGCAATAGCATGGTTTGTAGCATGGTTGAAGGTATATTTATACCTTGACGGTGTTTAGGAGTTCCAGTATTGACATAAAAGTCGGGCAGAGGAACGGCATGAATGAACCCCTAAGGAATAGATGTTCATGCATAATGAATGAGTTCTTGGAAAAATCAATAATCCAAGCAGGGGAAGTCCTAAAGGTTTAAGAGTCTGGTTTTCCAAGAACTCATTGCGACGTGTATTGCCAGATGTAGGTGACCATGCCTGTATTTGGTTAGCATGGATAATGCCTAAATAAGGGTTGGATTTCTATGCCTAAATAAGGGCAATGATAATTGTGCCTATATAAGGGCATAAATCGGGAAACCTATATACGGTATCTAAAACGATACACAACAATATGGGGAATCCACCGTCATAGGCTGTGTCTACATCCCTCTACCACTCGGACAAACTTTAGTAGATCATATAGTGGGTGTCTGGGGAACCCCATCAAGAGGCTTGGCTGTTACTGGGGGTGATTGGAACGTTATGTTTACGGAGCATGATAGATGATGGGCAACGTGGCACGGGGGAGATGTACGTGTACCCCGATTGAGATCCATGACAGAAGTGGGGATGTGGGCGTCGACGTGGTGGGCCTTTCACCCCCAACAATGCAGTCCTTGCCTTCTATTCTACAATGCATGGGTCATTTTATAGGGTGTATTACTTATTCATGAAGACTGGATACACCCATAGAGTCTCAGACATGGAGATCCTACCTAGAGGTTTATTAGTCCACTTGCAGTGGCACTGCAGCTGTCAGTGAGCCCTCGACGTTCTCTATTCCGCTGGAAGCTATCTCCGTGACATTTACAGAACTCGAAATTTAAAACGCATATTTATCGCCACGTGGCCAATTACTTGTCCTAAACACAGCAACTGCCTTCTCCAAGATTATACTATGGGAAGCAATGACGCCCACTATACGTGGTATAAGCATTAGCATTTGTGCGGCAGAGCGTAAACGACAGTTAACAGAACCTTCACAGATGGAGGTTCACATGTCAGATTTAGAGATACGTGGTTGGGGAGATGGGGCGAGCTGACACCGGCAGCTGGGCTTAGCCCAACAGCAATCCCAGAGAGTGCTATTGGAACATACAAAATGTGCTCGGATGGCCTCCCACAGGATTATCAATAGGGGGGAATAAGTCAGGGAAATTATTGCATAGACTGTGCCAGAATGCCTGCCCGACAGATCTGACCCCCCACAATTTGAGACGAGCAAGGAACACTACTCACTACTCCAAACGCAGTAGACAATCGTTTTCACAGCTATTACCAGACTATGTATACTGAATGCGAGGTACTGACGGACACACAAATAGCAGATTCTTTTAGATGCCCTGCCCCGGAAAGCTCCCTCAGCAGCATCACGAACGCCGTTGGATGCACCCTTGACAGTTGAAGAATTGGCTGCTGCCCTGGTGGGTTTGAACTCTTGAAAGGCCCCCAGCCTGAATGGGTTCCCCAGCGAATTCTTCAATAGGTTTATGTCTTTACTGGGTCTTCACTATTTAGACACGATCCAAACAGCACTTAAAGAGACATGTATGCCCCTGGACTGGTGACATGCCAGAATTGTTGTGTTCCCTAAATGGGGTCGCCGCCCCCCCCCCCCCCCCCGGAAGTCAACTACACATACTGCCCAATCTCATTCCTAAACATTGAATCCAAACTGTTATCCAAAGCCCTGGCCAAAAGACTGATGCCCCATACAGCAGACCCAGTTCATCTTGACCAGGTTGGCTTTATGGCCCACCGTTCCACGCTTCATAACATCTGACGGGCATTAGCCTAGTGAGTCAACTGGCACATCCCACAGCCTTAATCTTAGCGGACATCGACAGGGCATTTGACTCCGTCTGCTGGACGTACCGGTTTGCGCTCCACCGGCTGTTCACTATGGGGGCGTAAATTGTTATCATATATCCAACTGCTATATACAGACCTAACGGCAGCGGCTCATGTAGCAGGCTCAGTCTCGGCTCTGTTCCTTATCCGGCGTGGCACAAGCCAGGGGTGCCCCCTGTCACCCCTAGTAATTGTCCTGGATATGGAGCTGATGGCTACTTGGGTAAGAATAGATGCTCAGGTCAGGGGTTTTGAATGGTCCATTGAAGAATCAGATCGTATAGCATTATATGCTGATGAAGTATTGTTTTTCGTTACAGACCTGGGTACCTCTGGCCCACTGATCCTGAGGATAATACAGGGGTTTGAGGAGACGTCAGGGCTATATATTAACATTAGGAAATCTGTGCTGCTGAGAGGTTCCCAGGTGATCTCACTTGGGCCGCAGAGCTGTCCATAGTTGCAGACGGTTTTCAATACCTGGGGGTGTTTATCTCACACAGCCCAAAGGTCTCATGGGATCGTAACTTGGTCCCATTAAGGGAGCGTATCAAGACTGAGGTTACAGCCTGGTCATAACTACCTCTATCCCTTTATGGCCGCTCTGCAATCTTTAAGATGGTATTCTTGCCCTGCCTTCTATACCATCTACAGAATTACCTCTACCCAGTTGCCTCCACATGGTTCCAACAGATAAATACCGTACTGGGTCAGTTTCTATGGGGCGGAAGCGCATCTAGAGTAGTTCTACGTACCTGCTTTCCATTCTCGTATTGCAGAGGCAATGCAGCTACAGATATTCAAACCTTCCATGTGCTTTGCACTTGCAAGTAATTAATGACTGGCAGTATTGACCAAGCGATGACCCAGCCTATGCTCTGGAGTGGTGGGCAATGGGTGAACAATCCATTATTAAGTTCCTATATAGCAGTACATCTGTGGGCTCCCTCCCCCCAGCCAAAGGGATTGTGGTCCGGGCATGGAGGCAATGCCTTTGTAGGATGGGGCGGTGGGGTAGGTAGCCTTCTGCGGGAGACCCCGCTGTGGCAGAATTCACTCATCCCTCAGGTGGCGGGGCTGCAGGGCTTCCAGGGCTGGAATCGTATTGATGTTTCTACTCTAGGGAATATGATGCAGGTCTTTGTTCTTAAATCATTCCAGGACCTCCAATCTGAATTTTCAATGCCCTATAGTCAATTCTCTGAATACTCTGCAGCTACCCACATCTTGACCCCATAGTCATCGGTTAGAGGGGAACCTTCTTATAAGCGGTCTTGGCAACCATAAAATAACAAAGATTTATCAATCCCTGCTTACTAATAGCCCTACAACTCTAGATACCCTCCGATTGGAATGGCAAACAGACTTGGGAGAAATAGATGATGATAGGGCAGAGGCTTTGAAATCACCCCGTGTGAACCTATCTCCTCTTCGATGTGTTTCATCAAATTTAAATATCTTCACAGTGCACACTTTACTAGACACCGGCTGCGGCATATGGGACTCATTAGCTCCCCGAGTTGCCTACGATGTGAGTCTGAGGATGGTACATTCTTGCATATAGTATGGGGCTGCAGGGTTTTGACCCAGTTTTGGAAGGCGGTTGTGTCATGTTTGGCCGAGGTTCTAGGGTGGGAGATTTCACTGACCCAAAACTACTTCTATTGCATACCATCGAGGGGATAGGTGGTAACAGATACAAGTCTCACTTATTTTTTCTTGGTCTCACCCTTGCAAAACAGGATATTGCCTGACTGAGGACAGCCACAGGTCCACCTTTGTTCAGTGTCTGGAAGAAGGGTAAGGCCTTCTGTATGGGTCTCGAGGTCACAGTGTTTCAGGCATGAGGGTGTCCACACAAATATCCCAAAATAGGGCAACACTGAGAAGACTATTGTGGATTGATCCTAGCGCCTATACGCTCTGCAGACCTTGAACTAGAAGCTGAAATTTGACAATATGGTCACAAAGATAGCACGAACTCTCGAGCTTTACAAACTATACATAAGTCAGGATATGGACTGTGGGCTGGGTGTGCGGGGGGCACCGTAGGGTTAGTATGTGCATGTTTTAATTTTGTCACTGTTTTTCCTTCATTTATTCTTATTGTTTTATAGTCTTCTCACCAGGAATATTGTTGTGTGATTTTCTTGGTGATTTAATTTATCCACGCCTTGCCCTTCGTACCGGTTTTCGTGACAAAAACCCAATAATGTTTGTTCTGAACAAAAAAAGTCGAAGCACAACACAATAAAAATCCCACAACCAATATCTAAAAATTAAGACAAGTTTAATACGGAAAAAGACACATAAACAGTTAACATCCAATAAAGGGGACTGAACATGTGTATTTTTGAGGTTTTAAGGTAAAGACCAGCAATAAAAGTAAAGCCCCAATCAGAAATCAAAGCATATGGTTCATCTGGATCTAGGTGTGATTTCAGGATGACCGCAACAGAGGGGAGTTCAGATACACCAAGCGTGTTGTCCTGGTCAAAGTTTTTACCCTCTGACTTACTTTCTATGAAAATGAAAATACTCCAGCAGGGCAAAGTTACATGCAGTATTCAATACATTCTAATTGAATCTGGCTAGTGGCCCGCTGAAGTCATTGGTTTTGGCAGGGAAACTCAGATTGGGAAAATTCAACTTTGGCGGCTGCCAAAGACCTTTCGTCGGGCAGATCCTTTTCAAACCTTCGCCCGGTCACAGGAGGTCAGTCTACTGGGAGCCGATCATGTCCTATTCTGTTCTGCCACAGGTACAGAAACTGATGAGCTTGCGACGAGGTGTTACTTTTGTTCAGTACACTAGCCAGTGGCTGGCGGAGAGTCATGGCAACTCCCTGACGAATGGGCGAAAAGGTCCCAACCTCCCCACTTTTGCAGCACAACCTATTCGCCTCACTGCACACTATCCCACAGTGTACCATTCTCACTGAAATTCAAAATGGGAAAAATATTTGTGTCTCTGGAGGAAGCCTGTAGCACACCTGGGGGTGCGTTTAAGGTACTATATTGCAACATTTATATAGCGCAATATACACCTATGTGGGGCTCAAAAGTTCTTGCCTACATGGATAGCATGCTATACTACATAGGGTGTGTGGTTGAAGTGTGTTGTATTTGTTTTGATCCTAAGTGAGAAGTGTTACCATGTCATGTGTGACAACTACTAAAGTGCTGTTATCATGTGATTGGATGCAGCACTTAGCAGTGTGATGGATGAAGGAGTGTGAGAGACAGGTGTGCAGTGTATGGTTTTCAGTATGCTCGCAGTTTTGAGATGCTCTACCAGTTCCTGTATGGTATTTCCTCTTATGTTCATAGTCCACATACCTGGTTACTGCACTGTATTACCCAGTCTAAGATATTTTGTTTTAAAGTTTGTGGGCCTGAGCAGGCATAGGTTAAAGGGGAAAATGGTGGAGAGATCTGCTGCGAGGTACTTTGTTAATATCATTCCATATCTGATTAGCATTGTGAGATGTCAAGAAGCTGTTGCAGAATGTATCTAATTGGGACCAGCAATGGTGGACTAAATTAAAAATCCTCAGTTGGACGGCAGCATGTGGCAGATCTCTTCCGTTATTAAGTGCCTGTTCAGTTGGTGATGGGTGTTATATTTACTGTGGACTGATACAGTAGTGAATGATGGACATTGCCCTTAGTCATCTGTGAGTGTAAGAGTATCAATCAGTAAAAGTTCATTATTATGCAGACTGTAGGAACTGCAATCTACTGCCCACCCTCCGAGTGTTACGGTGTTAGTGTGGGTTTAATATTGCATTGTAATTTCATTTAAATAGTACTTTCCATCCCCAATGAGGTGTTGTAGCACATTGTGATGGGCAGCATGCCACTCCAGACCCAAGGTTAAAAGTTTTCATTTTGGTTATGTCTGGTTATAGAGATCAGTCTTGCTCTCTCAAGGAAGCCATGATATACGTTTACTCCAGTTTCTATATGTTAGGTTACATTCATCAGATTTACATGTGATCTTTAGTGGGTGAGAGCCCAAGGATAGAATACAACATAAGCTGTCAGCCTGGAAGATTGCAAACTATCTGTGGAGTGCCCCAAGGTTCAATGCTAAGCCCTACCCTATTTAACGCATGCAGGATCGTTCTAGCTAAGTTCGTCTGTGCACACCTCAACATCCTCTTCTCCACAGGCGACACACAACCCGTACACTCACGCTCAGAAAAAACCCCATACACAAGAAACAAGTTCACTGCCTGCATGACCGAGGTCGCTAACTGTATGAAAGGCAACTATGTCAAGCTCAATACTGACAAGATATAATAAAGAAGTGATGTTCAGCAAGAACATCTCACCTTAGGACTCCAAATAGTAGCCAGCCAAACCCGGACTCATACCCACACCCAGCAGAAACCTCTGAAAAATCATCAACAGCAAACTGGACATGACTGCACAAGTCAACAACATCACTGCATCCTGCTTACACACCCTAAAGATTCCAAGGAAAATCTTCAAATGGCTCCTAAGCAACACTAGAAAAACTGTCACTCATGCCCTTCTCACTAGAAAATTTGAGTACGGGAGCGCCCTCTACGCCGTGATCATCAAGCAACTTACTAGAAGACTACAAACCAACCAGACATCTCAGCTCCACAGGACTCCTATTTGCATACTTTCCATGTATACACAGAAACAAATTAGGAGGATGGGCCTTCTCTTACATTGATCTCAAAGCATGGAATGGTGTCCCACTCCACATCAGAATTTCCTCCCCTCTTCTAAAATACTGCAAGGAGCTGAAGACCTGACTTTTCAATTAACCAACCGACCATAGGCAGGGCTAGTCACAGACACCGGCTTGGCGCCAGGATACCCTCATGGGCCAAAGTGCGCTTTACCCTGCTTGCCTTTGTCGCGCCGAAGGAATGCCAAAGTCAAGCACGTCTGCGCCCGTCCGCAACGCAGCCGGTGCCAAAATTGCTGCCCTTTTTTGGTCTAGGTCAGTTCAATTCAAGAGACTCGCTCTTGGCGCTTAACACACATGAAAGTAACTCTCCACCTACAAACTGACAAATTGGAAGAGCCAGTAACCTGTTGGGGGTGTAGATATAAATTAAGTCCTCCCCCTGACTACCCCTATAGAGCAGACCACAACCTAAAGCAACTATTAGGAAACCTAGTCAATGCTAGGTCCCTTTGCAAGACTGCACAACACATTTATGACCTTATTTCCAGCCAGAATTTGGATTGCCTTTTTATTACAGAAACCTGGCTGAAAGATTGATGTAACCCAGATATCACACAAGCCCCCACACAGGCTACCTTATATCCAGACGAGACAGGCCTGACTAAAGAGGATGTGGCCTGCCAATGATATACCAGAACATGCTAATATGTTCCTCATTTGACCTCACAGAGCTTAAAGGGGCAGAAAGTCTTAGTATCTGCTTTCAACTTGAAAGCTTGGTCTCCTCGCGGAAGCCCTGGTTTACCGGCCCCCAGACACCCTGGGAGAAAATCTGAGCACCCTGGTTGTCAAACATTCAAATTTTACTATACTTGGAGATTTCAACCTACATCTAGATTCAACAGACACCCCGGGAGCAAAATATTTTGCAGACATTATAGACACTTTGGGACTCAAGCAGAAGATAGCTGGCCCGAAACACTGCGCGGGGTACACTTTTTTTTGGTAAACCTTTATTGTTACGTAAGGCAGTTATAATCACAGGCAGAGAGTCATAACAGCCGGCCATTACGTCAGACGGTCAAAGCAAGTCAATAAAGCCAAACATATGCAACATTCCGCCCCCTCAATGCCCTATCAGAGCTCAGGATAATGTCCGTACCGTATTGGTACCAGGAGTAAAGAGGTTTCTTTTAAGAGGTTTAAGAAAGAGCAGGATCTGATGCCGTACAATCCAACTATACCAAAACAAGGGGTTATCATTGATCAGGATATTCATGGTCGGGAACACTGCAGGCAGGGCGTTGGCACTAGCGTACATTAAGCAGGATAGACAACAAGCAGTACATTACGCCCCCCAATGCAGCATACGCCCGCTGTAGCTGAGAAGTTTAGAACAACATCCACCCTTGTAATTTGAACCATAAGAACGTGCAGCGAGCAACCTACAACTCAGATTCCCGAAGGATAAGAGAAAGAGAAGAAATAAGAAGAAAGCCAATCGAAACAAGAGAGAGAAAGGGGCCCTAGAAACTGAAAAAGGAAAAGAAAACAAAGAGTACCCCCCCCCCCCATGCCCCCCACCCTGCACCCCCGCCTCCGGCTACGGCCTCCCCCTCAGCAGCGTGCCTGTCGCCCAGTGTATGGAACCCGAAATTTAGAAGAGAGGGAAAGAGAACTACCACCCACCTAGACTAAAAGAAGAACCCAAGAGAGGGAAGAGAGAAAAAGAGAACCCCGAAGTCTATGAAAGAGAGAAGAAGAAGAAGAAAGAAGAAAAGGGGGGTTCTAATCTACAACTACTAGGAAAGGAGCGAAAGACGGAGAGGAGCCCCCTGGCGGTCCCCCGGCCTCACCCTCATGCAAATGTTATGTCTGCACAGGATGTAAAATACAACTGCAAAAGCCAGTACAATAGAACAATTTACAGAGAACTAAATCAGCCTAATAGGTTGTTAGATAAGACAATATATCGCGCATTCCTCACAGCCCCAAAATCGGAAAATGCCAACATAGGAGGTAACATCATTTATCCTTGTCCAGTCTTGCTCACACCGCGATGGCCCACCAAATTACCACTCTCCAAGTCCACAGTTGTAGGGAATCGGAATACCAAGGCAAGCCCAAACTGCAGCACTGCTGCAGCGCTTCGATGCAACCGGACCTCATCCAAGACCGTGTCTAACAGGTACGGTGGACCCAACCTGATGCAAAAACATGAATTCCACACCTCATTCGGCAAAATAGAGCAGGGGGAGAGTGTCTCAATATCCAAGCACGGCTGGAGCAGCTCCAGGGACACTTACAACATGACGTGGAGAGAAGTTCCATCGCTCAGTTCCAATCTAGAGCCCACAGATTGTCCTAGGCCTCCGAAATCACGGACTGGAAAGGGCAAGAAGGTCAATGTCTCGGACTCTCCAATATCAGTGACGGACGCCATCTTGTTGTATCTGGATATTAGGTAGGGCATCTCGCTGTGCGTCCACGGACCATCCGATCTCATTCGCTCCGCCGCGAAAATCACATCATCCATCTTACTCCCCAGTGATCGGGCATCCTGCTCCAGGGTGTCGTGAATGTCAGCTAGGGTAGCCATAAGATCGCCAAGGTGTGGTTCCGCCCCGTACCCCCCTTTTGTCATGCTCCCCCTCTTCGTGTGATTTTCATTAGGTCGAGACTCGGTCTCCCATAAACTGCACTCTGCTCTCCCCATTATGTTCCGGGGCAGCACCATTCTGGGTTGGGGCCGAGGCACACGTAGTGGGGCGTCGGGCGTCAGAGTCACCATCAGGGCCACCGAAACCGTTTCAATGCGACCAGATCGCAGCCACCGGTGGAGTAAGCCCTGTTCGAGCGCGGCTCGGCACAAATTCGGGATCCTCCCGCCGACAGCGGGACGAATATCATAACACTCCCCGGCGGCAGGCGAGCAAAGTTCTAAGAAGCATATATTCCACACAGGGGCACAGCGACAGGCTTGTCCCCGACTCGTGCCCCCAATCGGCCGAAGTGAGCGTGTCGAAAATCGGCCGTTCCTTTTTACGCCGGAGCCGACCGGCCCTTCCCTGCCGCCGGTGGCCGCTGTTGTGCACTTGGTGACCGGTCCCACAGTCTAATCGAGTCCCCGGTCATAAGGCTGCTGCGGGCCGCGAAAGTCGTTGGCTGTTTCTCCCATTAGGAAGCAGGCACAAACCTCGGGATTGCGCCATCGGCAATCGATACTGTTCACGTATCCGTTTATTCCATTGTGCATCAGGATGTCAAACAGGATGTGCGACCGGGAGGAGATGATACTCGGAGCCGAGGGACTAGGCGGCCATTGTGGACGCCGGCTTGGCTCCTCCTCCCGCGGGGTACACTCTTGATGAAATTTGTGCAAATGTTACCAGATTTAAACTTGATCCCCCAGTCAATATAACCTGGTCCAACCATAAATTCATCCCCTTTACGATTGGATGCTATAATTCAAGTTCCATGAAATACTCTGGACAAATAAGCCATAAAACAATGCGAAAAATGGAATAAAATGCTAACAAATCCTAATCTCCACACTGTGGCATTTACATTTCGAACAGAAAAGTATTTACTAAGATGAACCCATGTAGTATTGTGTAGCCACACAGAGAATGATGCTAAATAGTACAGTGATTGCATGCAAAAAATAGCAAATTAAACTATTTCAGGAGCTGGAACTCAATCACTATAATGTTTTTGTCCATGGTTACGTCACCATGGGCAAATGAAGAAGGACATGTCAGTCTAGCGCTTCCTACCATGCACCGCCAAACACCTTTCGCCTGCATCTGCAACATCCCCCTGGTGTGCACCGGAAGGTGTTGTGCTGCGGGTACTGCGCCTCCTAGCAGTGGTCACGGGCACAAACAGGCTGTTAAAGCTGGATCATCCACACACTAGGAGCTACAGGGGGATAAAGAGGACAGGCCGCCTCACTCCCCTCCTCACCCGTTGCATTACTGCCACCAACAGTAGAAGCCTGGATCTGTTCCACAGCAGTGGCTACTTGGCCAAGGGCTCGGGCCAAATCCCCACAACAATGGCCCATTTCAATTTGCATGGCCACGGACCGATGTGACAGAAGTGCAGTGGTGTTGCAAAGGTTGTTGTTTGACCGGGTATAGCCAGCCATGCGCATCAGGAACTGCCGTTGACTTCTCTGTGTGTCATGGCCCTCAAGCATCACCTTGGTCAGCTCCTGCATGCTTGTGTGGTCTACCGGTTTTTCTCCACCACCGCTGTAGTTAGTTCCCGCACACAATCAGTCATGACCGTGATGTTCCTGGCCAATTGCGTTAGTCGCAGCTGAATTGACCCCATATGTCTTGCTTGCAGGCGCTGCAGCCTTAACATCTGGGACTTCATGCCACCCCACACATTCGGAGCCTGGTCATCCTGAGCAGCAAAGCAGGTCCTTGAGCTGCGCCTAAGTCTTGGTCAGACTTGTGCCTGGGGTGTAGTTGTGGGGCTCACACGAGGCTGGCTAGTCACAGGAGCAGGTTCAGGAGCAAGCTCAGATTCCATGGGCTGCAGTGATCCAACTTGGGCACTGTGTTTTGTGGGTGCGGGGTGTGCTTGCTGGGGCAACAGGTGTCTTCACATCATTCTCGATTCAGAAATGGGGGTGGTGATGAACAGAGTGTCTGAATTAAGCAGACCACTCTTACCCAGTCCAAAGATCAGGGCTTGATCCATCACCGTTATTTATCTCACTGCACCATCCCAGTTCAGAACCTGGCTATATGCAAATCAGTCTGTCCCTGGCCCAGTGCATCATGGGAACAGGGCAGACTAAACTACCAAGCCAATTCTTCACCAGAAAGGAGACAAGCTACCGGGGACCGGTTTCTGGCATTTCAGCCGTCTTCGGCCCGGCTTGCTTGAATCCTGATGGTGCAGTGAGAAAGGGACTCATGTCTGAGTATACCCTGCTACACCTATAGTGCCCAAAAATGATTCAGAAAAGGGGGTGGTGATGAACAGAGTGTCTGAATTAAGCAGACCACTCTTACCCAGTCCAAAGATCAGGGCTTGATCCATCACCGTTATTTATCTCACTGCACCATCCCAGTTCAGAACCCACCATAAGCGTGGAAGGGTATACTCAGATGTGAGTCCCTTGCTCATTGCACCATCAGGATTCAAGCAAGCCGGGCCGACGACGGCTGAAATGCCAGAAACCGGTCCCCGGAAGCTTGTTTCCTTCCCAGTATAAGAATTGGCTTGGTAGTTTGGTTTGCCCTGTTCCCATCATGCACTGGGACAGGAACAGACTAATTTGCATGTAGGCAGGTTCTGAGCTGGGATGGTGCAGTGAGCTAAAAAACGGTGATGGATCAATCCCTGATCTTTGGACTGGGTAAGAGTGGTCTGCTTAATTCAGGCACTCTGTTCATCACCACCCCCTTATCTGATTCATATCATTCTCATCAGGAGTCTCCGTGATGTGCAGACAATCACTGTTGTCAGGGTCTCCTTCTGCTGCATCTGTGATTTTAAACAGTACAATGTAAGTTTGTGTTAAGGCTACTGTTGTGTGACATTAAGCATACTTGGCTCTCATCAAATCACTGACTGCAATCACTGACTGCCATGCGGTGTTGGCATGTTCTACTTGCCATTGTTGTGTTTGACTACCCACTCGCCTGACATACCTCTACAATTCCCATAATGCATTTGGCTTATGAGGGAAAACTTGTACTGGAGTTTGACCTGTACCCTGGGGTTGGACTGAGGGGATGCGCACAATTGAACAGTACTTTGATGTGTATGGTTGCATGCATCTAACCTTGTGAGTTATTGGCCGCTGCGGATGTGTCCTGCTGGGTCACTCCCACCACCACTTCTGGCTGGATTGTGGACTCCCCTAGGTCCTTCAGGGCTGTATTGTCGGGAACCGTTAATGGTCCCCCTCCAGTAATCCTGGCCTCCTTCAGTCAGTTTGCTATTCGCTCCTTTGCACGGCTACGCAGGTCGTACCATCGCTTCTTGAGGTCTGGCTGGATTGT
This sequence comes from Lissotriton vulgaris, assembly GCF_964263255.1. Taxonomy (NCBI): domain Eukaryota; kingdom Metazoa; phylum Chordata; class Amphibia; order Caudata; family Salamandridae; genus Lissotriton; species Lissotriton vulgaris. The sequence continues at coordinate 228,287,501 of NC_141691.1, read as the reverse complement.
GGACTCCCCTAGGTCCTTCAGGGCTGTATTGTCGGGAACCGTTAATGGTCCCCCTCCAGTAATCCTGGCCTCCTTCAGTCAGTTTGCTATTCGCTCCTTTGCACGGCTACGCAGGTCGTACCATCGCTTCTTGAGGTCATCTATACTGCAGGGTGTGACCCCCACAGCATTGACCTTGCTCTTGATCCGGAGCCATATTTAGCATTTTTCAGCCTCAGGCACTTTTACTGAGAGTGTGCAAAACAGCTTGTCATGGCTCTTGGCCATCTCCTCTATCAGGTTTTCCAGGTCCCTCTCACTAAATTTCAATTTGCACTTCCTGGGCGTGGCACTCTCCCCTGATGCAGGTTGCTCCATTCTGGTGCACTGAAAGTTCCTGCAACCCATGCTGGATGTTGATTCAGCGTTCCAGCACTCTGCTTCCTCCTCTCACTTTCTCTGGGCACTGAATGAAGTATGGGCTGGATGACTTCCTGGTTGTGATGTCCTCAGCATGCTTCCAAAGCGATTTCGCTATTTGCGATTTCGCTATTAGTGATTTCGCTATTAGCGATTTTGCAAAAGGCAAAATCGTAAAAGGGCTTTTTCGGTATCTGCGCATCTCTATTATAAAATCGCTATTCGCGATTGCGATTTTGACTGATTCTGTAAATATTTGCAAGGGGGTTCATGCATTGTAATTAGCGATTTCTAAATAGCGATTCCTTAAAAATCGCTATTTAGGAATCGTTAAATCTGATTAAGATGCAGGTTCCCCCAAGTCAACGACCATTATGACTGCTGACAGATCAGACCAGGACAGCAGACCTATGCTTAATTTCTTTAAGGAGGTTAGTCTGGAACAGTCAAGTCAAGTTATCCTTTCTTGCAAATCGGGCTCCCCTCTTGACCCGTGCCCTCCAAAGGTACTGCATGCTATTATTGGTATAATCAATTTGATTATTAACAAAATATTAAACTCCTCATTCATGCAAGCAGTAGTACCATCAAATTCGAAAAACGCAGCAGTTAAACCTCTCCAAAAAAAGCATTTACCTGACCCCACGACTCTCACGAACCTCAGGCCTATTTCCCTTTTACACTACATAAGCAAAATAACAGAAAAACTAGTAAATATCCAACTGCCAGCTTTTCTGCAGGAAGCTAAGATTCTACATCCAAGTTAATCAGGTTTCAGGCCTGGACACTCAGAGTCAGCACTGCTACACACCACGGAAAACACTGAAATTAGCCTTGGATCAAGGGAAGAATGCAGTACTGATTCTGTTGGATCTATCGACCCCGTTTGACACGGTCTCCCATGGCATCCTAGGAGACCGATTACAATCTTGTGGCATTTAAAACAATCATTTGCAATGCATTAGGTCTCGCATTAGGAAAGTTTGAGCTATTGGTATTGTAAATGACACATTTTTTATTTATGTGTTGGTTTTGAAAATAGCCAAATTAATAGCTTTGTCATTTACAATGCCAATAGTTTTAACTTTCGCAAATGTGACACCTATACCATTTGTAATGCAATATGTGTTGTATTTACGTGACTTAGCTGTATTGATATTACAAATAACAATGGCTTTGATAATTAATACTAAAATAAAAGTTATTGTAATTTATAATGGCAATAGCTTAAACTTTTGTAAATAACGTTTGTGAAGATTATGTCCATTGTATTTTATTGTGACGAAAATCAAAGAACAGCAAGTGAAATATTAACATCTTTTTGTTTCATTTGTAATAAAGCTTGAAACATTGAGAGAACATATTTGAACCAGTTGTGGTTGAAAGGTTGCACAGATTGATGCTGTGGTGATGCGATAGATAGAGTGAGGGCGATAGAGTGAGGGCGATAGATCAGGATGCAACACAGAAGGAGGGACGGCATGTGGGAGGCAACACAGAGGGTGGATGGTAGGCAACACAGAGTGAGGGAGGGCGGTCAGTAGGCAACTCAGAAGGAGGGCAGAGGCAGCACAGAGGGAGGGTAGACAGGATGCAATACAGAGGGAGGGCAGTCGACGGCAACACAGATGTAGGAAGGGCGTTTGGAACCAAACACATTTCGGCAACAGGGAAGGAGCGAGGGTGGATGGGAGGCAACAGGGAGGGATGGTGAGTCGGAGCCAACAGTGAGAGATAGGCATCAGTGATGGAGGGTGGATGGTCAGACAACAGGGAGGCAACACAGAAGGATGGTGGGCGGGATGCAACACAGATTGCGACACAGTGGGTAAGTGGGTGGGCTGCAACACAGAGGGTGGGTGGGTGTAATGCTACACAGAGGGTGGGTATGGCAACACGAAGGGTTAGGCAACACGGGGGTTAGGCAACACGGCGGTTAGGCAGCACGGGGGGTTAGGCAGCACGGGGGGTTAGGCAGCACGGGGGGTTAGGCAGCACGGGGGGTTAGGCAGCACGGGGGGTTAGGCAGCACGGGGGGTTAGGCAGCACGGGGGGTTAGGCAGCACGGGGGGTTAGGCAACACAGAGGGTTAGGCAACACAGAGGGTTAGGCAACACAGAGGGTTAGGCAACACAGAGGGTTAGGCAACACAGAGGGTTAGGCAACACAGAGGGTTAGGCAACACGGAGGGTTAGGCAACACGGAGGGTTAGGCAACACAGAGGGTTAGGCAACACGGAGGGTTAGGCAACACGGAGGGTTAGGCAACACGGAGGGTTAGGCAACATGTAGGATGGGTGGGCCAGCGGTGAGCTCCAGGAAGGGTGGGTGGGCGATCGGCAACACGAAGGGTGGGAGGTAACACGGAGAATGGGTGGGCTGGCGGCAGGCAACACTGACGGTGGTTGGGGGTTCGCTAGGCAACACGGAGGGTGAGTCGTAGGTAACACAGAGGGTGGGTGGGTGGGTGGTAGGCAACACTGGGTGGGTGGGCAATAGGCAAGGCAACACATTGAGCGAGAGGCAACACATTGGGCAAGAGGCAACAAATTGGGCAAGAGGCAACACGGAGGGTGGCTGGGTGGGCGAGAAGCAGCACGGAGGGTGGGTGGACGAGAGGCAGCACGGAGGGTGGGTGGGTGTCGGGGCGGGTGTGAGGCAACACTGTTTAAGCGGGAGGCAACACAGAGGGAGGGTGGTCGGGCGGGAGGCAACAGAGGGAGGGTGGGCGGGAGGGAGGCAACGCGGTTTAGGCAGGAGGCAACAAAGAGGGATGGTGTGCGGGCGGGAGGCAACATGGACAGGCAACATGGAGGGAGTGTGGACATTCGTGTGAAAATAACTAAGTGTCAGTAATGTTCGAGGTGTATGTAGCAGCCTTGAGTTATTGAAATAAGATTAACAAAATAACCAACAGTAACATGGTTATCAAAAGTTATATCCCAACTCAGATGTCGTATGTATAATGTAGCAACAATGCGCAGTTATTCTATTCACACTTTGCCTTGACCGCTAGCTGCTCCGCCATGAGCATAATTGTCTGCTAGTAGTTTTGGAACAGGGGTTAATTGTGCGGACCTTGGTAGATTAAAAGATCTGAACCAGCAGGAGAATCTGTTATTTTATTTGCCCGATACAAATCTTTTCTCGTCTGTTGGTATAGCGCAGTACTACTTAAAGCCTCAACCTATTTTCTTCCAAAGGGATTTTGAATTAACCATGTTTATAAAAAGCACACCAAGTACAAAAGCAAGTAGGAAGAAAACGTTCTTTTACGAGTATTCCAACGCATTGTTGCTCTGTGCACTGTCTCTTTTCCCAGCGAATAGAAGAAAGGTAACAAGAGTGCTAGATGCAGAGGTGCAAAAGGCGAATTGTGAATAACAAAAGACACAAAGGACCAATGAACATGATACATCAACAGGGCACTGAGTAACTCTGACTTAGGAGTTTTATTTTGACATAATGCATAGCGTTTTTCAAATGTTTGAGAAATGCACCATTATCAAATTATTTTGGCTTTTATTGTACTGTTATCTAGTTAAACCAAAACACTAAGGTGGAGTATTTGCAATCTTTAAACGCTTTCAAAACAAAACAGTCGGAGTCTGAATGCCAGTCAGGAGAGAGAGAGCGAGACACAGACAGACACACACAATATCTGAGAGGGTGAAAGAGGATGGTATTTCAAAAGTTAGAATCGAAAATTGTTCTTGCCAAGTTAACATCAGTAATCACAGTTGTAACAAGACAACAACGCCCTTATTTGCCAACTTAATTGTGTGAACCTCCGGATGATGAAAGGCTGAGTCCGCTCAGGTAGTATGCAGAACTTTAACTTGCAGATTCGTACAGATCTCTTCGTGGAGTGTGCGCCCGCTGAGATTGCTCACTAGTATCCTATTGTTAAAGGTATTCTGTGTTGAAGCTTCTTGGTTATAACAAGAAAAGCCTGGGAGTGAACTGAAACCAGTATGAATAGAAAGCGGATTTGAATCACGGCTTCCTCTGTTATTCAATGTGAGCGTCAGCAAAGAGATTTATCTCCATCACAGGACAAAATCGGAAGTGGTTAGAATAGAAACACACGAACTGACATCCGATAATAAGCCACGCTGTGGAGTCGGTTATTCTTTAAAGTCTGTGAGAGCCAAGAGACAATGCAGTTTGCAGTATTGCGCTATATACATGCATCATCCTCATGAATTCAACAAAAGTTAAAGAGATCGGCAGACTTACATTTGGGAGTTAGGAGATGGACTCTCGTCTCTTTCTCTGTAGCGCCTCCTTGTCCAGCCTCTGGGGGGTGGGCGGAGGTCTGAGCCCCAGCCGCTCCAGGATGCCTCTCTTCACCGCCTCCAGCTGTATCCGCTTCTCCTGCTCCCCCCGGGGCCGCAGCTCCACCGCAGTCAGGAGGACGAGGAGGGCTAGGCAGGCGCCTGGTGCCCTGGGCTGAGCGCCGCAAGGACTCCCCGAGCGCGGGGTACACACAGAACACGCTGTAAACAGCCCTGCTATATGAGTTATGGCCCTGAATGTGGGACAGGGGATGTGCACGACGCTGGGCTGGGCGTGCACGCCCACGAGGTAAAATCGCAGAGGGAAAGCGCGTGCACATCCCCTGTCCACCTGTAGGAGGGGGATCAAGAAGACTTTCAGTCGGTCCTGAGGGAGGGACCTTTCAACTGATATCCCGCCTGTCCGCCATTTGGGTACTTCGCTGTGCAGGTCCCGTGCGGGCCCTCCAGGCGCAAACTACAAGCTGGCCGTGATGCTGCGCACCTGACTGGGAGGTGTTTGGCTGCCTACCTGCGGGGCCTCGGATCTAGTGGACAGCGGTGAGATGACCAGATCCGGTAGGAGAAGGCTCAGGCCTACGAGGCTGCAGCCACCATTTTAGTGCCCGCAGCTGCAGGAGCCCGTGACTGAGCGAGCATCACGGTCAAGCCTACACTCTCCACCTGGGAATCAGCAGCGACTCGCAGTGGGAGCTGTGACAGAAGTGTGGGGGCTGAGAGGCCCTGCGGTCGGACCCTGGGGAGGGAACTCTCTACTGACATCCCATTTGGCCACCATTTTGGAACTCAGAAGAGCCGGTTCCGGCCTGGGCCCCAGCCAGCGGGAACGGAGACCTGGCGGGGACATCCACAGCTGACTGGGCCCCCGGACCTTGTTGCTGATGGTCCCAGAGGTGCTGGGCTGTCCTTTGGGGGGGCCCGTACCTAGCGGGCAGCAGCGGGAGCGGCACTGGCAGGAGAGCGCGACGACACACAAACACACAGCCGCCATTTTGGGGTCTCCAGCCACCGGCACCCCGGAGGGAACAGACACCGCAAAAAGCTAGCATCCTCTGCCTGGGGCCTGACGGCAGCACCCAGCAAGACCGGAGGTGTAGGTACGGGGGCTGAGAGACTCTGCGGCAGCCTCCGGAAGGTCTCCTCGCTGACATCCTGCCTTGCCGCCATATTTAGACTCCCCTACCATGCGCTGGGTCCGGCCGGAGATATCCTCAGACCGGCGAGGATGTTCCGCGCCTGACCAGGTCTTTCAGACCACACTGCTGACGCATCCTAAGGTGTTGGAATGGCCCCTAAGAAGTCCCTGCTCAAGGAGCCCCATTCCTATGCTCAGCCTGCTGACCGTCTTTGATCCCTGCTGCCCTGCGCCTCGGCCACCCGGCGGAGTCCTATTCTTCCTAGTTACTACTCCCTGGGGCGTGGAGCACCGTGCGGCGTCACCTGATTGGGCCTAAGTTGTGCGCCGGAAGTTCGGGTGCGTTACGACAGTCGGCCCAGAGAAGCAGTACTGACGCGGGCTCCCATGCCAGAGGGAGAGCCCTGCGATGGCTGCAGAAGTGGCGGCGGCCGCCGATGTGGTGAGTGGGGGGGGGGGGGCAATGTACGTGCGCGTGTGCCTGTGTGTGCGTGTGCGTGTGCGTGTGTGTGTGTGTGAACAGCATGCCATCTCTTGTCTAACTGAATGCTGGTTTGCCTGCGGGACAGAAGATGTGCACGGCTCCGGGAGGCTGGGCATGCGCGTCCACGATGTGAAATCGACGCGCGTGCCCAGGTCTGTCTCCCTTGAGAGCCAACTCCGCAGCAATAGGTCTCGAGCGAGACCTAAAAAGGGCTCTGGCCTGGCTGAAATCATTTCTAGAGAATAGGAAACAAATAGTTACCCTCTGCCACTACCAATCAACGGAAAAACCCCTGCTTTCTCGGGTCCCACAGGGCTCGGCCTGCAGCCCAACACTCCTTAATATCTATATGGCCCCTCTGCGCAACCTGATTTTATCTTTTAACATTGAAACTATTTCCTATGTTGATGATACTCAGCTAATCCTAACTTTAGACAAAGATTCTACTGCGGCAGAGGAAAACTTCCAATGCCGCCTCTCCGCCGTCATTGGATGCAATCAAACCATCTCAAATCCAATAGCCAAAAAACTGAGATCATGCTGTTCGGCAAATCTAATACCTTTGTGCCTAAACAGTGGTGGCCAAATGACATTCCACCTCCGCCAAACACAGTGGATGTTGTGAGGAACTTGGAAATAAAATGTTATAATTCATTATCCTTCCGTCAGCAAGCGGTCTCTGTAGCCGGCAGATGTTTCCACATGATAAAGTCCCTTTTTTAAAAGTTCTTCGATCTGCATCCAAGTACAGCTAGAAATACAGTTGTAGTGGCCCTAATCCTGTCCCGTCTAGATTACTGCAACTGCCTGTACGCAGGCGCCAATAAGGCGGTCCTGAAAAAATTCAAGATAGTCCAAAACGCTGCAGCCCGCCTGGTACTAAAATTGCTATGCTGCAGGGGAATGACTTTTAAAGGAGAGGTTATGTTTGAAATGAGGGGGGCAATTTCCAGAGATACAAGAGTAGGTTTTAAAGCAAACATGCAGTTGGGTGTACTCAGAGAGAGGAGGTATGCAGATGGTGGAAAGGAAGGAGAGAGTCATTCGAAAGAAAAAGGAGCGTGGACAGAAGTTGTAAGTCAAAGCCAGTTTTCATGAAGGGATTTTAGGAATATTACGAAGGCCTTTTAACACCTTGGCTGCTAGGTGTTTTCCCCTCCTGTGCTGCAGGATGCTTATTCCCATTGTTCATGACGAGCTCAGCTCGTCATCAGCACAGCTCAACCGTGCATCATGACGAGCTGAGCTCGTCATCAGCATCGAAAGGGTTAACATAGCATGCAAAGCTATAGAAAGAAACAACATTAATTCATGTTTTTCAATATCATTATAGGCCATGAACTAGCTCTCACATACCCATTGATCCCCTACGGGAAAACAGAATTAAAATAAATATAGTTTCAGTTTCCCATAAAATCTGATGAAATGGAAACTCAACACTTTAAATGTGTGGGATACAGATGCACTTGTCATTCCTTTCTAATAACCAGAGCAGGACGAACAAGTATACAGTCTGTTGTAGTGAATTTGTTTAAAGCGATGCTTCTCAGGGCAAGTAGCACTGGGGCGTTTTCCAATCTAGAGCACCCATAACACAGGCATAATGAAGTGTCAGATCTTGGATCTGTCTGTCATTCAGCCTTCCTATAGCAGTAATCCGACACAAAGGAAAGCCCTGCCTACAAAAGTCCTCACCTGAACAATAGAAACAGAATTCCCACCGCTCACACTTGCCATCTACCAAACTGCAGTGCTCAGGAAAAATACGTTTGGGAACGCCCCTCTCCTAACAAGACCCTCACTGGAATTTCTAAGGGTATTCCTGTCTCTATTCTTACTTCCTTAAGAGTTTGGTCTCCACCCTCAAACCATAGGATTGTAGGCAATACAATCCCATAGTCCGATTCCATTTGTTACTACAGCAATATGTGACTGGAACTCTTTTTCCTGCCCCGGGCTGCTGTCGGGCAGTTTTTTGTCTTGTGCGGGAACCTGCTGAGCTCGCGGCATCGCTCTGGTGGGACTCGTGGTCCCAGAATGCACCGCTACTTAATCGCTCACAGCTGCTGCATTGGGGAGGCGCGGACACTGCGCTATAAAGCGCCACCTTGCCCCACACAAGACGCGCGTAGGCAGCGCCCGGGCAAAACCCGGGCCAGGGGCGGGCCCGTCCTTGCCCGTCATCACCAGGCAGAGGAAGGCCAGGGCCACCCCCCAGGGCCGGACTGGGAACCGAAACCGGCCCTGGCAAAGTGCTCGGCCGGCCTCCCCCTCCCCCAAGGGGGTTGGATTGGGGTGCGACCGTGCTCTTTGCCAGGGCTGGTTTTCTGCCGATTTTGTTACAGGGCCGTTTTTGCAGCTATGCTGCTAAAAACGGCCCTGTAGCAAAAACGGCCCCCTGGGGCCCAAAACCGGCCCCCACCCATGCGGCCGACCGGGGGATTGCCCGGTGCCCGCAACGGCCAGTCCGGGCCTGTCATCCACCATCATGGTCTCTCTCTCAGGTACTGTTTTGCGATATTTAACTTTACTTCCTGGGCAGTAGAGACGCTGAGTGGAGCCTTGCTAATTTGGAACATTCTCTGCTACGCTGAATGAGTTGCGAACTGTCTCTTCATATCAGACTTGCTACTGCAAAATATACTGGTCTACAGTCCTTGTCCTGTGTGCCCGGACTTTGCACTGCACTTTGCTTTTTAGCATTAATCCTTCGATTAACTGTTTTCATCCCATGCTGCTGACCATTTTTTAATGTATTCTGCACTTTTTGGAGGATTGTAACAATGGCTTTGTGGAGTTCTTGTTTTAGTTATTTTAGCACCGTGTGTTCTAACCACAACCTGCGTTTTTTGCACATTGTATGTTGCATTTTGCCCAGTGTACACTACATTAAGTAACTGGCTAATAATTCACAGGGCTATTATTCTTGAAGGTCTGTTGTATTTCCTGTAGGGCGCTTACTGTACAATAATCATGAGTAAGCAGAAAATGTTCACGGGGAATAGTGTGGTCGGTACATTAGATGCCTTCATTCTGAGGGCGGAATCTGCCCTCATGTATGAAATACAATTGACAGAAAGAAGGCTATCTCTGTCTTGATCCACAATCCCCGCTGGGCAGACTTCCCTTAACCCCTGCACTTCCCGACCCTCTTCTGTCAAATAGCCAGGTTGTGTCTACTGACAGCTCAAGCCCATCTTTATATGTACCCTCAGTCTTAACGATAAATTCTGGTCTTTGTCCCTCAATAGAGCATGAACCCACTCCTGTGAAACCCAAGGCGACTACCTGAGGGCAGATGGCTAAGCTTAAATCAGCCAGTAACAATGATTCTCCCTCTACAAAAAAGGGTGCCCAAAACCAAAATCGGCTCAGGGAACTCATGGTATGCCCTCACCATCTGTTCCGCCCCCAAGTGTTGATAGTGAGGTTACTCTACCTTTTATGAATCAGACTACGGCAGGGCAATTATCTATGGGCCCGAGGAGGGGAACTTCTGGATAAGGTTAGAGACCATGCTATCCACGCTACTAGACTCTACGTTAAAAAAAATATGTGCAATAAAAGGGAGTTTAGCCAACTAGAGGGAATTACCAGCTGTAATCCTCTACCCACCCTGGTAGTGAGTCCACCTATCAACATTGTTGATACAGCGAGGAGGAGAAAAGGAGATACCATGGAAGGGGCAGAGGGAGGGCCTACTGAAAGACCTATGGCTAATGGTGAGGCACAAGAAAAGAATAGGTGTAACACTAATGGGCCTAGTGGCCCTGACATGGGGGCTATTTCTTGCCAGCCCCTTCCTTAGTAGAGAAGGATCATCTAGGTCCTACAGGGAAAAGGGGCCGGAGACAAGGGAGCATCATATTCCGAACCTTCCAACAATAGACCTTCCACCTGAATCTACCTCATATGTATCGGTACGGGGGAACGTACCTCCGCTCACAACCGGGGTTAATGAAGATTTTGCGCAGCTAAAGAACAAACTCACTCATTCGTTCTCACACACCACCACTTTAGGCCAAAGTATATCTAAAAATATCTTAATGGCACTTTTTATTTTATGTCAATAACTAAATGTTTTTAAGTATATATTTGTCTGACTTATTTTTTTTGCAAATGAAAACCGAATAAAGTTTAAAAAAAAAAAAGACTATAGTCGGAGTGAGATCACCTGTTCACAGTCTGTTGGTCCAACAAGAACACGTTTTCTCTCACAAACAGAGCTTACTAAATAGGTTCCTTTCCCATTAAGTTAAACCATAAGATGACCTGTGAAAATAATCAAAAACTTGGGACTGCTTTCCTGTTTTTGAGTGGTCAAAGTGCTTGGATTAGTAAAAGTAGCTAATTGAAAAGAACAATAGGGGTTGTTTTTACTTCCATGGATAGCAAAAGATGAGGAAGAAACGCACACAGAAGTAAGCCAGTGAACAGATATCAAGCAGCTGTTTATTTTGAGTTTACTAACAGTGCTTCCCTGAATTGCGAATACATTTCTCCACGCCGTTTGGTATGTAAACATGCCAAATCGTGCAGTTTTATGAATGCATCCCCGTTCTTGCACAATGTTATTTATAAATGGAAAAGCAAAACTGCAACTACTAAAAAGGAAACAAACTCAGATCTGGGGGAACTATGGGCACCTGCATCAGGAGAGGCCTCGATGTGTGCTGTCCACAAGTAGCATTTAACTTTTTTTGCCATTGATGTGTTTTCCTAGGCCACATACTATGGCCTCACTGGGAAGTTAAATATGCCAAATGGGGAGTCGCCAGTTTTCCAATGTTTTAGGCGTCAGAGCATATATGTTATGACTGGACTGCAGTATTCCAGGATGCAGAGCTAGAAAACAAGCAGCATCAGTCCACAAAAATGGAGAGCGACCACGCAAAAAGAGGCACTCTCTCTTACTGATTTACAGGTTTTACCAATGATTGTTCTTAAAATGGATAAGGATTTCAAGAAATACGATATTTGTTTCAAATACAAGGGGCTCTGCCACCTCTTTTCTATAGTCTGCCTTTGATTTCCTTATTATAGAGGACTTGTGATGTCGCTAGTCACCTAGTGAAATGACATAGTGGCACAACTGTAATAAGTCATTACAGTCGAGGTGTGACATAATAAATACTTCCAGCAGCGAAGGTAAAAGAAAGCTTACACAGCATCTTCACAGCTGCAGTTTAAACACCGCTGTAAAAATGAAAAAAATAGGTCAAACGAACAGTGACTAGCAGAAAGGAGATTCTGATGGGAACAAGTTGATTTTTTGCTCACTAAAGTTAATTGCACAAAAACAGTATTTATCTACAGATCGTGAGCCCTTTAAGTTGTTTTAATCTAACCTGCATTACACCGATTCCAATATATTTTTAAAACAAAACACAGACTTCTTTTTGAAGTGCTAAATTTTGCACAAAATTATGCTTTTATTGTTCATGTTTGCAACTATACTCGTTCACATTAAAGATAAAGATACCTAGGCAACAAGGGTGATGGTGTGATCATGTATTATAAGCAAATAAATACCCTCTGTTGTACATTTTAAGGACATGTCAAGTCACTGAGGAGTTCCTCGACCTTATAAAGTAACTCAGCATTTGGCCTCATTCCTCTGTAGGATCAAGGAACTCCTCGGTGACTTTCATCATCCTTATAATGTGCAGCATCGGGTACCTTATCTCATATTTAACATATAGAAGTCTGTCATAACTTTTATAAAAATCTGTCTCTACCTTTCTCAATAACCGAGTTGTAGCATCAGTAGCATAATACGAAAAGTATATTGCTACTCTTCTGTAATAACCTATCACAGATCAGTAGTGACATTAAACAAAATCCGTATCTACAGTGTGTGCAAAAGGCAGGTCATTGAACGAGGTTTAAAACTGTTATTTAAACAAAGAAATGGATAACTAGCTAGTCAACTTTTTCTTCTGAACTATTTTTTCCTTGAAACGTTAGTCATTAGCTGATAAGGAGACATTTTAAGGCAGTCTGTTCTACTTGTTGCACTGGTCGAATTCATTACACAAAAGCAGCAATCCGTGTGCATTTTACGAAGTACTCTGAACTACAGTCACTTTTGACTTGCATTAATGCCAGACCCATTCATTGGCTTTTCCAATGATTCTTTAGAACGACTCCCCTGGTTATGCCACTACTTTACCAGGTCTCCCGGTCTTTGTTTTTCCACCCTTTACAGAGGTAGGGGTGAGTTAAACAGGGCTGCAGTGAGACCAGGGCTGTGGCCTTGGGACAGATAGGACCTTCTGCCTCACAGCATCTGCTACTAAAAGAGGTATTAACATTGGTATGGTATTTTATGTCCAGAAAATGCAGGCATCTGATGTAGAATTAAGCAGGGTTATTTAATCTGAATCAATGTAAAATTATAGATGGTGCATTACTTCACAAACCCCCATTAGAAGCAGTGTTGACTCATGCTCGCCCATCTGCTACTGAGAAGGTTACTCTTGGAATGCTCCTCAAACAACAAACTATATACATTATTCATTCTACAAGGCAGTGACATAATCGACTTGAACACTGGCAATGGACTTAGGAAGCAACACACTTATTTATACACAAGAAAAATACCACCAGAACATATCACAAAATAAACAATCTGTAACAATGCAAACAACAGCAAAACAGAATCAAAATCATCAACCACAAATTCAATTAGACCAAACAATAAAACACATGGCAACCAGGACACAACAAACGTTCTCCGCCACTGATCTCTGTCCTGCACCAGCTTGTGCTAGTGGGACTGGAGGGGTGAGAGAGAGAGATAAGTGTTTCATAGGTGCGTCGAGAATCTTAGAATTGCGCATTTATTGAGCATTTAAAATTATTTCTTGCTGTACACCTCTACATCCCCCTTCAAAGTCTTTCCCCACTCAAACTAGGTAGAAAATCAGTATTATTCTATTGTCTCACTTAAAACTGAGGCTCTTCAATTTAATGGGATTCACTTTAATCCAAAAGAACCTGTGGAAAGCGTCTAGCCTTGTAACATATTTGGTAGGTATTTTCGTAGTCATGCATTGTGAAAGCATAGGTACCTCTGCAGAGAGCTGCCTAGTGGCCAATATAACTGGAAAGACGAAAATATGCCATTTTCACCCATTTCCTTAGCAAAAAGGTACCACAGAAAGAAGCAAATGAGGTAAGAGGTAGAGCAATCTGGTGTGTACTACAGGTATGTTGACGAAAGCTTACTATTCATCATGATTCCAGTTAAAGGGTCCATGCAGTTGGTCACTATGAATGTGGTCAATAGAAATTTCTGACTCATTTTTCATATGTCCAAGTAAAACAGTCAATAGTCTTTTGGCACTGAGCATTCAGACATCAAGGGCAATCTATTGTGTAACCTTTGGGGTAGGTTTACTCAATTAATTACTCTATGGATATTTTCACAGTTTGTCAGATAGGAATGAAACCACCCTAAACAGGTTAACTTAATGTGAAGTCCATATAACTCAAACGGATCGCCAGCAAATCAACAGTATATTTTAATGTCATCGTCAAAAGCCTGTATTTCAAATAAACTAAGTGGATTCTTGCTAGATTTAGCCATCAAACTTTGCAGACTAACTGGTGGCAGTTATCATTATGCCTAATACCTGGAAGTAGATCAAGAGCCTGGAAGACCGACCAGAATAGTTCCCTTTTGAAAAATACAATTTAAAAACAAGTGGTCTCACGTGACCAGGAAGCCTTGTAATTGGGGATACATTATTGACCAGCAGTCTCTTCACTGGTAATTTCGACTACAATTATTTTCAAATAATATTATTTCTTGTTCAAGATTTAAAGCGCTACCATAACACGTGCATGTCACATTGTCGGCTTTCAAAATGCTACATGACCAATATGAGGCAATAACAGAATGAAGGCAGTGGGCAAGAAGATGGAGCTAACCATTAAGTTCAAGGGGCTTAAGCATTGTAAGTAAAAGAACAATAAATAGGGTGGGATTTGAAGCCATACAACTCTTGGAATTTTCCATAAGAAAGGAAGCCGTTCCACACAATTTCTCTCAAGCATCAGAATCTTCTCCTCCGCAATTGAAGTATAGACCTCGCTCTGCAAAGAGGGACAGCCCACGATTCTACCCCTGAATCCAGCTCTCCTCTACGCAGGAGTGCAGAACCGCCAGAAAAATAAGATGAATAATGGATGCCCCAAAGGGGTCAGCCTATGTCCAGAACAGTGGATGTTGGCCTCCAATTCTGGACTCTGATTAAAAGTTGATCCCAGGCTTTGCAGACGAATCAATCATGACAAAGTGTGTTCTAGTTTCAGGCGTGCGATAGATCCTTAGCAACTAGCCACAGGAAAGCGGTCACTCACAGATGTGGATTACAACCCAGGTGGCCTCTGACCAATCTGGTGCTGTTGCGGAGGCCTTCTCTCTTCAGCAGAACGAGACTTTGGATGCCGGGAGTGTATAGGTAGACCATTTGTTGTTAGAACTGGACAGACAGATGCACATGAATGAACTAAACATTTCTTAAGTTAGGAGACAAATAGGAGAGCAGCGCGGGGTTCAGAGACTAACATGCATGGAGAAGAGGGAAAAGTAGCACTTAATACCTACTAGCCCCTAGGAAGCATCTTACAACTCTAGGGACAACATACAACCAGTAAAACCCTTGAATAGGGGTGCCCTACCTCTTATGTACCCAGTGCCTAATCTGAGCTGGTGGTTCAAGCGGGGTCAATTGGAACTCATTTTTGGGAACCAACCAGCACTTATTTTCCTTAAACAAACTTGGATCCAGAGCAAGAAAGAAAAACATAAAGAGGGGATGAAGGCGAAAGAGAATGATGGAAGAATAGTGATGAGGGAGAAAGGAGGGAAATAACAGAACCTGTAAGAGGGAGATAAAGAGGCAGGGAGCGTCTGGGATGGATTAAAGAGGCATGAGCTGGAATCAAGACTAAGCGGCCTTGGCATCCGCCACCCCGACCTTCGACCGCAGCGACTGCGGGCTTCTGAGCAAAACCTTGGACCCCAACACTTCTCCTTTTTCGAATTAAGCACTTCATGTACACACACACACTTTCATCACCACTCTGCACAATCAATGGGACTCTGGGCAACACGTGTTTTGCGACTAATAGTACGATACAAATACTGCTTCAGGGTCAACTCATTATTTAAGACCGCTCCTGATCTGTTACTAAACAATTATTGATTCTCAGCAAATCGGTTAGTAGCGGCCTGATAACTGAAATTCAAATGGCGTTGGTGTGTGAGACGAGGATTTCTGTCAGTAGCCACCCATGTTGAAAGGAGTGCCACTTCGGCTACTCCTACTAACGACGGCCTAGAACTCTCCCAGCAAGCAAAATACCACAGACCACGCTCGACTGGAGGCCTGTTACACCAGACTCAACAAGAAAAGATTCCGGGTCTGTCAGAATGAGAAAATGAGGAGACGGTGGTCGCATTGATACAGCGCCAGGGACTTTCAACCCTACAATCGGCCAATGAAGATGTAAGATTGGTTTCATATTAGAGTCACCGCAAACTGACAACTCGGCTTAAATGCAGGTTTGCACTTGCTATTTAAGTAGTGCTTTTGGAGGGTGGCTAGAACTGTGGGCGCTTCCTATTTTCTGGCTCTTGGTGTAGAGAAAAGTATTTGATAAAAAATGAGCGCGAGATAGCGAAGCATTCCTAACCACACTCATACGTACAAACACGGTGCCATATTTAATGTAATAACACGCACCCTCCCCGCTATAACGCGGAATACGTCACACACAGTTTACAAATGCTTCTTATAAAGAAATTAATTGCTTTTCTCCTCGAGAGGCCTTCCAAGACACCCAGCACCAAAGACTTAAACATAACCAGCTGCCTCCTCACAGAATCATGATTCACACACACAGCAGGCAAGGAAAAGGCCATCCTAGTACACCCACGACGAGCATGTTTTATGTAACAATCCGAGCAGCAGAAGTCCCACAAGGACCCGAGCCAAAGCAAAGTGTTTTTCAGTGTTTGCTTAGTAACGACAGTACAAAAGGAGCCCTTAAAAAACAAAGTGTCCTGCTCAAAATGCTTATTTTAACGCAGGATAAAAGTTAATATTCGTGCAGACGGTGAGATTCTTAATGGAACTGTGCCAAGTTTACACCTTGCTGCATATTTCTGCTTTGATTTTAAATGTTAGCAAATTAACCATTTCATGTCTAGCCTATAGAAAGTTTAACTGTCTGCCTTCTTCATGTAATATAAAAAGTAAAATAAAAAAATGGATACATAGCGAGGCTGTTTCAGCCCATTATCCATTGGTGTAGTCAACAGTCAATCACATTTTCATTTCGCCCTCCACAGAATACAACATGACCCCTGGGTCTTCCCACTTCGGTCACTGGCTCTCTTCCACTGGAGTGACGGCGTTTTACGTGTACATCTACCTAAAAAGAAGTGCACCTCAGTGCTTGGGCTACTCGGCCCATAGTTTACTCTGCCAATACTTTTTTCTTTACATTCCTTATTCTTTTTTCCAGCCATTGTGCGTTTAAACTGTGTGTTCTGGATACAGTAATTGAAAATCAATAGTATCTATTTTCTGCACCAATAATCACATTTCATGTGATATACATTAAAACTAAATAGAGTTTATATAACTGCTCCCGGCTTTGTTCCAATCAAATTGTAATTGCTAATTATTATTTTTAAATTACATTTATTTTTAAAACATTTTCCCCACCACAATTAAGAAGCAGCACATTTTTATTGTTTTGTTATTTTTGTGACGTATACTTGCAATAAAAATATATAAAAAAGTTTACCATTGCACCATCTTCCCAGGCCAGGTCTATTGCTTTGGCCAAGGCAAAACTGAGAGGGAGGCCCAGGACTTGTAAACCCCCGTCTACAGTAAAACCCTTAGCAAGCAAGAGAGAGAGGGAAAGGGAGGGTCGGAGGGGGGCAGGAAACATGGCTTGTGTAGCTCAATTGGGGAGGCAGAAAATATAAGTTTTAAAACACCAAGAGATTTTCACCCTGCTGGTGTAGTATGGTGAGACGCAGTCTAGTGGTTGAGGGGTGGAGACAGAGGGAGGAGCAGGAACGGGAGGAGCCGGGGAATAGGAACCAGGGGGACAGTTAGAGTAGGGACGGGGACCTGTGTGATAGCACCAATAAAGAGCTCAAGGAAAATACCAGTCGTGTCCGTGTGTTACTGTTGGGGATATGACAGCTGGCGACGAGGGTGGGATCAGACAGACCCCCACCTCAAGAGTGCCCCGTCCTGCAGCGTGGAGCGAGCTCCGCTGCAGCCGAGACCCTGCGGCGCCGATAGCGAGCCCCCCAGGAGCAGCCGGTCTCCCCTCGACAGCGAAGAGGGTCGAGAAAAGAAAGCGGCGAAGTGTGCAAGCGCCGAAGCGCCACAGGAAGGAGCGCTGAGTGTGGGCGCTGAAGAGCAGAGGAAGAAAGCGCCAGAAGACGAAGCGCCGAGTGAAAGCGCCAGAACACCAGCAGAGAAAGAGCCGGTTGCGCTGGACGCGAGTGTCCCATGGGCGCGAAGACACAACGAGGACGTAAGTGAAGGTCGGGAGCCCACCCCGATATTGCCCAATCACCCCTGAAGCTCCGTAGTTGTAGAGTGTGGCGCGCTGCGAGTAAACGCAGTGAAAAGTGCAGCCAGCGCGATCGCGCGCCAAGAAAGTATTCGAAGCTCACCCTGAGCGTGAGTCCGGGAGAAGACGAAGGACGCGACGTCGGGAGCTCACCCCGGTCGCGCCTGTGCCCCTCGCTGTGGCGGCGGATGCGATGACAGCCTTTGTGTCCTGGAAGGAGTCCCCTCGCCCGGTGAGTGCGGTGAATGGACCCGAGTGAATGAGGCAGAGAGAGAGAAATAGAGAGCCAAACCTCGTGTGACCTGAGGCTCCACAGCGGCGGCCATCTTAGAGTCAGGCAGCTGGAAGGACATCCCTGTGAAATTTAGCGGCGGCCATCTTTAAGTCAGGCGAACAGTGGGAATAAGCATTGGTAAAGGACAAACATTGGCAAAGACCAAACCATCATTGGCAAAGGCAAGAGACATACAAACAAGCATTGGTACATGCAAATCAACAAGCATTGGTACATGCGAAGACAAGTGAATCAACAAGCATTGGTACATGCAAATAAACAAACATTGATACATGCAAATCAACGAGCATTGGTACATGCAAATAAACAAGCATTGGTACATGCAAAGACAAGTGAATCAACGAGCATTGGTACACGCAAGTAAACAAACATTGATACATGCAAATCAACGAGCATTGGTGCATGCAAAGACAAGTGAATCAACAAGCATTGGCACATGCAAATAAACAAACATTGATACATGCAAATAAGTAAATAAGTGAGCAGTGACGCATGCAACTAGACAAACGCTGATACGTGCAAATAAACAAGCACTGATCCACGCAAAGAGACACAAGCATTGAGACACGCAGATCAACAAGCATTGGATAAATCGCAGCAAAGAAAGAAAACAAGTGTTGCTGAAAACCAAACAAGCACTGGCGAACATAACAGAATCAAGCATTAGCAAAGACCAAGCGAGCATTGGCGAAAGCCAAACAAGCATTGCTAACGTCCCAGCACATGACCAGACCGCAGGTTTCGACTAAACACAGATCAACTACGAAGACGAGAAGACAAATGAACAGCCCGTGCTCTGTGAACATGATCCATCAAAATCCTCCTCTTATGGCGGGGGAAGAAATCTCACAACAGTTCAATCCCTGCTTTGACGCACCACCCCCAGGGATGCAGACGGATACCTGGAGTTTGTGTCTCAAACGGAACCAATGGCTGGCCACATCGAGTGATTTCCTGGATGCCAATGGAGAACAAAGAGAGAGGAAGTGTCTAATGCTGCTCCTCCATTTGGTGGGTCCAGAGGGCCGATGCCCAATCGAAACAGTTTCCGAAGAAGACACAGACATCTATAAAAGACTCCAAGAGAAGCTATGTGTCCGTCTCTCCGCACAAACGGAAGTGGATCGAGAGCGCATCGCTTTCAACACAGCTCGGCAGGAACCAGGTGAACCACTGCCAACCTTCATCACTCGGTTAAACAACATGGTACAAGGCTGCCACTTCAACACCTTTACGAATGAGGACGCAGTCCGACTCCGGATAATTGAAGGCTGCGCAAACCCCGACACGAAACTCAAGATCTTGCGAGGAAAGTGGTCACTGGAAGAAATCATCAGGAAGGCTGAAATTGGACTGCACGTCAATGTAAGAGACAAATCAAAGGCCCCGAATCTGAAAGCAAATTATCAAGACGCCCGGACAGACAACCCTCAGAAAACAAACGGAACTGAAAGGGGAGAGAGGGAGGACAGATCAGCAAAAAGACAACGGGAAAGACACAGTGACAAAGAAAATAACACGGATCACTCAGAGTCGGATTACTCAGCATCCGACTACTCAAGGTCAACCAAGGACTGCTCGGAGTCAGATGACCCAGAGTCAACCATCCAAAAGACAATTCCAAAAAGTTATTCACCCCCCAGGAGTTCCTCAAAGAGTCATTCAAAGGAGGAAGAAAGAGCATCAAGTGGGACAGATCGCACTCCTGGACAAGAAGGCATCCCACACAGCAAGTGGGAGAGAAAGACTAACCATAGAAGAAAAGGTCGCACTGGTCAACACCGAAAGTCGGCGCAGGGACATCAGTCGACAAGCAGTGAAGACGAGTCCAAGGAAACATCTGACCGGAGAACACATAAACCCCAAGTCAGAGGTGTTGGAACATCAAGCAATAGGGAAGGAGAACCAGATAACACAAGACGGACTGGTTCCTCCCAATAACAAAAACCAGCAAGAAAAGATCCATGCCTTCATGGGCCCCAAAGCATCCATGGGCCCCGCGAAAACGACGAAACAGAGCGTAGATGGGTAACATCAGACGAGAAGGACGAAGAGGCGAAAGCTTGGTATCAAGCACAAGGAACAAGCACGGAATCTTCAAACAATCTCCCAAATGAGACAGCGTTGAAGATATTCCAACAAAGACACATGGAGAAGCTTTTCAAACACAATTCCGAAGGGGAAAGCAGCTCGTCACGGACTACCCGGTTCCGAAGACCACCTAGTAGGACAGTCCCAAATGAACACTCACAGAGGGAACTGACGGAGCACCCCTCTGATTCAGAAAGCACGTCGGTCCGATCTTTTGAGTCGGCAGAGTCATGGTCCCGACAACGACCACGTGCAACATTCTTAAAGATTCATTCTCAGAGGGAAGTGAGGGAGAATTCCTCTGATTCAGACAACATGTCGGTCCGATCTTTTGAGTCGGCAGAGTCATGGTCCCGACAACGACCACGTACAACATTCTTAAAGAAACATTCTCAGAGGGAAGTGAGGGAGAACTCCTCTGATTCGGACAGCATTTCGGTCCGATCGTTTGAGTCGCCAGAGTCGTGGTCCCGACACCGGCCATGGCGCCAAGCACCTGAACACATCAGCAAACCAAGGGACACTCCTCACATCGAGAGCGACGTGTCCCACACCAATGTCAATGCACACTTGATCACTCCACCAGACAACCTGTCGCATCGAGCACAGGTGCATCGTGACACTAATACCACACCGTCACCCCGGGTAGGGGCAGCAAGGTTGACTCGAAGGCCCTGGTCCTGGTCCTATAAAACGGAGGTCGGCATCGTGGCCAATAGCACCCAAATAAAAATGGACCAACCAGTCAATCCGCAAAAGAAGCCAGACACGGCGGGAGAACTAAGTCATCATCGGAGGAGAACAAGACACACCAACATTCTGCCGACCCCAGGGTCTGCCTGTTCCAGGCGTGTGCAGGCGTGGGAAAAACAACCCGAGACAGCAAATCAATCTCCAAGTCATACCAAACTGACCTCCACCGTTCATACCTCACCGGCCGGCATCCCAGACTCGAAACAGGAAGACAGTGTTGTTTTTGACCTGACGAAGCAAAAGGCAGTGAAGATAAAGGCGGTGAATGAATTACTGAACCAAGCCAAGACAGTCTCATCAGATAGCACCATAGTGTCTGGCATACATGATCCTGAACTGGAGGACAGTGTTGCCTTCAACCGGACAAGACAAACGGAAGCAGAAGTGGATACGGGCGCGCGGAAGAGGACCAGAACACTATCCACCCATGAAAGAGAGCGAGCACCTAAACCAACAGTAGTTACACCACGGGAAAGAGACATGCCGACTGCGGAATGTGAGAGCAGACAGTTCACACGCAACGTGATCAAGAATGCCCTGATTAAGACAACAGAAAGATTGACCAAAGTCAAGCCCACCTCGGATTCGACACTACTGAGGCTCGAAGAGCAGGCTGTTCGCCAACCTGTGTGGCGGATTGAAGAACTGCGAACACTAAGGACATTAAGCTCATTTTGTTAAGAAAGGGGGAGATGTAGTATGGTGAGACGCAGTCTAGTGGTTGAGGGGTGGAGACAGAGGGAGGAGCAGGAACGGGAGGAGCCGGGGAATAGGAACCAGGGGGACAGTTAGAGTAGGGACGGGGACCTGTGTGATAGCACCAATAAAGAGCTCAAGGAAAATACCAGTCGTGTCCGTGTGTTACTGTTGGGGACATGACAGCTGGGAGTCATACTCAGCGCTCTATGTGTCCTTTCAGTGTATGAACCTCATATGACACCAATTCCAGGAAAACAGGCAATTGAATGTGTACACCAAAGATAACAGGCGTTACTAAAAGCCAAAACGGTTTGCGTCTGCAAACATGCATTTTTAAACCTATGCAATATGCAAAGAAATATTGGCCAAATATGAAAGTAAAGGAGCGGCCCTGTAGCCTGGACACACGAGCACTGGCAATGAGGTGCACTCATTCTTAAGCATCAGTGCAGAAGTTATCGGGCAAAATACCCCTCTCTCTCTCAGTGAAGAGCAATGGCCAAAGTGCCCAGTGCTGTAAACTGCGGTGGGCAGACACAGAAACTGAAAGACACTCGAACAGACCAATGGGTGAAGAGGTCTGCAGAAAGCCTTGGTGTGTATAGGAAAGTATTTTTCATGATGTTCTGGAATCTGGAGGGCTTCGCGAGACAGCTAATGGCGCAATTTACTTGATCCCAAGTGAGCCTATCTATAGAGATAATATGCATGAAAACATAAAAAGCATTAACCAGTAAATCAGTTGAATCAAGAAAACTACAGCGTGCAAAACATCTAAAAAATTAAATCCAACTGTGAAATTAAGGGGCAGACAGATACGTGGTGGAATGTGTTCCACAACTGCAAGGTAGCTATTCATATAACCTACACAACACACAAAGTGTTTCACGTCCCAAGGGTGTGCAAGCAAAAAAAGTGTAGGCGAGTGAAGTGCGTCACAAAGCACATTTTTGTTGAGAGGATGTTTTTCCATCAAGTTGTCACCTTCATTGGAACAACATTCAGTGTTCGGACAGGAATACCTCACCATTTCAGCCCCATGAGGAATAGTCAACTATGCCAAGTGTGACTGGTACCCCAGCACAGTACCAGTGCTGCTTCTCTAATCTTACATGGCCATCCTTTCCATAATTTTACAAAGTCATTTTTCAGCCCTGTGCAAATCCATGAAAAGGCGGTTTAAAGTCAGTCCCCTAGACTTTGGGTTCGGGTTGGTGAGGAAAGCTTCGCATAACTAACATGCTCATGAAAGGGTGGAGGCACACCACCCTCCTCAAATGCTTGACAACTTAGTCAATGATTGACATGTGAATCACCCAAGATCTGGGCACCTCTGGACCATCCATTTGGTTTCACACTGCAGGGTTCATGTTCATGAGAATTAAATATATGAAAATGAACCATGAGTTATACCCTGGGGGCTGTCCTGTGCAAATCATTATGATCAAATGCCCCAAACGATCGACAGAATGATGCACAAGTGTGAGAAATTGGGTTATTATTTGAGGGGAGTGTTAACCCTTCTCAAGCAACTACCACAATTCTTGTCAGGGTGAAGCATAACAATCATTAAATTAACCTGTGTTCAAGCTTCTGGTAGCTTGGCACAAAATCAGACTTATCTCAAGAGCAATATGTAAAGTATTTAAGAAGTGTTCAAATAGTATTAAACTGAAAACACCACACATGAAAAATCCCACATGGATCTAGAAAATTAGAGTCAATTTTAATACATAAAATGATATCAGAATGACAAACATCTAATCAGTAGAACTGGAGATGTGCAATTTCAAAGTCTTAGGTTAAAGTACCAACATAAAGCGCCAAATTATGTTATCTGGTCATGCCGGACTGGGGCAAAGTCACATGTTCAAGCCAACAGTGATGGAGTGCAGACCAGGTACAGGACAGAGGTTGGCCTCGCTGGGCAATGTACCTGGGTGTACTTGGACTCAAATATGAGGTGCTACTTGGAGTTTCATTGCTCTGCATTGATTCCGATCAGGAGTTTCAAATACCTGAAATGCAAGGTCCTGCTACACGACGCCTCAGATGAGGTTACCGTTCAGGTGCTGCAAGGTGCTGCAATGTGAGGGCTGTCGTCGAGTTGCATCACACTGCGTTGATTATTGGAGAACCAACAGTTGGACCAGGGGAATACACTCCCTTTTTTAAATTGTTTTTTTTTTTTACACTGTTTTATATAGCGCAAACTTGACCCGAAGGTATCGGGTATCAGAGCGCTTTACAGGAGGACATTTATTTTTGCTAGGCACGGGGAAATTAAGTGATTTGCCCAGAATCACAGGATGTTCAGCGTCATTGCCGAGACTCGAACCCTGATCCCCAGATTCTAGGTCGACCGCCCTAGCCGTTAGGCCAACTCCTCTCTCTTGCCAGTCAAGAATCCAGGACCTGAGTAAGGCATCTCTCTGGGGAATCAGGACTCACTCCAGGAGAGGCTAGCCACAGGGCACAGGCGAGCCCAGTAGAGCCTGGGAAGCTAGGCAGATGTAGGATAGGTCTCTGGAGCTTCTTATGTCCCTGTAGCTCAGAACAGTAAGCCTGTCAGCCAGCCCTTGGAGTCACTCTGGTGGTTCTGGGTTCAAGGAGCAGGTCCAGTCTTGCTTCCCTAAGCAGCTGGGCAGTCCTTTTTAAATCAGGCCAGCAGCAGAGCAAACCAACTTATGAGTTTTCCACAGGTCAAGAGGGGATCTGAAGAGTTGGTCTGAGGGTCGACTATTTATACCCTTTGCCTGTTTTGAAGCATAAGAAACTCCTGGAGCTTTTCCCACACAGGTGGTTCTTAGGGTTTCCTTCCTCCCTGTCCAAGTCTAGGGTGACAAAAGCCTGGCATCAAGTTTTTTGTGAGAGTGCTACACCAGCTCCTTTGAAAAGTAAGTGGAGCATGTAACAGCTCCACCCTTCCCATACGGGTACAATGGCACTCTCCCAGAGACATCCAGGTCCAACTGTTCACACCTGGGACCAATATGCACTCCTGATGGGCGAGCAATTAACAGGCGTAGGCAGCTGGAAACTCCTAGAAGGCCTCAGAAAGTTTGGGGAAGGAAAATGCCAACCTTCTAAAAGTGCAAAAAGAACAATTGATCCACAGAATGCAGAACAATGTCATACATTCACCCCAGTAGAGAGATCTGGGCCTAAATCCATCGTTTTTTTGCTCACAATGCCATTCCAGTTTGGACCCAGCTGTATGCAAATTAGTCTTGACCCTGCGCCCAATGGGAACAGTCCAGCCCGAACTGCCAGGATGCTTGTTTCCGGTCCAGGGAAGAAATGGCTTGGCAGTTCGGGTGGACTGTTCCCATGAGGTACAGGGTCAGACTGATTTGCACATGTCCATGTCTGAACTGGGGTGGTGGAGTGAGCTAAAGAATGATGATGGATTAAACCCAGATCAGTTGACTGGGGTTTAGTGTTTGAATTGCTCAAGCGCTCCATCCATCATCCCCCTTGGTATCGCTTTGTTCACCCTAAGTTGGCAGGGTATGCCCAGACATGGGTCCCTTGCTCACTATGCCACTGGATTCAAGCTAGTCTGGCTAATGACGGCTGATTAGCCAGAAACCGGTCCCAGGTTGCTTGTTTCCGATCCAGGGAAGACATGGCTTGGCAGTTCGGGCAGGACTGTTCCCATGAGGCACAGGGCCATACTGATTTGCATATGGCCATGTCTGAACTGGGGTGGTGGAGTGAGCTAAAGAATGATGAGGGATTATCGCCTCGGCCCGCCTCTCCCTCCCGGGGGAGACGGCTGGGCCTGCCGGTGCCCATGCGACCGCACACTCTCCGGACCCCTTCGGCGAGTCCCTCCCGCCCAGGCGAGCGGGTTCCTTCCCCGGACAGGCTCCCGAGAGACGGAGGGGCGCGCAAAGGTGGCCGGTCGGGGAGATGGGCACGCGGCTCCAACCCGGTCGTCAGGTGCGGCTACCTGGTTGATCCTGCCAGTAGCATATGCTTGTCTCAAAGATTAAGCCATGCACGTGTAAGTACACACGGCTGGTACAGTGAAACTGCGAATGGCTCATTAAATCAGTTATGGTTCCTTTGATCGCTCCATCTGTTACTTGGATAACTGTGGTTATTCTACTAGAGCTAAGACATGCCTACGAGCTCTGACCTCCCGGGATGCGTGCATTTATCAGACCAAGACCAATCCGGGCTCGTCCGGCCGCTTTGGTGACTCTAGATAACCTCGGGCCAATCGCACGTCCACATGACGGTGACGATACATTCGGATGTCTGCCCTATCAACTTTCGATGGTACTTTCTGTGCCTACCATGGTGACCACGGGTAACGGGGAATCAGGGTTCGATTCCGGAGAGGGAGCCTGAGAAACGGCTACCACATTCAAGGAAGGCAGCAGGCGCGCAAATTACCCACTCCCGGCTCGGGGAGGTAGTGACGAAAAGTAACAATACAGGACTCTTTCGAGGACCTGTAATTGGAATGAGTACACTTTAAATCCTTTAACGAGGATCCATTGGAGGGCAAGTCTGGTGCCAGCAGCTGCGGAAATTCCAGCTCCAATAGCGTATATTAAAGTTGCTGCAGTTAAAAAGCTCGTAGTTGGATCTTGGGATCGAGCTGGCGGTCCGTTGCGAGGCGAGCTACTGCCTGTCCCAGACCCTGCCTCTCGGCGCCCCCTTGATGCTCTTGACTGAGTGTCCTGGGGGTCCGAAGTGTTTACTTTGAAAAAATTAGAGTGTTCAAAGCAGGCGGGTCGCCTGAATACTTCAGCTAGGAATAATGGAATAGGACTCCGGTTCTATTTTGTTGGTTTTCGGAACTGGGGCCATGATTAAGAGGGACGGCCGGGGGCACTCGTATTGTGCCGCTAGAGGTGAAATTCTTGGACCTGCGCAAGACGAACCAAAGGGAAAGCATAAAATAAAAAATGTTTTTAAAAAAAAAGAATGATGAGGGATTAAACCCAGATCAGTTGACTGGGGGTGAGTGTTTGATTTGCTCAAGCGTCCATCATCCCCTTTGGTATCGCAACCTTCTAAAAGTGGAATTATCAAAAAATTAATCTAAAATCCAACGTTACCATTAGCGACGATTCAACATTACAATTCATTTGAGTCCAAACGGGACATTTCTGCATTTGTTCTCAACCAAGAGTTAGTATTAGATGTAAAAATGTAACCCAATGTTATCCTATGGGAGAGGTAGGCTTTGCAGTGGTTAAAAACGAATTTGAGTTTTTAAAAGCTAAAAGTACATGTCCACCTTTTTAAAATACAGTGCACAATGCCCTGGTCTACTCTGTCGAAATGGTAATTTAAGACTGCATACACAGGCTGCAATGACAGGCCTGAGACATGCTTTAGAGCGCGACTTAAGTAGGAAGCACAATAAGTGCAGCAGGCCTACTATTAACATTTAATTTACAGGCCCTGTGGATATGCAGTACTTGGGACTTGTAATTCAATGTGCCAATTTAACCCTGCTTTAAGGAGTGAGCACACGCAGAGTTTAGCAGTGGTAAGGTGCATAGTGTCCAAAACGCCCACAAAAACAGGTTTAGAAAGCAGGAGGGGTGAAGGCAAAACGTTTGAAGGTGACCCAGCAGAAAGAGCCAAGTCCAACAATAAGGAAACCATAATTTGCCTGAAATCGTTGGTTAACAACTCTTTAGCTATAGATACACATATTGTGCATGTCAGCGCCCCCTAGTGATGGGTCTGGAATATAGGACGTTAGCTTTCTATGTATTTATTGGGTATCAGGCATGAATAAGGACTAAACCCGGTTTCGCCCTAATAACCACCACGCATTAGAGCAGCCTCCACCTTTGATTGTTCCCCCATTCCATAGTGTATCTGTGTTGTGGTGTGACTGCTGTAGCAGGGGTCTCATCAATGTGCACCGTCAGGACAGGAAAGAGGGTCACATGAGAACCTTCAATGGAACAAGCTGCACTTTGATGGTTAAAGGTAAATAATGGATTAGGTTTCACCATGTACACGTTGAAGATTAACAGGCTCTGCATTGACTGTAAGGCACTGCCCCCACCTTCATCAGTGGTGAGCGTGGCGTGAATAAGGATGGGTGAAGCAAACACTATGCAGCTCACTAGAGCTTCTTTACTAGCATAAAGGTCTGTACACAGTACAAGTCTGGTTAAAGTAGAATGTGAAGACCACGTTGCTGCCTTACACATTTGAGCAAACTGTGTATTTCCCAGGCAGACCATGGACTCGATTACAACGCGTCTGGTGTAGCGAGGGTTCATTGGTGATCTCACACACACAAGCTTAAATGCAATGCACTATACTTCTGGTCAACACCACAACATGGCTGTGCAAATGCAACAAAGTGATGGTTATTAGCAAGTAACAACTGTGCCTAATGTATTACACTGTGGCGGTTTTGAAATCCAAAGTGCGCAGTAATGAAGTAATGGCAACTAAGAAAACCACCGTACAAGAAAACTCTTCAAAGCTCCAGGAATGCATGTTTGTAAATGCTTCGAAAGGCAGTCCTCTGGGGCTTCTGAGCAGGACCTCTAAGTATCACCTAAAGTAGTAAATGAGGATAGAGAAAGGAGCCGCTCTACACCTTGTAAGAATGCTCGAATAAAAGGTAGCCTAAAAAATGTGTTTGTTCATACTTATGTGGAAAGCTCTATTGGCAGCTATGTGTGCCTATATGGAGGTGTGTGCTATGCCAGACTGCTTAAGCATTAGCAGATACTATGATTATCTTAAACATTTGCATGCACGGAATCCAACACAGAGGTATCCACAATGTTTTCACTTAGCCTCGTCGTAGGACACCTGCGACGTTGTGTCTTCTTCCTGGGTGAAACTATGCACCGGAGTGACAGCGATGTAAAGCCACCCTCTTCCTGACTGAGCAGATCATATGGTTAAAATAAGAATGTTGATAGTAGAATGTTGAAAGTAGATGTTGATACCAGTCTAGTTGCATTACCACTTGATGAGTGACCAAGGTTGTTGCTTCCGGTTGAAGCCACAAGAATCACTCATAGCGGTGCAAGTCACAACTTCCACACAATATACAGACGGAACAGCAAAGGGGGAGTATTTTGAACAAATATCCCTAGCCATCAACCAAAGTAGATTGCCCACAAACGGATACAGTGAATACCATAATGACAACGAGTTTAAATTGTGGGTTTGAGATTAACAGATGTGCCCCAGTGCTGGAAATAGGTTTTAGCACAGACATCTTCAATTTCCACTTTTTTATCTCCTGATGAGTTTTGCTTTGTCAGACTCCTATATGCTTGTCTAACCCAGGCACATATTCTGATAGGATTTATACGTGCTTCTTCAATGCCAATTTTGGACACTCTCTAGTGTGTTAGGCTTCTGTCATTTGAGAGTTTTCAATTGTTCGCCGGATGGTTTGCACCCTCCAAGGGGCATAGATTTGACTTTGAACATTTGAGCAGATGCCTAGTTTGTGTATTAAGTGAATGGACATATTGGTTAATTGCTGGAATGTTCTCCCAGTGGATCAGACAATCTTCTAGACATAGATGCACTTGGAAGAACTGGCTGTATACATGTACCGCCTACTCAGAAATGCATTGGATCCAGAGCCTTTGCAACCGATTTGATGACAAAGGATGGACTGTGAGTCGATCATGATTCCTAGTCCCCACAAGACACATCTATTGTTGGTGTGATGGATGCATTGAAATGTGGCAGTGTGGGTCACTGAGGTAGAGGGTTGCCATGATGCATCCCTCCCCCAGCAATGGAGTAATTGTATTGAAATGGCACATCAGCACCTATATGTTGAGTGTTCTATGGTCTATTATTATTAGCCGTAACATACTTTCTTTCCTTCATTTAGATTTTCTATGAAGTATATGCACATGCCTCTTTCTTCAAATAGGATCTTTCAGGACTTCCTCTAGTAGTTTTCAGGTCATTTACTAGAGCAAGAGAGACCGATATTCTTATCTGGCATTTATTTGGTCTAGTGAACAGAACCAGGACTGTTGCTCAAATTCAATGCAATAATAGTTGTTGACCTTATCCAACATCCTATTGTCAAAGGTCGAAGAAATAGCACTCCACTGACAGGTGGCTTGTGGTGTAAGTAGTAAGACTAGGTCATTATTTCTTTGTAGAGACAACTCTTCCAAAATGCCTAAGGAGCGTAATTGGATATGGCCACAAATGCTGCTGAAGTGTTCTAGCAAGGTGTGCTGCTATGGCTGCTGGGTTTGCTGTATATACAACCATTGAGATTAAAAAGTTGACTGTTGGCTTGAAGTTGGATGCCTAACTATGTTGTTGAGTATTGTCATTAATTTGTCCACTTGTGTCCTTCTTGATTTTCTCAAGGACTGTATCCTTTAGACCAGATAAGCATTTGCACTCAATGTGTATGTTCCAAATGTACATTTAAAGCCCTTGAGAAAAAAATGAGACTTGCAGACAAGTGTGCGTCATGAGCGGAGGTTTTTTACATATTTGATAGCTCTACTGTGTATTTGCTGTATCGAGGTCAGCTCTAATGCCTGAACAATTTTCTCAAATCTATTATGTGCCACGGAAAGATTATGGCACAATTCAATCTTTTTCTCCCAATGAAATATGTTGCCCCTGATATGCACATTTCAGCAATTGAAAATTGACCTGTGGCCTCCAGGCCATTTTAATCTTTATCTTTTAATGAACCCTGGTTAGCCAAAAGATTGGTGGGCGATTCATGTACTGAGCACATCACGAACAAATCCCCAGGCCCCTTTCACAAATGTTATAAGTGTTCTTTTCTTAACAATGTGTTAAAAATGATTATTCTGCTATTGTGAACGTCTCAATAAGGAACCAGTTTTCTTATTCATCAACCTGCATTTCAATGCCATGATGGAACTTTTGGCCTATATGCAGGTGTTTTGCCTGGATGGGGAGGTCTAAAAGGGCTAAAGTCTGACCCTTCCTTATACTGACAATTATTGCAAGTTATTCCAGGGATTTTATTATGCGAGTCATCCTGATCCAAATCAGGCAGCAGTGTTATTTTTCTCAAATGTAAAGGAAGACTGCTTCATATTATTTGCCACCAGAGTCTGAGAGGTCTCCCTGCTGCTAGCTCGGCAGCAGCATCGGGGAGCATAGAGAAAGCGAGAGGCAGCATATGCACAGAAGAGTTGTGATCCGCTGGACAGTTCTGGATTACGGGAGTCTTTACCTACCAGAAAGATACATTTTAATTGAATCAGCTGCACCAAAGTGAATCTGTGTAGATATCCATGGTCTGTTGACACGGTTGAACTTCTTTAAATGGCAAATCAATGTAGGCTATAGGAGTAATCTAACCTCGAGAGGATGCAGGCAGCCACAACTGTGGCGTGAAGATCTCCAAGAAGGAAGAGCAGTGAGTTCTAGCAAGCATAAAGCATTGAAGAAAGCTACAAAAAAAACAGCATTGATCTGAGCGTTCATCATCAGGTTTTCATCCAGGATGACCCCCGGGGACTTTGCCTTTGGGAGCAGCAGCTGGGCATCTCACAACTAGTAGGCCAGATAGACCCAAGCCAGTGCTCTTAGTACCTACAAACCATCAAGAACACTGTTCTGTTGGCATTTACATTAAAAAGATTTGTGCCATCTACTGCTGAGCTGCCATCAGCTAGTTAATTGGGTCAGCCAGAGAGTCTGTCATCTGGTCATGTAAGTGGATAATAAACAGCATGTGAGCAGCAAAGCAGAGCGCTTTGCACCCAAATGACCTGATGATCCGAGAAAGGTCCAAACACAGATGTTAAAGAAATCAGAGATGACGGTGAAGACCTCTGGGGACACCTAGGAGATCAGTTGTCTTTAGAGATACCGCCCTAGCTTTAAAGACAGAGTATAGCCCTCAAGGAATTAAATAAACCAATGGAAAACAGTGCCCCAAACACACTTCTTTCGTTGGTGAATTGTGCACAGAAACTGAGGAAACACTCAGTATGAGATATGTTGGCACTGCCTGTGAATCCCCCCCACCACCCGTACCACTCCTAGCCTCTCACCAACGAGAGCAAGCCTGGTTCTGGCAAGGAAGCCCAAATCCCACTGAGCACCAAAGAAATCCAACTTCATGAACAAAGCATGAAGTAAATAGTGCTTATAGCACTGGGCAGCCTTAGCCCCTCTAGATACAGCTTAGGAGAGTTTTCACACATAGCCCCAGATTAAATCGTAGACTCTCTCCTACGAGGGCACTGCACTAAGCATCCCTCTTCTCATTACTTCTGTCTCATTCCCAGACAAAGCACTTTGCACCTGGAAATTTGGAGCTTCTGATCAGCAAGGCCCATACAAAATCCCTCGCAAACTTCTCCCAGTACCACTGACTGATTCTGTCCAAAACATACAGAGGATCTCACTGCAGAGGACAAACTTGGTCCTCAGAAACCAGAAGGAAGGTGCAGCGAGATCTGGAATCAAAAGGCAGCACAATCCTCCCTGTCGCTTGTGAATTCTCAACCACGTCCCTTGATGAATCAATATAGATCCCACAAATGATTTTGCTGGAAAGTATGCTGCCTCAGTATTGAATATGAGTCGGGTGTGTGGCAGCCTGGCTCCATTGTGGGCACTCACAAGCTGATACAAGAAGGATGAGCGGATAGAGCAGGAGGAATAACTGAATAATACCCTTCCTAATCCCCATGACTGGTTCCACACCACATAACACAGAAAAAGAATCAATATACAAACTTTGCTCACATAACCTCAAGGTTTGGATAGAAAATTAGAAAAAGTGAAATAAATTGGTGACCCAGAAATAAAAATCATGTAGTCTCACAACTAGAGAACATTAACTGGTAGAAAAAAAAACAGACTCAGTCTTTGCGAATGTCCCTCCTCTTCCAACAACTCTTGCAATAAGTGCCTCTTCCCCCATCATCTCTAGTCTACTCAAGTGCTTTAACTTGCAGCTCAGTGCAAAATGACAGAAGGAAAGCGATAAATATACAAATGTATATCAATTTGATCCCTCATCAGAACTAGAAGGAATGCACAGCACCTGTGTATGTAATATTAAACATGTGCTAACACAATCACACTCATCACACAGGAACAACTCTGGTTGTAGTAGTGCACTAGATTTCTTCTTCTCCATGTCCCCATACGTGGACCAGAGTAACCCGCTCTTGGTCACTTCACAGTCAAATCTCAGGCACACGTCATGGTCCCATCCACATTAACCATATTGGAATGGCAGACTTGCCTCCCTCAGCCTAGTGTTCATCAAAATTACGATTATACATTGGTCATGTCAGTTGCTACGCCTCCCTACACTTCCTCTACCTAGTAGTCTAATAGCACTTGTCTAGTATCCCAAATCACGCTGTGGCCAATTCTCCCAACTGCTCATGCCATTTATTGCCCTACCTCCCTATTGGGTGTGCCCATTTCTTGTTACATCACATTCTGCACAGTGTCCCATGCGACTTAGCCCAGTGGTTTACTGCTTACTCCAGCACTGTCTCCAAACGCTTCAGCTGTTCACACTATTCTTGTGCCTCCTGACGTTCTCCCTAATTCTGGAGGTATCTACTGTGCACCTTGGCACCAACCCTACATGTCTCCTGGTAGCTGCCTCTTGGCATGGCACTTACCCACTTGGCCCTTGAGGTCTCATAACATTTACCTCAAAGGCCTAGGACCAAGCATCTTTCAGGAAGCCACTGAACCTCCCAGGTGTCACCCTACCCGGTCCTCATTGCACTTGTGATCTGCACAGCTCCAGGTCCCCGGGCAACTACTGTCTCACTGCAGAGGTTAATGGCAGCGCGCCCTTGTCACTTGATGCCAACCCCCAAGGTAGAATACATGCTACAATGAAACCTCTTACAAAGCATCTTACTACAGTTTTCATTTTGGCTGACATGCAAAAGACATGAAAGTGCCAAGTAGCATTTCAATCTCCTAGTTGTAGAGACGATGACAAATAAAGTCTTTCCAACTGAATGACTCAGAAATATGTCCTCAAGAATGCAACTTTCAAATGTAACTGGTCACACAGAGACCCATACAGAGCTTATTAACATCAGACGAAAACATCTTCAGACCTCCCTCAGATATTGATAAACAGCGGTGAACCCTAGGACTGCTGACCTACTTGGTATATGAAAAATGAATGAAAAACAATTGTAATTGTATACAATATTGGAAGGGTAGTAGAATTTGTGAATTCAAATATAATAAATATAAAAATTAAGCCTTACACATGATGGTAATCTTACAATAAGAAATTACCATTGAACATATACCGCAACTAACTAGGGTGTCACATGCCCATCCTCTGTTTAAATCGGAAACAGACACCTGGCTGCACACCCGGGGCCTAGCTTGGTCAGTAAGATTGCGGGGGCGACCTTCAGATTTTCCAACAATCCTGCTGATTACAATAAAATATAGAAAAGCAGGGCAGGAGGGGCCATTAAGGAGCAGTAGGAAGGGAGAGGACTGGCAATTGTGAGGGGTCCCAAGAACTCAATATTTTGCAAAATAACCATTTTTAAGATCTTTCAAACAGAGACAAGAGTATGGGTGTTTCTGTTTGCATGTGTATGTGAAAATCCCAAGTGAAAACCGACAAACACCTCACCATACCCGACTTAGAAGCACCTGTACCCATCTAGATACTACAGAAAAAATGTATTAGGTGGGTGTATCGCCCCAAACACCTCCACTGAAGCCGCGCACCTGTCCACGCCTCGCCTGTTTATACTTTGATCACCAGTTCTGGGAGTGTGCTTAGCTCTAGGTTTCCCTAGGAAAGGAAGGATGTGCTAGCGAAACGTTGAACATTTTTTTTTTCTATGGATTGACAAAGAAAGACACAAGTATACCTTTATAGGCACCATAGGTTCTTGCGGCTATCAAGAACAGCAAGCCATGAAAGGTACGGTTATCCCTGCCACACTTACAATCTGTTGAGATTTGAGAGAGAAAATTACAATGCCAGGCACGGCCACATATACATCACCCAGATGTTAAGACCTATCCTGGTTCTCCCTTGCAGTCAGCATCATTTTCAGGACAAGCTGTATAACTTGTAAAGACCTCAACAACAAGACTGCCAACTTACTTGGCAAACAATAGAACCACTTCTGGTGTTCAACTGATAAGGGGCCTGGATATCACCAGACTGGTGGCAAAACATTGGGGGAAAAACAGAAGGCAAGCCTTCTCTATTCATGCTCTTCATGATCTGGAATAGCAACCCTAAGGACATCAGATCACTACCAACTCTCCTGCAATTCACAAAAAAGCTAAATACACATCTCTAAGGAGACCTTCCCCAGATCCCATAGTCTAGCCTTGACCTACCCCCAATAATTGTATCTTCCTGAGCCATGTCCCCTGTTCAGTGCGCCATTGCTCTTGGACAAACACCAGAGCACACACGCATGCATATGCCTAAAACTGTAGTAGATAATAAAGTACAGACCTATGTAAACTAGCAGATCAAATACCAATGGTACCCGAAGATACAATAAATATATTGTAAAGAAAGAGACCCCCTGAAGGTCCTGAAGGCAGGGTAAATGAATCAAGTGTAAGGACTTAAGGCAACAATAATATCAGCATCATATAATGTACAGAGATAATAATACTATTATCTCTGTGAATTATACTCCAATAATAAACTGTGTTTTTTATTGTATGTTGTTGTATAGTGTGTGAATGAGGATATGCATGAACGAGCGTGAATGGGGTGATGTTTTACAATGAAACGAATTTGCTACATTCAATTAAATAATAATAAAAATATTTTTTACTTCACAAAGATAAACAGTATTTGTTGGTTCACTCTGGGCTTTTCACATATCTTATTTTGTCGATTGTTGTACATTATAGGATGCTGATATTATCGTTGCCTTAAGTCCTTACACTTGATACATTAAATATATGCTCACAGAATTTCATAAAGCTAGGGAAAGATAATTATTTTAACTTGGTATTCACAAAGGTAATGTCCATCTTGTGCCTCGATTTGCCAAATTGTTTAAATGTAATGACCTCAAACAAGCACTGTCCCAGGCTACTAGCCTAGGTAAATCATAGGCCTTGCCAGCAATAACTAGAATCTATATCCTCAATATCCAAGAAAGGCAGAATTATCAGACTGCATGATTATAGCCGAATCCATACTGGTTTAGGGTATCCGAGTAATAGAAGATAAGAACCCCACAAAGAGCTTAGCGATCATCAAAGGACAGATAAAAGAAAAACCACTCTGTAAAAGCATATGTTGTCTTGCTTACAAATAAATCAGTGTTCACAACTTGCAGACAATCCTGAATCCTATCTATTGAACGGTACCCCAAAATGTGTAACTCCCATGGGTGCATTGTGCCTAATTTGTTTTAAAAAAGTGTTTTTGTTCTTTTAATGGAAATCGTATCCAAGCACGATGAACGCTGCCTAAAAATGAACATCTTCATGGAGAAGGTGGAAACACAAGGCTATAAAATATGACATATAAAAAAAATAAGCTAGCAAAACACCCAAAAACGTACTTTTTAAAATAAACATTTAATAGGAATTTCACTACCAAATCCCCTTAACCACTACCATCTCTGCCCCAGACACATCATCACCCCTAGAAGTAGCAGAAAACGCTCCATTTGAAAAGGCAGCAGAACGAAAACATTGCTCTGGAAAAAGTAATTACTAGATTTTTTTTTTGCTAAACCTGTACCAGTCTCGATGATTACAGAATACCTTTCTTCCTGGAATTGGGACAAGCAACCGTTCCTGCCAACAAAAAAGGCATGCAAAAAACAATCTTTAACGTGTGAGGACTATTCAGAACCTGTTGAGAACACCAATCCAGATCGTATTTTAATAAGAAAAACATCATGCAACGAGTTAATCTGTGTCATATTAACACCTAGGCCCCCAGCATGCCATTTGCCTATGGCCTCCAGCCTGATCGTGACACCAATGTTTCGCAGGTTCTTCCGCCCGGCTTTTTCCGCTCACCGTTCTTTCTGCCATCAGAAGCCCAGCCCACCCTAGGACCTCTTAAATGCAAGCTGCGGCGTGCGGACGCACACAGCATGTGTGCCTCCATCTGCGGTGGTCCGCGCCAGGTCCTTTTCCAGCGCTACGATGCCTGGTCCTCCAGCCCCCTCAGAAACCCCATCGCTGATCACTACACCCTTGACCCCTGATGCCGCAACACACACTGCCCCCACACCGACCCATGCTCCAGAGTAGGAGCACCAGCACCCACAGCTACTTCACCTGCCACAGCACACACACCAGTCCACCAACCAGCCCCACCCAGAACCCACCAGACTCACTACCTGATTAAAACACTAACTTGCATGCAGCCTTTTCAATAAACGCTCTCTATGCAAACACACCACCGAGATTTGAGCCCTCATCTCCTCCCACACTTCCAATGTCCTGTTTCTCACGGAGACCTGGCTCAACCAAACTTCTGCGCCTGGTATCAGCACCGCAATACCTGAAGGACACAAGATCATACACAGCGAATGTATCAACAAGCCTGGAGGAGGGATCGCCATCATACACATGGAATCCTTCCAATGCACCACCACAAATGAGGATATCGTCCTAGCCATGGAACACCTGAACTTCTGACTCCAAACAGACAACAAAACCACCATCAGCACCCTCGCCTACTGTCCCCAGGACCACGTTCAGCCCTCTGCAACTTCCTCGCTGACTTAATCGCCCCCTTACCAGAGACTCCAAGAACTACATTTTACTCTGCTAACTCATACTTCCATCTCGACGACCACAATAATATCAACACTACCAACCGCCTCGAGAGCATGAACAAATAAGACTCACCTGACTTCGCTACGACCCCACGCACACTGCAGGCCACATTCTAGACCCCATCTTCACCTCTAGCTAAAGCAACCGGTATAGCCACACCATGGAACTCACTTGGACTGACCACTCCATCATCCACTTCAACATCACCAGCTTACGGACCCTCACCACCAGTCTGACCAACACCCCCGGTGCAGCTGGAGCAAAAACCTCAAAGAACACAAGGATCAGCGCCAGCAATAGCACCCACCCCATCTCCTCCAACAACCTAGACCAGAATATCAGAAACTTCAACAATTGGATCGCCAACTTCACCAGCAGCATTGCTTCCATTGGCAACAACACCCACAGAAGGTCCACCAAGCAGGCTAGCTGGTACACTGCAGGCCTCAGAACCGGTAAACAACACTGTAATTAACCAGAAAGGATGTGGCCCACCAGCATGGACACAGCAGCCTTCAAGACCGCCCTCATCCTGTACCATCGACAGTTGGTACAATTGAAGAAAAGGCCTTATCCTCACACATGGAACCAAGCTCCAATAAAAACAAAGAACTTCTCAACATTGTCAAAGAACTTTGGAACCCCTCAGCTGCAACAAACATTATTACCCTCACAGGAATTCTGCGACAGCCTTGCAAACTTCTTCCACGATAAGATCGCTAACATCTACAGAAACTTTAAAACCCTGCCCAAGCCCACTAACTTCTTCAAGCAGCACAATGGCTCTGCTACCTCCACAGACATCTGACTAACCGAATGGAACCAGCTTGCCCCACAGGACACCGCAACCATCATGAACACGGTCCACTCAGGGGCCCCAATTGACCCATGCCCTTACACACCTTCAAGATAGGCAAATCCAGAATCAACCACGAACTCACCACCTTGTTTAACACCTCAATTTCTATAACCACCTTCCCTGCGGACTGGAAACACACAGAAGTCAAGGTTCTACTAAAGAAGCTATCAGCAGACCCCGGCGAACTCAACAACTACCAACAGATCTCTCTGCTTCTGTTCCCGGCCGAAGTATACCCAAAAAGCCATAAATCAACAACTCTCCTCACACCTGGAAGGGAACCTCCTACTTGACTCCTCCCAATCCAGATTCTGCTTGAGACAGCCCTAAATTGTGACTACTGACTCCCTACTCAACCAAGGAGAGTCTGCATCTCTGATCCTCCTAAACCTCTCGGCAGCCTTCGATATGGTCTTCCACCGCACACTCATCACAAGGCTGCATATCATAGGCATCCAAGGAGCCGCTCTCAGATGGATCGCCTGTTTCCTCACCAGGAAGATGTAAAAATTCTACCCCCCCCCCCCCCCCCCTTCATCTCCGAACCCGAGGAAATCATCTGTGGAATCCCCCAAGGATCCTCGCTCAGCCCCACCCTCTTCAACACGTATAGGATACCTCTAGCCAGCATCGCCAAAACCCACAGACTTAACATCAAATCCTTCGTCCCACGCAGACAACACACAATTTATCCTCTCTCTCCGAAGACACCACCAAGACCAACTTCCACAACTGCATGAAAGAAGTCGTCAACTGCTCAGCTCGAAAAAGACAAAAATACTGATTTTTGGAAACTTAAGCTCCCCATAGGACGTATCCTGGTGGCCCTCAGAACTCTAACCTACTCCTACCCCCACTGGCCAAACTAGGAACCTCGTCATCATTCTGGACAACAAGCTAACCATGACCACTCAGGTCAACTCCGTCTACCCTTCTGCTCTTCAATTTCTGCATGCTTTGTAAAATATTTCATTGCCACCCCAAAGCTCAAGAGGCACCATCACCCAGGCCTTCATGTACAGCTAACTGCACCACGGCACTGTTGTCTATATAGGGACTGCAGCTCACCTCCTCAGAAAACTACAAACTCTACAGAACACCGCAGCCAGACTTGTCCTGGATCTCCCAAGACGAACCCACATCACCCCCTACCCGAGGGAACTCCACTGGCTCCCTGAACAGAAAAGAGGTCCATTCAAACTCCTGTTCCATGCAAACAAAGCCCTACACTACTGTGAGCCCCGCCTACTTGAACCACCGCCTGAATTTCCATCAGCCCACAGACACCTTCACTTCACATCTCTTTATCTAATCCTCACCCCCTGCATCGGACGTCGCAGATGCGGAGGTCGCTCCTTCTCCTATCTAGGTGTGAAGACATGGAACAAGCTATTCTTTAAATACGAACCTTCCCATCTCTTTCTGAGTTCCAAAAGTCCCTGAAGACCCGGCTAATCAGCTAATAAACTTGACCCTGGAAGTGCCTGGATACCATCACTGGTGACAAGAATTGACCTAAATCTACTGATTGATGTACAGAGAAAAGCAGGCCTTTAAGTGTAGCATCTTTAGGACACATATGGTTGTTTGTGGTAAACGTTGTGCTACGGCTCTCCTCCTTCCATCAAACCCACACAATGTTCTTGACAGTGGAGGATTTGGACATACATTTCTACCTAGGTCATGCACAGTTCACCTAAGGATCTTAAAACGCCTTGGTGTTTAACCTACAGAAGTGGTATTCCTTTGGCGCATTCATCTACAACTTAGGCAATTAAATCTACAATATGTGCACTAAATGCACATTTTCCAAAAATAACAATAATAAGTTGATGCTCACTGCAAATGTTGGGTGTACACTGAAGGCTGGATATGACATTGTTACTCAAAATGAAAACAGATTCTGCTATTATGGCTCATGATTACCTTTAATGCCTCAAATGGGCTGGATGTGAAGGAGTGATCAGACTGCAAATAGTCAAAAGAACAGGGAGCGAGAGGGCACTAGAGGCGGTGAGAGCTTGGGAAGAGATATTGGTAGTTCTTAAATCCCCTGAAGGAAGGTGAGAAAGGTGACCGCCTAGATGAACCCCCGACAGGCATAGGCTAGACTGTGGGCAGCTGCTGGAATCTTGAAGCCTGGTAATGCACCACCAGAGATGACACTCTGTGACCTGGATGAGTTGTGATCCTCTTTTGGGACATCCCCAGCCAATAGTGATACCCTGCCTAGGGACCGGAGGAATCGCACATTAACGGCCTGGATGCAAGTGGCACGCCTGGGTGGAGGGAGGGGGGGGGGTTGGAGGGGGCATGGGAAGGGAGAAGGAGAGGTTACATTCGGGGCAGCATGCAAGGCAAATACTGAGCTGCAGAGAAATGTCGAGACAGCTGCATACACCGAAATGCCCAATTTTGTGCACTAACTGTTACTATACCAATGTCCCAAATTGGCTGAATGTTCGCCTTTTGAATGCTAGGCTTGTGGTATAACAACCTCATGTACGTTTTGTCCAAATCAATACAATTCTTTTTAAAAAGAAAAAATATATATTACATTTAATGCCACCGCTATCACATAATGGAATCCAACATTCATTTACATAAAAAAGCAGACCTCTAAGTGAATAGGAGCTACACAACCGTACTGACACTGAAGACCTCTTGAAGAGCAGACCCGCATCCCTCAAGGCCTTTCAATATGCAGCAAGAAACCTAAAATCTGGCACGCGCTCCTGTGGCCAAATAATGTCCCTACTTCGCTCCTTACAAAGACACCAATTAAGAACCTTGACTATCCTGCAAAGCCCTCACCTGGGAGAAACCAACCTGTCTGAAAACTGGGATGGGGCTCTCGTTGCAGCAAAGAACATATACACCCGTTAGTCAATCACTGCAGAAACAAACCAGAAACAATCTCTTTCACAGCTGTGCAGAAGATGCACCACTTTAAATGTAACACTAACATAATATACACTGTAGAGCACTGCAGTGACATTTGGCAAGGTTTGCACTATACATGCGCCATATGCATGCATTCATACATCCATACAGTGCTCCTGAAATCTGCGCCTCTGTCACAGGTTTGACACTAGCATTGAATACAATCATCTCCAAAGGGTGCCAATCTCTTCTCCCAGAAGCATCTGTTTGTTCTAACTAACGAACACAAATAGTAGTAACTATGCAGGTACATCCGGTTCCTCCATCACAGAATCAGGAATGGTATAGTTTGAGCTTAAGTGAATAACATTTTAAATTACAAAATTCACCATGCACGGCAGAATTTTGAGCTTCTGTAAGTATACCGAGTGGTGGGTTGTGGGAGTTATGGACAGAGATATCCGCAAAGGATGACGAAGACCCACAACCTTGAAAGTTTGTGGCTATTCATAAAACGGTTGCAGGCAGATTCCCATTGTAAAAACACTCCGAGATATTTCCCTATCAAAGACTGGTGTAAATCAATGTTCCCGGTAGGAAAACAGAGGGCACACATTGGTGGACAGAGGAAGGAGGTTTCTCCAGAAAACTAAAATAAAATAATTATTGCAAATGTTACTTTTGCACACGCAGAGATATACAATTTCTACCTTTCTCAATGTAAAACTACATGCACACATATGCACTGCTTTGAAGCTTTCTAGAGTGGCCCGGGAATTCACTAAAAGTGGGAAATGGGTTCTACATATGGAAGTAACTAGACTGGAGCAAATTTCAGACTTTCTTACAGACGCTTCACGGTTTGATTCTATGAGCCACCTAAGGCTGTCACTGACATTTCAGGTGTTATCTTGACCCGACACATTGAGCTCCCTTGGGGCCTCATTTAGTGTTTGGCAGAGAGGGTACATCATCACAAATATGACAGATCTCTTATCCACTCTATTTCAAGTGTGTTACAGTCAATAGCACTTCCAATGCGGCGGACAGGACATCCACCACGTTAGAGAAGCAGTACCTGGTCTACCAACCCCTACACAAGGCCCTGCTCGAGGATGTATTGGCATCAAGTCACCTTCTCATACAGCTCTCATTTGGAAGATAGTCTACAGGAAAGCTGTAGTTCCAGCCTCTTCCTTGCATACACACCAAATGGAAAAAAACAAATAAGCCAACATCTAGCCAGGCTTCTCACTTGAATGGCAATAACTTCCAACAGGACTAGTTTACGTTTGCTCAGAACCGTATGACCAAGAAAGTACTTCCCTAGGAGACTGTTTGTCTTGAGTGTGTTATCGCTGCACAAACAAACATACAATGCCTACTGTTAACAATGTGTATTAAACTGTTGCTATAGTAATAAAGTTAATGGTGTCAACTTGAGAAAATCTAGATCAACAGACCTATATCACTTATAAACATATACCCAGGAGATGCAATAAAATCCTGCTCCAGGATATTTATAAAAAGGATCATTCATTAATCAAGTGGGTTAAATGCACTTTAGCGAGTGAAATTAATTAGTTTATGCATTCTCACAGTCCACTTGAAACTGGATTACGCCAACAGTGTTTGCATGAGCGATTTCAAAACATTATTCACAAAGTTACATGTAGCAGAACACAATAGCCCGCGATTTGATGCATCTGAAATGGTGCCACTCTACGTCACCACCTCTTCATTCCCTAGAGTGACTGCCAATTGCGGAGACACTGTAATTCAAATCAATGTGCATTGTATATAAAATCATCCACTTAAGATTCCAAATTGTTGGAAACAGCACACAAAGACTGCCGAAGTCCAACAAGTCCACATTCGGAAGAAACTCGACTCATAGTAGCAACTAAAATCAACATTATCTGGCATGGTGCCAGAGAGTTTTCAACTTTCAGACACCTAAGAAAGAATCAGAGATAGTACTCGATTAGCGTAGTTTTGAAGATAAGGAAAATTCATTGGGCACCTGCTTTCGATAATCAAAATGTGCAAAATGCCCACATAACTGTTGTTAAGAAATGTATTTTGGGACCAGTCAAAGGAGTTTTTCTCATGTCTATAGTAACACAGCACAAACACCACAGATGAACAATCAGCCCATCCATGGATGGTTTTGCAACAGTGTACCACAATAATGTAAGCTCTACCACCCTTTGAAATTCATGATACCTCCAGATTATGTCTGGCCATGCCCTGAAATTTGATACCAATCAAATACACTGCACACATAACCTGATGCAATTATTCAAGTGGTATCTTGTTTACTGTTCATAGAGTATGGATCTCTGCTATCAAAACTGTAATTTGAACAAAGCCGTAACCCTTTTTCAGAGCCTTCTACTTTGGAACAAATATACAAAATTTATTTTGTACTTTCTAAAATATTGTAAGCAATATATTAACATTCCTCCAATACATTCAGAAGCAGTGAGGCAGCCACATTAATGACCAACCTGCACGATTTGCCAGAATTGGCACGGCGAGCATAACACTCCCACTAAAGTGCCTTAACAGTATTTGGTTTCCTCAATTAGTACTATAAGACATTAACAAAGGACATCATGATCATCTAAAGTAATTGGGTGGTTCTTGTGAGAGTTAGATGTGTACAAGATCAGGCCTGGGCTTGAAACACTGCTCCGTTTGCAGTTTTCCCCAGTCCGCGTAGCGCGCTGAGTTCCGAAAACCTCTGTGAAGAGGAAATTTTTCTTCATTCATGCTCGCTAAAGGGGAATCTTACTCCAGACCACCTCCCGGTGATATTGCTCTACATGAGCAGTCACGGATTGTTACTTCCGCTCACGTTGAGAAACCTTTGGTTCAAATTGAGGCTGTTGCCGCTCGAGTACAACATCTACTCTAACAACAGAAAGAAGCAGCACCCTCTTTGGCTGCGTGTGGTGCCGTTCACATTGATTTTACAGCAGAGGAATAAACATCCGGCACTCAAAACCAGCCCAAACAGCGCCACGTAACAGACTCTGCCGTTTGTGAAACTTCGCGTAGCGCAGCAGAGTTTTTTGGTCGCTTCGTGAAGTTCCATGAAGTCGAATTCCGCAAACTCACCCAGGCCAACACAAAACATGAAAGCCACCCTACCATTAAAGGATGGTGTTAGTAAATGGATCAATTGCATGGTAATCCAGTACTGTGGCCTAGCTGATGCGGTGAAAAAACCTCAAAAGTAGGAGGAAGCACGCGCTTTATCCAAAGATTCGCAACATCAGACTTCATAAGCAA
The DNA here is from genome assembly GCF_964263255.1 of Lissotriton vulgaris. NCBI lineage: Eukaryota > Metazoa > Chordata > Amphibia > Caudata > Salamandridae > Lissotriton > Lissotriton vulgaris. Next base: position 228,242,928 of record NC_141691.1, on the reverse strand, counting down.
CGTTTATCTAAAACAGACCACAGTTTGAATCACTGCACATCTACACCCTGGTGAAGGGTACTTGCACGCCTTCAAAAACATTTATACTTGTATTTAGTAATGTGTAAATATGACTAAATTACAGTAAGACTATTTAAAAGATTCCCAGTCTGCATAGATAGGGTCTTAGAGTCTATGGTGATCTTGGGCACCAACATCTTTCAAGGCTGCTCAACTCTCACATCAGTATTATTACATCATAATAAGCTCAGTTTCACACTGAACTCCCAAAGATGGATCACATTGAAGATCAGGAAAACAAAACCTGTAGTTGTTTGCCTATTCGTAGATGTAACATGTTTTAATGCGGTTATACTTTGATAATTACATATAATTTGTTAGACCCTTGATAAAACAGTTCATTTCATTCATCCTGTTGATGGGACAAATAATACTAGAAATTAAGACAAACGTATCATGTGATTCAACACCTAATATCTTTAATGTTCAAATACCGCTGAGCTGTGGCACAGTCACACCTTGCACCACTGAAGCCGATAGCGGTTAGTGGTGGCAGATGACAAATAATCACGAGCTACCAGTAAGAGGGTCCAGGAAGCCAGTTTAACTGTACTCGGGGGTGCTACCAGGGTCAGTGACCACCATGAGGTGTCCTACATGTGGGCAGTGCATATGTCTCAAATGACACGATGCCCAACCAGTCCTCAAGCGTGCCCATAGGATAACATGGGATTCTCAGGGGCCAGCTAAACTGGTTGTGCTGCAGCAACCACATCACCTCTGTAAGATGGAGGACTGAGAGTCACTCGTCTACACTTAGACTGGTCCATGCAATTTAAAGTTACATGCACAGAGGGTACCATAATGGTAGCGCAGGAACAGGTCAAGCAAGCGGTTCGGCCCTCCCCATTCGCCTTCATAATGGACAGTAAGGTATAAGCAGCAGTACATCGCCACCACCTCCAGCCGTCAAGAGGTCACCTGGCATCATCTTATACAGATATTTTTACCATCTTTGGTGAAGACTACATGGACATTTTTTCACGTTTCTGGAACAGACCCCAGTTGCTTGTACCAAACCCAGTTTAAAAGAAAGCACTCCAGTTAAAGCTAGACTAGATCTTCGACTGCTCAGTGCTTGGACTCCAATCATCTCTTCCCGGAAACAAGATTTCCAATTGTACTGAGATTTCAACACAAATAAGCTACCCACACTTAAATAACATGTAACGTTGCTATTAAGGACCATATTATTTTTGCACTCTAGTTGTAAACAATGCTGAAAAAAGTATGGAGTGTCCTGCCTCTCCCTTCATATCCAATCATACTGTACCGCTAGAGAGGACAAGCCTGCTCCCGCCAAGGGTGTGTTACAGGCCGGGAGATGGAGTGCGCGGTCGGGGCACTCATTTCTCACTGGTGGTGTGTGGGCCGACTATTGGACTGCCCGTGCATGTATGTGCTTGTGTACGTGAAGCTTGTGCTGGAACCCTTAGCCAGATTTTACATCTGGCAGAGAAAGGGCTGGCACCATACGAGACGAGACCAACCATGGGTTATAATTTTGGGTAGTCTCAGCAAGAGGCACCAGCTGATTTTGGCCAAACCCAGTAGATGGAACGTGCAAGAACCGGTCCCTAGGAGAGGAGAGTCGCTCCATCCTTTTAATCAGAGAGCGCAATTCCCACTGGTGGTACGGTGAAACACCTAAACTGACGCAGAGAATCCCTTCCTTCCAGGACTCGCCTCAAGTGGAAAAAGGTAAACATCCTTTACGACGTGGTGTTTACACCGCGCGTCCTTTACTACGCGGCCATTACAACGCAAGTCGTTACTACGACTTGCGTTGGAGGGTGCTCTTGGTAAAGGAATAGTTTGATTTTCTATTCCAACACCTTTCCTACTGTTACATGGGCTGGAGTTGGAATAGAAAATTAAACTAATCCACAATCCAGCGCCCTCCAACGCAAGTCGTTGTAATGACTTACGTTGTAATGGCTGCGTCGTAAATTACTGCAATCATTTTGATCGCGTAGTACTAACGTACATCGTTGAAAAATATCCCCCAAGTTATCCGCTTTTTATGAGAAGGTCCTCAACAATTCTTTCAACAGTTAAAGTTTCCATTGACATCGTTTTTATTTCTGTAAAGTAATGAAAACCCTTACAAAATTATTTTCAATTCCGCGCAAAAGAACAAGAGAGCACACCCATGTCTGTCTAATTTACATCCAACCACATTTTTCTTTACAAGTCCAAAATAATTTTATTAATAGCATCGGATCGGACGGGAAACACTGCACAGCTGTGAGAGTTTTATGTTATTTTTTCATTAGAACAGCACAACACTAAGCTTTCCTAAGACAAACTTGTTAAAATATCTTAAAATGTTGGCTGCTTTCCTCTTCAAACACATTTAAAACAATCTTAATCTGCTCAAGTCAAGGCTTCCAAAAGAACTTTTCAGCAAACGCTGGTAAATAGAACAGTTACTGGCTTTTGTCTAACTATTAAAAATACCGCAGCTTTACACAGCGACATAGTCCTCTAGAATGATGCTGATTTACAAAGCAGTGACCCTGAGCAATACAGGATTAAAGTTGTCCCAGTCAGGTGATTAGGCAATACTGATCAAGATCATACATCACTCCAGCAGAATTCACGTGTTGCTCAACAATACTGTCTTCAACAGCAACATTCCTCTTGGAGGGTCCACTGAACAAAACAAGCATTTGCAATCGGTCTCATCTTTGGGACCTTATTGTATTTAGCTATGCAGTACATTAGCCTGGGTGCGGAAACATCTACTGTACTTTAATATGGAGGGAAAGTAAGCACCAAACTGCGTGACACGCCAGGTATGGGAACACATGGAGAGAAATATTGCCTTCAGCGGGAAATGGTATAGTCCAAAGCTCTGTTTTTAATATAAAATCAGGGCCTTAGGTGGTCATATCACTGAAAATAAAAAGATTTGAAAAAATATTATTGTCTACAGGTGCTCGTGGAAGACAATTTCTATGGACTGGAATCTAGCGAATGCTAAAGTGATTCTGGTATTTTACTGACCTCTGCAGGTCGTTTTGTATCAAGAAAGTTAAATAGAGGCAGTTGCCAGAATTTTTTTTTTTTTAAAGTACGTCCTTCGGCACAAAGCAATTCTGATATTTTACTGACCTCTGCTGCTCATTTTCTATCAAGACAGTTAAATAGAGGCAGTTAAACAGTAAAAAAAAGTCCCTAAGTGGAGCAAACAATTCCGAGGGCTGATCTCCAGAGTCCATAAAGTACATACACATATAAGTATATAATAAAGGACATAAGTATATACTAAAGTATATACAAGAGGTCTCGACTGACGACCTAAATAGTCACAGATGGAACGTGTCAAAGATAATTATTCTATCTGGGTGCCAATCCATCGTTTTTAGCTCATCTATGGCAACACAGAAACCAGTCACGTGCCAATCAGTCTTGTACCCACCCCACAATAGCCAGTAGAAACCAAACTACCACGGCAGGTCCCCTGAGAGGAAAGACAAGCAACCACAGACCACTTTCAGCCTTGTTGGGCACTATCAGTGAGGTGCCTATTGGTTCTTGGGGATCAGCGAGCTCGGAACCCATATCTGGCCATTCCTCTTCTATTTAAGGAGACTCAGACAGTACAAAAAGGGGAAACAGTCGGAACACCTCAGTCTGAACCACGCTTGCCTTAAACACCCATATGCTATAACCACGCATATAGGTGGTTAAGGCAGTGTGTGGTCTAACTGCTGGAAGACGGAAGCAGGAAAGCGATGAGGTAAGTGGGGCTGGGAGGTCGTTTTTTGTGCTGGGAGGTGGTGGGTACGTTTTTGGGCAGTGGAAGGGGTTGGGGTAGTTTAAGGGCCAGCGCAAGGTGGGGTACGGTAACTTACAGGGCAGGGTTTTAGACCCTAGGGCAGTGGGTAGTTTTTAGGGCGGGTGGTCGGGCAAGGTTTTAGGGCAGTGGCAGGAGTTTGGGTAGTTTAAGGGACAGCACAGGGGGGCTGGGTAGTGTACGCAAAGGGGCAGGGTTTTAGTCCTTAGTGTAGCAAAAGGAAATAGGTAGATGGGGTAGTTCTTAAAGGGTGGGGCAGGGTAGGTTTTAGGGCAGTGAAAGGTAGTTTAAGGGACAGTGAGGGGGGGTCGGGTTAGTGTACATAAAGGGGCAGGGTTTTAGGTCTTAGAGCATTGGGAGGGGAATGGGTAGATGGGGTACGTTTTAGGGGGAGGTGGTCGGGGTAGTTTAAGGGACAGCGCGGGCGGGTTTGTGTACGTAAAGTGGCAGAGTTTTAGGCCTTAGGGCAGTGGGAAAGGAACTGGTAAATGGGGTTGTTTTTAGGACTGGGGGTTGGGGTAGATTTTTGGGCAGTGGAAGGGGTTGGGGTAGTTTAAGGGACACTGCAGGGGTGGAGGGCAGGCTAGTGGCGACCTTAGCCACACATACCCCTTTACCATTCATGCCTATACCACGAAATGTAGTGGTAAAGGGATGCATGGTTAAGACGATTCGCGGTTTGGGCTGCGTGGTAGAGGGACGTGTGGTTTAACCATGCGTGCTTCTATCATACAACCCATAAAAAGTGATGGACAGAGAGCTTGAATTAATCTAACAACAGCCGCATCTCCCTATCCACAGTTATCCCCTTGACCTGGACCGACCACTCTGTAGTATTGTTTACGATTCAGGTCAGGAAAACCAGCCTTCCGCACGCCAGTTCCCGCTCTTCCAAACAGTTTCGAGCATGGCGGAACATTGACACCCATCTTCTAAAAATAAAGCTCTCCTCCACTCAACACGACCACACCAGATCCCGAATTTGCCTCCAACAATTACTCAGACTGGCTTCATAATGCCTTCAGCAGCCTAGTACCACCTAAGAATGTCTCCACTAATCAAAGTGCTCCCTCTGCCCCCTGGTTCTCAGAAACGCTCAGACTTGAGAAACAATGCTGCAGAAATGTAGAAAGGCGTTGGCGCAAATATTATAACAATGACAAAACACTATTAAAGGACCCGATAGCCAACTATAAAAATCTTATCGCAGAGAAAAGCAAATTCTATCTCACACAAATAGAATCGGCCCAACATTCCACCAAACAGTTGTTCCAGGTGGTAACTAAACTATCCAGCCCACCGACTAGCTCGCCCATAGATGCCTCTCAATCACTCTGCAACTCCCTTGCCAACTTCTTCGAAGATAAGGTCAATCAAATCTACTCCAACTTCTCAACCCAGATGAAACCCAATTTGGTTTTAGGAAGGGCCACAGTATCGAGACGGCCCTCATTAAGGCATCTGACAAAATCAGGATGATCCTGGACCAAGGCGGCGCGGCAGTCCTGGTACTACTGAATCTGTCAGCAGTCTCTTGACATGGTTGATCACGCCACCCTGATCAACGGTGTCCCCTCCATCAGCATTAATCATAGGGCTAGAGCACTTCTAACCTCCTTCCTCTCCAACTGCACCCAATCAGTTAAATTCGGCTACTTGTTCTCCGCAGTATTCACCCTTCCCTGTGGTGTGCCCCAAGGATCCTCCCTAAGTCCGACCTAATTTAACATCTATGTGTCGGACTTGGCCAGGATCATCAAAGCACAGGGGATGAAATTAACTTCATACGGTGACGACACCCAATTGGTGCTGGCAGTACACAACGATGGAGGAGCAGGTGCGGCCAGTTTCCAGGGGGGGAATGCTAGCCATCAGCTCCTGGATGGCAAGCAATTGCCTAAAGCTGAACTCCAATAAAACAGAAGTAATGAGCTTCGGCAACCTGACCCCGGGTTGGTCACCTACTTGGTGGCCAACCGAGTTGGGATCTCCTCCTGGACCTGTCACAAAGGTCAGGAATCTGGGCGTAATGTTCGACGACAAGCTGTCGTTCATCCACCACGCGAACGCGGTCATCTCTTCCTTTTTCTACACCCTTGAAAAAAGATAAGGAAACTTCTACCATTTCTCCCCCCCCCAGCACCGGTAAGACTCACGTGCACATTGGTGATGTCAAAAGTTGGCTATTTCAATGGACTCCTATTAAACGCCCAGGAGAAAGTCCTCAACAAATTGCAACTAGTTCAGAACTCAGCTGCCAGGATTCTGTCCGGCACCCCCAAGTTCAAGTCGATCTCTCGAGTGGTACGTCAGCTTTACTGGCTGCCTATCAGAACTCAAACTAAATTTAAGGCACTGTGCATCGCATATAAAGCAAACAACAACATTGGACCAGAGTTCCTCTTCAACTGCTTTCATTTTAAGCATTTACTATTTTTCTTTTAGTGTTAAGGTCTCCATGAGCGTGCGAGGTGTATTCCAGCTGTCTCCCTCGTGTTCTTCTCTCTCCTTGCTGCACTTGGTTGCTCTCGATCAATCGTGTGCTTCTCCTCTGCCCCCTCCATTTGTTGCGCTCGCTATTGTGTACTTCTTCCACTGCATTGTTTTCTCATGTGTGCTTCTACCCGCCCTACATTCCTCTTTCTTGCCGTTTGCTTCTCCCCCAGCCCTCAGTGTTCTTTCCCCCATCCATGCCCTCCATGTTGGTTCCACCCAAGTTTGCCGGCTTACAAAATAAACATTACATTGAACAGCTGCGATCCATGCAAGTAAAAGAGGTGAGGCCGTGTAAGGGGGAATTCTGAGGGACGATGTTGAGAGAAAATTTAATATTTATTTAATTTTCCCTTGGCATCGTCCCTCGGAATCCTCCCTTACACTGCCCCACCACTGTTAACTGCACAGACCGCAGCTGCATTTGAACATGAACCACAAAATGTTCAGTACCAACTCGTGCATGAGATTTCTCTGGCACTAAAGGCACATGGGTTTTCTTTGTCCTCAGATGTTCTCCACACCCAGGACATGGGCAGCCAATTAACATGTCCAGTTATAAGTAATCCACTGTCTTTAGGTCGAGCCTAGAGCCAACGCACATGCGCTGCGAGACTTGTTGTGGTGGAGTAGGGAATAGAAGTCCTGCCCACCCTCCGCCCATATTTGCCATTGGCTTGTGTCACTGATCATCCTAAATGCTGGCTTCTGATTCCTAAATAGGATTGTTAGTCCCTCCTTAGAACCGCCTCCTCTTCATTGGTCACCTCCCATGGTCAATGCCCCCTTTTCTTCGGTTGTTGCATGGTAGGTGTTATTTAGACTGTGAGCACTATTTTCTTTATCCTGTTTCTCTTATTGCAGGCATGACATGCGCTGCTGCCTTCTTCACCCCCACCCTTGCCCTCCCTCCCGTTGTTGTGCCCTGTTCACCCCCCACCCTCCCTTCCATGGTCTGTGCCTTCACCCCCCGACCTCACTCCCGTTTGTTCGTGCTGCCTACCATTTGCAATGCAATACGTCTTGCATTTACGCGAGTTTGAGCTATTGTCATTTACAATGCCAATGCCTTTTATTTATGTTATAGTTTTTAAAACATAGATAAAAATCATTGTCATTTACAATGCCAATAGCTTAAACTTGCGTAAATGTGAGACCTATTGCATTGCAAATGCTTTTTCTTGAAAGCAGGCAAAGCTCTCCCTGTTAAAGGACCTTGTTTACCCTCCAGCTATAGGAGGAAAGTTCTGCAAGGACAATCGTACTTCACTGGCCAGCTTCAGGCCACTTTGCGCTGGTCAAGAGGGTAGCAACCCTAGTACTTGGTGCAACTTTGCAGACCTTGAGAATCTAGTCAAAGCTAGAGACAAATGTCTCCCAGTCCTTTGCCAGGTGCCAGTCATTCAATAAAGAGAGCATGGGCATTGCATTTTCGTCATCTCTTCCAGTCAGCCTAGGCCATCCTACGAACTCCCAATAAAGATCAAAGAAAATCTCCATCACCAGGTCGCATATGCAGTAACCCTGCATGGTTCTGGCTCCTTCAGTCCGAGGCATCCTCCCTAGCTGAAAAAAAGTGTTCGCAGAAGGGCCAGGTCCATGCATGTCTGAAATGAGGTACAGTTGTCAGCTCTTGCAGCCCTAGTGGAGGCTGCAGGGGATTAAACACGGGCGGAAAGCAAATACTTGAAGTGCATCTAGAGTTTTCTATGTACATATCGGGCATTTGCTAGCAGGAAGTTTGGTACGTGCAACTGCACAGTTTTCCCACAAAGAAACTATTTTTCAGTTTAGGAAGCTCCATTCCTATACACCACCAGTTTTTAAAGTGTTCCCTATCGATTAATACCCTGAGCAGGTATTTATTCTCCAACCGTAATCAGGAAGAGAAAATGGAAAAGCTTGTGATTACAGATTTAATGCATGTGCCAAAAACTTTCCAGGCCAACCCATTCTGGAGCAGCTACTCCACATCCTTTATTTAGTATTCACTCATGCATAATATTAGGTAGTACTACAGTAAAATTATGCATGTGTAAATACCTTTACAAGTGCAAATTCACATTCTGTCACTAACAAAAGTAAACCTGCACTCATTTCGAGCCACAGGTACCTGCAGGTTTAATTTGCAAATATAAATTGATTGGTGAGTGGGTTTCAAATGCCCAGAGTTAAAACATGGGGGGCACGTAAACCTAGATTTCTGCACATCACTTTTACAGTTGGATGAAGTTACTAAACTAACGGAGTGTGACTGGGGTAAGCGTTTGGTGCAGTGGGGTCAGGTGCACATTGATATGTTCGTATGGTGTTTACTCAAGCCACAGTTTTGTTTTCATTACTGTTGCCTTTATTTATATAGCCTATATTTTCACATGCTACCTTAACTCTGGTCTTTACTGTGTTACCTTGCTAATAAAACATTCATCTGAGGCCTGAGAGGCAGACAGAAAGTCTGTAAGTTCATACTGTACACTTCAAAGGCGATGTTTTGATTCCATCACAATTGTTGACTGATTACGACTATCTAGGCCCACATCCCAGTTTTTCTAGCAGAAAGAAACATCTACGAGTTTCAGACAAACCCTCGTCATTGTGGTATTTGTGAATGTTTAAGGAACCACAAACAATGCCCTAGGGTACACAACTAAATTAAGGCGAATCACAAAGGTACGTTTGTATTCCACCAACACCATATTCTTGCATATCGGTTCATGGTGCACAATTCATTTAGTAGGTTTAGCAAATGTGTGACCCAGCACAGAAAAAAAATGCCTTCATAGTAAAAAAGTTTTGCATGGGGAAATACGCCTAGGAACACACACCTCTGCCACAGGGGTTAATTTTGCATGTTTCTGCACCAGGAAAGTTTTGTGAACACTCCAACTTTCGAGATTTGAAATTTGTTAGGGCACTCCAGCTGCTCCTGTTTTCCCTTGACAAACTTATACTGCAAAAAACCCACTCTCTGGCACAATGTCTGCAGGAGCGCCTGCGGGCACGTCTCTTCAGAGCCGAGTATCAGAATAAGGATCCCAGAAATACCGCTACTTCTCAGCCCCGCCTAGCCTTACTTGCCAAAATGCCGCTTTTTTAAAACCAGCTCGCTCGGCTGCACTCGGGCTACAATGACAACATGCCAGGGTTATATCCTCAAACATAAGTAACGCTTCTGTTCACGGGTGAGCTGCTCCACGAGAAATCAGACAGCTGCTAACCTGGAGAAACACAGGGATATGACCACACTGCTCTAACAGGCATATGTGGCCTCACAACTCTTGCAGACATTTGGCCTCACAACTCTAGCATACATATGGCCTCACAACTCTAGCAGACATATGGCCTCACAACTCTAGCAGACATATGGCCTCACAATTCCTAACAGGCATATGGCCTCGCAGCTCTAGCAGGCATATGGCCTCGCAGCTCTAGCAGGCATATGGCCTCGCAACCCTAGCAGGCATATGGCCTCACAACCCTAGCAGACATTTGGCCTCACAACTCTAGCATACATATGGCCTCACAACTCTAGCAGACATATGGCCTCACAATTCCCAACAGGCATATGGCCTCGCAGCTCTAGCAGGCATATGGCCTCGCAACCCTAGCAGGCATATGGCCTCGCAGCATTCTAGCAGGCATTTGGCCTCACAATTCCTAACAGGCATATGACCTCGCAATTCCTAACAGGCATATGGCCTCGCAATTCCTAACAGGCATATGGCCTCGCAATTCCTAACAGGCATATGGCCTCGCAATTCCTAACAGGCATATGGCCTCGCAATTCCTAACAGGCATATGGCCTCGCAATTCCTAACAGGCATATGGCCTCGCAACCCTAGCAGGCATATGGCCTCGCAGCATTCTAGCAGGCATTTGGCCTCGCAGCATTCTAGCAGGCATTTGGCCTCACAACTCTAGCAGACATTTGGCCCCACAATTCCTAACAGGCATTTGGCCCCACAATTCCTAACAGGCATATGGCCTCACAATTCCTAACAGGCATATGGCCTCACAATTCCTAACAGTTATATATTGGCCGGACAACTCTTACAGATATATATATATATATATATATATATATAGCCGGACAACTCTTAACAGGTATAAGAATTCACAACTCTAGTGGAATACCAGGTCATTTTTCACTCAACAGCCTTTACTTTCAGAAACATAAGCCTCTGGGAGACTGGTTCAAGAATCACGGTTTGTACCAACCTATAAGGAGTAACCAGACATCACAAAGTTAGGGAATGCAGCCCTATTCCTTTGTGACGTCACGGAACTCCAAGGTCGCTTTATACATTACTATGTCACAACCCGATGTTATATAGTAACATTTGACCACATATTAAACAGTTACACTGTTAACTTCGTACAGAGTTATACAGATTTTTTTTTAATAATACCAGACACATTTCTTGCATAGATTCATGTTCAAAAGGTGGTTTGTAGGACATGAGTACACTTGATTAAATAGCGGACACGATCATAACGGATCTGGGAGAGACCTTCCCTGCCCTCATCACGCCCACGCTTGAATGACAGGGTCTGGTAAACACTTCCAGCGTGTACAATGTTAGCCACTAAATAGCACGCTGGCTGGCAGTGTGTGCTTGTGCGTTCTGTACACAGTCCAGCACTGCCTGGCAGAAGGGTTGAGTAAACAAGCAGAATCTGAGGGACTGCTGCCCTCAACGAGTGACATGACAACTGTGGCGTCACTACTTTCTTGTTAACCGTGTTTATCAGCTGTACAAATGACACAACGGCACTCTTTCTGGTAATATACACCTGTACAGTCCACTTCTATACAGCCAGGAGCTCCCACTCGCTAGATGAATGCGTGTGACAGACAGCAAGCGCTACCATGCCAGTTTCTGCCAAGCGCTATATGCCAGCGGGAGTAACTCTTCCAAGCTAGGTTAATTCTATGCGCTTAGTTGAGTAAGAAAACTACAAGTCCCAGAATGCAAAGAGCACATCAACATGGGACTGAATGAACTCCCCGTATCATTATAAAACCAATTAGCAATAAATACCAAAGCATCCATGCTGACACGTGTGCCTGCCTGCACAAAAAAGCTACATTTGAACGTGAAACTCTGATCCACTCGTTTACAGCAAAACTGCACATACATCAAGCTGATAGAAAGAAACACTGTGCACACAACACAATGGCATATTTGCAAATCTTTTAACTGATCTCCGCGACCCAAACTAGTTTTACTGACATGGGATATATGCAATTTCCATTATCTGTTGACGGATTACAATAAACATTTTTATAAACAACGTGACTTATTCTTAAACGTGGGTTAAAAGTTTTAAAAAAAGCGCGAGTTAATAGTTTACCAATTCTGCTACAGGTAAAATACGGTTCGTGAACTTTTTGGAGACCCGCTGCGCCTCGCCCTCTGTACTTTTAGGCTCATTAGCAGACCACTTCTAAATACACCAAACTACACTTTACTGAGCCCATCCAATCCCAGAACGGCTTGCAGGTACCGGTACTCACGTTTGACCTTTGACGCAGTTGTAGAACATGACTGCAGCCCCGCAGCGGCTGGCATGCACCCGCAGCCGCGCTGCCCTTATCGCCGCCCTGCACGCGCTGGCAGGCTGCAGACACCACGTCTCGAGCGCCCGCACGCGCCCTGCAGAGCCCGCGCGCCGATGCAATTACAGGCCAGATAGCAATCCTGCTGTCAGGCCCGGGCCTCAGCTGCGGCGGTGGTGGCAGCCCTCCCTGGGCACGCCCCCTACCCTCCCTCTCCGCCCTCCTGGGCCGCCCGCGTCACGAGGGCCCGCTACAAGTGTTTGCTGGATGCAACATCTCCCTACAGGGCAATGCAGCGCCTTTGCAATTATTATCCTCCGAAGTCCCAAGTTGTTGCTGTGGTAATGTCCCCGTGTGAGTGCCAGCTGAGGGATGTAGGCACGCCAATGACACTTCCTGAAAATGAAACACAAACCGAGCTGCAACGTGAAACTCTTTTCCTTAGCTTTCAGTTTTGTAAAGAGGAAAATCACGCATTTTGGGAACAAAAACATTAAATAGGCAATAAACAAGTTTACTCACGATTTTCAGTGGTTATATAATAATGACACCTTTGTGACTCATTTTTATATCGCATAGCTTGCGCTCAAGGTGTCGGTGCGCATTACAGACACATGCCAGGATGTATCAAAGTCTAGAAATTCATAGTACATTACGAAAAAAAGGAGGATGCCACCATCAAAGCTTTATATGCTAATGGTGGTGCGTGACGAGAAAGCTCGAGGAGCTCATAACACACCCGAGCATCTTTACATTAGAAGGGATGTCAGTTTCAGGCAAATACCAAATTCCCTATCTAAATAGCACCAATTTAAACCCTGTCAGTTTTGACAAAGATATAAGTTGATGCCTCCAGGGAGTAAACGATGTGTTTAGGATCATACAGTGTGGCGAATTGGGGAGGCCAGGATTGGAACTTACTTTGTCTAAGTAGAGAATTCAGGATTGGAATCCCGATGCTTGGTACCACAGCCAACACCGCAATGTCCCGCTGCTGGAGATTAGTAGCATTTATACCAGTAACCCCTCTGTTATCTGACATGTCAATACACATACTTTTGTGACAAAATACAGTTGCATCATCAACAAATAGAGACCAACACCTTTCTGTTTTTTTGTGGGATGGGGTTGCAAGTTTATTCATATTCTGGTATGCAGTACACAGGTTGGGTTAATTTACGGGTGATCATAAGAGTGCAGCGCGCGTGTAGGACTAATCGCTGACACCCATCCTAAAACAAACTCCAGCTACTGGGCATTAAGTTGCCATCTCACTATGTATCTGGTGCTGCATATTTCGAATTGGGGCTATGGCCCAATGATTTTCTGTGGCCGCTGCATCTGTGCCACCACGGAGCTATAAAGGCCAACCCCAGCTGTCATGATACCAACTGTCCCTTATGGGATGAAGGGGTTGCCGTTGCGTTCTTCTCATGGCCCCCTATGGCCTGAGGATCTCATATTTAGCTGCCCTATCTCTCTCTGGTGGGGGATTAATCGCTTTTGCTGTAAAATCACCCTGTAACTCTGTAACTCCCCTCTGCTGCTTGCCAATGAAAGAGGAATGTCTAGGTGTTGCCCGCCGACCTCCCGGAAGTGACATCATCCCTTTGGAGGTGTGATTGGGGGGTCGTGCTTCTGCCGTGGCCAACTTCCAGGCCAAGTGGGCACAGAAAAAATACTCCCCTTCATAGGCAGTGAGGAAACACTAAGGGGCTATCCCTTCTAATGTTCCCCTGCGGGGGACGTGGCAATTCAACAACTCCACCACAGTGCACTTCAAGTTGAGATCTAATACCCACAAATCCATGTATAGTTTCATACAGCAATAAGTTTGATATCCAATTTCTTATATAGCACTAAGCAAGTGAGTGCTCCCAAATTATGGATCTGGGAGCTGGGCATTAGAAGGATGAAGTGATTTTCCCAAGATTACACAAATACTGTATGCATGGCAAGTAAAAAATAGAGGCATTATATCTGTGAAAGAAAGCCTTAATCTTAGTCCACAAGACCATGGCCTACATGAGCTAACTCATTTCGACATAGACACGGATTGGGAAAAAACATTTGACTGCTCTCTCCAATATGCTCCATCTGAAGATTTGCATCCATCTTTCCTGTCAAATTAAAGAGAAATGACCAGTAGTGAAATGAAAGTTACTCAATCTGTATTTTGGCTCCAACAATGTGGAAGGGCCTGCCTCTTGATTGCACCTGTTTTATAATTGTAGGCTCTTTGCTAAAAGATATGACAATATCCTAATCCAAACGAGCCATATTGAATAGATTCCTTGCATAGACCCCTCAGGGCGGAAGGGTCATCACAATGGCAGCATTTTCTAGATTGGTCAGGAGCACGTCATTAACAGGAGAACCCTCTAAAATGTTGGTCTGAATAGTTTCAGAGCAGCAGAAAAATAACCACAATGAAGATGCTAGATCACTGCAGACTACGGCAATATTAACTGACTGACAGGCGTTTTATGGGCTATCTGTTGCACCAGCCTACTGTGGCTCAGTACTTTTGATTTACCTGTCTATACCTATCACTTTGTTAATTAAACCCTATGTAGAGCTCTCTGATACCCTTGGGTCATATACGCACTTTATAAAACACTCTAAATAAATAAATAACAATATATAAATAACAATATGTTTTTTTTGTCTTTAAACCTTAGCTTCATTTTCTTGTGCTCTTGCTGTCACCTTCCACTAGCATCCAGAATTCCTCAATGTGTATGTCTGCTTTGCAGAAAAAGAAAATGCCACATCACATCACTGTACATTAAAAAAAATGTATTGGGAAACATTTAATGAAATGCTTTAAAGCCAAATCAATGGCCATGATCTCTTATCTAAGTATTTGAAAAAAGGCCCTGGGCTAAGTTTTAGTGCTCAAATATTGAGGGTTGACCTAAAGTGTGTAGGAAAGTGGTTGGTCTTCATGGCCTTAGATTGGACATAGAAGTGGTTGCGAATAGATGAATGGCTATGTTTACTGGATGTCCATACAATTTTTTTGTAGCCCGTAATACTGCTTTTCACATAGAATTCCCACTTGTGGCAGATAAGGGTTCCAAACCACAGGGACAATATCTTTTTGGACCAGGCTCTTGCACTGAAGTGGGAGAACCCGGACTCAAACTTAAATCACTTAGTTCTGCAGCCTCCAACCAATCGCATAGACCCAATTCTGTCCAGCACTGGGGCAAAGAGGTAGCAGATGCTGATACCACTCTCTTAGGTGGGGTATTTTCAGGTCGAGCTTAGGCAGCGCATGCGCGGGTGTGCGAGGCATGCTGTATTGATGTATGGAATAGAAGCTCTGCCCATTTCCCACCCATCTTTTCAATTATCTCCTATTACTCTCCTTTCTATATTCCTGCTTTTCATTCATGAATAGGCTTAGTAGTCCCTCCCTGGTACCTCCTTGCCTGACTTTGTAACCTCCCATAATGACTGGACTGTTTACTTGTGTTGTTACATGGTCTGCTTTATCTACTCTGTGAGCACAATTTTCTTCAATTATCTTCCAGTATTCAACCCACAATGTGCTTTCCTACTTGGCAGCATTAAATAGTAATACCCGCAGGTCCGCTTTAACTATAGTTGTTGTGCTTATTTATTTATTTAGTTTGCAGTGCGGTCCGCTTTAACTAGAGCGGCTGCTCTTATTTATTTATTTATTTGCAGCACAGTCCGCTTTATGTATAGTGGGTGTGCTATTTTTCACATTTAATTTTCAAGCGCAGCCTGCTTTAACTTTAGCAGCTACAGGTTATAGAACCTTCATTTATTTATCTATTTATTAGGGTGAAATCACCCCATACCGCGCATTCACTTTAATGTTGGCTGTGTCTCTTTCTTTAGACACCACTCACTGTAACCTGAATATGGCGAGCAGCGTGTAAACATAGGGGCGAGGCAACCGTTAAAGTGGTCTTTCATTTGCGAGAGTTTGAGCTATTGGCATTATAAATAACATGCCTTTTTATATGTGTGTTAGGTTTAAAAACACAAAAAAGGCATTGTCATTTACAATGCCAATAGCTTAAACACTTGTAAATGCAAGACCTATTGCATTGAAAATGCCTGTTTAATATGGAGATCTCCACCCCAGTAGTGGAGGCATCCACATATAGGTAAAAAGTGACTAGTAGTAGCCATGGATGTAATTTGGGAGTGGTCAGGGGTCGCAGCTCAGACCTCTAGCTTGCTCTCTGCTACTCCTGGTACTTCGTTAGCAAACCTTGTCCTCAGAGTGGGCAAAACCTTTGCCTCCTCTGAGGCCAGGGGGCCGCAACAAAAGTGCCAGGAGTAGCAGGGAGCAAGCTAGAGGTCTCAGCTGCGACCCCTGATTACTCCCAAATGACATCCATGGTAGTAGCTTTAAGCTATTATTTTATTTTTTGCATAGTTACAAAATAGATTTAAATGTATTAAATTAAATAAAAAATAATTGTAAAAGATTTTTTTTTAATTTCCGACTTAAAGTAAAGTGTTTTTATTTACTTATTATGTATTAACATTTTTTAGACACGCCTGCAGCCTTAACTGCTGCACCCGATTACATCAAATTTAGTAGAAAGCTAACTTTTTGTTCGCAGATTGTACTTTTTGTTATTTAGTGTATATGCGTTTAGTTGTTTGCGAGATATTAAAGGAAAACCAAATTTGTATATCTGTTACCATGATGACTTCATGAACAAGAACAAACTCTTGTAGAGATCTTTAGAACTCTGATTGCGGGTGTGGCCAAGTGGCGCAGTGTAATGGCCGCCCAATCCCACAGCTCCGTCTCCACAGACTCCCCCACAGCTATCCGATACACTAATCCATCACTCACGAAGAGAAAAACATGTCGGAAGGTGAGCGCACCAATACCCAGCAACTACCAGACCCGGCTGATAATCACAGCCGGAGTTACGGTCGCGCATGTTTTGGGCCTTGCCCGGTGCCTGAACCGGGAACTAACGTGCCGGCGGCAGCCGAGAGAGGAGCAAGGAGGTGTGGCCAAATCGAAGGCATGCTCCGGGGCCTGGCAGAGGCACCTGAAGTGGACTTCCCTGGGGCGGGTGGGCTCCGTGCTACCCGCAACACTTCACAGAGGCCGTCTGAGTAGGAGTTCCTGCGCAGCAAATAGAGCCCACCTGGTACAGGGCCTGCAATGGGGAGAATGAAACTCAGTACCGGCGAGACGTAACACAGGCCGGTAGTATATACTGAAGACAGCTGTAAGGAGTGGGGTTGCACCAGTGCTGGGGTCGGTGAGTTGGACGGAGCCTCCTCACCCCCCCTCTCGACAGTCCTTTGCCACCCTTGTTCACCCCACAGCTCCAGTAGAAAAGCGACAGGCCTCCCCTCCCCCTCAAGGTGTAAGCATCACTCTGCGAATAACAGAGCCCGGAGCTGTGGAGAGGCCTGGAGGAGTGCTTGTGGGAGCCAGGGGTGTCGCCGAGTGTCCCGGCCTCCACATCTTTTGCAGTGCGTACCCACAACTTTAGACTGCACAACCGCGGCGATACGTGTCCGCTTGCAGAGGGACGCTCCGTCCTCTCGCGGCCATCAGCCAACCCAAAAGGAGCACATTTGGGAAACAGAGTATCACACCTCCTTCCTCCGCTGGTCCTTCACTCCATTCTCCGGTCGTGAAAACACGCAGTGGCCGGGGGCGCAGTGAAAACTTCGCAACAGGTGGCACACAGTTGGGGTACGTGAGAACGCACAGTCGCCCCTCATTGACCCAGACCAACAGGGGAATAAAATGGAGAAACCCAAAACAACGAGTACAAAGGGCTCCAAGTCTGTGCAGTCAAACAAACTCGACCACTATGCTTCCCCTAAGGACGCAATGCCGGGGCACCACTCCAGTGGCAAATCCATAAGTGATTTGGGAGAGGACAGCCAGGACCTGACACTGAAAGACGTTGTGGAAGCAATTACCGAGGCCAAGATCTCACTGGAACATAAGATGGTCTCCATATCGATCGAAGTCAAACTCATCCGAGCAGACCTTACCAAAATAATGAGAAGGTCAAGCAAGTAGAAATTACAACAGCAAGCCTAGTCGATAACGATGCGCAACTTCAGGGGAAGTTCCATGACCTACAAACTTTCTGCAAAGTTACTGAACATAAGCTGGATGATTATGAAGGACGCCTTCGGCGTAACAACATACGCATACTTGGGGTACCAGAGAAAGTGGAGGGACAGGCCCTGGACCTCTTTGTGGAGGACCTTATCCTCCATCACCTGCAACCCAAAGGCATCAGCAAGTTCTTTGTTATTGGAAGGGCACTCAGGATACCGGGAGGGCGTCCAAAGTTGGAAGCCCCCCCACGCCCGATGTTAGCTAGGGTGCTAAATTATCAGGACAGAGATGTGATCTTTCAGGATGCCAAAACAGCGCCGCCTCTACGCTATGACAATGTCAAAATCACCTTCTTTCCGGGCTTCATGAACTGGTACAGAGACAGAGGAGAACCTTCTTAATGGTAAAAAGAAGCTCGGAAAGTAAGTGTTTAAATATGCAATGCTGTTCCTAGCGAGACTCCGGGTTGAGGCTGAGGCACAGACCTGGTTCTTTGAACAGCCAGAAGTTGCTTCCGACTGGCTTGAGTGCCGAACAAGCTGAAACTCTGACACTCGTGACAATTTAGATGACTCCCATTCCCAGCCTAATGGGGGATGACGATGCAGACGCAGATCGAGTGCCTCTTGATTGATCTGTTTTGATTGATTTAGTATAAGTTGTGGAGACAGGTACCTGAGCATCCGCATGGTTGACATTTGAAAAGATGGTTCTCTCCAAACTTCTTAACATTCGATCAATGAGACATGTTTTTCTTGAGACACTTATTGCGGGGATTGGAAGGGGGAGTCAAAATGACGGAGGGTTGCGCCCCACACACAACTACTTTTAGTTCTTCAACAGGGCGACAGGTACTCTGCAAGTTCTAAATGGGCAGTTCCCAGCCCAGAGTGCAGGGCAGCAGGGATGGGGGAAGTTGGGTAGGGTGTTTGTATTTGTTTAATGTTGTAGTTTTATCATCAACAGGACATATTGACATTGTCGCAGAGGGTACAAGGACTTACACTGGAATCAATGAGTACACAGTGGGACAAAAGTGCTAAAATACTGAGCTGGAATGTCAACGGGCTGGGGGATAAGATCAAAAGGACTGTTGTCCTTCAATATATTTAACGGCAGGCCCCTGACATTGTTGTGCTTCAGGAAACACACCTAGTGGGAAACTCATGTAAGGAGCTACACAGATGGGGATACAAAATGGTGGCACATGTGGGATTCACCACTAACTCACGGGGCATTGGTATCATGATCAAAAACTCATTCCCCTTCACAGTGAGTGCCATTTTGGCGAACGATCGGGCAGATACATAGGAATCACGGAGACATGGGAGGGACGCACCATAATACTCATGTCAATTTACGTTCCACCTGGTCTGCAAGCGACCACATTTACAGACCTTTGCTCTGTCTTACTCTCTCTTCCGGAGAGTCTGCTCGTACTTGGGGCGACTTTAACGCAGTAGTCTCGGGCACATTGGACCGTCACCCCCCCCACCAGATGTAGGACCGTCCGCGCTTTGGCTGCCGGACTTTCTTGAGGCCCTGGGGCTAGCTGACGGCTGGAGAACATATCACCCAGGAAAAATCCAACATACTTTCCATTCTGATGTCCATCATAGCCTTACCCTCTTAGACTATATACTGGTTTCTGCCTCGCAAGTTGCTCACATCCACGAAATCAGACACGTAGCTAGCAACATTTCTGACCATTCATCGGTATGGACACGCATAGTTCTCTAGTCAAGCAAGGGTGGGACGAATCGTTCCAATTAGCCCATGGTACCTCCTGGATCCCGTAATCTGGAAGGACCTTGTCCAAGCTATAGATAACTATTTTCGGGAAAACTAAGGTACAGTGGGCTCTTCTCAGACCTTATGGGAAGCCTTCAAGTCAGCAATCCGGGGTTAAGCCATGTCTCTCATAGCTGGACTGAAGAAAGAAAGACAGAGAGGATGCTGAGGCCAAGATCTACCGTTTAGAGGGGGAGTTGGAAACTGAGGCTACCCAGAGGCGCTCCAATCGCTGCGCCTCAAGCAGGATGACTATGAGGCATTAGTAACAGATCGGGATAAGAGTCTAGGGAGGGAAAAACTGGGCAGACTATATGACCTGGGAGACAAAGCGGGAAAATTAATAGCGTGGCTCGACTAGAAGGAGTGGGTGAGCAGGCTGGTTCCTGAGCTCAGGGATAAGGATGACAATATCATTACAGACCCACAGGATATTGCAAATCAATTTGCTATCCACATTGGTGCTGTATACGAAGCTGTGGCACCATACAGTGAGGAGGAATTGAGGTTCCGTGACAATTGTAAGTGATGTTTTTTGACTCGCACGAATATGGTCGAGTCTGGTATCTATGAACCGCAAATGACGAGTTTAGTGGGTGTATGCAGTTTCGCTGTGCTAACCTAAACCATTCGTCTGTTATGTGGGTTATTCTATCTGTACCCACGGGTTCCATTTTAGATATGGCATCCATTTTGTCTCTTGCCCTCAAGTAGTCAGCGAACGGACGCTGTCCGCTTCGCGACCCTGGGATTCCCGAGATATGTACGGAAGACACATGTCCTTTAGAAAGTGTCTTTATGACGAGGGGGATGATACTGTAAGGCAAATGGCCCCGCTCGAGGCTCATCTTGCCGTGTCGGTCTATTGTCTCAGCCGTGCATCTCATTAGGCACGTCCCTTTGATGCCAGGAGCTCGTGTTTCTCGATACCTCCCCTTTTACACCCTTTCCAAATCCCCACTGTCTCCATCTTCCTCCGCACCTGTTCTTGTTCCTTCTTCGATCTGTTTTACTGCTGATTGGAATGCACTAATGGAGGGAAGATGGGTTTTTACAGTTGGGAACCACCAAATGTTTCCGCACTTATGTTCCGGACCTTGAATGTATCAAAGAGACCAAAGCGACCCCTCTAGGGGATAACTATGAGAACTGAGCCATAAACCTTTGTGTACCATGTAAACCTATGGGTGAATTATGTATAAAAGGAGCGATCCACAGAACCAATTTGAAGCAGTCTCCACAAGTAGCACGCGTTGTACTTGCCGTGATTTCTGTGTTCCCTGCAGTAAATAAAGCTCGAATCTTTGACGCCAAAGGAAGTGTCCCGTGTCTCTGTCACTTGTACGCCGGAGCAGGTTACCCACGAAGGTTTCAGGTGTTGTTCCCTGGCACCGCTGGGTCTTAAATAACCCAGTCCTTCAGTTGGCGCCCAACGTCGGGCTGCATCAGTGGTACCGGTCCAAGCCCGACGATCGTGAGGAACTTCGTGTGAAATCTCCGAGGGAAGGTGCACTCTGCTTCATCGATCCTGTTGTCGAAATAAGTGGCCCAAAGACTTTTCCCGCGAAGATTCCCGCCTCCTGACGGCTGCGACGGACTGCTGCCCTGACTGTAGACCTGTTTTGGCGCCTGGCGTACACCTTGGTATAGCGAGACGATTGACGGGCCTTCCTGGTGACGCCATCGATCTTTGAGTTAAGTATTTGTGGGTCGCTCCCAGAGTTCTTGGTTGTGGTTACTTAGTTGTTGCATGGTTCCATTGCATTTGTGGTTCTTGGTACTTTGTTGTGATATTTGACGACTGCAGACGCCAAAAACCGAGGGTTTTTGCTCTTTGCTGGGACTTGGTAAATCCCGTAACCCTTGAAGTTTGTGAAACACGGCTAGTGTGCGAGATGCCTGGTCGCTGTACTTTGTTTAGTTGTTTCAGACGTTGTGGTATGGATTCCCGACTGGAGGACTCGTGTCCGATACCTCCGGTTGGAACTCCCACTTATGAGCTCTACAGTAAGCACGGGCTAGGCCCGATTACTTTTAATGATTACTGGATTCGGTATACTAAGAAGGATGGTGTCCTTAGTTGGCCACCTCATGGTAGCTTCGAGACTCCAATCTTAGACAATTTAGAAGCTAAATTATTTGCGAAAAAGTCAAGACCGGCCATGTTTGATGCCTTTCGGTTATGGCGTAAAGAAGCCCGACAGAAAGAGATCAGACAGACTAAACGAAATCAGAGAGATGGTGTTGCTACCATTGTAAAGAAAGCAGAGCAGTTTCAGCGTGATAAGGAGGATAAGGAAAAGGAAGTGTTCGATAGGCTACAGCGTATGTCCATAAATAAATGCTATCCTGCTTTGCCTACGGAGTCGGATAAAAAGGAAGAACCAGTTGAGGATCCTTTAATGTCCTATCTTATGAAGTCCCCA
This sequence comes from Lissotriton vulgaris, assembly GCF_964263255.1. Taxonomy (NCBI): domain Eukaryota; kingdom Metazoa; phylum Chordata; class Amphibia; order Caudata; family Salamandridae; genus Lissotriton; species Lissotriton vulgaris. The sequence goes on along the minus strand of NC_141691.1, from coordinate 228,220,702 downwards.
CCTCCGTATGTACAGGGTACCGCTGCTACAGTGGTCCCCCCTGTACCTGTTCCTCCACCTGTTCTTCAGCCTGTTCCTCAACCTGCACCTGTTCTTCCGACTGTTCCCGCTCCCTTACCCGCTGCTATTCCCACTGCTCCTCCACTTCCGCATACTCCTGCTCCCGCTACTGTTCCTGCTCTACTAACTCCTGCTGTTTTTCCTGTCTCTACTCCTTCTCTTGTCAGTCCCTTGTGCTATACTTCTTCAGCTACTCGTAGTCGTACTTCTCCTGTTGCGGCTAACTTCTTCCATTCTCTTGGACCCGTCCTTGGGTCCGCTGGTTCAGATGGTCCTCAGAGACGTAGTCAGCTTCCCGGCGGTAGGGAACGCGCTTCGCTATATAACATGGCGATGGGTTGGATGACGCATCCTCTTAGAAATCCTCCACATATTGTACTTGATACGTTCTGTCAATTCAATGTACCAACACAAAGATTTGTTTTCGAAGAAATGTGTAAAGTTTTGCGCGATCAGATATCGGCCGATGCACCTGACGAGGTGTTGACCGCTTTGTCTGATCTTCAACTTCAGTTCTCGAACGGACTGATAGTGGATACCAACGTTCGACGTGCTGTTGAGCGGTTGTTATCTTTCCGTCCCACTCCTATACCTCAAGCCTTGTTTGTTGAGGACGTTGAGAGGCAGTTAGATGCGTCTGGTCAGTTTCCCATGCGGGAAGTTCCACCTGTGTGGATGCCAGGCGATCCTAATGCTAACCCCATTGTTCTACCCTACTTCCAGAGAGTGTGGATTCATCTCCCGTGGAAACGATCAGAAGTGTTGCAGGTGAAGCAATCTTTGCCTGACGTCACGCAAGAATCCTGCAGGGTATTATAAAGAGTTATCGCAGCTTGTAGACGCTATGATAATGAACCTTGCCGATATTGATATGCTGTTTGGCAATGTAGTACCGTAACCGGTCTGGGCTAAGATTCGTCAGGAAAACCATCCTAACGAGTTGGGCGGTGATTGGGCTGCCATTATAGCGGCGGATGGGTTGCAAACTGGTGGTGCTAAACCCGAGCAGTTGATTGCTGCTCTCCCTCAGAGAATAATTACATTAATGAAAACTCTTATGCCAGCTATGAGGGTGAATTGGGACAAATTGTCAGCTTGTAAGCAGAAAAAGGACGAGAGTGTCTCCGACTTCTTTACGAGATTTGAGGAGGCATTCATCGATCATAGTGGGCAGGATATGGGCACTGAGGGTGGTCAACGGTTGTTCGTGGATAAATTTGTCTCTAACTTATTGCCTGACTTGGGCAGTAAGCTGAAAAACTCTGAAAGTGCGTGGGCCGTTTCTACCTCGGCTCAAATATTGGCTACAGCACAGTATTATGAGAACAGAGAGAAAGAGGAGAACGACCGAGCTGATAAAAAGACGAAAGAACTTAAAACTAAAGTGTTGTTACAGCAAGCATATCCTCCGCGTTCGAATCAGAATGCTTCACAGCAAAATAGATTGCAGTCGCAATCTAATCGACCACAATCTAGAAATGACTCCTCTTCCCAAAGATCTTCGTTAGGGTACAATCAATGTGCCTATTGTAGACAGGAGGGTCATATAAAATTCAACTGTCCTGTTTTGAACGATCGCAATAGTGGTAATTCATCTAGAGGAGGTCGTGGTGGCTCGCAGCAGGCATCACGTGGTAGAGGTCGTGGTGCTCAAAACGATCGATCAGATAACCCATCAAACTCTAATAATTGTTTTGATCAACGTGGATCATCACAAGGACGATCTGCGCAGTACAACGTAGACGATTATTACGTCGATCAGGGAACTGACGACAGTAATTACTAGGACAGCCATAGACAAGGAGAGGGAGTGGTATCAGTTCCGGTTGATCAGAGAGGGCCTTACGTCGCAGTTGCTACATCGGGCGTCATTGAGCCTTTTCTGTTGGACACTGGTGCAGCGAAAAGTTCCATTATGCATTCGAAACTCCCTGGCGCACCTTTGTCTGGCTTAACAAATGTTTCCGTTGGATTCTCTGGCGCCCCCGTTAGCAATCCAGTTTCACGCCCTTTGCCTCTTACAATTGGGCCACGTGAGCTTGAAGCTCCGTTGATTTTGACTACTGGTTGTGGCGAAAATCTCTTGGGTCTGGATTTGCTAAAACGTTTGTATGCAACTCTATATTGTTCTCCTGCGGGTGTAAAGCTTACGTTGGGAGAGAGGGTTGTCTCTCCTATGTACTTGTCTCTCGATAAGCTTCCACCGGAATTGAGTTCTCTTCCTGCATCTCTATGGGCAACAGGTCCCAATGATGTGGGCCTACTTGACATCTCCCCTTATGTTGTTCAGTTGAAATCTAATGTGTGATTGCCACGTATTCCCCAGTATCGTATCTCTCTTGATGGTGGACGAGCACTGTTAGCGATCATCTATGATTTGATCGACAAAGACGTTATTGAAGAGACTCGGGGAAACGTGTGCAACAGCCCTGTACTGCCTATTTTAAAACGAATATCCTGATCCTTCGAAACCACCTGTTTATCGTTTTGTTATCGATTTACGGGAGGTAAATAAAATTGTGATTCCTCAGTTCCCTGTTGTGCCTGACATCACGGCGCTACTGACTCTGATTCCAGCCTCTGCGTCTTGGTTTTCGGTGATTGATCTGAAGAATGCGTTCTTCAGTATTCCGATTGCTGAAGAGAGCAGAGACCTTTTCGGTTTCTCTCTTGGTGGGCGCAGCTTCCGGTTTAAACGCGCTCCTCAAGGCTACTGTGAGAGTCCATCGATTTACAGTCAAGCCTTGAAGGGTCAACTGGATGCGTTTACGTTGCCGGTTGGTGCGGCCTTAATCCAATATGTCGATGACTTATTGGTAGCTGCGGATACTCAGGACATTTGCAAAATTGCTACGGTGTCGTTGCTGCAACATCTCTGTGACCTACATCACAAGGTGTCACCTTCTAAACTCCAATATTGTTGTCAAGAAGTAACCTATCTAGGTCACTTATTGTCAAAGGAGGGAAGGCGGTTGACCCCAGAGAGAATTGCAGCAATTGCGCGAATGACTGTGCCAACAACACAAAGAGATGTGCGTGCCTTTTTAGGTATTACGTCGTATTGCAGGCAATGGATCCCGAATTTTTCATTGCTAGCGAAACCATTGGTGGCTCTTACGTGCAAGGATGTTCCAACTCCTTTACCATGGACGGAAGAATGTCAGAAAAGTTTTTCTGAATTACGTGATTCATTGTGTTCTGTTCCTGTGTTAGGTACCCCTGACTACAGTAAGCCGTTCACATTGTATGTTCACGAGAGGGAAGGTTGTGCTTTGAGTGTCTTAACGCAACCTTTTGGTGGTAAGCAACGTCCATGTGCATATTTTTCCTCGACCTTGGACCCGGTAGCTAGAGCATTGCCGAGTTGTTTGAGAGCAACAGCGGCAGGTGCGGTGTCCATCCGACAATCAGCAGGATTGGTCATGGATAATATGCTTACGGTGATGGTTCCGCACGCAGTCGACACTCTTTTGAATCGTACGAAAACTCAGCACTTGACAAGCGCGAGGTTGTCTGGATACGAGTTGACGTTGCTGGCAAGTCATATTCAGATAAAACGTTGCAATGTTCTGAATCCGGCAACTTTGTTACCCATTAGTACAGAGTCAGATGAAATAGCAGCCCATGACTGCTATTTGCGAACAGAGGAGGAAACAAAAGGTCGAGTGGACCTTAAAAACACTCCTTTAGAAGATCCAGATGGAACATTGTATGTAGATGGCTCGTGTTTTAAATTGTCGAATGGTGATGTGACCACTGCGTATGCTGTTGTAACTTTGAGTACTGTTGTGGAAGCTGCGAGATTGAATCAGAATTCTGCCCAGGCTGCGGAGCTGATTGCCCTAACTAGAGCGTGTGTGTTAGCAAAAGATAAACGTGTGAATGTGTATACTGACAGTCAGTATGCATTTGGTGTCGCGCATAGTTTTGGACGGTTGTGGAGAGAGAGAGGTTTTATGACATCGCATGGTACGAAGATTCAGCATGGCCAACTTGTGAACGATCTTTTGGATGCACTTACGTTGCCTAAACAGGTGGCGATTGTTAAATGTAGTGCACATCGTAAGGTGACGGATGATGTTGGGCGTGGTAATGCGTTTGCGGATGAGACTGCTAAGGAGACTGCCCGGAACCTTAGCACTCGGATGTATGTGGCAAGTTCGGTTAGGTGGCCTGCGGAGACTAGTATGTGTGAGGACACTATCGAGAGTGTGAAGGCGATACAAAATGAGGCCACTGAGACTGAAAAGAAGAAGTGGAATGAAAGTACGGGAAAGTTGGATGCGATTGTTTGTTGGGTAGACTTGTCGGAACATAAGAGATGGATGTTGCCAGATGCGTATGTGCTGGCTATTGTGACAATGGCACATGGGTTAGCACATATTAGCGTGAAAGGTATTTGTAAGTTGCTGTCTCCTGTGTGGAAGAATGATGGTATCACGAAATGTGCTGAACGATTGGTTAAGAACTGTATGGTATGTATGTTGTACAATCCTGGTAAGGGAACCCCAACTCCTCCTGGTAGTTTTGCTCCCCCTTCGTGTCCCTTTGAGGTGATTCAATTAGACTTCATCCATATGGAGCGATGCAATAACCTGAAATACGTTTTGGTTGTGGTTTGCGCGTTCTCCCGATGGATCGAAGCCTATCCTCTCAAGGACAACACTGCTTTGTCAACGGCAAAAATCCTACTGAAGGAATACTTTCCTCGGTACGGAATGCCTCGGGTTGTGTGGTCTGATAACGGAAGTGAGTTTGTGGGGAGTGTAATGAAGAGTGTGTGCAAAGGCCTTGGAATTAATCAAAAATTCCATAGCGCCAATCATCCCCAGTCAGCTGGTTTGGTTGAAGGGTATAATGGCACCCTTAAACTAAAACTAGCAAAGATCCAGGCTACGACTGGTCTTTCGTGGCCTGACGCTTTACCCTTAGCCTTACTATCAACAAGGGCAACCGTACACTCCCGAGTAGGGCTTAGTCCCTATGAAAGAGTGTTCGGTCGTCCTGCAAATGTGTGGGGGGTCCCTAGACCCGGTGTGTTCCGTGATCTTGAGTACCCAATGTTGATTGACTATCTTCATGATCTGACTGCTAAACTGAGGTTAATTCACCAACAGGTTTACGAAGCATTGCCGACGCAGACGGAGGGTCCAGGCCACCAGCTCCAGCCTGGAGACTGGGTGGTTACCAGAAACTTTTCTCGGAAGAAGAACTTGGAGCCCAGGTTCACCGGACCCTACCAGGTCCTCCTTGCCACGAGAACTGCTGTTCGTCTAGAGGGTCGGAAAAACTGGGTGCACGCCACCCATACGAAGAAAGTCCCTATTCCGTTGCTGGCAGACTCGTGGGTTAGGAGAGGCATTGCATCAACTGAAACCGAAGGATTGCCGGCGTTTGTTCCTTTCAGCGACGCACAACCTGTCGGAGAATCCACAGTGCAGCAGAAAGACATTGTTGAACATTTGTCATCAAAAGACTCAAGACCAGAACATTCAACTGATCAACAGAACGCGGTCTCTTCAACGGATCCTTTGTTTGACGAACAGACACGTCCTGGGAAAACTCGATACTTTTTGCGATCCAGTACTAAGAACAAATAAAGTGTTGTTTTGCCTCTTGGCAATTGCATTATCCCGTTTTCCACGATCAGTCTGAACACCTGTATCATTGCAATTATTCATGTACATATTGAAGGGTTCTTTTTCCTATGTATTTTTGCTTCCACAGCTGAGAGACATTGCATACATATATATTGTAAATAAAGGCCGTAGGGCCGCGCGCGTACTTCTTTCTGGTTAGTAGGTCTTGACGCTAGGTTAAAGACCGTCGGTTCCTGGGAACTCCTAGGGATTGACTACTGCTACACAGAACGAAGTGCGTCAAGAAACGTTGCGGACGGTCATAGGGGATGGTGTTTTCAAAGCTGATGGATGTGGAAAGAGTACAGGCACAAAGATTCGAGCTACAGCAACTTAGTCGTACGAAATGCTTTATGTTTCAGATATTTGTATTGCTTTTGATTGTTTCTGCATTACTGGCGGGTGGGGTGTACTATATGATGTCGTATTTCTTACCTTCTGCCATACCTACACCAATTCCTACTTCTGACTCTAAATTCACCTCTACTGCATCTCCTCATTCTTTCCATATCTTACCCGAACACGAGCAGGCTAGACGTGCAGCATTTCGCAATAATTCCTTTATTCAGCTCCTTCACCAACACCAGTTAGTGATTAACACTACAAATTGTTGGGTGTGTGGGTTGATGCCACATACCACAGATAAGGGAATTCCATATTTGGTTTTGCCGTACAGTTCCCAGGGTTCCGCTCGAGCATTTCAAACAATGTTTCGAAGCGCACTAGGTTCCCACCCCAATCGAGAGCCACGATCCCCCTACTCTGGCCCTGGCTCGTATCAAAAGCCTTTGTCTATAGCGATAGAGGATCTAGATAGAGATATCTATGAACCATCACTTATTCCAGAAGAAGAGGTACAAGCCTATAGGGTCCTGAGTAGAGGCGAGTATAGTGTGTTCACTAGTGAAAAACAGCTTAAAAGCTCGCCCCCGATATGGGTCGTACCCCACATTGGTAATTTTTGTCTAATAGGTCGCGGCCGAAGATCGAAAGCCCGACTTGGAGAGAGTGCTTGCACTGAAAATTACATATTGCCGATGGTCTCGTCCCCTGTGTTCCTGGCTGCCAAGGGTACATACTTTATCTGCCATGATCGTGCGTATGCATGGTTGCCCTTCGACTTTGTGGGCTCATGTTTTATCGCAAATTTGTTGCCTCCGACGTTCACTGTAGATGCAGACTATCACAAGACTAGAGTTGTGAGGGGCGTAATTAGCGAAGAGGACACTGCCGGTCAAGAGGCAGGAGACTTTTTCAAGGGTTTCCTCCCGTTTTGGGGGCCTATGATTAATAGTAGGAACCTGAGACAGTTGACTCGAGTGGTGGAATCGACCGCTAATATTACTGCCAGTGCCCTTGGTAATATCACCAAGAACTTCAGGCGGATAGACTTATGACGTTACAAAACCGTATGGTTTTAGACGTGATCTTAGCAGATCGAGGTGGGGTATGCAAGGTGATCCATTCGAGCTGCTGTATTTTCATTCCTGATAACGCTCCGACTGTTTATCAAGCCATCTCAAAGTTGCATAAGATCTCTGAGTCCATACACGTGGACGTAGGGGATTGGACGCTACTTGGGTGGTTTTGGGGCCTGATGTCGACTTGGGGTTGGAAGATTCTGATGATTATCGGAGTTGTTGTGGCGTTCCTGTTCACGTGCTGCCTTTGCGTGCAGTGTGGTCCTGCCTTATGTGGCCTCTGTGCTACAGCGTGTATAAGACAGCCGCCTGTTACCAAAGAAGCTCGATTGGACAGAGCTATGTTACAGCAACATCTAGATGGTCTGATGAATATCGAGTATGATTCCGACTAGTGCTCGCCTACATGAGGGCAAAAGGAGCGTCTGAGGTTCCGTGACAATTGTAAGTGATGTTTTTTGACTCGCACGAATATGGTCGAGTCTGGTATCTATCAACCGCAAATGACGAGTTTAGTGGGTGTATGCAGTTTCGCTGTGCTAACCTAAACCATTTGTCTGTTATGTGGGTTATTCTATCTGTACCCACGGGTTCCATTTTAGATATGGCATCCATTTTGTCTCTTGCCCTCAAGTAGTCAGCGAACGGACGCTGTCCGCTTCGCGACCCTGGGATTCCCAAGATATGTACGGAAGACACATGTCCTTTAGAAAGTGTCTTTATGACGAGGGGGATGATACTGTAAGGCAAATGGCCCCGCTCGAGGCTCATCTTGCCGTGTCGGTCTATTGTCTCAGCCGTGCATCTCATTAGGCACGTCCCTTTGATGCCAGGAGCTCGTGTTTCTCGATACCTCCCCTTTTACACCCTTTCCAAATCCCCACTGTCTCCATCTTCCTCCGCACCTGTTCTTGTTCCTTCTTCGATCTGTTTTACTGCTGATTGGAATGCACTAATGGAGGGAAGATGGGTTTTTACAGTTGGGAACCACCAAATGTTTCCGCACTTATGTTCCGGACCTTGAATGTATCAAAGAGACCAAAGCGACCCCTCTAGGGGATAACTATGAGAACTGAGCCATAAACCTTTGTGTACCATGTAAACCTATGGGTGAATTATGTATAAAAGGAGCGATCCACAGAACCAATTTGAAGCAGTCTCCACAAGTAGCACGCGTTGTACTTGCCGTGATTTCTGTGTTCCCTGCAGTAAATAAAGCTCGAATCTTTGACGCCAAAGGAAGTGTCCCGTGTCTCTGTCACTTGTACGCCGGAGCAGGTTACCCACGAAGGTTTCAGGTGTTGTTCCCTGGCACCGCTGGGTCTTAAATAACCCAGTCCTTCAGAATCTCAGGAGCTGCTGAGTGATATAGAACTTCTCATGCTTACTGCAGATGACCGTAACTTTCTGGACTGTGCCTTGACGACAGACGAGATAGCCCAGGCAATTAGATCCTTAAACTCAGGGAAGGCCCTAGGGCCTAATGGCATCCCCATCAAACTATATAAACTCAGACCCAATAAATTGGCCCCAAACCTGAAAGCCATGTTCGATGAAAGTAGTGAGCAGGGGACATTGCCAGGGGACCAGAGAGTGGCCATGTTGGTCACTAGCCACAAAGAAGGTAAAACCAAAACTGACTGTGCCTCATACTGACCAATATCACTTTTAAATGCAGAGCACAACATATTAGCCAAACTCCTGGCTAACCGTTAGTTAAAATAATAGAGGGCCTCATCCACCCGGATAAGTCAGGCTTCTTGCCACACCCCAACGCGGCCTTGAATCTGCAGAGAGTACATGGGGTACTGGAAAGAGAATTACAATCCAAGAGCCAGCTATAGTCGTGTCCCTGGATGCGACTATGGCGTTTGACACTGTTGAATGGCCAGATCTCTTGGTTGTGCTTACAAAAATGGGGTTTGATCCAGGCTTCACACAATGGATACGTCTCTTATATCAGGAACCCATTGCCCAGGTAGTGGTTAATAACAAAAAGTTAGACACTTTCACCCTCAGTTGTGGGACCCGACAGGAATGTCTGCTCTCCCCCCTCCTGTTTGCGCTAGCCCTGGAACCACTAGCAGCCTGGATTAGAAAGGACCCGGTTATAAGCGGTCTGCATTGGTTTCCCGATTGGGAGTACCGTATTTCGCTTTACGCAGACGACATATTACTATATTTGGCCTCCCCCAAGAAGTCACTAGTGGTGGTTCTGGACATCCTGGCAATCTTTGGCAGATACTCTGGGTTCTCCATCAACTGGAGCAAATCCCTAATTTATGTCCTCAAGGGAGATCCTCCCTCCCCACCACATGGCTGCCCAATACAAGTTTGCGCAGTGGGCTTCAAATATTTAGCCATTTTTATCTCGCTAGACCGGACACTACACTATGACCGTAATCTTCTCCCTCCGCTGCAGAGATTGCGATGAGACATAGCTAGTTGGAAAGTTCTTCCACTCTCCTTGTTGGGCAAGGCAGCCCTTTTTAAAATGATTTTGTTACCCCATTTTTATATGCCTTACAAAACTCACTTGATCTGGTCCAGAGGGCATATTTTAAAGAAATCGAGGGTCTCCAGAGGGACTTGTTGTGGAATGGAAAACCACGTATCGCACTGAATACGCTCACACAAACTGGTATGATGGGGCAATTGGCCTCGCATACATCAAAAAATACTACTAGAACTCTGATTGGTTGCCGACACTTTGACCAGAAAGTGCTGGAAGCTATCTTGGGACTTAGCTTCAGCCAATCCCAAAACAAATATGAAAAAAGTAAAGGGGGCAGAGTAGGAATACTCTGATCCTCTAGGTCTGGTGCTGAGGTCCCAGAGTGACCCGCCAGGCCAAAAAGCATTTTTTCTTTTAAAATAACAATTTTCAAAAAATATTTGTGAATATCACTGTGAATTTAAAAAGTAAACAAAACATCGCGGAGGGGATGCACAGGCCCCCATCGAAGGGATTATTTATCCCCAGGGCCCACCACCTTGCTAGGGCTAATGTAAAGTAAAATAGGGGGCCTTGTGGACATGTCATGAGTGTTGTTATATGTGAGGTCATAAGCAGTGCATTGCGGGGGCGTAAGTTATAGTTAGCTCAGGTAACTGTTACTGTTGAATTTCTATGGTTTTGTACAAGTGATATCTGAGCCTAACTATAACATCCCTGTAACCTTTTTTTTTTCTTTGATGAACACATACACATATATATAAATCCACTCGGAAATCAGCCCCACGTGAAAGCAGACATCGCCATAAGAGAACAGATAGCCACCAATCTAGGACAGGTAACCAAGGTTTTGGTCAGGTTAATATGAAAACTTAGATTTAGGGTTTGTTGTTAAAATTGTTCTTTTCACAGGAAAACCAAACAAAAGGCGTAGCAGTCCTGTCCAGCAGAAGCAAGGTGTGGCGTGTTTATATTTTCTTCCAACTCCCCTTTTCCCTCTCTTTGCTGCTTGGATGCTATATGCTCTGAGCAGTGGAGTTTGGGAATTGAGGAATTACATCGGCTCCTGCGGAAGCACAGAGTTGTGGATCAGGTACTTGACACCCTCAGGATTGAAGGGGAATTGATGCCCCAACTTAAAAACCGCCACAAGGTGCGTTTGCACAGTGGTGTAGGGAGGGGGTGGGGACTGATGTGACATGTCTGCAAACGTGCCCTGTGGCGTGTTTTAAGTCGGGGGATTAAGTCCCCTTGAATCTTAAGGGTCCCTGGGGGCCTACTAGCCCACCAGGTACCTCCAGTAAGCGCCACAGAGCTGCGTTGCAGAGAGGAGGTCCGTAAGAATGTGTTAATGAGTTACGTTTTTCAGCTGGAGCATTGGCTTACTCTTTTTTACTGTATTAACTTAGAATGTCTGTTTCCTATGTTAAAATCTAACAGTGAAAGTTAACAAAGCAAATGCTTTCCAGCCTGTATGAAAATATCATCTTAACTCAGATGGTTTTTAATTACATCCCTGTAAACGTTGTGAACATATGAATAGGAATTACTCATTCCTGTTGACAATTCAGCTTTCCCTCCAAATTTCTCCTCTGCTCTGTGCTAAGACCTGTATATTAAAACAGTGCACCCACAGCCACCATTTTATGTTCATAAGCCAGTGAAACCAGCCCCCCTGCTTCCCCCTTACCCAAGCAACAGGTATATTCTACATCAGAGGGTGCTTCTGTGAGCTGTTTAAACTGTGTTTACTAGGGACTCTGCACTTCATGTTTTGGCCAGGAGAGGGAGTAAAGTTTTATTAAAACAGTATTGTTAGATTTCAAGTTAGTGAGCCCTTACCTGCAGAAGTCCAAAGTATGGGTTGAGCCTGTCTGTGTCCTAGGAGATTCTGAACAGAAGAAGCAGCTCCCCAACCCCCACCCCCAGGCCAGCAGACTATTGGCTATTTAGCTACCAGGCAACTCTGAGTTCTCCCCTCACACTTGCCCAGGCCCCTTAAGGCTTTTCTGGTTGCACCCAAAATCATTCTCCTCCATCTTGTGGGTTGCAGCCTTCCTGTGCCTCAGATTGCAGTGACCAGAGTCCAGGAAGTGGTATGGAGACAGTCTAGTGCTGTCTCTTCCCCAAAACAAAAGTTGTTAAAAAACGATTTTCCCTTTCTGTGATTACTGTCTTTGCCTGTAGTTGTTACAGTTTAAAAATGTAGTTTTACCCTGCCTGTGATGGCCTATTTTATCACCCATTTTGTGTTGTAAACTTGTGATTTTCCCTGCCCATGATTGCTTCCATTTAACATGTTGAATTGTGGGATTTGCAGTCCAAACTCTGTAGTTTATCACTCTCATTCCTGTTGACAATTCAGTTTTCCCTCCAAATTTCTCATCTGCTCTGTGCTAAGACCTGTATGTTAAAACAGTGCATCCCCAGCCACCATTTTGTGTTCACAAACCAGTGAAACCAGCCCCCCTGCCTCCTCCCTCCCCCAGCAACAGGGATATTCTACATCCGAGGGTGCTTCTGTGAGCTGTTTAAACTGTGTTTACTAGGAACTGTGCACTTCGTTTTTTGTCCAGGAGAGGGAGTAAAGTTTCATTCAAACAGTATTGTTAGAGTTCACATTAGTGACGCCTTTACCTGCAGAAGTCCAAAGTGTGGATTAAGCCTGTCTGTCTCTTAGGAGATTCTGAACAGGAGAAGCAGCCCTTGTCTGAGGTCGCCAGGACCTTATATGGTCTGCTAGTGGTTGGTACATGTGTACACTGATTGGTGGTTGTATCTGGTGTTTCTATTGGATTAGGGTTAGTGTCCTCGTTGGTTGGGTATTTGAGGGTTCTGATTGGTTTCTGGGTCTGTGATTCAAACAATGTAGGGTTGGTACTAGGACTAGGGTTAGGATTTCTATTGGAAGTAGGGACTGGAGCTCCCTATGTTATTGGTTGTTGGGAGTAGGGTGGGACTAGGGCTAGGGTTAGACCTTTAATTGGAAGTAGCGATTAGGGCTTCTGGTGTGATTGGTTGCTGGACTAGTTGTGGGACTAAGAGTAGGGTTAGGCTTTCTATTGGAAGTAGGGACTAGGGCCTCCTGTACCATTGGTTGCTTGGACTTGGGTTGGGACTACTGGTAGGACTAGGGGCGCTATTGGACATAGAGATCAGGGTTTTTGAACTGATTGGGTGCTTGGACTAGGGCTAAGATTGGCTGTAAGGTCCTGGTCTACTATTGGTTCTAGATTTTAGGGCTAGTGTTGTGATTGGATAGTGTTAGGGCTAGGCTTCCTATTGGCTGAAGGGGTCACCTGATTACCAGGGCTATAAAAGGCCAGGGTTAGGGCGTCTCAGCCAGGGCGGAGAGGACAAGGGCTGCTGCCTGTTTGAGCCCGTTAAGGGCGGAGAGGACAAGGACTGCTGCCTGTTTGAGCCTGTTCGAGACTGACCAGGGCCAGAGGCAGAAATGCTGCCTATTTTCCCATTTAGCAATACCCATCCCACACCATCCACATCCACAAACGACCCTATTTCTCAGCCTTTACATCTATCAATATATCCTCTACATCCACTCTCATTTATCCCAAACCCCATACTACTACTATGATCCCCAAAATAACCCTTTCTTGACTCTCTCCTACTCTACCCCTCCTTGTATCACCTGGCACCTCTTTCTACTATACCTATCCCCCAACACAAACATTTCTAAGCTCTTCCCTCTGACTCCTTCCCTCCAAAACTCCTTTTTACTCATCCAAAAGCCTCCTCCTACTGCTAAGACCTAAAAACAAAACAAAAAAAATCCTTCACTCTTTTATCCCTCCACTACCCTTTTCAATCAAAATGAACAGACTAACATATTCACTTCTCAAATTCCATATTCAACTATACTAATTCACCACTAATCCTTTATGGGTTCCGGAGTGGCGTGCTTCAACACCCCATCAGGGGTAACAAGTGCTATATGAATGCAATCCTTTCTTCCGCTTATATCCCTCCGCTATCCTTCTCACTTCAAATAACTGACTATTATCCACCACTGAGATTACTTTCATATTTCACCATACTAATTCACCACTAATCCTTTATGGGCTTCCGGAGTAGCGTGCTTCAACATCCCATCAGGGGTAACAAGCGCTATATAAATACAAACCTTGTTTCCTCCTCTATCCTTCTGCTATCATTCCAAATCCAAATAACTTGCTAACCTATCCGCCACTTAAAATGTACTTGCATGTTTCACTATACTAATTCAACACTAATCCTCTATGGGTCCCCGAGTAGCATGCTACTCGCCCAAAAAGCGCTTTGACGCCTCGTCAGGGGTAGTAAGCGCTATATAAATGCAATTACAATTACGATACAATACCTTTTTGCCAAATTTGGTGTAATACTGTTCAGCAGTTTGGCCTGTAGCTTTGTCTAAAGCTTCCTATGGAAATAACATGGTGAAAACACTTTTGAGGCCCCTCTTTTCCGCGGCCCCCGCTTGACGAATCACCCCGAAAGACAGGAGATGACTGGAGCTGATCAATAGTTTTGAAAGTTTTGCGAAGATTCGTCAACCTGCGCCAAAGTCATTGGGAAAACAAAAAACGCTTTTCCTATGGAAACTAGGGGCCGTATAAGGGCGATACATTATCGCCGCTTTTATCGGCAGGAAACTGCCTCTAAAGCGGCGATAATGGGCTTGATAGGAGGAGTGTGGCTCAATGGTTAGAGCGGCAGACCTTGATGCAGAGCGCTGGCCAGGGACCAGGGTTCGATTCCTGCCTCTGCGGGATCGGGCTTAAATTCCTCTGACCGGATATTCTCGCCTCAGTGCCGAATCTAAGCATGGGCCCCACGCTGCAACTCTGGGCAATAGCTTGCTTAGTCTCCACAACGGCCCCCGATACACAAGGGATGCCTGGTTTCACCATGGGATGCCCAGCAGTGGACACCTCACAAGGAAAAGCCAGGAGGGGTTCCCTTGTGGTAGGAGTACAAGCGCCGGGATGCTTACGGGTTACTGTTCGCGCCATACAAATACAACACATTTACATAATATGCCCTTGTGAATTCCCATAGTAGCCCAGGTTAACACCGGAACCTGGGCCAGTAGGTAATATAGACAGTGTGACGGAACACCTAGCACAATATACTGACTATTTTCTACAGTCCCTCATCACTAATCTGCCAACTTATATAAGGGACACGGGCCATTTCCTACAAAAGCTAAAAAACATTGCATGGGCAGAGGATTGTATACTGGTCACGTTAGATATCGAAGCCCTTTATACCAGCATAGCCAGTAAAGGGTTGCAGGCGCTGGACTATTTTTTGAGTATAAGACCAGTACATTTTTATAACCACAACAAGATGCTCAGTGAATTTGTGAGCTGGTGTTTATACCATAACTACTTCTTGTTTGGCAATGATATCTACGTGCAGAAAAGGGGTGTGGCCATTGGGGCCTGCTTTTCACCCAGCTACGCGTGTCTTCACGTTGGCTGGTGGGAGAAGCGGGTCCTCATGGGGACACATCATGCGATGTTCACAGCGAACGTGGTTATGTGCGGTTCGTTTTATTGACAATGTGTTTTTAATCTGGAGAGGGAGTGAAGAGGGCGTGAAAGAATTCATTAAAACATTAAACAACAATGAGGACAATTTTAGGTTCACACATAACATCAGTAAGATAGCTGTGGACTTTTTAGATGTCAGAATCTTTCACCAAGCAGGACAATTAGTCACTACCCTCCACAGAAAGGACACGTCAGGAAACACAACCCTTCATGCCACGAGTGCCCATCCCCGCCATGTCATAGACAATATCCCCTATGGCGAGCTACTTCGACTGAAAAGAATCTGTAGCAATGAGGAAGAGCTTAAAGTTTGCACTGCTGAAGCACTAGACAGATTCAGGGAGCGAGGATATAGAGAAAACATATTAAAAAGAGCAGTAAATAAAATGCAAACAAGGCCTAGAGAAACTCTATTTAAACCAGTGGCATCAAATATGATCACCAAAGTAGATTCAGCTGAATCTACTATTGGATTTATCACTGCATATAGCGGCCAGGACAGGAAGATTCAGTCCATTTTATGTAAAAGTTGGCCTATATTAAAAACTGATGCGGTGTTATCTCAATATTTACCTGCTCGGCCAGATATTACATTTCGAGGGGACTCTCGTTACGTACACATATCTCCAATCCTTGCCCTGAACTATGTGGTGTAACTTTGGAATTGCAATGTATTTATTTGTAGTTTGCACATGCGCAATTGCACAAGCATAACGCACTTTATAGATGCTATTTTAGAGCAATTTATACAAATATGCATTTATGCAGGTATCAAACAATTGTTGTCAATCATAAATGAATGCGAGCAATGTATTTACTATTGAGAAAGAAATGGCAAGCAATATCCCCGGATGAATTCGTTGTGACTCTGACCTACAAGTATTTTGTTTGTTTTCTTTTTGTCACATGGTACACACAAATTCAGTGAAAAAGAGGGCATTATGGGAAATATTTCTGATGTGAACAAGGGCAACCGCATAAAAAAAGGTCGTCTGCCACGCTGCTGTAACCTTCTCGGAATAAATTACCTTTTGCCATCATTTTGGGATTAGTTGGTCTTTCTGTGTGTGGTCGCTGAGACATTGGTGATTCTGAATTGACCTCCTGTTGCCGATTTAATTCGCGGAGGGTGGTTGCCTCCGCCACGAATCCACTCCCCTTCAAGATGTCCGTTGGTTTCAACCAGCTCTTCGTTTGTCTGTGGTAACAGAATTTCGCAACGAACCCTGCCTGTAACCACCACGCCCACTTTCTCTTCACCGCATTGGGAACGCCGTAACGGAGACGCCGAGACGGGCTTTAACCGCGAAAAAAGACAATAGCGGCAAAGCCGAGGTGTATACGTCGGAAAATAAGGACAACGCGGTGAGTGTGGTGCTCAAAAACAGGCGGTGGGGAGGACATTGGCTAAAAGAGCGACTATAGTTATAATCTGGTTTGCACTTGGAAATACAAGCTCCATGATAGAGAGTAATACAGCAGAGCGTAGGCAGCTGAAATGTCGGACGAGACTGTAAAAGAAAGGGAAAGGCCTCATTGGAGCTTTTCCAGAATCTGCCGAGTGTTTCGAAAAAAGGAGCCACTGCAGGGATTCCATCGAGTGCACTATCAGCTCCTATATCCAACGAGGCACAAATAAAGAACATCATGAAGCGCCTGGAGAAATGCATGAAAAATGAGTGCACAAAGTGGTGGGAACACAAATCACTTTCAATGTACGTAGCTGAAGGGCGGGTTCCACGTGGACTGAGAATTCCTTTAGCCCTGAGCTACGACCAATCACACCCAGACATTTTCAGGGAGTGGGGGTTAACCAACTTGGACTCTTCAACAAAGCTGATTAAAATACTAATTAAGCATGCGGAAATCGATCGCCTGCAACTTTTAAAAGACATGGAGAGCATAAACGAGGAACTGTCAAAATTTGAGCCTAATGAGCTAATACCAAAATTAAAAAAGGAAATACAGGAACGCCTAAAAGTACACGAGGAAAAAATAAAAACGAGAAAAGCATGGAAATTTGCACGTGATAAAGATGATTTTGAGAA
Source organism: Lissotriton vulgaris (assembly GCF_964263255.1). Classification (NCBI taxonomy): domain Eukaryota; kingdom Metazoa; phylum Chordata; class Amphibia; order Caudata; family Salamandridae; genus Lissotriton; species Lissotriton vulgaris. The sequence goes on along the minus strand of NC_141691.1, from coordinate 228,203,524 downwards.
CGGCAAAATCTATACATTTGCACGCAAGTTTGATAATGCTAAACGCCTGAAAACTAATCAAAAATCAACCCCAGCAGGTACCACATCAACAACAGAAGGTGGTACAAGTGGCACAATACAAGATACAGAAGCGGGGGCCAGTGAGACAGAATCCAACAGTAGTAAGACCAGCAGTCTGTACTCAGATCAAGACCCCAGGGGAGCATCAGGCATATCAGAACCACAACGTGTACTAAATTTAGGTGAAGAAGTTGATTTTTTAGTCAGCGCCCGCCTACAAAGTCTGCGCTCGCACAATCGGCAAACGCAGTATCAAAAAGGGCAAGAATCAACAGAAGCCGCAAACAACGCCGGAAAAAACATAAAGCAAAACAACAACAAAAAGAAAAAGCAATTCTGGCGCAACAAAAAAAAACAATAGGGACAAAGAACAACACCATTGTCAACCTATCAGCGGCGGTATTAACAACGGCAGAGGAACAGCTGCTGAGTTTAGGTCTCACCTATTGTCCATTAACAGACTTCAGTTATACATCCACTAGGATTGATGTCTTCCGATACATTCGAAAATTAAAGCTGTGAATGTTTTTCAACATAAAAGAAGGCCTTAATGAAGTTAAAAGTAATACCAATAGTGCACCCACCACAATGTTGGAGGCGCGGGATGCAAGAGGGCTCCTTACTCTACAACAATTGGGGGACTCTACCAACATCACTGATGATAACACCAATGTGTCCACCCAACAAGAGTTAAGAGATGCAGCTATACACCAAATTGGAGCAGGCGCAAGTCCATTCAAACCCGCTTCCAACTTCATTCCTACCATGCCAAGAGATGCTATCGATTCTTTTCACGAGATAGTCACAGCAGACCTCAAGAGACTGTATCATCAAGTCAAACATCGAAAGAGAATCAAAACTTCAAAGGAACTAGAATACTGGGCTTTGGTCAACAAACTGAAAAATGATCATCAAATCAGTGTGTGCAGTTCAGACAAGGGAGGCAACATAGTCATCTGGCCCCAAGCACAGTACATTGAAGAAGCTAACAGACAACTTTCTGACACTCTCTGTTATGCAAAGACTAGTATAAAAGAATACGATTTGGCTAGAGAACAATTGAAGAAACTCCTTTTCAGATACAAGAGGGAAGGACTGATCTCTAGCGAGGAGTTTAAATTTCTTCATGTGGAATAACCAGTTTTGCCCAGATTTTATTTGATTCCCAAAATACACAAGTGCAGGTCTCCGGTTCCGGGAAGACCAATCATCTCGGCCATAGACAGTGTGACGGAACACCTAGCACAATATACTGACTATTTTCTACAGTCCCTCGTCACTAATCTGCCAACTCATATAAGGGACACGGGCCATTTCCTACAAAAGCTAAAAAACATTGCATGGACAGAGGATTGTATACTGGTCACGTTAGATATCGAAGCCCTTTATACCATCATAGATCACCGTAAAGGGCTGGAGGCACTGGACTATTTTTTTGTAGTATAAGACCAGTGCATTGTTATAACCACAACAAGATGCTCAGTGAATTTGTGAGCTGGTGTTTATACCATAACTACTTCTTGTTTGGCAATGATATCTATGTGCAGAAAAGGGGTGTGGCCATGGGGGCCTGCTTCTCACCCAGCTACGCGTGTCTTCACGTTGGCTGGTGGGAGAAGCGGGTCCTCATGGGGACACATCATGCGATGTTCACAGCGAACGTGGTTATGTGGGTTCGTTTTATTGACGATGTGTTTTTAATCTGGAGAGGGAGTGAAGAGGGCGTGATAGAATTCATTAAAACATTAAACAACAATGAGGACAATCTTAGGTTCACACATAACATCAGTAAGATAGCTGTGGACTTTTTAGATGTCAGAATCTTTCACCAAGCAGGACAATTAGTCACTACCCTCCACAGAAAGGACACGTCAGGAAACACAACCCTTCATGCCACGAGTGCCCATCCCCGCCATGTCATAGACAATATCCCCTATGGCGAGCTACTTCGACTGAAAAGAATCTGTAGCAATGAGGAAGAGCTTAAAGTTTGCACTGCTGAAGCACTAGACAGATTCAGGGAGCGAGGATATAGAGAAAACATATTAAAAAGAGCGGTAAATAAAATGCAAACAAGGCCTAGAGAAACTCTATTTAAACCAGTGGCATCAAATATGGTCACCAAAGAAGAATTGGATGAATCTACTATTGGATTTATCACTGCATATAGCGGCCAGGACAGGAAGATTCGGTCCATTTTATGTAAAAGTTGGCCTATATTAAAAACTGATGCGGTGTTATCTCAATATTTACCTGCTCGGCCAGATATTACGTTTTGAGGGGACCCTCGTTACGTACACATATCTCCAATCCTTGCCCTGAACTATCTAAAAAGAAAATTTGGTTTCCACCCTGGCTGGGATTTTATAAGTGCAGCAGTTGCAGGGCTTGCAAATTTGGAGTCAACACTCAACATTACAACACTCCATTTAGCCCAGTACCATTGCCAATCAAAGGAAACTACGGTTGCAAGACAGAGTATGCTGTTTACGTCCTGGCATGTACCTGCGGCCTAAGATACGTGGGAAGTACCAGGCTTCCGGTGCATGCCAGGATATTGCAGCATATTCGAGCAATCGTCAACAATGACAGCTCCAACCCGGTGGCTAGACACTTCAAAAGTGTACATGGCAACAATCTCCAGTGTCTAAGCTATTATGTCCTCACATCAGTGCCTAAACCCAGAAGGGGAGGAGACCGGGATAGGATGCTGAGGCAATTAGAATCTAAAATGATATTAGAATTAGATTCCAAGGTACCTAATGGGCTTAACACTACGGAAGACCTGTATAATTTTCTGCAAAACCATCATTTGTTTACCAATACAGGCTCCGTAGTTAGTTAATTTGCTAGCACCTTCTTAACATCATTTTTGGTTTATTGCTTCAATCTAAACCTTCCATTTATTTGCCAAATTTACTATCAGTCTCAGTCCGACACCCAGAATTGATCTTTTTACGTTCTCTTTTTTCTAAACATTGGAAGCAGTAATGGATCGATGATCCTCTTGCGGAACACTAGTCACGTTTTAAATATACATTACATGTAGGTCATAGTGGTCATTATAGGAGGGGTTGCCATCTAAAATAGATGTCCCCATTTTTTGGGTATTCGGTAAATATGGAGAATTAATATGTTTGAACTACAATGATAGATTGAGTTCTAAATAGCACTTTAATAGTTGTTTGCGCCATATTGCACATTTGAGTGTCAAGTTTACATTATTACTGCTTTGCACTTTAACAATGGTATACCCACAATGATGAAATCTTATAATATTTATATTTAAACATAGGGTTTTTAAGTATGTACATGATTACTTTTTAACCATGAATTAATGTGTAGAGAGATTTTTTATATATACATATTTATTGATTTGTTTTATATCTATGTATATATACAATGTGGTGTAACTTTGGAATTGCAATGTATTTATTTGTAGTTTGCACATGCGCAATTGCACAAGCATAACGCACTTTATAGATGCTATTTTAGAGCAATTTATACAAATATGCATGGTACACTGGTACACACAAATTCAGTGAAAAATAGGGCATTATGGGAAATATTTCTGATGTGAACAAGGGCAACCGCAGAAAAAAGGTCGTCTGCCACGCTGCTGTAACCTTCTCAGAATAAATTACCTTTTGCCATCATTTTGGGATTCGTTGGTCTTTCTGTGTGCGGTCGCTGAGACATTGGTGATTCTGAATTGACCTCCTGTTGCATATATATATATATATATATATATGAAGAAAGGTTCCTCCCCAGCCTGCTCTGCGCTCGCAGACACCGCCTCCACGCCAGCAAGGAAGAGGACCGGACCAGCAATTCAGCAAGATGGTAATTTTTATTGCAGATTAAAACAGAACCAGCGACGCGTTTCGGGCGGAAAGCCCTTGATCACGCTGCAACATGTTTACAATCAGTTATGCTCTTTTTATAGGTGTATGCAGTGAATTGGGCGCCACCCCCTGGTGACGCCCACCATGATCATGTGGTAAATACTAAACAGTGAAAATGCACTACCGCTGATATATAGTTGCTATTGCTGAATAGACATACAAGAAATTATAACTGGTTAAATCCAGAAAATCATCTACATATATTCAATTATATGCAAATATACCAAGGTACAATCCTTTCCTGTTGAATTTCATTTAAGAAAAGAAATATCTCTCCTATGTGCAAATAAGCAATCTAATACCTTTAGCAGCAAAATAGTAAAGTGCATGTGCCTAAAAGTGCATAAGTGATGAAAAAATTGTAATAAAGTGCAAGAATTAGCGGAAAACATATGGAACTACCACTGAAATAATTATTAGCAATTAGGCATCGTTTCTCAATGTTTAAATACAAAAATTCATCATCCTAGTTTCTAATTATTTCTATTTGGAAGGTCAAAATAGAACAAGAAGGACCATTCTATCAAGAAGCAAAAATTACAGTATGTATCAAAAGGTTTCTAATTCATATATATACATACCTATACACATCCCCACCTTTATACCCACCACCTCACAAACCTAGCCCATTTTGTAAAGAGTGAATATTTCAATGGATTACAAGAATCCTATGTGCTTGTATGGAGCAAAACAAAGCAACATAAATGGCAATAACTGTATATATATACACACCCAACTAAAAAACTATATACACACCCAACTAGAGAACCCTCTCATAATTATTTACAAAGTGCATGTCTGTGTAATTCGATATATACATATGCGCTATCATGTGCAACACTAAGCCCAAGATCAAAATAATATCAATATCAAAATTCTATACATGGTACTCACAAAATGGTAAAAATCACTGTACATTTAAAAGATAATACATTTTGTCCATCATTGCAATCTTGTACGTGACATGTGAATAAGAATGTATGAAAACTATGTATATATGGTGATGCCTAGTGCCTAAAAGTTGCCAAGTAAAGTGCATAGATGTCCCTATGGGTGAAGGTCGATGTGAGTTTCACCAGTTGTAATTGCAAAATAAGGGACATATATATGGGACTTCTAATAGGGAACCTAACTAGAAGAGCCCTGAATCAGAACACAGATGAAGGTGGAATCAGAGGCTGGCAAGGCCTAATGAATTTATAAAAAGTGATGCATCTCCTCAATATTGTTGAGCCCGTTAGGCCAGCGGCTATCGAGCTCCAATATATATTTAGACTCCAATTTTCTGAGTTGGACCTCACGATCACCTCCTCTTCTAGAAAAGGGAATTGCCCCTATCACGAAATAGCTTAAACAACTAAGATCTTTGTTGTGCACTCGTTTAAAGTGACGGGCGACAGGGTACGCGGGGTCACTATGCAGAATGGCCCTGAGATGCTGCAAAATTCGGGCGTGCACCTGGAGCCTAGTGCTTCCAACATATCTAAGCCCACAGGTGCACGTCAGAACGTAGACAGCATGATCAGTCTTGCAGTTATAGTTGCCATAGATGTTTTTGGCAACTTTACTGAATGGGGTGTAGTACTGGGTGGTAGTGACCCCAAACTTACAAGCCCTACAACTGGAGCATTTAAAGAAACCATTGGATGGGCGAAGCCAGGGAATTTTGGATTTCAATTCCGGTGTTGCTTTATCCAAATGGCTGCCCATGGTTCTAGCTCGTCTAAAGGTCACTGTGGGAGAAGAGGGCAACCTAGTGTTGAGAATGTGGTCGCTCATAACAATCGGCCAATGTTTGTTCAAAATTGACCTAATTTTTCTGTCTTCTCTACTGAAAGTCGTGATCAGACGTGGGCACTCCAGTTGGGGTGTAGTTGTAGGAGGAGGTTCGATTTCCAAAGACGAGTCAGGGAAGAGACTCTCCCTAGATCTAGTTAAGGATTTATTTAACGCAGAAAAAAGGTCGTCTGCCACGCTGCTGTAACCTTCTCAGAATAAATTACCTTTTGCCATCATTTTGGGATTCGTTGGTCTTTCTGTGTGCGGTCGCTGAGACATTGGTGATTCTGAATTGACCTCCTGTTGCATATATATATATATATATATATATATATATATATATATATATATATATATATATATATTTACCAAGCACACTTCCTCACGATGAAGGACGGCACCGACTCCGTGAGTTACTTAAGAATGAAGTTTATTTTTCAAAGCTGCTGAAAAAGACGCGTTTGGGCGGCCTGACCTCGGCATGGCGCCCGGAGGAGCCTAAGCGCCGGGCCTGGCCCGAGCTTTCCCACAGCAGCGGCGGCGGTGACCCGCCCTCCGGGACACGGCGGAGACACACCGCAACAAGATCAGCGCCTCACCACCACGGTCCCATGGGAACCCTCCAAGCAACCCACTTTACCTCGACTCCCGCCACGAACTGTTCACGGCTTCGGGGGGAGGGGTGTGCAGCTGGCCCTATACCACGTCCATAGCCTGCTGCCTTGGACCCGCAGACACCAACGCAGGCCCCACCACCGAACCAGGGGACCCCGAGCGAACCCCGGGGGGGCCCTGACTGCCACAAGAGCCTGCTTGCTCGACCCCCACAGGATTGACCCTCGACCCAACTACCCGTGGCCCCCGGACCCCGAGACGCCGCGGCGCCCTCCCCCACAGCCCGATGGGGAAACCAAGGGGCACGCAGGTGACCGCCGTCCCTGAAACGGCCATCGAGAACATGCCGCACACAAGGACATGGACTCAGGCAAACGCGCCGAACGCTGATCCCACGCTATCGGAGAAACTGGATCAGGTGCTGGCGGCTATCAAATGTCCCGGCTCTCTATGGAGGAACGTCTAGGCGCCCTGACGACGGACATCAACCTAATACGCGACGATCGCCGCAAACTGGTGGATAGAGTGAAGGAGGGAGAGCGAAACGTGGCGGCGCTTCAGCCCACGGTGAAGACGCAAGAAGCAGACATGAAGGAAGTCATGCACCGAATGGCGGCCCTCGAGGAGCGCACCATCGATTTGGAAGGACGCTCAAGACGCTGCAACATCCGCGTCCTGTGTCTGCCGGAGGGGATTGAGAACTCGGACCCGCTGACCTATATGGAATCATGGACCAGGTCGTTTACCCCCGAATCGGAGCGGTCAGCTTTCTTCTCAATCGAAAGGGCACATAGGGTCCCAGCCCGGAAACCCAAACCGGGCCTACCCCCACGCCCTATGCTGGCCAAGTTCCTGCATTTCCGAGACCGAGATGCGGTGCTCCGCGCGGCCCGGATGGCGGGCCCCTTGCAAGTGGAAGACCAGCAGGTCATGGTGTTCCCAGACTATGCCCGCGAGGTACAACAGCAACGCTCGACCTATCTGGAAGTTAAGAGGCGTCTCCGTGAAAATGGTCTCCAGTATTCCCTACTGTTCCCGGCCCGCCTCAAGGTGCTTCATAACGGGAAATCCATGTTTTTCACCACGGCGGAGGAAGCACAGGACAGGGCGGAATTCCACTGTCCGTTGATCCCTAAGCCCGGTCCCCAGCGGAGACAAAACAATGACTCACGACGTTCTAGAAGGCGAGGCATGAATCGCACCCGAACAGACAACTCCAAGAGTCAAGCATCCTCACCCTCGGGCTCACCAGATCTCAAGCAAATTATGCAGGAACGACGAGACGCCCTACGGGCAGTGACTGAACTACACACTTCTCCTCCAACTTCGGACCTGGAAAACCAACCACACCTGTTCACCCCCGAGAAGGACCGGGACAGTGATGGCACAATGTCAGGATTTGGCCCGATTTCATCTCCCCTCCTTGCGGTGCATACCACGGACACCACCCACGCAGGTCAACCAGGCACCTCTTCAGGATGAACAATTGGACGATTGCTGTATCCTCTTTCCTTTTGGCTGTTGATCACGCTATGCGAAGACTGCGCGCCGAAGAGGCATAGTTAGTTGGCTGTACATACACACGTGCGAATGCCATTTCTCCTACAACAGCCCGATCTGCGAATAGCCCAGCAGTAACACACGCTACCACCCCCACAGAATTTTGTTATATTTCTCCCCTAGTGGGACACTAGTTTGGATATGCCACCTCCGGTGATATATCCCTGGCATTGGGACTGTTCCCCACTTTTGGTTCTACACGTTGTAGCCCCCGTTAGACCCTCCCCCACACATATGGCAGCATGGCGCGCAGCAGCACACACGAGACACAGGTCCACACGGTCCTTGGGAGGTACAAGGGTCCCCCACTCGCAAGCACGAAACCACAGCAATGGCGACTTCACGGTCAGACGTTAACGTCCTCACACTGAATGTACGGGGCCTCCACACGCCTAGCAAACGCTATTCCGTCTACTCTTACATTAAACGCATGTCAGCTTGCGTAGCACTGTTACAAGAGACACACACCAACGCTACCGAGCTGGCCCGACTACAGGCCAAATGGCGGGGGACCTTTTGCGCCGCGACCTACTCAGCATTCGCTCGTGGCGCCTTAGTGTGGGTTAGGCCAGGCACCCCTTTTCGGACACTTAGACGGGTGGTTGACAGGGAGGGCAGATACGCATTGTTAGAGGGAATCTTAGACGGGCAAGGGGTCCTCCTGGGCAGCATTTACGCCCCTAACACCGAACAAGATAAATTCTGGGATCACCTCACAGTAGTCCTGGCCCAATTCACTGCCATTCCATGGATTTTGGGAGGTGATTACAATTGCACGCTGAACCCCGCTTTGGACAGATCACACCCCCCTCCCACAGGCTCCCCAACCCCCCGACAGGCGGAACTCTTCAGGGCCTGGACCACACAATGGGCACTCACCGACGCGTGGCGACACTTACACCCGCTGGCCCGTGTCTATTCGTTCCACTCGATTCCACACAACCTTCGGGTCCGTCTGGACAGGTTCTTATGCTCTGCACTTATCCTCCCAAGGGTCACGTCCTCGGACTATCTGGGTCGGATCCTCTCGGACCACGATGCTCACATTTTACGCCTGACCTGGCGCCCCCCACGCCCGCCGGTCCCCACCTGGCGCCTCCCTAAGGACTGCTTGTCAGACCAAGTCTTCAGAGACACACACAAAACCAGAATCCAGGATTACTTCCTACACAACGTGGATACAGCATCATCGGCGTTAATGGAATGGGATGCATTCAAAGTGGTGGCGCGGGGGGAATGCATACAACAAATCGCAGGGGTTCGTCGCACACTAGAACAGACACTCCTCACGTCGGAACGGCGTCTGGCTACGCTTACGAAACAAACCGATGACTCGGAAGAGAGCGTTGCGCTCACGGCCGAGGCGAAGTCGATATACCAGGCTGCTTGCGCCGATCTCCGGAAGTATAATTTTCGCGCCTATGCCTCCAGAGTACACAAAGAATGGGACAAAACGGGGGCACTGCTTGCCTGGATGGCACGACAGGACGCCGAGACCAAGCCGATTACGGATATTATCAATCCGGAAGGCATATTGGTGCGATCCCAAGCCGAGATTCTCCTAGCGTTCCAACGCCATTATGCACAGGTATACGAGGCCCCAACCCGCTACGCTCCATCATGCGTGGATTGCTTCCTCGATTCGCTGACGCTGCCCACGATATCGGACGCTGACAAGCGCACGCTTGACGCCAAAATAACACCCTCGGATGTCACTCAGGCACTACGTGCCCTTTCCCGGAATAAAGCCCCGGGACTCAACGGCTTCCCACTGGAGTACTACTCGACGTTATCTGCCCTGTTGGCTCCCCGACTGGCTCGGATGTTCGCAGCGGCTCTCCATCTGGGAGTGCTTCCTCAGTCACTATGGGAATCCGTGATCGTGACCTTCCCCAAACCTCACAGGGACCCTCTCCAACTGGGGTCATATCGCCCTATCACGCTCCTCTCGGCGGACTGCAAGGTCCTCGGGAAGATCCTGGCTGACAGGTACACCCAGGTCATTTGCCCACTGGTCCACCCTGACCAATGTGGGTTCGTAGCGGGCAGGAACACCTCACAGAACATCCGCCGTGTCTTCCATGTACAGGATCAGGTTCGGGACAGATTCCCGCGCGCCGCTTGCCTGATCATGGACCTGGAAAAGGCGTTTGACACTCTCACCTGGCCGTACCTATTCGCGATCCTGAGTCGTCTCAACGTTGGCCCGACACTCATGGCATACACTCGCCTCCTATACACCGACCTAACCTCGCGAGTGCGGATTGGGAAACACATATCCTCTGCATTCGAGGTCCGCCGAGGCACGCGACAGGGGTGCCCCCTGTCACCCCTTTTATTCGCCCTGGCCGTCGAATTGCTGGCGGTTAGACTGCGTCAGGAGGGAACCCACTGGGGCATCCCGCTCGCGGATGATACGCATTGCGTCTCTCTGTACGCAGATGACCTCCTGATATATGTCCGAGATATAGAGGCGGATCTAACTCCCATAGGGGTGGCGCTGACAGAGTTTGCGGACGCCTCAGGACTCCAGGTGAACTGGGACAAGTCCACGGTCTACCCATTCCACCCGCACTTACCGCCCGAGACGTCGAGCTGGGACCCCGTAAGCTCTCGTGGTCCGCGGAGGCCCCTCGGTACCTCGGTGTCCGCCTGTACCACTCTCCGGCGGACATCTTTGATGGCAATCACCGAAAGGTGCTTGCTAATCTACGCCCGACTGTAGCCTTCTGGAACAAGCTCCCGTTGGCCCCAATAGGACGGATAGCCCTGGCAAAAATGGTGATGCTCCCCCGACTTCTCTATCACTTCACAAACCTGCCGGTGGTACCGCCCAGATCTTTCTTTCGGGACCTCAACTCTCTGCTAGGCACCCTTATCTGGGGCGCGAATCGACACAGAGTGGCCTTGAAAACCCTCCAACTCCCCACAACACAAGGCGGACTTGGAGCTCCATCCTACGAGTCCTACTTCCTGGCGGCACAGCTCCAATGGCTATCGTATTGGACAGCGGACCGCTACACCCTGGAGACCGCTACCCCGACCGGCAGAGTTCCGACCCCGGAGCTCATCCGTCTCTTCTCCCGGGCACCAAACTCAGACGGACATACCCCCGACAAGTCACGATAGCGCGCCAATGTATGATGCGGATCCACCGGATGGCCCCTAGTAGGACCCCATACTCCCCACTGCTGCCGCTGGTGGGCTGCCCCAGACAAGACTCCTATTTCTCGGCACCAATGTTAGCTGAGTGGACTCGTTGCACTATCATGGATATGGAGTCGCTCTTCGAGGAAGGACAACTGAAACCAATCACTCAGCTGGCCGCAGAATACGACCTTCCCCCAGGTCAATTCCTCAGGCACCGACAGCTGCTCGAGGGATTCCGTCCCTACCATAATCTTAGGGCAGGGGAACCAGATACGCACCCAGTAGTGCACACTATCCTACACATGGGAGTGGGTCGCCACCTGATCACCTGGTTGTATAAATCAATCCAGGAACTCTCACACGCCCCCCTGGCGGCCCTGCGGGCCACATGGGAGGAGGACATCGATCGCGCACTACACGACTCAGAATGGACCAAGGCGCTCGAGCCCCCGAAACGCGTCTCCAGAAATGCCAGATTCAAAAACATCCAATACTACATACTACATAGGGCATACCTCGCGCCAGCGCGCCAACAACGGTTTTACCCATCCACACAATTCCTATGCCCCAGATGTCGTTCCCCCGATGCAGATTTCCGTCACATGTTCTGGGACTGCCCCGGCCTACACTCCCTATGGAAAACTGTGCACGACACACTGGCGGATCTCACAGGCCTCACAACACTAGCTTCCTGGGAATCCAGCGCACTGGGCATCCTACACATCCCTAAACAGGAACCTGTACACAGGCGGTTCGTGTCCTTGGCGCTGCTGCTGGCAAACAGATGCATTGCTATGCACTGGCGATCCCCGGAGGGTCCCCCTATAGCAGCCTGGACAGGAGCAGTTTGTAAGTGGGCAGCAGCGGAGGAAGACGCCCTTAGGGAGGAAGAGGCCAAGGGCGCGCGTAGACACCCCATTTCCATGGAATGGGCCATGCTCCTACACAGCTTCCGGCAGTCCCTGCGCACAGAAGACCCACCTACGCCCATCCTCCCACCCCCCTCCCTCTCCCGAGTGAACATATAGCTCCTGTCCAAGGCCCTGACCCCACACTGTAATCCCACTAGGCTCTAACATGGAATGCCCCTGCTCTCTGACTACACGGCCCTGATATAGACGCACTTTGAGGGAACCCTTCGTCTCCCGACATCCGACACCTGCTCCTCTTCTACTGTGCACCTGCTAACGCCTATATGCTCCCCTCCCCAGTTGTGTTTCCCCAGTTACCAGCAATACAATCATACGAACTGTACAGACTCTGACACTACGCCATCAAGGCGGGCATTCATGTATCCTCTAGTATCCACCCTTCTCCCTTATGGAGCACGATTATAGGATCCCAGCCTGAGACTGTATCAAGCCAATCTGTACTGTTTCACAGAAGAAATGTCATAAAGTCATAAGTTTGCTCACAAAAAAGTTGCGCGCATGGCTGACCGTGGCTGAATGTTGAGGCCACGCCAGCAGTTGATTCTCTATGTACCCAAGTATTATGATGCAACAATAAAAACACATTTACAAAAAAAAAAAAGTAAATAAAAAAGAATAATTGCATGTATGTCTATTTGCGAAAATTAAAGTGTTGACTTTGCAAATACATGGCATTATCCATAAACAACACACCGGGTGAGAACCTAAGGAGTCATATCACACTTGGTCCAATGACCGACCGGACATTCAGGGCACTCTGTATTATACCCTGTGAATGTAATCAAACATAGTCCTGGTTACACGGCTTCTAGAGCATGTAGGTAATTCTCTCACTGTAACAATAATACTTTTATGCAAATGAAAATTGGGTCAGTACCTAAATGACAAAAATAATCTATTCTACCATCATGAGTTTCATTAACCAAATTTAAAGAAAAACACAAAAGTTGCTACACAAACATCGTCTCCAAGTGGATTAATATATAATGTGTCTTGCATGAAGTATGAACCATGATCATACGCATATTTTAGATTAACATCATACCATGCCTAGATGCGTACATCTAATCTAGGGACCCCAAAGTTTCACCCGGATTGTTTAAAGCATGACTTTACCAAACTAGATAGGTGCCAAATTCCTAAAATAATTAACACAAATTACAGAGGAAACAAAGTATTATATATATATTTATTACCTACTGGCGGTCGCCAGTAGGTATATATAGTTAGGATTTTTTCTCTATGGAACTTTTGAAAATTATATGTCTAATAACTTTGGCGTTTGTGGACGGAATCGGCTGAAATTTTCAGGAAAATGGCACATTTTGTTTCTGAGCAGCCCCTGAAAATTTGGGGGAGTTCCGTCAAGGGGGGGCCGAGAAAAAAGGGGGGTCCCAAAACGTGTTTTTCCCATTCATTTTTCCATAGGGCCTTTGGCCTCACTTTTAGCTCGAACGGCTGAATGGATTTACACGAAACTTGGCAAAATTATAGGGACTGTTAGCCCGATGTGCCTTTGTTGGGTCTCAATATATGTGCTCCAGTGGATTTTGAGAAATTAACGTTTAAAAAAACAGATATATCTGTGACAGCGTCCCAGAAAGCGCACCAGATCGCGTACTTTTCGCGTAACGGAGCTTTGCGTAGTGAAGCTGATTGGCTCTCCGGTGTCTGTCAACATTCTAAACAGTCCGGTGCGGCCGCCATCTTGTCTCTCGGTAGGATCGAGAGACAAGAGGAGGAGAAAAACGAAGGGGGAATTTAATGAAAGGGGGCAATGTAGATCCTTCTTGACCCCCTAGGAATGATGTTGGGGTTATTAAAGGGTCCAGTGGGGCAAATAATAAAAATTTGATTTTTCGCGGTAGAAGCGCTTCTCGGTTCGCGAACCGGGTCGCAAACTGGTAGCGAAACGTGAATTCGCCATTTTGTGTTTCGATTTAATTAAATTACTAGGTATAAGGGGGTACGGGAGACGTATCCTGACCCCTTATGTTTTCTGAGGGTGGCTGAGGAGGCTCATATATGTTGATACATGTCTTCCAGCGGCTGTGCGTGAGCGTTTTTTTTTTTTTTGCTGTGTGACGTCTGTTAACGTTCGGTTCGATGGAAATCAGGAACTGTTGACCGCCATTTTGTCACTGCGAGTAAATATTTTGTTAAAAATAATTGTTATAAATTAATCCTTATTGATAAACATTGTCTGCGCCATCTTGCCTTTTTTGCAATGGCACACTTTTGTTGAGCACGGCAGCCATTTTAGATGCCTTGACCAGACCCACTCTCTGAACGCCGCCGATCCTCAGCATGGCTCCCCACCCTCGCAAGCATCTCCCCCACGCACTGGTCACCCCCGCTCTCTCTCTCATGCATGGGCCATAAACCTCCCCCCATTTGCGCTGCTCTTACCTGAGAATCACACCCTGTGCTCGCCCGACACCTCCCTTTCACCCTATTCACTACCGCACCCTCTGACACTCCTCTTCCTCTGTGTCCGATTGTCCAGGCCGGTCCCAGGCTATCACCTAGCCCTGCAGATGTAGTTTATGGCCCCAGCTGTAGAGAATCACCCCTCTTCAAAGGAGTTACAGTAGATCAAGGCCCCCACCCGATGAGATCCGTCACACCACACGTGTTCCTACTATCTGATAACCATCCTGTATTGTGCTCGGGGAGGGGATTCTCACTGTGAGGGTGTGTGGGTCCGAGCCTGAAGCGGAAGATTCCAGGGATGCCTTTTTGTACATCAAAGTCTTCACAATTATGTGTCACATTAAAAATATATAGCACTCCAACAAAGTTGTAGGATTATAACACTTTAATAACTTATAAATATATAGAACGCTCCAACAAAGTAAACACGTTAAAAAAAACTTTTTAAACAACTATTTACATGACATTGCTTTAACCAGGATAGACAAAGAAATGACACAGTGATGTAAAAGTTTCTGAAAGAAATGCCAAGAACGTCCCATGTGAAAGTGAATTTTATCTGGCAATTTTTTTCTTTTCCTTCTCATGAAAAGAAAGTTAATGCCAGGTTCGTTACTTTGCAAAAAAAAAACTCTCGAGAGGGACCGAAAAAAAATATAGCTATGGTGATCATACCATGCATCGGCACATGGAGAGGTGGCACTCTCTTAATTATTCTAAAGCACAACTTCGAGATTTGGTGGATAATCCCCGACCGGCAAAAACATCCACCAATGACTTAGCAATAAGTGAGTCAGAGGCAAGGGAAACGGTCTCAAATCTGTAAAAGAACTTTAGGCAGATGAGATTGACTTGTGTAGCATGTGGAAAATTAATTTCATGCGGAGAGATGAGTATTACTTTAATAAATAGATCATATGAAAATCATCAATGTCCAAAACGTCCTAGAAAGTAATTTTTGTCATTTTTGAGGAAGAGAGATAACCTACAGTGGTACTGGGTCGTTTTCGTTCGTACTAGGTGGGGCAGGTGACATTCGTTCGGGGTGGCTTAGGGGCATTTAAAACAACTTCCCTGATACAGGTAGCATATAAAGTAGAGGCTAAATACCAGGATCTTTATCGATTGCTTTATGCTGTAGAAAAATGAAAAACACACAACAAACCTGGACCATTCATATTTTCAATGTTTCTGCGTACTATACTTTTTAACCCTTAACTAATTGAGCTGCTTCATTTCACCTGCTTTTTAAAAAAAAAAAAAAAATCGGAAACAGTGGCCATTTCTTCGAAACTCACCAATCTACGCGTTACAACTACGTTTGCTTTTTCAAAAACCTTTAATAAAAATGTTGGTGCCCAAATACGGGCTTACAACCCCGTGGGCCGGCCACGGAGCAGGCTGGAACTGAAAATGGGGGGGGGTATTTATTTGTGGAAAACATAACAGAGAGTCAGTGGTCGTTGATTTCATAGTAAAAAGTGCGACAAGTGCAACAAAATCATATCGATAATTCATTGTGAGCAAGTACCAAAAGTGTCGACAATTCGAACCTTCAATAATAAATACAGTAATCAATGATGCATTAGAAGTTAATATCAATTCATTGTTCGAACGTGTAATCAGTACCCGTCCCATGTCAATTCATTGTTCGAACGTATAATCAATACCCATCCTGGATCAATTCATTGTCCGAACATATAATCAGTCTTATCCCATATTAATTCATGTGCTAAAAACTGCATATCTCATGATATCAAGGCTGAGCAATCGGGGCACAACAAGGAGTTGAGAGTTTCATTTGTACCGGCGCCATTTTGGGTGAGGTCAGGAAGGTCCAAGTATAGTCAAAATGTCTCCACCAACTCGTGGTTGGACCAGGACCTCTTTCGGCAGTCCAAAAGTTTTCGTTGAAGGGTAGCAGAGGGGACTGGTGAAATGAACCATCAGTGAAAGTGGGGTGGGAGGAAACAATCTCTCCTACCGGGTCATACTGGTGTCCCACCGGAACTGATCAAGTTGGTAGTCTTGCAGGATTTTGGTGATTTCAAGACTGAGGCCGGCGCCGGCATGAGTGCGCCGACGTCCCACGGCTACGTCGTGGTCGTTCCGTGGGTGATCATGGCAGTCATTCCCCATCGGGGGTCGGGGGCCCCCGTGGCTCTTATAGAATCTTCAAAGTTGAGGAGAAGGTTTCTGGACGCAGGAAACTAGAAGCGTCGTTGCACCGCAACAGTGAACGAGACCCCCACTGGGTGAGCGGAGCATCATTGCCTCGCAATAGTGGACGAGACCTTTTGTCGGGTGAGTGCAGCGCCGCTGCATCGCAAGAGTGGAGGAACCCTTTTGTTGGGTGAGTGGAGCGTTGGGGGTGCAGCTGAGGGGCCCCCACCTGTGGGGCAGGGAGAGGCTCGTTCGCGCCGCCTCTCCCTCCCAGCGCACCCCACGCCGACACCTGGCGTTGATATCCGTGATGTCCGGACCAGGCGATAAGAGGGGGGGGTCGGAGGCAGAGGCAAGACATCCCCCCCCCGTGGCCTGCAGGGCGTCGCTTCAGGCCCGAACGGGGAGTTCATATCAAGCCCACGTGGGAAGCGGGTCAGCGAGCCAGTCTAGAAGAACACCCTCCGGCCTTGTTGACTGAAAACTTCATGGACTCACACCAGGAATTCAAGGCAGCGAGCACGTCGCCAAGTGTAGGAAAACCTTTACAGTATTCAGCAAACGTGCCGACACCTGGCGTTGATATCCGTGATGTCCGGACCAGGCGATAAGAGGGGGTGGGGGGTCGGAGGCAGAGGCAAGACATCCCCCCCGTGGCCTGCAAGGCGGCAGAAGAAGGGAATCGGGAGACCAGTACATTTTGGGCCATCCACCCCACGGCTGATGGCGGTTAGCCGGGCCCCGCCCTGCACGTGTCGAGGCCTCATCTTCCGGATGGGCGTAACCGTGGTCCTGTTGCACTTCGGGAGTTTCCGGAATGGGGGTAGGTATCTGCTGATTTGTATCTATTTCATGTTACCGTTAATGGGCGTGGCGGGCGGTGGGACAGACATGCTTGGAGCAGTGGGGGGGTGGCGGAGCCTAGCTACCTCGTGGCTGCCGTAACGTCAAGCTTGGTTTTTTTCACCACTTCCATGTTTCTTAAGGTATTGGTGAAATTGTTTTTGATGGTAAAATGATGTGACTCCTGCAATGTGTCGCTTTTGCGGAACAGATATATGATGTAATTGTGTTGTTAATGTTACGGTGTACATGTAAAAAATTATGCATAAGTGTTGCACGGGCATTGTAGATACTCTCCTATGTGTGCTTAGCAATTTCAAGTCACTTCCCCCGGGTTCAAGGGCCTTGTAAATACGTCCCCATGTGTGTCTGGTCATTTGAAGTCATTTTCCTTGTAGTGTAAGGCCCTTGTAAATACGCCCCCATGTGTAAAATTAATTAATTTGTCCTTAAATGTTGCGTTTTCGGTAATTTTACCGAATCGGTAATTTTACCGATTCGGTAATTTTACCGAAAATGCAAGATTGAAATGTGGGTAGCCAATTTTCCATTGGCACATGGCTTACAGAATCGGTATTTTACCATGGAATACAAATCCATGGTAAAATACCGATTCCTGTGTACATGCACATCTGTGCATGTACACATATGCCATGTGACAGACAGACGTGTTCTTAGGGCATGTCTGTGTGCCACATTGCATGCATGCCCGTTTTGGGGGTGCTAGATGGTGTCAAAGTGATACCCCCTGCACCCTTGACAAATTCGGTATTTACCGATTCGGTAAATACTGAATCGGTATTTGAATTGAATCCTATGGGCTTCAAGGCCCATAGGATTCAATAGCAAATACCGATTCGGTATTTACCGAATCGGTAAATACCGAATTTTTAAGGAATCGGTAATAAATCAGATGTTGGTACTTAGATCCCATTTACCGATTTTGAAATACCGAATCGGTAAAATTCGGTAATATTCGGTATTTCAAAATCGGTAAATGTGATTTACCTGCATCTGGCCCTAGGTGTATTATTGTTTTACATAAAATATTTTAAAACTTTGTTTGAAATCAAATGCATGCACACTTAGGGCCAGATGTAGGTGGTCGTTTCAGGCCATTTACCGACCGGTTACGGCCGTTTTCGGCCGTTTCCGATCGTTAAATGGCAAATCGGTATGTAGGGGCTTAAATCCAAGGCCACGTGTAGGTAAATCTACATTTACAGAATCAGAAAAATTATTTGTTCGGTAAAATACCGAATCGGTAATTTTACCGATTCTGTTAATTTGTTATGTAGGGGGGAGTCTTCTGAGTCCCAAAGGCCTTAACAAATCGGTATTTTAGCATGAAATCAAACTTCATGGTAAAATACCGATTCCGGTGTGCATGCACATGTGTGCTCGCACACCTATGTCATGTGAAAGGCAGACCTGCCCTTAGGGCTGGTTTGCTTGCCACATGGCACCTGTGCCTGTTTTGAGGGTGTCAGAGGGTGTCAAAGTGATACCCCCTGCACCCTTGTGCATACTTTTTTTTTTTTATAGCATTGTCGAATCTAGTTCTTACTGTTATTGATTTACTGTTGGTAATAGTGGTTAATACCATTTTTTATTATATTTCACCACAGATTCAACTGCAGATTATTTGGGAATTAGACAATGCCGTCTAAGGATAGAATTCGAAAGGCTACAAAACGTCAAAGACAGCTTGACCCCGGGAGCCGGCCGCCTATGTCGGGTGCGATCTCAGGCTACACCAGGGCTATAAGACTTGGGGAGGGGGTCGGAGCCAAGCGTCTTCTCCAAGTCCGTGCCATCACACCGCCCCTCGGGGGCCTCCGTCATGCGGTTTAGGGAGGTACTGTATCACATTGTTTTCAAATGCAGTCAGGTCCACAAACAGCCCCCACTTACTTTGAGAATAGTGAAGCTGCAGCAGGTGCAAATAAGGTTTAGACAGTGTTACAAGCGCTGCTCAGAACTCTGAAGTATGGCACTCAACATCCAGGACTTATGCCATTTGTGCAAGGCAGTGACATCGAAGCAACTCAGGGACCAAAACCATGAACGAACACTCATGTATTAAAATTTTACTATTGATGCTTGACTGAGGCCAAGGAGATCAGAGTGCATGAGTCTCATGCTCGATCGATTGAGCTAGCCGGATCGGGCAACTAAAAGTATAAAATAGTTATGTAAATAGTTATTTAATAAAATGTTTTACCCTGTTACTTTGCTGGTGTGTTGTATATATTTCTAATATTTGCATAGGGTTTGTCGTTATTTTGGGTGGGGTGGGTGGCGGAGCCGAGCTGTCTTGCAGCCATCATCGTGTGGAGCTCAGTTCATCTCACTAGTTTCGTATTTCTCATGAGGGGTTGTTCTTAATGTTTCTATTTTAGCTAGGTCAAAAAGAGATCCCATTAGTGGCCTACTGATTTTGCTCAATTCCTTTTGTTTTTTAAAACGATTTTTCACTATCTGCAAAGACTAAACAGAGTATTGCGACTCTGTGCTTGTTTGTAAATAGAGAATGAACCAAAGAGAACTAATTCTAAAACAGTAAATGCTTGGATAACAATCAATCAAATGGAGAGAGAAGCAGACACGACGGATTAGAACGGGGGCAAAGGCCTGCGTTAAGTACCCTTCACTATCTGCAAAGAGAGAGTACTGCTAAGAGAAAAGCGAGGGGGGGATGGGGGGGGCAGCGTTCAAAGCACATCAGCGTGCATAAACACGAAAAAGTTTTTACCTATCACGTACTTGACATTTGATAGCTTTTGATATTTGCTATTAAAAAACCATTGAAATTCACTGAAAAAATCATAGGTTTTAGCCCATATATAGTTAGGGATTAGCATTTACAAAACCTTCATTTACTCGCACAAAACCATAGAAATTCGCATATATAGTTAGATGCAATAACTATATATCGCGCATGCGCAACCCACTGCTGATGATGTCACATATTACATCATTCATGACATGGTCAGTGACATCACTGATGACATCACTGATGACATCTCAAATGACATCATTCATGACATGGTCAGTGACATCACTGATGACATCACTGATGATATTTCAAATGACATCACTTGTAAAATCACTGATAACATCTCATTTGTCATTACTGATCACATCACTGATGATATCATTCATGTGATAATACGATCAACCTCTTCAGACTCTAATATAACCTTAGATACAATCAGTGTAAACAGACTCTCACAGACTGTCACTCATCCATGGAGTTACTCACACACCTAGTCAGTCATGCAAAGAATCAATCACACCTCCATTTCCTCAACTATACAGTTATACACACCTTACTTAATCAAATGTAAATGTAAATGTAAATGTAAGGTGTTTTGTAGCGCGCTCAATTACTACCGGAGTATCCTGGCGCGAATGACCGCTGGGGAACCCGTCCTGGCTTTCCCTGTGAGATGGTCCCATGCTGGGTATCTCCAAGGTGAAGCCAGGCATCCCCGGCGTCTGTAGGGGGCCGTTGTAGAGATGAGGCAAGCTTAATGCCCAGAGTTACCGAGTGTGATCACTGCCCAAAGTGGGCACCGAGGCGAGAATTATCAGTCCGCTGACCCTGGTCCTCGACCCTGCCGCGTCGGGAATCGAACCCTGGTCCCGGGCCGTTCTCAGCCTCCGGGTCTGCCGCCTCTAACTAGTGAGCCACACCTCTCTACTAATACTAACACATATTTACTCTCTTATACAATCCCTGATACAAGTTCACAATGATCCATACAGCCACTCACACATTCACTGGCTCTTATGCACAGTTATTTATATATGTCAACTCTTACATGTACTGTGTTTTACTTATGTAGTTACTTTGACATGTAGCACTGAGATATCCATTCACTCACCAATACACTCATGCACACAGTCAACTGCCCGTACAGCTGTTTTCATATGCACTTTTGAACCCATACATCTACTGAATCAACTGCTCACACATCTATGCACAGAGTCACACACCTCTCAGCCACCCCCACACACACACTCAGTCTCCCATACAAATATTTGGGCAACCAATCAATAATCCATATAGTTACTCATATAGCTACTGATCAACACATGCAGCAGTTTATAGAACTACAGTAATAATGATGCACAAATTAAGACAGTTTAGTCACTAACCCATGCACTCAGTGAGACACATTTAATCATTCTCTCATACATTCAGTCATGCACCTACTAAATCCTTCATCCAAACACTTATACATCCACTCATTCTTCAATATGTAAGACATATTTTAACTTTACAGAAACATACAGTCACTGGATGTTGTCATTTGAGATGTCATCAGTGATGTCATCAGTGATGTCACTGACCATGTCATGAATGATGTAATATGTGACATCATCAGCATTGGGTAGCGGGTGCGCGATATATAGTTATTGCATCTAACTATATATGCGAATTTCTATGGTTTTGTGCGAGTAAATTAAGGTTTTGTAAATGCTAATCCCTAACTATATATGGGCTAAAACCTATGGTTTTTTCAGTGAATATATATATATATATATATATATATATATATATATATATATATATATATATATATATATATATATATATATATGTACTGAAACTCCGCATTACCACCTCCAATCCCCCAGGATGGCCCACTTCAAGGCCTCCGGGTGCTCTTGGGCGGTGCCACCGAAGGGTGGCAGAGCCCAGCCACCATTCAATCGTATTCTGTTTTCCCCGCAAAAGCCGATTTGTCATATATATCATTGAGTGCCCGTGCTCTCTCAAATATGTCGGTAGCACGAAATGCGAGTTGAAAAAATGCATATTGGAACATGTTCGTGCCACTATTAACACTAACAGGAGCAACGCAGTTGCCAAACATATGGAGAAGGAACATGGAGGCAACTGGAAGGAACTCAAATTTTACGCTATGGAAAGTGTTGGAATACACCCAAGAGGTGGAGATCGTGAAAAAATCATGAGACAGTAAGAATCAAAGCACATCCTAAACTTCCGTACCCTAAGCCTGCATGGATTGAATCAGGACGAAGAGTTACACTACGACCTTTGAACAGTCCAACTCCCTTATAACGAACTGAAGTGAGGAGCGCATAGAACTGACCTGTATCTTGATATAATAATTTTTCATTTTCAGTTGTGATTTTTTTTGAATTTTTCTAATTTTTCACTTTTCACTAGTTTTAATGGCTTTTAACTATTTCACAGGATGGGAAGAGAATATGGACAAAGATTTATCTTAAGACCTATGTCAAGAGAGGCAAATTGTTCAAAGATTAATTTGTATATAAGAAAATGGGCTGAAATTGAGCTCACCGTTGCCCACTGGAGGGCATTAAAGGGCTAGTACTGCTTATCAGGTGAAGAATGCTCTGCATGCAGCATTAGAATGATTGGTTTGAGTATTGAGACTCTAAGAATAGAGGTTAAGCCCACTGGAGGGCATGTATTGATTGACTAAATGGTGTTACATTTTGTTTAAAGATAATTTGTAAATATCACCAAAAGATTTGGCCCCTCAGAAACACGAAGATCAATCAAATAATCAGTTTTCTTAGATACTACGTGTCCCACAATGCCCTGTGATACAAACAGGAAGTGATGTCACTGTTGTTTGCACTTTATTTAAATCATGTAAAAAAATGTGGTTGCTAACAGTCCTGTGAGCAAGGTCTCCGTAGAGACTGAAACGTGTAAGGTGATGCTGCTGTCTTACTGTTAATAAATCTATTAACCACTATAATTGACTGGATATTGTTGCGAAGCCTGGGAATGCACTGAGAAAGCTGCCCTGCGGGGAAAACAGAATACGATATATATATATATATATATATATATATATATATATATATATATATATATATATATATATATATATATTCTTTACCACACCAAACTTCCCATCAAAGAAGGCGCTGACTCCGTGAATCTCAGTTCAAACGTTTTATATCATGTTCCGTTTCTGCTCAGACGCGTTTCGGCGGCTTACTCCCGCCTTGCTCACTAACCTACGGGCGATTTGGTGAATAATCTACAGCACGGCCGCCTGGTCGTGGGGAGAGCACCATCAACTGCTGCAACAAGAAACGTCTGACAGCAGTTTGAAGCCGGCGCTTCCAAATTGGTTGGAGGTGTGGCACAGGACTCC
The DNA here is from genome assembly GCF_964263255.1 of Lissotriton vulgaris. Classification (NCBI taxonomy): domain Eukaryota; kingdom Metazoa; phylum Chordata; class Amphibia; order Caudata; family Salamandridae; genus Lissotriton; species Lissotriton vulgaris. Next base: position 228,179,914 of record NC_141691.1, on the reverse strand, counting down.
TTCGTGAAATGTACAGCGCATTAAACCACAACGCAGCCTACTATAGACTTGAAATGTACCTCAATGTTCAGTGATTCTTGTCTTTACTTAAAAGAGAATATTAATAGTGCAGCGCAAAGGACTACAAATATCAGCCAAACTCAGTATGACGGCGCACTTAGCACACGCCTACTGTGGGATTTGAATGAATAAAAGACCCAGAATACATCGGTGCACGAACGAGTCTCGCTGATGGCAGCCCCTGATGACGGGAGTGATTCCCAGAAACGCGTCGGGCATTTTAATGACTTGCGAAGTGGGGTGACGCGCTGCATGTGAAGCCTGGAGGGCGGAGGCCTGTCGTGTGCCTCCTGAATGCTACGGGCGATTTGGTGAATAATATATATATATATATATATATATATATATATATATATATATATACTAGCAGCCCGTCCCGACGTTGTCCGGGTATGAATTGCTGCCAGCCAGTAGTATATTGTTTTGTAGGATTTCGTTTTGATAGCATTTCTTATCTGTGACAGGCCTGTGAAACGCTCTGATTCACAGTGCACTGCTGATGCACTTAAGAGTGTGCGTTCAGTAGTGTGTGAACTCGAGTTTCCCTACTTTATTTTTCCTTGCAATATTATATAGCTCGAACTCGACAACATGGCATGAGCACAATTTACATTACAGAAGAACACATTCATTTGTGGTAGGCACGGGGAGACAAAGCGATTTGCCTGGAATCACAGGATGTTGAGCTGATGCCGAGATTCGAACGTAGCTCCCCAGCTCTAAAGTTCGCAATTCTAGAACTTGTGGCTGGAGGTGTGTCTAAAAGTGCATGTCGGTGCTGGCCATCAATGAGAGAGACCTGTGCATTTTTCAAATGGGTGGTGAAAAAATATGAGTATGTTGCTGGAGATGTGGGCCACCGTGCCACCAATGTACTTACCGGGGGAAGGTAAACACCCATTATTCTGCAACTTTATTTCCGCATACCATCACTCCGCATACTTTCATTACGAAAGTACCATGACTCCGCAATGCCATTATAACGCATGGCATTACATTTTATATGCTTTTACTTCACATACATTTACAACTCAAATTCGTTGTAAATGCATGAATGGTAAAAGCATGTTTTTTTATGTTTGGATAAGGTAAGTATGGGTATAGGGGTATATGTTTTGGGGTACTGAGGTATATGTTTTGGTGTGTTTGGGTATTTTAAGGGTTCAGATATCGTTTTGGGTTATGGGGTACAGGGGTAGTTTTAGGGTTTAGGGATAGGTATGGCTTTTGGGGTACAGGGGTATTTTTAGGGTTCAGGGCTAGGTTTGGGTTTTGGGGTATAGGGGTATTTTTAGGGTTCAGGGCTAGGTTTGGGTTTTGGGGTACAGGGGTATTTTTAGGGTTCAGGGGTAGGTTTGGGTTTTGGGGTACAGGAGTATTTTAAGGGTTCAGGGCTAGGTTTGGGTTTTGGGGAATAGGGGTATTTTAGGGTTCAGGGGTAGGTTTGGGTTTTGGGGTACAGTGGTATTTTTTGGGTTCAGGACTAGGTTTGGGTTTTGGGGTATAGGGGTATTTGTAGGGTTCAGGGGTAGGTTTGGGTTTTGGGGTACAGGGTATATTTATAGGGTTAAGATGGGTTATTGTTTAAGGGTGTTGGGGTATTTTAAGGAGTAAGGGTGGGTTAGGATTATGGGGTGCAGGGGTATTTAAAGGGAGCAGGGTGGGATTAGCACATGATATGAGACATGCCATGAAGGGCGGAATGTACCACACGCCCCCAGCATTTGTCACACCCCCAGCACACGCCCGCAGCACAACGAAGACACGCCCACAAGGGACTACTGTGCTGGAACGGTTCTTTTACCTTTTAAAAGTATATGGTGGGCATCTGCACGGCCTATGTCCTTCGGCTGCAACTGCCCTTTCCAACGCTGTATTGGGTGTTGTGATTGGTGCTGTGGTTCCTGAGATTACCCGCCTCAAAGGTTTGCGCTCTCTCTTTATTATATTAGTATAGATATATATATATAGTGTATGTTTACTTATGTATAAGTTTATCTTTGTGAATAGGGCTAGCTAGCAGTGAGTTGAATAAATGGCATGATTCATACATATATTTAGTCAGTTAGTCAGAAAAGGCATGGTTGGTGTAAACAAAAGACAGCAGAAAGAAAATTATGTTAAAACGGCACGAATGGTATGTACGAAAAAGAAACACAGGAAGTGCACTAGGGAAAATACATTAACAAAATGTGCATAAAAACTAAATATACAAGAGGTGAAATATATTTCAAGTACAAGAGGAAAACTCCAGTCGAAGAAACTCCCCATGGAGTCACATGGTATTTCTACACAAGGTTAAGAAATAGAGGAGTTTTGTGCGTTTTTTTCCTCTCTGCTCTCCCTTGAGCATACCACAGCAGAGTGTGGCCTCAGGCGCGAGCTTCTCATCCAGTGTGACAGTCCATGTTTATCTTGGAGAGCAGTGACCTAAAGCTGAAACCCGTCACCAGGGCGGGATCCTCTCACGCAGTCTGCTGGCTCGCGACGGGGTGCTTCCTGTGCACGAGATAAGGGCTGTCTGCTTTTCTCCAAAACATTTACAAATGCTAATAGCACGTCCAAGTTTATCCAAGCCCCTTGGAATGCAGAGGGTTGAAACAAAGTGCTTCTGAGTTAACTAATAATATGCCTGGTGAGAAAAGCAGTGACTTGCACTTCCGGTGGGTAGCCCTGAGTTAAGGAAGGGGACATGGGGGTGGGGAGCTAGGGGGGTGTTGAGGTGGTGATGGCTGACAGCAGCACACTTACTGAACAAACATTTAGGCTATTGTCCTCCACATTTTCCAAAAGGCCATTTAGGTGCCTTATTCCAAGGATCCCAGTAATGTGTAATTTTCAGTAATACTGGGGGTACTGGTGACTCCAGGCCAGAGACAATAAGTGACTAATTACAAGTGGGACCCTGAGGGTCCCCTTCGAAATGGAAGTTACTTTGGTCCGGTTCCCCTGGTTATTCCTCATTACCTACCAGGACTTCACCAAAAGACTTTGCCCCTTCTAGCAGGTGGAGTCTCTCGGTGAAGCACCCACAATGCGTGGAGTTACTGCAGATCTTGCAATCCTGATTCAACCAGTAACTTAGGTTGGCAGAAGAATCAGGGTTACCAGGACCTCGTAGTGTCCCCAATAAAGTTCAGAGTATCTTACAAACAGCACCCTTTCAACCATGTAATCTGAAGGGAGCCCAGGATCTTGATCAATCAATTAATCAATTAAGCAGTAGAGCACACAACTCAGCCGTGAGGGCCTCAAGGCACTGGGGGGGGGGGGGATAGAACTCAAAGCGCTTCATACTGTAATCAGACGAACCCAATGGCACTTGTAAAGGATTGTGATGAAGCCTTGTAGGAATATGAACACAAGACTACTACTCTAGCCTCTGTCGCTGAGCTAAATGTGACTTTTCTGACCACAGTGTAAAAACAGGCCTAGTTTTGTTGGAAGACAAGAATGCTTGTGATGTTAAATTTACTTTCTGCCATTGGTTGCATTGAGAATCTTTACACCAATCACATTTCATAACATCTTGCAGAACCAGTGGTATTGACTGAATTCGTTTTTTTTGGTTACTTGGATTTGATGTAAAAAGCTGTGTTGTATAATAGCAAAGTTTGTGTGCCAATGTATGGAGCCCTTACTGATTTATGCACTAGTTATGTTAGTATGAATTTGAAGAGCGCACGTTCACCCTGGGGTTTCTTGGCGCTGTGTACCGCTGGGGAACCCGTCCTGGCTTTCCCTGTGAGATGGTCCCTATTGGGCATCCCCAAGGTGAAGCCAGGCATCCCCGGCAGTGAAGGGGCCATTGTGGGGATTAAGCAAGCTATTGCCCAGAGTTGCAGCGTGGGACCCATGGTTAGAGAGGCACCGAGGCGAGATTTATTGAGCCCGCTGACATTGGTTCGGTACCCTGCCGCGTCGGGAATTGAACACTGGTCCCGGGCCAACCTCTGTTTCTGGGTCTGCCGCCTCTAACCGGTGAGCCACACTTCTCACAAGTGGGTAGCACAGTGTGAAAAGTGTGCTGTACTGTGTATACTTGGCCTAATTTTTCTCAATTTCTCTTTTGTATGGAGAACGTTTTCTCTCCTCCCCAGGCCTGGAGAGGGTCAGGCCAACTCATTTGGCTAATTTGCTGCAATGTGGGGCTCATATGAAAACTTTTGCTAATGCTGACTTTAGACCCCAGTGCAGCCCAGGAGTGATGAACCGTATGATCTCCTGGGGTATAGAAATGTGTAGCATCATACTGTGTCCATGTCTGGAATGGTTCTCAAAGCTATTTGGACGCGAGTTCAGCTTATGTGCAAAAAGATTACTTTTTTGAGGGTACAACCAATTATCTCCCTCCAAATGGTGGGGCAGTTATGAGGTGGATGATTTTTCTTGCCCAGGACCGCCATGCTTAGTCTGTGAGGCGGGCAGCAATATCATTTTGTAGGAGTGCACACCCAGCATCCGTGTGCCTACAAAATGATGCTAGTGTTTCTTTTCACAACTTGGGTCTGTGAACAAAAAGTAAAAACAAGTAGCACAAGCAGGGAGGGAGAAGTATAGTGGGTGGAGGGTAGCAGCACAGATGAGGGATTGAATCACAGAGCTCGGGTGGGGAAGTTACAGGAGGTCAGGGGAAGGAGCACAGAAGGCGCAGGGAGGGAAGACAATTGAAAGATAAGAATGTGGAATCGAGGATGCAAATGGATGAGAGTGCAACATGCAGCTGTAGAGGAGAAGTGCACAGACAAGGAAGAACTGTGGTGGGACAGGAGATGCAGATGGGGTTGAGTGGATCACAGGGGGTGTTGAGGAAAAGCACATGAGCAGATTAAGAGCAGCAAATAGGGGAGGTGCACGAGGGAGGCAGTTGGAAAACACATGCACTTTCGAGGTGTTCTTAAACAAATGCAAAAAGTCGGCCCTGAAAATTAAGGACTGGAGGACCCAAGTAATGCGTCCATGCTCCAGAGGAGGGACAAATCCAAGAAGAGAGAGTACAGCCCGCACAAACTAATACATAAGATGCAAGCAAATGAGAGTGAAACTGAGGCCAACCACTAAAAATAAATGGGCTGAGTATAAGCCCATTGTGAGCTGACAATACATCTCGCAACAGACACCACATGTGTTGCCCAGTAGGCGAAATATAAAAGACAGCATGGTAAGCCCTACCCTAAAAAGGGTGTCATTTCTCTAGCCCTGGACCTAGCTGTTCTATGGTGGCTGACCGGTGGTGAAAAAGCAACTGATGTTGGAGCCGGCTGCGGCTCTGCAAATGCAAAGCAGTTTCCTATCTCTAAAAGGAAAGTGGGAGAAAGTGGGGGGTGAACCGGCCATCTTCTGATTTTTGTACAGATGTGTCAATAGTGTCCTCCGCCAAATTATCCCTGAAATTTAATTCTTGCAGGTACCTAAAATCACGTAAGTTATCTAGTAAATAGGTAGATGATAAAAGATGAAATTGTTCTTCTGGTAGGCAAAATAACTGGCCGGACATTGCACCTGTGTTAGTTATCCTGTACTATACCCAGACTTATCTTTTACACGACTTTATTTGAGATAGCCGTTGACCATTCGACTAAGCTACCATGTACTTTGATGAAGGCTTTAGAGGCCGACTTTCTATCACAGACTGAACACTCAGGCCCTTATTACGATGATGCTCGGAAATTGTTGTGATTGGTGCAGATGGTGCCCAGCCGGGGCGCCTGTAGGAATGCCATTTTCTCTAGTCCGGGCCCACAGCATTGGGCAAGCCACTCCTCACCAGCCCCCAACCAGGCATACCATTCTGCTTTCTCGCAGTCAGTACCAGACTGGGAACCACAACTGGCCCTGGCAAAGTGCTCAGCCGCCCCCCCCCACTCCCCTCCCCACTCGGGGGGTTGCAGGTGCCGCAAGCTCTTTACCGGGGTTGGTTTTCGGCTGGTTATTGTACAGGGCCGATTTTGCAGCTTTAGCTGCAAAATCGGCCCTGTACCAAAAACGGCCCCCAGGGTCCCAAAACCGGATCCCACCCCTGCTGCGCACCGGGGGATTGCCCAGTGCCCACTGTGGCCAGTCCGGCCCTGCTCGCAGTGCCAGAAGCAGAAACATAACATGGTATTTTAAATACCATTTTATGTTTCTGCTTCTTGCACTGTGAGACAGCAGTGGGGCAATGCTCCTCCGCCCTAATGGAGGAGCCGCCCCTGCCTGTTAATCCCTGCACCGTGTGGCAGGCACCCTGAAGTGCCTGCCAGACAGTGCAGGGATGAACAGATTCTCCGATTTGTCTATGGGAGCTTGTGCAACGGCTGATTTATGTTCGCAGCACAAGGTCCCATAGACAAATGGGAGTATGCGACTGCACCATGTGCTGTTGCATTGTAATAGTGGTGTTGGGACTGCCGATTGAAGATCGGTCAGTCCCGAGACCGCAACGGTGTTTCGTCCGCCCGATATCATAATTAGGCCCTCAGTATTCTGCCAGAAAGCAACGCTTACAACCCCACCATCAAGGGACGCGCGAGCGCGTTACCCAAGATGGCCGCCGCCACCGGAGCTCCGTGATTCCCGGAGCTTTTAGCCCTAATTAACGACGAAATACCGGCAAGAACCCAGCGAAAATACCGGCGCTTCCTCCTGAACCTTCCACCTACCTGTGAGTCCGTTTTTGAGCATTTTGGACGACGGAGTTATTTTTCTTCACCTCACAGACTTCTGCTCCATGCTCCTCATCGAGGTACTGCCGAGAATGTGAGCCTGGGGGCGGAGTGTCATTTAAGAAAGAGGCTGGCTTGGGCCTAGCTCCGCCTACAGTCCTGCTTAGCTGCTGCACCTGGGTTTTCTCAGTGTTATTTGACGCAATTGTCTATATTTACAATACTTTTCCTCATATTTTGAGGTTATTTGTTTCAATCTATTTTTCTTCATATTCAGTCATATTTTTTCACCTCAAAATGGATTCAAAAAATCCTTCCGCTAATAAAAGGAAGCAGCAGGTTTCTCCTCCTCCCACAAAATCTAAAGTGGTGGAATCTTCAGAGCCTTCTTTGTCTTTGATTTTGGAGGAAATTAAAGCCTTGCGTTTGAATACTGACTCCATTGCTTCAGAGGTTAAAAATGTTCGTAAAGATATGGCTTCTATGTCCATGAAGGTGTCAGACAATACCATTAAAATCCAAGATAATAAGAATAAATTGGATGCTTTTACACCTTTAATGACTAGAATTATGCCAATGCATACTCAGCTGTTGGACTTAGAAAATCGCAATAGGCAATACAATCTGCGCATCTTTAATTTGCCTGAAGAAATTGAAGGGACCAATTGTCGCCTTTATCTTGAATCTCTTTTGCCTGGTCTCCTGAATATCAAGTTTGCAGAAAAATGTGAAATTGATAAAGCTCATAGAGTTCCGTCACATCGTAATCCTCGTCATTCAAAGCCAAGGCAGATGATATTTAAGGTCCTGCGCCATCATCACCTGGTCCTTATTCGGAAAGCTGTTCGTGAAATACCATCTTTGGTGGTGAATGGAACCAAAATCTTCATCCATCAGGATTTTGCGAAAGAAACTGTGGCTATTCGTAAAGAATTTTCATCTCTTCGTCCGCATCTGAGGAGCCTTGGCTTCAAGTATGGACTATTTGATCCTTCTACAATGCGAATCTGGAAAGACAATGTCTCTAAATCTTTTCAACGTCCTGAAGATCTTCGTCTCTTCCTTGAACAGCAGGCTCCTCCATCAATGGATACACAAGACCCTAATTCTTGACTTCATCTCGATGGTTTCTTGTGACAGGTCTATTACTAAATTTCTTCATGGGCTCCAACGGTAACTGGCCATGCTTGAGGAACGGGTGTGCGTTTCCTTGTCTTTATTTATGTGGCATGTTCGTACCTTACTCTCTCTTTTTTGTTTCTCCCTTTCCTATCTTTCGATCAGAGTTACTCTATTAATCTGTCTTATCCTACCTTCTTCTTGTTCCTATTCCTGTCTTTTTCTTCTCTTATATCCTAATGGCTAACATTCATAATATAAAAATTGTTTCTCTTAATGTGAAAGGTTTACGACATCCAGTGAAACGTTTCAAAATTTTGGATTATTTAGGTAATTCTAAGGCTGACATCTGTTTTGTCCAAGAGACTCATGTTGATGATAAAGTTTTAAGTTATATGAACAAAAAGTGGGTGGATTCTATTGTTTCTTCACCTGCTGCAGGTAAAAAAAATCGGGTCGCTATTTTCTTTGCCAAAAGGTTACATTGTCAGGTCTTGCATAAGATCTCAGACTCTGATGGAAGATATATTATAGCTAAAGTTAAAATTCATGATTCTATTTTCTTTTTGATGAATGTTTATGGTCCTACGTCAGAGGATCCTGTTTTTTGGACAACTGTTACGTCAGAAGTTTTAAAGTTGGGAAATGCTCCATTGATTTTTGGTGGTGATTTAAATATTTTTGTAGACCCCTTGTTGGATAGATTGTCTACATCTCGATTTCGACCGTCCAAGACTTTTCATGCCTTTAAGACCTTTCTTCAAACTACTAAATTAGCTGACATTTGGCGATTACACTATCCAACTGGTAAAGAGTTTTCTTTTTTCTCCAACCCACACAACTCCCATTCCAGAATAGACTATTTTTTCCTTTCCCCTTCCCTTATTCAATTTGCTAATGATCCTATCATTGGTACCATCGACATTTCAGATCATGCTATGATTTCCTTTGTATTAAATGTATCATCTTCATTTTCTAAGCAGTCAAGATGGCGTATGAATTCTGACATTGTCCTTAACGATACTCATAAGCCTAAGTTACTCCAGGCTATTCAGGAATATTTTACTTTTAATTCAGAAGGGTCTACCTCCATTACCACTCGCTGGGATGCATTTAAAGCTTATATTAGGGGTACCACCATTTCTATTATGGCTCATGAAAATAAGAAGTTTAATTCACATATCAAATCTCTAGAAAAACAAATTGCTCATTTTGAGCGTTTATTTGTTTCGTCTAGTGATCTCCAATATAAAGTAAAATTGCAAAAGCTGCGGTATGAATTCAATGCAATCCTCAGTACTAGAGCTGGAATACAACTCTCTAAATCCAATGCCAAATTTCGTTTTAATACCAATAGGTCTGGTAGACTTCTGGCTAATTATTTGCGTATTAAACGAGATAAAACTCAGATTACATCCATCAAATTTCCTCAAGGTAAAATTGCTTTTTCTCATAATGAGATTGTCAATGAGTTTTTGAATTTTTATTCTACTTTATATAATAATCCTGACTATTGTGATGTTTCTTTAATGGATTCCTTTTTTACAACATTCTGATTTACCTCACATTTCTGCCTCTGATAAAATTAAATTAGATTTACCCATTACTAATGAGGAAATTCTCTCAGCCATTAAATTGCTTCCAAAGAAAAAATCCCCTGGTCCTGATGGTATCCCCGCAGAATTTTATAAAGAGTTCCAACATCACCTTTTACCTTTTTTGAATCAGATTTTTTCTCATTTTTCCTCATCAGGTACTATTTCAGGTTCTTTTTCTGAAGCCTTAATTGTTGTACTTCCCAAACCTGATAAAGACCCTACCCTTGTTGCTAATTACCGTCCCATTTCCTTAATCAATCAAGATTGTAAACTATATGCTAAAATTATCGCTTCCAGGTTAGCCCCTATCCTTCATTCAATTATTCACCCTGATCAATCTGGTTTTATGAAAACTCGATATTCTGCTAATAATACGAGAACGTTATTACATGTTATTGAGCAAAGTTCCTCTATCCTTAACCCTGCTGGTGTTATGGCATTAGATGCTGAAAAAGCTTTTGACAAAATCCATTGGCAATTTTTATTTAAAACTTTGTTATCCTTTAATTTTGGGCCTTCCTTTATTCGTATGATTTCTGCTTTATACTATGCTCCCACAGCTCGACTATTTATTAATGGTCAGATTTCTAACCAATTTTCTCTTTTCAGAGGAACTCGACAGGGTTGTCCCCTTTCCCCTCTTTTGTTTTTACTTGGTATAGAACCATTTCTTAATTACATTCGAAAATGCGAAAACATTCAAGGGATTACTGTCTGTGATATTACTGTTAAAACTCTAGCATATGCTGATGATGTGTTATTATTTATTAGTAATCCTGATTCCTCTGTTCCTTTTCTGCTTGATATTATTTCTAAATACTCTATTGTGTCAGGTTATAAGTTAAATGTTACTAAAACTGAATTTTTTCCACTCAATATGTTGTGTACTCCTGATATGCTACCCTCACCAGATATAGTTTGGCAAAAGAGCAAATTGAAATACCTTGATATTTTATTTTCATCATCCCTTCATGCTACCCTAAAATTAAATTCTGATTTCATTCTAGAACATATCAAACAAAAAACTTCCAAATGGTCCTCCCTTCATCTTTCCTGGTGGGGGAGAATGGAATCTATTAAAATGACTATTGCACCTAAAATATTCTATTCTCTTGCAATGATCCCAACTCAATTTCCACTCAAATTTTATAAAGATGTTGACAAACTTTTATCAAAATTTTTATGGAATAACAAGCCTCCCCGTATTGCTTATAAAAAATTAAAAATTCCCAAATGTAATATTGGTTTTGCCCTACCTGATTTTCTTCTATACCATAAGGCATTTATCCTTAAACAGAGTTCATTATGGTTTAATATATCTCCTATGCATAATCCCCCTATTTGGTATCATATTGAGACTTCCCTTGTTAAACCTTTTCCTTTATTATCCCTATTAACCATGTCTCCCGTATCTAAAATTGTACACTCTTCTTCCATAATTAAATCATCAAGATTAATTTTTAACGATTTGGACTCCAATTTTGAATCCCCTCTACTTTCAACGGTACATTTGTCCTTATGGCATAGTGCCTTGTTAAAATTAAATAAGAATATTTCGTTTTGGTCTTCATGGATTGCTAAAGGTATTTTTTATCTTGGAGATGTTTTCATGGATGATGCGTTTATTCCATTTATTCAACTCCAATCAAAATTTAATCTGCCTTTAACTGATCTGTCTAAATATCAATTTCTTTGTAATTCTATTTTAGATTCTTTCCCACATGGCATTCCTTCTAAAATGACAGCTGATTTTATGCTATATGTTAATACTGTGTCTTTATCCCCTAAAGCGGTGTCTGTATTTTATAAGAAGCTCACTGTATCCTTAGGTTCCAATATTGATACAATCTCTACCTTTTGGAACAATGAGTTATCTTTATCTTTGCCAAATGATTCCTGGTCATTAATATGGACTCTTTCTATTTCTGGTTGTTTACCAGTGTCAATTTATCAAACTAATGCTTATATTTTATTTAATTCCTTATGGACACCACTGCGTTTATTTAAAGCTCATTTATTACCATCTAATGTATGCTGGCATTGCAATTTGCAGCCTGGTTCCTTACGTCATATGTTATTTGAATGTCCGCTTATTTTGAAATTTTGGTCTGAAGTATGGACTGTAATACAGAAAATTCTACCTATTTCTGATTCACCCTCTTATACTTTAATCATATGCAAATCTGTTGTGTTGAGTGTACCCCTTGAGGATAATGAAGCTAAACTATTTAACTTTTTGGTATCGGCTGCATTGAAATCCATCACATTTTGTTGGAAGGATGTTACTTCCCTTTCAGTCCATGCTTGGTGGTCTTGGATTATCTTTACAAGAAGAGGTGCTCAATTGTCACTACAAGGTGTTCATCATAATTCTTCTACTTTTCAATCTTTCTGGTCTCCTATAGATTCATATGTACAGTTATAACTATTGTTGTTCTTTCCTTAATACTGTATTGTATTGGTAACTCTACTTGTATAAGTATTTATGCTATGAAATGTATATTTCCCTTTCCCTGCGCCCTTCCCCTCCGTATTTTCTCCTTAGAATGTCTAATTTTTTCTTGCGATGTATTTTATTAATGACTGTATATCTTATGATTAGTCTTTTTTCGCTTCTTTGTATTTTAATGAAATCCTTCTTCACTTTTTTGTATGTATTTATGTGCTTCATCATTCTTAAAATTTCAATAAAGTCTTACTGAACTAAAAAACAACCCCACCATCAATACTGTGGCCCTGGAACTCAAAGACTGAAGAAAAAGACTGATCATTGTGAATATAAAACCTTGAATTTCTATTTATTTCATTTTTCAATCTTTATTTCGACCATTTGGTCATAAAAGATACACATAAATTAAAAATCACATAATTGTGTCAGATAAAACATCAGTGCATGATTTAAGATCCACATCAAACATTATTAACAATGTTAAAAATAAAGCAATTCAACAGTCTACCCAGCATTTTTTAAAAGACGATTACGTGTATACCACACATTTGTAAAAAATTTGGCAAGCGCAAAAACAATTGGGCCGGAAACATCACATTTTAGAATCCTATACATAGGCATATATTCCCTGCCACCCAAGTTCTTGATCAAAGGCAGCAGCCAGTACTTTCTGGCTGCCATATATGCTGGGCAGAAAAAAATCACATGCAAGTCATTTTCCTCTTTGTCAGCGCAAAGGGGACAATACTTGGTGGAAGGGACTTGCGACCAGGTACTAGAAAAGGAGCGCAAAGGCAGTGTGCCGTATCTCCACTGGAGAAATAACTTTCTAGTGAGAACGGGATATATGGGATCAAAAGCCTTTTCAAATGCGTAAAGGTCCTTATTTTGCAGGAATTTAGAGGAAAGGGACCCCTCTGTCTGGGTAGCTAAAGCCCTTTCCCTTTTGTGTTCATGATACAGATTCGCCAGAAATCTCTTAGAGATTCTGGGTGCTGTATCTGCTGGTTTAGTCCACAATTCGGGGAGCCCCAGATCTGTGCAGGCTGACTGGATATTTTGGACCCAGGGGATACTGAGCGCCTTGGGGTGTTTTAATATTTCGACCAGTTCCGCCCTATAGTCGGCGAGATCGTCACTGCTCCAAAGCCTGCGCCAGAAGGCTATGGGTCTTAGACTTATCTCGTCGGCAAGGGGCCGTAGCCCTAGATCAAGCCTCAAAGGGAGAAGTGGGGTGCTGGGAGGAAGTGCGGTAATTTGCCTTACGAATCTGTTTTCCGTGGCTGACAGATTCTGACATGGAGTGTGGCCCCACAATTCAGCCCCGTACAAGATCGCCCCCCTGGCTTGTGCCTTATATATCTGAATTAGGGCCCCCAATGGGCGATAGGTCGAACCGTTGTTGTTCTTTCCTTAATACTGTATTGTATTGGTAACTCTACTTGTATAAGTATTTATGCTATGAAATGTATATTTCCCTTTCCCTGCGCCCTTCCCCTCCGTATTTTCTCCTTAGAATGTCTAATTTTTTCTTGCGATGTATTTTATTAATGACTGTATATCTTATGATTAGTCTTTTTTCGCTTCTTTGTATTTTAATGAAATCCTTCTTCACTTTTTTGTATGTATTTATGTGCTTCATCATTCTTAAAATTTCAATAAAGTCTTACTGAACTAAAAAACAACCCCACCATCAATACTGTGGCCCTGGAACTCAAAGACTGAAGAAAAAGACTGATCATTGTGAATATAAAACCTTGAATTTCTATTTATACATTTTAAGCTTTTCTAAAACTTCACAAAAATGAGGAGGTAGTGTAACACTTTGTAGTCTGTCTCATGGGATCCTTTATCTGTAGCGAATCTTCTTGCTCTACTTTTGTAATTACCAGGTTTGATCTTTGAATATCATGTTGATATGGATTATCAGGTGTACTGCTGTATGAAGACAAAATGTAATTATATTATTATTTCGTGGCACTTTATTTGTAATAAATTAACATTTCAAGAAGAAATGGTGTACACAGTATCTTGCATCAGAAATATTGTCAGATATGAATATTGTGTACTGAACATCATTTACAACAATATCGTCCCTTTGCGTGTAAATTTTCTATTATTAATTCCAAAGGAACGACATTTTGGATACAATATTTTTGTCAGATGATATTTTGAAAACAATAATCAGCTAATACACCATGTAAAAATATATAACTGCAGCACATAAGCTACTCTTCAGTTTGCGTGGTAGACATATAGGGCCAGATGTAGGTAATCCCATTTACCTATTCCTAAATACCGAATTTTACCGATTCGGTATTTAAGAATAGGTAAATGGGATGTAGATACATTTTCGGAAAAAATTACCAAATCGGTAAGATTCGGTATTTACCGAATCGGTAATTGCCATTCATTCCTATGGGCCTGGAGGCCCATAGAAATGAATGGCAATTACCGAATCGGTAAATATCGATTCGGTAAAATGGAGGAAACATTAAAGGGTGCAGGGTGTCACTTTGACACATTGTTGCACCCCTGAATCGTGCTTGTGTGCAGATGTGGCACACATACATGCCCTAAGGGCATGTATGTCTGACACATGGCACAGTTGAAAATCCACACATTTGCATTTTCAAAGGTATTCCTTATTTACCACCAACTTATAGTTGGTGGTAAATAACGAATCCTAAAATGGGAAAAGCACTCATTTGAGTACTCCCTACATTGCAAATTCGGTAATTTACTGATTCTGTATTTTAAGAAACCTGTAATTTACCGATTCCTTAAAATACCGAATCAGTAAATTATCGAATTTGCAATTTAGGCCACCTACATCCCAAATGCCCAATACCGGTCGGTAACGGCCGAAATTTGGTAATTTCGGCCGGTACTGACCGGTATTGGGCCACCTACATCTGGCCCATAGTTTTTTGTCATTTTTGGATACGTGGGGATTAGTGAATTGAGAGGACTTGACTTGACAGACAGGCATCAATAAAACATAACACAAGACTAGTAAAAATATGCTTGTTTGTATATAGATTGGGGAGGAACAGTAATTCACAACTGAGATATAAACAGTTAATAAAGGCACTTTCCATCCTTTAGCAAGTTTAAGGCAGTTTTGAAGATTGGAACAGATGTGATCAGTGAAAATATGTTCCATAGCCTCGGTTTGAGTAAATATAATGAACACAGGGAGGTTTACAGGTGACAAAGGTTTTATTAGCTGAGCGAAGGTTGTGTGTAACTGTTTAGTTTTCGGGATAATAAATGGCTTAAATCCCAAAATTAATAGTATGTTTATTGGGGCTAGCCAGCTAATTTGGTGACAAAAGTATGATGTATTCATGCGCCCAGGAAAGTTGTAAAACATTCTTGTGATGCCCCTGAGAACTCTATCCTGTGGAAGGAATGAGTACTGTGGGAGTTCAGCTACTAGGCTGTGGCAATAATGAAACTCTGAGAGTGATTTGTGGAAAGAAATGCAGAGTAGTGCTTTGCTCAAAATCAGAAAGAGAATAGGAACTAGAAGCAGGATGGGGTTGAATTTGTCAGGAAAGTAAATGATTTCGGTTTAAGGGACCAGACTACCATCCAGTGCCAAACAGACGTGAGGTAATTCAAGTAATA
Source organism: Lissotriton vulgaris (assembly GCF_964263255.1). Lineage (NCBI taxonomy): Eukaryota > Metazoa > Chordata > Amphibia > Caudata > Salamandridae > Lissotriton > Lissotriton vulgaris. The sequence goes on along the minus strand of NC_141691.1, from coordinate 228,164,411 downwards.
AACTGCAGTGAATCTTTTATTGATGAATGCTCCACTGATAACATAGAAATAAGCATTTTTTCCCATGAAGTTCAGTTGACATGGTTGTGGTAAAAATGCTGTGTCCACTATAACAGGTGACGATTCCAAAAATGTTGAATTTAAAACTCATTTATATTACATGCATTCTTACATTTATCCAGCTCTATCCTAATAACTCTGTAGTATCCACTTTACCCCTTTACCCGTCCCATCCGTGAACCCTAAAAACTCCTTACTACCTCTTAATGCTACTCTTCCCTTAACTCTACAAACCTCTTACTATCACTTTATACTGCCTTTCCCTGAGCCCTAAAAGCCCTTAACTAGACTCCAATCCTGGACGGTACCAACCCTGTGAGGCCTCTTTACACAAGACAATGAACCCTAAAAACGCCTTACTTCCCCTTATTGCTCCTTTTCCCTAAACGTTAAATACCCTCACTGCCCCTGAACGCTACCCATCCCTGAACCCTAATCACCTTTACTACCCTTTATGCTACCGTCTCTGAACCCTAAAAACCCTTTCAACCGTTAAGGCTCGCTTCCCTGAAACCTAAAAACCTTTACTACCCCTTAGCACTACCCTTCCCAGAACCCTAAAAACCCATATTTACCCCTTAATGCTACTTTCTCTGAAACTAAAACCCCTTACTATCTCCCCGCTCCCTTCCCCGCCTCACTGCAAATGTTCCTCTCTACTTTACAGGAGAATGGCCTCTTGCCCTTGCCCCCAGTAAGCATACCTTTGCCTATAATCCTCAGTATTTTAAAAATATTTTTATTGTGGCTACAACATTTTTAGATTCTATATTTTCAACAGCTGATATTTATGACGCAATCGTTTGAATCTACTCCCCCTCATAATATTTTTATTGCAAACTGATAACAAATCAGTTTTTGGTAATGGATCGAAGGATAATTGATACAGTGATAGAAAGTTAGGTGTAACAACACGCAACCAAAGATGCATATCCGCTTGACCTCATGCCATATGGATACGATGCGTAGCAGAGATTTAGCTTTTGATGGTAAATTAGACAGAGGACAAGGACTCTTGCTTGCCATCCTCCTGCAGTGGCCCTACTTATGGAGATTGGTGCCTGCCAACAGATAAACCTCCAGGGGATTGGGTGTTTTTGTGGTAGACTACTAGTGTGTTGTGCTTTGCGATTTAGTTCCAGGACATGGGATGCAGTACTCACATGCTATGTGTAATTGTGCACACCACAGTTTCTATGTGCTTGTTTTAAAAACTGGATAAATAAAAAGGGGGAAGAGAGGCCTCAATCTGGATGTGAGTTGTGATGAGCTTCTACAACGGTAAAGAATCTGGGGCAAGATGTGCGACAGTTTTTAGCTGTCGCAAATGGAAAATTAGGCCGTTGTGACTGCGAAAAAGGGTTGTAGCATATGCAACCCTATTTTGTGAGTCTGTAACCTATTACTGACTTGCAAAATAGGGTTTCTGAGTCACTCTTAGGAAGGGGCGTGCCAAGGTCGTCCCATCCTAATAGCATGTCGCAGGGGGATGTATGATGGATTTACAAACGCAAATGCGGTCACAAAACAATCGCAGTTCACACCAATTTCAAATTGGTGGTAAGCCAGTCGCAAACAGGAAGGGGTCCCCAGGGGACCCAATCCCCTTTGTGTTTGGCAAGTGAAATATATTTTCTTAAAAAATGAAAATAAACTTCTATTTTTTTTTCTTTTAAACACATCCTGTTTTCCTTTAAGCAAAGCGTGCTGCATTTGCAAAAAAACATTACTTTTTTAAAAAAAATAAGCAAATAGAGGGTGGTCTGCTGTCCCGAGCAGGCCACCATCCCTGTGATAACAGCCCATTCCCAATGGGTAGCAAATTTCGACCTGCCTCATGAAAATTTACGAGGCAAGTCATTTGCGACCCCATTGGGATTTGCTAAATGTGTCTCAGACACATTAGTACATTCTGCTTTGCAGGTCACAAATTGTGAGTCACAAAAAAAATCACAATTTATGCCCTGCAAAATGGAATGGTCATACATTTGGGGGCACATGCATCAAGCGATTTTGGAATCGCAAACGATGCGAATCGCAAAATTCGGCCGTTTGCGATTCCAAAATCACTTTTTGGGATGCATCATTTATTTTTCTATTATCGCAATTTAAGAAATCGCAATTTTTTGCGATTTCTCAAATTGCGATAGCATTTAAGAAATCGCAAATTTTGCGATTTCTTAAATGCTATGGATGATTATTTTTAATTTGCAAATTCGCAATTAGGAAGGGGAAAATTACCATGAAGTGAACCTTCATGGTAATTTGTGAAAGTTTCAAAAATGCAAAAAAATGCATTTTTGAAACTTACATTTTACACACACACATGCCCCTGGGACATGTGTGTGAGTAAAATGTACTTACATGACATTCCAGGGGTGCAGGGGGGGTCCTTTGGACCCCCCTCCACCCTTGAAATTGCATTCTCATTTTGCGATTCCTCAATTTCGAATTCGCAAAATGAGAATGCCTTCCCATTGATTCCTTATTTGCGATTCCTTAATTTTCGCAATTTAGGAATCGCAAATTCCTACAATGATGCATGTGGGCCTTGCTCCCTAGCACCTAAAATTAATAAGAATCTAGCACCAACAATTAAGAGGAGTCAGCATAAATCAACAGGCTTCTTTTGGAGAAAACGTTTTTGTTGTGTTTAATAGTACCAAAATAGCATTAAATGAAGAAATATATGTGGTAATAGTCCCAAATCATTATAGTAAAATCTACTGAATAAAATTATGCTGCCAGGATAAAAAATAGTCAAGGAGATAAGGAGGTATGAGTTATTAAAGAAATGGTAAGATAAATTAATAATAAAACTATTGGAAACATGAAAGTCAGTCTTACCCACTGTGGTACAGTAGTCCAGGACCTAAGTATCTGTTTTGGCTGACCATAATGGAGTGAGGGTTGGATAATTGGAGGCAGTTAGTCCTAGTCAAATGTTTTACCTTCAAACATAGAAACTTTATTGGCTCTCACAATTCTTTAGTGGGGCAAGGCTGGATTTTTAAGTGAACTGAGCTTCACACAGTTTGATACCTTGTTTTTGCAGACCACACTAGCCTCAAGCTTCTTGCTTTGAAGCTCTTAGCGGGCCAAATGAGGGAAAATCACCAACAAAGTTCAGTCTTTTTGAAATAGGTTTGGAATCTTGTCTCAGTCCCCAGTAAGACACAATTTGTAAAAGCCCCAACTTTAGTAAAAGTTGAAAACATCTTACTGGTTATTCCAGTTGCCAACCAAAAATCAAATTTTGAGTCGACTGTTTGCTTTTCCCATACTTATTTGAGCAAACTCTGTTCCTTGAAAATTCCTGCACCCCCTTTCTCCTTGTACAATTAGCAAGAGACCCGCTTCTGTGGTCCTGAAAACAGCTTTTAGAAGCAGAGATTCTTGAGAGAGCAGATGTCTACTATGCCACAGTCCTCTTTCAGGTAGTCAAAAATTCCTCCAAGCTTCGAGCGTTTTTTCTTCTCCATTGCAGCTGCGTTTTCACTTGACGGTGCTTGGAGAGGATTGTTAAAGGGTACTGTTAACCCGGTATAGAGACAAAATATCGACTCCAAAATATCGACTGGACATAATATCGAGTTTTTAATATAGACTGGACAAAATATTGACTGGACATAATATCGACTACAAAAATATCGTTTTTCAGGTAAGTGAAGTAATATCGACTGTATAAAATATAGATAGCAAAAATATCGATTTTTTAATAATATATAATATTTTATAGTGTATTTTTATGTAATAATATGTGTGAATAGTGTGTATTAATGTTATAAAATATTTTATTACATGAATTTTGTTTTTATAATAATTGCGTAATGTAATTCTGTAGCGGGTTGTGGGTTTATAGGGGAATAGGGTGGGAAGTAATTTAATAATAATTAATTAATTAATATATGTTTGTTAATATTTTTAATTAATAATTAATTGATAATTAATTAATATTAATTAGTTAATTAATTAATATAATTTTGAACATATTTTGTATTAGTAAATAATTGTTAATTAATTAATTGTAATTAGTTAATTACATTAATTAGAGTACATTTTTAATATATATAATTTTGTGTAATTTTTAAGTAATTAATTTTGAAAAAAAATATTAATTATTAAAATAATTACAGCTAATGTTCTAATATATTTACTTTATTGTTATTGTTAATTAATAATTAATTGCTAATTAAATAATATTGATAAATTTTGGGTAAAGGAGCATTTTTAGGGTTCAGGGTCAGTTTTCAGTTCATGGGTAAAGGGGTATTTTTAGGGTTCAGGGTCAGTTTTCAGTTCATGGGTAAAGGGGTATTTTTAGGGTTCAGGGTCAGTTTTCAGTTCATGGGTAAAGGGGTATTTTTAGGGTTCAGGGTCAGTTTTCAGTTCATGGGTAAAGGGGTATTTTTAGGGTTCAGGGTCAGTTTTCAGTTCATGGGTAAAGGGGTATTTTTAGGGTTCAGGGTCAGTTTTCAGTTCATGGGTAAAGGGGTATTTTTAGGGTTCAGGGTCAGTTTTCAGTTTTTGGGTAAAGGGGCATTTTTAGGGTTTAGGGTCAGTTTTCAGTTTTTGGGTAAAGGGGTATTTTTAGGGTTCAGGGTCAGTTTTGGGTTTTTGGGTAAAGGGGTATTTTTAGGGTTCAGGGTCAGTTTTGGGTTTTTGGGTAAAGGGGTATTTTTAGGGTTCAGGGTCAGTTTTGGGTTTTTGGGTAAAGGGGTATTTTTAGGGTTCAGGGTCAACAAATAAGATTTAAAAAAATTATTTTTATTATTTTCATTTATTATTTAATTATTATAATTTAGTTTAAGTCGTTTTAAGTATATTTTAGTAATTAAAATTTAATATTAATTTAATTTAACACTGTTTTTAATAAAGTCGATATTTTTTACATCTATATTTTTGTTAACGATATTTTGTACTCGATATTTTTGTACTTACCTGTTTGTAGATACAAACTCGATATTTTGACTGTCGATATTTTGTCCACGATATTTTGGCAACTCGATATTTTGTCCGTCGATATTATTTCAGTGATCCTGTTAACCCATTAGTAATTGCTAAGTTTTCAAGCAACATTTTGAGCACTCCCTGCTCTTTATGGTAAAAGGCATCTTCGGTGGTACCACATCCTACATTTCCAAGATGGCCTCAGAGAGGTGTAACCAGGGCTCTGACCATGGGCTCTCTAGCTTTACCTCCACAAGCAACCATGCTAACCATGTCGAGGTCTCTCCTGGTTGAAGGAAAATTAAAACCTCCCAGCCAGGGGTGTTTACTAAATATCCAATTCATAATATCAAGGGTACTAATTATTGAAGACAAAACATGATTTTTTATTTTACAGATTAGTTATTCTAGATTTGTGTACCTAACTCCACATAATGTACCTACATTGCATATATATTGAGTTAGGAATAGTACAGCAATACGTCCTCAAATGCACTTACCTTTTACAATTTTGTCCCTCGCTTTTCTTGTATGTCAATATTGTTTGTGTCGATATTAAGTAGTACAATCCCTCCGTCATAACTCTTACGTAGTGAGGTGCCAGATTTCTCTGGGAAAGCCTTCTTCAAAAAGACCAAGTGGAGTTCTTCTCCTTTCCAGTGGAGCTATGACATAAACATGATGCTTCAAATCAAAATCAAATCAAGTCAAATCAGGTGTTTGTTAAGCGAGACTACTCACCCGTAAGGGTCTCAAAGCGCTGGGGGTGTGGTGGGGTGTTCGCAGGTTCCACTCCATCAAGAAGGTGGTCTGTCGAAGAGCCAGGTTTTGAGGTTTCTTGTGAAGATGGGGAGCGATGTTATCTGTCTGAGGTGGGGCCGGAAGGCACTGGCCTCGCAGATGGAGAAGGAGTGGCCTCCCGATCTGGTCTTTCTGGTGCGGGGGACCATGGCGTAGGAGAGCTGGGCTGATCGTAGGGTCCTTTGCGGTGCGTGGAATTTGAGTCGGCTGTCAGGTATGCTGGTCCGGTGTCGTGGAGGGCCTTGTGAGCGTTGGTTAACATTTTGAAGGTGACTCTAGCTTCGATGGGGAGCCAGTGGAGTGTGCGCAGGTGCTGGGAAATGTGGCAGTGGCTTGGCAGGTTGAGGACCAGTCTTGAGGCGGCGTTTTGGATGTTCTGTAGCTTGTAGGTGAGGTTTTTGTTTATTCCGGCATAGAATGCGTTGCCGTAGTCGAGCCTGCTGGTGACCAGGGCGTGAGTGACGGTCTTTCTGTGTTCGTTGGGGTATCCATTTGAAGGTCTTACGTAGGAGGCGGACGGTGTGGAAGCAAGAGGACGAGACGGAGTTGATCTGGCGGTCCATTTTGAGCTCTGAGTCCAGGATGATTCCCAGGTTGGGCGCGTGGTCCGTAGGGGTGGGTGGGCTTCCGAGGGCAGGGGCCACTAGGTGTCGCTCCAGGCATCTGGGTTTGGGCCCATGATGAGTACTTCCGTTTTGTTTGTATTTAGTTGTAGTCAGCTGTTTTTCATCCATTTGGCGGCGGCTTCCATGCCTTCTCGAATGCTTCACCATGTGCTTGAACTGTCATAACTATTTATATTTTACTGCCAGGTATTTAATACATAAAGCAGAGAAGACCTGTCAGCCATTTTGTTTCTTTATCCCCTTTAATAAGTGTCTCTTGCCTTAGCTAATAGTGGCCACAGAAAAGGAGTCCTGAAAGTCGAAGATTCTTTTGTTTTTGGGGGACTCTTGATAATGCAGAAACAATTCACACCTCATTCAGCTTTCTTGACCTGGAAGAGACCTAGCTAAAGTTTAGTACATGTAAATATCATAAACATGCACTGAGTAAATACACTTTTAAAAACAGTTTTAAAAATGTATAACTCTGCCACATTTCTAAAAATCATTCTTGTGGTATTTTTACTAAAATCTTTACTAATGTATAAGTTGTCACACTCCCTATGGTAATAGAACCTTAGTGTTCATGTTAGTATTTGATATATGGAAGAGAGGCACAAGTTCCATGTTTTACACCTGAATATTATGCAACTGGTCCTTGAAATGTCAAGGCACACGTACTATTAACCTCAACCCATCCACTATGTTTTTAATAACAGATTGTAGGTGGTGAAATGTCTTGCTGCACCCCATATTAAGTATTTGACTTTTATGCCATTTGCTCAGTTTCTGCACACTTTATAGTGGATTTATATGAAAGTCACTTATAGTAATTAGGGTGTTTCAAATGTTACCATGATCAGCAGCCCCTGAATGCCCAGAGGTCAAATATATGCTTGCAAACAAGGTAAACAAAACAAAAAAAATCTAGGGAGAATATAAATAAATGCAGTTTTTTATGGCATGCAATCTTGTGCAATAAAAAATGTGTCTTCTCGACTTGTCTAGAAATTAAAAAGACATAACTTTACTGGCAACAGTGCACTATACTCCTAGGTAACCTCACTAGTGGAAGATTTGCTCTGTTCTTAAATACCCTCGTAGGTGTGCAGAGAACCGTTTTTGGTCAATAGTGTCCTCCGCCAAATTATCCCTGAAATTTAATTCTTGCAGGTACCTAAAATCACGTAAGTTATCTAGTTAATAGGTAGATGATAAAAGGTGAAATTGTTCTTCTGGTAGGCAAAATAACTGGCCGGACATTGCACCTGTGTTAGTTATCCTGTACTATACCCAGACTTATCTTTTACACGACTTTATTTGAGATAGCCGTTGACCATTCGACTAAGCTACCATGTAGTTTGATGAAGGCTTTAGAGGCCGACTTTCTATCACAGACTGAACACTCAGGCCCTTATTACGATGATGCTCGGAAATTGTTGTGATTGGTGCAGATGGTGCCCAGCCGGGGCGCCTGTAGGAATGCCATTTTCTCTAGTCCGGGCCCACAGCATTGGGCGAGCCACTCCTCACCAGCCCCCAACCAGGCATACCATTCTGCTTTCTCGCAGTCAGGGCCAGACTGGGAACCACAACTGGCCCTGGCAAAGTGAAATTCTAGTGAGAATATAAATAAATGCAGATTTCTATGGCATGCAATCTTGTGCAATAAAAAAATGTGGCTTCTCGACTTGGCTAGAAATTAAAAAGACATAAAGTTACTGGGAACAGTGCACTATACTCCTAGGTAACCTCACTAGTGGAAGATTCACTCTGTGCTTAAATACCCTCGTAGGTGTGCAGAGAAACTTTTTGGGTAGCCATGTGAGCTTTCAGGACTCTATGGCTTTTGGTATGACGTTAGATGACACTAGTGCACCAGCTTTTCTCACATTACCTAAAGGCCATGATCTTTTTTTTCATTCTGTCGTTTCAGGTATCCTTTCCTAGCAAACCCTTCCCCAATTAACCACCCCCCTCTTTTGCAACTATGTAACTCTGTAAAATAGAATTACAAAGACAGTGTGGCCAAGACCTGGACCTTCTGACATCAGGCGCCTTCTTAGGAATCATGATCTTGACAGCACCACACCTACAAGGCAAGGGGTTGTGCAGCAAATATGGTGAAGGTGGCCCTTCACCCGATTTGTATCTCTGATGGTCTATTTTTTGGACTCTGCTCCGTGAATTGTCCAAGGCACCTGCTACGTCTCATCATAAGGATCCAGAGAACCGGTGTATCCGCATAGGCAATCTAAAGCAAGGGGGAAGCCTGGGGATTTTTTGGTGAGCTATGGATTATAAATTCTCAGGTGGACAATGATGGTAGGTGGGCACAGGTTCCAGATACAGGGCATCTCTTGTGGGGGCTGATGCTGCGGGCTGTAGGGTTCAAGGTTTAAATTTGGCCCTGTAGATGTTGATCTGATGTTCATGTGCATACATTAAAAGACATGAAGACAAAAGAAAGGAAAAAGACAACCTTGCTCTTGAACAACCAAAATGTAACAATGTGTTAAAGCAATAGGGCAAGAAAGCTGCAGTTCCTGGCTCAGTATTGAACCCACACACTCCTGCCTTTGATGACATTTAGTTCTGAGTGCTTTGACCTCAGCATTGCTTCCAATGAGCTCAGCGGTAACACAATGACACAGCTTTGAACAATGTTTTTGAAGCTAAAAGAGGGTGTTCCTGGGTACATATTTGCAAAGCCACACCTATGTCTGTCTTAGAGCCTGCGCTGGCAGCCTTAGCGCTCGAGCTGGCATACTTGGAGTTAATGATTAAGGCTACCCTGTTATTATCCTGTTTATAGCAAACCAGAAGAGTGCTGTAACCCTAGGGTGCAAGGCAGGCAGATCATGGGAATCTCCTTCTGTATGAAGGATGTTTATTTTTGTGTATTTCGTAAATTAGGAGAGAAGCACTTTCCTTTAAAGGTTCTAGCACAGGTATCAGCATTTTTTCTAACCTGTCTTTTTGTCTGGGAGATACATATTTGTGGAAAAGTTCCACATCTTCAGGGCATTTTGAATATACTTCAGACATTCCGCTTCAGCCAGCGACAGTGTGTGCCCAGTCCAGGAGAATAATGGAGGGAAGTTCCTGGACATCACCAAGTAAATCTAGTCTATATTTCTCTTGCAGATCAAGCTCTGCTCTAGAGTTACTCTTGAACGAATCATTTGAAATGATAAAGGATGAAAGAAGCAGGTAAGCGGTGTGGTTCCAAATGCCCTGACCAGTTGTAAAGCTTTCTTACAGCCGAGCACTTTGCCAGGGCCGGTTTTGGGTTCCCAGTCCGGCCCTGAACAAGCTGTACTCAAGAATTGATACAGAGTAAAATCAAAAGTAATCACAGAGAAAAATGCAACATTTTAACTAATGTGGAACATCTCAAAGCATGTTACTATAGCTATCCCTAACAAAATGTAACGATTTAAATAACAAAAATGTGCATAAAGATGTTTTCATGCTGAATGTGAAGTAACCGGCTGTGCTCTTTATTTTGCGCCAGTGTTAAAAAGTCAGCACATTCTTAAGTGTAAATAAAGTTAGCAAAACATCCCAACTTGCAATCATTTGTTTCAATTCAAACATGTTTATTGTGAACATCCACATCCGGGGACAACAAAGAAAGACCAGCAAACCGCAAATATGCAGACAGAAACCAAATCCTCCAATGGCAAAAACACCACCGTTAAACACCGAGAACCAATACACGGAGATGAACTAAATATTCAAATCAGCTGCTCTGACTAGCAGAGACTTTTTAGTGCATTCGACAAAGTGGGCCATTCCATTGCCCAAGGCCCCCACCTTCCAAGGGGCCCACTGGGAAATTGATTTGTTTTTTTCTATTCGATCTGTCTACTTTATTCTGTATCTAAACTGCTCTCCCTCCCTACCTACCTCCATTTCCCACTGTGTCTCCCTACCCAGTGCAGAGTCACTTGAATGATTTTTGGGCCATTTGCAAGAAATATTTTTGGCCCCTGTTCGCAACAGGTTTACATTGCACGCGCTGCAACGCCAAATGGCGATGCAGCACGCGCAATGTAATTTGTTTTATTTATGTATTTACTTACTTAACAAAGTTCGGCCGTATGCCGGAGTTTACTACCCCCCTCCCTGCCCATCCCCCGCTCCGCCTCACCACCCTGCAGCACTCCCTTGAGGAGCCGCCACTAACAAAATACTCCTACCCGGGAACCCCATAATGCCACTTGCAAATTGAACAGGGCCATGGGGGAAATGAAAGGTCATGGCAGCAGACAAATAAAAGGGGGAGTCTTCATTTTCACAGGATATCTGAAACGGCGCTTACCAAATAACATAAAGTTAAACAAAAGGAAACAATTATATGCGGTGCCACAGGTGAGGGAAAAATACCAAAAACCCTTAAATTAGGACCCTTGGTTACGGATATGTACAACAACAGTGCCGTGCAGTAAGGGCGAAGTTTGTACGGCACGGTTGTGGTAACCCCATATCACAAGAGGGACCGCAGTGGATGAGACAGCCTCCTAAAGAGGGCTGATTCCTGTGCTGGACTGTAGTGGAGACCCCCAAATGCCAAGACGGGTCACCATTGTGCAGATTGCCCTATGGTAAGGGCAGATACCTTGGGTGACAGTGGTGTGGCAAACGTGTAAGCCAGCAGGGGCTGCCGGAAACAATTGTGCCTAGCAGATTGGGCCAGAGCCTGAGAACTGTGAACCATAGTGACCGGTGGGTGATGAGAAGCAATGAGGACTGACAGACTTGACCCGTGGAATGACTGAATATGCTGTGGATCACCGGGGTCGAGATCACAAGCATCAGAATCATCTTTCCAACCTTTCTGGGGGATCATAGAAACGTACCTTGAAAAAGAAGGGTGGAAACACCTTCGATGGCTGCTGGAGCTGACCACATAGGCTACGCAGGCTGCCTGCACGTGCCAAGTGGTGCCAGACCTCCTGTGTACAGCTGACTTACAGAGCAGGACCGGAGCTGTCAAAGTGCTGGGTATGGGGCACTATCTAAGACGCTCCACGCTTACTCTCTGCATGAGTGGATATGACTGAATACGGGAGTACTGGGCCCCAGGGAATCGCTGCTAAGAGGGCTGCAGCACCAAGACACTTTTGACTATTTGCTAAAAGTCGGAGTGGCTAGTGCGCATTTCCTGGTTGCAGCCATCAGTGAATGGGGAATACATCTGATCACTTTATAAGGAGCGGGTGGGACAGGGATTTACTATTGCAACACTAGAGCCTTGACCTTAAAGGGTAAATGTGTTGTTGTCTATAAATGTTGTTAACTTCTTTTGAATGAGTAGAGTTAGAAATAAAATACTTCTTTTTATTCTCATATTCTCAAAATAAGTATTTGATTGGACATTTATTTATTGCTATTGCTTCGCTCTCTTTGAGGTATGAGTCTTGTTCACTAATCTGTAGCCACACTGCCCTCCCCGAGGGAGCCTTAGACTGCTTATTCACATCTACCACTTAGAGTCAAGTGAGGAAAAGGATTCAATCTCCACGGTTGGGCCCAGTCACCTCTCCATGCCCGTGGGCCTTCTAAAAAGGGGTCTGACAGTCCCAATGATTCATGTCCCTATCCAGAAGTTCAAGGCCCATAAACTGTTTGGGTATGTTAGACCCATTTTGTCTTTATTCAAGAATCACAGAACTTGGTACCACAGTTTAGTAAATATTTTAGATTAATCTTTCAAGTCATATGCAATTGTTTTCATGAGATTGCAGCTGCCATAGCCTCTGTATCCAGAGTTCCACAGTCTGGGCCATATCTTTGCCTAGTAGTGCCAACAGTGTTTGGCTGCTTGTAGTAAGTGACACATTTTTTCCCCTTAACCAAGTGAAGGGAAAGGTGCCCTCTGTCTGGAACCCGAGCATTACAGCATCTCTGCCACTTTGGTAGCCATATGATTTCTGCCACAGGGCACCATGTAAAGTTTTTTTTAATATACTCCCCGTCTTATTGGTCTCTCACCTAAGCCTTTCTATTGCATATCCAACCTGTACCCCTTTATAAAATATATGGAAATTTGGCATACCCAGACCTTCCTGTTTAGGCTGAGCACCCACATGAAGCTGTCACAAATATTCTGCACTTGGGCAAGTTCACCCCTTATGAATGTAACTGGAAGGTTTTGGAATATACAGACTCTAGAGGATTGTAGAAAGGATGGCCATTTTAAGTGACGCCGTTCTCCCTAACCATGAGAAGGCATGTGAGCGCCGCAAGGTCGTGAGAGTTTTAGTCGTCTTGAAAAAAGATTAAAATTTCTTCTACACATACACATTCATGTAGACCTGAGGTGAGGAACATCCTTAAATATTCCAGCCCCTTCATAGTCCATTGAAAGGGAGTCAATTCTTGTAAGGATTCAACAAGTGCATGTCCCCCTGAAGTATGAGTCCCACTGACTTGCTCAGTCCAGTTTTAAGTTCCAATAGCTGCTGATATTCCTCCACTGCAAACATTAATTTTGACATATAGTTTGATCGCTGCATCCATATGAGATCGGGCATTAGGAGCACACTAGTCCGGCGGTCGACCTGGTTTGTGTATCACCACGATGGTCAATAGGCCCAACTCGAGTGAAAAGCAAATTTTAAATTGCTTCGTGATACATGTCTAGAAGGGGTGGAATTTGGAACAATTGAAACCTACAGTCTTATTCTATATGCAAATCAGCCTTGACCCTGTGCCTCATGGGAACAGTCCAGCCCGAACTACCAAGCCATGTCTTTCCTAGACCGGAATCAAGCATCCAAGGACCGGTTTCTGGCTTTCAGCCTTCTTCAGCCTGGATAGCTTGACTCTAGTGATGTGGAGAGCCTGGGACTCACGTCTGAGCATACCCAGCCCACTCGGGTGAAAATTGTCTGACCTAGGGTGGTGTGGAGTGCAAAAAAACGATGGATTTAGGCCCAGATCTTTGTACTGGGGTGAATGTAGGACATTGTTCTGCATTCTGTCCATGAACTGTGTTTTTTGCAATTTTCACCCCGAGTGGGCTTGGTGTGCTCAGACGTGAGCCCCAGGCTCTCCACATCACTGGAGTCAAGCTATCCAGGCTGAAGAAGGCTGATAGCCAGAAACCGGTCCTTGGATGCTTGATTCCGGTCTAGGAAAGACATGGCTTGGTAGTTCAGGCTGGACAGTTCCCATGAGGCACAGGGTCAAGGCTGATTTGCATATAGCCATTGTCTGACCTAGGGTAGTGTGGAGTGCAAAAAACCGATGGATTTAGGCCCAGATCTTTGTACTGGGGTGAATGTAAGACATTGTTCTGCATTCTGTCCATCAACTGTGTTTTTTGCAATTTTCATGCTGAAAACAGCATGAGATCAGCTCCAGGATTAGTTGGATTTGCGTTCTACGAGTAGGAAGGAAGTCCTTCCCTTTCCTGCTCATGCACTGCAGGATCCTGATCCCGCCAAGAAGAGACACACAGGATGGAGTCCAGCAAATGCGGTGCAATATATATGGTGAGATTTTTGGGCATCGCGCCCCCACCTTATTTTAATGTTGCCAGCCGCTACTGTTAACACTATCATAGAAATTTTGTTTTTGTGGAACCTAGGGTGTATAATCTGGAAAAGATCATGATTCAATCCAACTGGAAAGAAAGCTTCTTCAGATTATGCCTTTCTCACATGATCGCATCTCTGCCTCAGTAAATCCATATCTTTGTGATCAATGGGCACAAGGCGGCACCTAGAGGTGGCCTCAACACCAACAATCTATGAGCTCTTTCAGTAATGAAATAGGATGAGAGCTAGTCAGCAGCCATCCATGTTTTGATCCATGCCTCCAACAACTTCTCTGGTGCTGAGCTCTCTGCCCCTTCTAGAACCAAACAAAACAGAGGTTGCCTCATCATGTTCTATTCTCTGCATCTTCCACCTGGTCCTCAAGGATTTTGGACATTGTTGAGATGCACAAGACTGTGGAGCTAAGTTCTTGCACCATATTTTCCAGCTCCAAGAGACAACCCTCAGTCCCTGTCAGCCACATTGTGGAGCAGTTAGCACCACAGGAAAGTGACCATAACCCCTACCTCTCTATTTTTGGCTTTCAGCAGCAATCAAGAGGCCTGGATGGCTTACAGAATGCCACCAGTGTCCCCTAGGTCCAAAAGGATGGGTTGATTGGCCCTCATCAAGTGGTGTCCCACTGGGGCCCGTGCCAGAGCAGTAAATCTTTCAATATTAGAGTGTGCCTGAGAGCAGGCTAGTTCATTCTGGCCCATGTCCCTGTGCACAAGGTCTTACAGGCTCATCACACCTGTGAGGCTGATGGAGCGAGGTGGCAAAAACTAAATTTTGTATACCCCTCGTAAAATCAATGTTCCATAACGTTAATATTTTACTAATGGTGTGATGTGGTGAAATAATCAACCATAGTATAAAGCTGCATACATGAACACGTGGGAATACTAATTTTGCCTGCATGAAGCAATATAATTAACTAATATCCATTGTAATTGTGATGTGAACTAATGCAAAGCTTAAACATAAATAAACGTGGTTTAAATGTGCTTATTGTATATGTTTTGTGCCAGAAAATCGTCGGATATGTGAGTATAAAGTGCATTTATGTGGCTTACCTGCTAGGTAATAACTAATGAGGAAACAGTAGTATGGTGGGAGGTAAACAGAAGGGCTTTAGTTCTATATTTAACATAAATTTGTTTTTGTTTCTACGATAGTTCCAAAAAGTGGCCTCTGAGGCCTACTAAGAATATGACCACTTTGATGAACTGCGAGCGAATGTTAGACTGAGCATGTGCATCCAAAGCCTGCAAGCGCGAGTGAGCTGCCTGTGCTCGGATGGGAGGTTCAAGACTACTTTGCCCTGGAAGCTAGGATGGGGGCCAAAACATGGATAGTCGAGTGTTCAAAACGTGGGAAAGCAGCGCAACGTTGCGAGTTAAGGAAGTGACCAGGCCAAAGACTGTCCTAAACAAAGCAGTATTATAATTTTGCTGATTCACCGTGAATATGATGTTGTAATGGTGAGGAGATGCTCATCCCCCCCAAATTGTCCAATCAGTACCCGAATTGATGATGTTAGAAACTTTTTAGATAGATTAAGGGGTTTATTAGGATTGCAGATTTTCCGCATCCTCTGGGCCGGCGGAAGCCACCGCCGGCCCGGAGGATGCGGAAAATCCGCAGCGGACCCACCAAAGACCCACCGCCACATTAGGATGGCTGGTGGGTCCTGGTTTCCGTCCGCAGCTTTTCCTCCGCGGTTGGCTTACAACCGCGGCGGAAAAGCACTAATCTGGTGACGGTGTCTCTCAGACACCGTCAGCCAGATTAGGATGTGCCTGGAAACATGCTTTTCCGCTGCGGCTTTTCTGCCGTGGAAAAGCATGTGTAACTTCACTGCGGGGGCCTGTTGCGGGCCCCCTAGGTGAAGGGGGGGTGGGGGTGCACATGGGGGGTACCTATGTTACCCCCCTGCATTTGTATGCGGAAAGCGGCAGGCACCGCACGGTGCCTGCCTCTTTCTGCATACAAATGAAACACCTGCATTTTTAACATTGCCGCCGGTGCAGGTTGAAGCCGCACCCTCCGCAATGTTAAAAATAGAGGATGTGACCGCCAGGGTGGCGGTCACATCCTAATTGCACAGGAGGGAACTCCGCATGCCATGCGGAGGTTCCCTCCTGCTCTGGGGTCGCGGACGGACGCAAGTCCGTCTGCGATCCTAATGAGGCCCTAAATTAGGAAAACCCCTGATTTTGCTTAGACACATCGCTCCTTTCGATTTCCTCTGGAGATGCTGCCGGACTGAAGATCGATTTCTGGATGTAAGATTTTTCTCTGATTGTTTGTTTTTCTTTGCAGGACTGTTAGGATAAAATGAGGGTGTTAGTTGGGGATGTTAGGAGAGAGTGAATTTGGAACTATCTGTCCTTTTTGCTAAAACTTCCCAACTGAACTTTTAAATAAATGTCTATTTCTGAGTTTTAAATAAAATGATCATTTTGAAATAAAAGTTACAAATTTTATTGAATAAAGAATTAATAAATACCTAAATGTCAGATATACCAAAATTTGCTTTGAATAAAAATTAGATAAATGGAGAATTGGAGCTGGTCTCGTATTTTCCTACGCCTGATTTTCTTTCTAGCAGATCCATTGCAACTATGGTGGTGTGTCTGATTAAAATGGTGTTTAATGAAACCATGGTAGATCGTTTTTAACTATAGGTGTAAATAATAAATAGTTAATTAGATCTATACACCCCACCAATGTTATGGTAGGACTCCTGGTTCTTTCACCAAATCCCTGAAGTCGAGTTAAATGAATAGAGAAAGTGTGCAGTGTGATGGGCCCCTCTGTTGAATGAATGTGTGTTCTGAGGATTCAGAGAAATGGCAATGTTGATTTAGAATTTATTTTTGGAGTCCCGCTGTAGCAGTTATTTATTGGTAGCAGAGTAGTGTTTGCTAAGGAAATTAGCTAGGATTATCTATGTTATGTTATGTTATGTTAAAAATATTTGTAAAGCGCTCTTACACCAAGCGGTTTCATGGTGCTGGTAACGGGGTGGCAGCAATATTGGAGAGACAGAACTTACTCGTATGCTTGTGAAAACAAGAGGGTTTTGAGATGTGTTCTGAATTGAGGGTAAGAAGCTGCAAATCTAAGATTAGTCAGGAGGGAATTCCAGAGTTGGGGAGCCAGAAAGGAAAATCTGAGACCGCCATGTTTTTTTCGTTTGAAGGAGGGAATCGTGAGCAGGTTGAGATTGGAAGAGCGAAGTTCGCGTGCAGGGGTGTAGCGGTGAATCCTAGAGGAGATGAAGGCTTCACTTTGGCCAGCAAGGGCTTTAAAGATGGTACAACCCAGTTTGAATATGCAGCGTTTAGCTACCGGGAGCCAATGAAGGCTCTTCAATAAAGGGCATACATGTTGATGCTTAGGCTGATGGTAGGTAAGACTAGCTGCTTGGTTTTGTACCAGCTGAAGGCGGCGGAGTTGGTATGCTGGGATGCCAACATAGAGTGAGTTTGCATAATCTATGCGAGAAATGACCAGGGTCAAGATGACAAGAGTGAGGGCCTCAGTGGTCAAGAATCTACAAATCTTCCGGATTCGGCAGAGATGGAAGAAGCAGGAGGATACTACTGCACCAATCTGGGGCTTCAGGGACAGGTCATTGCAAATTAAGACCCCAAGGCTTTTTACCGTGTCCACTGGGCAGGGGGGATTGCCCAGGAGTGGTGGCCAGAAGCTGGAGTTCCAGGGTTTGCAGCTCCTCCAGTCAGGATTAGCTCTGTTTTATTCGGATTGAGTTTCAGTTGATTGGTGTACATCCACTCGCTAATTGGGGTCATAGTAGACTGGAAGTTGGTAACTGAGGTATTAGACGAGTCAATGTCAAACACCAGCTGAAGATCATCAGCGTAATTGAAAGTTGTGGCCGGACTATTACGTAGGGAAGCAATAAGGGGTTGCATGTAGAGATTAAACAAAAGAGCCAACATGGAGGAGCCCTGGGGGACCCCACGGGTCAACCCTATTTTTCTTGCAGAAAAATTGGCCAAGTGGACTGCCTGAAATCGCTGATGTAGGAAGGAGGAGATCCAACTAAGGGCCAGACCCTGGATACCAACGTTGCTGACACGGTCGATCAGAAGATTGTGATCGACCGTGTCAAAAGCGGCGGACAGGTCTAAAAGCACCAGGGCCTGGGAGATTTTTTTGCCGGCTCCTCTTCTAAGCTCATCCATGACTGCCAGGATAACAGATTCTGTGGAGTGGGCTGGTCTAAAACCCGCCTGTTGAGGGTCGAGAAACTGAGAATGCTCAATGAATGAGCTGAGGCAGTTCGTGACACGAGCCTCCAGTATCTTGCTGAGATAGGGGAGCAAGGAGATTGGACGAAAATTGCTCAGTACCAACGGATCGGCATTAGGTTTTTTTAAGATCGGGACAATCACCGCTTGTTTGAAAGTGTCAGGGGCTATGCCTAACTTGAGGGAGTTATTCAAAAGTGAAAGGGGCGGGTCAGGGCAAGCAAGGAAGTCCTCTTGTAGAATGTGGGGGGGACAGCAATCATTGGAGGAACCGGATTTCACCCTTTTTAGGAGGACCAGGAACTCCTCTCTGGAGATCGGGGGGATCTGGTCCAGTGTAGAGGGGTTTTTACCTGAGGTAGGAGGGGTAATAAGGGATGTGGGGGTAGGAATATTGTTTTTAATAGTAGTGATTTTATCAATGAAAATCGAATTAAGGGAGTCGCATAATTTTTGTGAGGGGGCAGTTTTGGCAATCACTCTGTCAGGTTGCGCAAGCTCATCAACTATTGCGAAGATGACTTTGGTTTTTGTGGCTGAATTTGTAATCTTTGAAGAGAAATAGGCAATCTTAGAGTGGAGGATAGACTCCTTATAGTTTTTTAGCAGGGCTATGTAGATGGTTCTTTCCCCAGGTACATATGCTCGTCTCCATCGACGCTCAGCTTGTCTTAGTGCTAATTTCTTCTTTTTCAAATCATCAGAAAACCAGCGTTGGGCATCGTGAGGGCGTTTTAGGTTGATTCTCCTAAAAGGGGCAGTCTTGTTACTGGCTGATTGAGCCATTGATCAAGGTTAGATGCCTGATGGCAGAGGGAGCTGTGGCCAGAAGGGGAGCCTTGGTTAGAAGGGGAGGTGGCTGTGAGGAGTGTGCAAAAGTCGCCAACGTTTGCTCGTTTCCAGTTTCTTTCCAGAAGATTACCCGCCGGGGGGAGGGTTAATAGGGGGAGTGTGGAGTATACTAAATGAGATAAAATGATGGTCTGACCAAGTGCACAGGTAAACAAGTGGGGGTGTGATTTTGAGATTGGATGTCCAGACCTGGTCCAAAATGTGATCCTTGTAATGAGTGGCCTTATGGACATGTTGAGTGCAGTTCATGCCTAATAAAATATCTGTGAATTCGACAGAGCTAGCACTTTCCTGTGGGTCAGAGGGCCAGTAATTAAAATCTCAGAGTATGATAATTCTGGCATGGTTGATGACTAACTGGAAGATGAGTTCACCTAGTAGTTGGGGAAATAAAGGCATGTAATCTGGGGGTCGATAGAAAAGGGCACAGATAAAGGGATTTTTGGGGGATTCAAGTTTTAAAATGAGGCTGTCGACCTGGGGTATATTGCTGGCCACCGGAGCAGTAAATCTATGCTTCTGTAGAATGATGATACAGAAAAGGGGGTGGTGATGAACAGAGTGTCTGAATTGAGCAGACCACTCTTACCCAGTCAAGAGATCAGGGCTTAATCCATCACCGTTATTTAGCTCACTGCATCACCCCAGTTCAGAACCTGGCTATATGCAAATTAGCCTGACCCCGTGCCTCATGGGAACAGGGCAGACCAAACTACCAAGCCAATTCTTCACTGGTAAGGAGACAAGCTTCCGGGGACTGGTTTCTGGCATTTCAGCCGTCATCGGCCCGGCTTGCTTGAACCCTGGTGGTGCAGTGAGCAAGGGACTCATGTCTGAGTATACCCTGCCACACCTGTAGTGGCCAAAAACGATACAGAAAAGGGGGTGGTGATGAACAGAGTGTCTGAATTAAGCAGACCACTCTTACCCAGTCAAGAGATCAGGGCTTAATCCATCACCGTTATTTAGCTCACTGCATCACCCCAGTTCAGAACCTGGCTATATGCAAATTAGCCTGACCCCGTGCCTCATGGGAACAGGGCAGACCAAACTACCAAGCCTATTCTTCACTGGTAAGGAGACAAGCTTCCGGGGACCGGTTTCTGGCATTTCAGCCGTCGTCGGCCCGGCTTGCTTGAATCCTGGTGGTGCAGTGAGCAAGGGACTCATGTCTGAGTATACCCTGCCACACCTGTAGTGGCCAAAAACGATACAGAAAAGGGGGTGGTGATGAACAGAGTGTCTGAATTAAGCAGACCACTCTTACCCAGTCAAGAGATCAGGGCTCAATCCATCACCGTTATTTAGCTCACTGCATCACCCCAGTTCAGAACCTGGCTATATGCAAATTAGCCTGACCGAGTGCCTCATGGGAACAGGGCAGACCAAACTACCAAGCCTATTCTTCACTGGTAAGGAGACAAGCTTCCGGGGACCGGTGTCTGGCATTTCAGCCGTCGTCGGCCCGGCTTGCTTGAATCCTGGTGGTGCAGTGAGCAAGGGACTCATGTCTGAGTATACCCTGCCACACCTGTAGTGGCCAAAAACGATACAGAAAAGGGGGTGGTGATGAATAGAGTGTCTGAATTAAGCAGACCACTCTTACCCAGTCAAGAGATCAGGGCTTAATCCATCACCGTTATTTAGCTCACTGCATCACCCCAGTTCAGAACCTGGCTATATGCAAATTAGCCTGACCCTGTGCCTCATGGGAACAGGGCAGACCAAACTACCAAGCCAATTCTACACTGGTAAGGAGACAAGCTTCCGGGGACCGGTTTCTGGCATTTCAGCCGTCGTCGGCCCGGCTTGCTTGAATCCTGGTGGTGCAGTGAGCAAGGGACTCATGTCTGAGTATACCCTGCCACACCTGTAGTGGCCAAAAACGATACAGAACAGGGGGTGGTGATGAACAGAGTGTCTGAATTAAGCAGACCACTCTTACCCAGTCAAGAGATCAGGGCTTAATCCATCACCGTTATTTAGCTCACTGCATCACCCCAGTTCAGAACCTGGCTATATGCAAATTAGCCTGACCCCGTGCCTCATGGGAACAGGGCAGACCAAACTACCAAGCCAATTCTACACTGGTAAGGAGACAAGCTTCCGGGGACCGGTTTCTGGCATTCCAGCCGTCGTCGGCCCGGCTTGCTTGAATCCTGGTGGTGCAGTGAGCAAGGGACTCATGTCTGAGTATACCCTGCCACACCTGTAGTGGCCAAAAACGATACAGAAAAGGGGGTGGTGATGAACAGAGTGTCTGAATTAAGCAGACCACTCTTACCCAGTCAAGAGATCAGGGCTTAATCCATCACCGTTATTTAGCTCACTGCATCACCCCAGTTCAGAACCTGGCTATATGCAAATTAGCCTGACCCCGTGCTTCATGGGAACAGGGCAGACCAAACTACCAAGCCTATTCTTCACTGGTAAGGAGACAAGCTTCCGGGGACCGGTTTCTGGCATTTCAGCCGTCGTCGGCCCGGCTTGCTTGAATCCTGGTGGTGCAGTGAGCAAGGGACTCATGTCTGAGTATACCCTGCCACACCTGTAGTGGCCAAAAACGATACAGAAAAGGGGGTGGTGATGAACAGAGTGTCTGAATTAAGCAGACCACTCTTACCCAGTCAAGAGATCAGGGCTCAATCCATCACCGTTATTTAGCTCACTGCATCACCTCAGTTCAGAACCTGGCTATATGCAAATTAGCCTGACCGAGTGCCTCATGGGAACAGGGCAGACCAAACTACCAAGCCTATTCTTCACTGGTAAGGAGACAAGCTTCCGGGGACCGGTGTCTGGCATTTCAGCCGTCGTCGGCCCGGCTTGCTTGAATCCTGGTGGTGCAGTGAGCAAGGGACTCATGTCTGAGTATACCCTGCCACACCTGTAGTGGCCAAAAACGATACAGAAAAGGGGGTGGTGATGAATAGAGTGTCTGAATTAAGCAGACCACTCTTACCCAGTCAAGAGATCAGGGCTTAATCCATCACCGTTATTTAGCTCACTGCATCACCCCAGTTCAGAACCTGGCTATATGCAAATTAGCCTGACCCCGTGCCTCATGGGAACAGGGCAGACCAAACTACCAAGCCTATTCTTCACTGGTAAGGAGACAAGCTTCCGGGGACCGGTTTCTGGCATTTCAGCCGTCGTCGGCCCGGCTTGCTTGAATCCTGGTGGTGCAGTGAGCAAGGGACTCATGTCTGAGTATACCCTGCCACACCTGTAGTGGCCAAAAACGATACAGAAAAGGGGGTGGTGATGAACAGAGTGTCTGAATTAAGCAGACCACTCTTACCCAGTCAAGAGATCAGGGCTCAATCCATCACCGTTATTTAGCTCACTGCATCACCCCAGTTCAGAACCTGGCTATATGCAAATTAGCCTGACCGAGTGCCTCATGGGAACAGGGCAGACCAAACTACCAAGCCTATTCTTCACTGGTAAGGAGACAAGCTTCCGGGGACCGGTGTCTGGCATTTCAGCCGTCGTCGGCCCGGCTTGCTTGAATCCTGGTGGTGCAGTGAGCAAGGGACTCATGTCTGAGTATACCCTGCCACACCTGTAGTGGCCAAAAACGATACAGAAAAGGGGGTGGTGATGAATAGAGTGTCTGAATTAAGCAGACCACTCTTACCCAGTCAAGAGATCAGGGCTCAATCCATCACCGTTATTTAGCTCACTGCATCACCCCAGTTCAGAACCTGGCTATATGCAAATTAGCCTGACCCTGTGCCTCATGGGAACAGGGCAGACCAAACTACCAAGCCAATTCTACACTGGTAAGGAGACAAGCTTCCGGGGACCGGTTTCTGGCATTTCAGCCGTCGTCGGCCCGGCTTGCTTGAATCCTGGTGGTGCAGTGAGCAAGGGACTCATGTCTGAGTATACCCTGCCACACCTGTAGTGGCCAAAAACGATACAGAAAAGGGGGTGATGATGAACAGAGTGTCTGAATTAAGCAGACCACTCTTACCCAGTCAAGAGATCAGGGCTTAATCCATCACCGTTATTTAGCTCACTGCATCACCCCAGTTCAGAACCTGGCTATATGCAAATTAGCCTGACCCCGTGCCTCATGGGAACAGGGCAGACCAAACTACCAAGCCAATTCTACACTGGTAAGGAGACAAGCTTCCGGGGACCGGTTTCTGGCATTCCAGCCGTCGTCGGCCCGGCTTGCTTGAATCCTGGTGGTGCAGTGAGCAAGGGACTCATGTCTGAGTATACCCTGCCACACCTGTAGTGGCCAAAAACGATACAGAAAAGGGGGTGGTGATGAACAGAGTGTCTGAATTAAGCAGACCACTCTTACCCAGTCAAGAGATCAGGGCTTAATCCATCACCGTTATTTAGCTCACTGCATCACCCCAGTTCAGAACCTGGCTATATGCAAATTAGCCTGACCGAGTGCCTCATGGGAACAGGGCAGACCAAACTACCAAGCCTATTCTTCACTGGTAAGGAGACAAGCTTCCGGGGACCGGTTTCTGGCATTTCAGCCGTCGTCGGCCCGGCTTGCTTGAATCCTGGTGGTGCAGTGAGCAAGGGACTCATGTCTGAGTATACCCTGCCACAGCTGTAGTTGCCAAAAACGATACAGAAAAGGGGGTGGTGATGAACAGAGTGTCTGAATTAAGCAGACCACTCTTACCCAGTCAAGAGATCAGGGCTTAATCCATCACCGTTATTTAGCTCACTGCATCACCCCAGTTCAGAACCTGGCTATATGCAAATTAGCCTGACCCCGTGCCTCATGGGAACAGGGCAGACCAAACTACCAAGCCAATTCTACACTGGTAAGGAGACAAGCTTCCGGGGACCGGTTTCTGGCATTTCAGCCGTCGTCGGCCCGGCTTGCTTGAATCCTGGTGGTGCAGTGAGCAAGGGACTCATGTCTGAGTATACCCTGCCACACCTGTAGTGGCCAAAAACGATACAGAAAGGGGGGTGGTGATGAACAGAGTGTCTGAATTAAGCAGACCACTCTTACCCAGTCAAGAGATCAGGGCTTAATCCATCACCCGTTTTTTAGCTCACTGCATCACCCCAGTTCAGAACCTGGCTATATGCAAATTAACCTGACCCCGTGCCTCATGGGAACAGGGCAGACCAAACTACCAAGCCAATTCTTCACTGGTAAGGAGACAAGCTTCCGGGGACCAGTTTCTGGCATTTCAGCCGTCGTCGGCCCGGCTTGCTTGAATCCTGGTGGTGCAGTGAGCAAGGGACTCATGTCTGAGTATACCCTGCCACACCTGTAGTGGCCAAAAACGATACAGAAAAGGGGGTGGTGATGAACAGAGTGTCTGAATTAAGCAGACCACTCTTACCCAGTCAAGAGATCAGGGCTTAATCCATCACCGTTATTTAGCTCACTGCATCACCCCAGTTCAGAACCTGGCTATATGCAAATTAGCCTGACCCCGTGCCTCATGGGAACAGGGCAGACCAAACTACCAAGCCAATTCTTCACTGGTAAGGAGACAAGCTTCCGGGGACCAGTTTCTGGCATTTCAGCCGTCGTCGGCCCGGCTTGCTTGAATCCTGGTGGTGCAGTGAGCAAGGGACTCATGTCTGAGTATACCCTGCCACACCTGTAGTGGCCAAAAACGATACAGAAAAGGGGGTGGTGATGAATAGAGTGTCTGAATTAAGCAGACCACTCTTACCCAGTCAAGAGATCAGGGCTCAATCCATCACCGTTATTTAGCTCACTGCATCACCCCAGTTCAGAACCTGGCTATATGCAAATTAGCCTGACCCTGTGCCTCATGGGAACAGGGCAGACCAAACTACCAAGCCAATTCTACACTGGTAAGGAGACAAGCTTCCGGGGACCGGTTTCTGGCATTTCAGCCGTCGTCGGCCCGGCTTGCTTGAATCCTGGTGGTGCAGTGAGCAAGGGACTCATGTCTGAGTATACCCTGCCACACCTGTAGTGGCCAAAAACGATACAGAAAAGGGGGTGATGATGAACAGAGTGTCTGAATTAAGCAGACCACTCTTACCCAGTCAAGAGATCAGGGCTTAATCCATCACCGTTATTTAGCTCACTGCATCACCCCAGTTCAGAACCTGGCTATATGCAAATTAGCCTGACCCCGTGCCTCATGGGAACAGGGCAGACCAAACTACCAAGCCAATTCTACACTGGTAAGGAGACAAGCTTCCGGGGACCGGTTTCTGGCATTCCAGCCGTCGTCGGCCCGGCTTGCTTGAATCCTGGTGGTGCAGTGAGCAAGGGACTCATGTCTGAGTATACCCTGCCACACCTGTAGTGGCCAAAAACGATACAGAAAAGGGGGTGGTGATGAACAGAGTGTCTGAATTAAGCAGACCACTCTTACCCAGTCAAGAGATCAGGGCTTAATCCATCACCGTTATTTAGCTCACTGCATCACCCCAGTTCAGAACCTGGCTATATGCAAATTAGCCTGACCGAGTGCCTCATGGGAACAGGGCAGACCAAACTACCAAGCCTATTCTTCACTGGTAAGGAGACAAGCTTCCGGGGACCGGTTTCTGGCATTTCAGCCGTCGTCGGCCCGGCTTGCTTGAATCCTGGTGGTGCAGTGAGCAAGGGACTCATGTCTGAGTATACCCTGCCACAGCTGTAGTTGCCAAAAACGATACAGAAAAGGGGGTGGTGATGAACAGAGTGTCTGAATTAAGCAGACCACTCTTACCCAGTCAAGAGATCAGGGCTTAATCCATCACCGTTATTTAGCTCACTGCATCACCCCAGTTCAGAACCTGGCTATATGCAAATTAGCCTGACCCCGTGCCTCATGGGAACAGGGCAGACCAAACTACCAAGCCAATTCTACACTGGTAAGGAGACAAGCTTCCGGGGACCGGTTTCTGGCATTTCAGCCGTCGTCGGCCCGGCTTGCTTGAATCCTGGTGGTGCAGTGAGCAAGGGACTCATGTCTGAGTATACCCTGCCACACCTGTAGTGGCCAAAAACGATACAGAAAGGGGGGTGGTGATGAACAGAGTGTCTGAATTAAGCAGACCACTCTTACCCAGTCAAGAGATCAGGGCTTAATCCATCACCCGTTTTTTAGCTCACTGCATCACCCCAGTTCAGAACCTGGCTATATGCAAATTAACCTGACCCCGTGCCTCATGGGAACAGGGCAGACCAAACTACCAAGCCAATTCTTCACTGGTAAGGAGACAAGCTTCCGGGGACCGGTTTCTGGCATTTCAGCCGTTGTCGGCCCGGCTTGCTTGAATCCTGGTGGTGCAGTGAGCAAGGGACTCATGTCTGAGTATACCCTGCAACACCTGTAGTGGCCAAAAACTATACACCACCCCCTTTTCTGAATCGTTTTTGTCCACCATAAGCGTGGAAGGGTATACTCAGATGTGAGTCCCTTGCTCATTGCACCATCAGGATTCAAGCAAGCCGGGCCGAAGACGGCTGAAATGCCAGAAACCGGTCCCCGGAACCTTGTTTCCTTCCCAGTATAAGAATTGGCTTGGTAGTTTGGTCTGCCCTGTTCCCATGATGCACTGGGCCAGGGTCAGACTAATTTGCATGTAGCCAGGTTCTGAGCTGGGATGGTGCAGTGAGCTAAAAAAATCGGACCGGAGACACACGAATAGGTGAAAAGAGGGAGGTATCCTATTGGCAAAATTGCTGGGATACTGAACCCCTCCGAGTCCATGGGGCTTAACTAGGCCTGACTACATGAACCACGTGATTCATTTTGTTACGTAGGTACTGGATGCATGCATTAATATTTGTTGCAGCATTTTTTTCACTATTAGATTTTTTACACTAGTAGCTTATTGCAGCATCTTTTAGGAGTGGCGAACACAGGGTTGGCCCCTGTGTAGTCCTGAGGAAGTGCTTGGGGGATGCATGAAACATGTTGACAGACAGAAGTTGATAGGTACACCTAAACACATTGTTATTTAGGCATCCTACTATGTCTACCCCGGTTTTAACTCTACCACCTGGAAGCAAGAATAAACTATTTAAAGCTTACTAGGCAGGTTTTTTTTAACTATTTACACACACCCCACTCCATCACATCACAACTCTCGCACCACACATAGTCAAAAAAATTGTAAGTGCTCCTACGTAATTCGCAAGTCGCAGCACGCTCCAGTCCGCAGTGGACTGGGATGGCCCCTATGATGAAGCATGTCACCGTGGGGAAACCCTGGTGAGTGAGGGGACAACAAGAAAAAGAGCAAAACTCTTTTTTCTATTACTATACACACTATTCCAACTCCAGTGAGGGATGTATGACATCACAACGCATGCTTTTACATCGCATGCTTTTACATCGCAACTTTTACATCGCATGCCTTTAAAACGCGTAGTGTTGAGGGGTGCTGGATAGTGAATAGTTTAATTTACTATTCCAACTCCAGTTGCCCGTGGATAGTAGGGAAGGTGTTGGATAGTAAATTAAATCTATTCCCTATCCTAGAGCGCCCCCAGCGCAATGCGTTGGAATGGTTTGCGTTGTAAAAGTTGCGATATAAAAGCACTGCGTGGTAAAAGTTGCGTGGTAAAGGATGTTTCCCCCAGTGAGTGTTGCGAATAGGCCTATAGTCAATAGCTAGGCTCTTGATCTCTGCTTCTCAGAGATCGTTTGTGACTTGAAGAAGAAGTTCCCATGTTTTAATTGCGGCAAGTTAGGGCATTGGAAGAAAGAGTGTAAATGTCCGCCAAGAGTTAACACGGAAAATAATTTGTAAAATTCGCAGGTGCAGTTTGAGGTAAATCAACAACAGCAACAACAGTGAACTTGATACAAATGTTTGGATGTTCTTGAATACTGCACCAAACCCAGACCCGACATTAGAGACGAACCTTTGCCTGAATCAGATTTTGTGATGTTTGTGGATGGATCATGCTTAAGAACGGAGAGTGGTATTTTAAGTCCTGCCTATGCCGTTTGCACCGTGGCAGAAGTGTTGGAAGCATCTTGTTTGAAAGGAAATCATTCTGCACAAGTGGCTGAGTTGATTGCATTGATATGAGCATGTGAACTAGGAAAAGAGGTGAAAGTGACTACGGTGACTGATAGTCAATATGGCTACGGAGTTGTTCATGATTATGGACAGCTTTGGAATCAAAGAGGTTATTTGACTTCTGCGGGAACACCTATTCGGAATGCTGAATTTGTAAAAACACTGATAGATGTGATTCAGCTACCTGAAAAAAATAGCTGTAGTAAAGTGCTTAGCGCACAAAAAGAGTGAAGATTACATTTCTAGAGGAAATAATTATGTGGATGCCATTGCAAAGCATTGTGCAAAAAAAATCAAATTTCAAGCAACCAAGATAAGCTGAAAGAACATGTTCTGAGTCCTTTAATGCTAACTACTGTAGTAGAGACATGGCAGGAAGTGAAACAGATACAGGAAGAGGCAGAAGCAGAAGAAAAAAATATTTGGCTAAAAGCAGGATGTAGACAGAGAGAAGAAGATGAAATTTGGGTTTACAAAGATGAAAGACAAGTAATACCCGATAGCATGATCTCAGACATGGCCCGGATGTACCATGGTCAGGCCCACATTGGAAGAGATGCCATGATTCGTCTTTTCTGACAAACCTGGTATAACCCCAAGTTCAGGATGGTTGCTGAAAGTTTGTGCCAAAGGCGTTTGGTATGTCAGCAATTCAATCCAAACAGAAGAACTATTGTAAGTTTGGGAACCATAGGACGTGAGGGTGGTCCATTTACAAGGGTTCAGATGGATTTTGTGGAGTTACCACCATGTAACAGGCTAAGGTATATTCTTGTGATAATTTGTTTGTTCTCCCGATGAGTGCAAGCTTTCCCCAAGAGGAGGAATGATGGGATAACTGTTGCCAAGCTGCTTTTATGAGAGATAATACCACATTTTGGTTTCCCGGTATCAATTGAATCAGATCGTGGACCACATTTTCAAAATGAGTTAATGCAAATGATCTGTGAAGCTTTAGACATTCGCCAGAAGCTGCATTGTGCTTACAGACCTGAGGCTTCAGGGGTAGTGGAGCAGGTGAATGGAACCATTAAGAACAGAATTGCAAAAATGTGTTTGGCAACAGGACTTAAGTGGCCAGACGCCTTGCAACTTGTATTGATGACACTGAGAAGCATTCCTGACAGGAAAACTGGACTAAGTCCACATGAGATTTTGATGGGCAGGGTGATGAGGCAGGCCTATGTACCTGTTGATAAGTTATTGACAATTAATGATGACATCATACTGGATTACTGCAAAAACCTGTCTGATGTGGTAACTTCTGTTCTCCACCAGGTGGGAACTGAGTCAAATTCCAAAGAGAAAAATCCAGCTCATGTTCTAGTCCCTGGAGACTGGGTTCGAGTGAAGGTACATCGCAGGAGAAATTGTTTGGTACCTCGGTGGCAGAAAACACGCCAGGTGATCTTAGTCAGTACCACTGCAGTAAAGTGTGCTGGATTGAAGAGGTGGGTGCATGCGAGCCACACCATTTGTGTGCCCGCACCAGAATACCCATACGACGGTGAAAGTACTACTGATTCTGATTCTGAAGCTGAACCAGAAAGAACTCCAGATACTGAAGATCGACAGGAACGTCGACATCTGGAAGTATCAGAAGCTAGCTCTGCGTCTGAAGGTGAAGGTGAAAGGGAGATTGTGGAGATACCAGATTCTGAAGATCAATCTGAAGATCGAGAATCGGTAAAGACAGACACCAGGAAAGACGCAGGAGTAAGTGAAGATAAGGTCATTGAAGAAGAAAAAGCTTTAGAGAAATCTGGAAACTCGGAAAGCAGGAACGGAAAACCTGAGACTAGGGAAGAGGAGGTAACTCATGAAGAAGATGAGATCCCAAGTACCAGTTACGAAGGTATTCCTAACAGAGTAACAGAGAAGAAAGCTGAACTTGTGGAAGACAAAGACATTGTGAAAATCATAATCAATGACACTGTTGAAGAAACTGAAAGTGAAACTGATGACAGTGCAGATGAAACTGCATTAAGAAAAAGTCCAAGGAAAAGGGCTTGGAGAGTGGAGCATAACACAATAGAGCCAAAGACTGAGAAAATCTGTAAAGGAGATAATTGGCCTAAAGAAACTGGTGGATTGAGATTCAAACTGGTGAACAAAACAAATGAGCCAGAAGAGCAGGTGAACGAGATCACTAGCCAAAAGGAGACATTGGGAAAGAAAATAGAAGTTGTTCAAAGGCCAAAAAGAGTAAGACGACCAAACCAGAAATATAAATCACCTGAGTGGACGTATACTGTCCTACCTCCTATTGTTGAAGTCAATAGCAGCCAAGAAAACCTGTACAACCCAAAAATTATGGGAAAAAAGTGAGTAAAGAAGTCAGCTTAGAGAAAAAGATAGGTGCTCAAAGTATATGATAATAAAAAAAGGCTGAAGTCCTGTGAGATGGAAATTTTAAATATAGAAGAGGTCAGAATTGACATAAGGTCGAAGAAAACTTGTTAGAAAATTAACCATAGTGTAATTTAGAATAGAATTGACACACGGTCGAAGAAACTTTGTTAGTAAATTGCGTACTGTGGAATTTAAGAGTGACACAAGGTCGAAAAAATTGTGTTAGAGAAAAATGGCTGTCAGCAGTCATAAGACAAAATGTTCTATTTTTAGAAAATGGTGTAGATGCTGTTCGATATGTATGGGATTATTGATAATATTGTGGGTGATTTTAGCTATTGTTATTCCTTTCTAAGATAGTTTAACGAAATTAAAGCCAAATGTGAGTTTAAATAAGCAGGTGAGAAAGTAGAAGTTCATGAGACTCATGTGTATACACCAGAGTTGCATCAGGATAGGTCTATCAGTGATTACTCACAAAACACATTTTCAAAGCTATTGCTTGAGTATATCAAAACCATGAATGTTGATTGCTATGTTTGTGTAAAACTACCAGCGTCAGTTTCAGAAGGGGTGACCTATCACCACCTTCCTCTTACATATGGTGTGACCTGTAGTGTAATTGCAAGTTTGTTTTATCAGACTGGGTAATTGGAATATCATTATTCAAATATGGACGAAATTGTTGCTAAACTAAAAGTTGATGGTGCATTGAATAAAAAGAAACCTGGAAAAGTGATGGGGGAATATTTCTTAGAAATAGATGAGTTGACACATGAATATGCTTTTAATAATAATCTGACATGTAAATTGAGAATTGAAGAAAAGACGTACTTGAATATGGTTGAGGAAAGAAGGATTGCTTATAAACGAAGTGAGAAAATAAAACATTCGAAATCTAAATACTGGACATTTAATGGTGAAAATCTTGATGATAAGAATGTGAATGTGGCTATAAACATAGATACTCCAATGTTAGGGAAATTTTGTATTAAAAGAGACAATACTATGTAGGACAACTATTTTGTGGGTGCAAATCAATGTAAAGACACCTATAGAATTTTAGAAGGTTGGGGATTTAAAGGAGGAAATGATTCTGTTTTCCCGGGTGTTTATTTTATCTGTGGGAATAAAGCTTACTATAGGTTACCCGACCATTGGTATGGGACCTGTTATGTGAGCTTGGTCTTTCCTAACATTTTCCATTTGTAATTTGTATTTATATAGCGCATTATCACCAACGGTCTCTAAGCGCTTGCTTTGGGAACCCGTCCTGGTTTTTCCCTGTGAGATAACCCATACTGGGCACCCCCAAGGTGAAAGCCAGGCATCCCGCCGCGGGGGGCCATAGTGGAGATTAAGCAAGCTATTGCCCGGAGTTGCAGAGTGTGAACCCGTGATTCGAGCAGGCACCGAAGCAAGAATTATCGAGTCTGTGGACATTTTTTGTCTCAAACCCTGCCGCGTCGGGAATTGAACCCTGGTCCCGGGTCTGACCTCTGCTTCATGGTCTGCCTCCTCTAACCATTGAGCCACACTTCTCCACTAATTTAGATAGAGGTACTAGTAGAAAGCATGAGATAGGCAAAGTTTTAAGTCGAAAAAGAAGAGAGAATGTGTTAGAAATAATAGGTGATGTATTTGGAACACTGATATCAGCAGTGGGAATTTTATTTAACACAAATAAAATCCGAAAATTGTCCACAATAGTTGATTGATTGTCAACAGACACAGCAGGAGGTTTCCTGATGGTTGATACTGAAATGGTTGCTATGCGAGCTATGGTAATGCAAAATCGACTTGCCCTTGATATAATTTTAGCAAAAGAGGGAGGAGTCTGTGGAATATTGAAAGTGCAACATTGTTGTACTTATATTTCAGATAAAAGTCAAAATATTGAGAAGTATATTACAAACATTACAGATTTACATAAAGAGATTGAACCACTGGAGGTTGAAGGTGTTCTTGGAAAATTAGGTAGAAGTTTTACAGCAGTTAAGCATTGGTTTCAGGAAATAAGTAGTTCAATTATAGGCAAAATACTAATTCCAATAACGATCTTAGTAATAATGATTTTTCTGATAAGATTATGTTGCATTTGCAAAGGAAGGAGGGATTTTAGAAAAGCAATAAAGAAGACAATTCAAGAAAGAAAAGCAAGGGAAAGAGAATGGAATGAAATAGAAATGGAAGAAATTAGAGAAAAGATTTTCAAAGAATCAAAGGAGAAAGATTCAAAAGTATAGATTATACTAATATGAAGAATTCGAAACATGTTCTGCTAAATTTTCCAAAATTTTGAAAGATGTTTGCTGATAGGATCACCAGATGAGGGAATTGATGGAGCGAGGTGGCAAAAACAAAATTTTGTATGCCCCTCGTAAAATCAATGTTCCATAACGTTAATATTTTACTAATGGTGTGATGAGGTGAAATAATCAACCATAGTATAAAGCTGCATACATGAACACGTGGGAATACTAATTTTGCCTGCATGAAGCAATATAATTAACTAATTTCCATTGTAATTGTGATGTGAACTAATGCAAAGCTTAAACATAAATAAATGCGGTTTAAATGTGATTATTGTATATGTTTTTTACCAGAAAATCGTCGGATATGTGAGTATAAAGTGCATTTATGTGGCTTACCTGCTAGGTAATAACTAATGGGGAAACATTAGTATGGTGGGAGGTAAACAGAAGGGCATTAGTTCTATATTTAACATAAATTTGTGTTTGTTTCTACGATAGTTCCAAAAAGTGGCCTCTGAGGCCTACTAAGAAAATGGCAGCTTTGATGAACTGCAAGCGAATGTTAGACTGCGCATGTGCATCCAAAGCCTGCAAGCGCGAGTGAGCTGCCTGTGCTCGGATGGGAGGTTCAAGGCTACTTTGCCCTGGAAGCCAGGATGGTTGCCCAAACATGGACAGTCGAGTGTTCAAAACGTGGGAAAGGAGCGCGACGTTGCGAGTTAAGGAAGTGACCAGGCCAAAGACTGTCCTAAACAAAGCAGTATTATAATTTTGCTGATTCACCGTGAATATGATGTTGTAATGGTGAGGAGATGCTCACCCCCCCCAAATTGCCCAATCAGAACCCGAATTGGTGATGTTAGATACTTTTTAGATAGATTAAGTTAGGAAATTAGTGTATAAAAACGCGTGATTATGCTTAGAGGCATCACTCCTTTCGATTTCCTCTGGAGAGGCTGCCGGACTGAAGATCGATTTCTGGATGTAAGATTTTTCTCTGATTGTTTGTTTTTCTTTGCAGGACTGTTAGGATAAGATGAGGGTGTTAGTTGGGGATGTTAGGAGAGAGTGAATTTGGAACTATCTGTCCTTTTTGCTAAAACTTCCCAACTGAACTTTTGAATAAATGTCTGTTTCTGAGTTTTAAATAAAATGATCATTTTGAAATAAAAGTTAAAGATTTTATTGAATAAAGAATTAATAAATACCTAAATGTCAGATATACCAAAAGTTTGCTTTGAATAAAAATTAGATAAATGGAGAATTAGAGCTGGTCTCGTATTTTCCTACGCCTGATTTTCTTTCTAGCAGATCCATTGACACTATAGTGTTGTGTCTGATTAAAATGGTGTTTAATGAAACCATTGTGAATCGTTTTTAACTATAGGTGTAAATAATAAATAGTTAATTAGATCTAGACACCCCACCAATGTTATGGTAGGACTCCTGGTTCTTTCACCAAACCCCTGAAGTCGAGTTAAATGAATAGAGAAAGCGTGCAGTTTGATGGGCCCCACTGTTGAATGAATAAGTGTTCTGAGGATTCAGGGTATGGCAATGTTGATTTAGAATTTATTTTTGGAATCCTGCTGTAGCAAGGCCAATGCCACATCAAGAATCCTTTTGAGTAACATCCAGGCCCAGGAACCCAGGGGCTGGGGTGATGGAACACCAGTGTCATGGAAACCAAAGGTCTGATGATCTTCAGCTTGCTTGCACTGCAAGCCTCCCAGGTAAATGTGGGTAGCAGGTGCAACCAGTGTTTCACAAGAGTCTAGCAAATGAAGGAAGCTCAGGTGCAGCGCTATTTCCCTCTCTTAGGCCAGATATCTTAGTAGTGATGGAGGCATCTCCAGAAGCAAGGCAGGATCACATTAGCATATGGCACACAGCTCCCTAAGCTCCAACACTTGCACTGCACCAACCCGCCTCAACCAATCCCAAAATGGGTATCCTGTATGTCACACAAAGGCAGGGCCTAACCTCCTCAACCACCGAAATGGGAGACAAATGTCCCATGCCCCCCACGATGTGACCCTACCCCACAGATCAAGACTGTCAAAGGCCTTAATCCAGGCTACAACATCTACTGTCCGACAGAGTACCCCGTGTGTCTCTACAGAAATGGTCTCTGTAGGCTCAGCAGCCCTCAGGCCACCCATAATTCGTAAAGGTTCCCAACAGTCTCTGCCAGACTCAGGCATTACAAAGAAGAGGCTCCAAAGGCCCAACAGGTCAGTGGAGAGGGTACCAGGTGGAAAGTCACTCACCCTATTGAGCACAGCATTCACTGTTCATCCAGGAAATCAGGAAGGGGCTCTGATCTGCTTCATATTCCGCACTCCCACCAAGGAACTCTCAACTCTGAATTCCAGCCACAATCAGGGAATGCTCCTGGGGGCAGAGGGCAGGCCGCAAAGCCATGACCCCCTCCACCAAGAAGCATGGCCACCCCAGATGCTATTTTGGCTGGCCACCAAGTCCTTACCCCTCGTCTGTGCGGGTCCCCACGCGACCCCCAGGTAGTCATCACTTCCACCACTCCAGGTGCCACAGTCAATAAGGAGTTATTGCCTCAGGCCCAATGTAAATATGAGGCCCTCATCCTACACATTGGAGCAGCTGCACCAGTCATCCTTGGCTGCTCTTCAGGCCTGCAGCTGGAGGAGTGCTGTTCAAGCAGCCACAGTCATGGCTACAAGCTCCTAAAGAAAGTGAGGGAATCAAAGGAGCCTGGAGTGCCATGCCACTGCCAAGGATTTGCAGGGATTCCAGAGGGGAAGCAAGACTTTACATCAAGACATCCATCATCTACTGCCATGATGGTCTCTTTAGCTTTGAATAAGTGGACACTCATCAACACGATGGAGCGGGTCCCTCGGGGTGAATGTTCTTGGAACACTCTATCTGTTAAATCTAATTTTATTAGTGTTCCTGCCAGGGATTTCAGGTTACAAGATCAGAGTTCAAGATCTTTATTGGATTTCTCTGACATTGATGTTGTTTTTATGCGATCTATCTAAGAGATCCTCATATTTTTCTTGGAGGGTAATGTGCTGCTCCTTCAGTCACAACA
This sequence comes from Lissotriton vulgaris, assembly GCF_964263255.1. NCBI lineage: Eukaryota > Metazoa > Chordata > Amphibia > Caudata > Salamandridae > Lissotriton > Lissotriton vulgaris. The sequence continues at coordinate 228,128,627 of NC_141691.1, read as the reverse complement.
TACCGTGTTGTAGTCTCTTGCAGTCATCGATTTTTTCATTGAGTCCGATTGCTACCTTGTTGACTCTGTTCTGAGGTCTTTCACATTTCTTTGAACATCCTGCAGGTAGCTTCATAAGTTAAACTTTAGGGCCTGGATCCCCTCCTTTACCTCCTGGAAGACTTAGAGGAAAAAGTCTTTACTAATGCCTGTGTCCTATAAAGCACAGTCTGTTGGTAGGTCAGGGTCCTTTTATGGTGGTGGACCATGTCTAAGGAATCTTTAGGAATTGTTTTAGATATATCTCCATCATGCTAATTTAGTAGTTGCTTGGGGATGATGGCCATCTGGGTGCTCCTATGCGATGTATAAACGGACAAGTTCAGGAAGAGCCCAAGGAGCATAGCATTTGTGCCACAGTGCAATAGATTATTGTTATTTATGTATCTGTGGCAACACTTTAGGAAATGGCTGCCCCCTCTGTGGATTTGGTTGCAGTCATAGAGGGCTTGCTTTCCCTGAGTTGGGGAATAATGTATTGCAGTGTTGCTTGTGTCCTTACTTTTCCTTAGATTGAGTTCAACAGTTTCCCTTCTTTTATTTAGATGGGAATGGGAACATAAAATGTCACTCTTCCAAAGTCCAACATATTTACTAATATTGTTAAAATCTGAGAGGGAATAGTGAATCTAGCTCTGCCAAAGTACCACCCGTTACTTGCTTTTTCTTACGTTGCAGTGGGAATAGAAAAAAGCCCTCCAAAGTTCAACCCTTTCCCTACTGTTGCTTATGTTGGCATTAGAATAGTAATTCTGACTCCTTCAAAGTCCAATATTCTCTCAACTAATGTTTAGTTTAGATTTTTCATACATTTTTTAAAATATATTTATTAAACAATTATTAGTATTTTAATTGATATTTTTGTTGCTTTTGCAAAGAATGTTATTTTTCAATTAAATTAATTCATGTAACTTTTCTAAATAAAACAACAATTATATCAATAATTTAAATATATGTTTTTAAATTGTTTGCAAATTGGGTTTATTTTGTATAGCGTATAGATATGTTATTAATACATAACACTATGTATTTTGTATTATATTCATATTTTAAACATTATTACTTCATATAAATTACACATAGGATATATCTATATATATTTGTATAAATATATATGCGTGTGTGTGTATGTGCATATATATGTATATATATGATATATATATTTAATCTATATTATTTATATTATAATCCACAAGTGACCTTGCTACTGGAGTCTGTGTCCTGTTGACAAGTGGCAAGTTAGAACCGAGCAGGTCTCCCGGCGTATATATTTCCACAGAATTCTTCTAACAGAAGGACTTGCACTCGAAGTTGGATACCACAAAGTGTTTGTTTGCCATGATGCGTTTCGTCAGTTGCCTGACTTGATCACACTACTGGGTCGGCATAACAAGGAAGTGTTTACATAGTTGCAACAAAATAAAAAACGGACTGGTCATGTTTACAAACTTTTCAGCTTGGCCGTCTATATTGTAATGTACAAAATATATCGTATTTTGTGAGCAATATGGTTTCACAACTTAAATTTGTATACATTTGGAAATGAATATGTACATATTTCCAATTCTATTTACACTTGTGTTCAGAGACGCTATTTGAAAAAAGTTAACAGTACATTAGACTTTTATAGCGTGTTGTGCGCATGCGCAGGGCCGCTGACCCGTCTATGACAATTTCAACAACCTTTATTGCTGACCCGTCGCATAATTCTTGGTATTAGAGTCATTTGTGACTTAGTGTTATTTGTACAAGCTAACATTTCGAGTCTTTCTTATAGTTTCAGGCGCCATAGTGCCTTAGTTCTCCTTAAGCCTTGTACACTTTTATCAAGAATCAAATTTATGAGGTATATACTTGATCATTAGGTTTAAGTATTGGCATAGTGCCTAAATAATCCTATAGTATAGTATACCTCATAGTAGTTATCAGTGTATAAACAAGCATGGACATAATTACTAGGTCATCACAAATTTGGCCATCCAAATGGTACCTATCAGCTAGAAATATGGACACAGTCTAAGGTATGCAACTAAAACTTCCTATTTAGAAGAATGTGCGTAAAGTGAAAAAAGTATTTATATTAAGAGAATAAAAAGGGAAAAATAGTATAATACATTTTAATTCTTAGCTCAAGATGAAAGCCCAAAGGGCGTGGAGGAAAGGGGTTAGGTAACTGGACCAGAAGAAACACCGTCAGAAAAGTGACCCTTTATATCCTCCTGTGAAAAAAGAGAAAGTGTAGAAGAACAATATTAAAATCAACTGTGACTAAATCAGCCTTATTTACGTCACATATGTAAAAACTTCAATTCCTATGAACTTAGGTACTTCTTCAACGAACATAGATACATCTAAATGCAGTCATTAGAGAAATTCAATCTAAAATTCAGCAAAAGAGAGTTCATCAGAATACATTATTTTGTATCTATATTGGCATGATGTTATGTATCTAGGAGAGAGCAGATGTAAGCTGTTTATTCATTGCGTAGATGTATACTCAGTTCCTCATCTATATTGTAGCCTTTAGGGTACTTGGTCTCGAGTTCAAGGATCCATTTTGATTCCCGTTTGCGTAATAACAGAGTTCTAAGTAACTTAGTAGGAAGCTGTGGAAAAGATGGAATGATTCAAAATGTCTTGCAGTCGGGTAATTTGTATCTTTTTTATTGTTGGCTCGCATGTGCTCGAGAACTCTCTTTTTGGCCATGCAGGTGGTACTGCCTGCATACCATTTTGTACACGGACACACAAGGACGTACACACAGTATGTAGTGCTGCATGTAACAAAGTGGTCAATGTTTTTAGATTTACTGTAACCTGGGATTTGTATATGCTTTTTTTCCTGCAGCTGTTTTGGCAAGCCTTACAGTGGCCGCATGGGTAAAAACCTGTTAGGTTCATGTTGTCAACAAACGATGTAGGTGTTATGTCATTCCTTACTCGGATATCTTTTAAGTTGTGTCCTTTTCTGTACGTTATTTTAGGTCTATGATGGAATACAATTATTAATATTATATATTTATATTTATATATACATGTATGTATATGTATATTTATTCATACATACATATTTATATATATTCCAATATACTTCCTTTTTTTATGATATTGTGGTCCACTATATACTTTTTCCGAAATTGAAGTTTAAATACAAAGCAGGTAAACTCAATATTTTTGTTGACTTTATTTTTTACTCAAAATGACTTTGCCATAATATTTTTGTAGACAATATTTTGTCATACAACCCTGAGTGGATCTGTTGCTGTTTAATTCCCCCTCCTCTGCAAGAGCGTAGCTTCGGGTAAGGGGAGTGTTTGGGATGTTATACCCCCTTTATAATTGTATTCTTTAAATATATAGTTGGATACAGATTATTTCAGTTGGGGATAGTAAGATATCTGTTTATTTTCAAAAGAGATTTATAACCCATTGCATGCATCAGACAAAAACACATACACACATTCTTGCCTCTGTTTTGACGGTCTTCAAACATGGTTATTTGACAAAATGCTGTTTTAAGTACTATTCACAATCTGCATTCCATTCCCTTTCCACTGGCCCTTAAGCCTCCCTCATGAGCTGCTTCCCATATTATGATTCACATGATATGCCAGCGTGATTGTCAGATAATCCAAAGCCCACACCCCCCAGTCTAACTGACCAAGCTACTCCCCCGCTCTTCTGAACCCATAAGTGAGTATGCTCTCCTTGTCGGGCACATAGTCCCTTCAGGCTGTATATCACTACTCAGTCGATGCGTCCAATAATGTTTCTTCCAGCAGCTCCCGGATTTCACCCAGCATGGCCCAGGTCAACAGAATTCCTACCTTCTTCTCTCGGCTGCTGCAGGGCTGCTGACTTCCTCTGGTTGTCAGGTATGGGAACAGCATCAGTGCTGGTGTGAAGTTTGATGGATACATTACTGCTCATAACCTTCACATCCAACACTGACCACTTAGGTTTAGTTATGGGTTTCTCATTTTGTGATTTAATTTAAAAAAAGGGGGTGATCTCATGTTTTAAAATCTACTTAATTTTTGAGGCAGAGATTGTGATAATTCCGGTGTTTGACGTCCATATGTACCCACCTTGACGTCAGCAACTAAAAATGAATTTGGCCAGGGCAGTTACAAATTTCGGATTTTGCATGACAGCTGGAGCTGAGTATTATTCACAATATATTGTTTTCTGCTCATCAAGTTGTAACGCCTGCTGACAATGAATTGGTGCACCAGCTCTCTTTGAGAAAGCAAATATTATGGTTACTGAAGATGACAAGAAATGCCTTCTTATTGGTGTTTTCTCCTGTGTATGTGGTACTGATGGAGCAAGGACTCGTAGAAGAGAGACTTGCTCAGAAGCAATCTGCTCCTTTAACTTACTAACAAGTATTAATTGTGTTTTTGTGTAAAACCAATGCGCACCACATAAATACGCGGCTTAGTGAAGCTTGCTTATGTGTTTGCTAACACTAATAACACGAAGGAAGGACTAAACAGCTTTTAACGGGGAAATCTTTACTGCACATGCGTCAACTGCATCTACGTGGTAAGACATATTAATGCTTGGAGGGAAATTCTTGCGCATGAGCAAAAGGCACTAAAATGGAGTCTTGAAGACTCGTGTGCATGGCATGTGATTGCTTGAAATGAAAACATGCTATTTTGTTAATGCTAATGCGAGGAAAGTCTTAATAAAGTAAAGTGGAATAGAGTAGAGATGAGGGGTATACAGTGAAACCATTTATTTATGAAGTAATATCTGTCTTTCTGATTTTATCACTAGTGCGTATTTGGGCCTCTCATGTATGGCTGGAGTGGGCTAAACCACCTGATATTTGCGCATGGGCATTGAAAGCTAATCCGGAATGATGACACTAAGGTCGGAAGACGGGCAAGTTCGCAGGATGCTTGAGCCTGGGAACAAGTGGTGAAAAGTTCAAGTGGAAGGATTCACATGTTGAATTTTTTAACAATTGTTGCAGATGCAATGTGAATGCGGGTGGGAATAAAAGTTGTGAATACAAAATTAAGGGGATGGGTTTGTGAACAATAGTCTAATGGAATAAAGTGATATGTAAGCATGGTGTGATGATCTTTCCCCCTTGGGTGGAACATGTGGAACGAAAGGTATAGTTGAGATAGCTTTAGCTAGTTAGTGGAGATTCAGGAGACACAGATTCTGTGAGCAGGAGATGCTGCTGGGAGAGATGCTGTGAGATGCTGATGAAGAACCGAATGCAGAACCTATTCTCATAACTAATTTAATTAGAAAGAAGATCGCAGAAGAATCTCAAAGAGGAAGAGAGTGTCAGAGAGGGGTGCAACGCTGTGTTCGGTATCTTAGAGAGGTAATCTTGTCCTGAGTCCCGCTCTGAAGCCTTTGCTGCCTGACCTATTCCAGGGGACCCTTTCCAGCCCTTTGGCCAGGGGGTTGGTTTTCACACCATTCTTAATAACTATTTTTCGTGATTTAGATGTTCTTTTCTCTCTATCTTCTCCTTTCCTTAGACACTGTTCATTGAGTAAGTTCATAAAATATTTGTTTAATGATTTAATTGAGTTTTCTCTCCCATGAATGAGGGTGACTGTATTGTGTTTTTTTTTTAAATGGCTCACACGCATTTGATTTAGATAAAGATTTAAACTTACCCCGAGTCTGTGGTTATTTGATTAAAGGTATAGAAAAGTTAGTATTATGTTCATTATCACCATCAATTCATTCAAAGAATGGTCCATCAACCATTGGAAAGAACTTTTTGATCAGTGAAAGATTAGTTAGAAATAAAGAATAACTAATCTTAAATTGTGAAAACATAAACTTTGACTCCAGCGGTTTGCTCAAATTAAAGTGAGTTTATGGGCCCAGGTGAGTATATGGTAGTAGAGTATCTGTTGTTGGTGCACCGCTGGATCAATACTGTTCACTCCTCTGTTGTGAAAACCACCTAAAATGAGATCCCTGATCTGTTCTACTCCTGGTAAAGAGCTCATGATTGAGAGATTCGGAGACAAGCTAAAGATATTTTTGAAAGGTTATTTCCTGTTTATTATATTTATATTCAAGTACGAATTGTTCTATGCCTACATATCTCAAAACGTTACCCCAGCACTAAGAAGGGTATAGAGTTCATCACAGATGGAAATGTTGGGCATAGTGGGAGTGAATAGGGCATGATGATTGGAAATGATGGAAAGGATGGCTCGTGAGTAGTTGTCATGATTAAAGGAGATATGTTGTACGTGACCCGAGAACGTTTATAGGTTTGAAGGTAGCCTTGAGAAGGAGTGGATGTCGATGGCATGCTTATATTTTGAAATGGTAATTTTTCAGAGGAATTGTCGATGTCTAAATAAGAAATTGAATGTTGACACTTGTCCTGTAAAGATATCAGTATAGGTTTCAGTTTTTAAAAAAAATGAGATTTACCTCACTGGGGATTTGAAGTGATATTCAAATATACAAGAGGATGACCCAGAAGCGTGTAAGGTGTATGGAATGCGCTGCATACATATCACTATAATCAATTGCACTTTTTCTGCAGATAACAACATGTTTGTCTTGACATTTTGTGAACATTTATGATTTAATGCCCTTGTGTTTAAGTATACTTTGGAAGATCTTACAACGGCAATGTGTGCTAATATTCTGTCCATGATTGACTCCAATATGTGTAAAGAGAAATACATTGTCTTAAATAATGAAGCTCCTTACTACTTACTTGAAGCTTTGTTGTGTTCTTGTGCATGCACCTTGGGACCGTAGTGGTTGTTTCATGATGTAAACACACAACTAATATGACTTCTGTAAGATCCTGGATGTTGATAAGAAATCAGCAGAGGCAGGGTTGAGTTGAGTAGGAGCTCAGGTTTATTGGAGTAAAAGGAGACACATCCAGATCTCATCCAAGCTCAAAGCAATCACCACCTCAGCTTGAATGAAAAAAAAAAAAACTTCAGAAAAGAAATAGTCAATCATAAATCACTGTCACGATGGTAAGGTTGGCACCAAGAAAAATCCAAGAGTCAAGTTAACATTCCTTCATATAGAAATAAGATCAGAGTTTCAAATAATAATGAAAACAGCCGCAGGTGCTATCAAAGCACGTAAATAAATAGTGAAAACAGCCGCTGGTGCAATCAAAGGCACAGAATAAAAGGAATTGGTACCTTGAAATTGAAGAAAGTAATTTTGTTGAGAAAGTTGAGTCTCCTGTTTCTCCAGCTGCCGACTACGCCAATGTAAGATCCTGGATGTTGATAAGAAATCAGCAGAGGCAGGGTTGAGTTGAGTAGGAGCTCAGGTTTATTGGAGTAAAAGGAGACACATCCAGATCTCATCCAAGCTCAAAGCAATCACCACCTCAGCTTGAAAGCATACATTCTAGTAACTGTGGTAACCACATGGAATACATGATGTCATATAGTGTAGATCAGAAAGTGAAGGATGCTACAACTTCCTTTCTTGCATTACAAAGGGAACAAACATTTGTGATTTTGTATTATTATAAGAATCAGTTGATGTCAATCACGTCAAACAGTATACGCTGTTGTACTTTCGAGCTTCACCAAAGTAAACAATGTGCAGTATAGTGTAGAATCACCTTTGTATAAAGTACATGTGCTCTTTTGCTGTTCGTGCAGTATTGCTAAATTTCACAGCAAACAAATGTAATGTCTATTAATAACCAAAGCATCATAGACCATGTTGAACCTGAAATATAGACTTAATAAAATTCACACTCACAAATATAATGTATTAGGATCAGTACTATCAGCTTACTTTCACTGAAAATATTATCACAGTAAGAGCACTGATAAATGCTCTTTGGAGCTTGCACTCTTGTGTTATACTGTACTTGTTTCTTTGTGAATACACCATGATGTGCATAGGCCATGCGTGTATGAGAAAGATAATTGTATTCATGCTGCTGTATTGTGCATGTGAAATGCATGTGGGAAGGTAGCTGGTGCTGTTACTAACTTTAGTGTACATGTCTGTGTCTGTGCCTCAATGAAGCTTGCACTGCAGATGCCTTAATCAACTGCATTACTGCTGCGCCTGGGCTGTATTGGCTATGTGTAGGAGGAACACTTGTGGCGGTGCTGCCTGTGTTGCACACCTGCATGCGTGTGTTTGTGTGTGTGTGTGTGTACATGTGATTAAAGCAAGCTAGGATGATATCAAGCATTATTCCTATACTAAATTGTACATTTCACAATTACACGTATAACCTTGTACAAGGCAAACAGGAACTACTGTCATTTGCACAGGGAAGAACTATTTTAATGATACATTCTTTTAAACAGAAAATGTTATTATAATTTTAATAAAAACATAAAAACAACAATATGATCATTTTGTAAACATGACCAATTATTGTTATTTGATACAATATTATTTTATGGTGTATTAAAACAATTCGATAATTAGATATGGAGATAATATTAAAACATGATTATAAATTGTCTATGAATAGGTCACGAGCAGAGGAGGATAGAATAGAAAGATACAAATGTGAAAAACAAGAAGGAGATGGAAGAAAAGAGGGAAAAAAACACTTTTTATTCTCTTATCCTCAAGACATTAGATCTATCAAATAATCATGTAATAATATTGCTATTTACATTAATACACATTGGTAGTTGTGACCAGAATATAATAATAAAATGGTATTATCTGGCAGTGTGTGGTTAATGTTAACATACCACCATTGTTTCCAAGACAATATGTATATCAAGCAGTTAACAATCTTTATTTGGTTTCTTGCATAAGGACCATAAAAGAATATGATAAAATACAGATAAATACAGATAAAATACATACATGAATAAAATACAAGTTAAAACTATGACCACAGCTGCATAAAAATAATTAGCTTCACATCATATATATATCACTCACAAAAGGTTGCCTGCTGGGAAGGAAGCCACAGGAGAGATTTAGAGTTCGCCATCCATTTTAATGAGAGATGCAGCATGGAGAAAAGGCAGGCACAAACAATGAAAAGTCCAAGCCTGACGCGTTTCGTGGCAGAGCACTTTCTCAAAGGCTGCGGACTTGAGTGGCTGAATGCGCGGCAAGTTCTGAACACCACCTAAGTAGTCCAGTGGCCCGATGGTCCTTGTAGTGTTCATTTTTTCTCAAGTGAGCAGACGCACTTTCAGACACCAAATTAATATTCCAAGTGGGTTGCCAATGCAAGTCTTTGACACATGTTGCATCCTCGCTCTCTCATTCCCGGCATCTCTCCCCTTAAGCGGCGGCGTCGTTTGGCGTCGTCGCAGGAAGGCTGTGAACAGCCTCAGGGCATCCCTCGCGGCTCAGACTCGCCGCATCTTATCACTCACAAAAGGTTGCCTGCTGGGAAGGAAGCCACAGGAGAGATTTAGAGTTCGCCATCCATTTTAATGAGAGATGCAGCATGGAGAAAAGGCAGGCACAAACAATGAAAAGTCCAAGCCTGACGCGTTTCGTGGCAGAGCACTTTCTCAAAGGCTGCGGACTTGAGTGGCTGAATGCGCGGCAAGTTCTGAACACCACCTAAGTAGTCCAGTGGGCGTGGCCACTCCCATGGCCCGATGGTCCTTGTAGTGTTCATTTTTTCTCAAGTGAGCAGACGCACTTTCAGACACCAAATTAATATTTTGTGAGTGATAAGAAGCGGCGAGTCTGAGCCGCGAGGGATGCCCTGAGGCTGTTCACAGCCTTCCTGCGACGACGCCAAACGACGCCGCCGCTTAAGGGGAGAGATGCCAGGAATGAGAGAGCGAGGATGCAACATGTGTCAAAGACTTGCATTGGCAACCCACTTGGAATATTAATTTGGTGTCTGAAAGTGCGTCTGCTCACTTGAGAAAAAATGAACACTACAAGGACCATCGGGCCACGGGAGTGGCCACGCCCACTGGACTACTTAGGTGGTGCTCAGAACTTGCCGCGCATTCAGCCACTCAAGTCCGCAGCCTTTGAGAAAGTGCTCTGCCACGAAACGCGTCAGGCTTGGACTTTTCATTGTTTGTGCCTGCCTTTTCTCCATGCTGCGTCTCTCATTAAAATGGATGGCGAACTCTAAATCTCTCCTGTGGCTTCCTTCCCAGCAGGCAACCTTTTGTGAGTGATAAGAAGCGGCGAGTCTGAGCCGCGAGGGATGCCCTGAGGCTGTTCACAGCCTTCCTGCGACGACGCCAAACGACGCTGCCGCTTAAGGGGAGAGATGCCGGGAATGAGAGAGCGAGGATGCAACATGTGTCAAAGACTTGCATTGGCAACCCACTTGGAATATTAATTTGGTGTCTGAAAGTGCATCTGCTCACTTGAGAAAAAATGAACACTACAAGGACCATCGGGCCACGGGAGTGGCCACGCCCACTGGACTACTTAGGTGGTGTTCAGAACTTGCCGCGCATTCAGCCACTCAAGTCCGCAGCCTTTGAGAAAGTGCTCTGCCACGAAACGCGTCAGGCTTGGACTTTTCATTGTTTGTGCCTGCCTTTTCTCCATGCTGCATCTCTCATTAAAATGGATGGCGAACTCTAAATCTCTCCTGTGGCTTCCTTCCCAGCAGGCAACCTTTTGTGAGTGATAAGAAGCGGCGAGTCTGAGCGGCGAGGGATGCCCTGAGGCTGTTCACAGCCTTCCTGCGACGACGCCAAACGACGCCGCCGCTTAAGGGGAGAGATGCCGGGAATGAGAGAGCGAGGATGCAACGTGTGTCAAAGACTTGCATTGGCAACCCACTTGGAATATTAATTTGGTGTCTGAAAGTGCGTCTGCTCCCTTGAGAAAAAATGAACACTACAAGGACCATCGGGCCACAGGAGTGGCCACGCCCACTGGACTACTTAGGTGGTGTTCAGAACTTGCCGGTCATTCAGCCAATCAAGTCCGCAGCCTTTGAGAAAGTGCTCTGCCACGAAACGCGTCAGGCTTGGACTTTTCATTGTTTGTGCCTGCCTTTTCTCCATGCTGCATCTCTCATTAAAATGGATGGCGAACTCTAAATCTCTCCTGTGGCTTCCTTCCCAGCAGGCAACCTTTTGTGAGTGATAAGAAGCGGCGAGTCTGAGCCGCGAGGGATGCCCTGAGGCTGTTCACAGCCTTCCTGCGACGACGCCAAACGACGCCGCCGCTTAAGGGGAGAGATGCCGGGAATGAGAGAGCGAGGATGCAACATGTGTCAAAGACTTGCATTTTCAACCCACTTGGAATATTAATTTGGTGTCTGAAAGTGCGTCTGCTCACTTGAGAAAAAATGAACACTACAAGGACCATCGGGCCACGGGAGTGGCCACGCCCACTGGACTACTTAGGTGGTGTTCAGAACTTGCCGCGCATTCAGCCACTCAAGTCCGCAGCCTTTGAGAAAGTGCTCTGCCACGAAACGCGTCAGGCTTGGACTTTTCATTGTTTGTGCCTGCCTTTTCTCCATGCTGCATCTCTCATTAAAATGGATGGCGAACTCTAAATCTCTCCTATGGCTTCCTTCCCAGCAGGCAACCTTTTGTGAGTTATGTTATGTTATGTTATGTTATGTTATGTTATGTGGTTTTTATTTGGCGCACAGATGCTCCAGCTAAGGAGCGTCCTGGCGCCCGACAAGGCAGCTACACAACAAAACTAAATAAAACAACACAAGCATACAACTAGGGGAATAAAAACGTTTTCACAGCGCGACGAAAAGAAAGCAAATCGCTCATAGCGCGAATTGCCGGGGGTAAGGAGTTCCACAAAGCAGCGGCCCGCACTCGAAATGAGCGTCCACCGGCCCTACTTCGCTTAAAGCGCGGCACCACGGCCAATTCGAGGTCTGCCGATCTTAAGGGTCGTGCTGGGATGTAGTTGGCCAGGAGGGTCGTAAGGATCGTTGCCGGGGACCCCTTCAAGATCTTATAGGCGACGCAGAGGACCTTAAACTGAATCCGCTGAGCCACCGGAAGCCAATGCAGCGCCCGTATGGTGCTGGAGGTAGGACAGAATCTTGGGAGGCCTACCACCGCTCTCGCTGCGGCGTTCTGGATCCTTTGCAGGCGCCCGATCTCTGTCACATTCAAACCGGCCAGCAAGGAACTCGCATAATCCAGCCTGGAGATGACAGTAGCTTGGATCATGAGTTGCCTGGTGGGGGCATCGAAGAACTTTAGCACAGGACGGAGCCCACGCAAGATGCCGAAGCAGCATGCAGCCGTGCGTTTAGTGTGGCATGCAAACGTAAGGGAAGGGTCCAGCCAGACCCCGAGGTTCTTAAGCTCGGCGACTGGGATGGGAGCAGGACCCAACTCCTCCGGCCACCATCTCTCTCCCCACAGTTCCGGCTGTCTACCAAATACCATGACCTCGTGATATATTACCTACTGGCGGTCGTCAGTAGGTGGTTATAGTTAGAAACTAGTTTCAATAGTAAAAGCGTTTTCGATTTGCGAAAATCTTTGGTGTTGTTTGACGAATCTTCGTGAAATTTTCTAAACAATAGGGCTGTACTGCTCAGTTTGTGTGTTGAAAGTTTCGGGGTGATTTGTCAAGCGGGGGCCGAGAAAAAACAGGGGGCCTAAAACTCATTTTCTCTATGTTAATTATCATAGGAACATTATTACAGGCTACAGCCCGACCTGCTGAAAGGATTACACCAAATTTGGCAAAAAGGTAGGTCTTGATTTAGAGTGCGCCCTTTTTTTAAATGGTGTAAATTCGTTCAGTAGTTCTTGAGAAATTAAAAAAAGAAAAACATTGATATCTGAGCACAGAGGAGGAGTCGCGAACCCTCCCGAGCACGCGCTTCACTCTGATTGGTTACCAACACTCCAAACCGGTTACAGAGTCACAAGAAATAAGTGGAAAAAAGGTTGAAAAACAAGAAAAGGGGGCGGGGTAGAAACACCCTGACCCCCTAGGCCTGCTCAGGAGGTCCCACAAGGACCACCAGGGCCAAAAAAGCATTATTCAAATGGCAGAATTCGCGTTGGGGTCACAAATCCTGCAGAAAACAAAACGTAGCGCGGGATCCTGTGCTTCGTTTTCAAAAAGCCCCATGGTGGGCCAGGCCCTGGGGGCAATCAGTGATTAATTTGTGGGGGCCCACGGGAGCCCCCACAGCCACGGGCCACCACCTCCCCAGGGCTTTGTTTATAAAGGTGTGGGGGGGTCCCAATACCCCCCACACTGCCCCAGGGACCTCCACCTCCCCGGGGCATTCAAATTTAAAACATGGGGGCGGCTCACTGCCCCTCCCCACACTGCCCTGGGGACCACCACCTCCCTGGGGCTATGCAAATGGATGGAGGTGGCCATGTGGCCCCCCTCCTGGAACCCTTGATGGCCCTGGGCCCCGCCACACCCAGCGCCGGCTCCTGCAATGTCCCAGGGTGCCCACCCCCGGGACACTGTTGTTTGCTATGGCAGGGCGTGAGCCATGCGGCGCTCCCGCCCTGCCATATCAAACTCTGCTTTGCTCTGAAAACCTGCTCTCGCTTCAATGAAGCAAAGCAGGATTACTTTTGAGCAAGGGAAGCTGCATGTCAGCAGCTCCCGTTGCCCAAAAGCAATGCCGGCTTCCGCAGGAGGCGGGGAGTCGGAGGGACCTTGGGGGCATTGGGGCATCCCCAATGTGGAGGTCATTGGTCTTAGGAGGGGGGCCTCCTCCAAATATAAATAACCAAAAAAATAAAAATAAAAGGCCATGCCCCGGGGATGGGGTCCCCGGGCCTAAATTGGCCACGGGAGGGGGGGCCACGTAGGCCCCTTCCCGATTCTTTTTTTCAAAAATGGTGATAAAAAGGGGTCTGGCCCTGGGGGATGGGATCCCCAGGGCCCCAAATATTGTAAATGAAGGGGAGCCACACAGCCCCCTTCTGAAAAAATTAATTTAAAAAAGCCAGCAACTCACGAGAGGCCCCGCCCCCTCACGGCAGCACTCTGCAAACATGCCCCCTGGTGCATTGTAAGTTGGGGTATTAAGTCCTCTCCATTCCTGAGGGTCCCTGGGGGCCAACTAGCCCACCGGGTACCTCCAGTATGCGCCACAGAGCTGCGTTGCACCACTCTGCAAACACACCTCTTAGCACACTGGTGGTGGGGCAATGAGGTACTCTTGTGTCCTGAGGAACTCAGACGAAAGATGAAGCTCTGTTTATATTGCGGCAAGGGAGGTCACTTCATAAGAGAGTGTAAGGCCAGGGCACAACAACCGGAGAGAAAACCGGCTCCTCGAAAACCCGCTGTCCTGGGAATAAAAGAGGCGTCGGAAACTAAAGAGTCCGAACCAGAAGGAGATCACTGGGTTGGACGAAAGACATACATCGATCTCCTCACTACTAGCCAATACGTTGATGCCCGCTGTGGCTCATATCAATATGCCAGTGTCTTTGTGGGTTTCTGCGGAAAGCGCCACCCAAGTGGAAGCCATGTTGGATTCAGGAGCCACGGGAAACTATATGGACATAGAAGGAAGAACCAGAGTATGTGAAGGCTGTGGACGGTTCCGCTTTAACCTCGGGACCAGTAGTAAAGCATACCCTGCCTCTTCGCATGCAAAACGGAGTGGAACACTCGGAGTACATCCAGTTCGACTTGATAGCGGCTCCTCAATTCCGCCTAATCTTAGGTATGCCCTGGCTAACCTTACATGAACCTGCGGTGAGTTGGACAGCACGCACCGTGTCCCTGAACTCTGCCTATTGTAAGGAACATTGCCACCTTCCTCTCCCTGTCTCCTCAGAAGCAGAGGAAGAAACCACCTGTGCACACCACTTGGCCGCGTCATGTACAACGGAACGTGCCTGTAGCGCTACCACCCTGCCAGACGATTATAAGGAGTTCCAGTCTCTCTTCAACAAACAGAAAGCCACTCGCTTACCCCCTCACCGGGTCTATGATTGCTGCATAGAACTTCTTCCGGGTGCGGCGATTCCATGCAGTCGCGTCAACGAAAAAGAAAATCTGTATTTAAAGAACTACATAAACGAGAATATGGCCTCTGGATTTATCCGACATTCCACGTCTCCTGCTTCCTCGCCCTTATTCTTTATCCCGAAGAAGGATTGTGCCGAGTTAAGAATGTGTATCGATTATAGGGCCCTAAACAACATCACGGTCAAGAATCGGTAACCCCTTCCTTTAATATCGGTCTTGATGGACCAAGTAAAAGGGGCTCACTACTTTACCAAGTTGGACCTACTGGGGGCCTACCATTTAGTCAGAGTCAAACATGGAGACGAATGGAAGACGGCCTTCCGGACCTAGTTCGGCCTTTTTGAGTACAGGGTAATGCCTATTGGGCTCTGCAACGCCCCAGCAGCTTTCCAGTATTTTATGGACAAAGTGCTAAGAGGCTTGCTGGATACCATCTGCATGGTTTATATCGACGATATCGTCTACTCTCGAACTCTTCAGGAACATGTGAAACACGTCAGAGAAGTACTGGGTCGACTGCAGCAACACGACTTATACGCCAAATTAGAAAAGTGCCTTTTCCATGCTACAGAAGTGTCCTTTCTGGGATACGTGATAAATGCCAACGGTTTTCAGATGGAGAACGGTAAGGTGGAGGCCATCACGAGATGGAAGACCCCTCAGTGTGTTAAATCTGTGCAGAGCTTTTTAGGCTTTGCGAATTATTACAGGCGTTTCATCAAAGATTTCTCCAGGATTATACATCCCTTGTTCTGTCTGCTGCGGAAGAACGTTACTTTCGTCTGGAGTGAAGAAGCCGAACAATCATTCCAGACCCTCAAGGAAAGATTCACCCAAGCTCCAATCTTGCGCCATCCTGACGCTCAACTCCCCTACATATTGGAAACCGATGAATCTCAATACGCCTTGGGAGGGGTCCTGTCACAATGGCATCCCACAACAGGACAAATCCACCCGGTAGCCTACTACTCCAAGAAACTGAGCCCTAGCAAAATCAATTACTCCATCACAGACAAAGAGCTGCTAGCTATCAAGAGAGGATGCGAAGAGTGGAGACACTACCTGTTGGGAGCCTGTCACACCATCGAAATCTACACAGATCACCGGAACTTGTTGTTCCTAAAGACAGCCAAGGCCCTCACACCGCGACAACTCCGATGGAATCTCTTTTTTTGGAACTACGATTTCGTCATCAAGTACCGCCCCGGTCCACAAAACGGAAATGCTGACGCTCTCTCCCGGAACCAAGACACCCAAGAACATCAGACAGCGGAGAACATCGAGCCACCCTCCATTCTGTCTGAAGGGGCTTTTCCGGAACACACTATTGCCTTGCTCATGTCCTCGGACTTCCTCGAGGACATCAAAGTGTCGTTGGCGGACGTCGACATCCAGGCCTGGCTCCAGGAAGAGCCCCAGTGGTGGTTACAGAACGACGTACTCTTGTATTATCGTCACGCCTTGTATGTACCTGACCCCGGTCTACAGATGCAAATACTCAATTGGGCACATGACTCAGTGTTGGTAGGTCATTGGGGTGTGTACAAAACCATAGCCACCATAAAGCGCTCCTTCTGGTGGCCTTCCGTGAGAGACGACGCAAGGAAGTACGTCAGGAACTGTTCAGTGTGTGCCCAGAGCAAGACGCGACACACCAGGCAGACGGGGCTACTTCGTCCCATACCCATTCCACCCAAACCGTGGCACACGGTCTCCATGGACTTCATTGTGGAAATGCCATTGTGTCAGGGAAAAACGGCGATCTTGGTGTTAGTGGACCACTTGCCCAAAATGGGTCACTTCGTGCCGTTGGAAGGCTTGCCGACGTCAGCTGAACTGGCACTAGTGGTACTTCAACATCTCGTTAGGGCTCACGGCATTCCGAGCGTCTTCATAACGGACAAAGGGTCACAATTCACTTCCCGGTTCTGGAAGGCCCTATGTAAGACTTTAGACATTGATGCCAGGCTCTTGACGAGTTACCATCCTCAAACGGACGGCAAAACGGAACGCCTTAACCAGACTGTGGAATAATATTTGCGCTGTTTTTCATTGCAAAACTCCGCGGACTGGGTCACTCTCTTATGGTTGGCTGAGTTCACATATAACAACACGGACCATTCGACCTTGGGTTGTTCCCCGTTCTTCTGCCTTCTGGGTTATCATCCTAACATTCTCCCCTTTGAATGGCCAGTGACCTCTAATCTTCCTAGCGTACAGGAACATCATGCAAATCTACAGGCGGTTCGACTCGATGCAATACATGATTTGTCGGCCGCTCAAGCCTCTCAAAAACGGTCCGCTGACAAGAAACGCAGTCCTGAACCGGTCTCCCAGGTGGGGGACAAGGTGTGGCTATCCACCAAACACGTACACCTCAGGGGCATTAACAAACTGAAGCCCAAATACATTGGCCCCTATAGCGTGGAAGAGGTCATCAACCCCGTAGCAATGAGACTGGCTATCCCCCGCTCCTGGCACATACACCCTGTATTTCATGTGTCACTGCTCCAATCCTGTCCCTTGGACACTAGATTGCCCGTTCATCCCCCCCAGTGCTAGTGGAGGGTTTGGAGGAGTATGAAGGGCAGGAGCTGTTGGATTCTAGGTTGCACCGTGGCAGGGTCCAGTACCTAGTGAGTTGGAAAGGTTTTGGAGTCGAGGACAGAACCTGGGAACCCGAGCAGAATCTCCATTATCCTGACCTGTTAGCGCAGTTCCATCAGGCCCATCCGGGAAAGCCCGGTCGACCGCCGAGTCGGCAGTCCTTGAGAGGGGCTCTGTAGCGATTTCACTTAGCAAATACCAGTACAGAGCAGGGCACTGTAAAAACTGCTGCACTACATCTCCCAGAACGCCCTGGGCTCTAGCGAGCTGGAACTCGCGAGCAAGTACTGGTATATAAGCACCTCCCAGATTGATGAGTGCTTGTCAATCCTTCCCGATACTTTGATAGAGCCTGTTCTTCTAGAGTACGCCAGTGCAGGTTTCCGCGGACGCTTTCCTTCCCGCTGTAGGAGGACGCCGCTGCAGGTTTCCGCGGACGCTTTACTTCCCGCTGTAGGAGCACGCCGCTGCATGTTTGCGTGGACGCTTTCCTTCCCGCTGTAGGAGGACGCCGCTGCAGGTTTCCGTGGACGCTTTCCTTCCCGCTGTAGGAGGACGCCGCTGCGGTTTCCGCGGACGATTTCCTTCCCGCTTCCCGAGGTAGGATCTAGAACGATAGCGCGGCCGTGCTATCTAAACTGTTTTTGTTTGTGACTACGTTGCTTTGCTCTTCCAGTACTTGGAGCCTTTTGTTTATGACTCAGATCCCTACCGCTTAGCTAACAGACCTTGCCTTCCCCTGTAGTAACTGTAACTACACCGTTACCCAAGAAGCCTCGCAATTCGCCCAAAAAACATTTGCCTTCCTATCTTCTGGTGCTGTGACTGAACAGCAGAAGAAATCGTGTGAAGCATTTTGCCTACTGTCTTGTTACCGCTGTGACTGTTCTTGATGATTACCATTGAGGGGCATCTTGTTAGTATTCCCCGAGTCCCCCTGATTTGTAACAGTGCAGGTGAGCCTACAGTCCAGGATAACCAGCTTTCCTTTTTTGTCTTTGTAGCTACGTTGTGCCAAGAAGAATCCCATACATTAGACCAGACCTAGATGGGTGCCTTATCAACAACGTATTTCTTATTTTGTCCCCTTCCCTTTTCCCCGGAGTGCGACCTGTCCTAAGTGTGTGTCTCGCATTGGGAGAGTTGGCGTTTGCGGGAACTGGGAGGCTTCTCTTCGAGCTGTGGTTCCCGCTGGCTAGAAACCAAAGGTTAGTGGCATGTGCGTTATACTTTTGGGTTATCGTCTGCTAACCGTGACATATGCAATCACTGATACAAGCACACACTCATCCATACAGCCACACTCACACTCACTCACTCTCATCTATAGTCATTTATATACTCCAACACTCACATATACTGCCTTTCACATATGTAGTTACTCACACATGTACCACTGAGACATCCAATCATTCACCAACACACCCATACACACACTCACCCACCCATACAGTCCATCACAGATGCACTCTTAAATCCATACACCCTGTGAATTACCCACTCACACATTTATGCACAGAGTCATACACCCCCCCACCCACATAAACACTCAGGCACCCATACAGATACTCAGACAACCAATCAATAACCCATATAGACCCTCATGTAGCTATTCACCAACCCATGCAGCTGCGTACACACCAACAGACAGACTTATACAGGCATTCACACAGTTTGGTCACTAACCCATGCATTAAGTAAGATACATTTAATCACTCATCTACAGTTATGCACCTACTAAATCATCCATTTAGACACTCATACACCCACTCATTCTTTAATACACCTTGGCCTATATGTAGTAAACATATTTAAACTTTACAGAAACACACAGTCACTGGTTGATGTCATCAGTGATGTCATTTGAGATGTCATCAGTGATGTCATCACTGATGTCACTGACCATGTCATGAGTGATGTAATATATGACATCATCAGCAGTACATTGCGGGGGGACGAGTTATAGTTAGATGAACTAACTATAACAGCCGAATTTCACTGGTTTTGTACGAGTGAAATGTCCAACTAACTATAACGTCCCTGAAACCTGTGTATTTTTCAGTGAATTTCTAAGGTTTTTTAAATGCTAATTTCTAATTATAACGTCCCTGAAACCTGTGTTTTTTTCAGTGAATATATGTGTATATATATATATATATATATATGTATATATATATACAGATTATACATTTGTGTATGGAGGCTTAGGGACCTCTTCAACATGTGGTTGATTAACTCCATGAATTCTGGAACTATTATTCAAGCAAGATGTTATAGGAGTGAGATACCCCTTTACCTTTTAGGAACCGATTACGATCCTGTTCCACAAACTTTTTGACAGAATCGGTTCGGGAATGCTTTCTGGACGACTCGAAGCAGGGGAGCTCAACTGAGTGATTTGGATGCATCCGTATGCCTCCGGATCCGATTCAGTCGGACTCCCATTAACTTCAATGGGAACCTGTGTTCCGAACAAGAACACAGGCTCCTATTAAAGAAAGGGGTGGCTGGGGAAAATCGTGCACCCTGTGGAAGACACCCCATGGTGCATGACACACTGTACATGGTTGGGAAGATGGAACCCATGGGTACCCCTATGGGTCCGATTCGGAGGACCATGGGTGAAGGGGGGCTTGCTACGGGCCCCCACAGATAGATTCTGACTGCCGTTTAGTTCCAGGCAAATCCAATCGGTACGGCTGTTCTAATCGGTCATTGTCATCGACCACCGCTGCATCCACTTCACCTTCCAGAAACCTACCACACACCACCGCACCCAACAGATCCCCCGCCCCTGCTGGAGCAAAATCACCGAAGACCAACTACATGCAAACCTCACTCTCAGCCCACCCACCGAACCCTCCAACACCGGCGACGCTGCCCACAGCCTTAGACGCTGGATCGAAGAAGGCGCCGACACCCTCGCCCGCTGAAGAAACCCCCCACAGAGACACCAGCAAGAGGGCCAGCTGGTTCACCCCAGAACTCCTAGCCTTCAAGCAAGCCTGCCGGAAACGAGAGAAGAAATTGCACAGAGAACATACTCTGGACAACCGTGCAGCACACAAGCACGCCATCCGCAACCACCACCACCTCATCAGGGCCGCCAACTGAACCTCGTTCAAAGACTACCTCGACAACAAAGCACACAATAGCAAGGAGCTCTTCAACATTGTGAAGGAACTCTCCAACCCCAGCTCCAACACCAACGGCATCCCGCCGTCACAAGCCCTGTGCGACTCCCTCGCCACCTTCTTCCACCACAAGATAGCAGATATCAATGACAGCTTCAACACCCAGACACACCCAACAGACAGCAA
The DNA here is from genome assembly GCF_964263255.1 of Lissotriton vulgaris. NCBI lineage: Eukaryota > Metazoa > Chordata > Amphibia > Caudata > Salamandridae > Lissotriton > Lissotriton vulgaris. The sequence continues at coordinate 228,107,754 of NC_141691.1, read as the reverse complement.
GACAACAGACCCTCCGCACGCCATTGACCATGACCCCCTGCTAGCCTGGCCAATGTGAGCATCGATGACACCATCAAGACCATGAACATAATCCACTCCGGCTCTCCGTCAGATCCCTTCCAGCACCACGTCTACAACAAAGCAAGCAGCTCCATCGCACCCCACCTGCGCAACGTCATCAATCTCTCCTTCGAGACCGCGACCTTCCCAGAGAGCTGGAAACACGCCGAGATTAACGCCCTACTGAAAAAACCCAAGGCTGACCCAAGAGACCTCAAGAACCTCCGGCCCATGTCTCTGCTCCCCTTCCCAGCCAAGGTCATCGAGAAAATCGTCAACAGATAGCTAACACGATACCTCAAAGAAAACAGAATCCTGGACCCTTCCCAGTCAGGGTTCCGCAGCAACCACAGCACCCAGACCGCCCTCATCGCCACCACCGACGACATCAGGACCCTGCTGGACAACGGCGAGACCGCAGCATTCATCCTCCTAGACCTCTCCGCCGCCTTCGATACCGTCTGCCACCGCACACTACGCGCACGCCTCCAAGCTGCAGGGATCTGAGGCAAGACTCTGGAATGGACCACCTCCTTCCTCTCCGGCAGTACCCAGAGTGTCCGCCTCCCCCATTCCCGTCTGAAGCCTCCGAGATAATCTGCGGCGTACCCTAGGGATCCTCCCTCAGCCCGACACTGTTCATCATTTACATGGCCCCGCTCGCACACGTCGCCCAACAGCACGACCTCAACATAATCTCCTATGCCGACGACACTCAACTGATCCTCTCCCTCACCAAGGACCCCATCACCGCCAAAGCCAACCTCCACGAAGAAATGAAGGCCGTCGCCACAGGATGAAGAGCAGCCGTCTGAAGCGGAACTCCGACAAGACGGAGGTCCTTATCCTCGGCTCCAACCCTTCAGCCTGGGACGACTCCTGGTGGCCGACTGCACTGGGAGCATCCCCGACAACGCACGCAACCTGGGAATCATCCTCAACTCAACGCTCTCAATGACCAAGCAGGTCAATGCCATCTCCTCCTCCTGCTTCAACACCCTCTGCATGCTCCACAAGATCTACAGATGGATCCCGACAGATACAAGAAAGACAATCACCCAGGCCCTCGTCAGCAGCAGACTCAACTACGGAAACGCCCTCTATGGAGGAGCCGCGACCAAGCTCATCAAACGACTACAACGCATCCAAAATGCCTCGGCACGACTGATACTCGACGTAACACGCCACGCCACATTACCCCCACCTGAGGGACCTCCACTGGTTCCCCGTCAGCAAGAGGATATCCTTCAAGTTCCTCATCCAAGCACACAAGGCACTCCACAAGACTCACCCAGCCTACCTCAATAGACGGCTCTCCTTCTACATCCCCAACCACCAGCTACTCTACGCCGACTTCTCACTCGCCACCGTCCTGTGCATCCGACGAACAACCACCGGCGGGTGATCCTTCTGCCACCTCGCCGCCAAGACATGGAACACCCTCCCACTGAGCCAACGACAGACCCAAGGACCTGCTAACCTTCAGGAGGATGCTCAAGACCTGGATGTTCGATCAGTAGCGCCCCCCCTCCCAATGCCTTGAGACCCTCGCGGGTATGTAGTGCGCTTTACAAATGACTGATTGATTGATTAATTGTAATTGCTTGCTCTGAAACCGAGTCCATGGAGCTGTACGATTCGACTCTGAAAGGCTCAACCTGTCCGAATGCCTTTTGGAATAGATTCATGCAGCCCTTATGGTTTCCGGGCATCGTAATTGGTCGTTCGGAACTAGGTATGATTCGGTCGGAAACAAGGGTTCCGAATCGGATTCTACAACACCGAATCTGATTCGGAGCCCTTCCTAACGAGATAGTAATCGGCCTCTAAATAGGAGGGATAAGCCCTTCCAAATTCCAAGAAACTACTCTATAGTCCACACGAAAAAATGCATAAAAAATGTACATATAACAGCACACATATGAATATCATTGAAAATATATTACTGCTGTAATACGAATAAACCACACATTTAATAAGGATGCAGAAAATATAGCACATACTATATAATACAGGAACAGAAGAAAAGACGAATGTAACATAAGAATGACAATATAAAATGAAACCAAGAAAAAGACATAACTATACCAAGCACAAATATTAGAAGATGGTGGTACCACATGGTGAAGATGACACATCTTCACCCTGAGAGGTTAAGGAAATGTATACAATAGGATTAGAGACAAACTTCAACACATTTTTGGTACAGGGATCTAGAAAAAAAGATAAACAGTAAATAAGCCACGTAATACAAACATCAAAACAATCGTAAAGTGGACGGTTTGAGAACTCTCATTCATAACAATGTTTTGTAGATAAAGGAAAGTCTTGAAGTTTCCATTACGTCCCCTGCACAATTTCCAAGAACCTATGTAGCTGAGCAGAATCTCCATAAGTAGTTGTTCTATTTTTATAAGTCACCCTGAAAAGACATGAATGTTGAAGCACCAATATTCTGTTTATTAGTTTAAGTTTCAGCTGCCTCTCTAAAAAATGTTTTAATGTCTGTCAGCAGTAAAAAAAAAAAAAGAAAAACAAATTCCAGACCACAAGATTTGCTTTTTTTGTTTTGGCAGCCATCATCAATCAATCAATCATTTGTAAAGCGCACTACATGGCTTTTAGTCTCTGGCTTTAGTCATTAAAGTCATTGAAGTTATTAAAGATTGGTGTTAATAGAGGCTTTAGGATTTGTATTAACCAAAGCAGAGGTTTACGTTAACAGTGAGGAAGAAAAATCTTGTTTATCTTCCATTTTGTCTATTTCTAAACCAGACGTTTTAGGCAATTTAGCTGTCAAATTACGGGACACAAGGTGTGCGCAATTTAATTTCAGTCTTCTTGTTTTTTTCTTGAATGGAGGAGTCCGAGATTATTATGCAATTAAGATTTATAACTTGGGAGACTAAATGTAAGTCAAGTGGAAACTACAAAAGATGACTTGCTGTCTACTTAAAATGTATATAAGTAATTGATATAGAAAACCTGTGTTTTGACTTCCACTATATTATACAAAATTTCCACCAGTATAAAATCCTTGGTAATGCATAGGTTTTGAAGCCACCAAATGTCATACTAGCTTGTAGGAAATTGAGTATATCAATTGGTAAAGCACCATACGGGCTAGCGCTAATATGAATGTTTCATCAGGACCTCAAAATGGCGTGTGTGGTGAAGAAACCCAAAAGTGGAGTGCATCACTATTGATATCCGAGGAAAGTTTTTTTATAAAAAAAGAAATGACTTTCCATTCGAGTTTACGCTAGCCTAGTTGTTGACTGATCTCTCCTGCCTCTGATGAGTCATCTTTCATTGATGATACTCATGTTTCATTGATATAGAAAACCTGTGTATTGATTTCCAGTATAATATAGAAGCTGCCACCAGTGTACAATTTAGGTCTCACGTAGGTTTTGAATCTACCAATTTTCACATCATGTTGCAGAAGAATAGTTAAAACAAATAGTAAAGTACAACATAACATACCATAATATGTCTCTTAGCGCTGATTAACAGATGTTTATTGTTACCCAACTCATTGATACTCATAGACAAGACAAGACATAGACAAGCGCTTTTATTAACGATTTACCAGTGGATGAAAATGGTGGGCGCTGTGAGTAGAACCAAAGGGACGCTGGCTGCCACACATATGAGAGGAAAGCTTACTTTATAAAAATTTAAAAACACGCTCCATTGGAGTCAGCAGGGGTTGCTTAGTAACCTCTGTTTCTTCCAACCAGGCTTCTTTCATTGCTGTTCGTGTTTCAGAAACCGTCCCGGGCTGTCACAAAGCTTCAGACAACAAGCATTTACAATGCAATGGTTTCGCCTTTGGAAAAGTTAGAGCTATTGGCATTGTAAATGACAAATTTTGTATTTATGTGTTGGTTTTGAAAACAGATAAATTAGTGGCATTGTCATTTACATTGCCATTAGCTTAATCTGTCGCAAATGTGAGACCTATTGTACCCTACTGACGAGCTCAGCAGACAGCAATTACTACCACACACACACACACCCAGAGCCAGCCACACACACACACACACACACACACACCCAGAGCCACACACACACACACCCAGAGCCACACACACACACACCCAGAGCCACACACACCCAGAGCCACACACAGCCAGAGCCACACACAGCCAGAGCCACACGCACACACCGAGCCACACCCAGAGCCACACACACACACACACACACACACCGAGCCACACCCAGAGCCACACATACCCAGGGCCACACACACACACACACACACACACACACCCAGAGCCACACACACACCCACCCAGAGCCACACACACACACCCAGAGCCACACACACACACACACCCAGAGCCACACACACACACACACCCAGAGCTACACACACACACACACCCAGAGCTACACACACACACACCCAGAGACACACACACACACACACCCAGAGCCACACACACACCCAGAGCCACACACACACCCAGAGCCACACACACACACACACACACAGAGCCACACACACACACCCAGAGCCACACACACACACCCAGAGCCACACACACACCCAGAGCCACACACACACAGAGCCACACACACACAGAGCCACACACACAGAGCCACACACACAGAGCCACACAAACAGAGCAACACACAGCAGGGCTTGTCCTACCTTATACTTACAATGCACCCTGCCCTTGGGCCTACCATATGGGTGACTGATATGAAGAAAAGGGAAGGTTTAGGGACTGGCAAGTGGGTGCACTTGCCCAGTCAGCATGACAGTACCAGCCTGCACGAAGGCTCTGCAATGGCAGACCTCAGACACATTTTACAAGGCTGCTTCCGTGGGTGGCACAACCAGTGCTGCAAGCCCACCAGCAGCATTTGGATTTACACACCCTGGGCACTCCGTGCACTAGACTGGGGTCTTACAAGTAAACCAAATAGCCAAACATGGAACCACCGATTAGTACATCAACTTACAATAGGGAGCACTTTCACTGTGGCACTGAATAGCAGTGGCACAGTGCCCAAAGCATCTAATACCAGCAAAAATACATGGGGCAACAACAAAAATGGAAGGAAGACCCAGGCCAATGGTGCCAGGTCTAACAGGGCCTACGTGAAGATTCATGTTTTCAGTTTCTTCCTGAATTCAAGGACTGAGCTAGCAGCCCTAATATGAAGGTGGGAGTTTGTTCCAGGCTTTAGGAGCCAGGTACCAGAAGGGCGGACCGCCGATTCTAGCTCGTCGGATGCGAGACAGCAACAAGTAGAAGGTTGTCTGAGCAGATGTGTCTAGAGGCGGTGTGGAAGCTGCTGTGGCTATTCAGGTAAGAGGAGTCTAGATTATGCAGTGCTTTATATGTGTGTGTAATTTGAACAGTGCACTAGTGTGCATGGAAAGCCAGCTGAGGTCATTGAGGCGAGTGGAGTGTGGTTGAGTGAGCCTGGCTGCTGCATTCTGAATGATCTGGAGCAGTTTGGTCAGCTGGGTGGAGAATCTGACATACAGCGTGTTTCTTTAGACTAGATTGCTGTTGAGCGCCTGGATGGTAATCTGGTTGGGTGCCTGGGTGTAGAAGGAAAGCATCTGAAGATTTGGATACGGGTGTTGAGGGAAGTCTTGTGGAAGTAGGAAGAGGTAATCAGGTGACTGGACATTGGTTTGTTGACTACAATGATTCCCAGGTTCCTGGCCTAGCAGCACGGGATGGGTCCAAGTTCAGATAAGCAGGCTGGGGACAGAGTGGAGAATCCTTTCCGAAGAGCACTACCACTGTCTTATTGAGGGTGTTCACAGACAAGCTTGCAGGAAAATGAGTTTAGTAAAAAGCATGTAAACATGGGGAATAAATATAATTGCTACGTCAAAACAAAAAAGTGGATGCCCAGACTGAACATGTAACTCCACAGGTACATACCCTGGCACCACAACAACTCATGGCGTCACTAACGTGTGCATACATGTACATGTACAAAAGCATGAACGCAAACACTTCCTCCACTCATACTACTACAAACCATGGTGTTCTAGTAATGATTTTTTTTATGCTCATAGCACCGAAGCTTGGTGCTCACCAAGCCACAAATATGCAGTAAAATCTATTACCATTCACACAAGATCTATAATGTTGTGGTACGATGACATTTACCAGTCTGCTGTGTAAAGAAGAAAAAAGTGACACAGAGCAGGGAGAAATCAACGACAAAACAGCAAATAAGGTATACCAAACAGCTTGCTATGCCAAAAGCGCAAATGCTAAAACATAAGAGTGGGTTCAAGCGGTTTACAAAGATGAAGTCTGTATGAAGAACTACAGTATGTACATCAGAACTCACTCAGAGAAGGTAAACCCTCGCAAACAGAACAGCATACTCCAGCAGTATACAGAACAGAAACACATGGTGGTTATACAGCAGCCCAAAACAAGAACTGCATAGAAATACACCCATTCAAGTAACCCCAATAAAGGCCCGGAGTCACCTGGTCATGTGTAAAGATAAATGTGTGCATGCCCTGAACATGGGCGCCAACTTCTGTGGGGCCCAATCAATATTTCAGCTGATTAGCTCCACTTTGCAGCAGTTGAAAGCACATTAAAGGCTTGGGAACTGCTAAGGAACGAAACTTCATACATGATTGCTGTATTCTGCTCGGAGTCGGTCAGTTGCTGCTTCTCTGCAGCGTAAGTACATGAGCGGAGAATTTGCAGGATGCGCTATATAACATTAGTCAGAACCCAAGAGGGTCTCAGTGCATTAGGAAGTAATGTTTTATCAAGATTTACACTAGAATTTTAATCTATGCCTGTTTCCCACTTCGATAATTGATTGCTTTCAAGAATAAAGGCCTAAAGTCACAAACTGAAACGTGTTTCTAATACTTTGTAACAAAGTTATCACATGGCCTATTGTGAGATTCCCTGCCTTCAGGCAGTGCTGGCTTTTCATGTAGCAGCATTTCGTATTGCGGAACTTGTGTTTTTAACATTGTAAATGTGGACTGAAAAGTACAGCAATCAATACCTTAAGTAGTCACCTGTGCCATACAATCACTGTGTTGCTCTGTTTTTAAATGTTACAAAATGGTCCACTCCATTACCAATTTGGTTACTGCTTGAGCCACATGTAATACTAAATTAAAACCTTGTCCATCAGTTTCACTGGAGTACATTATTTCATTCTCATCAGGCATTTGACTTTAGTATACTGAAAATGTTTCAACGAGCTTCAGTAACAGGCAAAGCATGAACAGCAAGGGCAGGAGCACAGCAATATTTATTGACACTATACAAAGAATAGGAAAAGTGGTTAAGGCCAGACATTTTTTCCGGATCACACCGTGCTGATATTTGTATGCCTGCCATAGGTACAAATTAAGGTCTGAGACTGCAAACAAGTGCCTATTCTGTGGGCAGTTTGTAAAAGATGTGCTGTTTGCGTGAGTCTCCATGATCCTGCTGCCAGGAAGACCCACAATAAAATACATGAGCTGCCCAAAACACCTGAATTCTGCCTGCTTCTCAAGGTTTACTTGCAGTCAATTTATGCATTTTTTATACCGTAATTTTGCTTTGCATGTCAGTGATTTGAAAAATGGTCAGCTTTCACCCATATGGCAAATTAGTGGATTATTTCTCCCACCACAAATTCCGTAAATCGCTCCATAAAATCCATCATAGATTTCTTTAAAGCTCAAACCTGCACAACTCACTCGTGCAGACTTTCCAGGAGGTGGAAAACAAGAGAATATCATGTGAAATTGTAAATGTAACAATTGTTCTTTTTCCATAGAAAGAATATGGTTCCCCAGGGAAAAGCGCTTCACCTACGCCTCTGTTAGAGACAAGCGTCTTCCATTCACCCAAGAAAGTCACCTGTATCTGTCACTAGAGTAACCCTGTGTTAATGCACTGTGTGCAAGCCCACATGCTGAAGAAATCTAAAAATATACAAGCCTACATGTTTGCAAGTATTCGTCTATTTGTGGGGGGTAGGTAGATCATGCTAAAATTATCCAAACCTAGGCTATAACTAATATTCACAACATTGGAAAATCTGTCACCCTAGCTGAATAGTGGTGTGATATTTATGAATGGAAAATACTTTTCCCACATCTAAATGCCATGCTGGTTTTAATGTTTTTGAAATATAGCCTGGAGCTAAGGAAGCGAGGGGCAGGGCAGTGTGTGAACTAAAGGGTCAAGAAGCTGCGAGGGCAGTGATTGATCAGAGACAAAAAGGAGCACAGGAGAAGGGGTAGTGTGTGAGGAGAAGGGACAGGGAGCTGTGAGGGCAGTGTGTGAGTGGTTGCGAGTGGAGACAGCATTAAGTCTTCAGATGGGGCCCAGAAGAGAGGCAGTGTATGAACGGGGGCAGTTTGTGAACAGAAATGGCAGAGAGGGCAACGAGTGTTCAGCGATGGCATGCAGCAGAGAAGGCACATAGCGCGAGCTCGACCCGCAGGTATCGGAGAGCATAAGTTACATAACACAAGGTCACACCCCCCCCCTCCCCCTCCCCCTCTAATTCGATCCTGGCTCCCGCGGCGATAGCTCGGGCCACAACGCCACGTCCTGTACCATACTTCCCGTTTCCTACTGTTAAGTGCCAGAGATGCTCTCTCATTCAAAGTTGCAAGGGCATCAGCGCGTGCCGCACAAGAGGCATAAGGACAACACAGACACGGCAAGTGTGCTGTTTGTCCGGCCAAACGTCCGTATACAGCAGCACAGAAAGTACACAACACAATTAACAATTCAGAGGAAAGAAATGTCAAATATCATGATAAAATCGATAAACGTGCGTGGGAGTTACACCGCTGGCATTATTCTAAACCAAATAACAAAAAAAGTGTCGCTAAGAAACCAGCAACACTTTAGCGCGGGGAGCGATGTGTGAAATAAACAGTTGTGCGCACAACACAAATCATACTTTACTAACTTCATTAAAGCAGCAAACACGCACCGCTGAGCGTAGTGCAAGTTGTGCGTTGTGTGTAGTGAATGATGAGAGGCTGAGTCGCTGCAGCATGTAAGCAGGTGTGTATGAATGATGAGAGGCTGAGTCGCTGCAGCTTGTAAGCAGGCGTGTAGTGAATGATGAGAGGCTGAGTCGCTGCAGCTTGTAAGCAGGCGTGTAGTGAATGATGAGAGGCGGAGTCAGTGAGACAGAATTATTAATATCAGGGACCAGGGAGGGTTTTAGCAGAGAGGAGGGTGGACGGGACACACACGCACACATACACTCATTCACACCCATACATTTACACACGTGCACACACACACATCATTCACAACACTCCTTCCCAAAAATTCAAATATACACGCATGCACCAAACATAAAAAGAATCGATTCGCACTTACCTGCATCTCTCTGCCTCGGAAGTCCCAGGAGGGGGAGTCACAGCACGAAGGCCCAGTGTGTTGCCGTCAATCAACCCAGAAACTCGTACAATTTGATAGTAAGACGCTAGTGAAGCTACTGCAGGCACGTCTTTCATGGATATAACAAGCACCACGAGCACAGGGAGGGAGGGTGGCGGGAACGGGCACAGGACAGGGGGAGGGAGGGGGAGGGGGGGGGAGGGGGGCGGGAATGGACCCGAGCCGAGCTCCAGAAACAAATCCCTTTCACACGGGGAGGGGGGCGGAACGGACACATCCTGATGACGCGGCGAGGCTCGCAGGTATCGGAGAGCATAAGTTACATAACACAAGGTCACCCCCCCCTCCCCCTCTAATTTGATCCTGGCTCCCGCGGCGATAGCTCGGGCCACAACGCCACGTCCTGTACCATACTTCCCGTTTCCTACTGTTAAGTGCCAGAGATGCTGAGCGTAGTGCAAGTTGTGTGTAGTGAATGATGAGAGGCTGAGTCGCTGCAGCATGTAAGCAGGTGTGTATGAATGATGAGAGGCTGAGTCGCTGCAGCTTGTAAGCAGGCGTGTAGTGAATGATGAGAGGCTGAGTCGCTGCAGCTTGTAAGCAGGCGTGTAGTGAATGATGAGAGGCGGAGTCAGTGAGACAGAATTATTCATGTAAATTCCTATCCCAATAGACAGGCGCCGTCCTGAATTCCGCTCGAAGGCGTGCAGCTATGGACTAGTGCCTTGAAGTGTCAAGCACACCGCTTGCTTTCAGGTCCAAATAGGATTCTACAACAGCCTAGGGCAACAGTCTTCCCTACTACACTCCCTAGCCAGTATTTAGATCAGGGACCAGGGAGGGTTTTAGCAGAGAGGAGGGTGGACGGGACACACACGCACACATACACTCATTCACACCCATACATTTACACACGTGCACACACACACACATCATTCACAACACTCCTTCCCAAAAATTCAAATATACACGCATGCACCAAACATAAAAAGAATCGATTCGCACTTACCTGCATCTCTGCCTCGGAAGTCCCAGGAGGGGGAGTCACAGCACGAAGGCCCAGTGTGTTGCCGTCAATCAACCCAGAAACTCGTACAATTTGATAGTAAGACGCTAGTGAAGCTACTGCAGGCACGTCTTTCATGGATATAACAAGCACCACGAGCACAGGGAGGGAGGGTGGCGGGAACGGGCACAGGACAGGGGGGGGGCGGGAGGGGGCGGGAATGGACCCGAGCCGAGCTACAGAAACAAATCCCTTTCACACGGGGAGGGGGGCGGAACGGACACATCCTGATGACGCGGCGAGGCTCCAACCAACGGCGGCGCAGCTCACGGGGACAGGCCCACTGCAGCGGCCAATCAGAGCGCGCCTCTGCCGACGAGCCTCCGAAAAGCCACCAATGCGGTCGCAGCCCCTTCGTGCCTCGGCCAAGGTGCCGAGCAGCTGCGGGATACCACAATTTGTGAGGACAGGGGGGGGGGGGCGGGCGGGAGAGGACGAGGGGGGCGGGAAAGGACACGGACGTCGGGAGGGAGGAGGGAAACGTGGGGACGGCGGGAGGAGGGAGGACAGCAGCAAGCACGGCCGGCCGGACCAGACACGGGGGCGTTCCCGGCGTCCCGTGACGTCGGCAAAAGCCAAAGAATGTCGGGAACGCCCCCGTGTCTGGTCCGGCATTGACGGACAGGCCCCTCGTCCAATGGCTAGGCTCCGTTTATGGAGCTAGCCAATCGGACGGGGGGGCGTCTTCCATAGTGCTTACTATACTCATTAGATTTCTCTGGAGGCGGAGCCTAATCGGCTCCGCTCACCAGCGAAACCTAAAAAGGGGTCATCTTCTTCTGGTATCATTCTATGTCCTTCAGATGATAAAGACTATTATAGATAATGCAGAGCATGAAAGTTTGTCTTAGAAGCCAACACTGGTACTGCCGACTGCCACAATTGCGACCACCAAGACTGCATGTTCGTGCCTTCACCATATGCCTGTTTCTTCTACTACCCCACACCTCTTGTCTCTGTATCTCACTCTCGTAGGTACTTTTTTTCAACCCTGCTTTCTCCCTTTTTCACAGTTTTCTCTTTCATCTTCTCCCTTTTCAAATGTTCTCTTTTGCTGTGTGTCACTGTTTGATATGGGCGCTGGAAGTAGGGGTGCTGGGGTGCTGCAGCACCCCCAAAACATCAGTACTGGAGTACCGGAGGTGAATGAGCATTAAGGGAGACTTTAAATTTAATTCCTATCTTCTCACATTTGCTTTGGGTTCAAAATAGGAGGTCACATGTCATAGTCTTCTGACAACTTGCTGCTTCTTCTTTTAACAAGGAGACTGGTAATTATGTTTGTGTCTCTGACTGCCAAGTGTGAGTATTTTGTAAAGTGTACTATGTCATTATCTTACAGGTGTGAAAATAAAGGATGTAAGAAGTTGTTTTTTTCTAATACACCAAAAAAGTAATTTACACTCATGCGTTTGTGCACTACATAGTTTTATCAGTAAAACTGTGTGTGTGTGTGCATAGTCATTCAATTGAAAATTTGCTGTTTGCAAATGACTGCACCCTACCATACCATGCATTTGTAATAGATTTGTGACAGTGTGCTCCAAAATGCAACACCAGCTACATGTTACACCCATAGTACTTTCTTGCTGATGGGGCGTGGCTCATTTGTGACACTTGACCTTTGTATGATGCTTGGATTTTCACAATCCCTATGAATTCAGTGATGAAACATTGTTTGAAAAATGTTCCAGCACCACTGCTGACTGAGGATTAAATAAAAGGCCCTGGTTTCCAAAAGTGCTGATGTCGCTCATTCCCCACCTGCAGCCACTGGCACCAATTAAGCACTCAAGGCTGGTGCACATGGCTTCTCTATTCCAGATTCCTTTGCTTTCTCAAACCTGTGTTTTTCTCCATCCTCACTCAGTTAGATTCCTAGACTTAGGTATTTCGTTGTTGAAGGGGTCTCCTGGGTAAGTATTACAAGGGCTCACTTTATAACAGTGTCTTTACCAACCTCTGATTGCAGCTTCTAAAACCTCCTGGTCTTGTCGGGGGTAATGTCTGTTGATCAAAGTGAAGGCATTTTTATACCTTTTTAATAAGTGTTAGCAAATAGGTTACCCGCAATTTAGGTAATAATGGGTTTTTAGATTGAACATGTTTTTAGGATGTATTTATGTGTGTTAATGAAATGTTCTTTTAGATGAATTTTTTACTAAAGATATGTATTGTTTGTGGACCAATGGTCCAAATAAACGTGATATAAACTTGAACTTGTTCAGCGTCAGTCTGCCAGTTGGCATGAAGGAGCTATGGGTTGTTTATTAGATGCTACTATGGGGCCGCATTGGCCCGAGGGCAGCTCACCCCAACCATCTACGCATTTTTCTCTGGCTCACGTTTCTATCTTTTTAGGTGTTAGTTCTGGCTAGTGTGCTGGAATAATATTCAGCGTGTGGGTGCGTCCATCAATGTTACATCACTATACTCTGAGGGACTGTGAAACATTCAAGCTCCACACAAAGAATAAGGGCAAAAATGAGGCTCGCCCATTCAGCAAGAGAATTGTAGGGGTGTAGTATGCAGTTTGTGGTGAAGTTTGTAGCACATTGTCACAAAGACATAATACTGAGGCATGGTGCGGTAGCACACTGGAATTAACAGACAGCACGATTTTCCTTGACATGTACATTAATTTGGCGTAGCCGTAGTTTTACTTATGGAACTATATATATATATAGCTCACAAATATGTGTGGAAATAAAATGTTGTTGTGTTAGAAAAAATGACATCCTGCAGCCTTTCCTTTCTCGCCAGCTAGATTGCCACATAATTCACTTTACAAAAGCCTCTCACACTGCACTCAGGGAACGAAAAGTAAACACCAATGTTCATGTTAAAAGAATAAGAAGTAATGTGTTAGTGTACATAGCCTTACATTTGACCTCTGTCTTTAAACGCACAGCGAAAGTGAAAAGATAAAAACTCAGGGGCATATTATCAAGGGGGTTTATCTCCGCTTTTTTGGCTTTAAAAGCCAAGAAAGCGGAGATAAAATGATCTCCCTATTACCTAGCTGTCGCTAACACCAGTTAGCGACAGCTAGTAGGAGATACCGACCATCTTGGGCCCCACTTTGCATGTCTGTGATATTTATCACTAATGATATGCAAAGTGGGAGTGCCAAGATGTTAGCGACTGGAAACAGTCGCTAACATCGCTATCTCCTATTACCAACTTTTGGAGATATTCGCGCTAAGACCGAATATCTCCAAAAGCTAACACCTGCCCTGAGCAGTTCTTAGCCATGTTATCCAATCGGAGGTGGATAACATGGCTAAGAGCATTAGCTCGGTAATGCATGAATATCGCTGACTTTTCAGCGATATTCATGCATTGCGGCCGATTTTTATCGCATTTGCGATAAACCTTGGTAATACTAAGGTTTATCTGCGATAAAAATTGCCGCAGCTCAGCGGTAAATGTTTGTCTCTAACCAAGCAATAGTGATAATTATCGCTATTGCTTGGTAATATGCCCCTCAATTTATAGGCATCTTTATTGCTTATTCACCATTGGAACTCCAGCATGGATATGTTGGGGGTGCTGCAGCACCCCTTCTTCCTGCGCCTTTGCTTCTGGACTTCTTGTGTGTGTATTACTGTCACACTGAGTGACTGGCCCTGCGCTGTGTCTCCTGCTCCTTCCTAATGGAGAGCAGTTGCATCTCACAAAGACCTCTGATGGTGAACCTCCCCTCGGACTCGACAATGCAGTTTTTCTTTCTCAGTTTATAAGCTTGGAACAAACTGTGCAGTGCCAAGCCGGGGCAGACACTACACGTGCACGTAAACATACAAATGCGCATTGTCTGCCCGTGTCTGCAACACAAAGAACCGCACGGCTCGCAGTGACAGATCCCTCGCCCGGGCAAAGTGCTGCCTGGACCACTCAAGGCTGCCGGAGAAATAACACACTGTGCGTGCGATGCTATTTCCGTTTGAAATTCAGGAAATCAAAGTCAGCAAACTCTAGGCAGGTTACACCTCTATGAAAAATTCCTTTCCTTGAGCTGCTGTGCCGTACTGAGCTCTGCCATGCTGTCCTTGTTAAGGGGGTTTGACTTTAAAGTACTTTTTAAACAAAAAGAATGTAAAATATGCTAGAGTTTACAAAATATCTTGTCATGTTTTTTTGTTAACTACACATGAAATACATTATGACCTAAATACTTTATAGTACTTAGAAGAGAGAGGCTTCCGGCAGGGGCGTGGCTATGCAGCAAGTGCAGTGGCCCGGAGCCCAGGGGTGTGAGGGAGCCTCTGTACTCCAGTTGCAGCTGTAGCACTGGCCACTATGTTCCTGCCTTTGGTGGAAGCCCAGACATTTTATGATGTCCTTGGAAACTATTGTGAAGCTGATTAAAACTCTTAAGTCACTGAGAACACCACCCGGACTTCATGTGATTCCTGCTGTTGTGCTGCAATTAGATCCAATGTAAGGGAAGGGCAACTTTGCCAACTTCTGCCTCTAGCTTGCAGAATGGTATAATTCCCAACTCGTGGCAATGGAAAAATAATTGCCATTTCACTATATAGTTTCGAAGGTAATAGCTAATACCGACGATGCTAGTTTAATCTGTTGTTAATTAGACTGTTCTGGTTCTTTTGATTAAATTAATTGGATACCTTTTTGAATGGCATATGACAGCAGTTGGTAAGAAGAAAATGGATAAGGACATCTTTAGAGATTTCTGTGTAATTGTTCAGTGTTCAAATGCATGAGCAGATGCTACCCAGGAAGACTTTCTAATGATAAAAAAATAATGTCTGGGCAGCAAGCTTTCACATTTTCTTTGGAAAGATCCTTTAATTTGATGTGTAAAAATGTAACTTTCCTATTTAGATGTTTTGTATACATGTTAGCATCAATGACTTGGAGGCTGAGGACCAGAATGTAATATTGCGGGTGCACCGTGGCACTCCAAGAGGTAAATGCTCCCCCAGGGCCAGGTGACCAAACCAATGTTTGAGGCACCAGCTGGTCAGTCCGGAGCAATGCATCCCGCACTCAAGCTGCAGACAACCAGGACAAGCACACACGTGCATGGTGATATCACCCTCTTCCACTCAAAGGGGACGAGCCATTCGCGGCCAGGTATGAATAGACACAAGGTTGTTGATCACAGAATCTGGAACAAGAACACACAATGGAAATCCACAACTAGAGCAGTCTGTACTCAGCATCAACTTGTCTGCAGTTGAAGACATCCTCAGTGTCTTTCTAAGACTGATTCATGGACTGGTATGCATGAAAAAGAGGAAAGTAAAATTGCACATTGACCCTTCTTTGTAATCTGTTGCCGTCGAACTCAATCAATCAATCAATCTGGGTTTTATAAAGCGTGCTACACACCCCTGAGGGTCTCAGGACACTTCAGCATTGAAATGGTTGTCCTACCAGGTAATCAGCCCAAGTGTATGAGGTTGCAAAGAGGTGGACTGGTAATCCTGCCATTATGGTATGTTAACTGATGGTATGTAGGAAAGGTAGGTGCTTTCAGAGCTGGATGGGCTCCCATGAATCAACCATAAAAGTGTATTTCACTAGTATCAAAATGTGGGGCTAAACTCTACAAGCCTGATTCACAAATGTAAATGTACACTTTTGTGTACGTTTACATTTTGTTGAGTGTTCACAAACACCGAAGTTATTCGTAAGTTTACAACTGCAGAGACTTTGCAGTCAGGGCAGAGAACTCGGCACATAAAATTATAAACCTGTCTGAGTGTAAATTTACCTTTGTAAATCAGTCCGGGTGAATTGAAGCTATGTTCACAACTGTAATCTCATTGGTGGTGTGCTATGAGTGAGTATCCTCGGACCTCGGATGCATGGACAGTACAGGCTACCTTGCACATGAAAGGAGTCCCTTTCTGCATTACCATGTACAGGAGCAGTGCCTTATTATGTTTGTTGATTTAAGTTCAACATATTCACTTTTCTGCATATATTGTTCATCAATCATCACGTTGCAATAGTTTCTTTCAAAGCATCATCCTGTTATTCACTCTCTGTGCTCATAGAAAAAAACTTTCTTGTGGTCCATTTAACGCTTTCATTATTTAAATCAATGCAACTTCTACATCATATCTATATTAACCCTTTGTATTTCCCACTGTATGTCGGACAGGAAAAGGAGGAAGATTTCACTTATGCATGTTAATTTAAACAGTTCTTTGAAGCAGACCATTACAGTGAGTTATAGAAAATAATGCATGCAATTCAGGAGGTCAGTGTCTTAGAAATAATATAAGCAAACAAATCTATACAAGAATTCAAGTTCAATGTTGTCTTTGTTTCCGGTAATGAAATTTCTGCCCCAGTGAAAACATCAATCGATAAGGAGTCAAGCACACTGAGAACCTCAAGGGCAATGTAGAGGGGTCTTCCCAAGGGCTCGTACACTGGAGGACCCTGCTGCAGCAGTGATGAACATACGTTCCTACAGCTCACCAGTCAGGCACACTCACTTTGCACATTGAAGAATCTCCTTGAGGAACCAATGTCACTGAATCATGAATGTCCCAGGAGGTTGTCATTCTACAGGACTCCCAAAGGGTGATTACCTCAGACCTCAGACACTGATGGCCATACCCGCTCATTATTCAGTATAGTACCCTGGGAAAAGCTCACCCTCAATTTTTTTGCAAGACTCCTAACAGACATCGGGCACTAGCCACTGCGTATGAGTGTGCCTGCTGCGCAGACGTCGAGCTGCATGACGCTAATTCCTTGGAGCAAGTGGACTCCGAGTTACAAAAGCGACCATTCATTGTATTAGCAAAGAAATTAAAAAAGACAATGGGCCACATTTCAGGGATGTGGCTTTAAGTAGAATCTTGAACCCCTATTGGAGCTGTTTTCCCTAGTGGTCTCAAACCAATGGCGAATTTTGTACATGCCCTCAAACAGGGTTGGCCCAACAAACAGACAGACCTTGCACTGGATATTTACAGATTCCTGCCAGAATATACACCCTGTCCGTGCTCGTCAACCAAATGTCCTCAAGAAATGACTTCCCCCATATGCCCAGGGTTGGCACCATTTTCAAGCAGCCCCTGTGAACTATCATCAGACATGAACATCAATTCACCAAAAGGCCAGGGATGGCGGAAGAGACATCATGTACCACTTGACCTTCACGTTCACTCACACAAGAAATACATACATATACATTTTTCTGCACCATGATGTTAAGATGTCAAGGAAGGTACTAGTCTCATCTCTGGAATGTATAGCACTGACGGTCGGTGCATAACGATTTCTCTATGCTATATATATATTTATTTAGTGATTATTTCCTGCCCTTAAAAAGATGATGGAGTCACACAGAATTTCAGCAGAAAAACACAGACATCTGATTCTTATAAGTAAGTCACTTATTCCATTTGCATTATCTGTTTTGTATTTGCACATGATGCACATAGATTGTATATCAGTGGGTGTTTCTTTCAAAAAGTAGCAGACGACAAAGCAAACAAAGTGCTTAGAACTGTTGGACCAACCTGAGCTGTTTTTATGGCTTGCACAGGCACACAAGAGGGTTTAAAAGAATGTTAAAACTGATATCCTTTCTGCAGTCCTACAGATGTCAGAAAATTGTATGTCTTAAGAATGCCATGGCCGATCCCTCTTGTAAGTACTGTGTGTATGTGGCAAACATGCAAAACACAATCGATCTAGCTGTACCTGAGGTAAAATGGTCTCCTGTGATGTTGCTGTGCAAATAAAACAAGAAGTCGTGTTGTCCTTCTAAAGGGGTTAGTAAGAGATAGGAGGCTAAAGGGTGTTTTGAAGGCTTTATAAAACTCGGATGTAAAACCATCTAAGTGAGGGACCACATTCATACCAGGCTGTCCACAGAAGCTAGGACTTCATCTAATGAGAGGTGGGAGTTTAGAAACCACCTGTGCCTGTGATCTAGCCACACCAGGCTACTAAATCTAGGTAACTCTCTAAGTAATCAGGAGTGACAGTAACACGCAACTGATACAAATCAAAATAATAGGTAGCAAAGGCATCAAGTATTTTCTCATTAGAGGTATGAGTGGTCCCTGTGGAAGTAATGAGTTTTGAGATGTGGGGCAGAAGGTGCGCCCTGGGTGTCCTCCATCCCCATATCTACGAGCCAGAGCTAATCTACCCAAGTAATGTCCCTCTCTGACCAGTAGATTCCATTTTAAGTAGAAGTCCTGGCTTTGGGTTATCATACGAAATGTCTCCCCGCTGCTATTATGGTGAACAGGAATAATTTATTAAATATTTTGCCAGACTGAATTTTCTTTCTTTCTAAAAGGGAAAAAAACTTGTTCACCTTTTACCTGTTTTGGATCCTATGCAGCAGTTGAGACATGTTGTGTGATCATGGGAAGAACAAGGGAGTTCCTGTTTGGAGGCAGAGAATCCCTTACCTTGATATCCTCTGGCTCTGGGTCTTGGATTGCCTCACTGTCCCCATGATGGACTGCTGAGGCTTTTGAAATTGTCCTTGGAATGTCTAGTGTCTTTGAAATGGCAGTTTTTCCCTGTTTCAAGGTGACATATTTATGTCATTTTAAATGAAGGGTATAAGTGCTTTAATGTTCTCATACATTTCACAATTTGAGTACCTTTTTAATTTTGTCTACCATCTCATCCACTTTGGGTCCATAGAGATGCGCCCCATCAAATGCCATAGTAAAGAAATATTGCACTTTTGTGTCACGAGCCCTCAAATTCTTTTTTATGTGTCTTGTGGCGGCGGCTACTTAATGGGGGTGGCGGGACGGAGGGGGGTGGGGAGAGGAGGATGGGGTAAAGGAAAGAAAATAGCACTTACCTGCACACCAGCCAGCTGCTTCCTCTCTGTCCTCTTCAACTCTTCGGCGGAGTCCAGGAGCAGGAAGGAAGCAGGAACTAAGAAGCACCCAGGCTCCCAGTCTCTCCAAGCCAATCACAACGCTGCCTTACAGCAGCGTTGCGATTGATCTGAGTGCCGTGGTTCGGAGCTCAGAGAGGGACTGGGGGCCTGGGCATGTTCTTCACCCAGGCTGTAATGCAGTCTGGCTGGAGAACATGCAAAGTGCGCATGACTGTCTGACCGGACTAAGACGGCCGGCCAAACATTTATGCACACTTGAGAGAGTGCCACCACTGTTCCAGTGACATGCAGCCCCGCCCTCCCCATAGCAGGTGAGACACAGATGGGAAAATCAAATAGTAATAACGTTCGTATTATCATTTTATTTTTCCTTTGATCAACTGCTCACTGCGCAGGGGGTGACACTCCTCCGCCCTAGCAGCGGAGCTGCCCCTGCATGTCTCTTCTGAGAATTAGACTGGTATTCATTTGCCTACCAGCAATGCGTGCTGCATGTACCAGTTGATGTGCATAATCTATGTCAGAGATTCCTAAATTTATATCAGAAATTCCAATTTCTGATAAGATTAAGGGGCACATGCATCAGCATAAGGAATTACGCTTCATAAATAGAAAATTTTAAGGAACTGCTATTTAGGAATCGCAATTCCTTATGCATTTAGGAATCGCAAAATAAATTGCGATTCCTACACATTACCTAATAGCGATTTGCAAATTGCAGATTGCTATTAGGTAATGTCACTCTATTCATTCCTATGGGCCTCTGGGCCCATAGGAATGAATGGGAATGCATTTGCAAATTGTGATTACCAAATTGGTAATCCCAAATTGCGAATACAATTGCAAGGGGGCCAGGGGGCCTAAGGCACCCCCCCCAAAAGGTAAGTGTTGACATGTGGTACACACACATACCTTAAGGGCATGTATGTGCGCCACATGTCACTTCGAAAAATGCACTTTCGTGCAATTTTCAAAGAATTTGCAAATTACCATCAACTTGAAGTTGATGGTAATTAGCGTTACCTAAATGCAAAGTTGTATTTAGGAAAGGCTTGATGCATCTCAAATAGGGACTCACAATTTGCAATTCCCTAAATGCATTCTCAATTTAGGTAATCACAATAAATTGTGATTACCTATATTACAAATGCAAAAAGGTACATGCAACAGAAAAGCAAATCGGCCCGTTTGCGACAGGTAAAAAGCTTGATGCATGTGGCCCTTAGTATATAAGGACTACCACTTGACCACTCGTGAGGAGAGACCCTTTGCCCAGATTATTGCTTGAGATTCTGCCAGAGATGGTCTCACCCACTGCCAGTACACTGCAAAGTTCTCCACCTGTCCTGAAGCCTGTAGCTGATAAAGCCGAGTCCCGGAGCAAGACAAGTTTTAAAGTGTGACTCTTCTCCGTTAGAAACTCTAGACTGCAAGTTGCTCTGCCATCCATGCTCTCTTTGCATAGTGTAGATATAGATATTAGGGTGTTTGTGTCTTGATGACATTTTTACCATGTTAGAAATGTTTATTTTACTCTCGTTATTTATAAAGCTTCTTCTTGCTGTTTTATAATATCCTGTGTAGTTGTTTTAGCCATGCTTAGAAACAGATTATTCCAGTGGTAATAAGTACTTTTAACTTAAAAGTGTCCATTCTTCTTAGAAGAGTGTGTGTGATGCTGTGAATAACAAAGTAAGGCTTGTTACTGTTACCACAGTGCTCCTGATCCCTTGATGGGATTGTTAGTACCACAAAAGCATTACTTCTATTTCAATTATACATTGAACAGTGATCTTCGGGGCTACAACAACCTGCCTTTCACATTCATTGCTGGTGCATTTAAACAAGTTCATCAGTATCACCATTGGGTGGAGCAACACTATTTCAAAAGTTTGATAAAGTAAAAAAAAAATCTTTTTTGGGTACATAAATTAAATATTGGGGTTCAACATGACTTTCCTGTAAATCGTCTTTTACTGTAGAGTTTCATAGGACTCCTCTAGTACCAGAAGTAAAATAATCAATTAAACATCTTAAAACATTCATTCAAATTATACTCCAGAAGTAGGGCTTCAATTCAAGGTTAGGTGCAGTCCCATTGCAGCCAGTAAATACTAATAAAGCAGCGGGTGGTACTTATTGGGGTCAGCATCATTCTGAGTTCTCCCACTTGGAATGGAGATAATATGGTAATACAATGTGTTGTTCTCTTTTCCAAAGTTTTACCTGACAAAAAAAAATCCAGGGAAACCCCGCTGTGAGTTTTAAACTCCTGCCCATCTTGGAATTTTGACTTTTAATTCCAGCAGCCTGTGGTATGGGAGCCTAAAGCTGAGGGGAGATGACCTCACCTATCTTTCGGTGTATTGAGTTCCATAATATATAACATGGGTACAGTCTCTACCCCCTTTCATGAAAACCTATTGCCACTGGCCTTTCTTATCCACATGCCTCAAACCTTCTTAGAATCCAAACATAGCAGAGAAGAAAACAGCGAGGAGCCTTGGTTAGCAAAAGACTTCAAATTTAGGACCTCATTTTTAGATTTTGCTTGAATTTGAAAGCGAACAAAAACTATAGATAGTGAACTTTGAATGGCTGCGGAACCTGGGCGGAATGGGAATACAAGAATGCACTGTTCTCTTTTTCCTTCAAATTAACATATTTTCAGCATTTGAGGTGCGGCTGCTTCCGCAAAGAAAGTACCAGGTTAAATTCCGGTCTAACAACGCAGAAGTTAGTTCCCTCTTTCATAAAAGTGACAAGTTGAATAGATTAAGGAAGTTGGGAACAGAGTTACAGCACATAATGTTTGCCAGAGCCATGATGGCTGTGCATATATACTGATATATGTTCTTTGGTAGAAGTGCACTATGTATGGAAAAGGCTGGCACGTTATTGCTTCAATCCATTGAATAGGCCAGTTTAGTAGATTTTGATACTATCGGCGTCACTAGGGTTGGTGTCACCCGGTGCGGGTAACTCATGGTGTCACCCCCTCACAATTTACCGGATGGACCAACTCACCCTCTGCCTGCACTATATCCCCTCTGTCTGCACCATCTCTCCCTCTGTCTGCACCATCTCTCCCTCTGTCCGCACAATCTCCCCTCCGCCTGCACCATTTTACCCCCTGCCTGCACCATCTCACCCTCAGCCTGCACCATCTCCTCTCTGCCTGCACCATCTCTCCCTCTGCCTGCACCATCTCTCCTCCGCCTGCACCATATCTCCCTCCGCCAGCACCATATCTCCCTCCGCCAGCACCATCTCCCCTCGGCCTGCACCATCTCTCCCTCGGCCTGCACCATCTCTCCCTCTGCCTGCACCATCCCCCTCTCTGCCTGCACCATCCCTCCCCCTCCGCCTGCACCATCTCTCCCTCCACCAGCACCATCTCCCCTCCGCCAGCACCATCTCCCCTCCGCCAGCACC
This sequence comes from Lissotriton vulgaris, assembly GCF_964263255.1. Lineage (NCBI taxonomy): Eukaryota > Metazoa > Chordata > Amphibia > Caudata > Salamandridae > Lissotriton > Lissotriton vulgaris. Next base: position 228,084,944 of record NC_141691.1, on the reverse strand, counting down.
ATCTCCCCTCTGCCTCATCTCCCCTCTGCCTGCACCATCTCCCCTCCACCTGCACCATCTCACCTCCGCCTGCACCATCTCCCCTCTGCCTGCACTAACCCTCCCTCTGCACCATCTCACCCTCTGCCTGCACCATCTCCCTCTCTGCCTGCCTTATCCCTCCCCCTCCGCCTGCACCCCGGGGCACTGCGAAACACAGCCGATATTACAGAAAGGGATTTCTTTTAACTACGGTATTACTTGGAATTTGTCATCTGTTTTTGTCTGTGGGAATTTCAATGTTGGGAGCTTTCTGGGCAATTTCAGTCCATTGTCTGCCTGAATTCAGTGACTAGCTGTAATATCTTGATATCCATAAATCCAGTATATGTAACAATGTAGGTTTATTGTAGAATAAAATCAGGTCAGGTAGATAAATAGAATATGATTATATAATGATAGAAAAGACCCCACCAGGAGCAGATGGACTTCAGCTCAGCCTCCAGATGTAACTGTTCCTGCTTTCAAGCAAATACAATTGGAACACAGATGACATCATAGAGACACGCAGAGATAGAAATGAGAAACACTAAGGAAGGACAAAGAAGAAATGAAAGCAGGATGTAACACATCTCCCCCCTTGACAAAATAAAATAAGCTTAGAAAACAAAAGAGAATAAAACATTGATAATAGAACATATAGCATATACACAGGAAGAATTATGGTAAAGTAAAAGAAAGAGATAGAACAACAAAAAGCGAAAGTACAATAGAAAATACTGTAACCCTCATGGTACAGAATCCATATCATAGAGCAAAAACACAGCTCTTAAAACACACAACAATATGAACACCTCTAAACTTAGAGCACTTAAAAGTGGTTCAATAACTAGATAAAAGATAGCGAACAACAAGAAATTCTACAAAAGAGCAACCCCAGCGGCTCTTTAAACATCAAAGATAGCAACCTGCGGCTCTTCACATTGAAAATAAATGAAACTCCGCCTCTAAAGCGGTACACATCCTAGTATAGAACAACTTTCACTCTCACAGATCCTGAATACCTGAACACCTCTAACAAAGTTAGAGCACATTGTGGTTCAGCAAAAAAAACTAGAACTCTTCAAAATAATGAAATCTCATGAACATGGCTCATCCTAAGATGCAAGCCGTAAACACATAAAATACAATGAAAATGGTAACTCTTCAAAATTATGCAATCTCATGAACATGGCTCATCCTAAGATGCAAGCCGTAAACACATAAAAATACAATGAAAAATGGAGCACCTCAATAAATGAGCACAAAATGTGGCCCCTTTCAAAAATACACATGTACACATCCCATGCACATGTCAAACATGCAATCCACAACGGATTTAAATAAAACACTTGAGCACCTCAAACAACGTTGAGCATAAAAAATGGCTCACTCCATCAAATAACTAACACACCAGAAATCTGAAAAGAAAATACAGAGCTCCTCAACATACGTTGAGCATAAACATGGCTCTCACATTAAGGACGATACTATCTGACTGTAGTATAACTAAACACCTTGCAAAATTAAAACAATACTATCTCACTGTAGTATAACTAAACACCTCAACCATCATAGAGCATGTTCTATAAGTTCCAGAACACACACACAAAGTACACACATGCAAAGTACACACATGCAAAGTACACACATGCAAGCAAATCATATGAAAAGCAATACATGGCAATAAAATAATGCGCAGTTCTCCCCAAAATACATATATGAAACATCCACCACCTCCCTCAAAAATAAGTTACAATAAAGGTCTTAATTTTCCACAAAACGATGAATCTATAACACCGGTGAGCGATCCCTCACCCGAGGACCTCTCACAAATGGCTTCCTTTAAGCAAGTAGAAAGATTTGCAGTTCAAAGCAAGACGCTGAAATTTCTTCTTTGAACACAGTTTAGAGGTCACGATTGTAAATCACTGGGACAGGAAGTTCACAGCTGAAGACTTCATAAGCATCACCCATGCAATTCTCTTCACTGTTGATAATAGTCCATGACCTCAAATAAAACTGACTCCAAAGCTGACGAAAATTCATTTGTGTTAAACATCCGCTGCTGTACATATCCGCTGGTGTACAAAGATAATTAAACTCACCCCAGGACTCCGTTCCGCCATGAGATGAGTAGTCAGATGCAACGATGTCTTGGACATAAACTTGGATCAACACTTTACAGGAACTGCTTGCAAAATGGCGGCACGTACACGGACGCTGCACCAGGTGGCTCTCCTTACGCCAAAGCTAGAAAACGTCTATGAGCAGCAAGAATGAAGATGCAGACGTCACAGTAAACGCTCAGAAAATGCCGGTGCTCGAGCGATTGCCCAAGTGAGTCGTTCGTTTTTATTTCAAAAATTGCCTCAAAAGCAAAACGTTGACATGTAAAAAATCACTGCTTTAAATGTGCTAGAAACACAGAAATTCCGCTAATGTTGCACCCCACAACAAAATAGTACATTTTTCTTCCGATGCAACAGTAGACTGTACCTTGTGCGTTTGCTCACAACCGCCAGCATCCCTGTCTCTCTCGCAGGGCCAAAACGCTTCTCATCCTCTGAGATATCGAAGAACAAGCAAACACAGCGCATGCACTTCCCTACAGTTGGTAGATGCGTGTTTTCTTGTATAAATCCAAACCATGTGTGTTACTGGTCAGACCGTTAGAAGCTTTGTATGAACACAGTTCTTGCAAGAGGTCTCCTTAAATTCAAAATTTAAATCTTTTAAGTTCTCTTGAGATTCAGGCCAAATCATAAAACGTGCAGCAAATCTATCTTTAAGTTCTCTTCAGATCATGCAGTTGTAATTCCTTCAGATTTAAGCCAAATCACACAGCAAAAATTCTAACACCCAAGGGAAACAGGCTGTCCAGATCACACAGGACACTGGTGGGGTTAATCAGGGTGCTCTCATTACCTTTTCCTCCTCTTGGCTTGAACAAATTCTTCAGTTGCAGTAGTTCCAATAGTCTTTAAGTTCCTTAGTTCCTTATTCTTTAAGTTCCTCAGTTGCAGATCTCCATTAAACCAGTCTTTTTCCACGCACAGGTTCTGTACCTCGTCGCCAAATTTGTAATATCTTGATGTCCATAAATCCAGTATATGTAACAATGTAGGTTTATTGTAGAATAAAATCAGGTCAGGTAGATAAATAGAATATGATTATATAATGATAGAAAAGACCCCACCAGGAGCAGATGGACTTCAGCTCAGCCTCCAGATGTAACTGTTCCTGCTTTCAAGCAAATACAATTGGAACACAGATGACATCATAGAGACACGCAGAGATAGAAATGAGAAACACTAAGGAAGGACAAAGAAGAAATGAAAGCAGGATGTAACACTAGCAATACCGAACCCTCTCATTTCAAGTAACCTCTTCCCTTCCCAGAAAACTGTTCTTATACCCGAGCAGTGTTTTTCTTTGACTTATATATGCCCAATCAGTTTAGCACCTCGATCTCTGCACTGCGATGATTTTTTTTGTGCTTGCTTGTGGTGTTTTTCACGTGATGGTTTGAAAGTGAATTGCTTTCATTCACATCATTAAGCTCCTGCCGGCCGCAGACAGAGCTGTGTTACATACACAGCCTAACCAGATGGATGGTGTCACCCCCATGTCAGGGTGTCACCCGGTGCGGTCCGCACCCCCCCGCACCCCCCTAGTGACGCCACTGGATACTATGTTGTTTTAAGAGACTGATTCCTGAAAGATAATGTAACAGGTGACTCACTTCTCAAAAGCTGACTCTCAGAAACCTGCTTTATTTATTGAAAACGTGAGGACTCGCTAGATTTCGAAATTATGTTATTGCACAATGGATGCAATAGCAAAAGCCAAAAATATTAAGCAAAGAGGTTGGGTTGCTATGCCTTGAAATTTGAAAATGACAAAATATACAGAAAACACCTGTTGGCCAAGATAACTCAGTGCCCACTGGATACATTATCTGTTCAAGGCACATTGCATGACAAATCACAACTACAAATCAGGGAACGTTCATACACAATTAGTACAAATTGGAAGGACAGTGTCATCATTGCACTTTTGCTAAGAGGGAATTGGGCATTTTAGGGCCAAATTACAAAGGCATTTGTGAGTACATGAAGAAGCACTCCTGTAGTATTTATTCACTTACTCATAAATGCCTTAATGAATTGAAAAAATAAGGTTTAACGTGTCACAATTGCCTTTGCTAAAAGTAAGCTTCGTTTACAAAAAAGTGCAAATCCCTCACTGTAGACATCTGCTTACTTTTGACATACACTTACATATTTTGCTGATTACCAGATCCCTGTAGAAAGCACACATGAAATCTAAATAAAGCCGAACCTTCCAATCATGCTTTCTGACATTCTAAAACCAGTGCTTAATTTGAGTGGGTGTTTATAAGTGGAGCCCATCGACCCTTATTTATGGGAAGAGCACTTATTTTTCATCCTCAGACATTGATCCAGGGCATGAGAGTGAAAAACACACAAGGGGGAATGAAGGAGGATGTCAAAGGTGAGAAAAGATTGATAAATGGAGAAACAGAGAACTTGAACGTGTGGGAAAACGAGGCAGGGAGTGTCTGGTGATGACACGAGATGGAATCAAGACTACTTAGCCTTGGTATTCTGCACACTGGCATTCAAAGTGGCGGCTGTGGACTTCGGGGAAAAGCTTGGGGGGGTCTACACTTTTTCTTTTGTAAATTAAGCTCTGCCTAAACCTTCAGATGGCAAAAACAACAGTTGATGGGCAGCATGCAGAACAATGTCATACATTCACCCCAGTACAGAGATCTGGGCCTAAATCCATCGTTTTTTTGCACTCCACCTTCAGACCAGCATGGTTGGAAAATCCACAGGAAGAGGTCTACAAGAAATGTGAAAAGCAAGTTTGTACTTTACGTTTTCCTTCCTCTGATAGGAACATTTGTTTGTACATGGTGAAAGCCCTTGTCCTGCACCTAAATACTTAGCTTGATTTGATCCATTGGGGGACTCTGGCACTCACGTTTGGGAAACGGCTCTTATTTTAAACAGGGACCTGCAAGAGTGAGATAAAGGGGCAGGGAATGTCTGGTAGTGGAGTAAAGAGGGATGAGGTGGATTGAAGACGCTGACTTTTGAGCAGAGCTGGAGGCAACAACACTTATTCTTTTAGAAATTAAGCACTGCCTAGATGAAATATTTGACATTATTCTATGCTTTCCATCCCAAGAACAGTATTTAACTGCTCCATTTCACAAGAGTAGTGTTTGATTTGTCTCCAGAAGTGAAGAGAATTGATTTGAGAAAAGGTTCCAAATGCCCAAAAACTAAAGTAGCCAATATCTCACATCGTTTAGAGGTTTACTACATAATCTAAAAAACTGGTTAACTGTCTACTTTAAGTAACTCAGTCTGCAAATGAAGATCAGAGAATTTCACCTGGCACCTATTTTTCACTTATATTGTCCAAAACCTGTGATAATCAGGCCCAGTGTTTGAACCTCCTTCTTATAGCCTTTTATACCCTTGAGGACAATCTGGTGCATAATCTAAAATATGGAACAATAGAACAATGTCTCAACCGGAAATCATTTGGAGAAGAACAATTGTAAAGAAGGGTATTTGGGCCAGATGTAGGTAGAGAAATAGCGATCACAAACACAGAAATTCACAGAATTTTCACGTTTGCGATCACAAATAACCCATGTGAAATGTAGAGACAGAAAAACTGTCTCGCAAAATAAAGAATCTCTAAAAATAAAGATTCTTTATTTAGCGAATATGCCACACCAACTCACTATTTTGCGAGTTGCTAAATAAAGAATCGCAAAATAAAGTCACAAACCAATGCATAAAATCGCACATAGCTATTTTTTGAAAAATTGCAATATTATGGAGTCGTAAAGCAGATGGTAACCAGGTGCACGTCACATAAATAGCCCCAGAATGCATCTGCGTGGACACAATGGCGGCTCTCTATGTCATTGCAAGGCGGATGCAAGCAGCAGCACTGAGGATCTGTAGACATCAGGAACGGGTATACAGAGTTGCATTACACTACTCCAACTCACAGAGGCAGAAATTCACAAGAGGTACAGGCTTCACTCCGCCACCATCCTAGACCTGATACATGTCCTGCACCCAATCCTGGAGCACCAGACACCAATGGTGCATGCAATACCACATCTTGTACAGGTCCTTTGTTGCCTGCACGTACTCTTGCATCAGGTAGTTACCAGGGGGTCACAGCAATGGCTGGTGCTGTCTCACAAAGTTGCCTGTCACGCTTCTTCAACGCATTCCTGGATGCCATGATGCAAAGAATGCCCCACTATATCGGGTTCCCGTGCACACAGGCGAACTGCATAAGACAAAGACAGATTTCTATCAGAAGGCCCAGTTCCCACATGTCATAGGATGCATCGATGGGGCACATATTCCAATCTGCCCCCTCTGCTACTGAGTACATATATCTGAACCACAAATCAACACATTCAATCAACATACAGGTCATTTGTCATGCGTCTCACATCATCACTGATATCGTTGCAAAATTTTCAGGGAGCACGCATGACTCCTACATCTTCAGGAACAGCGGGATCTATACATGTCTTGCTGGGGGTGAATTTTGAGAAGGATACCTGCTAGGTAAATCAATGTGACACACCCTGATGCATACCTTGAATGTATCTGTTGCTGACTGTCAATTATGTGTTTTCTTTTACCACTTAGGTGATAGTGCATATGCGGTGCAGTAATTTATCCTGACTCCATACCTCAACCCATCTACCCCAAGTGAGAGGAGATTTAATGTGGCGTATAAATCAACGCGGAATGTGGTGGAATGTACATTTGGACTCCTGAAAAGCAGGTTCCGCTGCCTCTACAAAAGTGGAGGTGCATGGCAGTACCGCCCTCTGATCTGCTGCAGGATAATAGCAACATATGCCATGCTACATAACCTGGTCACAAAGAAGGGAACACCCGTGGAACTCACTGAATCAGAGGATGATGATGAGGAATGTCCACAGCCACTGCACCGCATAGCAGGTGTCGCAGAAGAGCCAGATGGGAGACACAGACAAGCTGAGATCACATGCAACTATTTCTGAGTAAGTAAAGAGACAAAGCGAGTATTTGCAATTGTGTAACAGTGTTTTATTGACCTTACGTCAGGCAACAGGAATGCAGGAATGCACCCCATTGCACCATAAGTGCCTCAGCAATCCCAGCATGGCATTGATACACTGCATGCTCATTGTCATCATTTGGTTACATGGGTTACTTCACCCATCTCCCAAAGTCAGCTGAAGCATGGTTTCATTTCCTGCAACCACGAACAGCACTGCTCCGCTCACCCTGCACACGGCCCTCCCTAGAGGACTGTTCTGTGGCTGGACCATGCCTTGCACTGCGCCTCCTGGACTCTGCTATTGGAGGAGTGATGCTGCTGTGGCTTGTTACCTCCTCACTTTCACCACCATCCCTAGACCCTGTGGCAGCGATGTGTGTTGTCTGGAGCTCTTCCAATGCAGTGGTGACAGTAACCAACCCCCTAGCGACATCACAGCTGCAGTGGGCCACTGAGCGTCTGTTAAGGACATTGCATAGCCGGTTCACTGCCTTTGTGTACCCTTCCATGCGCTGTTTCTCCCTGTACCTTGCCCCACGTTTAATGTCCATTTTACTGCACAACAGCCTTAGAGCCTCAGCCATGACCCCCAAGCCCTCAGCAATTGTGTTGTTCAGACCAGGCATGCCCTCCTTCATGTCCCTCATGTGTTTGCTCATGGCCTCCATCTGGCGTTGCATTGACCGCATTGTCTTCCCTTGCAGCCGCTGAACCTTCAACATGTTTCCCTCCGGACCTGTAAATACACTGGATTCTTCACCCTTTGCTCTGGACTGTGTACCCTTGGACTGCGTCGTCGGGCACTGGTGTTGCAACGCTCCATGGGTCACTGTGTCTCTGAGGTCTGTTCTGCCTCTTCCTGCATGGTCTGTGGGGCTCTCGTGCTCTCCTCCTTCTCTGACTCCTCCATCTCTTGATGGTTACCCAGTATATACCTCCTGCATTTCGCTGGTGGTGGCTTGACATCTGCAGGTGACAGGGCCTCCTCATCCTCAGTGTTGTATTCCCTAGGTCTCTCTTCCGTCTCCCTCTCAGCAGTCTGAGGTGCAGGTTCGCCTGTGGATACAGAATGTCCATTTACAGATTTGCCTTGCAGCATTTGGGTTTCATTAAATTACATGTTTGCCATTCAAACTGACAGTCCCCAGCATGATTATTTACTGATGTGGGTCACATGCACTTGGGGTCAGTGGACTAACTGGTATGCTATGTGTTAATTAGGGCTACATCTCCCAAGATGCATTGCTGGTTGAGATCAAATAATGGACTGGAGTGAGATTCATACTTGCTTATTGGAGATTGGGTAGGGGGGACACAGAATGCTGTGCATGCTTCTTACCTTGTCTGTTGTTTCCTCTGGCTGAGCTGTCCACATCTCTAATGCCAATGATGCTCTCCGTCTGGAGGTGGACTCCACCAATTCTAAGAGGAGTGTTGCTAATGGCGCAGTGGATGTTCTGCCACCTGTCTGATTGGCTTGTTTGAGCCTGTCAGCCACCCTCTCCTTGGCACATTTGCGTAGGTCCTACCAGCGCTTCTTCAGTTCGTCAATGGAGCACTGGGTGACACAAATGGCATTTATTTTTTCCTGTATTACTAGCCAGATCTTCTGTTCTGACAGTCTGGAACATACAAAGAGTTCTTGCCAAACAATGGGTCGTGGTCCTTTACCACTTCCTTAATCAGGACCTCCAACTCCTTCTCGGAGAATTTGTGTTTCCTCTTCCTCTCTGCTTGCTCCTTTCCCTTCTCCTGTGTGTCCATGCTATTTTTTGGTGTCGGCTTGGGGATTACTGTGCAGCTCCTGGGTCTGTGGCCCTGCTCCCTGCACCTCCTATAGCTTCAGGCTCAGTGAAACAGCATGTGTCAGGCCACTTCCTGGTTGTGAGGTCATCAGGCTGCACCCCATTAGCCGATTCGCTAATTTGTGATTTTTTTAAATTGCGCATTCTCAAATACCGATTCGGTAATGCACATTCGGTATTATTTTTGCGATTATTACCGAATCGCTAACTTTTAGTGATTTTTTATCTACATCAGATTTTACGAGTTCTTACTAGGGATTCGGTAAAAATCGCTATTAGGAACTTGCAATTTTGTTTTTACCTATATCTGGCCCTAAATCACATAAGAATGGGAGAAAAAAAGGGGAGAAGACCACACCAAAATTACATGAAATATAAATTATTATTTGTAAGTAGCTGTATCAGCACTACAGTACAATTTAAGCATAGGTAACCAAAAACACAAGTGTGCACTGAACGTGCTAGTGACGGTGAATGGCGCAGTGACACAGTGGTAGAAAACAGAGTGTGCGGCGCAAAACAAGACTTAAAAATAAATGTGTGCTCAAGGGTACAGTGGAAAATTATATACAAAAATGTATACGTTTGATTTTAACTCGTTCTATAGACCACGATAACGCCAAAGTATACGCTAAATTGTCAATGGCGTTTTGACTTGTTTAATTTCAGGTCATCATCATGATAAGCGTGGCTCAAATCCACCCGAGTGACTTACCGCACTCACCTATAGTAACTCAGTAAAAAGTCAGCCGGACAGTGGAGAAGAATAAACAGAATACATTTATTAGGCCACAAACTCCCATATGAGAGTGCCCTGTCCGACCTCACCCCTAAGAGTGCGCCGAGAGGACTGACTCATATCATCACAGCAATACATTATAATGTGGTACAGTACATTGGGGTACGCCCCTTCTGGAAAATTACTGAAACCCAGACAGAGGAACAATGTCCTCATACAGAAGGCATCTGCACCTGCAGGATATACATCGCTATCTTTGCTCAAGGCAGCGGAGCTAAGCCTCAGCGTCTCTGGTGCATGAGAACATTACTGATAAGAGACTTGTTAGTTTCGGCCACAGTTAGCCGAGAAACGAAAACTGCTGCATTAGTGAAATTTCCTATTCCTACGGGAGGGGTGGATGAGCGAGTGCGACTCGCAGGCTCGGGGTGATACATAAAATGGAGGCACACGAGCTAAGCTAAGAAAACTAATATCATCACACATATAATTGAATAATCATGTAAAAAGCAGGAGTAATGCAAAAAACGTGTATATATACGTACTTCATCAGTTAGTCACATGATGCTAACTCACATATGTAAATAGAGATGGGTGGGGCATCGAAAAGTGAATTCTATCAGCCCCTCCTTTTAGCATCATTGGCTAACTGCAGCGTAGCATTTATTTGCCAAAAGGTAGCGCCTTTACAGCCATTCTAGGGGCAGGGCATCATACTTATGCAAAAATATCATCTTCAATGAGCATCATCCAACGAACATCAGGGAGTTCGATAGCAGTGGAGGCAGGATATTGACCAGACACCTTTTTTGGAGGTCGCAAATTCGTAGCACACATTGAGCAACATGGGGGAAGGCAGTAGACACATAGGCAACATGTCAGTAGTACACTCACCACACCAACCAAACCCATCAATATTTTCCAACCCCAAGAAGAGAAAACACCCCAGAGCCACCCTTTCAATGACCATGTCCCGTTATCCTGATGAAGTTCAGTCACTAATCTGTGAAGTTTCTGCACTGCCAAGTTAACCGTCGGGGCGTAGTCTGGTATATATACACAGCAAGACGTCCCGATGACGCGACAGGCCCCACCCCTATCTGCAAGGATGACGTCGAGCACCATCCTGTTCTGAATCGCGAATAATCTCATAGCCTGAATCTCAACAGACATATTAGTCGCAATGTCTGCTTCAGTAAGTACTACCTTCTCCATCACCCTGGACAGTCGTCGAATGGCCCTACTATTAAATATCGGACCCCAAAAAGGCAAGAGACCCTTGGAAAAACCAGTCCATTGTTGTAGAGAAGTGTCTGTCTGGTCTACGTCATCTACCTGAAGTTCCCTCCTTTTACGCTGTTCTGGTGAACTGGGAAACCTACGATGAGTCTTTTGATAGTCAGAAGGTGCCACATACACGGGTGGAATCATATAAGCTAGGTAGCATACCCCCCCCCCCCAACCATCGGGCAACCATAAGTACCCATTATCTCCGCACACAAAGTAAATGCTGGGGGGAGTAACCAAAGATGGACTAAGGGGTAAACGTATCGAGGCTGTTACGTTACAAGAACTATTGCCAACCTTAATGGGGCCCCTTCCTTCTATACAAAAAAATGGGGACGGACCCACTACAGCCAAGGGTATTAAAGACTTGATAGTACCGTTCCCTTTAGGTGGATATCTGTAGGACAGGGAGGAATTCAACCGTAAAAAACTTTCTCTAACTTTGTCAGTATCATTTGGAGTCAAAAAACGTCCCACCTTTTTCTCACATGTCTCTATGAATGTCTGATCAAAACGTCCGTCAGTATATAGCCGTCCAAGGGAAGAGGGGGGCATAGGGCGAACTCGCATTGTCATTGTCGATCCTCTGTCTTGCAGTCGAGGAGTCAGAAAATCTGGCTGTTGAAAATATTTTACAAGACCTATCAGAGTATACCATCCCACGCAACTATTCACAGGTGTCAATGGAAGCGCTAAAAATCTATCCTTCTTGTAAGCAGCAGAAGGCAAAAGCCCACAAACCCAACAGTCAGTAACATTGTAAGTGGCATGAGCATGATGCAAAGTCTTAATAAAAACATTTTCTTTGTAACCTCGTCTAAGAATTTGTTCACCATAGTCCACCGTGATTATGTTATGTTCAGGAATAGCAGTAGGTGTGGGTGCAAACACATGTACAGGATAAGCCTTATCCAAGAAAAACAATATACCAAGAGTCACAAGGAAGGCAATAAGCACTATTATGATAAACACTATTTTTCCTTTTCGGGAAATGGCCAACCAGGGGGAAACAGGCTCAGGTCTCCGAGGAGCCGCAAAGGGCTGCTCCTCGTCGGGAATGGGACGGCCAAAAGGGTGCATATTAAAAAATTGCAAAAAGGGAAAAATACACTAACAAAATAGTCCCAGACAGTCGTAAAACCGGCCAGAGGGGTTCTTCAACCTTGAAAAGGGATCTTCTCCCTGTGTCCGTCAAAGCCTCACAGGCAGGCTTTTACCGTCCATACCTTAATCCCACGTCGCTTATCACACGGCAGCTGTAACAGAGGAGCACTTAATCTGGGCCCCCCACACCACTCTATAGTCTCATAGAACAGAATCTTCGGCTAAACACCAGGGCTCTTACAAGTCCATCCCTATCACTAAATCTTCTTTTTCAACAGAATCTCCACTAAGCCCTCCTTCCAGTGTTCAGTCCCGTACACCTTTACCTTTTTCGGGGCCGCAGATTATAGCGAGTGCTTCCTCGCACTTCAGGGTCAGTGAACAAAACGGGTGTATCTGTAGCAAGAGCTGGACCCGTTAATGCCTTGTCACTAGTATCAACGGGAGTATCGGAGCTTGTTATCTTTTCTCTTCTTCGTCTTGGTGCACTTTGTTCTGCATGTGACTTTTCATTTGACTTTTCACTTTGCTCCTCTCCCCTCAGTGAGGCATCAGAAAAGGGAATGTAGCTGGGTAATTGCTCATGTTCCTCGTCAGCAACGCCTTCCCTTACCCATTTGTCATAGGGTAACGGCAGGGGGACCTTCTTGACATGCAATGCATGGGTCCACGCCTTCCTGCCCTCCACTCGAAGTGCGGTGCGTGTCGTCAACAAAACGAGGCGCGGCTCCGACCAGCGGGGCTCCAGGCAGGATTTCCACTGGTATCTTTTGACCACGACGTAGTCACCTGGTTGGATCTTGTGGCCTGGCCCCTCCGGCAACGGCTTCAGGGTGTCTGCTACCTGTTGATGAATAGAACGAAGATCTTTAGTCAAAGCAGACAAGTAGTCTGTCAACAGTGGGTGCTCAATATGGGAGAAACATTTCGGACGCGGTACCCCCCACACATTGGCTGGACGGCCAAAAAGTACTTCATGAGGTGAGACCCCCATTCTGGAACTAACAGTAACTCTGGTAGAAAGCAAAGCTAAAGGAAGGGCATCTGGCCAACGGAGTCCTGTACTCTCCTGTATTTTTGCCATTTTCAATTTGAGCGTACCGTTAAATCGCTCCACCAAACCCGCGGCTTGGGGATGTAAAGCCGCGTGGAATTTTTGTGATATTTTCAAACCCTCGCATATATGTTTGATAAGTTCAGCATTAAAGGATGTACCGTTATCACTCCAGATCACCCTAGGCAATCCGAAGCGCGAAAAGTACTCCTTGATCAACATTTTAGCTGTAGAAATGGCTGTGCAGTCCTTAGTGGCATATGCTTCCACCCATCTACTAAAAGAGCATACAACTACAAGGACATACTTTAAATTGTTAATGCGTTCCATTTCTATATAATCCATCTGTATCAC